>NC_138178.1:100349907-101551374 GCF_964165515.1 Mesoplodon bidens | reverse complement strand
ATGTGACATGAGTATACCTGTATGTGTGTATCCTCTCTCTCTATATATATATGTATACACACACGTTCATGTATATACATACATATGTACCTTTATGTGTACATATGTGTGTACGATTTATATATATATGTATATATATATATAAAACACATACACAGAAATACTCTTCAGCAATAGAAAGGAACAGAACACCATTATGTACTGCAACAGGGATGAACCTCAAAAATGTAATGCCAAATGAAAAGGCCAGATTCAAAACATCATATATTGTGTGATTTATCAATTTAATGCATTAAAATGTGATAGAAATAGATGATTGGTTGCCTAAGGCTGGGGGTGGCAACTAGTATAAATTGCAACGGGCATAAGAATCCTTCCGGGGCGATGAAAATGTTCTAAAACTGAATTGCGGCAATGGCTGTACGGCTCCGTAAATTTATTAAAATTCACTGAGCTGTACACTTAAAGGGATGAATTTTATGATATGTAAATTATAAACCCAATAAAGCTGTTTAAAAATAATTTTCCGATTGTTTGGCATGTAACTTGCACTGATTTTCTTAAAATAACAGCTTTATTGAAATATAATTCACATATCATACAGTCATCTATTTAAAGGGTACAATTTAATGGTTTAATGGTTTTTAGTATATTTACAGAGTTGTGCAACAATCACCTAAATCAACTTTAGAATTTTTCCTCAGCTTTCCCCCAAATCCCACACCCATTAGTAGTCACTCCTCTTTTCACCTGCTGCCACCCCAGCCCTAGGCAACCACAGATGTCTTTTCTATCTCTACAGATATTTCTCTTCTGGATATTTCATATACATGCAATAATACAGTATGTGTTCTTTTGTGACTGGCTTCTTTCACTGAGCATAATGTTTTTAAGGTTCATTTATGTTGTAGTGTATATCAGTCCTTCATTCCTTTTCATGGACATATAATATTCCATTGTATGGATATAGCACCTTTTATTTATGCATTCATCACCTGATAGATGTTTAGGTTGTTTCCGCTTTTGGGCTATTATGAGTAATGCTGCTTTGAACATTTGTATACAAGTTTTTGTGTGTGCGTATGTTTCATATCTCTTGGGCGTATACCCAGGAATGAAATTGTTGAGTCATACAGTAACTCTATGTTTAACACTTTGAGGAATTCCTGGACTGTATTCCAAAGTGGCTGCAACATTTTACATTCCCACCAGCAGTGTATGAAGGTTCCAATTTCTCCACATCCTATCCCACACTTCTAATTGACAGTCTTTTTGATTATAGCCATCCTAGTGAGAATAAAGCGTTATATCACTGTGGTTCTGATTTGCATTTTTCTGATAGCTGATGGTATTGAACATCTTTTCATGTGCTTATTGGCCATTTATATATCTTCTTTGGAGAAATGTCTATTTAGATCCTTCACCCATTTTCAAATTGGTTCCATTTGTCTTCTTAATGCTGAGTTGTGAGTGTTCTTTATTCTAGATACAAATCCCTTATCAAATCTATGATTCGCAAATATTCTCTGCCATATCATGGGTTGTTTTTTCACTTTCTTAATGGTGCCCGTCACAGCAAAAAAAGCTTTTAATTCTGATAAAGTCCAATCTATCTACATTTTCTTCTGTAGGTTTTGTTTTCGGTACCATATTGAAGAAACCATTGCCTAATTCAAGGTCATGCTGATTTGAGCCTATGTTTTCTTCTCCAGGTTTTATAGTTTAAGGTCCTACAATTAGGTCTTTAATGCATTTTGAATTAATTTTTGTATATGTGTGAGGTAGGGGCCCCTGACTTAAGAAAGATATAAGGACAGAGGCTGAGAGAATTGAGGGCCAGATTAATAAAACCATCCACTCCCTATGGTGATGGCTGTGGTCATAGCCCAGACTATATGAAAATTTCATGTGTACATGTAGCTAATTTTTTCTGCCCATACCAAGCCGTTCGTTCTTTGGCTCTTTCTTTGAAGAAGGAGAACAGTCTGGATGTAATGTAGAATAAAAAGGAGGAAAGGGCTTCCCTGGTGGCACAGTGGTTGAGAGTCCGCCTGCTGATGCAGGGGATAGGGGCTCGTGCCCCGGTCCGGGAAGATCCCACGTGCCGCGGAGCGGCTGGGCCCGTGAGCCATGGCCGCTGAACCGGCGCGTCTGGAGCCTGTGCTCCGCAACGGGAGAGGCCACAAGAGTGAGAGGCCCGTGTACCGCAAAAAAAAAAAAAAAAAAAACAACAAGAGGAAATATTTTGCTCAAGGTTCACAGAAAACCAGTGGCAGAGCCAAAAGCAGACAAAAGATCATTGACTTGCAGGTCTCAGTCCCATCCTGTAGCAGGAATACCCCTATTGTCTACTTGCCTTCAATTTAGTATCAGGACCCCTGAGTTGTACATAGTCAACCAACCAGAGGTGATATTTCTCAGCCTTCCTTCAGCTAGATGTGGCCATGTTACTACTGTTAGACAATAGAATGCAAGATAAGGTGATCTAACTCTGGGTTATATTTTTTAAAAAAAGAAATGGCTTACACTCTACTTCCTCTCTCTTCCCATCTTTTCAAGATGGACCTTAGACATGGTATTAGTAAGCTATTTTTTAAAATTAATTAATTAATTAATTAATGGCCGTGTTGGGTCTTCGTTTCTGTGTGAGGGCTTTCTCTAGTTGCGGCGAGTGGGTGCCACTCTTCATCGCGGTGGGCGGGCCTCTCACTATCGCGGCCTCTCACTATCGCGGCCTCTCTTGTTGCGGAGCACAGGCTCCAGACGCGCAGCTTCAGCAACTGTGGCTCACAGGCCCAGTTGCTCCGCGGCATGTGGGATCTTCCCAGACCAGGGCTCGAACCCATGTCCGCTGCATTGTCAGGCAGATTCTCAACCACTGCGCCACCAGGGAAGCCCTAGTAAGCTATTTTTAATCACATGGATGAAGAATATATACCAGCACAGTTGGTTCTCAACTGTGGCTGAATATAAGAATTTTCTGGGGAGTGCTAATAAAAAGCTGGTGTTTGGATCCCACCCCAGAGACTCTGATGCAATTGTTTGGAGATGCCACCTGGGCATCAGGGTGTTAAAAGCTTCCCAGATGAATCTAACATCCGGCCAAGGTTAAGACCTTTACTCCAGGGCAGTGGTTTGTAAACTTTAGCAAACATCAGCATTAACTGGAGGGCCCATTAAAACTCAGTTTTTCTGAGGTACCTAGTTTTTTCTAGGTGTCTGATTCAGTAGGTCTGTCGGGGGTAAAACCCAAGAATTTATATTTTTAACAAGTTCCCAGGTGATGCTGCTGGGTTGGTCCTGGGACATACTTAAAGAACCTGTAGGAGATCTCAAAGAAGAAAACTGAGCCCCAGTAGCAGCATGGTCTGTTTTCCCCAAACCACTTGCCTCCCCTATACTATTACTTGAAAAAGAAATAAAAGTTTATTCTGAACCACAATGGCAGCTTGGCCTGTATCCTAATTAACACACATCCCTTGGATCACAGTGGTTCAACAGGAAGGAAAATAAAGGTATAAAAAATTTTTCTCATTTCATGCAAATTCACACACTCAATTGAAACCCTCTAGGCTTTAGAGATTTTCCTATGAGAGAAGGATGGCTTGCAACACTGCACTGTTTACAACAGAATCCATTCCTCGTGGTGATTGGTGAACACAATCCACAGAGTTCTGTTTGGGCAGCACTGTTGAGGCTGGAGGAATTATGATCCAAGCAGGCTAAGTTACTTTCCCCCATTTAATTCCCAGCCGTAGGTGGGTAACCCAAGCCTTCCATGTAAATCTCCTTGGAACCAAAGCACAGCAACAATTCTGAATGATGTAGAAAGCCTTTCTAAATGGCACAGAGAGTGTGGATCCATTACTCCTCTCTCCTCCCCTCTTCACGCACTAATACAAATGGGACTTAAAGCACTCCAGCTCTTTCCACTTAATTTTCATGAGAAGACCTTGGGTGTTTGTGACACCAACCTGAATAACTAATGCTGCTCAGGCATCTGTTGGGCCAAGAGTGAAGCTGGGAGGAGCTTACCTACTGGGAAATAAGTTTCAATCTAAAGCTCTTTCTGGCAAAACTCTTTGCTGGTGCATACTTATTTCCCGAAAATTCATAGTATTCAAAGGGGGTGGTTGGTGGGATTGGATGGCCACAAAATAGAAACTGACGAGCAGAGAAAGGGAAGGAGCTCACCTACCTTACAAACTGGCTGAATAAAGCGGTCGTGTTCCGGATGATCCGGGCAGCCTGGGACTCCTCATGCTGGCATCTCTGCAGTGTTAACCCGTCATCCATGTGGCCTTCCTGATGGAGTATGACCTACCCCAGAGCCAAGGACACCAGTTCCAGGTTACACAGCTGGAGAGTCAACGTTTCTGGCAGTATTTCCCTCATCCCTTGTACTCCTTCTCCCCAGTCAAGTTCCCCACAGGCCCATTTTGAAAGTGGGACATTAACAAAGTTATTTTCCCCATACTCCCTATTGCTGACGTATGACTCATTCCTGAGACACGGTGCTTTGATGAAAATGAAACTTTATGTGCCACTGTGATGTTGAGTTACAATAAATTCCTTGGGCCTAGATGGCCAATTTGAAAGGGTGAAAACATATTTTATGATAGATTTTTCTCTTAAAATGAACACAAAACCTTATCCTTGGAGAGGAGAAAAATCACTTTGTTCAGAGCCTTTTCCTCCAGAGATAAACCAAGAAAGAAGAAAGACAAGTTAAAATAAAACCTCTACTGGGATCAGGCATGGCTTTCTCTCCTGAATGACAGCTACACTGAGTTAGCTGACCGTAGAACTGGGGAAGCAGCTCGAGATGGTAGTTTGCTTCTCATGGAGGCTATAGAGGGGGTTTGAAAGCCTGGGCTGGGGTATCAGCTGACCTGAGTTCTAATCCTGCTAGGCCACATCCCAGCTGTGTGACCTTGGGCAAATCTCTGCTTTGACTTCACCATCTGCAGGTGGACTTAGAGGGTTATTTAGAGGATTCGATGATTTACATGTAAGTCATTTAGCATGTTTCCTAGAATATAAAAGGTACTGGATGCATATTTGTTATAAGGGGAAATATATTACCGATCTCAGATCAGTTGTCTGGAAGCTAGTATACTTATTGCTCACCAGTGACATCATGATAGAATTTTTGGGTGGGGCTGGCATCTTTTGGCATGGAGGTCAGCTGTTTTTTTCTCTAGAAGGGCCAAATATATACTGTTATTAACGGGGATGGTTTGACTCTGGTTCAAGTCAGGGTCAAATCGTGATTCAAGTTCCTGGCATGGTTTCCTCTGGATGGTGAGTAAGTGAGGGGAGGCCATTTGTAGGTCCTGGGGAAGGGGGATGGGGGTCAGTCAGTCTCTATGACAATTAAATACGTGGCTCCAAAAAATATCCTTAGAATAAGGATTTTTGTTATCTCATTTTTAGCACAAAGAAACAACTTATTTTCCTTTCCATGTGAAAATCTCTTCCTTATTTTATATTCTTTTGAAAGCATATCCTGATTTAATGAATTCACACAGGAAGTAGAATGCTGGCTTGTACAAGTTTATGTTCATTTTCGAAAAAAGACCTTGCATGCCATCTATATACAGTAGCTTAAGCATTAGCAAAGGATGCCCTTACTATTGGATTCACCAACTCTTTCAAAACGTTACTTTGTCCGAACTTCCCAGCAACTGCTTACCAATGTTGCATTTAGATTTGGCAATACATCTCACTAGGTTTACTCTGGCCTCAGTCCCAGCTTTTGGGTCAGTCCCTAAAGACCTTAGGTTTTGCTTGTTCAGATAACACATTCAAACCAGCCAAACAAACAAGCAAGTAATGAGAAATGGGGGAAATGCAGCTGTTAGAATGTTGTTATTATGTATCCTATTCATCGCTGCAGCTCAGGTCCTAAGGTCCTTTTTCTCTCAGAGGAATTCCATAACCCAAGAGCAGAGAGCAGAAGCCCAAGATGGAAAGAAGGTACTTCCTTTAAGGTGAAGTATCATTCGTCAGGTTTTTCACTGTGTCTGTTTCCCACTGGTTTTTCTAAATTCCCATTTTGTTTCATAAAATGCTTAACACAGATTGGACATTCTTTGTATTTATAGAGGGGAACTTAACTGGCTCCTCGCGAAATGGAGCTGGGCAGCCCTATCAAGGGCTGAGCATTATGGCACCATTTAGAGAGAGTTTCTGGAAGCATCTCCCAAATTCACATGCACACTCCAGCAATTAAATGGACCTCTGGACTATGGCCAGAAGAAAAAGTCAGGGGTAGGCACAATAAATCAACACCGTAAACTGGGATCTCTCCTAGTTGACAGGGTCCTTCAACTGTGTCCCCACCCACACAGAATTACAGCCAAGATCCACAAATTCTGCTTTCTTAAATATCTTAGTAGGTATGAAAAATTGTGGAAACTCTATATGATATTATCATACTCTTTAGAGGATTTAATTTTCTTCTCATTGGCTGTTAGGGTAGATGATGGGCCTTTGGCATCGATTTTCAATTTGCCCTTATTTCCAGGGTGCAGCCTTTACTCCTGGGTTAGAGCCCTTTTGGGGATTCAGTTGAAAACCTACTGTATTTTCAGGGGCCACTCCAGCTTGAGGGACTTCGATTCCCCACCTCTGTCTCCTAGTACTGTCATACTGTCCACATCTCTGCTTCGCTCTTTTCCACCATAGCTAGCACTTTCAGTTCGCTATCTTAGCTTCATACTCTATCCACAGTCAGCTTAAAATGCTAGGGGAAACTGCATATAGAATTTCAGGTTCATGTTTCTATAGTTTCCTCCACTGGGGAATGTGGCCCCTCAAGTCCCAGAAACCTCAGCTGACCTTATCACAAATATGTCTCTCCAGCCCAGTGAAACTAACAGAAGACCCCACTCCTTGTGCTGTAACTCAGCAAAATGCTGAGGGGAAAGTGGTGATAAAGGAGGAACTCACCTTAGTGCACTTACATTCTATTTGGGATTTTTAGTACCCATGTCCTGGGTGTCTTGCTTGTGGAAGCCTTCAAATGGTTTGTTTCTGTGTTTAATCCAGCCTTTATAATTGTTGGCAGAGGAAGGGCTGGATTCATACAAGCTAGTCTTTGTGGCCTCTTACTTATTCTATTTTCTTTTTTTTTTTTTTTTTTTTTTTGGCTGTATGTGGGCCTCTCACTGTTGTGGCCTCTCCCCTTGTGGAGCACAGGCTCCGGACGCCAGGCTCAGCGGCCATGGCTCACGGGCCCAGCCGCTCCACAGCATGTGGGATCTTCCCGAACCGGGGCACGAACCCGTGTCCCCTGCATCGGCAGGCGGACTCTCAACCACTGCGCCACCAGGGAAGCCCTATTCTATTTTCTATCTCCTCTTTGTAATTTTATTTTCCCTTTCTGGATATTTTCCTGGTATGTTTTACTTTATACAAAAATAAGCTATTTATTACTTTATGGTTTCCTCCCAACCTCCTTTCTTACAATAACCAGCATTCTGGGAAACTTTTCATCACCTCCCATTAGGCTGACATATAGAAAATATAGTGTACACTGCTTCCTAGAACCTTATTATGGGACTCCTTGACTACCCAAACCCATGTTTTGTTAAGGGTTTTCAAAAAAAAAAAAAAAAAAAAAAGTACCATGCCGGGAACATCTATTTTCTGGTTCCTATCAAAAGAAACTCTATTATGGCAATTGACTTTCTGGAAAAAAGATGTTGTATGTATCCAAGCCAGATTTCCCACTGTAGCAGGCTGTGACAGACCACTCAGATCTGCATTCATTCTCCGTGAATAGAGTATGATTCCACAGTATCTCATCTTTCTGCACGTTGGTTCCTGTGCGCTTGTTATCATGCAATCTGTGTTTTTCTTTGTAGAGATTCTATTTAGTCTGTATATTATGAAAACTGCATAACAACTCAATTATCCACTTAAATGAAAGGCGCAATGATGTGGATACTCCCAAAACAGCATACCACCAAAAGTCATTTAGTTCAGGTTTTAGAGCACATGGAACATATTCTACCCCCTCCTCACAGATCTGTCATCTATGTAGCTCTTTATTTTCCCCACTGAATATGAGGTCAGAGTAACCACATTAGGCTACACAATCTGTCACAGAAATAACTCGTCAGAATAGTAAGAATAGTAAGAAGTAAACATACAACATGTTCACCTGATTCTCACAATCACTTCTCCTGCCTAGTTGCTTCCAGGCTTTCTAACCCCTCACCTTTCTTTTCAGAGGTCCCAGGCGGGATGTCTTGGCATCCTGTGCTTTGTAGGTCACCCAGAGACCACTGGCTATATGTTGGACAAAGCAGACAGAGTCTCCGTACTTGATTTCTGGGACTCCCATGCCTTCTATATCTCGCTTGTGACTGGAATCCAGTTTCTCCTTGATTTCCTATTTCACAGAAAATGAAACAAAGATAGGCATGTCTGATTAAATAGAAATGCAATGTATAAAGCAAGTCACCTGTGCAGAATTTGTAAGCCAGGGAACCGATTACCAGGATAATCATGATGTGCTTGTCCAAGCCAGGACTTCAGAAAGGCTTGCTTCCTTTATCTGCTGCTAATTGTAAAATCAATGGATTTCAAGTTTTGGATACTTTAGTGATTATTTAATCACTCTTTGGTTCTGGTTTTATATAATTCTCCATTATATTTTCTACTTTCTTCATCCCGACTTAGATACCTTAATAACTAATGCTTTACTGGCCAAATAACTTATTTTCAGCAAACTGTATCTTCCATGATTTTAATAGTTATGTTATATAAATGCCCTGACTCAGAGCTTTAAATATATCTGTTAAAATCATATAAGTATGGAGACAGGACCAAGATGGCAGAGTAGAAGGACGTGCTCTCACTCCCTCTTGCGAGAACACCAGAATCACAACTAGCTGCTGGACCATCATTGACAGGGAGACACTGGAACTCACCAAAAAAGATATCGCACATCCAAAGACAAAGGAGAAGCCACAGTGAGATGGTAGGAGGGGCAAAATCACAGTAAAATCAAATCCCATAACTGCTGGGTGGGTGACTCACAGACCGGAGAACACTTATACCAGAGAAGTGCACCCACTGGAGTGAAGGTTATGAGCCCCATGTCAGGATTCCCAACCTGGGGGTCCAGCAACAGGAGGAGGAATTCCTAGAGAATCAGACTTTCAAGTCTAGTGGGAATTGATTGCAAGACTTTGACAGGACAGGGGGAAACAGATACTCCACACTTGGAGGGCACACACAAAGTAGTGTGTGCATCGGGACCCAGGGGAAGGAGCAGTGACCCCAGGGGAGACTGAACCAGACCTAGCTGCTAGCGTTGGAGGGTCTCCTGCAGAGGTGGGGGGTGGCTGTGTGGCTGTGGCTCACCATGGGGATAAGGACACTGGCAGCAGAAGTTCTGGGAAGTACTCCTTGGCGTGAGCCCTCCCAGAGCCTGTCATTAGCCCCACCAAAGAGCCCAGGTAGGCTCCAGTGTTGGGTTGCCTCAGGCCAAACAACCAACAGGGAGGGAACCCAGCCCCACCCATCAACAGTCAAGCAGATTAAACTTTTACTGAGCTCTGCCCACCAGAGCAACAGTCAGCTCCACCCACCACCAATCCCTCCCATCAGGAAACTTACACAAGCCTCTTAGATAGCCTCATCCACCAGAGGGCAGACAGCAGAAGCAAGAAGAACTACACTCCTGCGGCCTGTGGAACAAAAACCACATTCACAGAAAGACAGACAAGATGAAAAGGCAGAAGGCTATGTACCAGATGAAGGAACAAGATAAAACCCCAGAAAAACAGCTAAATGAAATGGAGATAGGCAACCTTCCAGAAAAAGAATTCAGAATAATGATAGTGAAGATGATCCAGGACCTCGGAAAAAGAATGGAGGCAAAGATCAAGAAGATGCAAGAAATGTTGAACAAAGACCTAGAAGAATTAAAGAACAAGCAAACAGAGATGAACAATACAGTAACTGAAATGAAAACTACACTAGAAGGAATCAATAGCAGAATAACTGAGGCAGAAGAACAGATAAGTGACCTGGAAGACAGAATGGTGGAATTCACTGCCGTGGAACAGAATAAAGAAAAAAGAATGAAAAGAAATGAAGACAGCCTAAGAGACCTCTGAGACAACATTAAACACAACAACATTAGCAATATAGGGGTGCCAGAAGGAGAAGAGAGAGAGAAAGGACCCGAGAAAATATCTGAAGGGATTATAGTCGAAAACGTCCCTAACGTGGGAAAGGAAATAGCCACCCAAGTCCAGGAAGTGCAGTGAGTCCCATACAGGATAAACCCAAGGAGAAACACACAGAGACACATAGTAATCAAATTGGAAAATATTAAAGACAAAGACAAACTATTGAAAGCAGCAAGGGAAAAAGGACAAACAACATACAAAGGAACTCCCATAAGGTTAACAGCTGACTTCTCAGCAGAAACTCTACAAGCCAGAAGGGAGTGGCATGATATACTTAAAGTGATGAAAGGGAAGAACCTACACCAAGATCACTCTACCTGGCAAGGATCTCATTCAGATTCGATGGAGAAGTCAAAAGCTTTACAGACAAGCAAAAGCTAAGAGAATTCAGCACCACCAAACCAGCTCTACAACAAATGCTAAAAGAACTTCTCTAAGTGAGAAACACAAGACAAGAAAAGGATCCACAAAAACAAACCCAAAACAATTAAGAAAATGGTCATAGGAACATACATATAGATAATTACCTTAAATGTGAATGGATTAAATGCTCCAACCAAAAGACACAGGCTTGCTGAATGGATACAAAACAAGACCCATATATATGCTGTCTACAAGAGACCCACTTCAGACCTAGGGACACATACAGCCTGAAAGTGAAGGGATGGAAAAAGATATTCCATGCAAATGGAAATCAAAAGAAAGCTGGAGTAGCTATAGTCATATCAGATAAAATAGACTTTAAAATAAAGAATGTTACAAGAGACAAGGAAGGACACTACATAATGATCAATCCAAGAAGAAGATATAACAATTATAAATATATATGCACCCAACATAGGAGCACCTCAATATATAAGGCAACTGCTAACAGCTATGAAAGAGGAAATCGACAGTAACACAATAATAGTGGGGGACTTTAACACCTCACTTACACCAATGGACAGAACATCCAAACAGAAAATTAATAAGCAAACACAAGCATTAAATGACACAACAGGGGCTTCCCTGGTGGCGCAGTGGTTGAGAGTCCGCCTGCCGATGCAGGGGACACGGGTTCGTGCCCCGGTCCGGGAAGATCCCACATGCCGCGGAGCAGCTGGGCCCATGAGCCATGGCCACTGAGCCTGTGCGTCCGGAGCCTGTGTTCCGCAACGGGAGAGGCCACAGCAGTGAGAGGCCCGCGTACAGCAAAAAAAAAAAAAAAAAAAAAAAAAGACACAACAGACCAGATAGATTTGACTGATATTTATAGGACATTTCATCCAAAAACAGCAGATTACACTTTCTTCTCAAGTGCACACAGAACATTCTCAAGGATAGATCACATCTTGGGTCACAAATCAAGCCTCAGTAAATTTAAGAAAATTGAAATCATATTAAGCATCTTTCCTGACCAAAACGCTATGAGATTAGAAATGAATTACAGGGGGAAAAATGTAAAAAACACAAACACATGGAGGCTAAACGATATGTTACTAACCAACCAAGAGATCACTGAAGAAATCAAAGAGAAAATCAAAAAATACCTAGAAACAAATGACAATGAAAACACAACAATCCAAAACCAATGGGATGCAGCAAAAGCAGTTCTAAGAGGGAAGTTTATAGCTATACAAGCCTACCTCAAGAAACAAGAAAAATCTCAAGTAAACAATCTAACCTTACACCTAAAGGAACTAGAGAAAGAAGAACAAACAAAACCCAAAGTTAGCAGAAGGAAAGAAATCACAAAGATCAGAGCAGAAATCAATGAAATAGAAACAAAGAAAACAATAACAAAGATCAATAAAACTAAAGCTGGTAGCTTTTAGCCAGACTCATCAAGAAAAACAGGGAGAGGACTCAAATGAATAAAATTAGAAATGAAAAAGGAAAAGTTACAACAGATACTGCCAAAATACAAAGCTTCCTAAGAGACTACTACAAGCAACTCTATGCCAATAAAATGCACAACCTGGAAAAAATGGACAAATTCTTAGAAAGGTATAACCTTCCAAGACTGAACCAGGAAGAAGCAGAAAATATGAACAGACCAATCACAAGTAATGAAATTGAAACTGTGATTAAAACTCTTCCAACAGGGCTTCCCTGGTGGCACAGTGGTTGAGAGTCCGCCTGCCGATGCAGGGGACATGGGTTTGTGCCCCAGGCCGGGAAGATCCCACATGCCATGGAGCAGCTAGGCCCATGAGCCATGGCTGCTGAGCCTGCGTGTCTGGAGCCTGTGCTCCACAACAGGAGAGGCCACAACAGTGAGAGGCCCGCGTACCGCAAAAAAAAAAAAAAAATCTTCCAACAAAGAAAAGTCCAGGACAAGATGGCCTCATAGGTGAATTCTACCAAACATTTAGAGAATAGCTAACATCCATCCTTCTCCAACTCTTCCAAAAACTTGCAGAGGAAGGAACACTCCCAAACTCATTCTATGGGGCCAACATCACCCTGATACCAAAACCAGACAAAGATACTACAAAAAAAGAAAATTACTGACCAATATCACCAAAAAATATAGATGCAAAAATCCTCAACAAAATACTAGCAAACAGAATCCAACAACACATTAAAAGGATCATCCACCACGATCAACTGGGATTTATCCCAGGGATGCATGGATTCTTCAATATACACAAATCAATCAATGTGAAACACCATATTAACAAATTGAAGAATAAAAACCATATGATCATCTCAATAGATGCAGAAAAAGCTTTTGACAAAATTCAACACCAATTTATGATAAAAACTCTGCAGAAAGTGGTCATAGAGGGAACCTACCTCAACATAATAAAGGCCATATACGACAAACCCACAGCAAACATTATTTTCAATGGTGAAAAACTGAAAGCATTCCCTGTAAGATCAGGAATGAGACAAGGATGTCCACTCTCACCACTATTATTCAACATAGTTTTGCAAGTCTTAGCCATGGCAATCAGAGAAGAAAAAGAAATAAAAGGAATACAAATTGGAAAAGAAGAAGCAAAACTGTCACTGTTTGCAGATGACATGATACTATACATAGAGAATCCTAAAAATTCCACCAGAAAACTACTAGAGCTAATCAATAAATTTGGTAAAGTTGCATGATAGAAAATTAACGCACAGAAATCTCTTGCATTCCTATACACTAATGATGAAAAATCTGAAAGAGAAATTATGGAAACACTCTGATTTACCATTGCAACAAAAAGAATAAAATACCTAGGAATAAACCTACCTAAGGAGACAAAAGACCTGTATGCAGAAAACTATAAGACACTGATGAAAGAAATTAAAGATGATACCAACAGATGGAGAGATATACCATGTTCTTTGATTGGAAGAATCAATACTGTGAAAATGACTATACTACCCAAAGCAATCTACAGATTCAATGCAATCCCTATCAAATTACCAATGGCATTTTTCACAGAACTAAAACAAAAAATCTTAAAATTTGTATGGAGACACAAAAGACCCGAATAGCCAAAGCAGTCTTGAGGGAAAAAAATGGAGCTGGAGTAATCGAGACAGTATGGTACTGGAACAAAAACAGAAATGTAGATCAATGGAACAAGATAGAAAGCCCAGAGATAAACCCACGCACCTATGGTCAACTAATCTATGAGAAAGGAGGCAAAGATATACAATGGAGAAAAGACAGTCTCTTCAGTAAGTGGTGCTGGGAAACCTGGACAGCTACATGTAAAAGAATGAAATTAGAACACTCCCTAACACCATACACAAAAATAAACTCAAAATGGATTAGAGACCTAAATGTAAGATCAGACACTACAAAACTCTTAGAGGAAAACATAGGAAGAACACTCTTTGACATAAATCACAGCAAGATCTTTTTTGATCCACCTCCTAGAGTAATGGAAATAAAAACAAATGGCACCAAATGAAACTTCAAAGCTTTTGCACAGCAAAGGAAACCATAAACAAGACGAAAAGACAACCCTCAGAATGGGAAAAATATTTGCAAACGAATCAACAGATAAAGGATTAATCTCCAAAATATATAAGCAGCTCATGCAGCTCAATATTAAAGAAAACAATAACCCAATCCAAAAATGGGCAGAAGACCTAAATAGACATTTCTCCAAAGAAGACATACAGATGGCCAAAAAGCACATGAAAAGCTGCTCACCATCACTAATTATTAGAGAAATGCAAATCAAAACTACAATGAGGTATCACCTCACACCAGTTAGAATGGGCATCATCAGAAAATCTACAAACAACAAATGCTGCAGAGGGTGTGGAGAAAAGGGAACCCTCTTGCACTGTTGGTGGGAAGGTAAATTGATACAGCCACTATGCAGAACAGTATGGAGGTTCCTTAAAAATCTAAAAGTAGAATTACCATACGATCCAGCAATCCCACTACTGGGCATATACCCAGAGAAAACCGTAATTCAAAAAGACACATGCACACCAATGTTCACTGCAGCACTATTTACAATAGCCAAGTCATGGAAGCAACCTAAATGCCCATTGACAGGCGAATGGATAAAGAAGATGTGGTACATATATACAATGGAATATTACTCAGCCATAAAAAGGAACGAAATTGAGTCATTTGTTGAGACGTGGATGGACCTAGAGACTGTCATAGAGAGTGAAGTAAGTCAGAAAGAGAAAAACAAATATCGTATATTAATGCATGTATGTGGAACCTAGAAAAATGGTACGGATGAACTGGTTTGCAGGGCAGAAGCTGAGACACAGATGTAGAGAACAAACATACGGACACCAAGGGGGGAAAACCGCAGTGGGGTGGGGTGGTGGTGTGCTGAATTGGGTGAGTGGGACTGACATGTATACACTGATGTGTATAAAACTGATGACTAATAAGAACCTGCAGTATAAACAAACAAACAAACAAACAACTAATACTAAACTTTCTTTGGGTTATTTGTATGGAAATATGTTAATATAAATGTTTCAGACATTACATGAAATTTCTAAAAATCTTATATGTTCTGGTATAATGTTATAAGTCATAATTCTAGTTATTACTTTAAAATGTATAGCTCAGAAATAACTAAAAAAAATCATATAAGTATCTTTCACAGAAATCAGCAGAGGAAACAGACTCTTGGAGCAGGTCGGGAGCTAGTCCCATGCAGCAACTGTTGTATTAGTTTTTTATGGCCTCCTCAGTTGTGTGTTACAGTCAATGGGTTTCATTCTTCAATTGCCACTGTTTCACGAAACTTACTGTCTAGTATGGAAAAAGGAGTTGCTTGTGCACCAAGGTGTCCACTTGGTGATTACCTGAGGTGCCTGTCACAGAGCGACTCAGGAAGTGGCCTGGTAACTCTGTCTCCTCCTCATCAATCAGGGCCTCTGTATGATTCTACCCTATTTCCATTTCTTCTCTACATCTTGTGTTAAATTGCTCATTTGTAAAATCATTAGCTAGGTGGCATTTTGCATTTTTACAGAATAAAAATGTAGCACACTGTTCCCTCCGCTGTGCCAACTTTACTGTCATTCTTAATGATGGAACAACAGGAGCACATGCACTAAGCTCTTCCCATGTGTAAGGCAGTGCTCTAAGTTCCTTACATACACTAACTCTTCATAACGGCCTCTGATGTAGCTACAAATATTATCCCAGTTTTACAGAGGAGAAAATGAAGGTACAGAGAAACAAGTAATTTGTCCAAGGTCATTTAAGAAGTAGTGAAAGAGCCAAGATTTAAACCAGGAAGTCCAACTCCAGAGACTGTGCTCTTCCCATGGCCCCAAACTCCTACTCACCCTTTAATACCCTGCTCAGGTGCCACCTTCTCTGTGAAGGCAGAATTAGTCTCTCCTGCTGTATTTCCCCAGCACAGTCTCATCCCTCTGTTGAGTACTTAGCACATCACAATGTAAACGTGCTTGTTTAAATGATATTTTCCTTTTGCCAGGTTATAAGAGAATGAAGGGCATGGGCCAGATGACAATTAATTTTGGATTCCTAATACAGAGAATTATCAATTACTTAACAAACATAAATTGAAGGAACAAATATATATAGCTGAGTAATTTTTTTCCTTCAAATATATATATATATATTTATTTCAGCTCCTATTTCTTTCCTTCAAATCTTCATAAAAGCAAAATTAGTTATTTTGCACACATTTAAGGATCATTTTGAGCAATGTTAATATATTGCAGGAACATTCTTATTTTAAATATATGTTGAAACACCGGCTGGATTGTTAAATATGACTTATTTCTCAAAATGAACATTTCCAAAGGAACTTATTGCTGATTTTATAACAAAAGTCAGTGGGAAAATAGAATTTGATACTTTAGGATTCTTAATAGGCAAGTGGTCAAAAATGCATTTATTTTATAAAACAATGGATATTTGATTTTCATTTCAAAAATATCCAGAGTTGTATAGACACTCAAGCCAGTAGATGGATTTAAAATACACCAAAGTTTTCATCTCTAGCCTGCTCTATAACCATAGGCAATGCAGCAAAATAGAAATATTACACACTACAGCTGTTAAATATGAATAATTACACTGATTACCAAGAGCTCATAGTTAAAATAGCACATATTCCCCAATGATCAGTGACTATGGTCATTTCACTTTTTTTTTTTTTTTTTTTTTTGCGGTACGCGGGCCTCTCACTTTTGTGGCCTCTCCCGCTGTGGAGCACAGGCTCCGGAGGCACAGGCTCAGCGGCCATGGCTCACGGGCCCAGCCGCTCCACGGCATGTGGGATCTTCCCGGACCAGGGCACGAACCTGCGTCCCCTGCATCGGCAGGCGGACTCTCAACTACTGCGCCACCAGGGAAGCCCATTTCACTTGTTTTGTCACTTTTCATTGATTTAAATATGACTTTGCCAAAAATAAAATAAATACTAGGATTTGTTTTTTTAGAGTCTCTGAAATAAATGGATCATTATTATTTACAGACGATGGTGTCTTTGCTTTTAAAAAAATGGCATCAACTCCCAAAGTTCTATGGCTGGCACTACAGAGGCTGCTTGTAATTCAAAAGAAAGACAGGGGCTTCCCTGGTGGCGCAGTGGTTGAGAGTCCGCCTGCCGATGCAGGGGACGCGGGTTCGTGCCCCGGTCTGGGAAGATCCCACGTGCCGCCGAGCGGCTAGGCCCGTGAGCCATGGCTGCTGAGCCTGCACGTCCGGAGCCTGTGCTCTGCAAGGGGAGAGGCCACAACAGTGAGAGGCCCGCCTACCGCAAAAAAAAAAAAAAAAAAAAAAAAGAAAGACAGAAGCAATAACAACAAAAACTAAAACATACAGACAAACCGACACTAAAGCCAACTCTACTAAACAACGATGACGCAGCTTAAAGAAGTGAGAGCATCCCGAGGTAGAGAAGCTGGATTTGGCTGACCACAGGTGGGTGAGCTCCTTTTGACTTAAGCCATGAACTAATGCTCCCCTCTCTGTCTTCACTTGAACTTGGCCCCAGATGTATTTACTCTACTGCTAGAAATGGAACCTTCCGATACGATAGGGCTATTTCAGTCACTCCCTTTCAATAACTCCCCAATTCCCACAGAACACAATTCTCACTTCTGAAGTTCTTGTATACCACATGCTTTAACCAAACTGGGCTACGTCTCTGTGTCATATCAAGTGTTCCCTCCCTCAGGGCCTTTACCGACATTACATTTCCTGCTTAGGATGCCCCTACTTCATCTCTGTATCTTTTCATCTTATCCATCAAGCCTTTTGCAGATCCACCTGTGCATCTTCTCTGATCTCATGGCACCTCCCTTCCCCTCTCTCAAGGCTCTTCACCATCTTCTGCAATATGAATCCTTTGCTGGTACACTTCCTGTCCCCTGTCTCCAAGGGCAAGACTGAGATTTGTTTGTCTTTACATTTCGCACAATGCTCTGCCTAGGTTGCAAACAATTTGTTTTTGTTTTATTGGTCTGTGGGCATCAAGTTATCTGTTTACCTGCATCAACCTCCCCTACGTTAGATCATGAGTGGATTCCAAGAAGAAACAGGTTACTTGGCCTAATAAGGGGTTGAAGGGTAATAATAATCATTACCCCTTGTCTCCAGTGAGAGTTTATAAGGAAATGGTTGTGACCACATCATAATTGTCACATAAATATGTATTTAGTTTAGATGATAAGCTGCTGCTCTCCAGATTGATTTAAAATTTCTAGAAGGACACGAAAGGGAACTGGAACTACTATTCATTTAGTGCCTACTTTGAGTGAAGTATTTTGCCAAGTGCTTTACAATGACAACACCAACATGTGAATTTACCAAAGACCTACACAGTGATGTGTATTAGACATGACACTTTAAAAACATTTTATCTAAACCTTTCAATGGCCCTGCTGTTTTTATTTCTCTTACTTTATAGATGATAAAACTGAGGCTTGCAGAGTTGGAGAAATTTGCTCAAAGCCCTGTAGCTAGTAAGCAATGGAAGAGAATCCAAAGACAAGTGTAATTCCAAAGCCCATTTGTCATTTGAACATAATTTCTTGAATGGTAACTATCAGTACAGTTAAGCATTGATTGTATTAATGTTGATGTGTTTGAATGCTGTTATAAAGAAGAAGTGGAAAATATATGTTATTATTTTGTGAAAAAAATGGCTCTGGGTTCTAAAGTATAAACTTCAGGAGTCATACATACAAACCACTAATGACAACAAGGTGATATGGTTTATATTCAAGGTGCAACTGGAATTTGGAAGAGAGAACAACTCACTCTGCCTGGGGAGTTCGGGATGATTTTACACCAATTGCCACTTTATGTGAGCTTGGCTAGGAGAAAAAGGAGAGACAGGGAATACAGAAGGGGTCGACATTCTAGTAAGATGGGTATAGTGTGGCAAGAGGGTGGTGACGTCCAGAAAGGGACCTGAACAACAAGGACTCTGACTTTATCCTACAGGTGCATGTTTCTCAAACTCACGCTGTTCACAGACTTTCTGTGGGAAAAGAGGACTTTGGACAGTACTGTATCTTCTTCCAGGAGTCAAAGGGAACATTAGTATAGTATAAAATGGACTCTTATGAGAATAGAAAAACGAAACAAAACAACCTATTCAACTCTGTTTAACGTAGCATTTTACTTAAAAAAATTTCTTTTCATAGAATTATTGTTTGGAACACTTCTTGGAAAAAGCTAGCATAGGTAATGGGAATCCATTGAGAATTTTAAGTGAGGGATAACACAAGGGTTGCACCTTAGAACAATTGTTCCAGCAGCAATGTGAATGACGGACTGAAAAGAAACAAAGGCATAGAGATGGATGAGATTTAGCTATGGTATTAGAAATCTAGCACGATACCTGGCACAGAGTAGGTCCTAATTCATGTTTATTATTGGAGTGAAATTTGATGCATTTGACATATTGAAGCCACCTACATTCACAGAGGACAAAAAAGTACCTTTCCAAAAGACAGGAAACAATCAAAAAAGATTCAGAGGAAAAGGAGATATGGGATGATGGGCCCCATTCATGGATGCTGGGGTCAGCCATCAACAAAGTGCTGGTGAGACCATTCCTTCCTAAACGTCACAGGAGAAACCTTGAGAAATCACCTTTAGGTTCACTTCTCCACCAATATAGTCCCCTTCTGAATTTCTGATCTCAAACGGGAGGTCTTAGAATGGCCTTAAAAAAATTGCACGCTGCAGGATACTGCAAGGAGCCTGGCTGGCCCCAGGGCTGGCTGCAGAGCCTCTGCTGGGTGGGAAGCCAATGACAGATCCTCTGCCATTTCCAGCACGCTAGGGGAGCAGGCCTGTCTGGCTTGTTAGGGAAGGTGCATTTCGTGAGCAGGGGTCACTGTGCTGGGCTCTTTCCTCTGTCTTTCTCATCAATCCCTCCCTACATGATCACCTTCAAGTAGGCAGCACTCCTGCCATTTCATGGGTAAGGAAACACTCTCTTAGGTCATCTTCCTGGTCTCATTTAATCCTCATAACAATCCTTCAAGGACATACTTCTTCACTCTCGTGTTTTACAAAAAGAGACGGGAAGACTGAACAGCATACGGCGGAGCCAGGATTCAAACCCAGGTTTCCTCCACTTCAAAGCCCAGGGTGCTCCTTGACCGCCTCTCTATCTGGTCCACTTTGAACAATCAAGTCTTGGGGAAACTGTAGAGTTAATTTTTTTTTTTTTTTTTTTTTTTTTTGCGGAACGCGGGCCTCTCACTGCTGTGGCCTCTCCCGATGCGGAGCACAGGCTCCAGATGCGCAGGCTCAGCGGCCATAGCTCACGGGCCCAGCCGCTCCGCGGCATGTGGGATCTTCCCGGACCGGGGCACGAACCCATGTCCCCTGCATTGGCAGGCGGACTCTCAACCACTGCGCCACCAGGGAAGCCCTGTCGAGTTAAATTTTAAAAATGCTTTGTAGATTCCATTTAAAATGAAACTGCAGGAGGTGGTGCTGTCTTGGGATGATTGAATCTCAAGGTCCATGTTTTCTTCTTTCCCCTTTCCCTCCTTTCCTCCATACCCTCTCTTTCCCCAGCTGAGAACTTGGTGAGGAAATGGACAGAGCAAGCAAGGAGACAGGCACCAACAGCACGACTTCAGTGCTTGCGATTTCACAGAGGGATGCTGTGAGCCCCGCTGCCCTCTTGTTTCGGGCGGGGCCGCTGAGGTTAAAATGCTCAAGAGGATCCCGTCTACAGGGATGCTTCCCACTCATAGCAGAGAGCGCAGTGGGCAGTTTTTAAAGGGGAAGTCACGTTTGGCCAAGAACACAGATCTTAACATATAGTAGATATTTGATGAATGTTGACTGAATTGAATGTTTTTATACACTGAGGAAAAATTTCCTCCAACGGAGAACAGTGATAGCTGTCTGCCTTTATGTAACAAAGGAGGCAAAATTTGAAACTATCTCAATCATTCAAAACTTATGGTAGAGTCATTAAAAGTAGCCATAAAATAAATGGCTTCATATAATAAGGCTTGCTTTAACATTATTAATTCACCCTTCCCTGAAAGGAACTGAGTGTTATAAACTGACACGGAGACATGACATCTAAATAGAAGGTCTTGCTGTGCCAGAGTAAATATTAAATCGCATTACCCGACAATCCTTGGGGAATGGCCTTGCAATGTCAACGGGAAAATGATGTGAAATCAAGTTCACAGAAATTTGACTTCGACGTTCAAATGAATGAATCTCTCTCCTTAAGTGTTTATAGGGGTTGCATTATGATCGAAAATGATTACACAATGATGAGAAAATCTATGAAGAGGATGGAGGTTAAAATGGAATGGATTTCACTCTGTATGAGCCTATGACCACATTTACGTATCCCTTCAGCAAGCAACGTTCAAACTTACTACATGCTACACACTGTGTGGGGTGCAGAGGTACAGAAAAGGCTGAGGGCACATGTGCTCCTTGTCATCCAGGAGCTCCCTGTCGAGTGAGTGGTGACTGTAACGGAATCGTGAACAGGGCCCTGCTGGAGGGCAGGGGAAGGGCCTTCTTCCTGTGAGGGGCACTTGACATTTGTCTGAAAGATGCGGAGGAGTTCGCTGATGACGGTAGGTGGAGGGTTAAAAGGGTACAGGTTTCGCAATGAGAAAAGATAACATGTTCAAAGACGATACGTATTTCGTATGCTAGAGCTCAAGGCAAGCGTGAGCTGGTGGCCAGAGATACCATGGAAGGGCAGGCAGGGGTCGGCCCTTAAAGCATCTTTTATGACAGACTTCAAATGAGCTGCAACTAGATTAAGAATTTTGTTCAAGGTTCCCCAGAGGGTAGATGGGAGTCAAGGCCAGATCTAGGTGACTTGGAAGCCATGTTCTATCTTACACGCTACCCCTTCCGGATTTAGGGAATAGGTGCGATGCTGTGATTCACAGCCCTCAATACTTCCCAGGCCTCCAGTTTGATTTGGATCCCCCTGCTGAAGGAGAGGAATGCAAGCTCTGACCAACATCCCATTCTGCTCATTCACATAGTTTGCTCAGAGACCACAGTTTTGATTCCATCTGAGCCAGGCCAGGTCAATGACTGCGGCCGATGCTCGGACTTGACCCCCAACCCAGTAAGGTTCAGCCACGCCCCCGTCCTGTCGTGCGGGCACAAGATTCACAGGGGTACCTGCCATCTTCCTCGTAAGGACAGTTTGCTGAGGATATGAACACACACCTGCAGCTGTCCTAGGGCCCCGGGTTGTGCAGTCATAGCTGTCACGGGCTCATGCAGCCTGACAGGAAATGTGGGGTGGGAAGCCCATGACTGCCGGTGACTCAGAGCCCAGCGTCCTCCCAGAGCACAGGAGCCTAAACAGTGCTCCTTCTGGGAGTCTCTTCTCCCGTTCTCCAGATTCTCCAGCATACAGAGAAGATCAGACAAATAGCCCCACTCAACCCCATTCACTGAGGCACAAAGAACACACTATCTCCCCCTCTCAACCTTCCCACTGAGTCCCCCCAAACCCTGTGCCACCACCCAGATCCTGACACGCTATTTCAGACCCCTGTCTGCCATCTGCTCCATCACCTAACACCTGGTACAGGCGAGGGCTGGCAGGACAACTCAGAGCCTTCCCACTGTTGAAAAACAGAGCCACAAATCTCTCTGCTGGGGAACACTATTCCCCATTAAGGGAAGCACAGTGGAGCGTGTATTTAAGGAAAAGACCCTGCACCAAGTAAGGTGAAAGTACATTTACTAAGGAGGAGTCTGGAGGCCCAGAGAAATCAAGGCATCTCTAGAGTTCTTCCCCAGGAGCTCTTTGGATCATGGATGGCAGAACTACATGTTCCCACATGTTCTTCCTTCCTGTGCAGCTTCACAGTTAAGATGCCCAATGCCCTGTCCACACAATGTCCCAAGGAAGCTCCGATCTCCTGGGGGATGCAGCCTTATCTTGGCCTGACACGGAGATTAGGTCACTTTAATTTCAGTTCCTTTCACGTTAAAATGAAGGTAGCTGGACTGAACACTGCTGCACTGAGAGTTATTTAAACCTCCAACATTGTGACGCCAACGAAATGCAACCGCATTGCCAAGTGCACAGGACAATGTGACTCACGGGTGACTTTTCATCCAGCGCTGCTATGCTGGCAGCCCCCTGATACCATGATGCCTTTTAGCCATCAGCTGCTGGCCTCCCTGTGCATGGAAATGGGGGGACTTGCAGAGATAAGGAATGAGCTTTTGGAGGGTAAAATGTGCTCACAGGCTGGAAGTGGTGCCGAGTAGAAGGAATGTTATGAGGACTCTCCATGGTACTCTGAGCTTTTCTGGCTTCCTGCAGAGGCCCCAACACAGGGCTGAGCCATGTTCCACGAGGCTAAGCCAAGAAAGGAATGGAATGGAAGAGTCCCCTTGGAACAGGATCCTGCCAGCTGCCTGGAAGACCACCTGATTCTTCTGCTGTCACAAGAGAAGGCTCTTTCTGCAGTGGTAAAGACCTCAGTGTCAGGGTTTGTCCCAGGGCTGAGGAGACTGGGGTAGAATGCTCAAATAAGGGACAAGCCAAGCTGGCATCTTAGAAAGGTATTTACATGGTCACCAGCTATGATGAGTCACTTGTTATTTTCCACCCCTCCTGACCCTCCCACACCTGCTCTCTCCCCACACTTCATGTCCAAGTTGTCTCGTAGGGAAGAATGGGATCTTGCTCATCTCTGCTCTTAGGACTTTTCTGTCGCTTTGTTTCACTGCTCCTTTTAGCCAGTTGCAATGTCCTAACACACTTCCTGGAGGCCAGAATGTTTTACTCCATGGTCATAAACTTGAATTTTAAATCCTTCTTGTGTTGAGAATCTTAACGAAAACATAAGCGAGGGTAACATGAAGGAGATGAGCTCCGAAAACCAGAATGAAGTCAAGGAGGTAACGTGCCATTGGAAGAGAAGCAGACAGAAGGAGACGCTTGAATGGAATTTATGGCAGGAAGCTCTCATTTCTTAAGGTTTGAACCATGGGTGTAGGAAAAGCCTAACTCTGCTACAGGGCAACTAGGGGAGAAAAATCTCTGTGCCAGAGATTCTCTGCCTAAAAATACTTCAGGACCATGAAAGGAGGGAAAAAAGGAGTGTGACTCCCTGCTTCAAGGAAGACAGTGCTGAAAGACTGGTCTCTCTGATTCATTATGAAGCAGAGATGTCCCGCAGGAATGCAGCTGTCAGCTTGACACCGAGTCCTACAGGAACGGAATCATCAATAAGCCTTTACTGAAATCGTGTTGAGAACACAAATCAAGATCTATTTCTGGAAAAGAGCAAAGAAGAATGAAGGTAGAGATGAAGCTCCCAACGGAGATGCTGAGCTGTCTTCTTAGGAGGTGCCTGCTACCTGATAACTATGCATATGTTGGGCAGAGCCCTTCTCATGCTTGGCTGATCTTTCCAGAACAACCATAAAGTAAGAGAGCACCGAACTGTCTGTCAGAAGTTAGCTCAGTGTGCAATTCCGACCATCCAACTAGATCCAGCTCTGAGTTATGCAGAGTCAAAACCTGGCTGACCGTTAAAGATAGAGGTTTAAAAAAATATTTGTCTCTCCACACACCAAGTGGCGAAACTACATGTTTGGGGTTAACATAGTGACCACAGAATCCACTCTTAAAGAAGGCCGGGGATGGACAGGCCAGAGCTAAGAGATCTGGAGAGAACAGACGACCTAGGAAAAGGAACTAGTAACTCTGTATAATATAAATAACTGCAAGACGATGTCATGTCCAGAATTAGACCTTCTCTGCATCTTTCTGAAAGAAATCACTTCCTTGAGTTAAATAAATGTAGCACTGAAACTTATGCCTCCATGTTACCCTTGCTTTATGGGAGTGAAGCATATGACTTAAAAGTATTTAAAACAATTCAGAACATATTTAACAACAACAATATTTTCCATTAGCCTCTGAGCAACACTGTCCCTTCCTGTGAACATTTTTGTTTTCTAGGGCTTTCTACTTTCTTTTAAAGTTTTTCCCTCCTAAGACTTCAACCTTCAACCAAGGTAATCATTCCTCCATGAACTCAATTCAAAAGAGAACAAAGTGTTTATCGTAGGTCTAACTTCCAATTCCATTTTGTTGCAGTCTACTTTTTTTCAGTCACCATCCTACCTGGAGGTTTCAGAGCTTTCACTTTGAGAACAAGGTCGAAGTCCACCTCACCTTTGATGCTCGGAAAGAGAAGGCTGTGGACTTGGTGTCTGATTTTCCCCGGTCTTGCAGTATAAGGCCTTGGTCCTCTGTCAAGGCCAGGTAGTGGCCTGTGGTGAGATGCCGAAGTCGGAAAGCCTGGCCCCATCTGATGTTACTGCCACTCCAACTGGGCAGATGAAACAGACAAGAAATTGCATTTACACAAAAATAAGTCTTTTTCAATATTTATCCTGTGCTTTTTCACACAGGCCTTCTGGGGTTCATCCCCTGACTCCTGGCTTGCTCTAGGATTGCATGCCTGCCTACAACTCAGCATGGTGTTCTCTAATGAACTCTCTTAAGATCACCAACAAGGAACATGGTCCTGGGGGCAGGCCAGTGGTTTAATGTAAGTGGAATTCCCAAGCTTCCAATTTTTCCTTCACTCCACTGAATTGTCTTGATGCCAAAACCCCCAAAAAAGAAGAAAAAAAAAAGGGAAGCTTGCCTTTTTAGAGAAACTTATTTCTGGGAAAGTGAAGCATTTCCAAATGTGCCATCTCAATTGAAGCATTTTATAACACCACTAATTTGAAAAGAGATACACACCTCTATGTTCACTGCAGCATTATTTACAATAGCCAAGATATGGAAGTAACCTAACTGTCCATCAATAAAGAAAATGTGTCGTATACACATATACAATGGAATACTATTCAGCCATAAAAAAGAATGAAATTGTGCCATTTGTGACAACATGGATGGACCTTGAGGGTATTATCCTAAGTGAAATAAATCAGACTAAGACAAATACCATATGATTTCACTCATATGTGGAATCTGAAAAACAAATGAGCAAACAAAGAAAACAACATAAATTTCATAGATACAGAGAATAGACTGGCAGTAGTGAGAGGAGGCAGGTTGGGGAGGTAGGAGAAGTGAGTAAAGGGGATCAAGAGGTACAAAGTTCCATGGTCCTACATCAAAAGGCTGGCATTCAACAAAAGTCATGTTAAGTGTTAGGGTAGGAATTATTCACCGAATAATCTGTATCTAATTTATCTTTTCAGTTAGAACAAAATGTTTCAGGAATACACATATCAGCTTTTAAAATGACCCTCCTCTTGATCTAATTCTTTGGAGCCCCAAAGAATCCAAATAACATTGATAAAAGGCTTAAATTCTTCATATTTAAGACTCTGGGGAAATAAACAAAGAACCATAACTGGAACTATATATATATATATATATATATATATATATACTTATTTTGATTTTTTTAGAAAGTCCTTTAAATAAGAACCAAGCCCTAATACCCTGAAAAAAAGAGTATGATACTATAAGAATTTCAACAGGCTTGAAAGAGAATATAAATACCACAAGCCAGCTAACAACCACAAGCTAACCAGGATTCTTTCAACCAGCCACCTCCAGAGTTTCTCAGTAAAAAATTTGAATGTACCTGCATGTGTATGTGTGAGAGAAGTTCTAATGTTTTCTCCTGATCTCCAGTGGATTATCTTGAGGACCACCTGGGGTGCATATAGCGTCCCCCTCCATTAGAGAGATTTTACTTTGAACAAGTGTTCAGGGAGAGACTGAGCAGAGAGCTAGAGGGAAAGGCAGAGAGGGAAAACCAAAAATGGCAACACTGACCCTCCTCTCACCTCGAGCAGTTTAGCTCTAACCTAACTTGTGACCCCTCCAGGCAAAATAAAGGTCCAGAGCTTAACTGGACACCCCCCCCGCCTTCAGTAGTTTGATGTTTAGAGATGCCATGTTTTTACTCAAGTATCTGTATCCAAAGTCTCAGCCTCCCATTCCTTCATCCAGGTACAACTGTTTGCGACAAGTTCTGATAAATACAGTTTCCTTCACAGCTACACTTCCAGTGATGTTTTAGTCTTCCCTACCTCATGCGACTACAGCACTCTGTCATTTAAAGCTAATTTTGCACTGGAGCCAACAAGGCTACCGGGAGGAGGAAAACTTACCTGGGTTCCAGAGAATCTACTTAAGAAAATAAATGGGCGAACAGCTTTGATGGCTTTCGGTGAACATGTCTGCGCTTGCCTTTTATAACATAGCCACTGCAAGGGCAGCAGGAGCTGGGGGTTTGGTTCAAGGCAGCAGAGCTTGCTGGCTTCAGAGTCAAAACAGAGGTCTTGGAAATCGTGTGTGTGTATGTGTGTGTGTGTGTGTGTGTGTGTGACTGCGTGTGTGCGTGTGTGCATGCACTTTAAAAACAAAGTCACAGACATTTCAGAATTTAGCTCTTGGCCAAGGAACTTCTGAGAGTTTGCCAGGTGATATGGAACAATTGAAACATTTAAGACAATGGACTGTCTTGGAAAAGAAAATCCTTGAAAAGAATACCCCCCTGACACTCCATTACCTTATCCGAAGGGGTTCCACTCTCCACAGAGATCTGGCTCTCGTGCCAGCTCCCCCAGTTTCGTAGTATATCCTCCTGTGAGCAGAGTTGGAGATTAGCCCCTCTGTGCGGGATGCTGATCAGCACCGGGCAGGGAACAGCTCCCTGCAGAGGCTGCTCAGAACCCGCTGTATTTCGAAGCCCTCACAGAGTCAGCAAGAGGAGAAGCAAGAGTCAAAGGAAGGCACTACTTCCTAGTCTCTCTTATAAGGGAAAAAGGGTGCTAAAGGGGAGGGAACTGCTAGCCACATACTCATCATGGACATTCATGGACCTTCAGGTGTACAGTGGAAAAGGACTGTCT
This sequence comes from Mesoplodon bidens, assembly GCF_964165515.1. Lineage (NCBI taxonomy): Eukaryota > Metazoa > Chordata > Mammalia > Artiodactyla > Ziphiidae > Mesoplodon > Mesoplodon bidens. The sequence continues at coordinate 101,523,342 of NC_138178.1, read as the reverse complement.
CTATTTCCACATCAGGAGTCAAAACAGCCCAGTCACATCATCAGATGAGATACCAAATGCTCCAATTCTTTCTCGTTCAGCTCGCTGATGCAGTTTCACATCTTTAGAAAACGTATTTGTACTTGTAAAACATATACGTAGTACAGTGTGAATTCATTTCCATTGTTCTAGGAAGCTGGGCACCAAGCTCTATTCTCAGTTGCTGTTGTCTCCCTTCCTGCATTAACAATCATCTTTTAATGTGTTTTTAACTAAAATGTTTATTTTGGAATAATTCTAGATTTATAAAAAAAAAAGTTGCAAAGATAGTCCAGAGAGCTTCCGTATAGTCTCACTCAGTTTCCCCTACGGTTATCATCTTACATTACTATGGTACAGTTGTCAGAACTAAGAAACCAACATTGGCACATTATTACTAACTAAACTCAAGACTTTATTTGGATTTCATCAGTTTTTCTATTAATTATTTTCCTGTTCCAGGATCCCATCCTGGAGGTCGCATTGCATTTAGTTGTTATGTTTTCCCTATTGCCTTTGGTCTGTTAGAGTTTCTTAGTCTTTCCTTGTTTTTCAGGACTTTGCTAGTTTTGAGGAGTACGGGTCAGGCATTCTGTAACATGTCCCATGAATTGGGTTTGTCTGATGTTTATCTGATGATCATCAAAGTCTGATTTTTAATCCATACAATTGGGACCAACCCATCTATATCACAGATTATGAGGAATTAAATGAACTTTCTTAGTTTAAAGGTATGTCTCATGATAGTAGTCCCTGGATTGCCTGGTATACTGAATCCAGATACTTTCTGAGAATCTTGTGACCTTGGATCAACACTGATCATTTAACTGCATTTAATTTCACTAATTTAAAATGCTACCTCTACTATAGAGGGTTTGTATATATCACAATCGAATTACTCAAACTCCAGAAGAATCTTGATCTAAATTTTAAGACAACAGGTAATCAATAGAGGGGAAGAGGAAATGTGTGGTAATTATTTCCTTCTCCCAAGAAGTGTTATAATTATGAGTTGGTTAAAAATATGGGCTTGGGAGTCAGGCAGACCTGAATTTGAATCTATTAGCTGTGTGACCCTGTCAAGTCCCTTCCAATCTCTGTGCATCAGTTTCCTCACCTGTAAAATGAGCTTAATAAGGGTACTTAAGTCACAGAATGGTTGTGAGCATTTAATGGTTTTTTTTAAAATAATGAATGTGGGCTTCCCTGGTGGCGCAGTGGTTGAGAATCTGCCTGCTGATGCAGGGGACACAGGTTCGAGCCCTGGTCCGGGAAGGTCCCACATGCCGCGGAGCAACTAGGCCCGTGAGCCACAACTACTGAGCCTGCGCGTCTGGAGCCTGTGCTCCGCAACAAGAGAGGCCACCGCAATGAGAAGCCCGCGCACTGCAACGAAGAGTGGCCCCCGCTCACCGTAACTAGAGAAAGCCTGCATGCAGCAACAAAGGCCCAATGCGGCCAAAAATAAATAAGTAAATAAATTTAAAAAAATAAATGAATAAAATAAAATAATGAATGTGCACAAAGGTGTTCGTGGGTGTACTAAATACTATGTATTGTTGATTTTTCCAAATTTTGTTTAAATATAGATGTTTATAAATGTGCATCAAAAGCGACATTACCTGGCACAGAAATCCAATAAAACACTACATTAACAGTGGTTACCTTTTGGTGGTGGGATTATAGAAGACATTCTAAACCTTTTTCAAATGTATGTACTATCAGGAAATATGTAATAAATATTAAGAAAGAAATCCTATGCTACTGCAGAGCTCCAACACCCCAGGTGTCTCTGTGCCAGGCCCAGAATAGTAATGAGGCTGTACTGACCTAGCCCTGCAGGAAAATTTGTTGAGATGCTCACTGATGCTTCTCCATCCTCAATGAGAGCAAAAGGGGTCTCTCAGGTGGAAACGGTGGAGCAGATCACCCGAGGTCACATGACTTGAGAACTCTCTCCCTCTGACATTTAAAGAATTCTAGAAGGTTAGTCCTTCCCACCTAGGAAATGTGGGTGGTTGGCTCCACTGAATCTCGCAAGGTTACAGAGGTTGAAACGACCTGCCCCCGCTCTCTCTAAAACAATTACCCAAGGAGAGGAGGTGAGTGGGTGGGGAGCTGAGGTGCTCTGAAAGCTTGGCTGACAGCTTAGCCTTAGCTTCAGTAAGTTAAGTGACTTATTCCAGGATGCTTGACAAGCCTGAGGCAGAGCCAAGGATCAGATCTCAGAATGTTAGATGATTCTTTTGGCTTTGCCCCCTGGGACGGTCAGCCTCTCCACCCAGCCTGGCTGCTCTCAGGCTTTACAAGGAATGATTTCCTCTGGAAAGTCAGCCCCATTACAGTGGAATCACTTGCATGCCTTCCTGACTCTGGGCACCGTTTTTGTGTATTCTTGATTTCCTATTCCTTTGTGCTCTCCCAAATTTCGGTATTCCTGGCTATCCTGGCCAGTTCTGAGGATTTACCTGATGACACATGACAATGATGAGGCTTATCACTCACCTCACCTAGACAGCAAATAATGCCAAAGCATCCTGTGTTGAATGAGAGACCAGTTGCTACAGAAATCCGAGTTCCAGTATAAGGAGCCACTGCTGACTCACCCCAGCCTCAACTCCTTCATAGGAATAGTCTTTTTATTTTTCCTTACAAAGGAAAGGAATAGCCTTTTTATTTTTCTCTGTCGAGTTCTTTTTTTCCCCCAAATACAAATTAGATCACGTGAAATCCTCAGCCAAAGGAAGGCCACCTTTGCTCTTAACTCAATGATGGCATGCATGCCTGCCTCAGGGGGCCCATTCTGGGAATTCCTCTCTATCTGCTTCACTCTCCCCAGCACCTTCTTTCAAATACTTGTCCAGCCTTTCTTTTGGGTCAGGATCTTTTTGAACCACTCAACAGGAGTGCCCACCAAATGACAAGCTTCTCCAAGTAGCATTGTTTCCGCCCAGATGCTTCTAATTTGGTTCTAAATTTAATGACAGGTGCATGTGTGTGGGGGGGAGGGGTAAAGGGCCACGCAAATGTTATCATTTTAATTGTTTCCAAATTCCTTTCCTTAAAAAAAGAATAGGAAAGGGAAGAGAGAACTAGTGAGTTTTGACGTGTGCCATCTTAGATGTAGCCAACTCTGCCAAACTCACTAACAAAATTTCAGTCCTGTTTCCACCTGCAAGCTTTTGCCTTACTGCAGCAGGATAAGATATTAAAGAGACAGTACGTGGGCTACCGCATAATTTCACTGCTTAAAAAAAAAGGAGGGCTTCCCTGGTGGCGCAATGGTTAAGAATCCGCCTGCCAATGCAGGGGACATGGGTTCGATCCCTGGTCCGGGAAGAGCCCACATGCCGCAGAGCAACTAAGCCCGTGTGCCACACCTACTGAGCCTGTGTGTCACAACTACTGAAGCCCGTGCCCCTAGAGCCTGTGCACTGCAACAAGAGACGCCACCACAATGAGAAGCCTGAGCACTGCGACAGAGTAGCCCCACTCGCTGCAACTAGAGAAAGCCTGTGCACAGCAACAACGACCCAACACAGCCAAAAGTAAATAAATAAATAAATATTTTTTAAAATAAATAAATAAATAAATTTTTTAAAGAAAAAGGAAATCGCAACTGAGTAGGATCACATGACATTATTTAGTGCAGGGAATCCTTAATTCCAAGGGAAATCAGGTCAGCCTAACTTTTCTACTCAGAGTTAACTGCCAGCCACTGGACTAGTGCCAGGAAGGCTAGACACCATTCTGGGTCACATCTGGTTCCCATGAAGGGATACACAGAGGGCAGAGCAAGTAGAAAGAGGTTGAGAACAATAAAGGATATACATTGCCAATGGATAGTTTCTAAGATGCCCAGTAACACACTCAAGCACATTTCTCCTGGGGGTCCTTTAGAACATAAAATAAGGAAGGAGCCCTGGCTGGAGACTCATCATCTCTGGGTCTCAGGCTCCCATCTGAAATCATCCAGTGTGTGACCTTTGGCAGGAGCCTGACTTAGATGATTTCTAAGCTGTGTGAATGTGATCATGTGTTTCTAACGAAGTAAAAGAAATGCAGTTAATGAGGTTCCCGTAGGCATCATGCAAAAACAAAGAATGTATTACGAGCGGTCTGGGAGATCAGACTTGTTGCTGTCCTAAGTTCAGTCTAATTTACATCTGAGATTTGATTTTTTAAAATATATCAGAGTTCCATAGTTACAGAGGCCAAGCTTTTTATACTCTGTTCCTCTCTATATAAACAGAGTACTAAAGGATGCTTCAGTGTGAATTTAAGACCTAGATTAATATCTTCCATCTCCTGATTTTGAATTTTGGGAAAGCATCCTTTGAGTAGATAACTAGAGATCCAAAGAAAGCATCATCCTCAGCAGTACGCTCTACATGCTGCCCCTGGCACCATCCCCTGCTAATCCAGCTCTGGTTGGATATTGACATTTGGTTTCTCCAGTCCTGTTTGATGATAAGCAGAATGAAATCACTGAACTTCACCTTCATAGTACATAAAAGGGGGAGTAATAGAGATAATCTGCCTTTGAAGAGCCTGGTGAATAATTTATGTAAGTGCACAGACTCACTAGAGTGACTATCCTGATTTCCATCACAAAAATGGGTTCTTCAGTCTACAATTAATGCTACCAGAAACTCCTTAGATTTGGAAGCAACCACAGAAAACAAAGGGATCGAAAAGCACCATAGAATTGCTTGCCTAAGAAGCAGCATGTGTATATAGCTATTCCTGTGAGCACACTCAAGCATACTGCCTTTTCTGTTTTATAACTGCAGCCCATGACTGGAGGGAAGTTCGTCAATTAACTAACACTTAATAGAATTCATCTGTCTCCACATCCAAAAGCAAACTCTTTAGTCTGAGTCACCGGAGACAGGAGACAAGAGAAGGATGAAGCTATTGGCTTACCTGTGCTGGGAATCATTCTGGTCTGTAGATGGTATTGTCAAACACTCATCGTGACCATGGAAAAGACGTACTACATGCCCACCAAGTAGGTATCCTATAAGAGAATTATATCCTACCATGAGCTTACAGGAAGTTGAATAATGAGAACACTGTATTTAAAAAGGGTAAATTCATGCATATCTGAGTCAGTATGGAAAACACCAAGAGAAAAGCATTTGGGAAATGACAGATTCCACGACTTCAGGTAGAAAAGACAAGAAAGTCAAAACAATTCTAACATTGAAAGTTTAGACAGGGTTTAAATAGGGTTTCAGAGATGAGCAAGTCCAATATCAAAAGGGAGCGTGAAAACAATGTGTCAATTCATATCATTAAAAGCCAAAAGGTCACCTGTAACTAATATAATGTTGTATATCAATTATGCCTCAATAAAAATAATGCAACATTTAAAAATACACACACACACAAGGCCAAAAGGAAATTTAAGCTGCTACTCTTAGGAGGATAAGGATTTTCCAGTTGTTTACGATATAAATACATCCAACACCAAGTTTCTGGATAAACTGTTACAATCTGGATGTGTATACTTTGTGGCAAATTCCAAATCAAATTGCAGCCATGAGAAAGAAAGAAGGTGCTGGGAAGGGGGAAGCAAACTGGTATTCCGAGCTCTCTTAGGAGGAGCTACTTTTCCAACACGTTAAATAAACACAGATCAAACCAGGACACTATTTCTACAGCACCAAGGAGAAGGCAGAATGACATTCCAGTATCTCTGAGTGGACAAGCACAGAGGCAGCTATCAAGGAGCCCTTAGCTTTCAGAATAAGGAAAGGAATCTCAATAGCCATGGAGTTCAGAGGTGGATAGGAAACAATGAACTTCAAGGACTCGATGACCAGTTAGTCTTCAAATAAACTGTGAGCCTCCATTTAAACAACACAGTAACAGGAGAGGGGCCCCAGTCTGAGCTTTACCTTGCATGAAGAAATGAAATTCATTATCCCTTTGAATTAAAAAATTCTCCCAGCTAGTCAGTTCTCAGGAGACAAATGGACTTAATATGTTCAATGTCTGTATCAGGATTTTGAGAAAATCACATAATTAGATCACTTTAGGGGCTGTCAAACTATTTTGGGGGTGTTGGAGCAAAACAGCAAGAAGGAAAAGTCATGCCAGAGTAGAAAAGGGTGTCATCAATGCATTTTGTACAGGGACAGTCTGATATTCCCTGGCTCATTTTTCTTCATCCAGGCGAGGCAAGTTCTTTTTAAACTTCCCTCAAATATTTAGAAGTCATTTTATCATTTTCCTCTCTCTTATTGTACTAATATTTGCAACTGCATACTTTTTTGCATTAAAATAATTCATGATATACTGTAGGGGAATTGTTAACAGCCAATTGGTTTAGAAAATTAACCCCTTCCATGATCACATTTTTTTAAAACATTTTTATTGGAGTGTAATTGCTTTACAATGTTGTGTTAGCTTCTGCTGTATAACAAAGTGAATCAGCTATACGTATACAAATATCCCTATGCCCTCCCTCTCGCGTCTCCCTCCCACCCTCCCTATCCCACCCCTCTAGGTGGTCACAAAGCCCCGAGCTGATCTCCCTGTGCTATGCGGCTGCTTCCCACTAGCTAGCTATTTTACAATTGGTAGTGTCTATATGTCAATGCTACTCGATTAAACTCTCCATTGTCTCAGGATGGTGAGGCCATGCTCCCTTTGGAGCCCACCATTTACAGTCCTCAGGCTCCTCCAATCAATATCCTACTCCACAGAGGAAACTGCCAAATGCTGAAGCATCACAGCATTTCTTAGTTGAAACATACCAGGGCAATAATCAGGAAAGGAGGGTCATAAGAAAGATCACTCACTCTCTCAAGGGCTGAAGTGGGTTTCTCATCAGTGGATGCTGAGAGAGCATTTTGCAGTCGGATGACTCAAGTGATCAGCTACCCAGGCTCTATCACAAGGGCACTCAATACTTCTAAAAGCATTGTTGTGAAGTGATTTGCAATTAATTAATCTCCACAAGCCCTCTTTTGGGACTGGGCAATAATTTTATTCCTATAGCGGAAATGAAAAAAATGAACATGGAGAAGATTCCGTCAAAACTTCCTTGGGGAAGATTTTTGAACCCAGTTCCTTGATTCCTGATAGAAAGGGAATGAATGACAGTAGATTTAGAGCGGTGGGTGAATTCTGGTGTGAAAGAAGAGAGCTAAAAACATATCCTGCTTTTGAAAGGTCTTCCATCAGTTGCCAAAAGAGTTACAAATTTGTTGTTTCCTGATTATTCAATTTAGCTATGATGCCTCCTGAAACTGGGGTATCACCTTGACAACTCTCAGTTTTCCCTCTATTTTCCAACATTGTGAAACAGAGAGGAATCCAAGTTTGAAACTACTAGGCTCAAGACTTAAAACAGGGTTAAAGCCTGTGATATGAGTATTTTTAAAAATCCTAATCTTGCTATAAAGTGCTAGAATGTGACGTGATAACCCTTAGGTCATTGACATTTGATTATTGTGCTCAGCTGTGATATTACCCATGAGTAAGGTAAGGCCAGCGTATTTATTATACAACTTGAAAGGTGTATTGACTTTGCCTGGCTCCAAGAAATAGGATATGTTGAACAAACTTTGATGATCTTACTTCTAAGAGAATGAGAGAATATGGAGAAAATACCATTTGTTGTTTTTAAATGGCCTTCCATAAATACAAGTAAAAACAAATAGCCAAATATCCTTTTATTATAAAGTCCTTCTCCCACCTGTATGGAGAGATGCACTGGGGAGAAATATTTTAAAAAGTCACCTTCTTGGCAAATAATGTCTTCTAAAACTGAACCTGCTAAGGTCTGTATACTTATAACCATAAATAAAAATGAAAAGTCGGTGGGAGAGGGAAGGTACGTCTCCCAAGGTCCTGAATACACATAGTGCCAAAACAATAGTGAACTCGAAAGGATTGAAAAATCATGTCAGGAGTGCTCATGTAATCAGAAATCAGGACAGAAAATCATCCACACTAACATCAGAGAAAGGAATTCAGGTGAACCAAAATCATGCTGTGTACCGAGACATTCAGGCAGGAGCTGTGAAGTCGCAGAAAATGTCAATATACATAGCACAAGACAAACAGGCAGGCTGAGGGCTGAATGCACACAAAGAAGCACACCTTCTTCGATGCTACTTCCTGAGCAGGTAGGATGCACATTCCAGAGTGTTTGCATAAAGGAGGCATCCACTTGTATGTTACCATTTGATATTGAGAGATGCTGCAGCAGAAACAGAATGAGACATCCTTTAAATCACCAGGCCAGTCCTGACAGAAGCAGCTCACCTAGAATTTCAAGGATTGAATTAAACAGCCTTACTGTCATCGGGCTTTTTCTACGTAGCCTGTGGGAGATTGTTCCACCCAATCTAGAAGCAGCTTCCAAGTGGGACACTTTATTCAGGGAAGAGGAAATATTCAGCTACAGAGGTGGCAGACAAGACTTCATCCCCTCAGCTGGATCCCTGATTCAACAGGAAGTTATAAAATGTCTGTTCTTGGTAGGAGAAGGGAACACACAAGCGGGAAAACTTACTCCAGCCTTTGGTCTAGGCAAAGTAAAATCTGCTGGTAGGATTGGCGCTGAGAAGCTTAAAAACTTATCTCTGACATTTCTCTGATCCGCAAGGTATTGCCCCACCTCCACCCGCTAAGGGCTTGACTTCAACGATGCTTGCCTAGTACCATCCCCAGGTGCAAAATCTCACCTGCCTCTTCTAACCACTGTGACATCCCACACACTGAAACATGTACAATTCTCTTTCTCCCTCCAAACATAAGTTCATGTTTTTATATCCAACCCTTTCTGGCTTGTTCTTCATTGGACAAGAGCTAAACAATGTGATAAACTGAGAGTAATGGTAACTAATGTGTTAATAGTTGGCTTTCTAAGGAAGAGCCTGGGGGCACTGAAGCCCACTTTGCTGGGAACAGTACTTTAATCTAAAAAAATAACTAACAGTTACATTCCAGGCCCCATGATAATCTGGCAGGAGAGAGAATTTAATCCCCTCTCAAGTATACTGTGTAAAGGTATCTTATCTTACTCAATCTAATGTGGTTCTGTTCTCCCTGGCCATCCATTCCTAAAAGAAACTACTCTGGAAATGAAAGATGCTTGTGTTAGGAGGTACTTACAAGGTATCTTTCGGAGGATACGCTGACAAGGATGAGGTCATCACCAATTCGAACCTTTTCTCCCTCAGACCTCTGCTTGGAAGCGGGATGTATGGTCCACCAACAGGCTTCTCCTACACAAAGGCTCCTTGAGTTAGTGACTGCTTCTTGGAAGCCAGTGTCCCTAAGTCTGTCCCTCATTCTCCTTCCTCCTGATGAGAATCCCTGAAACACGCATGCACGTGCTCACGCACACTGCAATTTCTATTTATCTATAAGCATTCCAGTTACCCCCACGTCTGCTCTTGAGTGTGTTTATCATTTTCATTTTCTCTAGAGACAGAAAGACAGTATTTGGAAAAGAGCACTGGAGGTCAGAAGCTATAGAAGCCTTTGAGTATTTTTAATACATATGGAAACATGCTCTTTGTTCACAAGCACCTATAGATCTTTAAGAAATGACTTCATTGGTCTATCGACCACTTACAGACTTTTATCTTTGCCCCACCCCTTCCCCATGAAATTCTACTAAATCATGAGTAATTCCACTAAAAAAAAAAAATCAGAGGTTTTTCAGAAGGCTTAAATCTACGAGGACTAAGACAGCAGGTGAGAAGTTAATAGCAAAGAAGAAAAATTCACATTTTGGAAAAAGGAATGTAGATAGTTGCTTTTAGCCAAGAGAAAGCTACAACTCCAGCCTTTGGGTAAGAAAATGGATGAGAAGTTGATCTCAAGAAATAAGGCCATTCCTGCTACGTATTCTCCAGAAACTCTCTGGAATTGGAGGTAACAGTTCCCTGTGAAGGCAACCATAGAAGACGGGGTTGAAAACAGGAGGACTGGCTGAAGGTTTTTTTGTTTTTTTTTTTCGGTACGAGGGCCTCTCACTGTCGTGGCCTCTCCCGCTGCGGAGCACAGGCTCCGGACGCGCAGGCTCAGCGGCCATGGCTCACGGGCCCAGCCGCTCTGCGGCATGTGGGATCTTCCCGGACTGGGGCACGAACCCGTGTCCCCTGCATCAGCAGGCGGACTCTCAACCACTGTGCCACCAGGGAAGCCCTGGCTGAAGGTTTTAAGCGAACATTTAACCTTTTGCATCCCTTTCTTTATCCTGTATGCCAGGTGACTCTTCCCCCTCCACTGTACAGAAGAATAGAAGTTAAATCCATGGAATGACTTCCATGGATCAGGCACTGTCAGACAAGGAAGTAAACAGTATTGCTGAAAATGGAGAATAATTAGAATTCTTTGCCCTGATTAGTAAAACCCCAGCTCCTCTTCCTTTACCTCCATTCCTCAGCTTCCAGAATGCCAGCTGCGATGCTGAACCTCCCCCCACCCAAATGAAGATTACTCTTTAGGGAAGCCAAACTACCCAACATAAAAGATACCTGTTTGGGCATCTCCAGTGCGATGCCTAGGTCCCTGCTAGATTACCCCAAAGCGAGGCTTAAGAGATGGCAAGCCACTCACACAGTCAGGACTTCCTGTCGCATTTTACCGCCTTGATCTAAACATCAGCGGGGACAAGGATGACCTGACTGGTGAGGAAAGTCTCTAACGTGAATGACGGGAACAAACCAGAAACTAGGTAAAGGGAAAAAACGAAGATTACAGACAGCTAAAGATAACTTTATGCAAATCTTAGAATTAATAATCTCAGAGAGATAAGAAAAAGTAACATTCATGAAGCAGCTATGAGAGTATCCATGAAGGATCCCTTCAAAGAAAAAGAAAATTCTTTGATCCTGAAAAAGAGAGAAAGAAACAGGTAGGTTACAGGATAAAGTTCAAAAATTCTCCCAAAATGAAGAATGAAGAAGAACAGATTAGAAACAAGACTGAAAAGAAAATTAGAAAACCAGTCTAGAGGAGTTCCAAAAAGCAAGAACAGAGAAAAGAAAGGGAGGAAATTAACAAAGGGATAATATCAAAATTTTCCCAAGGCTGAAAGACAAACATTTTCAGATTGAAGAGGCCTGCAGAGTCCCTAGCACAGTGGAGAATGGACACACACACACCAGGGTACACTCCTGTGACACTAAGAACAAGAAGGGGCCAGGACAAGACACAGCACTGTAGAACTGCAGACATCAGGGCAAAACAGAAGATCCAAGTAGCTCTCAGAAAATATAAACAGGTCACACACAAAAGATCAGGAATCGGAATGTAGATATCTCACAGCCAGACCAAAAGCTAGAAGAAAACCTCCAGGATGCTGAAAAAAAAGTATGTCCAATGTAGAATACTCTTATGAATTATTGTAAAGCTGGAATTAAGAAACTTTCAGACAACAATTTTTCTCCCATGGATCTTTTCCGTAAAAGCTACTGGAAATGGAGTCCCCAAAACGATGTGATAAACCAATAAAAGAGAAAAACATGAGATCCAGGAAATACAGAATCTTGGAGAGAGAAAACGGGAATTTCCCGGACGACAGTGGATGTTCCTAAGAAGATGGAACTGACAGAATAGCTCTTGTGACTGAATGTAACCAGGGGAGAGTTTCTGTTCTATGGGACAGTTTAGAAATGAATGACTGGGTCACGGAAAGTAAAGCAACAAACAAGGGAATTATTAAGTACTGGAAAACTCGAAAGCAATACAGTAAAGTGAACTGACCATAGTATATCATGAGTCTCACTTGCAAATAAAAGTTACAGTTATGCCAATGTAAGCAGTTAATATTGACTTTGGTAGTTATATAAAAAATGGATGCAAATATATTGGGAGGGTGGAAAGAAGACAGGGAAGAGTGGAGACTAAGAGCTAAATTTTTATTATTCATTTAGGACATCAAGAGATCATACCTAATTGGAAAGAATAACTAAAGAGTAGTAAACTGTATGACTCACAAACAAGTGGGGAACATACTAGAGGAGCTGAAAGTGGACGCCCCAGAGATGCAGGAATCCAGAACAGGGAGGGGTGGGGCAGGAGATGGATGTTTCCAATAAGCATAGGAGTACTATGTCTCTCTTTTAACTATGTACGGGCATTACTTTGATTTACTTTGGATAAATAAGTATGATCATTTTGATTATATTTTGATTAAACTTAAAATTTCATAACAGAAGAGGCTGGCTTCTACATCTGAAGGGGGAAATGACATGTATATATCCATTATGTGCTCTGGACCACCGAGGGGGACCAGGATGAAGGGGTCCTAAAGAGGCACACGGGAGAAGAGCATCCTTGTTCTCTCGCCCTCTCCTGGTAACCGGGTAGTGGTCTGGCGCCCAGGGACAGGGCCAATCCCCAAATCAGTAGGATGTGTACGGGCCAGGTGAAGGTCCTAAAATACCTAATAGTACATTTAGTGGGGATTTTTTTTTCATTTTTTTCCAATTCTAAACTAATTCTAAAGCTATGTCTAAAACCAAAACACCAACAAACAACTTTTAAAAGGAGAAAAGAAAGAACCCAATAAGCAAAATCAAGGGCAAAATGGTCACCGGTTCTGTTAGGTCAGTCAAATCATTTATTACCCACTGTGAAGGGGGAACAGTTTCCAGAAATGTTCAAGAAACTGCTTCCAAACTTCTACTCACATTCTCCTAGAGATTCAACGCAACTATTTGTTTTCAACTCAGAAGAGGTTTCTGAGCCAAAAGTGCATTCACAGAATGACCTGGGTAAAAAACAATGCTTTTCTGTTGGATCCTGAGTGACTCTCCTCCTGAAGAGAGAAGACCCACTCCAGGCCATACTGAACCGTATCTGAGCTTCATGAGCGCTCTCCTCCTCCCCAGCAAACAGCAAGCTGGTCTTCTTCAAGGAGGATATGAAATGGGTTGGGGGTGAGGGAGGTAAATAAATTATTTTAGGCTCTAGGTTTTCATGAACACCTGGTCAACACTTTCGCCTCTTTCTGCCAGAGTCAGCTTCTGATCAGCCACCTTGAACTTGGGTTGGTGCATGTGTTTCCTTAATCTGTCAGCAGAATTCACACCGAGTCTGATTTTAGGAATTTAGAAAAAAACGTGCTAGAAAGAGTAGTATTCTCGGCTGCTATTTCCCTCTATTTTTATTGGAGGCTCTAATAATTTTTAAAAAATAGGTTTCCTGAACACATGACTAGAAAGTGGTTATTTCTCAAATTTCTTCCCAATTCTCAAAAAGTCTGAAGTCATTTTACTGGTATAAATAGAATGACCATATATGACTTTTCCAATTATGTGCTCTAAGACTGACAGCTGGTTTATATTTAGAGGTCAACTTACACTCAGAATGTGTGGCACTTCTCTCATTTTGTAATTTTCAGCAAAGGTTGACAACACCTTAGAGGAAATTATATTTTAAGAATAACACTTTAGCTGAAAACAAAGCAACCTCAAATCAAATTCAAATATAATCTGATTTCAGGAAGAAAAAAAAAAAACCCTAAAGAGGCAGGCTCACTCTTCTGCTCTGTACAAAAAGGAGGAGAGGGAGGGGCTCTCGTCAGGCGTTCTGGATGTGACTGTGCATGATGCAGAAACTGCAAATGCACGTGGGTTAAACTCTAGATTTTTTTTCTAGATATCTGTAAAATCAGACAATCTGGATCATCCCCTTCTGAACTGACGTAGTTTTAGCAAAACCACATGGACTTTGTCCTTGTTTGACTACCCAACAATGGAACTCCCTTCCTATTTGGGGGAAAATGTCATGATATTAAAGACTGAGACTTTAAGTGAGACTCTTCCTGCAGTGTGACCTGGGCTGTTTGCTCTTCCCTTGCCTTTGTTTCTGCCCATTTTCTAAGGCCGGGGCTCAGCTTCAGAGCAGGTCTACACAACATCCTTCCAGTAAACTCTCATTCTGCTTGAGTTAATAGAATTAGTTTCTGCTGTTTGCAACCAAGAATCCTGATTGGTCCATAAGCCCAACCTCTAAATAGAGCAGAAATTATGTATGTAATGCCCTTGGCAGATAGATTGCCCATGAATATTTCCAGCCACAGGGAACATCCTCCTTCCTGAGGCCAGCTGTTCCTCTACTGGATACTTGCAGATATTACAAAATGGTTTCCTTCATTGAGATGAAATGGGCCTCTTTTCAACTTCTATCCATTGCTCCACTGGTCTTTGGAATAACACACAGCAAGTCAGCCCCTTCTTTGATACTATAACTAGAAATATTTGTTGACAATTATCTTAGTCCTCTGTTCTTCATTTCTGGTGTCCAGAGAGAAACTGCATCTTCCTGGTCACCACCTTTCTTAGGATCTATCACTTGACTGTCATTATTTTCGACTGAACTAAAAAAAAAAAACCAGCCAGTGTTCCCCAAACTATATGATGGTATACGATATATAGCACTGGCAGTGGTGGGCAATTAAACAACATTGAATCATATAGTGAGAAATTTCTTTTATTACTTTAAGCCTTCTGATTCTATCAGAACGTTTTCACTTTGGAGCTTGTATATCATGAACACTTTTCTAATATTTGCCAACACCTCTTCAATTATTTAGTGACATGATTTTCTTTTCTCTATATTTATTTTTAAGGCAAGCAATACCAGTTTTCTACTTATACCAATGATTTTAGTTTAGTCTTATTATAAAATTATAAGTACAAAAGTAAGTAAACGTAAAGAAAAATATAAATTAAATAATAATAAAAGTGATGTACAGGAATGGCAAACACCGTGATGGTGGATGTCATTGACTAACATTTGGGAAACACTGCTTTAAAAATAGCTGGTTCACTGCAGAATAAAATGGGACTACTCTTTTTAAAGATTTTTTTTTAATGTGGACCATTTTAAAAGTCTTTATCGAATTTGTTACCATATTGCTTCTGTTTTATGTTTTGGTTTTTTGCCCGCGAGGCATATGGGATCTTAGCTCCCCAACCAGGGATCGAACTGTACCCCCTGCACTGGAAGTCGAGGTCTTAACAACTGGACTGCCAGGGAAGTCCCAGAACTACTTTTCTGATCTCAACATTATACTTCATTATGTAAACCCTTATTATGCTATCTTTGCTTTTTAGCGATTATTCATTACCATTGGTTTCTTTCAGGAATAACTTCTCTACTTACTTTTGGTTCCTAACCCTAAAAATTGTTTTTCTTTGAGACTCTGGCAGACTGTGGTTAAAATGTTATGTTTGCCCTCATTCTTAGTTTCTATGTTCTCATTACACATTCTTTTTTTTAATTCTCCAAAGTTTTATCAGACTAGGTTGATATTGACCAGTTTGGTTTGGAATCCCAAATGAGTAGCATTCAGTACCCTTCTCAAAAGCCCTTAGCCCAAGACCCCACTGAGCAGCAGACCTAGGCATCTTGACTTACCTCTGGCATGTTCCCGTAGACCTACATCAAAGGCAAGTTTATCTGTCTGGGATCTTGATGTAGTCAAACATGTTAGATACTGTGGAACAAGAGCAGAAGCTAGTGAAGTCATACTCTTCAGTCAAATCTTGGCATCTCACCACTAGTTGGCTTCCAGTTGTCAATTTCAACATTGAGCTACTATGAAAGGGGCTTATTTATCTTGTTCATTGCTACAGTGCTTCTGGGATATATTTTTGTAAAATATTTAAAACCTCAAAGATGTCTTATCTGATGACCCAGTGATTTAACTCATAGGACTATGAGGAATAAGTTTGAAACAGAAAAAGTTTGAAATATTAAATATGCTTTTGTTCAAAGATACTCTGAGAAACTTTAAAACTGGGAACAATACAAACAGAACATAAATGGCCAACAATAATGGAAAGGTTGATAAACTTTGGTACTTTATTTTATGGAATATTATGTTACTATGAAGGATATTTTTCAAGAGTGTGTAACAATATGGAATATACACAAAATAGTGTACTTCTATAGTTGCCACGTATGCAAAACTTAAATGCCTAGCACCCAGGCTAAAGGGAATTACACCAAATTGATAACAAGTTGTCTTTGGACAGTGGGACCGACCACAATGGTGCCCCCATTTCTATATATTTTCTGTTTTTCAGTTTTTCTATGAGCTTTAGAACTTCTCAAATAATGCCTATGGTTTTTTTTTTGTCTGATGATAAAAATACACGTGCATGTAAAAGTTAAAAATTATTTTAAAAAATAACTTAATAAAGGAAAAAAGTACACAGCCTGTTCCCTGCCTCCTTTTAGTGACAGGCACAGTGGGTGGTCTTAGAATTAGACTGGGAGGCGGATATGCACTTGGCACAAACTTGCTGAGTTATACTTCTAGTTCACTGCAACAGGAAAATGGAGAATCATTGTATTATATAGTCATCTTCATAGGCTGCATGCTCAATGCTGCCCCTAAAAGGAACTGGCCAGGATAGAGCTCATGTTAACCGTGAGTGGCATTTCTTGGGAGTGAGGGGCAACCAACCTAAGGATGAATAATGTAAACCTTCCTCTCTCTAGCACAATGCTAGCCTGAGTTTTCAAAGCCAGAAGTGTGCTTTTTGAGCTTTTGTTTATTCTATTTAGGTAGAAAAAGAGAGGTATTAGGGTTTTATTTACCCTATGGATAAGCACCAGATTCTTAAAGATAAATGATCACCTCTCAATTCTAGAGAGTGCCAGGGTGCAAAAGTTTCCCCACTCTCTGTCCCCATCTCCTGCTCAGATAACCTTCGATTTGGTCACTTTTGTTCTTTGTCCTTTGCCACGAAGGATTATCACGGACGAATGTTCAGGCTGAAAAGGTCAACTTCTTACCAGTGCTCAGGAAAAAAAAAAAATGCTGCAATAAATAAATTATTTAAGAGGCAGCTGCTGCTCTCGCTGCCAATTTGATAGTTCAAGCTTTGAGACAAACTTTGCAGCTGCTGCAGGTGGAAAATGTGTGAAAATAAAGTCTTGAATTAATGTCACAGTTTTCCACTAGGGCTAGAGAAAGAAATCTTCCTTATACTGATAGCAAGGGAGAATGATACATGCAGGAAATGGGGGTAAAGGTTATTAGAGTTGGTACATATTATACTTGATTGAGATCATGATATTCCTCTTAACACTCCCTGCAAAAGAACTGCAGTATCTGTGTTTAACCAATGATATTTATTTAAAACTTGAAAAAATTTTCAAGTTATAGTGAGTAATCACCATTTCGGTTCATTCTGGTTCTAGATCCCTGAATAGATCAAAGCCTGACCTGCTTCCCGTGACTGCTTTGCTCCTTGGCTGCCTCCCACCTCTGGATTAACATAATACCTTCAAATTCTTCCAGGACTGAAGGCACCAGATACCATCCTATTTCCTTTAGCTAGTAAAAGAGGAGAAATTTCACAAAAAATCCATTTGATTGCTTTTTCTCCTACACTGGTTATGCTCGTATACGTCATATGTGCAAGTCATCAGTTATTCCATGGTCTATTTGATCATCCATTCATCAGATATTTACTGAGCATCTAGTATATCCAGGCACTGCACTCGGTCGAGTTAGGTTTAGTTAAATAAATTTAAAACAAGACACGGTCCTTCTCTGGAGTGGGGAGGAAGGTGGTCAGACATTAAACAAACACAAATATGTAAGTGCTAAGTGAGGTAAGTTCCAGGAAGGAAACGCTAAGACAGTAATGTGCTATAGTTATTTCCATTTCAAATGATTCCCGCTGATTACTTAACCTGATCTAGACACTTGCTGGTTTCCTGCCCTTTCTCCCCTCCTCATCTTTCCCCTCCTCCTTGAATGGTGAAAGCGGATCCAGAGATGCTTACCATTCCGCTGAAGGAGTGCCGCAGGAGAATCGCGTGGCCATACAGCAGGGTCCTGTGGCCACCCCCTTGTGCAGCCTGTGGGGAAGGAGGGCAAGAAATGTCAGCACCGGCCAGGCACGGCCTCTCTGACGGCAAAGCAGCACAAGAATTCTTGGAAGACAGACTACAAAGAAAAGACCCATCGAGAAGCTCCCAAGGAATTCATTCTAGAAGCGAGTGGCCAGCCTACAGGCGTGGGGGAGAATGGTGACCACAGCCATGCAACATCCCTGGGAGAGCGTGGGTGGGGCCTCTTCTTGAAAACAGCCCCTGCCCGGGATCAGCGGAAACCCAGAGCCGTTCTACCAGAGAAGCACGTAAATTAGATAGGTACTGCTTACCTTCCTTTGAAACTTCTCAGAAGCGTTCAGAGTGAGAGAGAGAAACAAATGTGATGTAACTACAGCCTAGGGACAAAAAGGCAGCTTGGGGGCAGGCATATGGTAACAGTCTGTGCCTTGTGGTCTTTTCTCTTCAAGGCACTTTTGCCTCCTGCCCACTCACTTAAATGGGTCCTATTTACCCACGTTGCACCAACGAGAGATGGCTCTGAAATCCAGGGCTTTAAAAGGGCAACCAGTGATGCGAGAATAGATCCTGTAGTTAAGGGTCCATCTAGGTGCCCTTTCTGTGCCCCAGCAGGCAGCTCCACTCTGGCAGTCCAAGCAGCGGGAGAGGCCCAAGAGGAAGAGACAGCCCAGCATAAAGCCACCGGTGTCTGCTTCTTACTTTTCCCCTTATCTGATTGGCACCCCATGATCTGAACTGAATAGCACATGAGAGGAGACAAGGCTATTATGTATCCAGTTATAGGTGAAAAGGTAACATGGAAAACTGAAATCTACAGAAAATTCTAGAATGTTTTGGCATCAACATTTCCAACCTTTTACCCAAATCTTCCCTGTCATGTTAACCTGCCCTCAGAGACAAGTCACATTTTTTTGATCACACACCCCTTTTAGGAAGAAATATTTGCGCATAGACCACCATCCCCAAATATGGACAAAAAGAGAGTTCAAAGCGTGAGATTAAAATGAATCATAAACAGAAATTCTGACATTTTCCTTCCATATGCCAAGGGCACCTCTTATGCATCATGTATTAGAGCTACATAGCAGCAAGCCCAAGGGCTGGTTCGAGGGTCTGGTCCTCTCCTGTGTCGACCCCTTATCAGGGCCACGGGTGATGAAGGGGAAGCTGGTGGTGGAGAGAAGGCAGAGGTCTAGATGGTAAGGCCTGAAGTAATTCTATTTCAACTCTATTTGGATTAACAGAATCACCCTGTCAAAGAGATGATTTTTCATGTCATACAAGGAGCCTAAAGAAAAGGAAAAAGATAAATGTGGCATCATGTTAAAAAAAAAAAAGCCGGTAACTATATATAAATGTGGCTGTGCTTTTTTTTCCCACAGCTATAGAGATATTTAAATGCTCTCTAGACCTTAATACTACAGAAGGATTAAATGTTCTTCACAATATTTCTGAATTTCTTGAAACCATCTGAACTAACTTTAGTTGCTGTATTTACGAATGTGTCAACAGCTTACATTAAAATCAGTCACACTAAAGAATTTTCATTATCTTGTCAGGCTCACTGACAGTTGTAATATTGCAAGTTAATTAATAGCTCACGATGGCTTATGTTGTGGGTTTATGCTCCCAGCCTAGTCCTGTGCCTCAAACTGAACTACTCACTAAACCATACTTCCCATTGTTAACCATGGGTCACACCTTCCTCCAATTCTTCTTTGTTCCTGTCAACTCTGTGAGTAATCGTAGGTAAAGAGTCAGGAGTTGCTGACCCCCAAAGTGGCACTAAGGGGCCTGTGCTACCCTTCTCTGGCAATGCTGGAAACATCTCCTGGCTCTCATGTCCTCAATTATGATGCCAACGGAAAAGCAGAGTGACTTAACTACCCCACTGGGATTGAAGGGAATGACCCATGCCAACTCTTCCCTCCGCTAAGATCTCAGATGCTTGTGCACATCAGCTTGTTAATACACAGGCTGCTGGACCCCACTCCACAGTGTCTGCTTTACTAGGCTCGGGGTGGAACCTGAGAACGTGCATTTCTAATAAGTACCAGGGAAAATGACATTGGTTATGCTGCTGGTCCAGAAACCACATTTTGAGGACCACTGCTTTAAGGAATGATCAAGCTTCCATGCCAGAAAGGTAAAGGAACTTTTTCTGCAGAAGCTTTGATAATCGTCATCCCGGTGAGAGCTATCATTGGCACACACCATGCCTCAGGTGCTTTACATCCATCATAGTTCATCCTCCTGACTTTTCAAGGTAGGAATCATTTCATCCACTGGGAATGTGAGGAATTTGAAACTCAGAGAGGAAAGGATCTTGCCACAAGTCACACAGCTGGATGTGGTGGTGATGATGGTGGGAACTGAACTCAGAGTTAATTCCAAAACCTGACTCATTTCACTGTACTTTTTAACAATATATTCATTTGCCTACTGTATACAAAACCAGGGTACACAGCAACAGGAAGAAGAGGATAGAAAGATACTTCCTCAGCTCCTTAATGAAGGTGAATTGATACAGTTGGAATTAAATGAGCTCTAACCACATGGCAGGCACATAACTACACTAAGTGCTGTATGAGAATCATCTCATTCTATCTCTTAATTAGTGCTGTGAAGTAACCATGGAATTACCTCCATTTTATGGAAGCACCAACTGAGGCTGCAAGAAGTAAAGTAAGTTGCTCAAAGTCATACAGGTTCCAAGGGCAAAGCTGGGATTTAACAAAGACGAGGGATTTTACCATATCCTCTATTGTCTCCCTCTCTGTATTCTGGCAGGAGACGAGGCTTGTGTATAAAAAACCATGTTACAAATAGAAATGACATCGCTGTTCAAAGAGGTGAAGACAAACAGCATTGGAATAGACCAGGAGGGTAACGAGGGTGTTAAGGAATTGCTTTATCAAAAAGGTAGACAGGGGGCTTCCTTGGTGGCGCAGTGGTTGAGAACCTGCCTGCCGATGCAGGGGACGTGGGTTCGAGCCCTGGGCTGGGAAGATCCCACATGCCGCAGAGCAACTGGGCCCGTGAGCCACAACTACTGAGCCTGCACATCTGGAGCCCGTGCTCCGCAACGGGAGAGGCCACAACAGTGAGAGGTCCGCGCACCGTGATGAAGAGTGGCCCCCGCTCGCTGCAACTAGAGAAAGCCCTGGCACAGAAACGAAGACCCAACACAGCCAAAAATAAATAAATAAATAAATTTATAAAAAAAGAAGAAGGTAGACAGTAACATTCTAGTAAGACTGTTGATGTGTAACGATAATTAAAAAAAAAAAGAGGAACCCATATAGGCAAAGTGCTGGAGGTGGGAGTATGAAGTACACATGGGGACTGGTGGACGATTCACTGGTTAGCGTTGGGTTTGAAGAAAGGGAACAGCTGGAAATGAGTTAGGATGCAGGTACAGGCCTGTCAGATTATGGAGGGCCACACCTGACCGTTCCACAGCTAATGGGACACTGGTAGAGGTTTTTTTTTTTTTAATCATGTAAATGTTTTGTTTTCTTTTTCTTTCTTTTTTTTTACATCTTTATTGGAGTATAATTGCTTTACAACGGTGTGTTAGTTTCTGCTGTATAACAAAGTGAATCAGCTATACATATACATGTATCCCCACATCCCCTCCCTCTTGCGTCTCTCTCCCTCCCACTCTCCCTATCCCACCCCTCTAGGTGGTCACAAAGCACCGAGCTGATCTCCCTGTGCTATGTGGAGAATGTCACAATCAAAACTGTCCCTTAGGAAGGTAACCCTGACTACAAAATGGCAAAAGAACTGAAGGCATCAAACCCTAAGGACAGAAAAGATCATTCTGTCATTCCGTTTCCAGGACAACCTAAGGAGAGGATGTGGACCAGAAATCTTGGAGCCATCCTTTACTCCGTCCTCCCTCTCACAGTCCACAGTCCATCCAAAGCACCTCCGGTGCCACCTTCAAAATGTATTCTCTACCCAACTACTCACTGTCCCACTGCTACCAGTCTGGTCCAACCTATTGCCCTGTTTCACCCTGACTATAACACCTCCTAACTGTGCTCCGTGCTGCGCCCGCCCCGTTTATAGTCTGAGCTAACACAGCAGTCAGAGCCATCTGTTTAAGACTGTCAATCACCTCACGTTAATTTTCTTGCTCAAAACTCTCCCAATGGCTTCCTTTCACACTTAGAAATGTGACATCCTCACCATGGCTTCTAAGGTCCTGCATCAGGAATTGGCAAATTTTCCCTATAAAAGACCAGATAGTAAATAATTGGGGCTTTGCAGGACACATATGTCATGTAGTCTTCTTTTTTAAACAACTTTTTCAAAAATGAAAAGCCATTTTTACCTAGAGGGCTGTACATAAACAAGCATAGGCTGGAATTGGCCTGCTGTTGCGATCCCTGCCTTACTCGATCTGGTTCCCTCCACCTATCTGACCGCATCACCTGCCAGCAGGAGGGTCTCCACCACTCCCTCTGCTCCAGCCCCATGGCCCTGCCTCTATTCTTCAGACAAGCAAGCTCCTACTGCAGGGCCTTTGCACATATGCTTCCCTCTGCCTGGAATGCTCTTCCTTCAATATTCTCATGGCTCATTTCCATCCTTATTCATCTCTGTGTTCAGATATCTTATTAGAGAAGTCTTCTCTGATCATCTCTTCTAAAAGAACAATCCCCCTTACTTGATCACATTTTTTCTGCTTTATTATTTCTCATGGCGTTTATTAGCTGATAGATTGTTTTTGACATGTATCTCCCCTCCCTCCCTCCCTCCCCCTAGGACATAAGCTCCATGAGTCTTTGGTGTGTTCTCTGCCATATCAACATCACTTTTATCAGTGCCTGGCAAACAGGAGGCACTCATTTTCATATTTCGTCTTCATATTTCCTGAACAAATGAATAATAATTGGATGAGATAGTCCTTTTGTCTGCCTTATACAAATGGAAAAAGAGAAGCTTTCCTATGGTCAGCTTGTGAGCAGCGAGCTTGGATTTCAACTTGGGTCTAACGACAAATTCTACCAACTCTTTTCACTATTTGATGCTAATTCTAGATAACATTCCAGGAGATGATATGCTACATAGAAGACTTCACGGGTCTGTTCCCAAGTGGGATCCAGACCTCAAGACTGTGAGACTTCATTGGGATGGCAGCCCTGCCCCTGCTGGGAGTGACCTTGGCTATCATCATTGGCAGAATGAGAATATATGGTATCACCTCGTGGGATGGGAGTGCAGCAGGCGGTGAAGCCAGCAAAAGCACCCTGATGCCATGTCCTGAGGAAAAATGTTCCACTAGATCATTAATTCAATCATCTCATCTGTAATTTCAAAAGTGATTCTGTCACTGACATTTCTTTAGGAGGTTTCCAGAGGACACTGTCACCCAGTAAGATAATCCCGATATGGCAACAAAGGAGAGGGGAACTCTGCTTCTCTCCAGCCATACATAGATGTTTCAAGACTGTCAGATCTCTAAGCCACCTTCTTTTATCATCTGGAACCCCAGATTCCACTTTGGGGGTCCCAGGATCTGGAAAGACTCCTTGTGGATCTAACATAAGCTGCGAAAGCTGGGGGTGGGGGCTACCTTCCTGGAGGGCTTGCAGGACACGACGTCACTTCCTGGGTGTGGCTGTGTGTACTTTCATTTTCTTTTCCTCCCCCACTCCCCTCCCTTTCACTCTTTCAGGCTATCAAAGAAAGAAAGGAGCCTTGCTAGAAGGTCACAGAGCAATGTTTCCTCCAGCACACTGGAGACCCTTTACATCGCCCAGGAGGTTTCCTTTGACACAGGCGACGACTAAATAACAATGATGCCATACAAGTAAAAAAAAACAGTAACACCTAAGAGCAGAAGCAAAAGCAAGTAACCTAGTATTTTCAGTTAGAAAACATAACGAAAGCTTCTATTCGTAATTGCTACAAGATATTAAAAATTTTAGGAATTTACCTAAATGTTGAGCTAAACCTTCAAAATGAAACCACAAACTTTTGCTCTATAAAACAAAATTTGATTTGGTGAAATGGAAATGTGTACTTTGTTACAGAATGAAAATACTAGTATTTGTTAATGCTTATTCTCCTAAATTTAACTTACAGATTTAATGTACTTTTAATGAAAATTCCAGTAGGGTATTTAGGAATTCAACAAAATCACTATAATCTGCAAACATAAACATTAAGAAATTTACTCTGAGAAGGAACCAAGTTTTAGAAAATGTTACAAAGCAAAATTCATTCATTCATTCTGGTAATGGTTCAAAAGAAGAATGTAGTATAATACAGACAGTCCATAAACAAATCTGAAATGCAGCATATGATAAAGCAGATTTTTAGTACAATGCGGGGAAGGCAGGATTATTAAGCAAATGTCTCTTTGTTTGATACGTGGAGAGCAAAATAGAAAAGTATTCAGTAAGATCCACAGGAAATATAAAAGATAGATTATGGATGGTTAACAGAGTTAAATAATTTATTTTAAAATTAAACTCTAAGACAACTAGCATGTAATAAATAGTCCACATTCTTTTACAGAGCTAATACTTATCTATGCTCTGAAGCAACAGATAAATTCAAAGGAAATAAAAAGACAGGATTTTACCAAGATTACTAAACTTCAGAACAATGGAAACGTCAACATTTAATAGACTACAGAAATTCTTTGTATCACGTTGACAAAAGGATGAACATCTCATTGAAACGTAAGAAAAAATCATCAAATAAAGAAATGGGCAAAGGATATGAATAAATGATTCATATCAGGAATAAAATTAAAACATATGGCAGAGATTTTATCTCTTCTAGTAATGAAAGGAATGACAAAGCACCTTTGATGTATCATTTTTCATCAATTAAATTTTCAAAAATGGGGAAAAAGCCTTAATGCCATCAGAGTTGCAATTTAGCGGGTGCTACCCTCTAAGGTGGCACTGAATACAACTCTTTTGAAAAGCAAGATGGTAGTATATAAAAAGAGCCATAAAGAAGTCAATAACCTTTGCTGTAGTAATCCTACTTCTGGGAGTAATTCAAAAAAAGCAAAACGGTTTGCACACTGTTGTGAAAAGAGCATCATAATGGGGCAAACAAAAAACCTGGAAAGGACTTGACTATCCAAAAGAAAAATATTGTCTAGTAAAACATGGGGCTTCTTCAGGATGTTCTACCCTGCAACCATTAAAGGAGACAATTTACAGAGGCTACTGGAAACACAGAAAATGGTTATGATAGACCATTGTGAAAAAGGCAGAATGCAAAATGCCTTCTACTATTTATATATATATATATATATATATATATATATATATATATATATATATATATATATGCAAGAATGATAAGGAAACCTATAAGAATGAACTAGCCATTTGGGTGGTTGTAGAACCACTGGACTTTCCCTTTCCAAATTTTTCTTTAGCACTACTACCACGGGATCATTTCAGTAAAACGTCCGTGTGCATGGGACGCAATACCGTGCTGCATGTGTTTAAAACAATGGAGGGCTACAAAACTGTTCTGTCTCTTCGTTAAAACTTCAGTTGCTCGAGGTGATTTATTTGCCAGAATCCTCTGTAAATGACTTCACCTGTCTGAAAGGTGGCTGGCAAGGCATACCTAGCATGCTTTAGGTTAGGCACTGACTCCAGAGTCTAGCCCTACCCTGGTGTTGGATAGAAAGCCCAGAGAGGCAGCCTTTATCCAAGACACTTCTGTCCTCCCCTGAGCTCTCTCAGGCCTATCCCAGACTCCATAGGGAAAATCTCTTGCCCAGGGAGTCACTCTCACTTGGATCTCAAAAATCCTGGCTCTTCTGACAGCCCTTACTGGATCCTTCATCTTGGATCCCACCCTTGTCCCTAGAGACATGGTTTCTACACTACTCCATGCTTCCCAAGGCTGCCCCCACCAGCCATCAGATTCCAGGTCTACCTTCCCCAACTGCTACAAGCCATCACATCCTTCTGGCCAAATTCCCAAGACCCCACTCAAGCACCCCACTGTTCTAGGAGAGGTTGACAGATAGAACTGCATAATCAGTGGGACAGATGGGACTCCCCAGCTCAAATGGCACTGAAGGAACTGTTGGGGCACTTTCCAAACAGGTCTTGGATTGGATTCCTGGGAACAGAGACAATTTTCCCTCTTTAATGACAGTTAAAGTAGTATACTGGAATTTACAAAGTCTAGGGGTGGGAAGGCACATGTACAGATTGGTATGACTAGTGATTTGGAGTCAGAGTCAGGGAATATGACAATAGCAATTCCATAAGCACTTTCTAGCCATCCTAACTCCTTCACTATGTGTGAAATCCTGAAAACCCCAATACAGGAAACTAAACTCTTTTCTTCACCACCTTTCCTGGATCAGATACCCTACTCTTCAGCTAGGTAATTGCCAAGTCCAGCTTTTGGTTCCCCACTTTGGGATATAAAGACACTGTAAGAAGTCTAAGGTATCATTCTTACAATTTGACACCTTGATTTTTCACTTATAAAAGGATGATTAATATGGATCTAAAACTCTTAGTCAAAGATTTCTGAGCCATGGGCTATACAGAAAGCAACAGTATCAGGATGGAGTCCCCTAATGAGGTTTCCCCTATAAGAAATACTTCAAGTGAGTCTGGGCCAACTTGACCACAACAGTGCAGGCCCTTAAGGTAAACACACACGAAAGGAGGCCACATTCTTGGCATCCTTCATGGGCCTCTTGGGATACTGTTAAAAACTGAAATCATGAAATAGAATTTTAATGAAGTTCAGAAAAGAGGAGGAAGTGCAGCGTCTGATAGCCCACTTCCCCATGTTCAGTGATCACGACAGTCTGCCCAGTTGCCCTACTGACAAGACAGACCCACGATTTACAAGCTGCAGGCACAGTACAACCCCAAAGAGAAAAGGCTAAAGCTGGTCTGCAGAGGCCCTATGGCAGAACTTGACCTCCCAGCAAGGTCAGCAGGGTGACCCTGACTCAAGGAGCCCGACCTCCCATGCCCTCAGTACTGCTCGCTCACCATCACTGCATATCCCAGGGCCCAAGAACAGAGTGCTCAAAAAGCTGTGCACAAAGGCAGGTTAGTCTCTTTTCTTTCTTTCACTTCTTAAATAGAGAAAACACAGGCAAAACCCAAACAATCCATCCCCCGACCATCTAGCACTGAATGCCAAATTTACCATTTCCATAGCTTATCATTCATTGAATTCAGCCAACCCAACCTCCCGGAAGCACCTAGAATTCTTCTTCCTGGGTGAGAAGATTTTGGCAATCTCATTTTTGTTCAAGTCATTAATTTCATAGCCACATGGAAGTAGTTCAGGACAAAAGGATGAAAGGCCAGAGCCTTATGTGAGAAAATGTAAGCTCTGGGTCATAAGCCTTATCTGTAACAAGAACCTGCACAGCAAGGAGGTATTTTCTTCCAGGAAAGTGCCTACACGGCTTCTCTTTTGCACAGATGTGGCCAAAGGGGTGAGGAAAATCAGAGAGATGGCTCAGATGACTTAGGGATCACAGAGGAGTTGCTGTTATGACCCCGAGTTCATTATTTCCTGTGAGCACTTCAAGTCATGAGAAGGAAGAGCCTGTAGATGGTGCAGATTTGAGCCCCGAATGCACGACTAAAGGCAACTGACGAATCTCCTGCCTTTCAAGTCTTTAAAAATAAAGGTCTCGGCTCTTTGAGAATGGTGGACACATGCAACCATGTTCCCATCCCAACCCACAATGTTTGGGGAACAAATTAAATGACTTTTGGAGGTTCCCACTTGGGTTGGGATTTTACAAATGCTGATTCTGAAACAGGAGGATAAGCATTCTCCACTGAGGGGAAAAATGGTGGCCATTGGGACGCCTCCAAATTGAGCACGGGGTCATTCTAGATGCACCTGTGCCTCTCTTTGCAGGTAGACACCACAGGGAAACCAGACAGCCAGGATGGCAGCTCGAACGTATTTCCTATTATGGTATCTTTTAAAGGAGCAAATTGACAGGAGATATTTGTCAGGGTATTAAAGACATTTAGATTGATGACCTTTGAGAGAGGTAAAGCAATTATTTTCTTCTCTGAATTAATTTTCCCCTTCTCCTATAGCTCACTAACAGATTTCTAAGAATCTGACATTGCCAAGTTCATTCTCTAAATAAAAGGACCCTGTCAGCCAGATCTGTTTTCCAGGCACTGCTCTAGTTTTTATTTGAACCATACATCCTCATCATTCATCAGGCCTCTGATGGAATGGTGGACCAGTGGCCACATAGGGTCAAGACTAAGAACTCTGCTCAACCATTTCCTTTCACCGAAGGCATCGTATAACAAATATTTCCTACAAAGAGTTTAACATCTAAAAGGTCAGATTACCTGGACATGAAAAATCAAATACTGTCTTTATCTACTACGTCTCTAGGAAAAAAAAAACACATCACCATTCATCCTGGGAATTAACAAAATAGGTGTAAGTTTTTATCATAAAACCACTATTGAGTCCTACTGTGTGCAAACACCTCTAGTCATGTGGGCTATGAGGAAGAAAATGAACTCAAATATATTTTGTTGTTTGATCCTCCTCTCTCTCCCCTGCACTCTTTAACCAATTATTTTTCTCTCCTGGATGTCCTTTATCAACACAACTTCTGTTTCCCTCATCCCTCTAACCCCCTTGCACTGTTCCCAATTATGATCTTGCTGGATAGAGATAAATTCATCCTGTTTTCTCTACATCCACAAAATAAGCCTAGGGTCAAGTTCACATTTCCAAGCAAAACAAACAAACAAAAGCCTGACCTTTCCTTGAAGTATATGAAGTGGCCTTAGGTGGAGAAGCTGATTCTCAAAGAGTTCTGTGTATGTGTGGGCCTGTGGATGGATAGAACAGGTGCTCTTAATACTTCCTATGTGTCCGTGGACCATACACTGCTCGGAGGGCAGTGGAAATGGTTCTCCTGAACCTCTCATGGGTTGATTATACAGAAGTGCTCCTCAATCCCACCTATCCCTCAGAACCATTGGTAGAGCTTTCAAAATGAAAACAAAGCGAGGAAAAAAAAACTACAGCCCCAAAGGCAGGGCCATTTGCCTAAGACTCTTATTTGGTAGGTCTCTGGTGGGTCCCGGTATCCTACGTAATTCTAACGAACAGCCTAGCTTGAGAGCCACCACCCTTCTGGGACTTCCCCAGCCACACTGGACCCTTCATCTAAGTAACTGGTATGATGCTTACAGTCAGCAAGTATTGGGTTGGCCAAAAAGTTCGTTCAGGTTTTTCCGTAAGATGGTACGATGAACCCGAACGAACTTTTTGGCCAGCCTGATACCTCCCTGTTCTCAGAAGCATCATTCTGGACCAGTGGCTGATTTTCCTTTTAGCATTTCTCCAGAATCCTACCAAAGCAAAGAATAAACATGGTTGTTCCCCTTGCCCTTGATAGCTCTAGGACTAGTGTTCAACTATAACTCTCTGTCTCTTAGCTCTACTGCCATGTATGTGACAGGTGGAAAGACACAAATTTCTATTGTAAAACCTGTGTGGTGAGGGCTCTAGACAATTCAAACTTGGTAGAAAAAGAGTTCCAGGCCCACCACAATGACCTCTAGATCTCTACACCCATCTTCTTGGTGTCCAAGACCAGCCAGACCCTGCCTGTGCTGTGTCACCTGCAATCTGGCCTTCCCTCTCCCACCAATCTGGACTTCATAAGGCCTGGGAAGAGATGAAGTTGAGGGCAAAAAGCAGGACAGATTAGGGGGGAGGGACTTTTACTTTTCATCTCTCACTACTTGGTCACCCCCTCCCCAATCAGTCATTTCCAGTCTTCTGTTCTCACTCTGGTTGCTGTGTCCCCAGCCATTAAGAATGCCCTTCTGCATTCTCACTTATAACATTCTACTTTTTTCCCTGCATCTGTAAGGTCTCTTAGAGTTGTTTTGAATCATCTAACACTTGGGCAGTGCTATTCACATGGCTGCTTTCAAAAGCCTAGCTTAAATCTAAGTGTTCTTGCTACCAACTAGTTCTTCTGTCAAAGAGAAAAACTTCAGGGTTTTTTTTGAAAAAAAAGTCTCCTCTGCTGCTCTGTGAATAGAAGCCAGGACTTGGATAGAAGAGGCACTATCTGATCTATTTTCTCACCATTGTGCAGGGAGTAAATTCATCACACTGACATTGAGAGGATAACCAACTGGGACTGACAGTAACACCAACTAGAGCTGCAAGAAACCACAGCAAATCTTTGTGGGCAAGGGAAGAAAGGCACATTAAAATGGCCCCTGCTATCTATGAGAGGAGGAGGAGAGTGGCTGGCTCAGAAACACCAAGTATGTGTTACAATTTGAAAAAAATTATGCCAAAATAAGCAAAACTAAATCTCAGTTGTGCTGATGTTTGCCTCCTTCAATGGCTGGAGAAAAATCAATCAATCATTTCCCAGTGGGGTTGTGATGTGATGGTTAATATAATACAATGTGATGATTTGGTACAGAAAAGAACACTGTAAACAATGAATTAGCTGAAAAAGAAATAAAGAAAATGATCCCATTTACAATAACATCAAAAAAATAAAATCCTTAGGAATAAATTTAGCCAAGGAGGTAAAAGATTTCTACACTGAAAAATACAAGACATTGATGAAAGTGAAAAAGACACAAATAAATGGAAAGATATCCTGTGTTCATGGATTAGAAGAATTAATATTGTTAAAATGTCCATACTACCCAAAGCCATCCATAGATTCAATACATTCCCAATCAAGATTCCAATGGCATTTTTCATAGACATAGAAAAAAACAATATTGAAATTTGTATGGAACCAAACTGTATTACAAAGATACAATAATCATACCTTTATGGTACTGGCATAAAAAACAGACACATAGGCCAACGGAACAGAATTAAGAGCCCAGAAGTAAACTCATGCATATACCATCAACTAACACTTGACAAGGGAGCCAAGAATACTCTGGAGAAAAGACAGTCTTCTCAATAACTGGTTCTGGGAAAATTGGATATTCACATGTAAAAGAATGATCTTACACCACTCGAAAATTAACTCAAAATGGATAAAAAAAACTTGAATGTATGACCTGAAACCATAAAACTCCTGGTAGGAAATGTAGAGGAAAAAACTCCTCGACATACATCTTGGCAATGATTTTTTGGATATGACACCCAAAGCAAATGCAACAAAATTAAAAATAAACAAGTGGGACTACATCAAACATAAAAACTTCTGCACAGCAAAGCAAACAATCAACAAAATGGAAATGGAAGAAAATATTTGAAAGTCATAGATCTGATAAGAGGTTAATATCCAAAATACATGAAGAACTCAGACAACTCAATAGCAGAAAACTCCAAATAATTCAATTAAAAAATAGGCAAAGGATTTGAAGTGACATTTTTCCAAAGAAGACACATAAAGGCCAAGTATATGAAAAGATGCTCAACATCAGTACTCATTAGGGAAATGATATATCACCTCGTGCTTGTTAGAATGGTTATTATCAAAAAGACAAGACATAGCAAGTGTTGGCAAGGATGCAGAGAAAAGAGAACCCTCGTGCACAGCTGGTGGGAATGTAAATTAGTGTAGCCGCTGTGGAAAACTGCATGGAGGTTCCTCAAAAAATTTAAAGTAGAACTACCATATGATCCAACAATTCCACTACTGGGTATTTATCTGAAGGAAATGAAATGACTGTCAAAGAGATATCTACACCCTCCATGCTCAGTACAGCATCATTTACAATAGTGAAGATATGGAAGCAACCTAAGTGTCCATCAACAGATGAATGGGTAAAGAAGATGTGGTACAATGGAAGACTATTCAGTCATAAAAAGAAGGAAATCCTGCCAGTTGCAACAACATCGATGGACCTTGAGGGCATTATGCTAAGTGAAGTAAGTCAGACGAATACTGTATAATCTACTCGTATGTGGACTCTAAAAAAACCCAAACTCAGGGGCTTCCCTGGTGGCACAGTGGTTAAGAGTCCGCCTGCCGATGCAGGGGACGCGGGTTCGTGCCCCGGTCTGGGAAGATCCCACATGCTGCGGAGCGGCTGGGCCCGTGAGCCATGGCGGCTGAGCCTGCGTCCGTAGCCTGTGCTCCGCAACGGGAGAGGCCACAACAGTGAGAGGCCCGCGTACCGCAAAAAAAAAAAAAAACAGAAAAACAAAACCCCAAACTCATAGAAAATGATATCAGATTTGTGGTTACTAAGGCAAGGGATGGGCAGTAGTGGAATTGGGTAAAGGTGGTTAAAAGGTACAAACTTCACTTATAAGATAAATAAGCCCTGGGGATATAATGTACAACATGATGACCTTAGTAACACTACCGTATGGTATCTTTGAAAGTTGCTGAGAGTAAATTCACAAGGAAAAACAATGTTTTTGTAATTATGTATATGAGGTGATGGATATCACCTAAACTTATCACTGTAATCATTTTACAATATGTGTATGCCAAGTTGTCATGCTGTAGACCAGTGTTGTATACCAATTATATCGCAATTAAACAACAAAAAAAGAATACTGCAATTGATTTCTGCTCTTTATACTCGGAACGATCACTGCTGACTGTGAATCATCCTCAGAAACCTGAAAAAGTAAATATGTTATCTAAAGAGTCTGCAGGGAGAGGGAAAGTCAGAGGGACAGACAGACTGTCTTGAACCAGAGCAGCTAAAAAATTCCTGGTAACTTATCACTGTCTATTAATTAATATGCATCTATAGCTGTTTACAGTAGCCGAGACTGCATTCTTGAGAGAGCCTGGGACTACCGCAGTCCTACTGTTTCTCCCACTGACATTGACTGAAAACAGCGTAGCTAATAAAGCATGGATTTGTATATCCCTGTTGCCCTGCACACCAAAGTGGCTGCCCAGAGGGAACAATGAACTGGGCAACAGCAGTTGCTCATTCTCTTGGCGACCCAGGTCAATCGCCTGGGGTCAGAGAAGTGTGGCTCCTGCAGCTCAGACCTCTCCCAGGCCCTTAGCATCACCCGGGGCTGAGGCCTGCCTGGGGGCAACATGGGAGTAGAAGAGGGAGTTGAATCCACCACAAAGTTTACAACCCTGAGCGGAGCAAGAGGTTCTGAAATGCTAGCATCTTGCTAAATATACACCCGCCATTTTCCCCATTATTGGAAATCTCTGGATGAAACTGGTATAGAAACATGTTATTGGACCCTGTTAAAGGCTGAGAGAAAGAATGTGAATTTGAGATATTGTATTACATCAGGTCATTTTTTCCAAAATTTGTGTAAATCCTAAAATTGGATCAGAGTTTGCCAACAGTCCCTTTAGCAAGCTGACGTGGGAAAATCCCCATGAGGGCAGGAGATAAGGTAAAGTTGCCGCGGTTGTAACATGGGGAAACAGTCCTACAAACTATTGGGGCAAAAATGCCAGGTCCTCTGGCCCCTGGCGCTGTGTCCTGAACTGAACACACAACGTAGTGAGTTAACTTAGAGAATCAGCACCATGGATAGCTCTCTCTGATTGCCTGACTAAAGGTGTCTCAAGAATTACAATTCAGTTACCAGTATCCACTAATAAGATAAAATCTAGAGATTTTTGTACTCCAGCAGTAATTCTGAAAATTTCTAATACCAAGTCATAAACTTCAGAAAAGGGACAACTATTTAAAGATATACACATAGCTTAAAAAAAAAAAAGGGATGAATTCAACTTACCTTTCTAATACCTCACAAAAGACATGCAAACAGGTGTTTTCAGGAGTGGTCATGCCATGAGTTTCCATCACTGGCCCCAGCACCAACCAGAGAGCAGGACTCAGGGGAGTCAGGAAGAGGAAACACTTCCTCAAGCAAATCCCCAAAGGCTGTTCTTCAGCAGAAGCCTGCATGGTGCTGGCCACACTGACACAGGCACAGCTCTGAATTCACGCTTAAGAACAACATTCTGGTTCTCCTGCCCACTGCCCTCCACCTTATAAAGGCAGAGGAGCAGCAGAGAAATGGGGCAGGGAACCCAGCCTCTAGCTGCACATCACCAATGGGATGGAAGCGGGTGATTCTTAATAACATGCTGACTCCACTTCTCTCCATAACAAAAACAAAAGAGGCACAACTGGTGCCTATGAACTCAGAGGCCTCTTCCTTCCATCACGGAGCTAAGACCTGGAGTTATCCACCAAGGAAGATGTGAATAACTACCACCAACAAGGGCACCAACTATCTGGGCTACAAAATCAAAAATTTTTTGTAAATAAGCCAAAGCACATGTGTGGTGTTTGGCTGAAACTACTTAGAACATGGAGTCCACAAGCTGTACATGAGAATACACCTTAGGGGTTCACAAGCTCAAGAACTGGTGTAATTTCAACAACAGGACTAAAACGGATCATCCATGGTTGCCAATCTTACTTTTTGCCCAATAAAGGTATTTATAAAAGAAAGAAAGCTGTCACTTACACTATCACTATAATTTTCAAAAAGAAAACACACCAACTTTATTACAGTTATAAAATACTAAAAAGGACATAATCATTATGCTAAATGAAATAAGCCAGATAGAGAAAGACAAATACTACTGTATGATAACACTTATATGTGGAATCTAAAAAACACAACTAACTAACAAAAAAGAAGCAGACTCTCAGATATTGAGAACACATTAGTGGTTACCAGCTGGAGGGAGGAGGGGCGATACAAGGTGGGGAAAGTGGGAGGTACAAACTACTGGGTGCAGGATAGACTACAAGGATGTATTGTACAACATGGGGAACATAGCCAATATTTTGTAATAACTATAAATGGAGTATAACCTTTAAAAATAGTATAAGAAATAAATATTTCTTTAAAAGGACATAATCACAGAAAATAAGAAAGGCAGAACTTTCCATTTATAAAGTTTGCTTAATGAAACAATTCATACATTGTCTTTATTTTCCTACTTTTCCTGATGACCTGCAGATTCTTCCTCATGGACAGACACTGGTCCTGGAAGAGCATCCTAAGATGTGCAGGAGCCACTAATGTAGTTGAGGCCCCATGTTGCAGAGGGGTAGAACAAGGCCCAGAGCGCAGCAAGGCCCGAGCCAGAAGGCCCAGCCCCTACTAGTCTTGCACTTCCCTCCCTCCCATCAGATCCCCCCCTCCCCACTCGGTACCAACCTAAGTCTCAGTTACAGGAGACGTTGCAGCTCTATTTACAATAGCTCGGAGATGGAAACAACCTAAGTGTCCATCATCGGATGAATGGATAAAGAAGATGTGGCACATATATACAATGGAATATTACTCAGCCATAAAAAGAAATGAAACTGAGCTATTTGTAATGAGGTGGATAGACCTAGAGTCTGTCATACAGAGTGAAGTAAGTCAGAAAGAGAAAGACAAAAACCGTATGCTAACACATATATATGGAATTTAAGAAAAAAAATGTTGTGAAGAACCTAGGGGTAAGACAGGAATAAAGACACAGACCTACTAGAGAATGGACTTGAGGATATGGGGAGAGGGAAGGGTAAGCTGTGACAAAGCAAGAGAGTGGCATGGACATATATACACTACCAAACATAAGGTAGATAGCTAGTGGGAAGCAGCCGCATAGCACAGGGAGATCAGCTCAGTGCTTTGTGACCACCTAGAGGGGTGGGATAGGGAGGGTGGGAGGGATGGAGACGCAAGAGGGAAAAGATATGGGAACATATGTATATGTATAACTGATTCACTTTGTTATAAAGCAGAAACTAACACACCATTGTAAAGCAATTATACTCCAATAAAGATGTAAAAAAAACAAAAAAACAAAAAAAACCCAAGCGTTCTGCCTTTAGCTTTCCTCCTTTTCCTCTGCAGAGCTGGAGGCCCTTTTACCCCATGAACTTCCTACATCTTGTCCTTATTCTTGTTTTCTTTCCATTTGATGCCATTTGGTCATTCCAGATCCTTCCATTGTAAAACCAGATATTAGTAATCATAGGATTGGGACACTGGCTACAGGGTTTTTACTCCAGTGAGGATTAAAGCGCCAGTTGAGGTAAAGGGTTTCTCTGGAACCAAGTTAATTTTTCTTTACCAGAATTTCCAAATAGAATAGAATTTCATTAAACTTTCATGAAATGAAAATAAGCTGGAGTTTTTTCTAGTTCACTGAGTTTTCCCTACAAATATATAATTTAAACTCCGGTAGCTATTAAAAGTAAATTACACGATCAAAGGAAAAGGCTAATAAATAACTTGAAAGGTTTCTCTTCTCCCAGGATTTCTTGAATTCCAAATGTGCTTCATTTTTAAAAAGGTAAGCAAGGCTCTTAAAATGAAAGATTTCCCCTAATTCAAATATCCCACAATTCGGGACTTAAAAAATTTCTAAAAATGCAGCTGAAATTCATCTCTGCCCCCGCCCCCCACAAACTAGTTATTAAAAAGAAATTCAGCAAAATTTCTCTTCAAAACATCTCACATAAGAATACAACTATTTACCTACTTACTACGCACTGGAGAAAGTGCAAGTACCCCAATCCTGCCTCACTCCTCTAAGAAACTTTAATGAAGATGTTTAAATTTTTTTACAATTAAAATGTAAAGAGCACACGCAAACACACACACAAACATATACAACCACTGAAAACTACATTTAGTCCAGCCTTGGGAAAGACGCTCAAGCTTCCTAAGACAACTGAGGTCATTGTGACAGGACTATATTCACAGAGCATTTGAATGTCCATAGCAACAATGAGAAGAATTCCAGGGTTTGTGTAACATCAGCCAAGCTATATGTTATCACATTTGCTAAATAACCCCAAGATCACACAGGCATACTGATTTTAAGCAGGAGGTACTGACTTCAGAATGAAAAAACATTCCACCAAAGAAAAGGCAATTCCACTCAAGCTGAAACACTATATTCAGAAAGAGGGGGTTTGATAAGAGTCTGGAGCTTTAAAAATTAATTCTGTGGGTTCTTCACTTGAAAATGCTTCTACTCAGGATATGAATAAATGTAAAAAGCCAGTTAACTTTAATGGTTATTCTTAACTGTTGAAATTAACATTTGATTTTTCTGCTGGTTGACTTTGGGGATGTTGCATGAGAAAGGGAGAATATCCAACTGGCTTCTTCCATTTTTATTATGAATTCCAGCCTTCCGGAGGAGCAGACAGAGCTGGAGTTGCATAATAGACTAGGCGAGTCTGAAGCACTGAGAAGCTTGGAGTAAGGCAAGGCTGCACACTTATGTCATCTCACCACCTTGAACCCTATGGCCACAGGCCATCTAGACCACAGTCAGAGGGAAAAAGAATTTAAAAACAATTTTCAATATCTCGAAGGAAAAAGAATGAGTCCACAGGCAAGCCATCCTTGTAATTTCAGAGCAGCAGTTTAACAAGCTTCTTGGCAACAAATTCCTAAGTGTGCAGCCACCTTTAATTCCACCAGATTGAAGTGTGTGGTGTGGTGGTGTTTTTTTTAAATTGCAGAAGCACAAAGGATGGAAACTGCCCTGAACACTCACAAGTGAAAAGCCCAGTTCATTACAAATACAGCTGGAGTCAGTTGTCCAGGCAAAGTACATGTACAGTAAAGGAGTGAATAACATACCCATTCCGAGAGGTCACTGAGCTAGCAAAATCCAAAGCAAAACAGTAAGTGGATATTTTAGTGTGTGCCAGTCTTGCTGAAAGCTTTCAAGTCATTTGAGGAATCTGCTGATACTTACAATAGAGAAAGACCCCAATGGGAATAGAGGGTATGAAGTTCCTACCTGGTGAGTATTTTGTGATTTTGGCTAGAAGTAAGCAGTGGCATTAGATGTTAAAGTTTGTTTTTACTTTTCCAGTACTGTGCTGATGTCATCAAGAAACTAGAAGCAAGCAACATGCTGTAGCCGAAATTTGTCTGCAGTTTTTTTTTGTAATTACATTTATGCAAGAAAATCCACCCAAGGAAAATGGTCAGTACCCACATCAGAAAGTTTGGA
Organism: Mesoplodon bidens; assembly: GCF_964165515.1. NCBI lineage: Eukaryota > Metazoa > Chordata > Mammalia > Artiodactyla > Ziphiidae > Mesoplodon > Mesoplodon bidens. The sequence continues at coordinate 101,485,520 of NC_138178.1, read as the reverse complement.
ATTTCTTTTTCTTAGAAATTCTGCAAACAATCAATTAGAGTTTTTCTTTTACCAAAGAGGAGTTTTCTTCTTTTACCAAAGAGGAGTTTTCTTACCATGAAGTAAGGTCTTCCAGATGGCAAATTTTAATGAGATATCATGTTATCGAAAGACCGGTTCAACAGTAAAATATGAGTTACTTGCACACGTTTTCATTAGTATTAGTTTATCAGAGAAACATTAAAATCCATTATATCAGCATAAAATTCTAAAATCATAGCCTAACATGAGCGAGAACAGTAAGGAAGGGGAAAGAAAGTGAGAAGAGACATAAGTTTAATGACAATTTGGTCTGTGGAAAAATACATTAAAAACCTTAGTTTGGAGGCCTTTCATTATTGTTTAATTTCTGAAAATAATATCTGGCTCTTTGAAGTTCTGTCAAAACTGCAGAATACATCCCATATTCTTCCAAAAGAAAATTTACAGGAGATTCACGTCTCAAAAAAAAAAAAAATTAAAACTACACTGTCATCACTTAGTGTTTTAGGGTTGATGTTTTGGATGGAGTTTGAAAAAATTCTCTTTGTCCACACCAAGGCAGAAAGAGAATAAATGCATTTATCCATCTACTTAAAATTATGGGAGCCGGGGTCTCCAGAATAACAGCTAATACCAACAGGCTAAAATTTCCACAGCTAATTGGTGATGGGTTATTGCCAATAGGACACACCAGAGGAAGTGAGATGGTGACACTTTTCCATTTTAACTTGGCACATTGCAACCATCAGACAGGAGGAAGTTCTTTTTCATGTTGATGTCTGTCCTATAGAGATGGTGAAACCAAAGCCCAGGGCAGTGAGAGATTTGCCCACAGTTAAACTTCCAGTAGGTGGCAGTACTAGGACTAAACCATCTGACAGCTCTGTCACCAAACAGGCTGCCATGAGCTCTAACAAGCGGCAGGTTTTAAAGAGTAGTTTTTGGTATATAAACCCCTCAAGCTTTTGCATGTAAGAGCAATTTCACCAAATGGGTTTGGTTATTTTGTTAATACAAAAATATTATTTTTTTGTAGCAGGTGTGGATGACCAGCCAAAGGTTAAAAAAAGAAATGGAAGCATCCCAAATCAGAATGTTATTTTTCTCCTATTCAAAAGAAAAAGTAGGATCAAGTCAAACAAGTTAAGAGTTTAATACTGTGGTATCTGGCTCTTGTCCATTAGGCAGTAGGCACAGGTAACATCCACAGGATGAACAACCCGACAGGCGGTGGTGGCACTGGAGAGGGGAGGTCCTGAGTGGGAGCACCGAGGAGGTACTTGGAGAGCTTGATGCAGTGGCTTTTTACCAACTAGTGCAAAGGAAGTTCAGACTTGAACACCTAATAAAGTGATTTTTTTAAAATCTACCCTAGCTTTAGGGCATATATGGGCGGGTCCTGGGACTGACATACCGGCACATGCAGAAGTGACTTTGTACTTTTTCTCCAAAGGAAATCCTATGTCCTATTTTAAAGGTGTAATTAATGCCCACTGTTAGATTTGACTCATTAAATAATTTCTTTCCTTTATAAAACATCAGTGGGGACGAGGTTTATTTAGAATTGTGTACAAAGTTTCTCCATCAGTCTTGTTCCCTCCCCACATACATACCAAAATAAATTCTCATTCTGGCTCTTTTCTGACAATGATGAAGGGAAGACAGAAACCTCAGAAAACTGAGAGGCTACATCTGGATGATGGGGGTTGTCCCTTCTCTTCTATAATACAGAAATGATGGTGGGAACTCAGGGTCCCAGGAATAAAAAGGTAAGGCTCCTATTTGCCCTCTTCATTCTGGATGAGTTCGCACAAGATCTCTAAATCTGGGCATAGCCAGAATTCAAACTTTAGACAATGGGCTTCTAATTCCCCTCATCAGCATCTGTTTTGATTTGTTCATTACCTAACCATGTCAGGGGAGATGCATCTTTAGCAGGTTCTTTCTTAATGATGTTGTCACCTTTCTGTGACTAAATTTTCCATGACCTTATAAGATGGATGAATGTCTTGATCTTGGCTACAAGGTAAGTATCTCATGACATGTACTTTAAATAACATTTACATGAATACAGCAAAATGTAAGATTATGCCTCCTTGGCCATTTACAAGGTCACACAACGCCAGGAGGCAACGCTTAGCTTCTCAGAAAGCATTGGCACGTCATCCCTGAGCCTGACAAATGTGCCACCACACGTATACATTTCTTTAGCAACTGTGCTGCGTGTAGTATTCCCTATTCTAAAGACAGGGGCAAGTGAAAGGAGCCTGAAGCTCCCCCTAGTGTTAACGGGACCATCTCATAAGTAATAAGGGGAATTAAAGGACCACCTCTCAGTGAGCTTATCCGTAAGACAGATTCTTGCATAAACAGTATCTTTCCAGGTCACATTTCCCAATCAAGTTTAAAAGGCTGAGTGTGTATTTGCATTCTAGATATTTTAGAATCTAAAGTCAAGAGTGATCTTATACAACCGTAACATTAATTCTTCTTACACGTATATTTTATCTCTTTCTTTTCTTTTTTTTTTTTTTTGCGGTACGCGGGCCTCTCACTGTTGTGGCCTCTCCCGTTGCGGAGCACAGACTCCGGACGCGCAGGCTCAGCGGCCATGGCTCACGGGCCCAGCCGCTCCGCGGCATGTGGGATCTTCCGGGACCGTGGCACAAACCCGTGTCCCCTGCATCGGCAGGCGGACTCCCAACCACTGCACCACCAGGGAAGCCCCTTGTTTTTTAAGTAGTAAAAGTCTGACAGTGATTAAGTCAACTTTTAGAGAAAACCAGAGCCCTTATCAGGAGTGCAGCTGGTAATTGTGTAAATCAAGGCCTTTCATTTTTAAAAGCATTACATTCATTCACGTCAAAACCCATTTGTAGTTATTCGGCCCTCGATTTAACATGCACCTGGTCATACAGTGTGGGTCTCTCCTTCCTTTGAGGCATTTGAATATGCCTGAGGATCTGTGACAGGAGGAAGTAGACCAGAGATGAAAAGAGGAACCAATATTCATTTTCACACCCACAGACACCTGTCAGCACTTATTTAATTCTCACCCAGCCCTATGAGGGAGGTTGCATTTTGAAGGTGTGGAAAGTCAAGTACAGAAAGGGGAAACAATTTGTCCCAGAGGTCACTCACTCCAGTTTAGCCTGGACTGAAAACACATCTGACTAACTCCAAAAACGGAGCTTCTCTCACTACAAATGCTGCTAGGTCTGTATTCAAAGTCATTGCCATAGGATGATGAGGACTGAGGACTCAGAGGGAGATGGTGACATTCTTTTTAGCCCCATGTCCTGCTGAAGGTGGTTGGGGACCTCACATAACGTAGGTTCTATCAATCCAAAATGTGAAAATACCTTAATATTTGTATGCAGGGATTTTACATCAAACTCCAGCTATTGAATTGGCCACAGTGCCAAGCATCCATCTCTTGGTAATATTCCCAGAATAACATCAGATAGCATTTAATCAGTGGTAAAGTGACCCAAGGATGAGTTTAGCGAGGGTGGACTCTGAGGGGCACTGACGTTCTCTGCCCCCAGGGTCTCCTCATCATTCATTCTCCTTTTCAACATAAAGCTGGGTCCTACAGGCTACTGGCTGTAGCTAAGGACAATTCCATAATAAACTCAGTCGTTAAACCAAGCTGGACACCTCTGTTTTATTTGCTGGCAAAAGGAACTGCTGCAGAACTGTCAATCCTTGCAAAAAGGCTTCTATACGCTCATCAAACAAATAAACAAATAACCCATGTCATTTTTTTAAAAAGTTCAGTTGCTGTGCAGCAGTGAACAGACACAAAAGGACCAGTTTATGTCTAGGAGGAAAAATGACCGTCTTCAAAGCAACCCGTTTGGTGGCAGTCATGATCATTAGGGAAAGTAATATCTGTTAAAAAGCAGTAAACGCCTGTTTCCAAACAGAATGGACTGGCATGCAGAGGAGGTGTGAACCCAGTCAAACATCCCCAGGCTCCCCGGAGAATCATTATGCTCTGTCGTGTTAACTCACTTCCTTCTTGATTTTTCCACTTTTTCTTTTTCTTCCCTGCTGAATATTATCATCTCAAATCAAATTAAGTACTAATAGTAAGTGGGCACAGCAATCACTTCAGAAAAGCAAAACATTCAGGCTCAAGAGGGTATATAAAAATATTATTTCTCATAATAAAGATTGAGAGCCCAGATGGAATTGTGAGAGAGTTTCAAGAACTCTCAGTTATAGCAACTGAAGCTGCTGTTCAGGTAACTAGTGGAGCCAACAACAAATAATAAAATCTAAATCATTTAAAAAGAGTACCCTCTCCTATCTGTACTCCAGCTCTCTTTTCAAATCCCTTCCTCTAGCTCTACGATCTCTAGTTATTAATAATAATAGCAATAATGTATCAAGATGGGAAATAACTGTTGGATTGCTCTTTTCTTTGGTAAAATGGCACAAAACAGCAATAGGACACATTGGGAAATTTCAGAGTCTGACTCAGCATGCTGATTGTTATCCAATGATTTTTTAATATTAAAAATGTCATGGGGCTTCCCTGGTGGCACAGTGGTTGAGAGTCCGCCTGCCAATGCAGGGGACACAGGTTCGTGGCCAGGTCCGGGAAGATTCCACATGCCGCGGAGCGGCTGGGCCCATGAGCCATGGCTGTTGAGCCTGAGCATCCGGAGCCTGTGCTCCGCAACAGGAGAGGCTGCAACAGTGAGAGGCCCGCGTACCGCAAAAAAAAAAAAATGTCATGGATAGTTTATTTTGGACTTGATTTTTCAAAGAGAATGGCTCTTCCAATAAGATTTAACATATTGGTTTTTAAATATTATAAATTAAAGATGGCCCCTGAAATATATAATGATATGGAATAAACTTCTGCTATAACATGGCTATTAATTAAGGTATGTCTTATTCATATGTTCCAAAACTAAGAATTCAATCTTATTAAGTTGGTATTAGTATTGTATTTGGAAAATGAATTGTTATTTATTCTTTTTTAAAAGACAAAATCAAGTTAAGACTATTGTTTAAGTTCTCGGCAACAAAGAAGAGCAAGGGTTATAAACAGAACTTTTCAATTTACTTTGTCATCTATAGGATTCCCTGAACTACTCAAACTAAATGGTAAAGAAAAAGAAGTCCTTTGAAATGCACTTTGTGAACAAACAAGATAAGAGAATGCACACAAGATAATTCTCCAGTTAACATAGCTTCTCTCTATCTTCCCAATTTCTATCCTGGGTCATATATTGGCAGGGTCTAGCTGATCTTGGTTGACACTGAAAGTGGTGATATTCCACATCAACCAGGTTTCTCTCACCAAAGGTGTCTGTAAATCATGAGTTAACTATACTGGAAAGAAAAGTGAGCAATTAAAAAGTTCAGTGTTCCACTGAACTGGAAACGTTTGAGGGTATGTACCTAAGGAGGAAAGCATGGGGTACTGAGGTCAGTGTCAGGAGGAGGTGAACACAGATTTCAGTGAACATCAAAAGAACAAAAACTCACCTGTGTTAATGCTCTAAGGAAAAGCTATTTCAGGTGGCTGATGAAAGCATACTATGCTAAGCCGAAAGAGTAAAGAATCGCAAGTATTGGTGTTAAGGACCCTAGAAAACTAATTAAACATCCTAATTTTATAGATGAGAACACTCTGGCACCAAGAGATTGGAACACTTATGTAAGATCACATTAAGAGCTGGAAGATGACCCAAATGTAAACATGGGTTCTCTTGAGTCCACGGTCACTGTCTCTTCTACCACCAATGAGACACTTCTGTATGATGTATAAGTTCTTTCAAGTCAAGTAATAAACTGTGCTAGGTCCTGCAAATATTCCTACCTATGTGCAGTATAGGATGCAAAAAATTAGATTTGTAATTATAGTACACAATGGTAAGAACTATTTACTGACTGTTGCTCAAGCAAGGGCACCCATCCTAGACTTACGGGGTCAACAAAGGCTTCTCAGTCGACCTAATATCTAGACTCGTTCCTTGAAAAAGAAGTAAAGATTACATAAAGGAAGAGAGAGAGGAGGAGAAAGCTGTTTTACGTGGAGGAAACAGCTGACACATATGATTGGGGGTAAAGAGAGTTGTCGCGTTTGAGGAAGTGAAGGGAATTCAACGTGGTTGGATCACTGAGTGCTTGGGGTTGGTGGGGTGAGAGACAGGGCAGGAAAGGTAAGCAGGGCTCACCAAATCTTGAAGGCCTTTATGTCTAGTTAAGGAATTTGGGATTTCTCTTAAGGTAATGGGCAGACAGAGAACTTTAAAACAGTAAAGTGTAGTGATTAGATTTGCATTTTGGAAAGAACATTATGACAGTTGAGTGAAAAAAAAATGATAGGGGAGGTAGGCACAGAAGGAATCAAAGCAGTTAGTCTGAGGTAGTAATGCAGAAGATAAAGGATAGTCATCTAATAAAGTATCTAAGGAGGGTGGAGAGGGGTGTTTGGACTTCAGATATACAGGCCATAGAATTAAAATACTTGATGATAAATGAATATAAATAGATGTGGGTCATCAGTGAAAGGGTCAAACATTACTCTGAAGTCTCTGGCCAAAGTCTTGCCTGGGAGACCTTTGGGAGACCATCATCCCTCAGTTGAAGACTTAGAGACAATTTTGCCTACAATAGAAACTCAAGACAGCTTTGTACTTGCTCATCATGAGTCAAACTGTGGAAATCTGGGTACATGTCAAAGATTCTGCATTCTACAGGAAATCCTCTCCAAAATGCTGTAACCTGGTTGTGCTGCACTGAGGCAGTCATAAGTCTCTGATGAGACTTTCCCAAGAAAAAACAACCAGCCTAACAGGTACCCACCCCCCCATCCCAAGGCCCTTTCAGCCTCTCCATATTTCCCAGTGGATTATGGGTTCAATGTCCTATGCCCTGTTCAGGCAGCATTAATGGTGATCTATTCTATTTTCTGGTGGAAGTTCGTTAACCCAAAGGAAGCAGAGTTAGGGCTGCTAAGTAAGAGGAATAAGAGGACTGACTCAAGGAAACTGGAAAACTAAGGCTTTCTAGTTCAAAACTGGAGGAATGAATTGAATTGTATACTTTTGGGCTATGGAGTGTCCCAACCCCCACCAAGGACATAATTCAGGTACTCACCCCTTCGCCGCCATTTTCACCTGTGTTGGCAAGCATTTCCTGCAGGGCTCTGACAGAGAAGGACTGTTCCAGTACAAAATTGCAGACGCAGAGATCTGGAGGAACATACTGTGGAAATAAAACCAGAATGAGGATACCTACTCATATCAGTTGGGGATCAGTCACACAATAACATCTCAAGGGCAAAGAGCCTATGAATCAAAGTAACACTTGGATCGATGGATGGATGAATGAGTACAAAAGGTAGCTTTCTCTTTTTTATTCACGTTAAAATGGGTTTCAAGCTGGATTCTAAAGGATGAGGAGAAGAAAAGCCCCAAGTCTCAAGGCAACAGCGACCAAAATGTCAGGATCAGCTTGAGTAATGGTTGGGGGCACACATGGGAGAAGAATACACATCCAGCCTTGCTGAAGGAGCGAAGGCTGATCGACACTGATGTCTGGGTGGGACCAAAGGAAGAAAGTCACTGGGACCTCATCCACAATAATTTGTAAGAGGACAAGACCAGAATAGTGACCAAACACTCAGCAATAGTGACCAAAATAGGGAACCCATTTATTTGTTAAGAAAATCTGGATACCACAGTGTATAAAGAGAGGATTAAGAGCTACATAAATTTAATTCTGAACAAAGAAATTGATGACCCCTACAACAATCATTCTAATTTATTATATGCTCAGGTAATACCATGATATTTTCAAACATTTCTCAAAAACAGACAGACTTCTCTGCAGATTGACTAGTAATAGCTAACGCTCATTGAGTACTTTTCTGTGCCAGGTATTGTTTTAAGTGCTTTGCTTATATTGGCTCATTTAATCTTCACAATCACTCCATGTATACGTACTGTTTATCTCTCAGTTTACAGCAGAGGAAACTAAGGCACAGAGAAGTTAGGTCACCTGCCCAAGGTCATGGCTTACACTTGGGTGAGTTGGATTCAAATCCAGGCAGTCTGTCTCCAAATCCATACACTTAACTCTGTTCCTGCTGCTGATGAAAACATTACAGATTTTTTTTCACAACTAGACTATTTTCTTTAATAAATTTATTCATTCATTCATTCATTCATTCATTCATTTTTGGCTGCATTGGGTCTTTGTTACTGTGTGCAGGTTTTCTCTACTTGTGGCGAGCGGGGGCTACTCTTTGTTGCTGTGCATGGGCTTCTCACTGCGGTGGCTTCTCTTGTTGCAGAGCACGGGCTCTAGGTGCACGGGCTTCAGTAGTTGTGGCACGTGGGCTCAGTAGTTGTGGCGCATGGGCTTAGTTGCTCCGCAGCATGTGGGATCTTCCCGGACCAGGGCTCGAACCCACGTCCCCTGCATTGGCAGGTGGATTCTCAACCACTGTGCCACCAGGGAAGCCCTAGACTATTTTCAATCAGCAAAGATTTAAGTTTTATATTTATGCAAAACACAGTGCTTGGTATTGAGAAAGATATAAAGACACGCAAAACAAAATCAATGCTCTTTAGGAGTTTACAATCCGGTTCCATGATACATCATTTTCCTTGGGAATACAGCTTATATTCACCTTGCACACCAAGCCTTTGTTTCCTCTGTGATATTGGCTGAACATTGACACCATCGGAGTAACAGGAATAAGGAATGAGGGCCAGAAGTCACCAACAGCTATGTCTAACACTCGGAGACAGGTAACACTGTTTCTATGGAGCTCCAACTTAAAAGCTAAAAGCAAGCCTGCTATTAAAGCACAGATAACCCCTCTGATTTTCAACATTTTCATTTTTTAAATAAAGATTATGGAATTGGAGATCTTTAATTTCCCTTTAATTTCCAAGTGTTTGTACCTTCTTCCTCCTCTTCCCTAACCTCAACGCCCTCAAAAATAAAATGATGTCCCACTTGTTGGACCTGCCCACTCTTCCCCTTTAGTAAAGTTTTAAGACCCCCTTAAGCCAAGAGTGGCTTATCCTATCCTGAAGGCTACTGGCCCATGGGTGACTTACATTTTGCCACATAAATACTTTTCTACTTAGGATCTCTACAGTCAGAAATCCTAAAAACCCAGACTCCCTAGAATTCTGGTGTTACAGGAGATCGCCCAGTTCTCTTTACGAACATGATGTAACCAAGGAGAAACTGTATGTAACATGAGGAGACAACAGCCTTTAGTTTACGTTTCTTGTCGTTGTCAACGTTTGTTCCTGCTGCAGGTAATTAACTCATTTGTATGAGCAAGCAGACGGCTGGTGATGCAGGGCAAGGCTTCACATCAGGAAGTGTTTTTAGAGTACATATCACATCATTACAAGTACCAGACAATAATATGATATAGCATTTCCCTAAAGACCATATGCCATAAATATATATAGTCTGACTCAGTCACCCAAAAGATGATGTCGCCTCAGAAGATTTTACAGAGGTTTTTTTCCTACCACATCTTGGTCTATCTGGATCTCATGTCACCAGAATAGGAAGCAAAAAGAGCTAGGGTTTGAGTGTGTCCACTTCCTCCTTCACTTCACTAGAGCATGCGATTTGGAGATTTCTCTATTCAGGAATGTCTACGGGTATCGCTGGTACTTTAAAGGGTGTGTTTTGGCCAATCAACTGAACGTCCCCAATATTCACGCTCACTTTTACAAGAACCCTATTTAGCCCAGTCTCTTTAAGACAGAAACCTTCACAGCTCCAAGTGCTAGAGATCCTGCCCTTATACGAGATTGTGTGATTCTGTCAGCTCTCTTTCCTCCTGTTCTGGTTTGCTTGGACAGGGATAGGCGTTCTCCCCCGGCGATGCCATCCCCCATCCTGATAGAGGACCACGGATACCAGACACGAAGCATGCTCCAATTACATTTTTCTTTTCCCTCCAGATATTAAAAGTCCCAAGGTGATCGTGATTTAATTCCTGGTACACATGGGTACATTTACAGAGGGAGAGTGAGCATGTGAGGGGAAGCATCTCATATGGGAACTGTATCTGCCACTAGTTTACATAGTTTCCTTACAGTTTAGTTTTTCTTCCTCTAGAGTGTGGTCCTGCCTGGACTCTCCATGCTCAGGGATGAGGTCACACCACTCCAAGAGCAGGCAGAACAACATGTGGGCAGCGGCAGGGGAGGGAACAGGGCAATAGGACTATCTGGAGGAAAACAAAATGCAGTTAGCAACTTGTGACATGGAGTGCAGAGCACAGAGCCATCTGACCTGCTCCACCAGCTGCCATCCTTAATTAAACTCCACACCGGCCTGAGCTCCCACCTCCACATTTCCCAAGAATGAGCCAAGGCCACTGGTCCATCAAAGCTCATTTGTTTGCAGCATGAGAGTTCCCCTAGGAGGCCGGCTCATTGTCTCTGTGCTCTGGAGCCTGTGCCTCGGTCACTGCCTGGCAGGCGTGGGGCATGTGTTTGATGATTCTCAGCACGGAGAGAAGGGCTCTGTTGACATCTGTTCTGAAATAGCTCCTCATCACTCTCCCCAGCCCTGTCCTCAGCCTAGAGAAGCACCACATTTCCAAATGTCCTACAGAAAACCTTGAGATGCTAGGGTTCTGCATAAGCCAGGAACTAGGTATTCATTTAACCCCACTATGTAGAAAACAGTGAAAGGGAAGGCCTATGGACCCTCCATGTTCCATAAATCTATGTAACATATATCTCTCTGCACTCGAAGTATTTTTCTGGGGCTTACTAAGTCCAAGAAGGTAGGAATTTAACACTCCTGTTATTGGATTCATTTAGCATTTTTCTACCTAGCACCCCACAATGTACACTCACCAGGGTACTAGTTTGTACGAGGCAATCCTTCAGGGAACTGAAGAGAAGAAATAGTTAACAGAAACAGGGCTGTTCTCCCTCTATTATGCTGTTAACCACAGTCGCTGTGGCTTATATAGTTCTTCACGCAATGCAGTCTGTTTCCCTAGATTGTGGGTATCTTGCAAAATCTGTGTCTCACTCTACTTTTGCTATCCTTAGTAGACAGAACAGCAAGTGCTCAACTCAAGCCTTCTTGAGCTGACTCTCCGTGTCCTAGACTATCTGAGAGTATGTGACTGATGGTAGTTGTGGTTGCAGCACTGAGCATGCACTTGCCTGTTGAGCCCCTTCCCCAAGCCTCCTGCTTAAGATTCAAGGGACCCTCTTCTCTCATTGTCATGGGTCTCCTCCCACTTCTCTGTTAGCCCATCTGGCTCTCATACAGCCATGCCTCAATAATATACCCTGTAAGTGCAGCAATGGCTTTGAATGAAAAGCAATATAGGTTATATTGGTTAAGAGCGAACCCTCTAGCACAGGATTGCCTGAGGTCCTATCTCTGTTGAACCGCTTATTAGCTGAATGACGTTAGGTAGATAACTTAGTCTCTTTGCCTCAGTTTCCTTACCTGTAGAGATCTAATAGTACCCACTTCTCAGAATAAACTAATTTTTTATATTTAAAGAACTTATGATACGGTCTGGCACACAGTAAGTACTCAATACATGTCAAATGTCCACACAGGGTTGTGAAATCCACACATCAATAACTCACTTAAATGTTTATGCATATATCTACTATTTTTGAAGTTCTTATTTTGTGTAAGGATAAGGCAAAATCCCTCTCTTCAAGGTTGTGTGGTCTCGTGGAGTATTGGGGAAGCAAACGGAAAACTTCCAAAGTATGATTCAAAAGGCCCATAGGTGGGTAAGGAAGCGTGAGGAAACACCCAGAGTTGAACAGGGCTGGAGTAGAGAGAATGGGAGGGGGAGGGGAACAAGAAAAGGGAGGTGAGAAGTGAGGCTGAGAAAGAAGTAGGTGCTAGACTGAGGGTCTTGAGTCACCCTGCCAAGGATTTTGGACTCTGTCTTCAGTGCAATAGCCTACATTCAAGGAAGCGACCAAATCAAATGTGCATCTTTGAAAGATCACTGCAGGTCTAGTGTGAAGTAGGCTAGACCAAGGCAGAGAAGCTAGCTAGGAAGTTGTTGCAATAAACTGGTTACAAGGGGACAATGGCATGAATTAAAGTAATGGTAGTCAAAATGGAGATAAAGCAGTGAATTTGAAAAATCTTCAGAAGTTAAGAGAGAGAAGATCTGGTGACTAATTGGACGTAGGAGAGGAGTGGAAGCTAACCAGTGTTTCTATCGGATGGAAAAAGAGTGCAAAAAAGAATTCAGGAAGAACAAGCCACACCAAGGGTCAAAAGTACCAAGACAGTAATTGCACTCGGCAAATTGTCCCTGGATCTCCATTTGGGCAACAGAATGATGATGGGAGAGCAAAGTCTCTGTGATGATGTAGTGGTATCCCTGCAGGTGTCAGCAGAGGGAGGCTCACCTGGGAGAAGAGGAGGAACCTGAGAGAATGACACATGTTCTCCACAAAAGGAGAATTCCTGGAGACCAGCAACCAAAGTCAGCCCAAGTAACCTTACTTCCCTTTCCCACGCCCATTAGGCAGTCAGCCAATATTTAGAGAACCTAACAGTATGCATGCAGTATTGTACTAGCTGCTGTGGGGAACAAAAGAGAAAAGACGCGGTTTCTATCCTTTAAGGAATTCTTAAGCTATTTGAAGAGACAGATCTACCATAGATGAGACTTTATGAAACAATAAAAAAGTTTACATTCAATGCTAAATTAGAGAGTATGAGTTATAGGTCTTACAGGACCAAGAGGCCTCTCAGCCATGTTGAGATGGGGAAAGGCCAGCCCAGGCTGGAGCGTGGCCTAAAGAGGGTTTACGTAGGCAAGTAGCTCCTGGCACAGAGCCAGAACTCAAATTTTTGTTTAATGAATGAACAAGATGGGAGAGTTAGCCTTCCATTTCCTTGTGTGGATTCTTCCCTTCTGTTTAAAATTCCATTCGTTGAAGCAGCATTTTTAAGTTATAGGCTTTCCAGAACCTCTGTCCTTACTTCCCTTTGCTTTTTCACCTAATTCACCATCCCCCCAACTCACCTCCATGGGCACTATGTCTGCTGCCAAGAGGCAGAGCTGGACTCTGTCCCCAGTGGTCTGGCTTCTTCATGCCTTGTTTGTTCCATTTCACCACAGTGCCTCACACAGGACTGATAACCATCTCCCTATGATGGCTCAATGCAGTCCTACTCAAGGACTATGGATGAGAAGACTTCCCAAGCCCTTGGGGGCAGAAAGTTATTCTCTCCTCCAGAAAATGTTCCAGGTCAATCTGGCCCCACTAGGTACAGTGTGGCATTGGATAAGACCAACTTTCTATGGGTGAGCATCAGGATGGCTAGAGATGGGACATGTAGCTTGTATTTCAGAAGCTTTAAGCACTTCACAGACATGATCTCATCCACCTACAGCAGACATGAGCTCATTCGTGGACTGCCTCTCTGTTATTGATAATACATAATTATTTGTATTGTGTTTATACTTCCAAGGCAGAGCCGATCGTTAACCAAACTAACACCTACATCTCATCCCAAGCAAGTTCTAAGTATTTATGTAGTTAAGCACCTTTTAAATCTACCTTTGTCACCTCTGCTAAGTTTTTGATAGGTTATAATGAAGAAAGTTATATAGTGAATATTTAAACCTGAAGCTGTTGCCCAGTCTCTGTATTTCTATAAAAATATTTGGTGGCTTTACAACTATTTTACAGGTGGGTCAACTGAGATACAAAGGAATTAGGTAAAACTTATATGGGCAAGCGGAGAAGTAAGAATAGAATTCATATATACATTTTAAATGTATCTATTTACCTATCTATATAATTGTAGCAGGTACTGTACTAAATCCTTTATAAATATTATCTCATTTAACTCTTCCATCAACTCTTTTAGCAAAAAGATTATAGACAGTTTATAAATGAGAAAACTGAGACTCAGGTTGAAACACTTCCCCACAACCACATGCTGAGAATAGCATTTAAATCGGGAATTCCAAACTCAACGTTTTCTGATACTGTGTCGATATTCCTGAAGAGAAAATTCTCATCCTTATACCAACATTGTGTTGTGGAACTCTAATTCTACTAGGCTACCTCCTCCCAATTCTTTTTTTTTTCCCACACCGAGCAGCATGTGGGGATCTTAGTTTCCCAACCAGGAATTGAACCCGTGCCCCCTGCAGTGGAAGCACGGAGTCTTAACCACTGGACCGCCAGGGAAGTCTCCTCCCAATTCTTATACTTTAATAATTTAAGGACTTCATATTAGGCTCTTGACTATCTCAGGAAGAGTTCTCTACTCTGGAATGGCTACTGCAAAGATTATGGGCTGCAGTTTGTGGGACTATCGGGGCTCAAGAGCTTTCTAAAATTGAGATTCCTGGCAAGCAAGCTCATTTCCATCTTTATGCAGTTCTGAAATCTGAAACCAACTTACCACGTAAGCTCTCTCTTCCAAAAAGCAATTCAACTCTGGGCATGAAGGGACAAGTTTCCACCAAGGACATAAATGTGGAGATTTTAAACATGTGTACATCCAGATTTTAAACATATCGAGGGAAGAGACTTTGCCTACTTGTGTTAAAAGTTATCATGAAACAAGTTTAAAATGTATAAAACCCCGCTTAAGTTTTAAAAAAATATATTTTGCTATGGAAAAGGATCTTTCAGAAAGGTCTTTCTGAAAATATATACAGAAGCTATTCAAAACATTTGAGTTCCAATTTTTGCCTGAACTTTGCTAACAAAAACCATTATATGTAAACAGTAAGGCACACAGAATTTAAATTTATAGCTGGAAAACATTCCTTTTGGGAGGAGAGGAGAAAGATTCTATTATCTTTTAAAGGAATGAAGTGAAGAAGGTGCCTTCTGATGCCCGAGGAATCAACCACAGGAAGGCAACGCTCTCAGTATCCCCCAGTCTCTTGGCGGTTCTTCATTCTAGGGAACAGTGAGCATCCCTGGAAGGACTGACAGCTGTGGAAAATCACTACCACAGCACAAGGAGACTTACTAAGCAAAATCACTCACGGTCATGAGCAGAACAACTGAAGCATCTGATGCCATGTTGACCTGAGGTTTACTCCAAGAAAGAGGGAGTATTCAGAAGGAAAGGGATGGAGTAAGTTGATTATGCATAAGGGAGAGGAAGATTACCAAGTTACAGAAAGCTGCTGATATTTTAAAATAATAAAATAAAAAGCTTCTACTAGGGAGTTAAATATTTACTTGAGCAGAACACTTGCTGAAACACTCCCTACGTGAGCAAGGAGCCACTGCCACCTAGAAGCAGGAAATCCAAATTGCAGGACAAATATCCTTTGACAAAAGTCCTGCCAAGAAATACCAGCCCAAAGTGATAAAGAACTAAAAACACCCACAATCACTGTTTCTTTGCCTCATCCCTCAAATGCCCAGATATTGGCTGTGATATTGGCTGTTTAATTCACACTGATCCACGGATCCATTACAGTCTAGCTTCTCATAGGGAGAATGTTTATTAATTCAAGTAAGAGCCACACTTGCAACATCAACTATCCTTTTGATGATGCTCAGAGATTTCTCACAAGAGGTAACACAAATAAGCTTGTTTTGGAAGCGTGAATGCAGAAGCACAGTTGGCCCAAGAATCTCCTGGGCAAGGCTGCTAACATTTCAGATTCCTGGCATCCTTCTCCAGGTGGTACTTTAAAAGAACCTCCCAGGTGATTCTGAAGCAGGATGTCTCTGACCCCAATTTGAAAGATACTGTAGAGTAACTGGACCAAACAAGTAAAGTCAGGTCCCTGGACAGTAACTGATTCTTACTCTAGATCGTTCATTAAGCGAGTTCAATTCATCAAAATATAAGAATTTCTTTCAAATGAATAACCCAATAATTTGAAATCCACATAATTGTTGTTGTTATGATCTTGCCTGCTATGGCCCCAACCAAAAGTAATGCTGAGGTACCCTGGACGCCTCTATTCTGCAAGCATCAGTTGTTTCTGGTACATAGGAAGAATGTCACCAAGAGCCTGGCAAAAATCAGTGCTGTGAAGCTTGTGTTCTTTAAAATAAGGAAGAAGGGGCAGCCAAAGAATCAGAGTCAAAATGCTGGGCAGCTGGCTTGTAAAGCTGCCTGCTGGGAAAATGCATAACTCACAGGCTGGATGGTTGATTTGGGTCTTGATTGAGCCAAGTTTTGCCACCCTGCCTGGCGTGGCCGGCATGTAAAATAACAAAGGTGCCAAAAGGTAGAAATGTGGAACACTTGCACCTGGAAAAAACAAGCTGTGCGGAGGAGCAGCAAACAATACCTACTGTTTATAGACGGAGATAGCGGAAACAATGACTCTTTGTACGGCCCTAAAAAAATGCAGTCATAAATTAAACTCTAGCTTAATGAGTAGCACAGGTAATACAAAAAGCTCTGTGGTAAGGAGTAGGACCCTAATTTGCTAGAGTTCAATGGGATCTACTGTGAGAAACTGAAGTTGTTATTCCAAAGAGCTTACATATTGGGAAAAAAAAAGCAGAGCTCAGGAAAGAGGAAAGGCAGCATGTCAGTAAGAAGAAACCAGCAAGTGTGTTCCATGTGCCATGAATAAGTTAGGGGTACCAGCCTCAGCAAGAGGAACAGCACAGGGTACAGGATGGTGGAGTCGGAACGAGGTGTGATAGGCAGAAATATCAACAGATGAGATCAAAGCTGAGGGGGGCGGACTGGCAGGAAAGCCTAGTCTCAACCTAATGTTTGTGTTTTAGTCTCGAGCTTGGCTTCCTTTAGTTTTGGTGGGAGGAACACTGACCAGCAGTGTACCACCCTCATATTCCTTGGCAATTCCACTCGCCCTCTCCTCCCTTTTGAGAAATGACGTGGTTGTCAGAGAATTTAGAAACCATGGCAAAGCTTTTCTCCATGGCAAGGCACTTCTCCATTTTCTCCAGCAGCTTCAGGAGGGGACAATGTATGTCTCTTGGCCTCTCATCGCATACAGGAAGGGGAAGATTGAGGAAAGCCTTCTGAGGCTCCCACAAGAGAAGAGAAAAATGCCAAGCTCAACTAAAGGCTGATGGAACAGAGACACTGTGTACGCAATGGCAGCTCTGTTCCCTTAGGTGCAATGATCACCACTATTATTATCGGGAAGAACGTCCTGTGTACTGAGTCCTGCTTGACTACAGTATCAGCTCCATGAGGCTCTGGATCTGAAGTGGATAAAGCTCGGGGTGCCAAAGGGCAAGGACAACAGCTTGGCTTCCAAATGGTTTGAATTTTTTTTCCCAATGCCTCCTTCCCACTCTCAGATTGAATCCAAATTCCAATATGCAAATGCAGTTTTTACTTTTTGTCCCCTCCATGGAATTTTTGTTTTGGAAAAAATAAACATGTCACTATAAACTAAGTTCTGGATTCAATTTTTTTCTTTTGGCAGGAGTATATGGAGAGACGTTCATAAAAGTTTCCGTTTTAAAAAGGCTTTGTGGAAATAAATAACAGTTATAAATACTTTTCTCCAATATGGAAAAAGTCCTCCTATATCCTACCTCCTTCAACTGCCTCATAGTGTCTGAGCTAAACTACTACACTAGATATTTACATGTGCAAGGATTAGTATCACACGCCCCCATTTACAAGGGCACATGTAATATTCAATACAGATATTTTAAAACATGTATACTGGAGAGGGATTTAACACTGCCAGTCAGAAGTAGCTGCATGAGTTAAAAATGTTCACTTAATAATAAACACTGCTTCAGAGGAGTGGGCTATATCTACTTCAGTAGTGCCATCCTTACCAGGAAGCATTCCAAGTATGAAGGATGAACAAACATCAAAATGCTCATTCAACTGTGGAGACGTGTTGGGTTCCATTCTCTCCAAACTGTCTCCCATTGAAGTCACCGATACCTTTCACTCAAGTTGTGAGCCAGCTTTGATAAACACAAGGAAACCAGTAGGAGACTCAGTCTCTTCCTATTTGAACCCAACCCATCACTCAGCATCTGGTGAAGGTGACCAGGAAATACCATGTCAAATACTGCCTCTGCCCAACTATCCAAGTTCACGTGACAGAGCCTTCACTTCAGTTCCCTTCCTTATCTGCGCTAGACAACTAACCCAGGTTAGTGAGGTTTCACATCAACAATGAGGACAGGAAATAGGTGTTGCAGGGCAGATTACTCAGGAGGGAAGGGGAGAGGAAAAACCTCATCAGGAGTTACCTCCAATACACAATGGTTGTGTCAACTTGGTGCCATGAGAGAGAATGAACACACTGATAGAAGCTGAAAGAGCAATGCCACACCTCAGAAAGGAAAGTCCTTGCTCATGATGACCCAAGATAAGTTTGTCAGACCTTATGAAGATAAATGTCTCAAATTAGGACATCCCTGGTGGGGCAGTGGTTAAGAACCTGTCTGCCAATGCAGGGGACACAGGTTCAGTCCCTGGTCTGGGAAGATCCCACATGCTGCAGAGCAACTAAGCCCGTGCACCACAACTACTGAGCCCATGCTCTAGAGCCCACAAGCCACAACTACTGAGCCCACGCACCAGAACTACTGAAGCCTGTGTGCCTAGAGCCCATGCTCCACAACAAGAGAAGGCACTGCAATGAGAAGCCCGCTCGCCGCAACTAGAGAAAGCCCGTGCGCAGCAACAAAGACCCAACGCAGCCAAAAATAAATAAACAAACAAACAAACAATTAATTAATTTTTAAAAAGTGTCTCAAATTAGTCAGTTGTTCTCCAGCGGCATTTGTCCTTACGTTCTAGTGAACAAGATGAAGATGAGCACCATGTCTGGCTTTCTAGTAAACGTGTACATTTTGGGAAAGAAGCAAGTTCATTCATTACTACGGCAATTCGAAACTTTTCATGGCAGGCTGTAGGTAAGGGTGAACGTGATACTAATGAAGCCAAGGTCGGTGGTAGTTTTACCTCGTTTTGTGATGACATCCAGCTACTTTGTCATTACTTAGTCAAACAAGGAAACAGATGTATAAGGCCGATGACTACAAATTCAGACCTTCCACAATTTCTGAAAGTGAGGTCTGTGGACCACCTGCATAAGAACCAGACAGGAGTTTGTTTGAAAAAGAATAAAAGCAGATTTCTGGCCCTACACAAGACAAGGCTGGGGATTGAAGGATATGCTCATTCCAGTTTGAGAACCTCAGCCTTTCTGGGTGAGCTCAGTGCCAAAGCTCACAGGTGCTGGCTAGGATCAACATCTTCAAGGATAAAGCATTCATGACACAATTTACCTGGGAAATCATGGAGTGAGCAAAACCACAGTGCTTAATTTGCAAACTGAAAGGTGATCAGAGGAGGTTCTGGAAACTTCCTCATGAACATCAAAAAGTTCTCATCTTTCTTGGCTGTATTTTTCACAAAAAAATAATTCCCTTTAGCTGTTTAATGAGAGGTTTTGCTGAATGACAATAGTAAGCCTTCTTGTGTTCACTCAGTCTCAGAGCTTGCATTAAATTCTAAAAACTCTCCTCATCTTTAGGTAAAAGAAGTAGAATTGTTTGAACCTTGATGCTACAGCTTACCAGGGTAATGATTCAGATTTCAAGTCTCAAGTGACTGCCCTTGGGATGGAGGAGGTGGGGTAGAAATCAATTATTCCACCCTCAGTGCTCTGAGGCAGTACTGTACCTGAACCGCCCCAAAGAGATGATAATCTATTCTATTTTGAAGTAGAAATATGTTGGGATGTATAGCGAAGTGCTAAAGTAGCGCTTAAGGCAAAAGTCTTTGATGAAAGTGCTCTAATGAGAAATGGATCATTAGGGTCAAGGGTTTTTAAATCCTGTCAACCACTCAATAGCTCAAAAAGAACTGTCTGACAGAGGCTTACAAACAGCTTTCCTGTACCAGTTGTTCTCATCTAAAGGCTTTGCATAATGCTCAGTTGAGTTTAAGTGGAATGGAAGAAAAATGATTGGAAAACATACTGACAGAGAAAGCAGCTAAATCCTGGAATGACTGTTTTAAAAACAATTTGCAATCACTCCCTGAAATAACTTGGATGAAGAAACACAAATTAATTCTCCACAGCATTTTGAATTCTTTAAAATCAACTATTTGCTACACAATAGGAATTTAAGAGCAAACAAGATATTGTTTCCAAATGACTCATAATATGTTTTCAGTTCATGTAGTTTGTTCAGGTCACTATTTAAAAACTACTCAATGAACTACTGAAAAGTAGAGAAGTAAAGTTGTCAATTTAACTGTAAATCTCAACTTCTAAAACAATTTTAAACATTTCCTTTGCAAAACTCTCCTCATGTAGTGGCTGGCAAATCAGATCCTAGAAGTTATTTTGTGTAACATTTTAAAGCACGTTGGAGGGAGAGCGAAACCAGATCTCTTGAATCACTATTCCGTTCTTTGTAAACAATCATTTCATCTGTGAATTATGAATATGCACATCATTTCAAAAGATCACATAAGAGGTCATCAGCATGGCTTAGGTTTTATTCCCAGGTTTTAAAATACCCACAAGGAATAAAAATGATGGATGTAACATGCCTTGGGTTTTTGACTCAAATTCTAACACAAACGCAATGCATCATTTTAATTCCATGTAAAAGTAACAACTGGAAGAGAGATATGCCCCTAATCACAGGAAGAAAAGGCAAGTCTTTGTGGTCTAATTAGTAAGTTCAAGAGTTGGTGGAGGAAGAAAAAATACTGCTCATCAAGACCAAAATAGCAGCTATTAGGTCTGAAGAGCAAAGTACTAAGCGCTGCAGAGGAGCCCGGGTATGAATAACACCTACTCATAATTCACCTGGGGCCATTTGCCTGCTGTGAACAAGTAAATGACAAATGAACAGCAGAGCGATGGTGCCACTTTACACACTGAATAAATTCTTTGTGAAGATTCCCACCACTAAAGGTACAGACTGTCTTTAAATAAAAAAGGGGACGGTATTGCCTCAAGCAGATAAGTTATCAAGACAGTATTAATAACTCAAATAGTAAGAAGGACAATATAGACGAGAGGAGATCTCAGGGTTAACACGTTTCTCCTTCTCTTTAACTAGGTCCTCGGATCCGGCAACTGACAAACGCATTAATAAACTTGACATGCGTTGCTCTCGACTTCTATGCTATTCCTTTGGATGTCTGTTTCCCTTCTCATCTCTTAACTGTTAGAAACAGCAGAGCATGAGGCTCAATGTGGATGCAGAAATGGAAAGAAAACTTCTGGAAAGAAAACCATTTAGCTGCCGAATGGGAAGAACTGGACCGTGGAGCCATGATTTTCAGAATCTGAGCATCCCTAGGATTAGATTCCAACCCTTCGACTTGATGAATTCACATATGGACCAGTAGGAAATGAGCCCTTTATCCTGCCTACACAAAACAACAATAGTCCCTGACCCAGTGTGAACAATCTTCCCTTGGGGCTCTCTCGATTCCAGATGCTCATTCTCTCATTCTTCAGATAACTTGGGCTTAGGAGGTAGGGTCTGTGTCCTTCTCCTTCCCGGGACTGTTTCTAGATCACTGCTCTTCCACAAGTTAACTCCTTCTCCTTTAAAGCTTCCTGTGCCTGGAGACATCACCCTTTGCTGCCTCCCTTTTTGCTATTTGTTTATTTCTGTGACCTTCCCATCTTCACTGAAATCTCTGGCCCCTTTTCCTTCCCACTCCTGGTGATTAGAACACTCACACTGTTATTTCTTGAGTTGTGTGCTCCCCTCAAATATATGATGAAGTCCTGACCCCCAGCAACTGTTAATATGACCTGATTTGGAAATAGGGTCTTCACAGATGTAATCAAGTTAAGATGAAGTCATTAGGGTGGGGCTTAACCCAATATGACTGATGTCCTTACAAGAAGGGGAAAACGCCATGTGAAGACACACAGAAAAGGGCCATATAAAGATGGAGGCAGAGATTGGGGGTTTGCTGTCACAAACCAAGGAACACCCGGGGCTGCCAGAAACTAGAATGGGCAAGGAGGAGCCTCCCACAGAGGCTTCGGAGGGAGCATAGCTCTGTTCACACCTTGATTTCAGACCTCTAGCCTCCAGAACTGTAAGAGAATGAACTTCTGTTGTCTGAAGCCACCTAGTTTATGCTAATTTGTTACAGTAGCCCTAGGAAACGAATGGGCTATATGAATAATCGATCACATATTACAGCTTCTCAGTTATTTTGCTTCTTCTTCATCAGTGATCTTCTATACTGTAGTTCAGCCACCCTCTTTCATGGTCATACACCTGGGGCCTAGCTTCAGCCAAACTGCTCTACTCGGAAACCTCTGATGGACGCACCCCAATATTTAACCATGCAGTCACCTTTCAGCGGGCTTGCTTACTCAATTACTCTCATCACTATTTACACCCCTTAATTCTTTTCACTCACACAGTCTCCTCCTATCTTTAGTTCTTTCCTCATTCAGCTTAAATTCCAAGATTCCATGGTCCAGTCTCCTAAACTCTCTTGCCCTTTCGACATTTATCCCACTCACCCGGCAACACTTTGACCCTGGCAGAATTTAACTATCCACCTTCTCCATGCCTGCGCTGGGCCTGCGGAGGGCTGCTGCACAAGATGACACCATTCAGAAAATTGGTAGCGCTGAAAAGTCATGGTTACCAACCTCAGCTGGCCCTCCCTGCTGTGCCCTCACCCTGCTAAGCAATCGCACTAGTCTCCTCTAGGCGGCTCACTCACCAAAACTTTCTGCACAAAACCTACAGGTCTCCTCCCAGCCTTGCCTTCTTCCTCTTCAGGGGAATAGGAGGTCTTCCTGGCTTGAAGGCCAATTCCTCATCTCTCTTCTTAATACCAGCCCTTTCCACTGTATCAGCAATTTGCACACTAAACCATCCCTTCCCTCTTCTCCATTTCTTTCTTCTTTTTCTCCACTTGTACCTTTCCATCAGCATGGGAATATGCTTAAGTCTTAAACACACTTAAGC
This sequence comes from Mesoplodon bidens, assembly GCF_964165515.1. Lineage (NCBI taxonomy): Eukaryota > Metazoa > Chordata > Mammalia > Artiodactyla > Ziphiidae > Mesoplodon > Mesoplodon bidens. The sequence goes on along the minus strand of NC_138178.1, from coordinate 101,462,565 downwards.
CTTTTCTATTACAAAACTCCTTCCATCCTCTGACCCTCTCCAGCCATCACTCTCTCTTTCAGAGATTTCTGCACTGCCTGTCTTTGTCTTTATTTTCTGCTTGTGCTCCACCTCGGCTAAACTGGCTCTGCCCTTGTCACCCCACTGAGCAAGCTCGCACCAAGACTGCCATTGGACTCCATATCACTACATCTAATGGACACATTCCAAACTCACATTACTTTGCCTCCAAGTGACATCCTACCCTACTGACCATACTCCTTCTTGACACTCTTCCCGTGAATTCTGTGACTTCTATGACTTCTATGACATTGTCAATGCCTATTTTCCCTTTGATCTCTTAGGTTTCTCTTCCTCCTTCTCTGTGCTGTGTTTCTCTTCCTCTACTCATCTTTAAATATCTACATTTTCCAAGCCCTCTTCTCTTCCGTTCTTAATCCATATTTTTTCCACTCTCAAAGCTTGATTTGCTATCCTTAAGCCAATATCTCCTAAATATTATCTCCATTCCAACCTCTCTGATCCATACATCCAGATGCCTATCAAAATTTCCTCTTGGATGCTTTCCAGGCCTTTTGAATTCAATATGCCCCAAATTCAGTTCATAAGCACTATCTGTCCTAACACTTTCCTTCTCCCATATACCCTATTTCACTGAACAACATGTCATCCATAGGCAGCTAAAGCCTGTAACTCTAGAGTTACACTTGACTCCTCCCACTTTGATCCCTTCACCACCCTATACGTCCCATTAACCACAACTGAAGTCAATTTAATCCCTGTCTATTCATGTCCTTTTTACATATGAAGGATCTGTACAGTTTCCACAAGTTCATGTTTTCCCCTGACAATCAGCCCGTTTGTGTTCAACTCCCATCTTTGCTACTTTAAAACCTGTGCCCTCGCCTCTTCTCTTTTGCACATGCCAAAGCTGCTCTCAGTTAATTCCCTCACTAACAGTGCCATACGTTAGTCCCCCCCTCCCTGCCTTTTCTTTTATGGCTTCAGTCTCTTCTTCTCTACGGCCTCCTTTTTCTCTGCCTAAAACATGCCTGTCTCTCTCATCATGGAAACTCCTTCTTTATAACCCAGATTTTGCTTCAACACCATTTTCTCTTCTTCCTTTTAACTCTCAGCTGCTTCACAGAGCAGTGAACACTCACTGAAGAGGTTCTGGTTCAGGTAACAGTGGAGAAGCTAACAGCAGAATAATCTTCCTGACAATAACAATTATAACTTTTGGAAAAACATTAAAAAGATAACTGTTTGAAGGTATTGGAGAGCAATCTAAAGCCAGAGGGAAAAATATGACTCTTGAAAGAAGGGAAGCCAAGTAGGTGATAGGCACATTTAATTAAAATTTCCCCTGAGGGCACTCCCTTGTTTATGGATCTTATAGGGGATTGATGGCAAGAAAAAAAAGCTGCTGTGGAGGCAGGGGGCTGAGTTTGGGGTTGTTGGAGTGTCAGGAAATTGAAGAGGAGAATGTGGAAAAAGGAGGGAACCACCGTATAAGAAAACCCCAAATCGGCATAAAAATGCCCCTCAAATTCTGGCCCACTCATCAACGGTACAGGGCAGCACTCCAAGTATCCAGTGGAAAGGAACAGCTGGAATGCTTAAAAGGAAGGAAGGTTTCAGTAGCTACCTGGTTTTAGAGTGTCAGAATTTGGTGTTCAAGCCTAACTATCTAGACGGGGTTAGGAAACACTTCAGGATTTTCCTTAAAACCCAGATGGGCTATATCCCAAGACTAATGACTATATCCTAAAAATAAATACAAAACTAAAATAGACCAAGGCTCCAGAAGATCAAGGAGCTCCAACAGTAATTTAATTGCCTACTACAACAAAATACAATACTCTTTAGGGAAAGAAAAGTGAAAACAAAATAACTACAAAACATCACCTACAATCTTCAGTATACAATAAAAATTACTAGACATGCAAAGAAATAGGAAAATGTGACTCATAATCAAAGGAAAAACCAGTCATAAGGAGCAGATCCACAGACAACCCATATACTGGCATTAGTAGGCAGGATTTAAAATAACTATTATAAATGTTAATGAATTTATCAGAAAAAAATAAGAACAATAGGAGATGAGAATGAGAATAGTAAACCTTAGAAATAAACTACTGAAAATTTTGTAATTAAACAAATACAATATCTGAAATAAATTCACTGGAGAGAGTTAATGGCACTTTTAAATTAAAGAATGAAGAAACAAAAATAAGTCAATAGGAATTATTCAAACGGAAGCACAGAGAGAAATATAGTTGAAAAAAATGAACTGAGTTTTAGTGGCCTATGGAATAACATAAAATAGTTTAATGTATATGTAACTGGAGTCCCAGAAAGAGAGAATAAGTGTGGCAAAATAAATATTTTAAGAAGTAACGGGGGACCTTCAAGATGGTGGAGGAATAAGACATGGAGATCACCTTATACCCACAAATACATCAAAAATACATCTACATGTGGAACAACTCCTACAGAACACCTACTGAATGCTGGCAGAAGATCTCAGACTTCCCAAAAGGCAAGAAACTCCACACGTACATGGGTAGGGCAAAAGAAAAAGGAAAAAACAGAGACAAAAGAATACGGACAGGACCTGCACCTCTGGGAGGGAGCTGTGAAGCAGGAAAAGTTTCCAAACACTAGGAAGCCGCTTCATTGGTGGAGACAGGGGTTGGGTGGGGCAGAAGTTCGGAGCCATGGAGGAGAGCGCAGCAATACGGGTGCAGAGGGCAAAGCGGAGAGGTTCCCGTACAGAGGATCAGTGCTGACCAGCACTCACCAGCCCGAGAGGCTTGTCTGCTCACCAGCAAGGGTGGGTTGGGGCTGGGAGCTGAGGCTTGAACTTCAGAGGTCAGATCCCAGGGAGAGGACTGGGGTTGGCTGCGTGAACACAGCCAGAAGGGGCTAGTGCGCCACAGCTAGCCGGGAGGGAGTCCAGGAAAAAGTCTGGACCTGCCTAAGAGGCAAGAGACCATTGTTTCAGGATGCGCGAGGAGAGGGGATTCCTTCCCTGTCTGCACACAGAAGGCAGAGCACTGACTAAACGAGCTCCAGAGACAGGTGAGAGCTGTGGCTATCAGCGAGGACACCAGAGGTGGGCAAGAAATGCTAAGACTGCTGCTGCAGCCACCAGGAATCCTGTATGTAAGCACAGGTCACTATCCACACCTCCCCTCCCAGGAGCCTGTGCAGCCCTCCACTGCCAGGGTCCCATGATGCAGGGACAACTTCCCAGGGAGAACACACGGCGCACCTCAGGCTGTTGCAACCTCATGTTGGCTTCTACTGTCGCCACAGGCTCACCTCACATTCCAATTATGACTACCGTGCCCCTCCCTCCCCTGAGCCTGAATGAGCCAGAGCCCCCTAATCAGCTGCTGCTTTAACCCCCTCCTGTCTGGACAGGGAACAGATGCCTGAGGACAACCTACATGGCAGATATGGGACCAAAACCAAAGCTGAACCCCAGGAGCTGTGCGAAAAAAGAAGAGAAAGGGAAATTTCTCCATGCAGCCTCAGGAGCAGTGGATTAAAACCCCACAATCAACTTGATTTACCCTGCATCTGTGGAATACCTGAATAGACAATGAATTGTCCCAAAATGGAGCCGGTGGACACTGGGATCAACTGCAGACTTAAGGTTTGCTGTCTGAGACTAACTTGTTTCTGATTTTTATGTTTATCTTAGTATACTTTTTAGTGCTTGTTATCATCAGTGGATTTCTTTATTGGTTTCATTGCTTTCTTCTCTCTTTTTAAAATTATTATTACTTTTTTATTTTTTATTTTAATAACTTTATTATTCATTTATTTTTATTTCTTTTTTCTTTTATTTCTTTTTTATTTTTATTTTTCTCCCTTTTCTTCTAGCTGTCTAGCTAACAAGGTCTTGGTGCCCTGGCCAGGTGTCAGCCCTGAGCCTCTTAGGTGGGAGAGCTGAGCACAGGACATTGGAACACCAGAGACCTTCCGGTCCCACATACTATCAATCAGCGAGAGGTCTCCCAGACATCTCCGTCTCAACACTAAGACCCAGCTCCACCCAACAGCCAGCAAGCTCCAGTGCTGAACGTCCCATGACAAACAACTAGCAAGACAGGAACACAAACCCACCCATTAGCAGAGAGGCTGCCTAAAATCATAATAAGTTCAGAGGCACCCAAAAACACACCATCGGACATGGCCCTGCCCACCAGAAAGACAAGATCCAGCCCTACCCACCACACACAGCCACCAGTCCCCTCCACCAGGAAGCCTACACAACCCACTGAACCAACCTTACCCATTTGGGGCAGACACCAAAAACAATGGGAACTATGAACCTGAGCCTGTGAAAAGGAGACCCTCAAACACAGTAAGTTAAGAAAAATGAGAAGACAGAGAAATATGCAGCAGATGAAGGAGCAAGGTAAAAACCCACCAGACCAAACAAATGAAGAAGAAATAGGCAGACTACCTGAAAAAGAATTCAGAGTAATGATAGTAAAGATGATCCAAAATCTTGGAGATAGAATGGAGAAAATACATGAAACGTTTAACAAGGACCTAGAAGAACAAAAGAGCAAACAAACAATGATGAACAACAAAATAAATGAAATTAAAACTTCTCTATAAGGAATCAATAGCAGAATAACTGAGACAGAAGAACAGATAAGTGACCTGGAAGATAAAATAGTGGAAATAACTACCGCAGAGCAGAATAAAGAAAAAAGAACGAAAAGAATTGATGATAGTCTCAGAGATGTGTAGGACAACATTAAATGCAACAACATTCAAATTATAGGGGTCCCAGAAGAAGAGAGAAAAACAAAGGGTCTGAGAAAATATATGAAGAGATTATAGTTGAGAACTTCCCTAACAAGGGAAAGGAAATAGTCAGTCAACTCCAGGAAGCGCAGAGAGTCATATACAGTATAAATCCAAGGAGAAACATGCCAAGGCACATATTAATCAAACTATCAAAAATTAAATACAAAGAAAAAACATTAAAAGCAGCAAGGGAAAAGCAACAAATAACATACAAGGGAATGCCCATAAAGTTAACAGCTGATCTTCAGCAGAAACTCTGCAGACAAGAAGGGAGCAGCAGGACATATTTAAAGTGATGAAAGGAAAAACGTACAACCAAAATTACTCTACCCAGCAAGGATCTCATTCAGATTCAATGGAGAAATTAAAACCTTTACAGACAAGCAGAAGCTAAGAGAATTCAGCACCACCAAACCAGCTTTAGAACAAATGCTAAAGGAACTTCTCTAGGCAGGAAACACAAGAGAAGGAAAAGACCTACAATAACAAATACAAAACAATTAAGAAAATGGTAACAGGAACATACATATCCACAACTACCTTAAATGTAAATGGATTAAATGCTCCAACCAAAAGACATAGACTGTCTGAATGGATACAAAAACAAGATGCTTGTATATGCTGTCTACAAGAGACCTGATTCAGACTTAGGGACACATACAGCCTGAAAGTGAAGGGATGGACAATGATATTCCATGCAAGTGGAAAACAAAAGAAAGCTGGAGTAGTAATTCTACTATCAGACACAATAGACTTTAAAATAAAGACTATTACAAGAGACAAAGAAGGCCACTACACAAAGATCAAGGGATCAAACCAAGAAGAAGATATAATGATTGTAAATATATATGCACCAAACATAGGAGCACCTCAATACATAAGGCAAATGCTAACAGCCATAGAAGGGGAAATCGACAGTAACACAATCATAGCAGGGGACTTTAACACCTCACTTTCACCAATGGACAGATCATAAAAAATGAAAATAAATAAGGAAACACAAGCTTTAAATGACATATTAGAACAGATAGGCTTAATTGACATTTATAGGACATTCCATCCAAAAACAACAGAATACACTTTCTTCTCAAGTGCTCATGGAACATTTTCTAGGATATAGCATATTTGGGTCACAAATCAAGCCTCAGCAAAATTAAGAAATTGAAATTGTATGAAGTATCTTATCTGACCACAATGCTATGAGACCAGATGTCAATTACAGAAAAAAAAACTAAAAAAAAAAAACCCCAAACACATGGAGGTTAAACAATACACTACTAAATAATCAAGAGATCACTGAAGAAATCAAAGAGGAGATCAAAAAATACCTAGAAACAATGACAATGTAAACATGAAGATCCAAAACTTATGGGATGCAGCAAATGCAGTTCTAAGAGGGAAGTTTATAGCAATACAATCCTACCTCAAGAAACAAGAAACATCTCAAATAAACAACCTAACCTTACACCTGAAGCAACTAGAGAAAGGAGAACAACAACAACAACAAAAATCCAAAGACAGCAGAAGGAAAGAAATGATAAAGATCAGATCAGAAATAAATGAAAAAGAAATGAAGGAAACAATAGCAAAGAGTAATAAAACTAAAAGCTGGTTCTTTGAGAAGATAAACAAAATTGATTAAACATTAGCCAGACTCATCAAGAAACAAAGGGAGAAGACTCAAATCAGTAGAATTAGAAATGAAAAAGGAGAAGTAACAACTGACACTGCAGAAATACAAAGGATCATGAGAGATTACTACAAGCAACAATATGCCAATAAAATGGACAACCTGGAAGAAATGGACAAATTCTTAGAAAATCACAACCTTCTGAGACTGAACCAGGAAGAAACAGAAAATATAAACAGACCAATCACAAGCACTGACATTGAAACTGTGATTAAAAACCTTCCAACAAAGAAAAGCCCAGGACCAGATGGCTTCACAGGCGAATTCGATCAAACATTTAGAGAAGAGCTAACACCTACCCTTCTCAAACTCTTCCAAAATATAGCAGAAGGAGGAACACTCCCAAACTCATTCTATGAGACCACCATCACCCTGATACCAAAACCAGACAAAGATGGCACAAAGAAAGAAAACTACAGGTCATATCACTGATGAACACAGATGCAAAAATCCTCAACAAAATACTAGCAAACAGAATCTAACAGCACATTAAAAGGATCATACACCATGATCAAGTGGAGTTTATCCCAGGAATGCAAGGATTCTTCAGTACACACAAATCAATCAATGTGATACACCATATTAACAAATTGAAGGATAAAAACCATAGGATAATTCAATAGATGCAGTAAAAACTTTCAACAAAATTCAACACCCATTTATAATAAAACCTGTCCAGAAAGTAAGCATAGAGGGAACTTACCTCAACATAATAAAGGCCATTTATGACCATAGCACAGCCAACATTATTCTCAATGGTGAAAAACTGAAACCATTTCCTCTAAGATCAGGAACAAGAAAAGATTGCCCATTCTAACCACTATTTCTTTAAAAAATAAATTTATTTATTCATTTATTTTATTTTTGGCTGCCTTAGGTCCTCATTGCTGCACGAGGGCTTTCTTTTAGTTGTGGTCAGCAGGAGCTACTCTTCGTTGTAGTGCATGGGCGTCTCATTGTGGTGGCTTCTCTTGTTGTGGAATATGGGCTCTAGGCACACAGGCTTCGGCAGTTGTGGCACACGGGCTCAATAGTTGTGGCTTGCAGTCTCTAGAGTGCAGGATTAGTAGTTGTGGCACACGGGCTTAGTTGCTCTGTGGCATGTGGGATTGTCCCAGACCAAGGCTCGAACCCATGTCCTCTGCATTGGCAGGCATATTCTTAACCACTGCACCAGCAGGGAAGCCCCCTCACCATTATTATTCAACATAGTTTTGAAAGTTTTAGATACAGCAATCAGAGAAAAAAAGAAATAAAAGGAATCCAAATTAGAAAAGAAGTAAAACTGTCACTGTTTGCAGATGACAAGATACTATACATAGAGAATCCTAAAGATGCTACCAGAAAACTGCTAGAGCTAATCAATGAATTTTGTAAGGTAGCAGGATACAAAATTAGTGCACAGAAATCTCTTGCATTCCTACACACGAATGATGAAAAGTCTGAAAGAGAAATGAAGGAAACACTCCCATGTACCATTGCAACAAAAAGAATAAAATACCTAGGAATAAACCTACCTAAGGAGACAAAAGACCTGTATACAGAAAACAATAAGACACAGATAAAAGAAATTAAAGATAATACAAACAGATGGAGAGATATACCATGTCCTTGGATTGGAAGAATCAACATTGTGAAAATGACTCTACTACCCAAAGCAATCTACAGATTCAATGCAATCCCTATCAAGTTACCAATGGAATTTTTCACAGAACTAGAACAAAAAATTTCACAATTTGTATGGAAACACAAAAGACCCAGAATAGCCAAAGCAATATTGAGAAAAAAAAACAGAGCTGGAGGAATCAGGCTCCCTGACTTCAGACTATACTACAAAACTACAGTAGTAAAGACAGTATGATACTGGCACAAAAACAGAAATACAGATCAATGGAACAGGATAGAAAGCTGGTAAACCCATGCACATATGATGACCTTATCTTTGATAAAGGAGGCAAGAATATATAATGGAGGAAAGTCAGCCTCTTCAACAAGTGGTGCTTGGAAAACTGGACAGCTACACGCAAAAGAATGATATTAGAACACTTCCTAACACCAAATACAAAAATAAACTCAAAATGGATTAAAGGCCAGACACTAAATGTAAGGCCAGACACTATAAAACTCTTAGAGGAAAACATAGGCAGAACACTCTTTGAAATAAATCACAGCAAGACCCTTTATGACCCACCTCCTAGAGAAATGGAAATAAAAACAAAAATAAACAAACGGGACCTAATGAAACTTCAAAGCTTTTGCACCAAAGGAAACCATAAACAAGACCAAAAGACAACCCTCAGAATGGGAGAAAATATTTGCAAATGAAGCAACTGACAAAGGATTAATCTCCAAAATATACAAGCAGCTCATGCAGCTCAATAACAAAAAAACAAACAACCCAATCCAAAAATGGGCAGAAGACCTAAATAGACATTTCTCCAAAGAAGATATACAGACTGCCAACAAACACATGAAAGAATGCTCAACATCATTAATCATTAGAGAAATGCAAATCAAAACTACAATGAGATATCATCTCACACCAGTCAGAATGGCCATCAACAAAAAATCTAGAAACAGTAAATGCTGGATAGGGTGTGGAGAAAAGGGAACACTCTTGCACTGCTGGTGGGAATGTGAATTGGTACAGCCACTATGGAGAACAGTATGGAGGTTCCTTAAAAAACTAAAAATAGAACTACCATATGACCCAGCAATCCCACTACTGGGCATATACACTGAGAAAACCATAATTCAAAAAGAGTCATGTACCAAAATGTTCATTGTAGCTCTATTTACAATAGCCAGGAGATGGAAACAACCTAAGTGTCCATCGTCGGAGGAATGGATAAAGAAGATGTGGCACATATTTACAATGGAATATTACTCAGCCATAAAAAGAAATGAAATTGAGTTATCTGTAGTGAGGTGGATGGACCTAGAGTCTGTCATACAGAGTGAAGTAAGTCAGAAAGAGAAAGACAAATACCGTATGCTAACACATATATATGGAATCTAAGGAAAAAAATGTCATGAAGAACCCAGGGGTAAGACAGGAATAAAGACACAGACCTACTAGAGAATGGACTTTAGGATATGGGGAGGGGGAAGGGTAAGCTGTGACAAAGTGAGAGAGTGGCATGGACATATATACACTACCAAATGTAAAATAGATAGCTAGTGGGAAGCAGCCGCATAGCACGGGGAGGTCAGTTTGGTGCTTTGTGACCACCTAGAGGGGTGGGATAGGGAGGGTGGGAGGGAGGGAGACGCGAGGGGGAAGGGATATGGGAACATATGTGTGTGTGTGACTGATTCACTTTGTTATGAAGCAGAAACTAACACACCATTGTAAAGCAATTATACTCCAATAAAGATATAAAAAAAAACCCAATCCAAAAATGGGCAGAAGACCTCAATAGACATTTCTCCAGAGAAGATATACATATGGCCAATAAACACATGAAAGAAGGCTCAACATCACTAATCATTAGAGAAATGCAAATCAAAACTACAATGAGGTATCACCTCACACCAGTCAGAATGTCCGTTATCAAAAAATATATGAACAATAAAGGTTGGCGAGGGTGTGGAGGAAAGTTAACCCTCTTGCACTGTTGGTGGGAATGTAAATTGATACAGCCACTATGGAGAACATATGGAGGTTCCTTAAAAAACTTAAAAAAGAGCTACCATATGCCCCAGCAATCCCACTACTGGGCATATACCCTGAGAAAACCATAATTCAAAAGAGTCAAGGGGCTTCCCTGGTGGCGCAGTGGTTGAGAGTCCACCTGCTGATGCAGGGGACACGGGTTTGTGCCCCGGTCTGGGAGGTTCCCACATGCCATGGAGCGGCTGGGCCCGTGAGCCATGGCTGCTGAGCCTGCACGTCCTGAGCCTGTCCTCTGCGATGGGAGAGGCCACGACAGTGAGAGGCCCGCGTACCGCAAAAAAAGAACAACAACAAAAAAAGTTATGTACCACAATGTTCATTTCAGCTCTATTTACAATAGCCAGGACATGGAAGCAACCTAAATGTCCATCGACAGATAAATGGATAAAGAAGATGTGGCACATATATACAATGGAATATTACTCAGCCATAAAAAGAAATGAAATTGAGTTATCTGTAGTGAGATGGATGGACCTAGAGTGTGCGATACAGAGTGAAGTAAGTCAGAAAGAGGAAAACAAATACCGTATGCTAACACATATATATGGAATCTAAAAAAAAAGAAATAAAAAACATTTTGATGAACCTAAGGGCAGGACAGGAATAAAGAAGATGCAGATGTAGAGGATGGACTTGAGGACACAGGGAGGGGGAAGTGTACGGGGACAAAGTGAGAGAGTAGCATTGACATATATACACTACCAAATTTAAAATAGACAGCTAGTGGGAAGCAGCTGCATAGCGCAGGGAGATCAGCTCGGTGCTTTGTGACCACCTAGAGGGGTCGGATAGGGAGGGTGGGAGGGAGACGCAAGAGGGAGGGGATATGGGAATATATGTATACATACAGCTGATTCACTTTGTTATACAGCAAAAACTAACACAACATTGTAAAGCAATTATACTCCAATAAAGATGCTAAATAACAAGAAAAAGAAAGAAGTAACGGGGACTTCCCTGGTGGTGCAGTGGTTACGAATCTGCCTGCCAACGCAGGGGACACGGATTAGAGCCCTGGTCCAGGAAGATCCCACATGCCACGGAGAAACTAAGCCCACACGCCACAACTACTGAACCTGCACTCCAGAGCCCACGAGCCACAACTACTGGCCCATGTGCCTAGAGCTCATGCTCTGCCACAAGTGAAGCCACCACAATGAGAAGCAAGGAAGCGTAGCCCCTGCTCACTGCAACTAGAGAAAGCCCATGCAAAGCAACAAAGACCCAGCGCAGCCAAAAGAAAAAAAAAAGGTAACAGCTGTCAAATTTCCAAACTTGATAAAAAAAGACAAACCCAACCAAGAGATCCATAAAGCTCAGCAACATCTAGGCAGGATAAATAGAAAGAAAACCACCCTCAAATACATCATTCAAACTGCTGAAAATCAAAGATAAAGAAAAAATTCTTAAAACCTTCCAAAGAAAAAGACTTATTTCATATAGAGAAAGGATAAAATGATAGCTCCTTTTTCATTAAAAAATAAATAAAAGCAGGCCAAAGACAAGACAACACCATCTTTACAGTGCTGAAAGAAAAACGTCAAACCAGGATTTTATAACCAGAGAAAATATCCTTCAAAAACAGAGACAAAATAGGGCTTCCCTGGTGGCACAGTGGTTGTCCACCTGCTGATGCAGGGGACACGGGTTCGTGACCCGGTCTGGGAAGATCTCACATGCCACGGAGCGGCTAGGCCCGTGAGCCATGGCCGCTGAGCCTGTGCGTCCGGAGCCTGTGCTCTGCAACGGGAGAGGCCACAACAGTGAGAGGCCCGCGTACCACAAAAAAAACAAACAAAAACAAACAAACAAAAAAAGAGACAAAATAAAGATATTCTCAGTGAAAAAAAAAGCTGGGTGAGTTTGTCTCTGGCGATCTTCACTATGAAAAATGCTAAAGGATATTCTTCAGGCTGGAGGAAAATCTACCAGATGGAAATCTGGATCTAAAGGAAAACCTGAAGAGCACTAAAAATGTTACATACCTGGATATTATTTTAATAAAAACCATTTTTTTCTTTTCTTAATTTCTAAAAGACAATTGACTCTTTGCAACAAAAAAATAAAGTATTGCACACTATATAACTTGTAGAAATAAAACACATGACAACAGTGCACAAAGGCTAAGGATAGTGATGTAATAGTAACTCACAGAAGATTGTGATAAGTTAAGGATTCATATTGTAATCCCCAAAGGAACTAGTGAAAAATAATACCAAGAAGTAGAGCTATAAAGCCAATAGAGGAGATAAAATGGGACATTTAAAAAAATATTTGGTTTATTCTAAAGAAGGCAGAAAAGGAGAAACCGGGACAAAAACTAGGGGCATACATACACACACAGAACAAGTAGCAAGATAGTAGACTAAAACCCAATAGTATCAACTATTACAATAAATGTAAATGGACTGAACACTCCAATAAAACAGCAGAGATTATAAAATGGGGGGGAATCAACAATTAACTCTATGCTGTTTATAAGGGACATATTTTAAAAGTAAAGATATAAACAAGTTGAAAACAAAAAGATGGGAAAATATATACTACACAAACAGTAAGCATTAGAAAGCTTACAGCTAGATTAGTATCAGTCAATGTATATTATAAGACCAAGGATAGTTACATTTGATAATGAGAAAAGGACCGATTCATCAGAAAACAAACAAAAATTCTAAACGTGCACACCTAATAACAGAGTTTTAAAATACATATAACAAAACTGACAGAACTAACAAAAGACACAGGCAAATCTTCAGTTTTTAACATCTCTCAGTAATTGACAGAATACGTAGATAGAATTTAGTAAGAATATTCATCCTGACATTCGTAAAACACTACATTCAACAACTACAGAATGCAGTTTTTTTAAGTACATATGGAACTTCTTCAAGATATACCATATGCTGGGCTGAAAAATAAGTCTCAGTAAATTGCAAAGGATTGAAATCATACAGAGTATGTTCTCTGACCATATTAAAATTAAATTAGAAGTCAGTAACATAAAAATCTACATCCCACTAATTCATCTTCTTTTTTAAAACCATTTGCTTATTGCTTAATCCTTTTTATCTAACTTACTCTCTCTGACTCTCCTTTATATGTCACTTTTAAGGTCACAAATGTCCTGCTGATCCTCAAATCCAGGCCTTTTAATTAATAAATTCAGTACATGGGTAACTTAACTGAATAACGCAACAGTTCCTGAGGACCTAATGTGTGTCTGACCCTCTGCTGGGGATAATAAATGCTACTGCTTAAATAGCACTTTGGATGTGTCAGGCCCTATGTAAGTACTTTACAATTATAAACCCTTGTTATTAAATCTTCATAATCCTATGAGATGGGAACATTTTTAAAGATGAAGAAACTGGCGCAAAGAGAGAGAAGTCATTTGAACCATGGTCATAAAGCTATTAGGCAGTGAAGCCAAAATTACCAGCCCAGAAATTCTAGCTCCATGGCTGTGTTTCTTAACTGCTGTACTATACAGGCATACTTTTTGGTTTTTTTTATGTTTCACTTTACTGTGCTTTGCAGATATTGCTTTATTTGCAAATTGAAGGTCAGTGGCCACCCTATGTTGAGCAAATCTATCGGCACAATTTTTCCAACAACATTTGCTCACTTTGCATCTCTGTGTCACATTTTGGTAATTCTCACAATATTTCAAACCTTTTCATTATTATACTTGTAATGGTGAGCTGTGATCAGTGATCTTTGAGCTACTACTATGACTGGCTGAAGGCTTAGATAATGGTTAGCATTTTTTAGCAATATTTTTAAATTAAGTTATGTACATTGTTACTTTTGGACATAATGCTATTACACCCTTAATACACTACATTATAGTGTAAACATAACTTTTAAATGCACTGGGAAACCAAAAACATTCGTGTGACTCACTTTATTGTGATATTTGCTTTATTGAAGTGGTCTGGACCCAAACCTGCAATATCTCTAAGGTATGCCTATATAGTCTTTGACTTTAGTGATCTCAGAATGGCGGAAGGCAGGAGAAAAGACAAGTAAACCATCCTACTGCAATGCAATGGATGTTCTGATCACCCCCCCACTACCCCATTTACAGTGTTTCTGTGCCTTATATCTCAATACTGAGGCACTTAGTAATCTGCCTTATCACCCCTTTATGAACTTACTTTCTAGGAAAAAATATGATAATCTTTATATTGTAAAAAATTAGCTATAAAAATTTTAATACTGCTTCATGTGCTGAGAGCATTTGCATTTTAATAGATTCTGTTTGATTTAGGCAAAATACATATTTCTAACTTTGGAATGTCAGGCATTCAGAGGACACATGAAGGAAGGTTTGTGGGAGGGGTGTGGAGATCTGCCCAGGTATTCTTAAAATCTAACCACTTGAAGAAATATGGCTTCTTTATAATTAAATAAGTTACAGTCATAATACTCTTTATTGATGAGCATTATAGAAATTAGACAGTGATTCGAGTTTGTAATAAATCATCTTCAGGAAGTCATTTAACTTTGTCTCAACTGCTATATCTTTCTTTTTCTGTAAATGAGAATAATATTTGCTCCATAGGGTTGTAAAGATTAAATGAAAGAAAGTATGTAAGCACTGCAGCATTACATGGCATACAGCATATGATGCTTGAAAACTGTTAAAAAACCAAAGAGATGTGTTAAGTCTCTTTATATTAGTGTGTAAGTTTCTTTATATTATAAGACAAGGAAATTTGTTTTTGTTTTTGGGGTTTTTTTGCGGTATGCGGGCCTCTCACTGTTGTGGCCTCTCCCGTTGCGGAGCACAGGCTCCAGACGCGCAGGCCCAGTGGCCATGGCTCACGGGCCCAGCCGCTCCGTGGCATGAGGGATCCTCCTGGACCAGGGCACGAACCCGTGTCCCCTGCATCGGCAGGCGGACTCTCAACCACTGTGCCACCAGGGAAGCCCATGACAAGGGAATTTTTTGAAGTAAGTTTTATAGTCATTTGTCCTTTCATAAGATCTCAAGTCCATAGAGAATATTACACACTAAAGTAACAATCAGAAGTTCAAAAAAGGGTGTACAATTTCAGGCTGAGCCTCTGTCTGTAAATTTGCATAGGTCTAGTTTTTTAGGAGTAAACAGTAAACCTTTCTGAGCTGAAAATAATAAAAGCAACAGAAAATAAGGGTTTTTTAGCCAAGAATTCTATCCTAATTTATGTCATTCACATAATGATGTTTGCACAATCGCAAATGTTTAATTCTGGATCTTGAGACCCTATACAAGTTTTCAGAAACCACAGCAGACTATTTTTCAGTTTTCAAAAGACGAGGTGAAAACAATAGGAATAAAATTTTCCCTGAAAATGTTCAGTTTGAAAATTAGATATGAAACTGGATTTTTCATTTTGAATAAACCATGATAGTAAGACACAATGTTCCCTGACAGAGGTAGAACTTTTTTCTGAGACACTAGAGCCCAAAGGCTTTAGATGTGACACTGGCTTTTGCAGGGTACTAGGGTAAGTTGTTTCACTTCATCAATTGCAGTTTCATTATCATTAAAATCAGTGAAACAAACAAACCTCAGTCTGTTGCAACTGATTTTAAACAAAAAGTTCCCATATTTTTCCTCCTTTTTGATGATCTACAATACAATTAAGGAAGGTGGAAGTCAGGATTTGGAAAGGTGTTGGGCTGCCGTAGTTAAGTAATGGTCATCTGTGAAGACTCCTATGGGATAAGGCTTATGAAATTTTCTCTTTCTGCATGAGAATCTGACCTTCAGTTAATTGTCCAGTTTTGTTCTTGGGACAACCTGATAAAACTGATATGTTAATTATGTTACTAGGGAACATTACTTAGGGTGAAAATGATCCCTGATTGGTAGCCTGTCTCTGGACTGGAAAGACCATCAGTACCTCATGGAAAGTCCTATATTTGTGATTTCCCCAACTATGATGACCCTTGTAGTGGTGGTGGTCCTTCGTGGGCATCTCAAAAGCTATGTCTATGGAGTTGTTACAAGATACACTGGCTCCTGGGGTACATGAGGCTTTTAAGCCATGGTGACTCCACACCTGCCTGATGTGGACCTTGTCTCTTTGAACTTGAGATGTCATTTGGGGTGGGGATTCAGAAGGCAGTCCCTGGATGGCTGCAAGGATTCCCGCAGGAGTGCCTGACACTTCCCAGCAGGCAAGCTGTGGTTCCTGTCCTACTGAGCAGACTGGGGTCTATCAGCATCTTATGAGTCTGGATGTGAAGTTGAACCAAAGACAACCTGCCTGTGGACACTGCAGATACATCATAGATGAGATATAATAAGAACCAGAGGAAAAGTAGTAAATTCCTGATTCCTGGGAACACATTTTCCACTTAAAAATGACAGTCAATAAACATTTGCTGCTATTGATAAAATAGAGAAGCAACATTTCCCCTCGATGTTTCCTGGTCTCTGGTTTTAATCCTGAGTCTTCCCTACAAAACAAAATACCTTTTAACTCCCCAAGCTGTGCTCATTAGAATAGAAAGCTGAATAAGGGTGCTTTCAAGAATTAATATCTGCAGTTTAAGGGGCCTTCAGAGAAGGGTGGGCCATGACAAACAGGACTCAAAGTCACAAGAACTCTCCCAAGTGCTCAACTGTCTCCAGGTCTATAGCAAGTATTCACATTCTTATACTTTTGCTTCTTATTCTCCTACCCTCTCACTCCTTGCTTCAATATGACCTCTTTTTCTCAGGGCTCATATACTGAGAATCTCTTTTAAGTACCTTATCTCAACTGTTCTTTCTCTGAGGTCTTTCTTCTCCCTAGAGTTCACCTCAGTTTTATCTCTCTGAGCCTCAACTAGCTTGAAATACCCTTGACTGGGAATGCCCAAGGTCACCATTTGGCTCTGTAGCCAGCTGATAAGAGCGACATTTGAGGTCTGTGCCTCATGCCCAGTGCCAGGCTTGGGAATACACACGCCTTCTCACTTCATCGCATGGCTTATATTAGTTTTCAAAAGCCTAAGAATGGCCCAGCTGGTTGTGAAATCTGATGGTAGAGAATTAGGAGAAGTATCTACTGAAAAGGGAGGGGACAGGCCAGAAGAGGTGTGTGCATAGTTGGAGCTGGTTGTAGGAAAGCCTGAAGCCACAGAAAATGGGCTCATCTAGCAGGCTGCTCTCAGGAGCGGTGACAGGAAATTCTGAAGACCTAATGTAAATTTCCAGGAACTTCACCCTGTTTTTCTGTAAGAAGCCCTCATGGTACGTTTTCTTCATACTGTATATAAAAGAGAGACACTCACATAATGATAGTGCGTGTGCTAACTGTAACAACTGGTATATCCTTTTAGGAAAGTAGTTTAATATTGTTTATCCTTCTGATATCATTAATTCTTCTCCTGGATATTACTCTAGGAAGCAAAAGTAAACCAACAAAACCACATACATGATTTTTTTTTTTAAATAACCACGAAGGCTACATAGCAATATGGAACTGGCTGAAACATGAAAGAAAAAAAGCAGAATGTCTGAATATCCACTATGAGCACGACTTTGAAAATATATGGGTACATGTGGACAAAGGCCAGAGTGCAAAACAAAAATGAAAACAGTTGTGACAAGGGAATACAGTTATAGATGATACATTTTATTTTGTTTAAAAATTCTTCAGTCGTGTTATCTTGTTTTACATTTAAAATGAAAAATTAAAATAAGAACAATCACTTAATCAAGTGGGGGTTAGGAAGGATTCGTCTTAACCCTAATGTATTTATGAGTGGTGTAGGTTATTATTTTTACACCTGTGAGATACAAAGAATTCTTAGATTATGACATACAGTTCTCTTTAATTTGTTTTAGGTAATCTGGTCTAGGTAAGAATAAATCACAATAGCCAGTGGTTAAACAGAGTTTACAATGTGCTAGGTGGTTCACATGTATTAATTCATTTAATCCTAATAATGACCTTATTAGGTAGGTCCTATTAAATTCCCACTAGGCAGAGGAGAAAACTAAGTTCAGAAAGGTGAGGTACCTTGCGCAAGGCCCTGGCTTAGCTGGTGAGTGGTGGAGACAGGATTCAAATTCTTGCCAGTCTGGCTCCAGAGCTGTGCCCTAAACCAACATCCTATGACGCACTCAATGGATGACTAGAAAATGGTACCATGGGTTTCTAATTCGGGCCAATGCTCTTTCTACTGCACCAGGCTGCATCTTATCTGGCAGGTGAGAAAGCTGAAAACAAGACTGAGTGACTTGCTCAGGGTCACATGATGAGCTAATGGCTGAGAATTAACTTCTTGACTTATAATCTAATGATTTTCCTATTATCCCAGACTGCTGGGACCGAAAAGAAAAATACCTAGCTAAGAACAAAAGTAAATGAGAAAAGGCCTCAGGGAAATCAAGCCTAAGACCTTTAAAAAGATAAAAATCTTCCTTGTCTCTTTGCTCTGGCATTTATTTGAATGTGACCCTGTCCTACATGCCACTGACATACATACGTCTGTGCTTGTGGATCAGTGACCTACACGGGAGGGGGCAGGGTGAGGGAGAAGAGAGGGCTTCTAGGAGATGCAGCCATCCCGGTGCACATCTGCTGCACTAGGATTTGCCCAGACTCTGCATGTGTGCCTGTGTTGTATACGTTCACATGGAGAAATGACATATCAATCAGGTGGGCTCACTGGAAAATGTAACCATCTTCTGATTTAAAATTTAAAAAGATTCTGGGGCTTCCCTGGTGGCGCAGTGGTTGAGAGTCCGCCTGCCAATGCAGGGGACACGGGTTCATGCCCAGGACCGGGAAGATCCCACATGCCATGGAGCAGCTGGGCCCATGAGCCATGGCCGTTGAGCCTGCGCGTCCGGAGCCTGTGCTCCGCAACAGGAGAGGCCACAACAGTGAGAGGCCCACATACCACAAAAAAAAAAAAAAGATCTGTAAGAAAAACTGAGCATGGAGGGGTGATGGTTAATTGTGCGCCAACTTGGCTAGACTACAGTACTGGGTTATTTAATCAAACACCAATCTAGGTTTTGATGCGAAGGCATTTTGTAGCTGTAATTAACATCTGCAATTAGTCGACTTTAAAGGAGATTACCCTTGATCATGTGGGTGGGCCTCCCCCAATCAGTTGAAAGCCTTAAGAATAAAAACTGAGGTTTCTTGGAGGAGAAAAAAAAATCTGCCTTAAGACAGCATTAACTCCTGAGTTTCCAGGTGATCTGAACCTACTGATTTCAGACTTGCCAGCCTCCCTAATTGCATGATCCAGTTCCTTAAAATAAATCCATATCCATCCATCCATCCATCCATCCATCCATCCACCCATCCATCCACCCACCCACCTATCTAGAAAAAGGGAGAGATCCTATTGCTTCTGTTCCTCTGGAAAACTCTGACTGATATAAAGGTCTTTCCAGGACTACAAAGTACTGTGAGAATACTGGGCACACAGATCCACGTGACATACAGTTCATGAAAAGCAGAAAGCAACTGAAAATGCAGGAAGCAAAGTTTGGTTGAGGAGAGATGATGTTACATGCCACGCTGCAGCTGGGGACCAGAGCAAACATTCCTCTCTGCCCCCAGGTCACAGCAGGCAGTTACAACAAATCTCAGCACAGTCACCGCTGAAAGTGATGAGCTTGCTGTGAAACACAGGTCCAAGGACCTATGAGTCCCTGTAGCAATAAAACGATAGCTGGGAGTACAGAACACGCACTCAGATTTCTAGGAATTAACAACAAGGAAGGTGCTCCGGAGGTAGTAAAAGAACCTCCTCCATGAAGACTGACAATGACCTCAAGGCATCGCCCATGCCCTGCTTCACTGAAAGACAGTGTTCTGATCTGCTTCCCATTTTAAAAATAAATGTGCCCTTTCAGATTCCTTCCTCACCATCCTGATCACCCTCACCACCATATCCCAGCAGTCCCAGCCCCTAGACGACTTTGGGGTGCCAAGAGGGAAGGTGCAGCGTAGACAGTCAACCTCACCTTGGCTTCTGAAGTGGGTTCCAAGAAGCACAGGCGATTCCCAAGTCCCTCAGCCGCCAGGCAGAACTTCCTCTGTTCCTTGTGAATGTTGGCGATGCACTGAAGGACCACTTCATCTTCCTGCCGGGGGAACAGAGACCCATGTGAGCAGTGAGGGGGCTACATCCCCACGCAGAGCCAAGCCCCCAGGGCACCTCGCTGTGCCTTTAACAGGTACGCTGAGGGGCACACGCCTTTGAATATGAGATAAAGGAGACTTCGTTCTTCACATGGCACAGCCGAGCTCATCCCCTGAGTTAGGACTCTCCTCAAATCTGGGGTGGGGTCAGAGAGAGCAAGTACATGGAACAGAGGTACTACTTCAATACACAGCGTGAGCCTCACTTGTGAAATGTACAAACTGCCCACCATCCAAGCGAGCAGTTGGTTTCAACACTTGAGTGAAGGTGAAAGTAAACCTAAGTGATCTCTCTAAAGAAACAATGAAACAATGAGGTGAGATGGAGGGAGACAGAGACAACAGCAGAGATCTGAGGGAGGTGGGATTTGTGGAGGAAAAGTCCATTTTATGTCGGGGAGAGAAGAGACGTGTTTTGTCGGGGGGGGGCGGGGGTGCATGCAGTGATAAGGCACCTGCCGGAGGTGACAGAGGAGGCTGTGGAGAGAGGCAGCAGATGGGTGTCAGACATACGGGAAAGGAAGACAGAAAGAAACCTGGAGGAGCCAGACTGGAAGGAGATGCTCAAGGCCGAGTGGGGGAGCCACTCTGGATTCCCAAGGAGGCATCAGTCTCAAAAGCAGCCCTCCTCCAACTGCAGACACCTTGTTTGAATGGCATTCCTCTGGTTGATGGTCCAGAAATGAGGCTGACCTCCATTTACACTAATATGCTCACCCGGTGCTCAACCCTGCCTGAGGCGGAGAGGAAAACCTTCTCCGCTACCGCCTGACTTTGGGTTGCAAACATCAAAAAGATTTCCAGGCGTGGTGAAGTTAAAGGAGTAACCAGAGAAGCACCAGGTGGAGCTTTCTCCTTAGCAATGGCTCTCCTGTTCCCCGTCTCACTCCCATGTCCCCGGTGTTAGTGTCTGTCCTGGAGTATTGGAAAGGCATACTAAATAGGCACGGTTTTTCTTCACCTGTGTCTACAGCATATGTGGTCATGTGGAAAAATGAAATCCTCTACTTGGTGGGAACATGAAGAGAGTCAATAGAACCAACCCCCAGAAAGACGGCTATAGGTGCCCAGGGATTGGCTAGGGGCAGCAGGGAAATTCGAGAAGCCACAAACCACAGACAAATGAGGTGCAGACTGAGGGAATAAAAAAAAGCTCCACACTTTCACTAGCACTGAAATGTCACTGTTCATCACTAAATTGAGTCAGTAATAAATTCAAGCCTCTGCATCTAGTGAAGCCAGAATTCAGTCTTCGTTTGAATTGAGACAGAAGAAAACTCCAGAATACCACTATTCTCAAAATGTGGGCTCAGGGAAATCTCTGACAAGGATGAAGTTTTTCCCCGGGGGGAGTCTCCCTCAGATCCCACAGCAACCAGCGGTGATACCATCCTCCCTAAGGGGCACAGGCCGTGGGGGAGTACTCTGAGTTGATGGAAGAGTGCTACAGAACAGTGGCCGTGGGCGTTAAATGGTCTGTACTGCAAGAGGCAGTCCTCATAACACATAATTTACCTGTCCAAAATGTCAAGAGGACCCCTGTTGAGAAATATCTAAATATCTCCCACCTACGCACCACTCCCCAGTGAAAACAGGAAAATCTGGAAATCATAGGAGCGGTTCTATGGACCAGACTTTTCACGAACTAGTTAAAGTCGACAGGGTTTTCTTTTCAATATGTGTCTTAGAGAATCTCTTTCCATGATCTCCTTTCCCATGCTCTTTCCACCCCGAAGTGCCCAAACCACCTTGCACTAGCTGCCTTGGGATCTTTGTCTTCTGAAATTGACCTGTGCTATAACTCACATCCTCACAACCTAGGCTGCCAATCAACTGATGAAATAAAAGAACTGCCCTGGGGACTTCCCTGGTGGCACAGTGGTTAAGAATCCACCTGCCAATGCAGGGGACACGGGTTCGAGCCCTGGTCTGGGAAGATCCCACATGCCGCGGAGCAACTAAGCCCGCGAGCCACAACTACTGAGTCCGCGAGCCACAATTACTGCAGCCCGCGTGCCTAGAGCCTGTGCTCCACCACAGAGAGAAGGCACCGCAACGAAGAGTAGCCCCCGCTCGCTGCAACTACAGAAAGCCCGCACACAGCAACAAAGACCCAATGCAGCCAAAAAATAAATTAATTAAAAAAAAAAAAAAAGAATTGCCCTGGCTCAGCAACCACTTCCTAAAGAGCACCCATGTACAGGTGCTGTCCAAGTCAGCACTGTGGGGGACACAGGTGGTGTGGGACTCTGGGTCAAACTCACCCTTCTCCAAACACTTTCGCATTTTTCCACATGCTGTCTGGAACCGTATGCTCCGTGCTGACCCGGCTACAGACACCACCTGGCGTGGCAGCCCATACCTGCCTTCGCTCCAGACAGTAGCTATTATCTCCACAAACCTTCAATAGACAGACATCTGGATCCTTGGAGTGCTTGACCCAGAAATCTCTGCACCAGTTGGAATCATAAGATGAGTTAATTTAACCCATCTCATGAATTCTCTTACTCCCTAGTGAAACACAGAACACAAGTCCCTCCCAGGTACCAGCCCTATCTAGTTTACTGATCCCTATATTGATGTATACTTTCTCCCCTCTTGTTATCTCACTTCCTTTCTCCCTTTGCTTTAAAGCAAACCTGGGAACTTCCAGATAATTCCATTTCCATTGAAGGTTGGAAATTCTTCCACATTTGTTATCTCCTCTCCCCAGAAGCTCACGCTCTCCTCACATTCCCCAATGCCAACTCAGATCATTCCTCTTCTACTCAGGTGCAAACACTCTTCTAGTTTGAGACACATGATAGCCAATCTCCACATCTTCTCTGGCAATCTATCAACAGACTAGTTACTTCTCCCACCATTTATCTGACTCTTAATGACAATCAGGACATTTGATAAACATTTTTGTGTGATTTCAACACACATGTACTGACTACCTTCCAAGGGCAAAGAATTCTTCCAGGGTACTGTGGAGTATACCAGGTTTTATAAGGAGATCTGTTAATACTGTCATGATGGAACTGACAGCTGAAAGCCCAGCCCATAGCCTTTCTCCACTCCACTTCAGCCATCATCTCAAGTAACTTCAAGGTTCATGTGGACAATCTATTCAAGAAGAACACCTAGACCTAATGACTGCCGCTCTGTTTTAGTAACACACTCTAATGAACATTCCCTGTCATAACCTAGAATGATTCCAATTCTAAAATCCAAAACTAGACTATCTCACTCTATAGATGCAATCTTCTCACTTGCTTGCATTCTCATTCTCTTTCACTATTCTTGCTTTTCCCTTCAAGACGTCTAGTTCCAAGAGGGCACTGCCATCTCCATTATTTTCACCACCCCAGCAAGGAAAATGACTGATTTTTTGATAGAGAAAACAACACAACTTTGAAGTTTTGTTCTACTATAAATTTATGGATTTTTTTTTTTTTGGTAATGCATGCTCAGCTTGTTTGAATCTTTATTCACTGGAACAAGACCATAAAATTTGTCCTTTTTTGTAGGACTTAACAGCAGATCCAACACAGTCAATATCAAATAATAATACCTTCCGTCTGTAAGAGGGCACAATAATCAGTAATGGTAAGACCTTTCAGACCCAACCTCTGTCGTTAAGGGTGAGGGGTATGAATCCCCTAGGTCCCCAGGAAATAATCTCTGTAAGATCACATAAAGTTTTCTGGCTTTCTACCAAATAAGTCAAAAGGTCTCTGCCTGGCTTTTTTTTTTTTTTTTGGCTGCGTTGGGTCTTTTTTGCTGCGCGTGGGCTTTCTCTAGTTGCGATGAGCGGGGGCTACTCTTCCTTGCGGTGCACGGGCTTCTCATTGCGGTGGCTTCTTTTGTTGCAGAGCACAGGCTCCAGGGGCCGGGCTTCAGGAGTTGTGGCATGCAGGCTCAGTAGTTGTGGCTTATGGGCTCTGGAGCGCAGGCCCAGTAGTTGTGGCGCATGGGCTTCGTTCCTCCGCGGCATGTGGGGTCTTCCTGGACCAGGGCTCGAACCTGTGTCCCCTGCATTGGCAGGCAGATTCTTAACCACTGTGCCACCAGGGAAGCCCTCTGTCTGGCTTTTAAAGCGTCCCTCCCCACCACTGTTGCGTTCTCCCCTCCACCTCTAACCTTATCTCTCCTCCATTCCTATTGCCTACTGTCTCCCAAATAAGTCTTGCTCAGCATCCATGAAATGCTCCTCCTTGAAATCCCTCCATTCCTTCATTCGACTCTGTATTCTCCTAGTTCTCCTACCTTTCCAATGGATCTTTCCCATGTTCCCTTTCTCCAGCCACCCCTAAATATAGGGATCGCCCAAGGATAGGCCTTTGTCATTTTCCCTTAGCAATCCCATCCATTCTTCAGGCTTCCAGTTTTATTCTGAGAAGTCGTTATGCCATCTGTACCTCCAACCTGAAGGCATCCCAAGGTCCCAAACCTCCACCTATTCCTAGGTTGATCCACAGACTTATCAATGCCTCAAAGCAATATGCCCCAATGCATCAAAAGGCTTCCTTTTCCGTCTACTCTTATTTTATGTTTGTGTTTGTTCATGACACATCCAACCCCTCTGCAGCCCCGGCTCAGCATCATCACCCTCTGTCTATCTATGAGCCTCCTCTCCCTCCTATCCTACAGCAAACGGGCCAGAGGAAAGAGAGACTGGAGCTCTAGAGCCCAGGACAAGGCTATAACAACACCCAGAACTTTCTTCCTCTGGTCTGTTCCTGGAGGCGTAGCTCCGACCTTATCATTCTCCTGCTGAAAATCCACTATGACTGTCTACACTATCCATAAAACAAATATAAATTTCTTGAACTAGCAATATGAGGACCTTCACCTTCCAGCTTATCTTCCCAAGTTCTTCCCTACAGACGTCCTTCGTCTTCTTTACCTCCATGCCCTTACTCATGCTGCCTCTAATTCTAAAGCTGCCATGATTTGCCCTATTTTTCCAAGTTCATAGATTCCCTAGCCTCCCAAGCTTGGCTCAAATACCACATTCTTTATGAAGCCCAGGTGATCTCACCTCTCCTGCCGAACTTCCATAGCAATTATCACCCTACTCTTGCATTATGATTACTCATATGCATGTCTTATCCCTAGCTACATTTTATATTTGGAAATGGCTCATGTTTGCTAATCTCTGATTGTGTAACAGGCACTGTGCTTTATGCACAATAACCCATTTAAGCTTCACATCAACATTATGATGTAGGTACTATTGTAATATCTATTTGACAAATGAGAAGCCCCTGTGCAGAGCAGTAACTTGCCTAAGGTCTCATGGTGGCAAGGGGTAGAGCCTGGTATCCAGTCCAGGCTCTATATCCATGGTCTCTCTCAGCTCCTCTCAGTTGACTTTGTACCCCTTGAAGGCAGGATCCCCATCTGGTTCAAGTTTACACCTATCAGGATACTCACAAGTATGGCACCTTATACACATTATACACCCAGTTATAATTTATTGAATGGGCGTGTTTTCACCTTGTAACCCCAGTTATTTACAAACTCTGCTAGAGCAGAAAACTGCTTCCCCATCCAAGCTGGGAACATAATGTGTTTGGTAAAATCACGTTGACTGATTGGGATATGGAATCCGATTAAAAGAATAGACTTCTCTACTCTCATGTAACAATAGTTATTGTAGAAAGGGTCACTGCTTCACTGGTGAGTCAGAACTGAGTAATCTCATCAAAAGAGAACAGACGTTGACATAATGAAGTAATAGGGAATAAGCAATGATGAGGCTTTGGAGTCCATTTCAAAATTTTTTAGTTTCTGTTGCTTAATTATGATTATTACTGATACTAATAACCCTTCACTCTATACCAGACACTCTACTGAAATTTCCCCCCAGATTATTTAACACTCACATCAACACAACCATTCTAAGAATGAGGAGACCAAAGCTCTAAGGAATTAGCCAATTTTAATGAATGACCATTTAATGAACAGCCATTATGTGCCACCATGTTCCAAAATCTCAGTTTAATCCTTACAACCACCCTTGGATAGGTACTAATATTGTCTCTATTTGTGGATAAATCGGTTGAGGCATAGAGAGGTTAATTAATAACACTGCATAGCATGGAAGTGACAGATTCTGACCTTGAACCTAGGATTTCATGAATCAGGAGCCTGTCCTCTTTACCATGGTGCCAAATTGGCTCTCGACTCCAAGAGACCGACCTTTGCAATAGGTCTGAAACTTGTCTTCCAGACTCTAAGGCCCATGATGATGGTGTCGATAAAAATAGATATATCCCAGCCCTCTCATGAGGCCATACAACTTTAAAAAGTAACCAAATCACAGAGCACAATGCCAGAGAGAACAGCCGGAGAACTGAAGAACAAATAAAACCAAATTTCCCTGTGTCCCATGACTATAACAATGGAAGGAGTGACCATCATCCCCAAACTTGTAGCAGAGGGGAGAAAAAGATTAAAATCCAAGGTGTATCATATATCAGCATCCCTCCAAGCTATGTGGTTCACGAGCACCAGCTATTCCTGTCATAGCTTGAGCCTGTGGTGGTGTTGAGTGATTGTCCCTGAACAAGAACATACAGCCTTCAGCTCTTTTTGCTGAGATTTCAGATTATCACAGGTCGCCTCTGACAAAGTAAAGTTCTTTCTGTACTCTGCTAGCTAAAGAACTTTGAACTTGAAAATAAATGGAGTTTGCCTATTCTATCCCTACTGCTCCTTTCTTACCCCCTGGCTCCCAGCCCAAGGACTGGAGTGTCCATTTTCGCCATCTCGGAGTTGATGGCCAGAGGCACCTGGGCTCTCCCTCTTCTCTCTGGGTCATTCGCAAAGGACTCTTTGGGACAAAACAAAATGGTTGACAGCCCTATTTAAGGTAGATCATTAGGCAGCTGATGACAGCCCTATAGTGAGCTGTGCACATCACTGGTACAGAGAAGCGCGGGAGCACGTGGGACAGAGTGCAGTCCAGCAGATTTCATGGTCCACGTTTAACTGCAGATATGACTGCAGAGGACAATCCATAACCATTTACTGCTTTAAAAAGGAATATGTGGCCTAGCTACTCATCTTGAACATCAGGCACTATTTTGGGAACTGATACAGTTAGAGCTACCTGCTAAATATATACAGACATGGGTAACAGAGCTCATTCTAAGGCTTTACCCCAAAGCATCTCTTAAATGAAAAATAAGTCGGCTATTGGGATGACGAGACCATCCACAGATTATTTCACAAGGATTAATGGCACTGGCGGTCTACTGTACATTCTCAGTATCAATCATTTTAACTATTTGCTTCCTTAGCTTCGAAGCTCCTCAGGAGCGGGGGCCTCTCATTTCCCTGTGACTCCTCAGTGCCTGGCACTGAGTAGAAAAACACAAATATTTGTGAATTTAATGAAAGAATCATATATTTTGTTTTGTTTTTTTGCGGTACGCGGGCCTCTCACTTTTGTGGCCTCTCCCGTTGCGGACGCGCAGGCTCAGCGGCCATGGCTCACAAGCCTAGCCGCTCCGTGGCATGTGGGATCTTCCCGGACCGGGGCACGAACCCGTGTCCCCTGCATCGGCAGGCAGACTCTCAACCACTGCGCCACCAGGGAAGCCCCTAGAATCATATATTTTGAAAACAACTCATAAGATTAACAAAATATTTATGTATAAAAATTGCACCATAAAGAGACTTCTGTATTTTCTTACTTGCAGCATCTAGAATGCCAACATGGAAATCGTTGGGTTACATAGAAGGCTCTATGATACCCTGTTCACTTCCACCATGGCCCTGTGAGACCTACAAATATTCTTAATCCCATTTAAAAAATTATGAAGCTAAAGGTGATGACTAAGGGAGGAGATTAACTAGCCTGATGTCCAGCTCTAGAGGCTGACATTATGTTGTGTCTTTAAGGATAACATTTCTAGGGGTTTGCTGTTGCTATTGTCTGTTTTGGTTTTAGTATGATTACACCTTTGGAACTCGCTGTTTTTCCAATCTGTCAAAACTTAGGAATGGCTCCTATCTCTGGTTCCTTACTGCTCATTGGTTGCTGCAAAATGCAATAAAATGGAAATGACAGGATCCCAAGAGACAAAGATGATATAGTTTATCATTCCTCCCTTTTTAAAATACTTTCATTATTTGGTTCATCGGGTAGACTTTCTCTTGCTTTTTGCTCCTATTCACTAGCAGCTCCTTCTCAGGCTCCTTGGCTGGCCCAGCCTGTGTAATGCTGGAGTAATGCTCCCACACTATTCCTCAGAGCTCTTTTCTTTATCTGAACTCCCCTCCCCGGTCATCTCATTTGGTTTCATGGCTTTAAAAACCATATGTAGTCATTAATATTAATGACTCTCAAATTTGTATCACCAGCTTAAACTTCTCCTCTGAGCTCCAGACTTGTATCTCCAGTTGCTTAATATGCCCAACTCCTAATCATCTCCCCTGTACATTCCTCCTGTGATCTATCTCAGGACATGGCAACTCCATTCTTTAGATGCTCAGGCAAAAGAAAAATCTGGAAGTCATACTGATTCCTCTTTTTTCTCACCTCACTTTCACACCAGCAACAAATCCCACCCATTCTACCTTCAAAATACATCTGACTGGACCATCTTGCATCCCCTTCACCGCCACCACCTGGTCATGCCATCACCTCATCACCATTGCTGCAATCACCTCTGAACTTATTCCCCACTCGTATCTTTTTTCGACACAGTAGGCAGAGGAAGGCTTTTAACTGAGATCATGTCTCTCCACTATTCAAAACTCACCAGTGGCTTTCTGTCTTACTCAGGAAAAAGGCAGAATTCTCACTGTGGCCTACGAGGTCCTAAAAATATGCCCACCTGCCTGTGATCCCTCTTCTATCACTCTTTTGCTTGCTTAGTTTCAGCTGCACTGGCCTCCTTCTAGGAGCTCAAATTTTTGAAGCATGCTCCTCCCTGCAACCCTTTGCACTGGCTGTTCTCTTTGCCCAGAATGTTCTTCTCCAGATCCCTGCAGGGCTCCTTTCCTCACTTCTTTTAGGTGTCTGCTCCGTGTGAGTTTATCAGAGAGGCCTTCCCAGGTTAACCCATATAAAATTACAACCCCATTCCCACTCTGCACCCCCCATTTTGCTTAATCTGCCTTCTTTCTGCACGAGCACTTACCGCCTAAGAATATGTGCTTGTTTGTTTCTTATCTCTTTCCTCCTTCATTAGAATGTAACCTCCATGAATACTGTTTTGTTCACCACTGTATCTCCAATGGCCAAAACAGTGCCTGGTACAGGTAGGCACTCAGCCACTAAATAAAAGACTAGTGGTTTTATTTCCTATTAAGTACAGTGCCCTCCAAAACTGATGAATTCGTTACACCCTTTTATTCCTTTACAGGAAGCGTCCAAACATTCCTCAGTTTCAGCTGGAATTGCTTATATTAAGGGCTGACAAACAAAAGAAGCAACCCACAGCCTACAACCCTCTGGCCCTCTCTGCTCCAGCAACCGAAAGAAGTGTCCTGTTTCCTCTTTGTAACTTTTTCCATTGCCGAGAAGGCTGAATGTGAAGTCTGATGATAAAATCGACTCAGCCTCTCCCATGGCTTGGTCCCTTTGGAACTTGGAGAGAAGAAGGCAAAGAAGAAAGCCTTCCCTGAATTTATTAGGGAGATCCGCAGGCACTAGGGTTCCCATATGCAATTAAGTCCCTCTCAGATAGAACATGCTGCTATGCGACATGGAAGAATGCAGTGACCTATGACATCTTCTCCTAAAAATAATGGTCAATTTATTTAAATTTTGGATTCTCACAGGATAGAAAAAATAATGATCTAGTTGGTACCAAGGGAATTTCAGGCCCCACAGGAAGGTTTTTGCTTTGTTTTGTTTTACTAAAATTATTTGTAACTTGATATTTTGAATCCTTCTCCCCTACAACAGTGACCACACCTGGGAGCATACACACACCCCTTTGCTTTCTTTCTTCTTTAGGCACATCAGCCAGGATGAAGAGCGAGTGGGAAAAAGCTAGAACACTAAAACAACTCATGACGTTAGATGTCTAACCTAAGAGGGAGCCAGGGTCGATAATAGTTGTGGCAGGGAAGTCTCTGGATCTAACATTGCTCTGAACCTAATTTTAAAAAGGTGGGAATGTAAACTGATGCAGTCACTATGGAACAGTATGGAGGTTCCTTAAAAAACTAAAAATAGAGCTACTGTATGATCCTTCAATCCCACTGCTGGGCATATATCCAGAGAAAACCATAATTCAAAAAGAGACATGCACCCCAATGTTCACAGCAGCACTACAGCTAAGACATGGAAGCAACGTAAGTGTCCATCAACAGAGGAATGGATAAAGAAGATGTGATACATATATACAATGGAATATTACTCAGCCATAAAAAAGAATGAAATAATGCCATTGGAAGCAACAGGATGGACTTAGAGACTTTCATACTAAGTGAAGTAAGTCAGACAAAGACAAATATCATATGATATCACTTATATGTGGAGTCTAAAAAATGATACAAATGAACTTATTTACAAAACAGAAACAGACTCAGACTTAGAAAACAAACTTATGGTTACCAAAGTGAAAGGGAGTGGGGAGGGATAAATTAGAAGTTTGGGATTAACATATACACACTACTATATATAAAATAGAATAACAACAAGGACCTACTGTATAGCACAGGGAACTCTATGCAATATTCTGTAATAACCTATACGAGAAAAGAATCTGAAAAAGAATAGATACATGTATAGGTATAAATGAATCACTTTGCTGTACACCTGAAACTAACACAATATTGTAAGTCAACTATACTCCAATATAAAATAAAATTTTTTTTTAATTTAAAAAAGAAAAAGGGGGTTTGACCAGCACACTTCAACTTCCCATGTTTGTATATAACAGCTGATGAGTTTGCATACCTTCTCCATCTTAATACACCCTGAGCACCATAACCCCAGAAAGACACAGAGTATCCAATTCTGATTCTACCAACAGCACTACTGAGAGACCTTGATGAACTGTGCAATGATATCTGCATGTTTATGTTATCAGATCTATCCTTTAGGTCAATTTCCTTTGCTTTTGTCATTGGTTCTGGGATCTGTGGCTTCTGACTTGAGGCATAATGCCTTCCCTAGGCCATGCAATTCACCCTTGACAGTCAACCAACTTTTAAGTCAAATCTTCTAACAATCCCTACGCTCAGGGGAGTGGGTCACAGGACCATCTGTTTCTGTTTCTGGGACATAAACTAACTTTTGAGTTTCTTTCTAGTAGCATAAGGCAGTGCCTCAGACAGGGAGCTGTCTGAAATTTTCCCCTTTAAGATTTGTAGAAAAAGCAAACAAAACTCAAGTATCCTACATGTAAGATACACTTGAATACTCTGTGTGTGTACATAATCACTCCAACTTACTGACAGATGTATCTGAAAGCAAGAACAAAGCATCCAGCAATTTCCATACACAATCTAATAGCTAGGGAACACTGTTCCTTTTTTGAAAAGGATGCTTGATGAAGCCAGTAGGTTATAATGGAATTTATGTGCTGACATTTAGATGGCTAAGTCTTTGAAAATAGATCACTTAAAGGCAAAAGAAGTGTTTTCATGTTTAATGGTGCATAAAGCCCTATGAACTGTCCAGGACTAGTTTCTTTAAAAGTTATCCATGTCTTCCAGCTTACATACAATCATTCAAGAAATATTTGTGTGCCTACCGATGCACCAGATTCTGTTTCATGTCCTGGAGTGAAGTGGTGAACAAAGGCAAGGCATCTGCCCTCCTGGAGCCCCCAGTCTAAGTGGGTGACTATATCGTCATATAGATTTGGCTCAAATGGGCTTTCTGTGGTAGTGGTTTGCAGAGACGATAATATAAATCGGGACCAGAGGAATTTGAGTAAGACAAAAGAACCCAGGAATATTTGAGATACTTCTCCCTCCTCCCTGACACCTTTTCTGTCCAGGCTGAGCTCCTGCGTATGTGCTTTTATCAGAGAACTTACACCTCTTGGATTTCTTATTGAAATCCCCTCTTACCAGATTTTTTTTCCTGCTTGGAAGGCAAGTATTACACCCTGCTCATCTCCACCTTGTTTGTGTGGTATCCCTAACACCTACCACATGGCCAACGTGCCACAGATGCTTGTTGAATGAAAATCATGAAGGTGAGAAGAAACAGTGGATCAGAACGGTTGGTCAGAGCAGAGTAAAAAGCTGTAGACCACGAGTACCTAAAAGTCAGGAATCAAAACCAGACACTGTCGGGGATCATAAGACACACCTCATGAAGGGATGGAGGACCCATGAAAGCCAAGCCAAGCCAAGCTGAGCCGAGCCTGTTTCTACTAACAGGGATTCACTCTGACACATCCTCCTGGGGCAGGACTCAGTGTTTAGTTCTGAGAGTCTAGTCTGGGGTTAAAAGTTGGCTACTATGTGCAACAACTTCCCATACTTGATGGTTTCAATTCAGTGAGGCTCTTCCTATCACAAATCAGCGAATACACAGTGCTGAGGGAAGGTGTGTGCTAGCAGGCAAATTAAACATAAGGAGAACCTACCAGGCACAGGTTTAAAAACTTCATATTTTATAAAATTTCAAAAACCTCATCATGTTAGTCATCAGTATGCCTATCCTACAGGTAAAGCCACTTGGGCATAGGTTCAGATGTAGTAAGTAATGGCCTAGAGTCAGATGGCTATTGCTTTGTTTATCCATTATTCATTAATTTATGAAGTATTTATTAATGCCTATTATACGCCATGCACTGCTAGGTCCTGAGAAGACAAAAATGCATCAGAGCTAGCAAGTGGGGATTTCAATCTTGTTCTGTGTGACTCCAAAACCCACATTCTTCCCACTATACAGAGGCTCCTTGGTGAAGAAAGCATTTCAGTAATTTAATAATTGACACCACTCCCACTTAGCAATGCTGTTTTTTCAATTTCTCACCTTACTGGGGCTGGTGGCAAGTGGGTGGTTGCAGCTGGAAGACTTTCATTGAAGGGGTAGCTTCCTCTTTCTTAAATAAAGTATAAACACCCAATTGTTTCTTGATCTTAGTCAAGTGCAAATAGAACTTCAAGCCCCAGGGTCAGTCTTTTTGTCCACACTCCACCTCCACCATTCACTACCACACTGCCGCGCCTAAATCCTGCCAGAGACTTTTTTTTTTATAATTCCAGAGAGCACTACATTCTATGAACAGCCTTAGAAAATGCAAGTGCCCTTCTGCAGCAAAAGTCCTCAGAGTTCTTGGCCAAACCAAAATCTAATGAAAACACAATAAAATTAAAAGCATATGAGATGGGGTTATTTAATTGGATTGCTTAGTTCCTTTTGTTACACAGACTAGTATTTATTCCATATCCCTCATATTAAAAAAAATGTCTTATTGCCTTTTTTTCTAAATATAGTAACGTCTGGCTTTGAATCCTGACTTGCAATAATTTCAATCTCAGTCATGTTCAGGGAAGCTTTCCCCTCCCCAGGGCTGTGTAACAATCCCAGGAGATTTATATAGTCCATAAAATTTGGAGCAAAGCAGCTGGTCCTAAGTCCATCAAGATTGCTGCCAAGATGCTCATTTTCTAAGTCTGTGTGGTCCATTTGCTGGCAGGGATCCAGTAGTTCTTTACCCTTCTTAGGCACAGAGACTGTGGTCCCCAAGGTCTTGATGTTTCAGGATCAGCATCTTGATCTCCATCACCCTACCATCTCCTGGGTAATATATGGGCAGGGCTGAAGGTCTCTGCTACCTATAAAGCCCCTGCCATGCCCTTCTCTTCAGCCTCCAAAGCAAGGCTTCGCCAGGCTTGGCAACTTAGCCTCACCCTGTCCAACTCTCGGGACCCATCCACTACTAGGACCACCCAAATCTTCACCTCCAAGAGACTTTGGGAAATAAAAGTCCTCAGAGCAAAAGGAAGCCCCAGATCTCCAGGACACAAAGCCTAGCCTTTCTTGATGAGAAAGAAAAGAAAGACATAACTCATTTTTATTCTGTATTATTTTTTCCCAAATTTTTCTCACTTTGATGAGTCAACAGGAAAAAAACAAACCTGCCTCTGCTGCAAAGCAGTGGCGCTCAACCACACGTGAACATGAGGATGACCTGGAACGCTTTTAAAATATGCTGATACCGGGGCCCTACCCTGATGCAAATGATGGGAATCTCTAGGCAAGGGTGCTGGGTGCAGGTCTCCCCAGGTGACTGATGCACAGTGAGGGTGGAGAACTCCTTTCCAGACTCAGGTCAGAGGTGACAACTAGGGAAGTCAGAGGCGGCCGGCAGATACCCTGATACAGGTATGGAATCACAGGGGAAAAATAAGTGAGTTCTGGATGTGATAAAAGGAAAATCCTGGGGGAAAGATCAGGTATCCTCATTTCCTTTTCATCAAGGATCCAAAAGCTAGGCCACGGCTGACCCAAGACACTCCAATCACCAAAGGCTGTCATCTGCGGGCCCCTCGTCTGGTGTGCTCCTCTAGAACATAGCCTGATTCCTTTTCTCTCCTTTTTGCTAGGCCTTTATAACGTTGCCTCATGAGACTCCTTCCCCCTGAGTACAGGGGGCTAGGAAGATGATCTGTCAGCTATAAGCGAATCACCAGGAGAAACTAATATCTCGCAGACCCCTCCAAAACTAGGGAAGGATAAATTAACAATGGATGAGAAATTTGAAACAGAAAGCTAGCCAACCAACCAGCAAGTACTTACTGAATGTTCTCAGTGTACCTGACACTATCTATGCCATGACACTTGTGGCTCTTTCCTCTACTTTCCCCAATCCACTCCCAAACCCCTCCTTGACAAGTGTGAGTGACTTTCTGATAACTTCAACAAAGAGCAAGTAAAACCATCTTGAATGAATAACACTCTTTACATTCCCTAAAGAAACAGAAGTGCTTTGCAGCTAGGGACAACCGAGCCTCAAAACGTATAAGGGAGGGCTTCCCTGGTGGCGCAGTGGTTGAGAGTCCACCTGCCGATGTAGGGGACACGGGTTCGTGCCCTGGTCTAGGAAGATCCCACATGCCGTGGAGCGGCTGGGCCCGTGAGCCATGGCCGCTGAGCCTGCGTGTCCGGAGCCTGTGCTCTGCAATGGGAGAGGCCACAACAGTGAGAGGCCCACGTACCGCAAAAACAAAACAAAAACGTATAAGGGAACTGTTCAGAGTTGCCCAGTGGCCGATTTTGGAAGAGAAGCAAGTTCTCCCTACCCCTCCTCAGTAACACAGTTCCTTCCCAGTGTCAGGAGTCAGCATATCTAAACAATGTTCCAAAGCTAACAGGTATCCATCTTTTTCTTTGGCACATATTTTTTTCTACCTGGAAATAGGGAGAGCCATGATAGTCTTCCTCCCTAAAGGTGAGGAATATTTATGGCTGGGATCACACAATGCTAAATAATTTGTGGGACTTAGAAGTAAATGTATTTCAAACAAACTTGAAATCACAGCTCATCTATAGGTGGCTATGGATGTGTTGAACACAAGCAGAAGTCTAGTCACTGCAATATTTATGGTCCC
Organism: Mesoplodon bidens; assembly: GCF_964165515.1. Lineage (NCBI taxonomy): Eukaryota > Metazoa > Chordata > Mammalia > Artiodactyla > Ziphiidae > Mesoplodon > Mesoplodon bidens. Next base: position 101,426,693 of record NC_138178.1, on the reverse strand, counting down.
AGGGATCAAGAACCTTTCCTTTAATAATTTTAGGTTGTAAAACCCTGAGTTGACTTAGAGTTAAGCATCACTATCCACTGCTTTTATTATTTTGGCTTTTTAAAAATTGAAGTATAGGTGGTTGGGAAATTAGGAGGTTGGGATTAATATATACACACTGCTATATATAAAATAAATAACCAACAAGGACCTACTGTATAGCACAGGGAACTCTGCTCAATATTTTGTAATAACCTATATGGGAACGGATCAGAAACATACGTATATATGTATATATAAGTGAATCATGTGATATCCACCGGAAACTAACATGACATTGAATCAACTATAATTCAATTAAAAAGTTTAGAAGGGATTAAGTACATTTCTGAAGAAAAAACTGAAGTATAGGTGATTTACAATATTATCTATATATAATTATTATTATATTAGTTTTCTTTTTTATGAAGCAGATCAACGATCCAGAAATGCCCCTATTTTATCCTACAGTTGCAACTAATTGTAGTTCTGATGATTTTTGATTCAGCCTTGACTGACTAAAACTGTACAGAGCAGACCACACCAGGAACAGCCCAAAGCAGTATCCATCTCTACCAGCAAAATGCTAAGAAAGTGCACATGCCCTCACTCTTTCCCTGCATTGCCATGATCACGTTCTCCTGTGCAAATATCCCTTCAGACCAAGATAAGGGGAGGAAAAGTGGTCTACATGCAATCATAGCATGTTTAGAGGAGAAGCACCTCAGCAGTCATTGAATCCAAACTTCTTGGGAGTTCATTCACACAAATGAGGGGGAAAATTCACATGTGAAGCTCCAAAAGATATCATAAAAACCTCCTGAAAGATGTAATATTGAGTACGATTTTGCACACTTCTCTTTCCAAATTAAAAACCTCTGTCATGGGCTACCCTGCTCTGCCTACCCACAGCCAGTACTTGTTAACTAGTTAATCCTCTTGGTATTCTGCGAGATCAATTCTTTAGGCTTTATTAGAGTTATTTGGCCTGGGGAATTCCAAGTAGGAAGGAAATTTATTATTCATCTGCAAGTAGAGGCAGGATTGATATATGGAAGATGGTAACCATCTGTCATCCACTGAGGTCAGAATGAGACAGGAGAGCCCTAAGATGTAGCAGAAAAGACGAAAATGAGATACGAGGAAGGTCTTACTGCAAGTGAGGGTTAAACACGACCATAAATTATCAAGATTGGATTACAGTTATTTACAAACGGAATACAGAAACATCTCCTCTGGGAGTGTTTAAAGTATCTTATGATTGGAATTCTGTAAGAACACAGCTCTGCGGAAATAGCCATTATAATAAGATTATTTTTGGTCGATTTACCCAATTTTAGCACCTTGATACTCATGCACTTGACGTGAGCTCCACAAAAAATGCATCAACCGTGTTTAACTCTTCCTCTCCTCTGTTTAGCATGGCATTATGTGCAAATAAATAGGCAATAAAGTATTTTTGTTGCTCTCTGTTTAACAAGGTAGACAGTTGTGCCTAATTCTTTTGTCTAGAACCAACATCCAGAGACCCAGATTCCTGGGGTCTGTCCCTTGTGACAATGTGACAAAGCCTCATCCATTTATTCAATAATGTGTGATATTCTCTCTGCTCCTGAAGCCAGTTGCTTTCACTTTAGGTCACCAGTAACCTCCAATTTGTCATGTCTGGGGGATCTTTTCTGACTTTGTCTTTCTTGACCTGTCTATGTGGCCATGGGCACTGCAAATCTCTTCATTTTTCTGGAAACGTTTTCTCTTTTGGCTTCTAAGGCAATGCACGACTCTCCCAGTGCATTCCCATCATCCCCCCTCTCATTCAGCCTCTCTCACACCTTGAGAGCTGGGAGTTCCTCAGGCTTCTGTCTGCTCGTACTATTTACCGAGTAACTCCATCCAAGTCACTGGTTTCAACTCTCACCTCCTTCACTTACACCTCCTCAATCTCCCAGGCCCCCGCGTTAGAATGAATGCAATGGTCATCTCCATTTGGATGTCCCTGACACACCACAAGTCAATTCATCCAAAGCATCTCATTATCCTTCCTTTCCCAGACTTGCTCCTTCTGCACCCCCTGTATGGGTGGACAGGTACCGGCATTCACGCACACACCCATGGCAGGAGGCTGGAAGGCACCCACAGCTCCTCTCTCACATACCCCGTTAGAATTTCCTTTCCTCCTCCCCTCCTCTCCATTCCCACTGCTCCCGCCTTGATTTAGGCCCCTAGGATCACAATAGATTCCTTCCCGAGCCGGGCCTTCTGTTTCACTCCCCTCCACCAAATGCTAAACTTCAGCCCTCTGGAGCTACTACTGAAGTGCCATGCCTTCCTCTTACCTCTGAGCCTTTGCACAGGCTGTTTTTTTGGCCTGGAACACCTGTCTCCATCAACTCCCTATTTCTGAGACTTATGATCTGGAAAGGCCCACCACTGTGCTTCCAGAGGACTCCCTGCACACCTCTGGCCTTGGGTTTATTACCTTGTACCCTAATTGCAGTTTTGTCTGCCTCGGTCTGCTGGCTGTAAGATCCCTGAAGATGGGGACTATGTCTGATTCGTCTGTGTGCCTCGAACAAGGCCTTGCACAGAGGAAGTGTCCAGTAAATGCCTCAAGAATGAATGAATGAGTTTAGCTGGCCCAGGGTCTTAACCTCAGCCTGTTGCACCAATATAGTCACTGTTTAACTTCTAGTTGTTATTTGTTAAGCCAGGCCACTGGAAGGGGAAGCAGGCAGAAAGAAAGGGCCAATGTCACATGCAGTGGAGTAGCTAGCTGGGTTAAACGGCCTCAGGAGCAGGCACCTCGACTGCCCTCTCTGGCCAGTTGCTCTGGTTTGAGCGCACTCAGCAACAGTGCGGCTCCTTGTTTCTTAGCCTTCAAGTCTTCTCTTTACTGGCAGCTCCCTTGATGTCAGGAGCCATGGTTTCCAGTTCTCCAGTGTCATCACAGGACTTTGCCAAGGGAACCTCCACCTCAGAAAGAACTAAAGGAACAGACCAACGGGATGTCCTCTAGCCTTAGTTGAATTCCCACTATGCCTGTTGTTCAGGTTTTGCGTGACTGTCAGTTTTCAGGGGCAATTCCATCCCGCGAGCCTCAGCCTGCCAAGAACCCAGCAACTCCTAGTTCAACAAGAGTCCAGCATTTACCTATGGATCCTCAGAAAGAGGATGGAATGGAAAGCCTATGTCTAACTCACTGTGCCTCTCCAACTGAGTCAAAGAGTTACTCACTGCTGTGCATCTCAGTTCCTTTGTTTGTGTGTGAGTTAACCCTAGGTTTGCCCCTCTGAAGCTAATACTTCCTTTAGAAACAACATCCTTGCTGCTTTTGCAACAATAAAAAAGTCATGAACTGAAACCTGTGTGTTGACTATTGCAGAAACATAAAGACAATGCAATACCACCTGTTTCTTTTCCAAGGGTAACGAGTTTGTGGTATAACGGCATCGTCAACATTTGCATACAGATGTACACTTTTAGGGAGGCTAAACTGTTACTGTTTATACTATACCAGTTGGTCTTTTTGCATTAAACCTACAGAATTGTCATATGTTCCTCTTCAGATTTCTGCTTTTTTGTGGACAAGTAATCGGTATATAGGATTTTCTCACCCAGGCAATCATGCAAATGGATGTTCTCTCTTTCTATCATGTGTAATGCCAGACTTTTATGGGGAGACGACTCTAGAGGAAGAATACATAAAAATTCCCAAACAGTTAAAGGTAACCACCAGCAAAGCTGGAATAAGCTTGTGGAATCCACTGCATCTGGGCCAGGATGAGAGCTAAATGGATACAAAATGCCAAAAGGCCTTCTGAATAGTAGTAGTTAAGATTTATTTGTCCACGAATCTTGCTCTAAGGTGGCACTTAGCCTCCTCAACTTTCTTCCATTTCAGTTGACAAATAGATTTTTTTAAATGTATTTTTTAAATTAACTAATTTATTTATTTATGGCTGCATTAGGTCTTCATTGCTGCGCGCAGGCTTTTCTTTAATTGTGGCGAGCAGGGTGGATACTTAACCACTGCGCCACTAGGGAAGCCCCAGATAGATGTTTTAATAAAGGTCTTAGTTTATTTAGAGCTTAGAGATACAACTCGTTGCTTCACTAGATTCCTTTCTGAAGCTATAAGCTGCAATTCCAGTTGCTGCCCCTAAGAAGAAAATCCTAGTTTCAACAGCAGCAAACCTCACTGGAGTCTTCAAAGAGAGGGAAAAAGAGCCAGAGTGCTGTGGGCCTTGCTGCTCTGGAGATTTTATCTGACAAGTTACACATTCAAAGACAGATAACCTCCACTGGCAGTATCATATTCTGTAGGTTTTTATGTAATTACAGTTAAGGCATTAAGATGTTTTTCAAGTCTGTCTTGTGAGTTGATTGATTTTGCTACTTCCATTTTCATATAAAACCCATTACAGCAGAGTAGTGAAGAGTACCAGGCTCTGAAAATCAGACTGGCTGGGTTGGCATCTTATGTCTGAATCTAGCCATGTAGGCTTTGGCAAAGTTTATTACCTTCTTGCCTCACTTTTTTTGGTTGTGAAATGGGAATAATAAATAATTTCTTCAGGCATCGTTTGAGATGAAATGAGTAAACGTAAAACCCCTGAAACTGTACTTGCACATAACAAGCATTCCATAGATAATAGTATTTTGTTAATATTACTACCATATTCTATTTGAGAAACCCTTTAAGAATAACCAATATTTAAAGGCCTATGTCCCCTTATAACAATAGAATAGATTGATCTTCACAGACATATCACTGATGTCTCCAAAGTTACAACCATGGTTTAGAAGGAGAAATTGGGCTGCTTTTTGCTCTTTTGGTTGATTTTTTGACAACTGAGATGCTACTTTAAACCTAAACAATGTAAAATCCCCCAACAGATTACTGACCCAAACCCGAAATATCAGTCCTGCTCTTGGAAGTTGTAAGTTAAATAAGAAGGGTTCTGTTTCTGTCCTGCAATGAACTGTCAGCCCTCTGGGGGATCACCAGCACTGACCAAACAGCAAACAACAGCCCGCTCTGGACCCCATAACCAAGCTGGCCAGTCCACTCCCAATACGCTGGGATCTTTCCCATTCTTTGAAACCAGCTCTATTTCCGAGAAAGAGACAAATACACATGCCCTGGCCTACAAAGTTCTGCCCCACTCTCAAGTTCTAGTTGGTTGCTGGAGTACAGAGGCATTTTCCTGTCCTTTAACCAGACTTCCAGTGCCCTTGATTAAGTCTGTGACAGCAGATGTAACAGACGAAGCACCAAAATGCAATTCCCAAGTCCCTGGTTTGAGTGCTGATTAGATTACTCACTGGCTCTGTGGCTCTGGGTAAGTCCTCACTTCCATGAGCCTTATTTACAAAATGAAGTTAATAATGCCCAAGTCAGGGCTTCCATGGTGGCGCAGTGGTTGAGAATCTGCCTGCTAATGCAGGGGACACGGGTTCGAGCCCTGGTCTGGGAGGATCCCACATGCCGCAGAGCAACTAGGCCCGTGAGCCACAACTACTGAGCCTGTGCATCTGGAGCCTGTGCTCTGCAAAAAGAGAGGCCACGATAGTGAGAGGCCCGCGCACCGCGATGAAGAGTGGCCCCCGCTTGCCACAACTAGAGAAAGCCCTCGCACAAAAGTGAAGACCGAACACAGCAAAAATAAATAAATTAATAAACTCCTACCCCCAACATCTTCTTTAAAAAAAAAAAATAAATAAAAATAATGCCCAAGTCAGAGACGATTGTGAGAAGTAACATAGTCATGCATGCAGGGAAACAATAACATCATAACGAATATCAGTGACCCAAATTCTTAGCCTTCAACTTTGTTTTTCAGTCTGCTGATTTGCCTGGGGCCCTATCATCCTTGCTATGTAAGCCCCAAGCTCCTCTCGGGACTTGACCTCTGGCCTCTAGATCTTCTGGGTTCTCTTCCATTCAGCCAAATTCTGGCGGCCAGGCCGCTGCAGGTGCCACAGACACATTAATCATCCTGAAGCTAACAGAACCTGCTCATCTGCCTCACTAATATGATTATACATTCTTTGCAGGTTTTTTTGTTGTTGTTTGTTTTTTTAATTTGGGCTCCTCTTTCCTGACAATCCTGACAACTTCTAACAGAGCTTCGCAGCCCGTGGGCACTCTTTTTCATCCAGTTATATGTGGGAGGCTCTACCAGGCAAATGGGAATTGTTAGTATCCTGAAAGGTGCATGAGGGTGAAAAAGAGAGAGAGAGGAGATTAGGGTACAGGATTGAATAGGTGTAATGACTGACAGCCCTTGCTATCTGCTGGGGAAAAGAAGAAGAAAGCCACCATTTACTGAGTGCCTATTATGCACCGGTTCCATGCTAGGCAATTTGCAAACAGTACTTCATCAATACTGATGATAAGCTCATACGCATTTCACAAAGGAGAAAACTAATAAGGCTCCAGGTACATGTCATTTACCCAAAGCCACACAGTGGAAGGGATGAAATGAGAATCCAGGTCTGCTGGGGGGCTGGGGAAGGAGAGAAATAGGTGAGGGAGATTAAGAGGTACAAACCTCCAGTTGCACAATAAATGAGTCATGGGTATGAAATGTACCATGTAGGGAGTTAAAAAAAGAAAAGAAAAGAAAAGAATCCAGGTCTGCTGCAAGGGATAGGGGAAAAGTCACCTCATCTTTACGTTGCCTCTGCCAGCGCTGGGTTGCTTCAGCCACCTCAACGAGCCTCCAGTAAGAGCCAAAGCACATCCCATCTCTGCTTCTTCCAGAGATCACTGCAAAGCTCAGAAGGGCTGGGAATAGGCACTGGAACTTGTGAGCTGGAAAGTCAGTAAGCACGTCTCCCACTTTGGAGCAGGGCAGCGACGAGCATCCCGGATAGGAGACACACAGTATTGCTCTGTTTCCTGTGGTCCAGAGCACGTGTTCTGCAAGTCTTTTCTTTCCTGGCACCTACAGGTGCACTCGAACTGGGCATGACCAAAATCTGTTTACTTGCTGGGAAGATCAGGGAGCCCGGGCTGATGCTTCTGCAAAGATAAGGATCCTGCAGACTCTGCAGTCTAAACAAAGGCTACGTATATCATCCGTAGGTTTCGCCTCAGCACTCCGGGCTCTGTAAACTGCGGTACAGAAACCTCTGACTTGGGGCGTTCTGAGATGAAGGCAGGAAACGTGCCTCTGCTGCACGCAAAGCTGCAGTGCATGGCTTGGGGCTGGGCGGCACCCAGTCCCTCCCCTCTCTCCTCCTGGCCTGAGGAATCAATTATGTGTTAGAAACTCATGATCAGGCTCTTGTTTTCCCAAATCGAGTACAGCCAATAGACTCAGGAGCTAATTAGTTAGCAGGATGGGTTTTTTTGTGTGTAGAAGGGCACTGGAGAATATGAGACTCTTGGTCAGACCTTTTGGGTGAGGCCATGCAGGTGAGTGATGCCCCCAGCATTCTTCCACTGAGGGGGGTTCCTGCTAAGGTGTCAATGGAACTAGCTTCATGCTGCTGCCTTATCTCTTGCTCTATCCTTTTTAGGTCTCAATCCTTCAGTCACAGGAAAGCAGGGGACAGGGGACTGAGATGGGAGAGAGAACCCCTGGATACTTCGCTCTCTAATAGGGAATGATAGGACTGCCCCTAAGCAAAAATTCAGAATAGGTTTACATTTCCTTTGGGGTTATTCTCCCACCTCATTCAGACTGCATTCCACTTCCCTGACTCCCTTTTGTCTCTCTCCTTCCAAAATGTCAGTGTCTTCAACACTTCCCTCTGGCTGAATACCTTCGTTTCATGCCGGCACAGGCTCCCGGTCTTTGGAGCAAAGAGATCCTTGCTTCAGAGTTTCTGACCTCCTACACACTTTGTCAAAACTTCCAGGCTCATGATGTTATCACTTTAGGGAACTGTCAGGGTTTTTCCAGGTTTCATTATGGCATTTGTGTTATTTTTAATAGGCAGTACGGGACTACACATGGCACTGTTACATTTTAAAATTTATTACCAGGAACACGAATGTATTTCTGTAACATGCTCAATATCCTGCCCTCCCACTACAATATGGCACAGACAGGCTCTCAGATGGCCTTCAGGGATCCCCGCCCTCCTGGGGTTCACACCTTGTGGAATCCCTGCCCCTTGAGTGTTGCTAGACCTGGGGACTTCCTTCTGATGAAAAGAATGTGGCAAGGGGCTTCCCTGGTGGCACAGTGGTTGAGAATCTGCCTGCCAGTGCAGGAGACACGGGTTCGAGCCCTGGTCTGGGAGGATCCCACATGCCGTGGAGCAACTAAGCCCGTGACCCACAACTACTGAGCCTGAGCGTCTGGAGCCTGTGCTCCGCGACAAGAGAGATCGCGATAGTGAGAGGCCCGCACACTGCGATGAAGAGTGGTCCCCACTTGCCACAACTAGAGAAAGCCCTCGTACAGAAATGAAGACCCAACACAGCCCAAAATAAATAAATAAATAAATAAATAAATAAATTTTAAAAAACCACTACTCACCCTTAATATATTAAAAAAAAAAAAAAAGAATGTGGCAAAACGGTGTGATGTCATTCCAAGATTAGGTTCCAAAAAGACCCTGGCTTCCCTGTTTCCTGTCCTCTCTTGCTGTTTCTGGTGGATGTCCACTGCCCCGTGTGGAGGTCCATGTGGTCAGGAACTGCTATCTCTGGCTAACAGCCAGCAAGGATCAGAAGCTGCTAACAGCCAGGTAAGTCATCTTGGAAGTACCTCCTCCCCCGATAGAACTCTGAGATGACTGCAGCCTGTAAGACACCTTGAACCAGAGGACCCAGCTAAGCCACATCCAGATTCCTGACCCACAGAAACTGAGAGATCATAAAAGTTGGTTGAAGCCACTAAGTTTGGGGGTAACTTGTTACGCAGCAGCAGATAACTAATTACTCTGTATATCAGATGTTCTGAGCACTGACACTCTCCCAAGGACATTCTTCTCAGACAACTTGTATCACAAATACCTGACATTTGTACTACACTTCCCTTTTGGAACCTGTGGAAGGTACAGAGAATTAATCACCCCACACTCCAGGGGGCAGCCCCTTCCAATCAATCAGAATGGACCACCAAGACAAAGCCATTTGTCTTCAGGAGCTGACTGTATGAGAAGAGTGCCATCACCTGTCATCCTCTGTCACCTAATGAGGCCCAGAATCCCCTTTCCATGGCCTCAATTCCCTCACTCTGTCTTTAATTTTCTTTAGGAGTCCAACTACACTGAAACAAAAAGAATTGATTTCCAGATAAATCTTTCCTTTGCTCCATCAGCTAAAGGCCTGTCATTACTTTGTCACAGTCTGTGGAAACTGCTCTCTATGATTGGTATTTTATGTACATTTCCTTATTTCACTAGTGTCAGTCACCTTCAAATCTTACTGTCAAGCCTTTTTCTTTGTTCCCTTCTTTAGAAATATTTGTCCATTTCTTTAGGAAGTCTACAATAGTCTCCCCTGATCAAGGTGTTTTGTAAGTCACATAGAAACATGAATAAAGGATTCACATCCTTAAGACTTTCAAGGTTCTTTTCTTGTTCAACCAGAGCCTCTTTTCATTGGTAGACTGGGCTGCCTTAGTCTTACCTACTCTTAGTCCTAATTAAACATGATTTGGATCCAGAAAAGGAGGAGGAGCAAAAAGCAATACGGAGCTCAAACCTCTCCTTGTAAATGAGATATGTCAGGATGGGCAACTGCCTCCACATTTTCTCATGTTTGGCAGCTGGATAGACTTCTGCTTCCCCGAGAGGGGCTGCTCAAGTTTGGGAACCCCTCAGTGGAAGACTCGGCCACCTCAAGGCACCGGGGACCAAGACAAGTTGGGCAGGGGGAACTTGAGACCAGCTTAGCACAAGACACAATCTCTCTAGGACCAGCTTTGCGCTATTTAATTTCACTGTTGAAGAATGCGAGTTGAAGCTATAATGAAGGACCATTTTGTATCTATTAAATTAGTAATTTAAAAAATACTATATTTTTATTATTATTTTAGCTCTGCTACTTTCTAATTTGGGGATCTTGAGTCATTTACTTAATTCACTGAGCTTCCATTTCCACATGCTCAACTTGAGATTTTCTAGAGTCTATCACATGGTGAGTGCACACTAAATGGAACGTATTGTGATTATCATCTACTGAAGTAAATGACCAACAAAAAGTTGGATCTAATCTTTAGAGCCAGGCTGAACAACAGAACTTTCTGTGATGATGGAAATGTTCTACAGTCTGTGCTATTCAATATGGTAACCACCAGCCACATGTGGCTATTGAATATTTGAAATATGGTTAGTATAACTGAGGAACTAAATTTTTAATTTTATTTTACTTTATTCAAATTTAAACAGCTCCATATGGCCAGTGGCTACCATATTTGACAATTCAGCTTTAGAGGAATATCTTATTTCTGAAGCAGCCTGCCATTCTCATGTCCTTCCCACAGGGAGCACAAGCAGACTGCCTGCATGACCAGAGAGCACTGCAAAATATCACCTTGACCCCTTAAAGAGTGCAAGAGTGCAATACTGCTCAGAGGAAAGCGCTTTGTGAATGGGTATGGGATGGAGAGGGAAGCCCTTTCGGTCAAAGAGAGTGCGTCTGACCTGCTATCAACAGGATGTTCAGTTCAACTTGTTCTGAAGAATACTTGTCACTTTGTACCCAGTTATCATCATCATCATCTAGTCACCTTAATGGCTACTGGCTGAATGTGTGAGGCTAATGAGAGCATGAGAATTTAACGTAATTAATACCAAGTCCTAAGCAATGAACCATATGTGAAATGTAAGCTTCCTTCAAGCTAATACTAACACCTATACATATTTCACCTTCGTATTGATTCAGCACTTATATGTCAGGCTAAACACTAGAGTACAAAATTGAACACAGTTCCTTACCTCATTTCTCTCTAATCCAAGTTAGGGAAGCAAGTAAAGAATTGTGGTGTAGGATGAGACGTACAATAGGGCCTCATAAAGAGTCCGTAATCAACTGCAGATGCTGAAAACAGAGAAGAAAAGCGTTCTCAGAGCAGGAGGCCATTGAGCAGGGCTGTGAAGGTGCTGTAGAACTTGCCTGCATCAAAGTGTGTAAGGGAAGGGAGGGTGCTCTTGGCAGAGAAGAAGCACGTGCAGAGCCCGGCACCTTAGAGAAGCATCCACAGTTTGTGACTGACACTCGGGGGCAAATCTGGGAGGAATATAGAAAAGTAAGTGGGGTTAGGACGTAAGAGGCTAGCCTAAGGAGTTTAGATTTTCTCTTAGAAAATGGGAAACCACTGAAGGATATCAAACAGGATGGTAACAGGATTTGTGTGTTAGGTCACTCTGAACATCGTGTGGGAGACGGACTGGAGGGAGGGTACAGGCATCAGTGAGAAGACACCTGCACTGGCGCAGGAGACAGGGGATGGTGTGTGTGGAGGGAAGGGGCAGAGACAGGGAATCCACAACGGCTAACAACTGTTGGGTTTTTTAATAGAAAGGATGGAAGTTTCCACACCAGAGTGAGTTTTATGGGGGGAGGAGTCTTATAAGATTGAAATACAGTTATGGGCTTAATTGTGTTCCTCAAAATCCATATGTTTTAGTCCTAACCTCAGTACCTCAGAATTCGACTGCCTTTAGAGATAACCAGTCTAATGATCATGTTATGTTTAACCTTAATGACTTCTTTAAGGTTAAAGACTGATTAAGGTTAAATACAGTCATTAGGCTGGTCCCCAATCCACTATGACTGGTCTCCTCACCAGAAGAGGAGATTCAGACACAGGCACAGAAGGAAGGCCATGAAGACACTGGATAGAGACAGCCATCAGGGAGCCAAAGAGAGAGGCCTCAGGAGAAACCAACCCTCCTGACACCTTGATCTCAGACTTCAACTCCAGAATTGTGAGAAAATACATTTCTTTCTTTAAGCCACTCGGTCTCTGGTATTTTGTTACAGCAGTCCTAGCAAACTAATACAAACGTATTGGGTCTGTTTTTATAACAATTTCTACCCATAAAAAGAGATGTTGGTGTTTATTCTAAAACTTCCATACCTGGGAGGGAAAAGCTCAGTTTTTCCTATGTCTTCAAGTTAAAAAGAAAATCTTTTACCCTAATCTCTTTTGCCTGGTTCTCATGAGAACCCTAATTTGAGCAAGAGAAGAGGAAAACAGAAGTTAGGCCAATAGTAATAAAAGGCATTTTCTCCAGATCACAGAAAAGGATAGGTTTTTAGTTCCCATTCTAAAACTTGCTCATGCAGAAAATAAATATGAGGGGTGGGAATATTCTTAAGAAACTGCATCCACTATCCTCAGGACTTTGGACACTGAAGCCATTCCTGAGAGTTCATGTACAGGCTTAAGGGAAGCAAGTCTCCTACTAAGGTGCCTTAGGGTCCCAGAACCTTCAGAATCTTAAGGTTCATCTTCATTATCTAACTTAAAGCACTTCTACTGTTATTTCTGATGGTACAAAAAATTACATCAATCTTCCTCTTTGGCTATAAAATGTATAGTCCAGTATCCCAGTACAAAATAAGGATCAATTATGTTGATATTTTAACTTTCATCAAAATAAAAAATCACTTCATCAAAATGATTTTTTAGCTTTTCAATCAAAATCAAAATAGAATTCTTCCCTTGAATTTCTTCTTTGAGTCTCAAAAGGGTTTTCATGTATGTATATGTGTGTGTGGCAAAATGAGATAAGGAGAGATGGGAATTGACATTCACATCTGAGACTGAAAAACAGAGGCAGCTCCTCTGCAATTTAATGATATTTAGCTAACCTAAGGCCTACCATGCATCTGCCACATTCTCCAGAGGGGACCTCAATCAGGAAAAGTAAGATCTATTTCTTCACTTAGATGGCTAATAGTCATTTCAATGTGACTATGCCCCAAACAGATCTTTTAATTTCCTCTTGTGTCTTCCTCAAGACTGCAAATACCACCATTCACCCAGCTGTCCAAAGCTCACATCTTCATTTTCAATCCCACCCTCTCTCTTATCTCCCTCCAATATCCAGCCCCTCAGCAGCTCCCATCACCATCACCTGCAAACCATACCCGTGTTCCCAATTCACAGCACCCTCACTGCTGACTCTTCAGCCCAAGTTCTCACCACCTCTGCTCTGGCCATCACTGAAGCTTCTTTTTTTTTTTTTTTCTTTTTTTGCTGTACGCGGGGCCTCTCACTGTTGTGGCCTCTCCTGTTGCGGAGCACAGGCTCCAGACGTGCAGGCTCAGCGGCCATGGCTCACGGGCCCAATCGCTCCGCGGCATGTGGGATCTTCCCGGACCGGGGCACGAACCCGCATCCCCTGCATCGGCAGGCGGACTCTCAAGCACTGCGCCACCAGGGAAGCCCTGAAGCCTCTTAACTCAAACTTTCTGCTTCATTCTCCTTGGTCATCCTAGCAGTCAAATGCAATCTTTATAGAACTTAAGAGATCAAACCACTCCTCTGCTACAAACCTTCAGTAGTGTCCAGTTTTCCTCAGGATTAATCCAAATGCCTTATCGTGTCCTCCGAGGTCCGTCATGAGCTGCCCACTGCCTTCATCTCTACCTTAACTGCCAGCACTGTCCCTCCAGGTCACCAGGACCCACTCACTCTGGCCTTATTTCAGTCCTTGAACATGTCAAGCCCCTCCCCTTTCAGGGCTTCTGACCCTGGCCATTCTCTCTGCCTGCCATGCTCTTCTGATAGTTTTAATATGTGGCAGTTCACTCACACCTCGGATCTCAGCCAGAAACGTGATGCTGAGCTATCCACCCCCGACCCCCGCCTTTGCCCTCTTGCACACCACTGCTAATATACCAGAGAGCTGCCACCATCTGTATTTATTCATGTGCTTTCTCTGTTGTCTTTCTTCCCCACCAGAATGCAAGCGCCCCGAGGGCAGGGAGGTCCTGCCCTCACCACTGTGCCATGAGCAAGGCCAGTGATTGTAGACAGCCACCAAACAAAAGAGCCCTCCAAGTAGGGACTGGACTGTGGCTCTCTCACATTTTCCTTATTACTCTGCAGTTGAAATTAGCGAAATAAATACTTTTAAACCTTCTCTTTCTCAGAAAGCAAGCTAAAATGCAAATCGGCTTAATTGGAGGAGCTGCTGCTAAGAAAACTCCTGGCTCTAACAACAAGCTTCCCGCTCAGGGAGCGGAATAATTAGTGTCACCTACCTGTCTAGACCAAGTCTGTGATAGCCTCCGGGCTTTGAGCACGGACCCCGTTCGCAGGCTGTGACAAAGAGCAAAATGCCCCCCAAAGTGTATTATTGTGGGTCCCAACTTGGTTTTCCAGACTGAAATTTTTATTTCAAAAATCGGATAACCACAAAGCCCTCAAATTCATTTCAGGCCCACGGGGCACCTTGCAATGATCACCCCGATATAACCTACAGGGTGTGAGAGAGCTCGGCTTCAGGCCGTGGCTGCCCCCCACCCAGGAATTGTGCTGTGCTGCGGGGTAACAGATTTTCAGGAACGCCAGATGAACTGTCAACACGTAGGCTGAAGTCCCCAAAGACAGCAGGAGCTAGATGAAGGCAGAAAACAAGAGGGAATTATAAGGGTGAAATATGACAGAGCGCCCGGCTGCTGTGTGGAGGGGAGTGCGACATAACCCATGAATTCCCAAATGCACGAGCAAGATGGGCATGTTAACTGTGCCTGCTCCATCATTTCCAGACTCTGGGGTCCCCGTGTCACCTAAAACAAAAAAGGGCTTGACAACCTGACAATTACTACTCTGAACCACATCACAACCTTCTTTACCATCTTAAGTAAGCAGCACTTTTGATATGATATTGTCATGTTATTAGGGGCTGTTCACCAATTTCTCAGGGGGAAAAATGGGTTAATCTCTTTTTAAATGGATTATCAACTTCTGCTTTATTAAATGGCCCCTACTGAACATAATTTAGCCTACAGTTAATCACTTAGGCTCATTGTAATCAAGTTAAATAATGATGCTGTGGCCTTACTGTGTCCGGTGGCCTATCTGAAGAGCCGCAGGGCATCACCCTTTGTTTGTTTCTGACTTGTTCCAGGGTTTGGTTCATTTTTTAGCTATCCACAAGAAATGTTGTGCTTTTGTTTATGCAGTTTGTAATTCCCTCCTTTCTCCCACCTTCTACTGTGCCATGGTCTGGAAATCCTAATTAGCAAAAACAATTAGAATTATTATTTTAGGAACAAATGTCTTTTGGTTATGGCCCTTTTTGGTGAGTGAATACATGCAATTAGTGTTTTGGCTTTGTGACATCCATTTTGGCTGTTCAGAGGCCTCTGCTTATTATTAGATCGCCAATTATATTTTAAATGCTCACAGATACTGGCTAAGTGACCTCCAGATCAAGGAAGTACTGCCTTGGTGGAAATTTCTGTCTAAAATTTATTTGGCTTGAGGAAAGGAAAAATAAAAGGTGACATTTCCAAGCCATGTGCAATCTGCTGATATAGTCAGGTGGTTATAACCTGTAGTGCTAATTGTCTTTGTTATCAGCATTGCCATTTTTGAATGTCACTTCTTTGCAATATCCTCTCCTATTTAGTTTGGCCGGAAGCATCACAGAAAACCATTTCACACTGAAATCCTCAAATCTAATTCTTCTTTGAAACTTTGAAAAGAATTTTAGAGGCAAAATATGAGGGCATTAAATACATTTAAATTTTTAAACTACCTAATATTAAGCAAAATAAACAAACAAAAAAATTGAATACCAGTGCTCAAAGGTAAGTTGTATGAAAACAGCTAACTTGGTTCCGGGAGAATATAAAAATGAAATGGCATGAAATGACATAATTAACTCATTATGGAAATCCAACTGCTTGGCTGAATATTGTTTTCACAACCATCTTCTAGCTACATTTCCACTCTTGGATGGGGAAAAAAAAAAGGTAATTTATTACACTGATTACTTTATCATTACAGTCAACTTCCAAATGCAGGGGACAGACAATACCAAGTTGAGAAATCAGAAAAATTGTTTTGGTTCACTCAAAAGCCACTCACTGACACATCAGTTTCTAGCTTTGCCTTCTCTCTGGTTCCATCCTACAGTCAACAGCCTATGGCCCGGCTGAGCAGTAGAGAAAATGAAGTTTGGAAATACCTATGAATAATCCCCAAAGTGGTAACTGAGAATTAATTTGCTGAATGATATTCTAGTGAAATGTCTGAAAAACACTTCCTTTCTGTACAATTAATATCTTTTCTCTTCTCTTTCCTATGCTCAAGGAAATAATTCAGTCTCCAGCAAGATGTTCACCATGGAATCCAACATGGTGACCATGTAAGGACCTGCAACAGGTATTTCATAGTCAACAGCAGTAAGGTATTTAGTACATTTTGAGAAATCAAATGGAATTAAAAAGCCAAATGTATAAAGCAGAGCATTCACTTAAAAGCACAGGTCTTTAAACAATGAACTTTTAGGGCATGAGCATTTTGTAAATTTAATTCTACGATCACAATGTTTGAGAGAATTGGTTTGGTCAAGTGGCTGAGAGCATGGGCTCTGGAACCAAGTGTCTGGATTTCAGTCTCCCTTTGCACTGTCTGTGTGATCATGGGGAAATTACTTATCTTCTTCAGCCTCAATTTCCTCACCTTAAAAGTGAGAATAATAATAGCACCTACTCACCAAGATTATTTCAAAAATTAAATCATCAATGTCAAGTACTCAGAAAAGTTCCTGGAAAAATGTAACTGCTATGTAAGTATTAGCTAAAAAAGCACCTATTATACAAAGACGATCCCTACAAAGGGGCTTTTGGTCAAAGTGACATTAGTTAACACTGTTGCTGAAACGGATGTTCCAAAAGCCAGAATGAACAATTTGGCAAACAGAGAATAAAATCTGATGTGCAATTTCCTCTGGGTACTCTTGTCCCTAACTGCAACCAGGATTGCAATAAATACATTTCTGTGAAGAGTACTGTAACTTTAATCCATAGCACTCAGCCTTGTTTGCAGCCTGCCTAGAAATGATGGCAGATCCTTGACACTGAAGTGACCCTGAAGATGTGGCTGGCTGAGCACAGAGTGCTCAATAAGGCAAATCATTCAGCTGTGCTGTGTATGTAAATGGGGTAAGAAGCCACTGCTGCACAAAGGTGAATGACTTGAGAAATCATTGGTAACAGCAGGAGAACAAGCCAATGAGAGCCTGGCTGCTCCTGAATCCTGAGCTCTAAGCACTATTATTCTTGGTGCTGCTCTACTGTTCTTTCCCCTTTGCCTTCCAGGTACTTGGTCAACGCATTTATTAAAATGTTCACACTGTACTTATTTCAGTACTTCCTAAGAACTTCCTGGATCACCCACATCAGATTCATCAGCATGTTTAAAGATCCAGGTTTTAGGGTTCTAGTAAGCTGAAACAGAATCTCTAGGGATGGAGCCTAAAATTTCTAGAATTTTGAACAAGAAACCCAAAAGATACCTAGACATGCTATGCTGCAGAGTCACTTTAATACATACAGGTTTTAAAGTTAGCACTACTGCCATTTTGGACCTTTGTTATCAGGGTGGCCCTGTGCATTGTATGATGTTCCGGCTGCATCTCTTGCTTCTATCTACCAGATGCCAGGAGCACCACCAACACCCCAGTTGTAACAACCAAAAACATCTCTAGACATTGCCAAATAACCTCTGGGGGACAAAATCGCCCCTGGTTGAAAACTACTGAGTTAGTCTATCTTTAAACTCACGCGGGATCAAGGCTCAGATGACTGCCTCAGTGAAGCTGTGAGGCTCACGTATGTGCGCACCTACAGGCTTCCTTGTTTACATGGATTCAAGGTGGTGCTCCACATCCAAGTCTCAATTTTATTCATATTTCCCGTAACACCTTGCACAAGGTTGAACTCAATTTGTTAAAAGATGAGTTATAGGGCTTCCCTGGTGGCGCAGTGGTTGAGAGTCCGCCTGCCGATGCAGGGGACACGGGTTCGTGCCCCGGTCCGGGAAGATCCCACATGCCGCAGAGCGGCTGGGCCCGTGAGCCATGGTTGCTGAGCCTGCGCGTCCGGAGCCTGTGCTCCGCAACGGGAGAGGCCACAACAGTGAGAGGCCCGTGTACCAAAAAAAAAAAAAAGATGAGTTATAGTTCAAGAAGTTAAAGGGAATTTGTTTTGACCTACACGTTGCTAGCTGCTCTGACATCAAACCAGAACAAGAGTTATCAGCCAAGGAACAAGCTCCTGTTCCCACAGACCTGCCCTCTGATGCTTGATTATTCTACCTGTGCTCGAAGGGAATTAATCCTAGTGCATTCAGTGGTTTCAAAAATCCATGCTTGTGTAATTACAGCACATGAAAGGCAACCTGTTTTCCAGAAGAAAAGAGCAAGTCCATATGTTTATGGATGAAAAGGGACTAATGAAGGATAATACAACCGTATCTATCATTTTTGTACTCTTGCTTCCTGTATGTCAGTCAACGAGCTAAATCCTTCATAAGGTTATGTCAATGAATCCTCTCAATAATCTCATGGCATTGGTACTATTATCGTCCCCATTTTATTTATAAGGAAAGTGAAAACTTAATGAGACTGAGTAACTCATCCACAGTCACACAACCATTTTATGGTTGTAGTTAATTTAGTCTTAAAACATTTTGAATAGAGATAAGAAATAGGAAATATTCCCGACTTTATTTTATGAGATTAAAACCACTTAAGGGGAATAGGGGAAAAGACAAAGACTGCTTCATTCATGAGTATAAATTTAAAAAACAACAATAACAAAATAATGGCAAACTGAATCCAATAGAGTAAGAAGATATTATATCATAATCTAATTGAGCACATTCCAGGGATTCTAAGGTTGAGCACATAAATATACTTTCTGATGTTGCACCAATCACATTAATGGAATAAGGCAGAAAAATGATATGATGATCTTAATAGATGCAGAAGAAGCACTGGAATAGTCATTTACAAAAAATTAAAAAACAAACCAAAAAACTCCCTAGCAAACTAGGAAGTGAAGGGAACTTGCTTCAGTCATCTTCAGTGATAAAACACTAGAAGCAGTCCCTTTAAAAATTAAAACAAGTATATCCACTATCACTAGTACTATTCAACATCGTACTATGCAATATTGCAAAAGAAAAACCCTGTCATTGTTTGTGGTCTATATACTTTTGTGTATAGAAAGCCCAAGTGAATTCAAAGACAAACAGAAATATTAAGAAATTTACAA
Organism: Mesoplodon bidens; assembly: GCF_964165515.1. Taxonomy (NCBI): domain Eukaryota; kingdom Metazoa; phylum Chordata; class Mammalia; order Artiodactyla; family Ziphiidae; genus Mesoplodon; species Mesoplodon bidens. The sequence goes on along the minus strand of NC_138178.1, from coordinate 101,407,465 downwards.
GGTGGCTGATTCTAAGATAAACATCCAAAGAAACAAAGGCATTTCTATGTCCCAGCAATAAAAATTTACAAAATGGAGTTTAAAAAAATAACAAGATTTAAATAACAACAAATAAACCAGGAAAATACATTAACAAAAGATTATAGGACTTTTCGTTTTTTAACTTTTTGAACTTTGAGCTAATAATACTCCTCATATCTTGCCCCATAAATCAGCATTGGCCCATTCACTTTCATTTCTACTTCGATTCCAGAGCACCCATAGAAAACATCCTAACGTGTTTGATTTGTATCCTTGTTTGTATGAGTCCTTATAAAGTGCAGATTACTGTTTTATGTGCCTGTATATTTATCTGACATACAAGGTAATGTGTCATCGATTGCATGCTTTCTTTTAGTTATCATTATGTTTTCAAATCTATCAATTTCAGGAGAAACTCATATAACCGTTACTGAAAGACATTAAAGAAGACCTGAATAAATGGACCATGATCAAAGAGAAAAAAGATACTGTAAAAATGTCAATTATTCTCAAATTAATCTATCGATTCAGTACAATGCAACAAAAATAACCAGTGTGTGTGTGTGTGCTTAACTTGATAATTCTAAAAATTACATGGAAGAAAAAAGAATAGCTAAGATGCTTGAAAGAAGAACAATAGGGAATAAGGAAGGACTTGCCCTACCACACAACAACACTCTTTTAAAGTTATAGTAAGTAAGATAATGTGGTAATGGGCCCAACATAAGCATATAAGATCAATGGAAAAGTATAGCTCAGAAACAGGCCATTGTGGCAGATACTGTAAGTTGGCTCACTCAATACTTATTTCAACAACATTCCATCTTGCTTTCCTCTACAGTGGACGCTACCCAGTTAAACACTCTATTTAAATTCCTAGCCTCCTTTAAGCTAAGGCTAGCATTTGTTAACAGTTGTATACAATAAGATTTCCTCAGGGAAAATTCCTCTTCCTGAAAAATACAAGGTAAAGCATCACAAAGATTGGGTCTTTGTCCTTTACAATTCCCCCTCTTTTTCCTGACTTGAACACAGATATGATGCCTGGAGGTGCAGCAGCCATCTTGTAACCCTGAGGAAAAGGTTAAGGATGTGAAGGATGGCAGCGTCGTAATGTAAAATAAGTTCAGGCTCTTGATGATGCTTTTGAGCTGCTATGCCAGCCTGAACTGCCTTTCATCAGACTATTTACTGCATGAGATAAATAAGTCCCATGTTAATTTAACAGGCTACTTTACTAATATTTTCTGTTGCTTATAATCAAATAGAATTTTAACTCACGTACAGACACACATACAATCTTGATATTGACAGAGGTGCAAGTATAAATCATTATAGTAAATGACACCTAGCAACTGGTTAGCTAGCTACCTGAATAATAAAACTAAATTCTCACTTCACAACACATATAACATCAATTCCAGTGGATTAAATATTTCAGTGTAAAAAGAAAAACTTTCAAAATTTTAGAAGAAGGTAAGTATACTTTGGGCATTGTGATAAATAAGGATCACTTAAGAAACAAACAATATCACATATCTTACAAATCTAATACATCTGACTGCATTAAAACTAAAAATACAGTTTCATTAAAAGACAAAGTAAAAGTACAGGCCAAAAACTGGAAGATCTTTATAACATATAACCCACAGCTTAACACCTATAATGTACATTATAAGATGTAAGAACTCTTACAAACTATTTAGGAAAGAAAATAACTCAGTATAAAAATGGGAAAAAGCTACGAGCAGGCATTTCAAAAAAGAAAAGAAAAGAAACACAGATGATGTCTGGTAAGTACATGAAAAAGATGCCCAACCTCAACAGCAATAAAAATTAAACACAATATGATACCATTTCACTCTATCAGATTTGCAAAAAATATACAAGTCCAACAAAAACCAGTACAGCAAGGACATAGAACCAGGTGGATTCAGAAAATGATGGTGGGAACGTAAACTAATATAAATCACCACTCTGGAATTCAATTTGGCTTTAGACAATATTAATGAAGATGCACACAGCTCATCAATTTCACTTCTAAGTATAAATCCTACAGAAGTTCTCACACAAGTACAAGAATGTTCATAATAGGGCAGCACACAGACAAACACACACATAAAAAAAATCCCAAACTCTCCACTGACAGGATAAATACATTGTGACAAATGCATGCACTGGAATACCAGAGAACAACTGAAAATTAACTGATGAGAACTGTATATATCGACATAAATAAAACTCTCAATATTAAGTAATAATACAAGTTCCAGAAGAATATACCATTTACATAAACATTTTCAAAAAGAAAAAACAAATATTGTTTATTAGTGTTTAGAGAAATGTAGCAAACCCTAAAGAGAAACGAGAGAATGACAAATACAAAATTTTGGTCCAAGGTTACCTCCGGGGAGGAGGTAAAGAAACACAGTTAGGTAAGGCGTACGGTTATCAATAATGTTGGCTTAGTTGAATAGTAAGTACATGGGCTCATTTTACCTTTATTCTTTGTAGCTCACATATAGGCACTATGTATTTTTACATGTATGAAATATTTCATAAAATTGCCAAGGTTCCACAGCAAACTCTATTTTCAAAAACATTGCCATGAAATTGATCAATGCTGTTCTGTATTATAGAAAGGAGATAGTTTTAGGCACACTGGAAATATGGGAGGGAATGAGTGGATTCAACTGAGTTCTAACACCTTTTGGAGCAAATATACTTTGAGATCTTTAAATGTGCAGATGACACAGAGCTTCTGCAGCAATATGAACTGTAAATACCACAACCACCATGGCATTAGAGGTGATTTGCAGAGCAAACTTCTGAAGCAATGAGTGGCAAACAATCAACAAAACAAACAACTAGTGAATGTCACCATGGGCAAGCACAAGACAGTTTTTTTTTACTAAAAAAAAAAAAATTAACCCATATTTTCGCAGCTGCCTAATGTGCTTTCTCTCTGGCACAACTTAGAAGACTTGATGACATCACAAACTATTTTTAATGACATTGACCCAGTGTGTTATTGCCTGGAAAAATGGCCAACAGAATGTCAATGATCATTAGAAAAGGTACAAAATATTATCCTATAATTTTGGAGAACAAGGGTGCTTATGTATTTGGTACACTGTGTGCAGTTCATATTGTTGTTCTTAAAGAAAAATGTAATGGATCTGGAAAAGATTCAAAAAGATTAAGTATAAAGATCAAGGGGAGGAAGTTGTACCAAATGAAGTCACACTAAAATACAAGAGTTAGCCAATCTAAAAGATGAGATTAGAAAAGGAATGTAACTGGAATGTATCAATTTATCATCCAAAGGTATAGACCAGGCAACTCAAAGCTCCAGAGAAGGAGAAACTAACATATACTGAAAATCTGAAATGTACTAGCTACTAAGTTAGGTGCTTTCTCACACATATTTTATTTTTAAAACACTAAAAATACTTCTTGTATAGAGTAATCATGTGAAACATTACTGCAAAAGATGCTACAGAATCAAGATATATATGGGCTACTTCTCATTTTTACCTTTTCTTACCCTTATTCATACTCCTAATACTGCATTTATTTACTTACACATTAATCTTCCCAAATGTCCTTTAAACTCTTTGAGAGTATCTACTTACTTCTTTTTCATCTGTTGTGTCCAACACACAGAACCTGACAAGCTTTGAGTACTTAATATGTACTTATATATATATATTAAATGAAATGATGAATGACCAAAATAGCTTTAGATAAATCAGAAGGTATACTCTGGGTCTAATAATGGAATAAAGGGTTTGGGGGCCTAACCTTTGATACTAACATTGTAAAACAGAAATCACACCAGGATGCTCTTCTGTAACAGTGGTTTCCTGTGGGAGACAGCAAACTGAGCAGTGTGGTGACCCCTGGGTCCAACTCTGGGCGGCAGTTTTATGCTCCGTAAACATTAACAGAAAACACATACCTGACTATATACAACTTAAAATGCATCTCTATACAGCAGAGAGCAATGAACTGGAAGATCCCATTTCATTTTCCTCCAGAACGTTAGGCTGAGTCAAAGCCTGATAAAGGTAAAGGTTAATATAGGTTTCAAGCAATAGACAAACCAAGTGAAAGGGTTAATCAATAAATGAATTTAATGCAGCCAATATGATGGGCATTATTTCCAAGGTTGTAAGATTAGATTAAATTAACCCAAAGAGTTGGATTCTATTGATTTTTCTATCCTCACTTCGGATAAGCCACACACTGAAAAACTAATTCAGTGTGGAATTAGTGGAACTAGAAACAGCTTTGCATCTAGTGGAATATAAGTGCTTCCCATGGTCAAAAACGGATGGATGATTTTACTTACTATTTACAACAGACCTTCCGTACCTCCTTCCCAATGAGGGAATTTTCAGCCAACTAGTTTATAGAGGTATTGAGTGCAATAAACAAGGGTTATTTGAGGTAGAGAATAAAAACAAGTAAAATAGAATTTTAATGACTACTGGCATAATCGTAAAAAAATAGACATTCTAGATTTAACACAAAGATTACTGTTTTCAACTTCCTGCTTCAAATTGCCAGAAAATATTTAAAACAATGTAGATAAAACTTTAGAAAAAATTCTCCCCTTCTTTTCTCATAAGAGACAAATAGGAATGTAATGTATCCTTTTTGTTGTATCCGGCTTAATACTTCTTACAGAATATTTTGTTTCTCTGTAAATAAATGAAAGAATTTCACCATAATTTAATAATTTAAAAAACTGATGGATAAGATGGTTGACTCTATTTCAAGCCTAGTTCCATGGTAGTCTGAAAACCCGACTTAAGTGCAGTCTTGTTGCAAAGCTCAGGAGCGGGATTCTTAAAGTGACAGGAAGATGCACAACCCAGAGGGAAGGAAAAATCTTGGAACAGTGACTTTTATCAAATAGATGATGCAGCCACAGGATGAGGGCTGGCAGGTTTAAATGTAGGTGTATTGTTTTGAAAACTGCATCTGTGCAGTTCAAATAATATGCTTTGTGCTCCCTAGAGCACAAAGCAAACGCGGCTCTTTTCCTGCTGTCCTAGTCATCTTTGTACATCGGCACCTATGATTTTTTATGATCTTCACAAGCTCCTTCTGTGACACTCATCTTGGCTTTCTCTAAAAAACTCAGTCAGCCATGAAGAGAACATATTCTCATCTGAAACTGAATAATTAATATTTGTGAGGCAGCTTTGAGATAAACGACAGCTAGCTGTTACATTCACATTTTACAAGTAGCCAAATCGGAAGTAAGGCAAGGGAAAGCACTGAGTGAGGGTAACCCATTGACTTGGAAGAAGCAACTCCTATCTCCAATCAGTCAAGTTGTTTGTTCTCTAAAATATGTCACAGATCACTTTGATGCAAAAACCTACCCTAGCCCCACAAACTTCCCAGTCCCACCCCCTATGAAAAGGGCAATGCTCTCCTTTCTGTTTTAAGCTTTAAATTACATCGGTAATACATGAGCACGTATTTATTTAAGACTTTTTGGCATTTCAGAAAAGGCTACAGCCTCTGTGATCATCCTCCATCCCTGTTTCCTCTTTCTTTCCAGAGGTAAAACTAGGTTAATCTCCTTCCAGACACACCTACACACTCGTATACATACTCATATCTATGTGTGGTTGTATGTAAATGTAGCAACAGAAACTATATACTATATCATAAAAGGCATTAATATAAATATAATATGTATATATATAAATATATATGTATGTATGTGTGTGTATATATGTATATGTATATATATACATATATATATGTACATATATCTCAACTTTTATTCCACCCACTCAATGCATCTTGGAGATTCCTCTGTGTTGAGCTGGAACAGATCTAGTTTATTCCCTTTAAATGCTTCATAGTTACTTTCCCATGGTATAGAAATATTCTATTATCTGGCAGTGGACAGTCTTATGCTTACCTCCTGCTAGATATACTGAAGCAGAAATGCTGAGTTAGAACTTCCAACTCACTTTCTAAAGTAGTGGTACCAACTTATAGTGCCATCAGCAATGAGTGAGGGTCCAAGTTACCCCACATTCTCAGCTAGTTTTGATACTGTCAACATTTTTATTTAGGGCAGTTCACTTTGACCCATTCTCTTTTGGACCCCTGAGTTCAGTCATTTTTCTGAGCAGGGATACAGAAGGTGGGTCCAAAAAAAATGGAGTGGTAAGAAAGCATTTTAGACTCTCTTCTAAGGCTGCCAGTATTTGATGAGCTTACTAGCAGTCATGCCATGTCTCTCAAACAATCTACACCTCCTCTTCCCTAGTTTTTTCTGATGTTGGCTAGAAATCTCACTCATTCATTTGGTAAAATGAATGCCCCTCTCCTATTAGACCAACCCGAGGCACACCCAGCCAGAAGGCCCTATGTGCTCTGAAGAGCTTCTGGCTGAAGGAATTGTAGAAAACGAAAGAAATGTCTTTATCCCATTGCTGTTATTTCCATTTCCTAAAGAAACACTAATAATAACCCATCTTCTGCAAAGAAATATTATTTGTGTCATATAATATTTAACAGAGCTCTGCCTTTCCAAAAGCCAACTGTCAGAGGTATCCAGTCATTTTAAGAAGCTTCCTAAATTATTCATTGGATTTTTGTGATTTTCCTATACATGTTCAAAAAGTTTTCAATAAATCTATTTAAGCAAAATGTACAAAGGAAGAAGTCCCTCAAAAGAGTGTTTTGAGAGGGGATGTAGAGGATTGTTGGGGAAGCATTCAGAATTCTGAGGAGTGTTTCTTCTATTCAAAGAGCTTTATTAAAAGCACAATGAAAACATTAGTGCCATCAATGGCACTTTTTAACCAGTAAGTTAGAGGACTATTGTAAGCTCAAAACTGATATGTAATCACTATTAAAAGCTTAGCCTCCCAGAAGCTAAGAGGAAGAAAGAGAGGAATCCTGCATCACGACATACTTACAATTTATTATCTCAGATTTTTTAAACCTTTCTCAGAAGAGGCTGCCTTTACTGTTGTAAGGAAGGTAGTTTATAAGAAAAAAATTAAATCTCTTTGAGCAACATGACAATCCTTAGTGACTCCTACACTTCACTAATGTAGGGTACTCATTGAGCTAAAAAATGTTTCCTTACTTTCTCACAGATTTCCACATCAACCCATAAAAACTGAGAGGAAATAAAATTATAACTTCTGAGGTCCCTGGTGGTGTAACTCTTACAAACACTTAGACACATTGAAAAATTAGCCTCACAGGCCTCCTGCAACATCTCTTTCAACAATTATTTTAAGGGAGTAATACAAAACACAAAGGATCAGAGTGGGAGAAAAGGAGGAATAAACTCCTGCAGTGTCCCATCCCTAAACATAAAGTATTGTTTCTTTCCCAAGATGTTGGAGCCACTGGCCATTTTGATGGCTGAGGACAAGATTCTTGTGTAGGTGCTCCTCTTAAAATTCTCAGGTTTCAATAGTAAAGAATTCAACCGCTTAAAGGAACAGAAGTCACCAGATATTCAAATCACACTCTGGTATGAGGTCTCATTACCTTGGGTATTTGTAAAACTTTAGCCCAGCACCAGATGGCTTCACTAGCAGATTCTACCAAACATTTAAAGAGAATTAATACCAATCCTTCTCAAACTCTTCCAAAAAATAGAACAGAAGGGAACACTTTCAAACTCATTTTGTGAGGCCAGCATTACCCTGGTATCAAAACCAGACAAGGACACTACAAGAAAAGAAAATTATGGGCCAATAGCCCTGATGAACATCAATGCAAAAATCTTCAACAAAATATTAGAAAACCGAATTCTACAATACATTCAAAGGATCATACACCATGATCAAGTGGGATTTATTCCAAGGGTGGTTCCATATCTGCATTTCAATCATTGTGATATACCACATTAACCAAAATGAAGGACTAAAAATCATATGGTTATCTCAATAGAGGCAGAAAGGGCATTTGACAAAATTCAGCATTCATTTATGATAAAAACTCTCAATAAAATGGGTATAAAGGGAATGTACCTCACATAATGAAGGCTATATATGACAAACCCACTGCTAACATCATGCTCAATGGTGAAAATGTGAAAAATTTTCCTCTAAGATCAGGATCAAGACAAGAATTCCCATTCTCACCACTTCTTTTCAACATAGTATTAGGAGTCCTAGAGAGAGGAATGAGGCAAGAAAAAGAAATAAAAGGCATACAAATCAGAAAGGAAGAAGTAAAACTGCTTTGTTTGCAGATGATGTCATCTTACATATAGAAAATCCAAAGACATGACCAAAAAACTATTAGAACTAATAAATGAAATCAGAAAGTTGCAGGATACAAAATCAATATACCAAAATGTTTTGTATTTCTATACACTGATAATGAACTACCAGAAAGAGAAATTATAAAATAATCCCATTTGCAATTACATCAAGAATAATAAAATACATAGACATAAACTTCACCAAGGAGGTGAAAAACCTGTACATTGATAACTAGATATTGATGAAAGAAATTGAAGATGACACAAATAAAGAGAGAGATATTCTGCACTCATGGATTAGAAGAATTAATATTGTTAAAATGTCTGTACTACCCAAACCCATTTATAGAGTCAATGCAATCCCAAAATTCCAATGGTATTTTTCCCAGAGATAAAACAAACAATCCTAAAATTTGTATGGAACCACAAAGACCCTGAATAATCAAAGCAATCTTGAGAACGAAGAATAAAGCTGGAGGAATCACACTCCCTGATTTCAAACTCTATTACAAAGCTATAATAATCAAAACAGTATGATATTGTCATAAAAACAGACACATTGATCAATGGAACAGAATAGAGAGCCCAGAAAAAGCCTGTGCATATATGGTCAATTAATTTATGACAAAGAAATCAAGAATATACAATGATAAAAGGGCAGTCTCTTCAATAAATGGCGCTGAGAAAAGTGGACAGCCACATAATAAAGGAAAAAACTGGATCACTATGTTATACCATACATAAAAAGCAACTCTAACTGGATTAAAATAACTCAAATTGAAACTATAAAATTCCTAGAAGAAAACATAGGCAATAAACTCTTTGACATGGCTCTTGGCAATTTTTTGGACACCAAAAGCAAAGGCAACAAAAGCAAAAATAATCAGGTGGGAACTACATCAAACTAAAAAGTTTGTACACAGCAGAGGAAACCATCAACAAAATGAAATGGCAACATACATAATGTGAGAAAATATTTGTAAATCGTATATCTGATAAGGGATTAATATCTAAAATATGTAAAGAACTCATACAATTCAATAACAAAAAATCCCCAAACAGTTTGATTTTAAAATGAGCAAAGGATCTGAATAAACATTTTACCAATGAACACATACAGATGGCCAACAGGTACATGAAAAGATGCCCAACCTCACTAATCACAGGGAAATGCAAATCAAAATCACAATGAGATATCACCTCACATCTGTTGGAATGGTTATTATTAAAAAGAATAAAATGGGATTAGAAGTGCTGGCAAGGATGTGGAGAAAAGGGAACCCTTGTGCACTATTGGTGGGAGTGTAAACTGGTTCCGCCATCATGGAAAACAGTATGGAGGTTCCTCAAAAAATTAAAATTAGAACTATAAATAAAAATATGATCCAGCAATTCCACTTCTGGGTATTTATCCAGAGGAAATGAAAACACTAACTTGAAAAGATATCTGCACCCCTATATTCATTGCAGCATTATTTACAATAGCCAAGACATAGAAACAATCTAAGTGTTGATGAATGGATAAAGAAACTATGATATATATATATGCACAATGGAACATTATTCAGCCATAAAAAACAATAAAATCTTGCCATTTGTGACAACATGGATGGACCTTGAGGGTATTATGCTAAATGAAATGAGTCAGAGAAAGACAAAAACTGTATGATCTTACTTATATATGGAGTCTAAAAATAAGCTGAACTCAGATATAGAGAACAGATTGGTGGTTGTCAGAGGCGGGAAGTAGGGGGTGGGTGAAATGGGTAAAGATGGTCAAAGGGTATAAATTTCTAGTTATAAAGTGAATAAGTCATGGGGATGTAATGAAAGCATGGTGACTACAGTTAATAGTATTGTATTCTATATTTGAAAGTTGCTAAGGAAGTAGATCTTAAAAGTTCTTATCAAAAAAGAGAAAAATTTGTAACTATGTGTGGTGATACATGTTAACTAGACTTATTGTGGGATCATTTCACAATATATGCATATATAATCATTATGTTGTATGCCCGAAACTAATATAATACATTAATTATCTCTCAAAAAACCCACTTTAGTGAAAAGCCTAATGTAGTACCCTAGAGAATCATGTTAACAACTCTATTTTTTTCATTGAAATATTTCTTCTAAGCTACAACTCATTATATTATTCACTTTAAAACATCAAGTCAGAAACAACGTCTGACCAAACTGGGTCTATGTGAATGCTAGAAAAAAATCAGGAATCAAGTAATCTTAGAATTGGAATGAATCTGAGAATTTTTCCCATGCATCTTCCTCTTCAAAGAGAGGAGAGAAAAAAACCCTGAATAAAATTAGATTAAGGTTGTACTTCCACATGGGCATTTTATCTTGCCTTAAATGGATGTGAGAAGACCCAGAAACAAGGGTCTGAGGATAGTTTTTGTTGTTTGTTCAACAATATAGAGGATTTTGTTTATCCAAGATATTTGGGTAAGGATTATTAAAATCTTCAAAGTACAGATCTTAATATCTGCACACACAAAGATAATTTTCATAAATTAAGGGAGAAAAAGTGAAATCCTTCTTGCAGTAGAGCTTGTTAAACCTGAGATAGTGCCCATATCATTACTAATTACCAAGTGCTCATATGTCAAGTGTCACAGAGTCACTTGACACAGAAGTAGCTTATTCACTTTCATGAAACACAAGAGATGGAGAAAGATGTAGGGAAATAAGGAAATGCACCATAGTTCTAGATGTATGACGAACATGAGGCTTATCTAGGAATTCCAGATTGTTCAAGAATATCAGGTGGCCTTCTACTACAAGACAAAGACAAAGACATGAACCTTTCCCTCAAGGAGCTTACTATGCAAACGTAATGGACATACATGGCAGATTATTATACCTCATGGTTGGGATAGACAAGGAGGAAGAGGTGAGGTCAAAGAGATGTCTTTGGCTGGAAGGAGAGAAAAGGGAAGGGATTCACCAAGATGGCATTTCCTGCATCAACATTTCTAGTCTACTCAAGACCTGCTCTTTGCTATTTTCTTTGAATCAGAGCTCTGATCTAGAATAAGACTTCTCAGCAGGAATAGAGGAAGGGATATGTAGTCATAACACCTCTTTAATGTCAGTCTCTAGTTTCATGTGTTATGTTAGTGGGTCTGGACCTGCTCCCTTTCCACCTCTGGCTTTCACTGTGATGCCACTGATTGGTGACTGGTCCCACTTGGAGATATGAGGCAAGCTTTGCACAGATGCATAAAAGTTCATTTCAGAGACAGTCATGAATAAACTTCCAGTGATGGGCTGCCATACAATAGCCAGTTTCAGAAAATGAAAAGCAAATTTGTTTTTTTTTTAAGTCATCATCCCAAAATGCATTTTTCAAGGAAGAAAGAATGCTAGTTATAAATATTTACTGAAAAGTACACTCATAAACACACAAAATTGTAGCTATGAGCAGAGTTCTCTATTACTGATTACCCATCATCCCAGTCTGAACCTTTTTTGATCCTTAGGCAGAAATATCTCTGACACCAGCTCTCTAAAATGAGATTGGAGCTAAATTCAAGAAAGAGTAGAACATTAAATTTTGATACTACAGCACTTTGTTTAACTAACACCCACTGACTCACACATATCCATACACACTCAAGTTCAATGCTTTGCTGCGTATTCTCCCCGGGATCCTTGCATCCATCAGAGGCACTATTTAGCCAGTTAGCTATGGAACCTAACAAATACTTGTTGAGCATGGTGGAATGGAGAAAACGAGGCCAGAGAATCCCTGGACCTGATTTCCAATCCTGGTTCTGCCACAAATCAGCTGTTGATTTACTTAACCTCTATGAGTCTCAGTTTTATCCATGTTAAAAGTGGATGAATTCAAAACATTAGAGAGTTATTGGGAAGGCTGAATCCAGTTAGATGCATGTAAAAGCATTTAATAAACCATGTAACTCTTGTGTCTTTTTTGTACCTACTAAGCTGCTGTTGGTACAAAAATATTACACTTTTACCACTAAAAGGATGGCAAGGTGCCACTTCCAGGGGCGACATTTTTAAGGACTAACTAAAAAACATGGAATAAGAGTGAGTGCCTATAGTCCACTATCTTTCAAACTTAGGAACAAAGGCCCATCCTCCCTTCCAAGTCTGGATCCAGCATCATCTCAAATCTGGAAGCAAGGCTGAAGCACATGAAGGACCACAGTGGATGCCTACAATCACTACATTTTCTTAAAAACAAAGAAACGCTTTTAACTAAGCGATTTCAAAGTTTTACAATCATAATATTGCAAAGTGTTAATTCAGTTCCTAATATTTACTTTATTATTCTTCTTTGCGTTAACTGTCAAGAAGCTCAAAACTAAGTTTCACATCTAGTTCTAAAAAGAATGCTTAGCCTGTGCTTTTTGCTAGAACTTTTCTCCTGATTCACACCTCCTCCCCCTTTCATTGACGTCTTTTCAAAAGAATGCTACTGAATTTGTAGCTTTTAAGATTAGAGAGTCAGGGAGGCAGGTTATAAACAATGAAGGAACATATCAACATTGTTTTTAAAAGACAAAAACTGACAGAACTGTGAGTCTTAACCTAGTAGAACTTCAGACTAAATAGCCAGCATCAGAAAACTCACTGTAGACTGTAGATGACACAGGATTATTTTGTTGAGTGTTTACTTCTGAATTGCTACCTACTGTGATCTCCCTCTCAACTTCTTTGCAAACAGCAGGATTTCTCTTGTGTCTTAATGCAATTCTTTGTGTCCCTTGACTTATACAAACTGGGTGTTCAATAAAGTTGCTGAATAAATAAAACACAGTCAAGATCAACAGCAGCAAATAGGATTCACTTTTAAGGAGTCTGTTCTGATGACTATATGGCCACCAGGAAAGACAGGTAAGTTTTAAGATACAGAAACTCACCTCTAATTCTGACCAACCATGTCAAGCTAGAGAACAAGGGAGTAGGGCTGGTTTCCATAAATGACTTGTGCAGGTAAAGTATTTCCCATATTCACATCTTGATCAAACCTCACAGTATGCATAATACAAATGAGATACAATAAATGAGATGAATAAGACAGAGGAGTCTAATGCACAACACCCATGTGACAATAGATAATCACTGTAACATAGATAAGTGAGCCATGATCCAGCCCAGCATGTCAGGTGGGGCTTCAAAGAGAAGACGTCTTTCTATGGGCTTGAGAATCAAGGACAAATTCCTTATAGGAGGTTCAGTCAGGCAGAGAGAAGAGCATGTTCTAATCTCTGGTCACATGAATGTGTCTAGTCTACACTGGCCAGTGGCTCACAAGGCTGAGGAAAAGGGGTGAAGCAGCAGACAAGGCTAGCAACTTAAGCTGCAAAGGGCCTTGTATGCACTGCCAAATAGTCTGAAGTTTGTTTTGAGAAAACAGAAATCCCAGTTAGTTCAAGCAGAGTTCTATAATCAGATTTTTAGAAAAGTAAGTCTGCAGGCTGCACAACGAGCCCCAACTTAACAACTACTGAGCCTGCTATATGTACTAAGCCAAGTACCAAGGGCTCAGCATGTACTGTCCTCACAGCAGGCCAATCAAGCAGATGCTATTGCTTCCCCTCTCTATAGGTAAGGACACAGGGTTTAGTGAGATTAAATGACTTGCCCAAGGGGTCACAGGTAGCGACACTTCTGAGATAGACCAGTGTCTCCGATCAGGGTCTGATTCCAACGTTTATGCTCTTAGAACTAGAAGGAAAGATCACAGGCAGGCCAGTGCCCTAGTCCAGCCCAGAGACAAGGAGGATCTGAACCAGGGCAAAGAAAGTACGACTTGCATCACTAGCATAGAGTGATAGCCAGGAGCTGCTGTTTTAGCAAATGGATCCCGAATGCAATAGAGGGTATTGCAGAGGAAAGAATTGTCTTACTTTAAAACATTTGAAAGAATGCTCCAATGACAACCATTCACTTGGAAATACAAATCAAACATCACTTTTCATGGCAAAAATAGGAACACATCTTAAGAAGCCTCAGGAACAAAAATGTCTTCAAAGCTTGGTATTACTTACTAGAAAAGGTCTTTGCATATCTCAAAACTAGTGGGCCCAAACCCACAACGAGGTTGTACTTCACACCCACTAGGATGGCCATAATAATAAAATAAAACAAGACCAAAAATGGAAAATAAGTGTTGGCAAGGATGTAGGGGAATTAGAACCCTCCTACAGTGGGAGTGGGAATGGGAAATGGTGCAGCTGTTGTGGAAAACATTTTGGCGGTTCTTAAAAAAGTTAAACATAGGATTATCATATGACTCAGCAATTCCAATTCTAGCTTTATACCCGAAAGAACTGAAAGCAGAGATTCAAACAGATACATGTAGGCCAATGTTCATTGCAGCATTATTCACAATAGCCAAAAGGTAGAAACAATTCAAGCGCCTAGCAACAGATGAATGGATAAACGTCATGTGGTATATACATACCATGGAATATTATTCAGTTATAAAAAGGAATGATGTTCTGATACCTGCTACAACATAGACGAACCTTGGAAAAATTCTGCTAAGTGAAATAAGCTAGACACAAAAGGAAAAATACTGCATGATTATTCCACGTACGTGAAATACATTGAATAGGCAAATTCACAGACACAGAAAGATTAGAGGTTACCAGGGGATTGTGGGGCAGGGACGGGGAGTCTTTGCTCATTGGTTAGAGCCTCTATTTGGGGTGATGGAAAAGTTTTAGAAATAGATAGCAGCGACAGTTACAAACATTTTGAAAGTATTTAATGATACTGGATTTTACTTAAAATGTACTTTAAAAAATGTACTTAAAAAATGATTAAAATGGGGCTTTCCTGGTGGCGCAATGGCTAAGAATCCATCTGCCAATGCAGGAGACACGGGTTCGAGCCCTGGTCCAGGAAGATCCCACATGCCGCAGAGCAACTAAGCCCATGCATCACAACTACTGAGCCTGCGTGCCACAACTACTGAAGCCTGCATGCCTAGAGCCTGTGCTCTGCAACAAAAGAAATCCTCGCAATGAGAAGCCCGTGCACTGCAACAAAGAGTAGCCCCTGCAGGACTCAAGTAAAGAAAGCCTGCACGCAGCAATGAAGACCCAACGCAGCCAAAAATTAATTAATTAATTAATTTAAAAATGGTTAAAATGGCAAATTCTATGTTATACATATGTTACCATGATAAGAACAATTTTCCCTCAAAGAAAAACAAAAAACTAATGTGCAGAATTGCCTCAACCGTTGCCAGAGGGAATAAATGCAACCTCTCTTGTATACAGAACTGTGTGGAACTTGGCCTCCCTGCCGAATAAGAATGACAATATATGCAAATGAACTGAGAACCTTCAAAATATGTTATTCTAAAGAATTCACTGGCTTCCTACAACCAACAGGCTAATATTTAAACTATTTTACAGGAGATGCAACACCTTTTCTAATTTGGTTCCTACTTACCCGTCCAAGCCCAGGCTCGACCCACACCACCTCTGCTTTCTCTATAACTATGCTTCAGGGATACTGACAGGCCGAGGACATGCTGGGCTCTCTCACACCTCTGTTTGCCCATGCTGTTCCATGTGCTTAGGAAGGGCTCACTAACTGCTCCCCTCCCCAACTTCTATCATCTAGCAAATGCCTAAACAATCTATCATCAAGTTTCAGTTCCATGAAGACTTCCCTGGACTTCCGAGCCTCCTTACCCATGGTCCATTGCCTTTATTTATTGATCCCTCTATAATAGCAATTATAATATTCTAATTGCTTACTTGCATGTCTGTATTCTACTAGACCGTTATTCTGTTGAAAGTAGTAATATGCCATTTCACTTCTCTCAACAGGGACTAGTATTCCCTAAGTGTTTTTCTAACAAATGGGCAAGACAGTAAGCCCAGCACTCAGCTGGGGAATGAAAACTCAGATCCCCCAAATTCTAAGGAGTGGTCATGCATTGGTATCAATACTTCCTCAATGTATTTCAATGGACATCAAATTTCGGTTTGAATACAAGGTATGAAGTAAAACACCGAACAAAGTCAGAAAAGCGCAAAGGACCACCCACACCTGTGGGACTATAAGAACTCCATACACTTTGGAACTTGAGGAAGTTTCCTGAGAAGGCAAATGAGAAGCGGTTTTTTGAAAATGGGCTCCCTGTGAAATCGGATTGTTCAATTATAAAGATGCACCTAGTTGCTCTGCAACGAAGGGAAACCAAATCTGAAGGTGAAAAATAAAAATGTTAGTAATCATCCAATACTGCCAACCTCAAATGGGTAATTTGATTATTTTTGTCACTAAATATGTCTGTTTCTAAGCAGAAGAGCTTCCACGTTTTATGTGACTAAATAAACCTTCTTTAAAGTCCAACCATTTTGTTGTTGTTCTGCTTCTAAATACATCGGATAATTGGGTTACTCTGAGGCACTATCTAGCAGATGGAGATGATACACATAGGGGGTTTTCCAGTCATCAGAAAGATATGTTTCTAAATAAAAATGAACAAACTGATACTCTGATAAACTCCCATGAGTTTGGTCAGCATGATTAGGGCCTAATTGGCCCTACGTGACCATAATTAAAAATAAGCATTTAGTTCTTTAGGATTGAGAATTCCAACATTAGGAATGATGTCATCCTGGGCTTACAGCACCTCTTTATGGCTGAAATGGAGGCTATATTAAGGAAGATCTTTCCCCAGTCACCTCCTTTCTTCTTCCCCTCCAAGAGACTGCCTGTTGTGATGCTCCCTGGATTTCCCCTTTCATCAGTTAGCTAATTCCAGCTCTGCTCAATTTTTTACTACCTACAACCCCCATTTATACTATTGTTTCATTTGAAAAACTTATTCCACATCCTTCACATCCAGCTTTAAAGTAAACTTTTGGCTACTTTTCAGTTGGAGTTTACTTAGTACCCCTGGCCTGAATGGACAGGAATCACCACTGAATTTCTCCCTCCCCTGTGCTACTCTGGTCATGCTAACAAGTTCCTACTTTTACCAGCACGCTGAATCCACTAGAGAACAAAGAATTAGACCCAAATATCAAAGTCTTGCTCTTCTGCTTCTTTGGAACTGCTTAGTGTCAGTAAGCCTGAGCCATTGCTCCATTATGGCAGCCAGACCCCCGCCCAGCACTTGGAAATTACGTGTGTTCTGAGTCTTCTCTCCTGGAGCCACCACCTGACACCACGTCAGGTACCGTGGTGGTCTTCGGAGGCATTCCAAAAAGAAACAAGCTGGACTCTTCTGTGATCAAGTCCCCAAGGGCCTAGCTGAGAAGTTTACCTAAAGGTCATGCCACATTTCATCAGAACCTCAAAGAGGCTTTTAACATGCTCATTTCAGAAGGATGTGGCTTGGCCTAGTCTTGAGTGCCCAGGCCCAGAGAAGGTTCACCTATGCCCTTTAGCAAGTCCAATTCATAAGTCCTCACTCAGATGTGCCCCATCTCCCACACCCAAGGCTGGACCCATGTGGCAGCTGATGTTGCAAGAAAAGATGATGAGCTCCACAGGAGGGGGGAAGCCCTAGGTTTCAACTCTGGCTCCCTGACTTAATCTCACATGTGAAGCTGAGATTGTCAGTCACTCCTCTGAGCCTCCGCATTCCCAGTTTTAATACATGCATAGACATCCTTTATATTTGAAAAGTTGGTCCCCCAAAACAGTTCTACTAAGAGCTGATCATTACAAACATAAGGGCCAGAAACTTGAACTTGACTAATTCCTAAGACTGATTCATGAACCTGACTCTCCCAAATCTGCTGCCCATATACCGGCTCTCACTAGTGGCTGGGCTGGATTTTCCTTGCATCGCTTCCATTTTAACTTATCCATTTTAACTCCCCGGGTAGCCCTGGAGAATTAAAGCAACAGGGAGACCAGCAGCTCAGCAGGGTCCCAGGAAGACTGAAGGCTGAGGCTAAGCTCACAGAAGCAGTAATGGAAAACACACTTTTGACTTAAGTCAAAAGATTTTATATTGCCATTTCTGCAAGAATAGGTTCTGTTTATTCTTGGGTTAAATTTTTAAAAAATTTAAAAAATAACTGTTCACTCAGGAGTGATGTGAAAAATGATGGTAAGTCAAAGCCTTGGATGCCTTCCGAGTCCTTTTACATTGTGGCTGCTTTGTGTTTATTGCAACAAGAAAAACACTTTTCACAGTCTTGTGGTTCTGAAATGAGATGTCCTTCTCAAGTTGGTCTCTTGTTTTAATTTATTGAATTGTAAGTATAAACTTGTAGGCACATGCGATTCTCAGAGGTGGATGGGCTCAGCCTGATTACTGAAGGATCTAGAGAAAAGTAGGTGAAAGTTGATACCAATTTACAAAATCCCTCTGCCCGGCAACCTTGCATTAACTCTACTTCTCCCATAATTAAGGTGTTTGGTTTACTGAAGCTCCTTTTATACAGGACACTTAAGATATAATTCACACATCATACTTTCAAAGTGTACAATTAAGTGGTTCTCAGTACATTCACAGAATTGTACAGCTTTCATTAGCACCTAATTTTAAAACATTTCCATTACCTCAAAAAGAAACGCCATACCCATTGGCAGTCTCTCCCCATTTTACCTTCTCCCCGGCCCCCGGCAACTACTTGTCTGCTTCCTGTCTCTATGGATTTGCCTGTCCTGGCCATTTAACATAAGTGGCAGGGATTACACAATATTTGTCTTTTCTGGCTGCTTTTGATGCTCCTTTTCAATTTCCTCTGAGGACCCTTCTCCCTCTCTCCTTCCCTTATATGGCGCATGCCTTCGCTCTCCGCTGTGTGTCTGGGTCATCTCACCCCTGACCCCGAAGCCCCAAAAGCTTTGATTCCTTTGCTAAAGACTCAGACTCAGATCTTTATCTCCAGCCTAGATCTCTCAACTGGGCTTTTGGTCCACACCTTCTCCACTGCCTCCTGGGTATCTCTCCTTGAATTTCTCACAGATAAAGTTCAAGGTGTCTAAAAGCAAGCTCACTGTCTCCTACCATCCCTCAGAGCCACTGCCTTCTCCAGTGCTCCTTACCTCACCATTTCCCTGGGTTTCAGAACCAGAAACCCAGGCCTCATCCTTGAAGCCTCACTCCTTTGCCTTTTTCCTCATACGATGATCACCAAGTTCCACTAAATCTTTCCCACCCCATGTAGATTACTCCCATCCTCAATACCATTCTCCTAGTCCAGGCCTGGATTTTCAATCTGGATGGCGAACAAACTCCACCTGGGCTCTCTGCCTTTAGTCTTGTCTCCAGCCTATCATTAGACCCAGAATGACTGATTGGACACAGCTCTGATTAGATGCACTCCCTGCTGAAGGCCCTTCTAATACCTGACACAGCTTTGAAAGTCTTGCCATATCTGGCCTCTGCCTCTTTCTCCAGTCTCATCAGGCATCAACTCAGTTTTCATTACGTGTCTTCTCTAATTCACAAGGGTGTTTTTTACCTCCAGGCCTGTGTTCTGGATAGAATGAATAGCAAGTGAATCTCTCTTTGACCTGGCTAACCTACTCAGATGTCTTTTAGTCATCTTTTCAAGGCAATCCTCCCCAACTATGTAGCATCCCCAAGAAAAGATTAGAGGCTCCTCTCTCGTGTGCTCCTCTTTGTGATACCTTGTACTACTGCAATCACAGAATTTTTCATATAATCTGAATCATCTGTGTACTTGCCTCTTCTTCCCACCAGACTGTGAGCTCTGAGGGCTCACCATGTATCCTCAGCGCCTGGCACACTGCCTGACACAACACAAGTGCTCAAAAACACTCCTAGAATGACAGCTTATCATTTGCAACATACGGGCAATGGGCATAGTGGGATTCCACTTTACCAATGGCGGGTACTGACCCAGAATATTTTTGCTCTTTTATTTCTCCTATTCGGGCATATTTCATGGTAGGCCCTGATCAGAAGCAAATAGATTCCTTTCTTATAAGGTAGGCAAAGAACGAGGCAAACAACTCAAACATCAGTTGCTTTTTTAAAATTTAATTTCTTTTTATTTCCGCCTAAAGGGAAGGGCAATAACTGCTGGACCTGACTCTAGTGCTTCACCTGTCCCTCACCTGCCAGGTTGAATCTGACTCCTTTGTGTTTTAACTTCCTCCTGTGCAAAATGAGGATGGTAAACACTACTTATCAGGGTGTTGCAAGAACAAATAAGAGATGTGAAGGGACCTCAACTCTGAAAGGAAGAGCCTACAAGAAATGCAATGGATTTCACCTTGCTCTTCTATGCCATTAGAAAAATATTAGCTACACTTAAATACCAACACAAGTAACATGACACAAAGGCATGAATTAAGCTCTGTGGAGACATATACACAGGACCCCGGGCTTGAGACGCCCAGGTCACCTACTGAACACCCATCTCCCTGACACTCTGATTCCTCTATCTTTTGGTTGCTCAGCTTCAGGTAAGGAGAAAACCCATCAAATTTTCTTTTTTCAGCCTTGAAGGATGAGCAACACATCTGTTTCCCCTATTCCATCCTCCATGCAACTCAGATTTGTGAAAACAAGGCAGGATTCTCCAAAGGAGAAAGTATGATTAGGGTAACATGTTAAGGATTGCTTGTGGAAAGTCACCTATTGTCTGATAAATTCATAATTACAGGTTGCATCTCCACTCTCTTAGAGGCACCATAACAATCTCTTAGTTTTAATTCTGCTGGTAGAGAGGAAGATTTTACATCATTTAGGAGGCCAGCTGTGTTGTATTTCAGCTGTAAAATACGAAAGTTCTCAAGTGTGCTTGGCATATATTCTCAGCTGAAGCATACACTGCTTACACAGGCAAAATGCCCTTGTACTGCAGATGCCTGGTAAGGCGACATGGGGACTTTAGACATATGTGGCCCATCAACACTGGCTCCCTCAGTGATGAGCACATGCTGTATCACTTTTTCTTTCTGATTCATGTCTTTTAAATGGGCACCAATTCAAGTTAGAGCCACACCACCACAGAATTTTGGAACTAAAAGGAGGATTCTTAGTGGTAATCAAACCCAATGCCTAAGTTATAGAGATAAAAGAAAAGGAAGCACAGGGCTTCCCTGGTGGCACGGTGGTTGAGAGTCCGCCTGCCGAAGCAGGGGACACGGGTTGGTGCCCCGGTCCGGGAAGATCCCACATGCCGCAGAGCAGCTGGGCCCGTGAGCCATGGCCGCTGGGCCTGCACGTCCGGAGCCTGTGCTCCACAACAGGAGAGGCCACAACGGTGAGAGGCCCGCGTACCGCAAAAAAAACAAAAAACAAAAACGAAGCACAGAAAGTGTATTTTAGAGCAGAAGCAAGAAGACTACAATCCTGCAGCCTGTTAAACAAAAACCACATTCACAGAAAGATAGACAAGATGAAAAGGCAGAGGGCTATGTACCAGATGAAGGAACAAGATAAAACCCCAGAAAAACAACTAAATGAAGTGGAGATAGGCAACCTTCCAGAAAAAGAATTCAGAATAATGATAGTGAAGATGATCCAGGACCTCGGAAAAAGAATGGAGGCAAAGATCGAGAAGATGCAAGAAATGTTTAACAGAGAACTTGAATAATTAAAGAACAAACAAAAGGAGATGAACAATACAATAACTGAAATGAAATAAACACTAGAAGGAATCAATAGCAGAATAACTGAGGCAGAAGAATGGATAAGTGACCTGGAAGACAGAATGCTGGAATTCATTGCTGCAGAACAGAATAAAGAAAAAGAATGAAAAGAAAAGAAGACTAAGAGACCTCTGGGACAACATTAAACACAACAACATTCACATTATAGGGGTCCCAGAAGGAGAAGAGAGAGAGAAAGGACCCAAGAAAATCTTTGAAGAGATTATAGTCAAAAACTTCCCTAACATGGGAAAGGAAATAGCCACCCAAGTCCAGGAAGCACAGAGAGTCCCATACAGGATAAACCCAAGGAGAAACACGCCGTGACACATAGTAATCAAACTGGCAAAAATTAAAGAAAAAGAAAAATTATTGAAAGCAGCAAGGGAAAAATGACAAATAGCATACAAGGTAACTTCCATAAGGTTAAAAGCTGATTTCTCAGCAGAAACTCTACAAGCCAGAAGGGAGTGGCATGACATACTTAAAGTGATGAAAGGGAAGAACCTACGACTAAGATTACTCTACCCACAAAGGATCTCATTCAGATTCCATGGAGAAATCAAAAGCTTTACAGACAAGCAAAAGGTAAGAGAATTCAGCACCACCAAACCAGCTCTACAGCAAATGCTAAAGGAACTTCTCAAAGTGGGAAACACAAAAGAAGGAAAGGACCTACAAAAACAAACCCAAAACAATTAAGAAAATGGTAATAGGAACACACATATCAATAATTACCCTAAACGTGAATGGATTAAATGCTCCAACCAAAAGACACAGGCTTGCTGAATGGATACAAAAACAAGACCCATATATATGCTGTCTAGGAGAGGCCCATTTCAGACCTAGGGACACATTCAGACTGAAAGTGAGGGGATGGAAAAAGATATTCCATGCAAATGGAAATCAAAAGAAAGCTGGAGTAGTTATATTCATATCAGAAAAAATAGACTTTAAAATAAAGAATGTTACAAGAGACAAGGAAGGACACTACAAAATGATCAAGGCATCAATCCAAGAAGATATAACAATTATAAATATATATGCACCCAACATAGGAGAACCTCAATACATAAGGCACCTGCTAACGGCTGTAAAAGAGGAAATCAACAGTAACACAATAATAGTGGGGGACTTTAACACCTCACTTACAGCAATGGACAGATCATCCAGATAGAAAGTTAATAAGGAAACATAAGCTGTAAATGACACAACAGACCAGAAAGATTTAATTGATATTTATAGGGCATTCCATCCAAAAACAGCAGATTACACTTTCTTCTCAAGTGTACATGGAACATTCTCCAGGATAGATCACATCTTGGGTCACAAATCAAACCTCAGTAAATTTAAGAAAATTGAAATCATTTCAAGCATCTTTTCTGACCTCAACACTATGAGATTAGAAATCACTTACAGGGGAAAAAACGTAAAACACACAAACACATGGAGGCTAAACAATACATTACTAAATAACCAAGAGATCACTGAAGAAGTCAAAGAGGAAATCAAAAAATACCTAGAGACAAATGACAATGAAAACATGATCCAAAGCCTATGGGATACAGCAAAAGCAGTTCTAAGAGGGAAGTTTATAGCAATACAAGCTTACCTCAAGAAACAAGAAAAATCTCTAATAAACAATCTAACCTTACACCTAAAGGAACTAGAGAAATAAGAACAAACAAAACCCAAAGTTAGTAAAAGGAAAGAAATCATAAAGATCAGAGCAGAAATAAATGAAATAGAAACAATGAAAACAACAGCAAAGATCAATAAAACTAAAAGCTGGTTCTTTGAGGAGATAAACAAAATTGATAAAGCATTAGCCAGACTCATCAGGAAAAAGAGAGGCCTCAAGTCAATAAAATTAGAAATGAAAAGGGAGAAGTTACAAAGGACACCACAGAAATACAAAGCATCGTAAGAGACTACTACAAGCAACTCTATGCCAATAAAAGGGACAACCTGGAAGAAATGGGCAAATTCTTAGAAAGGTATAACCTTCCAAGACTGAACCAGGAAGAAATAGAAAATATGAACAGACCAATCACAAGTAATGAAATTGAAACTGTGGTTAAAAATCTTCCAACAAACGAAAGTCCAGGACCAGAAGGCTTCACAGGGGAATTCTATTAAACATTTAGAGAAGAGCTAACACCCATCCTTCTCAAACTCTTCCAGAAAATTGCAAAGGAAGGAACACTCCCAAACTCATTCTATGAGGCCACCATAACCCTGACACCAAAACCAAAGATACTACAAAAAAAGAAAATTACAGACCAATATCACTGATGAATATAGATGCAAAAATCCTCAACAAAATACTAGCAAACAGAATCCAACAACACATTAAAAGGATCATACACCATGATCAAGTGGGATTTATCCCAGGGATGCAAGGATTCTTCAATATATGCAAATCAGTCAATGTGATATACCATATTAACAAATTGAAGAATAAAAACCATATGATCATCTCAACAGATGCAGAAAAAGCTTTCAACAAAATTCAACACCCATTTATGATAAAAAAAAAAAAAACAACTCTCCAGAAAGTGGGCATAGAGGGAACCTACCTTAACATAATAAAGGCCAAAAAAGAAAGTGTATTTTATGTGGTCACATTGTCAGGTAAAGGTACTATTTCCATTAAGTGTCAGAGAACGCTTTTCACGACACTTTATTTCCACACATGTTTTCAAACTAAAGCCCAAAGGAAAGCACACAGATTTAAAAAAAAAAAAAAAAAAGGTGGGGAGGGCAGGAGCTCGATGTTATTATCAGAGACAGGAGAGTCCAACATCATACTGGTTGCTTCCTGGCACAGCCCACCTCCAATAGCCAGAACCAACTTGAAATGGATTCCCTGTCCCTTCTAGGGAGGTCAGCAGCAAGCAGAAACAGGACAGACCTCTAAGATGCTTGCTGCAAGTTGAAGAATTTCAAGTCTGTGGTGCCACCGTTACCGAAAAGGTAGAACAGAGGGTTTCAGCAACCTCAATTTGCCACGGTGCCTTTTTTGAATTTGACTTCTCTCCTTTACCTAATTCTTGATTCCCAGACCCTGCTCATGTCTCTTCAGGAACCTCTGCCCACTAACTATCCCCTTGCTCTTATATCTCTATTTGTTCTCTTCCTACTTGGTCCTACCCGCCCCCGCCCCCACCAACTACTGCCACCAAAAGCTTAAGTTTCCCTCATTATGACACACACAGCAGGATGGCCATGCACCACCCCCATGTCCTCCCACCAAAGACCACTCACCTTTCTACTTTCCTGAACATTCAAGCTTCTGGAAATAAAGACTCCTCTATCCTCATGGCTGCCTCTTCTTTACCTCCATTCATTCCCTTAGAACTCAGAACTCTATTTTAGCTTCTGCCCTCAACACGCTAGCAGACTGCCCTGATTCCCCAAAACAAGTCAACGTCCAAATCCTGTTTTCTACATCATCTAAATATTTTGTGACTATGTCACCTTGTCTTCATCCCTATTCCCAGTGTCTGAAGTCAAGGCCCTCATGTCTCTGGACAATGACTTCATGCCTGGTCTTAGTGGGGCTTCTAACTTTGCCTTTCCCAGGTACTCAGTAATACTGCTTCAGAGTTAGTTGTCTTAAAATACAAACCTGAAGTCACCTCCTGTTCAAAAACCTTCAGGTGCACATCACTGACAGGCTAACTTATTCTATAGGCTATGTTCTATAGGATAAAGTCCAGTTTCCCCAACTATCATTCCAGGATCATTTTCCTCTATGTGTTTCCACTCTGGCCGCAATGACCTCTTCCTACAACTCACTTTGTCCAGCTCTTTCCTGTCTTGCTGTCTTCCTCTATGCTTTTCTTGCTCCCTGGAATATGTTCTTCCCATTTTCTCCATCTGTTCTACTTTTCCTTTAAAGTCTAGTTCAAGTGTCAGCTCCTCTCTGAAGCCTTCCCCACTCCCTGGCTTGCAGTGATCACTCCCTCTCTTGCTGTCCTCAGGGCTCCTATAGCACTGGTTCACTTTCTATCGTAGCGCTTAACATACTGCACTTTAATGACTACTTTTAAAAGAAGACTATCTTGTCTATCAAATAGCATGACTCTTCCACTAGGAATGAACAGTTCTTTACTTTGGTTTCAGAGTTTTTTCAGGCCTTTTGGAAATCATGCTTGCTAAGCATCTCTTCCTAATGTTCATCTTTTGAAAAGTTTGCTAAAATAGTATGAACTCTTGCCCAAGCCATAAATCTTTTGAGAATCCTCTAAATCGGCAAGAAAAACATTTGGACAATACAAGTGTGCTTTTACCATGTTTCCTGGGAAATGCAAGTTACCTTCTTTTTCTAAAAAAGCATAGTGAGGCTTCTCCTAGAAGCACAAATGCCAGAATTCAAGAGGTTGCAAGAATGCCTCATTTTTTTTCTTCAAAAGAGGAGAGCTACTTTATACGTGAAAAAACCTTGGTATTAAAAAAATCATGATTATCAAGACGGTACACTTGCCTTTCAGGTTTAGAGATGGACACACCATTCCGATCCTCAAAAAGAACACAATAAAAAGATGGAAAAACCATCCTATGGAATCTTATTTTCTCAAACAGAATCTTTTTCTCTTGATCCAGACTCAACCCCAGCTGCCTTCCTCCAGGAAGACTGGCTTTCCTCCTCCTTTCCCTGACACAAATGCACACAGACTTGGTTTTCTCCATTTAACAAGCAAATCTGTTTGCAAACAGGAAGCTGCCGAAGTGGGAGGGTGTGAAACAGGCAAACCGGAGGACCGTTCTGAAAATGCACCAGTGGAGCAGAAGCTGGATTTAGCCACACTGCTCAGCTTCAGAGATGTCCATCCCCAGTGATATAGGAAAAGGCCTGAGTCCCATCCTCCTGAGCCCTGGTGACAAAGGCTAGGCCCTGAAGGGAAACCATGCGGTTTTCCTCTCCTTTCCCCAGTGGGCAGGGAGACCTCTGCCAACAAACTCGGTCTGTTGGTTGGGGTGGCTGCAAAGTGATCCTTCTGGTGACAACTGAGTTATTTGATGGAAACCCACACACCACCAGCTGCTGCCTCTCCCAAGGGCTTAAAGAGAGCCGGAGATTCCGCCGTCAGCTTGCCCCCTGGGGAGCAGCGGCATCAAAGCCCAGATCGAGCTCAGGAAGAGGTCACCGGCAAGTCAGTGCCCAGTACAGCCCTCCCTTCCCGGCCGCAGGCCAAAGGGGTCATTAGGTGGAAAAGCTGCATTCTTTTGCCAGAAACCACTGCCTCTGTGAGCCCATAACTGCTTCTGAAAGGGAAATGAGTCTATTTCATTTCAATGGTCATATTGATAATCTGTTTTCCTAAGTAACTGAGAAACTCTTCACTAAGGAGAATAATGAGTAGCACCAACAGGTGTAACCGACACCCAAGAAACATAGGGTTGATATTACATTCACAGTAACATGAGATTTCTTGGCGGACAACTGTGGCAAATTCTTTCTTGGGGGTTAATTTGGCCCTAAAATGTCTTCATGGAGCTGATGACTATAGAAAACCTCCAAAAGATAGGAAAGACAGACCAGACATTTGCAAAGGGTCAGACAGTTTTCTCCCTACACCTTGGGGCTTATTGGTGAGGTGATGGCCACCAGCAAGGTCCATGAGAAGCCATGGCTGTACAGCCAAAGGGCAGAGACCTGCACAGAAACAGGATTTTCTGACAAAGACATAGCCTCTCAGAAAGTGTGAAACCTCTGCAGCCCTCATGATCTTTTGCATGTGAGCAGTCAGGGAAATTAACTCAAGGTAAATTTGATGTGGGAAGTTCTATGATTTAGATTTTGGCAGCTTTGCTCAACTAATTTAAAAAAAAGTAGTAATTTGGAAGACAGAGCATGCCCAGGGAACAGGTGATGTTGCCTAATCACCCCACAAGTATCCTATCTAAACAAGCCTTACACCTTATTCCCTCTCATGTCTATATGTGGCCACATAAACTCCTCTCACAATGTACATTTGAATAGAATGTAGCAGATAGATTTGTTCACTTTGATTACAAATGTCTGCCCCCTACTTCTTAAGGCAGGAAGCACATTTGCCTGCATCACTTAATACCTCAAAGATGTCAATGTCATAGCTGAGTGTTGTGTAAAGACAACAACAATCTATTGTTTACATTTAGTCTGGATATCTCATAACTTTTCTCAGGGGCTCAGCAAGACAATTTTAGCCCTAGGGAAACAACTTTCAAACAGCCAGAGCAAGAAAAATCCAGGTGGAGGGGGTTGAGAAGCTGAGTACCAGCAGGAAGCCAGCTTCTAAGCCAAGGATGGATGTGGTAATGGTACCCCGCCGGGCCCTCCACCCACTGCTGTGTGGTCTGAGGGCTTACACTGCCCTATCACTCGGGAGTTGAAAGAATCTACAGTGAAGAGCAAACTTCTCTGAGAGATGTTTACAACTCAATTCCAACTCTGACAGTTAGATGAAAATAATGCAGCGAAGCACACACAGACTGCTCATTACTTTCTAACCAGTCAGTTTTTTTCGCCTGACAAGGTTTTCTTCTTGAATCCATTATGGATGGCTGGTCCTGCACTTGAATAATGAGGATGAACTTGAGCGACAAAAAGTTTGTCTAAACTTGTAACAAATCATTCTCAACATCTTGACGTGGAGTGAATAATTAATTTCCACTGTAGAGGCTACCTGCCTGTTCAATTCTTCTCAGATGATTCCAAATTAGGGAGCCTTGGGCCTGTCTCTGAAGAAGCTAAGCATCATGTTCAGTTATTTAAAAATACATGAGGAGCAATAATACTTCCGAGTCTGATGACCTAGCAGATTGGGCCCAAATCTCTGCTTCATCAGTGCTGTGATACGATCTCCCCAGGCAGCTGCATTATATGTGCCAGTTACACAGTTCCTCTCGCTCCCATTTATTACTGTACACAGAGCCCCAGGTCGTGCTTATGCAGTGAGATGTACAATTTTTCCAGGTTCAAAACCAAACAATGAAAGAAAGGAAACAGAACAGAATCTATTTGAACTTGACTTCTATATTCTTTGGGGTTTATACCTCTTTGGACTGCTCTAAGCTATGGACATGATTTGAATCCCAGGACCACTAGACCCCAGTACTTCCAGGTATCTCTTGGGTTGCAATCCTCCTCCAATCCAGGTCTGAAGGAAAAAAGGGAATGGGGGGGCTTCCCTGGTGATGCAGTGGTTGGGAGTCCGCCTGCCGATGAAGGGGACATGGATTCGTGCCCCGGTATCCCACATGCCGCGGAGCGGCTGGGCCCGTGAGCCATGGCCGCTGAGCCTGCGCGTCCGGAGCCTGTGCTCCACAACGGGAGAGGCCACAACAGTGAGAGGCCCGTGTACCGCACACACACACACAAAAAAAAGCGAATGGGAACTGGCATTGCCTGATTCCCTCATATCTTTTTAGTCTACAAAATAGATTGATTCCCTCCAAGAGGTGGGTTTTAATTCAGCTGTTTTGCAAGCATAGCTACAACTCCAGGAGTGAGAAACTCCTATGATACTGTCCCTTGTGCCCCCACCTCTGGTCAAGATGAGACAGAAGGACCAGATTTACCCTCCCTCCTGAAATGACAATAGAGAAAAATAAATAAATAAAACTAGGACAAGGTAGTGTGTATGAAACAATGGTTTTCAAGACACTGGCCATCAGGCAACGAAGGGTGGTGAGCCCAACAGCTGGCCTTGCTTTCTGCCTATGGGGGTTCCAGGCTGTGGCATATGGAGGGGACCCCCAGGGGAAGCCTGAGTAAAGGAGACAGAGCTGAGTATCTGGAGAGACCAAGACAGCTAGTGTGCATGGGACAGATAAAATACCAGATGGCATGCGGCATTTGGGACATACTGAAAAGTTATGTGCTGTTTATCTGAAATTCAAGTTTTGCTGAGTGCCCGTTTGTTTGGTTTTTTTTTTTTCTTTTCTAAATCTGGGAACTCTACTCCCAAGCAACACTGTACAACACTGTACTACTAGATGTGACCCTTGAGAGAAAAGGGGAAGGGAAGAATACACATGCTACAGGAGCCACTCAGATGGCAACTGTATAGCTCATGGTTAATCTGGCACCCAGCAGCCATAGGAGGAGTAAATGCCTTTCTGTTTTACACTCCTGTTCTCTGCAGATGCCACCATTTTCTCTTTACTCACTCTCTTCCACTGCCAAGGAGCAAGGGTTCCACTTAGCTGGTAGGAAGCTACATGAACCCCATCCCACTCCATCCAACGACGCAAAACGAGCTACCCAGCTCTCAGGTCTTTACAGGGGTGAAGGGGCCTGTCACCTCTCCAGGGCCTTCTCACCTCTCTCAGAGTACGAGTCGATGTCCTCACAGTGGCCTCCAAGGCCCCCAGCACTCTGGCTCCAGCTACCTCAGCTGCTGTTCCTCTGTTACGCCAAGCACGGCCCATCTCAGGCCCAGGTACTTGCTGTTCCTTCTGCCTGGAACTCTCTCCACAGATCCCTCTAAAGCTCAATCTCACTCCTCCATCAGGCCTTTGCCCAGTGAGGCTCCTCCCCTCCACCATATTGTTCTGCTTTACTTCTCTGCCAACAGATTCATTTATTTGCCTTTCTATTTACTGTTGCTCTCTCTCCTGTCCTAGAATGAACACTCAGTTAGGTCAGGAACTTGGCTTTGTTCCTTGACGTGTCCTCAGAACCCAGACTCAAAGCTGGCACGTATCAGGAATTCAATCAACATTTGTGGAAGGAATCAATGAACCGTCCTGAGGTCGTTCTTTGCTCTTCAACAGGAGGGTTCTCATCTGCCCGCTTTCAGCTACGTCCAAACTGATTCTTCAGAACACAGTGCTGGAGACTGTAGCCCACGGCAGACTAGAGGCCTGCCTGCACTGTATTACTTGAGGATTTGCAGGGCGGGCCTGCCTGAACCCCATTTAGAGACCTTCTGTCCATTGTTTCACGGTAATTCTTTATTCTTTGGCTCTTAAAAGCTTATCTTTGAAAAAAACTCCAGTGTAAATGTTCTTCAGAGGCAATTAAATCTCATTTGGTCAGCACTTTCACTGTCAGGCTGATATGAATAGATCACAGATAGAGGTTTTATGGAGGTGGGGTGAGGCCAGAGGTGGGGGGAAAACAGTTGGAGGATTCCTGAGAGGGGCGCTGAAACACTCAGAGGTCCAGCCATCTGGCCAAAGGGGGCAACTTATCTGTCATCAGTTATCTACTCCTTGAGACTCCCTCCTCCCTAATCACCTCTCTAATCTGAGAAGATGTTAATGGAAGAAGGCATGTCTTTGACACCCAATCATGCTGCTATGTCCATGTATGCTCGACAAAGCACACAAAGTGCTAATGAACCACTGTGGTCCATCCTAAACCCCTACTATAATTGAATGCCCTTTCTAACCACAGGGATGAGCAGACAGCTCAGGCTGGATGGCCAGAATAACACATCCTTCTAGGGACGCCGTTTAGTTCAAGGGTAGGCACATGACCTAAGCAAGGCCATTAAAAGTACTTTTCAGGGGGCTTCCCTGGTGGCGCAGTGGTTGACAGTCCGCCTGCTGATGCAGCGGACACGGGTTCGTGCCCCAGTCCGGGAGGATCCCACATGCCGCGGAGCGGCTGGGACCGTGAGCCATGGCCGATGAGCCTGCGTGTCCGGAGCCTGTGCTCTGCAACAGGAGAGGCCACAACAGTGAGAGGCCCATGTACCGCAAAAAAAAAAAAAAAAAGAAAGAAAAGTACTTTTCAGAATTAATAGGGATGGTAGAGAAGAGTTTAGAAACACATTCTCTTCTCCATGATCAACAGCAGTGAGGATGCTAAGGGCCTGGAGCCACTGTGGGTCTCTTTGTCCCCATAGAGAGAACCTGCCTGAAAATAAAGCAGAGCCAACCAAGAGACACAGAGGAGAATTCTGATGACATCATCTAAATCCTCAGTTCAACTGTGTCTGAAGCCAACATCATCACCTGGACTATCCAATTACACTAGCAAATAATTTTCTCGTTTTGCAAGCTTGTTAGAGTTGGGTTTTTCATACCTGAAACATCATCAATGCATATCATTACTACATACAGGCCTTACCTGCTTGTAGGTATCAGAGAAGCATCTACCCAATGAGTTGATCACTGTTTTCTACTGGAGAAACTATTTATTGAACACATAATACATCCAGGCTAAAAGAATATATCAGCACACCAGAGAGATTTCATGGTTCTCCAGATTTGCTCAACAGTATTTCTTTTCACTATGGAAGGCAAGATAAACTTCCTATGGTCCTAGAATCTTATCCCTGACCTAGAAGCTTAGCCAAATAACTCAGTGAAAAGCCCCTGGGAACATCCCTAGAGAGTCAACACAAAAAAGTTTATAAGGTCACATATCACCCAGTTAAACTCTAAGCTACATACTTAAGGCAGTATCTCAGGAGTGTGGTTTAGAGCCTTGGTCTCCAGTACCAGGACTGTGGCCTTAGAGCATGAAAACTAGCCATGGCTGCTCACTCAGATCACTGAGCCACGTCTCACACTAAAAATACTCACCCAAGAAGACCAAACTTTTCTTTTGTATGTTTGATAGAAAGTATCATCATTTTTGACTCAGAGAACTCTGTATTTACAATATTTCCATAAATATTATCTCACTGGGGCTTTCGCAGCAACCTAGGAAATGTTATGGTTCCTACTTTCCAAATGAGACAACCAAGGCTTTCCAAGTTTACCATGTGCACAAGGTCACCAAGCCAGTCAGTGGCAGAACCAGGACTTAGACTCGGGCCATCTGACTTAAGGATTCATGCTCTTTTCATTCTGCTTCCAAGTTTCCCCAAGACATCCAATACCAAAAAAAAAAAAAAAAAAGGCTTTAAACAAAGATTATATGTATAGATTAAAAGTACACATTCTATCTAGAAAGAAAAAAATTAGTCTACAACTTTCAAAAATCTAATTCATGTCAGTCCTATTTATACTTTTATTATGAACATATTATGAACTCAACTATTTTCCATTTACATTAAGACTTTGTTATGGTGATAATGCCTTTCAGTTTTTTAATAATTTGCTTGGTTTATATGCTTTTAACAGTAACTCAAGCTTAATACTTTCCAGTTTTGACAGTTAAAAGTAACAAAGTACTAAGCAGACATTCTTCATTTAAAATCATAAATAGATCCCTATTTTGTGATATGTTTATTGTGCTAATTGAAGTAGGTATTTCAATGACAGTCATTGTGCATGCACAAACCAGATGGCTTAAGAGAATGGTCTAGCCCAGTGAAATTGAACTTTGAGATCAGATAAACTTCAATTCAGATCACAGCCACCCTAATCTATGTGACCTTGGCCAAGTTACTTAGCAACTCTGAAGCTTGTTTTCTTAAACTGGTTAAGAAGGGATGAACATTTACCATTTAGAATTGTTGTGAGGATTAAATGAGCACACGAACATGTAAAAGTTCAATAAAAGTGAGTTCCTTCCCTTTAAAGATCACCAATATGTTCCATCATTTGTAGACAACAGTATAAGCTAAAAAACAACGGTGCAAGCAATATTTTGATTTTATATCCTGTCATCATTTCTACTAATAAAAGGCACCACTCCAGATGAAAGATAACCATTACTTAACTGCCACATCACCCCAGGAAGGGAGAGGCAAAACACTTCTGACAGAACAGGAACATGTGGCCTGCTATTATAAGTGAGAAATGTCCATACAAAACAACTGTTTATCTCTGGGTTGACAAGATATTCCATATGCGTTTTGGCAATGGAATTTATTTTTTACAGCTCATCTAAAATTATGGCTGGCTAAGAATCTCTCTTCTGGCTTTAATTTGGAAACCATCCAAGACTTATTTAAAGCACAAACTCAGCCAAATCTAACTAAGAGTAACGATATTTTGAAGACATTGGAGAAAACAACGGACTTGATTAGGAACAGATTCCTCTTAACCATTTAAGTTCGGCATTGAATGTCAAGGATACACAGAAATACTTGAATATAATTATCGGCCATGAAGCTGATGGGAGACGAAACTGTGGTTATTCATTTACTTCAATGAAAAAAGAAAAATGATTCATTTTATGTTTTCTAAAATTAAATTTATATCAATGCGTCATACATGTTTACTGAATGTTGTTACAGAATTATTATTCTACAGTGAAATTTACAATTTGACCTAGAAGAATCTTCAGAGATTTCATCGAACCTATTAACACTGAAAGACTCACATCTTCATTCCTTGTGTATGTGTATATATATTTATATACTAAGGATGTTTATATTTAATATGCATCACACATATACATTACTGGGTAAAGTGCACCTTTGACATATAAAGTATTTCAATTCATCTCGGATTACTAAATGCATCTAACACCCACTAACAGAAAAAACAAAACAAAACAAATCTCGGCACTTCTCAGTATACTCTTCAGAATTAGCTTCATGGCTTTAAGCATGTATCTTATTTACGTTTAAATTTGCTTATCTTCACAAACCCAGATATTTTATAAAATTAAAGATATTGGCTCAGAGTTAGAAAAAAAGAAAAAGCACTGTCACAAACAGCTTTAATTTTCTACTTATACCTGGTTAGAAAGTAAATACCAACATAGTTAGGTAGCTAAAGGGATCTTTCATCCGTTACTGGGTTTCAAACCTCTTTACAGATTTGTTCAGAAGCAAAGTCTTTATGATTCCTCATGTCCAAATCAGCTGTCCCAGCCACTCATTCATTTCTATGCTCCCCCATGATAAAGATGCAAACTACAATAAAGTACCCGAGTGAAATGCCAATAAATGCTCATTTAAATAACTGTCTCTAGTCATGTGATGGTAGACGTGATCACTCACAGTAGGCTCATGCTGAGACCAAGGGGCTGGCACTGCCTACTGCTATCCCTCTGTGGGATGTTCACTGACCACTAGCATCCCTGCAGCTGGCACCACGGTCAACCTCATTAGTCTCGGCCCCACTGGTCACAGGATTTCATAACAACAAACAGCACCAAGTCTAAAAACACAAACTTGATATCCCACAGCAGCAGTCTTCTGAGTCCTTGAGTAGTAGTCCTTGGGCACCCCCCTACCTAGGGCCGGTTCTGACAGACACACTCTTAGTCTGTGCACGATTTACGGCAAATGGATGGATCATCCCCAAAGCTAGTGGCCCAAGTTTAGCAAAGCTGTTTAATATGTTAAGTTCAGCCTAGTATTAACAAAAACAACACTAGCCTATGTTTTCACCTTAAATCAGGCTCTCAAGTAGACGTCTGGGTTAAGATGATGAATAAAGGACATTTATCCAAGGCAGATTGTGAATCTACACAAGTATGACAGTAACACCGAGTACCTGGTGAAAGCTTTTTCGCATACATGATGCAAAAGGTGTATGCAAGCCTTCTCTGCACCTTCAGTATATGGGGAGTGAAAATCAAATTAGGAAATCTGAATTCCACAGTCATTTACTAATCATACCACTTCGGCAGTGCTATTCATTGCCCTTCCTCAATTATAAAATGGAAACAGCTATAGTCTCCCTGTTCTATGAGGAAAGCACTTGTGAACTAATCAACCACAAAAACAAGTATGAATTTATTAGTGTCTTATAATGTCTTTCCTATCTGATATTCTTACACTGTACAGAAATATCTATGACCAATAAAAAGCTCTTAATACACAATATTTACACTTATGTATATTCCCTTTTCCCCAAAGCAACCTCTCTCCAAATACATTTAACCATTTCTGAAGGAGATATCTGTAGCTGTTTTGGTTCTCTATCTGCTACTGTATAATAATCATGGGAAAAGAACCTCATCTTTCTCTGTTAGAGTGCACTGCCCTGAGTAAGGGGTCTTGGGGTCTTAAGTATATGTATACAATCTTTTTAAAAACAAACTTATGCTTACCAAAGGGGAAAGGGGCCAGGGAGAGATA
Organism: Mesoplodon bidens; assembly: GCF_964165515.1. Lineage (NCBI taxonomy): Eukaryota > Metazoa > Chordata > Mammalia > Artiodactyla > Ziphiidae > Mesoplodon > Mesoplodon bidens. Next base: position 101,371,654 of record NC_138178.1, on the reverse strand, counting down.
AATTAGGAGTTTGGGATTAACATATACACTCTACTATATATAAAATACATAACCAAAAAGAACCTACTGTATATAGCACAGGGAACCATACTCAATATTTTATAATAATCTGTAAGGGAAAAGAATCTGAAAAGGAGTATATATTACATATGTTTAACTGAATCACTGTGCTGTACACCTGAAACTAACACACATTATAAATCAAGTATTTAAAAGTCACTGTTGAAATTAATATATTCGCTTAGAAAATTTGGAAAACACAAAGGAAAGAAAAAAGAAAATTAAATCACCACAGTCCTCCACCAGAGATAATCACTGTTAAGATTTTGATAGATATCCTTGTTCAATTATTTACATAGATAGGGATTTGAGAGAGAGGGAGATAGATACTAATTGATCCCCAAATGCTATCAAATATAAGGTTTACCATTCTTCTCATAAGAATCATGTAAGAGTGGGGCAAATACATTATAAAATGTATCCTTATTTTAAAAATGTTAACACAAAACAATTTGTCTTAGTCTTAAGAAATGACATTTTTTTCCACACAGCATCACACTGAACATATTGCTTATAGCCCAATTTTTCCAGTAAAATATTGTGAACATTTGTCCATGTAAAAAGTATTCTACACGTCAGAAATTCCAGAATTTCTGCAGCATCATTTTAATGGCTATACTGTATTCAGCTGGGGAGGGGGACAGCTGAATATAATCTTTGGATGGCCTGTTACAGGATTTTACCAGGTGGCTTAAATTCATGCAATATATAGAGTGCTTGTGAAATCAACAAGAAACTTACACCCATCCTGACCAAGGCTATTACTGCAAGGATAAAATTATTAAGGTTTTGCATGAGCTTTGAGAAGTTAAAAATGCTCTCTAAATGTAATGCAGTACTTCCATCATCTGAAGGAAGGCATCCAGGGGCTTCTTGACTCCATTCGCCTTCAGAAGGTTTCACCCAACAAAGCCGTGCTATTTTTAAGACCTCAAAACAGCTGAGCAGAAGATAGCACTAATGAGACTCTTGAGGGACACACCTCACACGGTGCAGATAAGAAGAGCACTAGTTCATATCTGGCCCAGGGTTGCGAATGCCTTTAACATGTCCTGGTAACCAGAAACTATGTCTTACACAACCAAAACTTGTTTCTGGGTGACCAGGTCACGGTGGGTGGTAAGGCACCCTGCTGGCCCAGCAAGTCATTTCTCTAAGATGGAGCTGCCCAGTCTGCCTTGACTCTAGGTGACTATGACTGACCCAGACAGTCGCTCACAGATCAGAGGCAAGAAAAGAGAACCAGAAATTTACAAAAGAAGGTTCACAGAATATTGTTTCTCCTTCAGGTCATAGCTTTAGTATGTTGAAGTGTGAGCTGGGGGAAGAAAGAATCAGTGATGATAACTTTAGCAACTCAACTCCCCAGTGGAGGCCAACTCAGGCACCTTGCCTTGGAAGCTATTTTGTTCCTTTCACACTCTAAAAAATTCAAGCACCCGTACCCTTTACTTCCTCACTTACAGCAAGAAATTGTCCCTTTCTCTTACCTTGTTCTTGCAGCTCTCATGAAGGAAGAAGGTCTCTGTGAAGGAAGTTCAAATTACGATAGAACTCAGCCCTCTACAGCTTTCACCAATGTCTAAGCAGGGAAATGGCTCAGGGCCTCATATGCTCTCTCCCAGCACATAAACACAAAGAGCAACAGGATCGGGACTTCCCTGGTGGTGCAGTGGTTAGGAATCCGCCTGCCAACGCAAGGGACACGGGTTCATAGCCCTGGCCCGGGAAGACCTCACACGCTGCCGAGCAGCTAAGCCCCTGCGCCCCAGCAACTGAGCCTGCGCTCTGGAGCCCCCGTGCTACAATTACTGAAGCCTGTGCGCCTAAAACAGATGCTCTGCATCAAGAGAAGCACGTCAATGAGAAGCCCGTCCACCGCAGCAAAGAATAGCCCCCCGCTCGTTGCAACTAGAGAAAGCCCGCGTCCAAAAATGAAGACCCAATGCAGCCAAAAATAAATAAGTAAAATAAATAATTTTTTTAAAAAGAGCAACAGGTTCAATCAATAATCATCACGGAGAGTGGGTTTTAAAGGAAAAGGAGTCACAAAAGAGAACTTCATTCTCGATCAACTGATGTATTAAATTATGACAATTCGGACCTTAATAGTACTATAAATGCTGTGCTTAAATTGATAATGAGCAAATAAAAATTATTTCATCAAGTCCCAACACAAAATAGGTTTATTTCACAGGTGAAGAAATAGAGACTGAGAAAGAGGAGGTCACCTATCAAAGGTGATGCCAGGATCTGGCCCCAGGTGTAATGGGTTCTAACGCCTGTGCTCCTTACTACGAGGTCTGTGTTCTTAGGACTCTTGGTGTCTACTCATCTAAATCCCAACCCTTGTGTAGCATTCTGGATTTACATCAAATGCTACAGTTTGGAGAAACTAAACAGTCAACCTAGAGACCCAAGAAATGTCAGCACAATCTGGAAGGTCCATTCTTAGCATGCTGTGGGCCGGTGACAGCTTATAGTGCCCTTCAGCACCCAGGTACCCTGATTACTGGAGATGCCCACTTTGTCCAGGGTGAGGGAACCCCTCTAGGTTGGGGCCTCACACTCCTTAAGGCCAGGCACGTGGCTCAACTCTGCCCCGGGGGGTCTGCATAACCCATCACCTCACAGGTCAAGGTTCCTTCTCAACTCTGTGCTTCACGGTGCGCCCAACATCACCTCACTCACACAGGAGGGAACCAAAGCCTCCCCTGCCTAGGTAACAAGAGCACGGGACAATCCATCTCCCTGAAATCCCACGTAGAGAGAAATCTCTTGTTTTACACAAATTGAAGCTAATACAGATCTATTTGAAGAAATTTTGAAAAAATTGGAGAAAACAATGGACTTGATTATGAACAGATTCCCCTTAACCATTTAAGTTCGGGGTTGAATGTCAAGGATACACAGAAATACCTGAATATAATTATCGGCCATGAAGCTGATGGGAGAGGAAACTGTGGTTATTTATTTACTTTAATGAAAAAAGAAAAATGATTCATTTTATGTTTTCTAAAATTACATTTATATCAACGCATCATACATGTTTACTGAATGTTGTTACAGAATTATTATTCTACAGTGAAATTTACAATTTGACCTAGAAGAATCTTCAGAGATTTCATCGAACCTATTAACACTGAAAGACTCACTTCTTCATTTCTTGTGTATGTATATATTTATATACTAAGGATGTTTATATTTAATATGTATCAGGCATATACATTACTGGGTAAAGTGTACCTTTGACATATAAAGTATTTCAATTCATCTCGGATTACTAAATGCATCTAATACCCACTAACAAAACAAAACAAAACAAATCTCGGCATTTCTCAGTATAGTCTTCAGAATTAGCTTCATGGCTTTAAGCATGTATCTTATTTAGTGTTTAAATTTGCTTATCTTCAGAAACCCAGATATTTTATAAAGATAAAGATATTGGCTCAGAGTTTGAAAAAAAAGAAAAAGCACTGTCACAAACAGCTTTAATTTGCTACTTATACCTGGTTAGAAAGTAAATACCAACATAGTTAGGTAGCTAAAGGGATCTTTCATCCATTACTGGGTTTCAAACCTCTTTACAGAGTCGTTCAGAAGCAAAGTCTTTATGATTCCTCGTGTCCAAGTCAGCTGTCCCAGCCACTCATTCATTTCTATGCTCCCCCATAATAAAGATGCAAACTAAAATAAAGTACCCAAGTGAAATGCCAATAAATGCTCATTTAAATAACTCTGTCTCTAGTCATGTGATGGTAGACGTGGTCACTCACAGTAGGCTCATGCTGAGACCAAGGGGCTGGCACTGCCTACTGCTATCCCTCTGTGGGATGTTCACTGACCACTAGCATCCCTGCAGCTGGCACCATGGTCAACCTCATTAGTCTCGGCCCCACTGGTCACAGGATTTCATAACAACAAACAGCACCAAGTCTAAAAACACAAACTTGATATCCCACAGCAGCAGTCTTCTGAGTCCTTGAGTAGTAGTCCTTGGGCACCCCCCTACCTAGGGCCGGTTCTGACAGACACACTCTTAGTCTGTGCACGATTTACGGCAAATGGATGGATCATCCCCAAAGCTAGTGGCCCAAGTTTAGCAAAGCTGTTTAATATGTTAAGTTCAGCCTAGTATTAACAAAAACAACACTAGCCTATGTTTTCACCTTAAATCAGGCTCTCAAGTAGACGTCTGGGTTAAGATGATGAATAAAGGACATTTATCCAAGGCAGATTGTGAATCTACACAAGTATGACAGTAACACCGAGTACCTGGTGAAAGCTTTTTCGCATACATGATGCAAAAGGTGTATGCAAGCCTTCTCTGCACCTTCAGTATATGGGGAGTGAAAATCAAATTAGGAAATCTGAATTCCACAGTCATTTACTAATCATACCACTTCGGCAGTGCTATTCATTGCCCTTAATCATCTATAAAATGGAAACAGCTGTAGTCTCCCTGTTCTATGAGGAAAGCACTTGTGAACTAATCAACCACAAAAACAAGTATGAATTTATTAGTGTCTTATAATGTCTTTCCTATCTGATATTCTTACACTGTACAGAAATATCTACGACCAAGAAAAAGCTCTTAAAACACAATATTTACACTTATATATATTCCCTTTTCCCCAAAGCAACCTCTCTCTAAACACATTTAACCATTTCTGCAGGAGATATCTGTAGCTGTTTTGATTCTCTATCTGCTACTTGAGAATAATCATGGGAAGAGACCCTCACCTTTCTCTGTTAGAGTGCACTGCCCTGAGTAAGGGGTCTTGGGGTCTTAAGTATCTGTATACTATCTTTTTAAAAACAAACTTATGCTTACCAAAGGGGAAAGGGGCCAGGGAGAGATAAATTAGGAGTTTGGGATTAACATATACACTCTACTATATATAAAATACTTAACCAAAAAGAACTTACTGTATATAGCACAGGGAACCATACTCAATATTTTATAATAATCTGTAAGGGAAAAGAATCTGAAAAAGAGTATATATTACATATGTATAACTGAATCACTGTGCTGTACACCTGAAAATAACACAAATTATAAATCAAGTATTTAAAAGTCACTGTTGAAATTAATATATTCACTCAGAAAATTTGGAAAACACAACGGAAAGAAAAAAAATTAAATCACCCACAGTCCTCCACCAGAGATAATCACTGTTAAGATTTTGGTAGATATCCTTGTTCAATTATTTACAGAGATAGGGATTTGAGAGAGAGGGAGATAGATACTAATTGATCCCCAAATGCTATCAAATATAAGATTTACCATTCTTCTCATAAGAATCATGTAAGAGTGGGGCAAATACATTATAAAATGTATCCTTATTTTAAAAATGTTAACACAAAACAATTTGTCTTAGTCTTAAAGAAATATGACATTTTTTCCACACAGCATCACACTGAACATATTGTTTATAGCCCAATTTTTCCAGTAAAATATTGTGAACATTTGTCCATGTAAAAAGTATTCTACACATCAGAAATTCCAGAATTTCTACAGCATCATTTTAATGGCTGTACAGTATTCAGCTGGGGAGGGGGACAGCTGAATATAATCTTTGGATGGCCTGTTACAGGATTTTACCAGGTGGCTTAAATTCATGCAATATATAGAGTGCTTGTGAAATCAACAAGAAACTTACACCCATCCTGACCAAGGCTATTACTGCAAGGATAAAATTATTAAGGTTTTGCATGAGCTTTGAGAAGTTAAAAATGCTCTCTAAATGTAATGCAGTACTTCCATCATCTGAAGGAAGGCATCCAGGGGCTTCTTGACTCCTTTCTCCTTCAGGATGTTTCACCCAACACAGTAGTGTTATTTTTAAGACCTCATAACAGCTGAGCAGAAGATACCACTAAATGAGACTCTTGAGGGACACACCTCACACGGTGCAGATAAGAAGAGCACTAGTTCATATCTGGCCCAGGGTTGCGAATGCCTTTAACATGTCCTGGTAACCAGAAACTATGTCTTACACAACCAAAACTTGTTTCTGGGTGACCAGGTCACGGTGGGTGGTAAGGCATCCTGCTGGCCCAGCAAGTCATTTCTCTAAGATGGAGCTGCCCAGGCTGCCTTGACTCTAGGTGACTATGACTGACCCAGACAGTCGCTCACAGATCAGAGGCAAGAAAAGGGAACCAGAAATTTACAAAAGAAGGTTCACAGAATATTGTTTCTCCTTCAGGTCATAGCTTTAGTATGTTGAAGTGTGAGCTGGGGGAAGAAAGAATCAGTGATGATAACTTAGCAACACCACTCCCCAGGGGAGGCCAACTCAGGCCCCTTGCCATGCAAGCTATTTTTTTCCTTTCACACTCTAAAAAATTCAAGCACCCGTACTGTTTACTTCCTCACTTACTGCAAGAAATTGTCCCTTTCTCTTACCTTGTTCTTGCAGCTCTCATGAAGGAAGAAGGTCTCTGTGAAGGAAGTTCAAATTACGATAGAACTCAGCCCTCTACAGCTTTCACCAACCTCTAAGCAGGGAAATAGCTCAGGACCTCATCTGTTCTCTCCCAGCACATGAACAGAAAGAGCAACAGGTTCGAAACTTCCCTGGTGGTGCAGTGGTTAGGAATCCGCTTGCCAACGCAAGGGACACGGGTTCGTAGCCCTGGTCCGGGAAGATCTCACACACTGCCAAGCAAATAAGCCCGTGCGCAACAGCTACTGAGCCTGCGCTCTAGAGCCCCCGTGCTACAATTACTGAAGCCTGTGCGCCTAAAGCAGGTGCTCTGCATCAAGAGAAGCACCGCAATGAGAAGCCCGTGCACCGCAGCAAAGAATAGCCCCCCGCTCGTTGCAACTAGAGAAAGCCCGCACCCAAAAATGAAGACCCAACGCAGCCAAAAATATATAAGTAAAATAAATAAATTTTTTAAAAAGAGCAACAGGTTCAATCAATCTTCATCACGGAGAGTGGATTTTAAAGGAAAAGGAGTCACAAAAGAGAACTTCAGTCTCGATCAACTGATGTATTAAATTATGACAATTCGGACCTTAATAGCACTATAAATGCTGTGCTTAAATTGATAATGAGCAAATAAAACTTACGTCATCAAAATCTCACCATAAAATAGGTCTATTTCACAGGTGAAGAAATAGAGACTGAGAAAGAGGAGGTCACCTATCAAAGGTGATGCCAGGATCTGGCCCCAGGTGTAATGGGTTCTAACGCCTGTGCTCTTTACTACAAGGTCTCTGTGTTCTTAGGACTCTTGGTGTCTACTCATCTAAATCCCAAACCTTGTGTAGGATTCTGGAATTACATCTAATGCCACAGTTTGGAGAAACTAAACAGACAACCTAGAGACCCAAGCAGTGTCAGCACAATCTGGAAGGTCCATTCTTAGCATGCTGTGGGCCGGTGACAGCTTATAGTGCCCTTCAGCACCCAGGTACCCTGACTACTGGAGATGCCCACTTTCTCCAGGGTGAGGGAACCCCTCCAGGTTGGGGCCTCACTCTCCTTAGGGCCAGGCACGTGGCTCAACTCTGCCCCGGGGGATCTGCACAATGCATCACTCCGCAGCTCAAGGTCCCTTCTCTCCTCTGTGCTTCACGGTGCTCCCAACACCACCTCACTCACACAGGAGGCAACCAAAGCCTCCCCTGCCTAGGTAACAAGAGCACGGGACAATCCATCTCCCTGAAATCCCACGTAGAGAGAAATCTCTTGTTTTACACAAATTGAAGCTAGTACAGACCTATCTGAAGAAATTTTGAAGAAATTGGAGAAAACAATGGACTTGACTATGAACAGATTCCTCTTAACCACTTAAGTTCAGCGTTGAATGTCAAGGATACACAGAAATACTTGAATATAATTATCGACCATGTAGGTGATGGGAGACGAAATTGTGGTTATTTATTTACTTCAATGAAAAATGTTTCATTTTATGTTTTCTAAAATTACATTTATATCAACGTATCATACATGTTTACTGAAAGTTGTTACAGAATTATTATTCTACAGTGAAATTTACAATTTGACCTAGAAGAATCTTCAGAGATTTCATCGAACCTATTAACACTCATTGAACCTATTAACACTGAAAGACTCACATCTTCATTTCTTGTGTATGTGTATATATATTTATATACTAAGGATGTTTATATTTAATATGTATCAGGCATATACATTACTGGGTAAAGTGTACCTTTGACATATAAAGTATTTCAATTCATCTCGGATTACTAAATGCATCTAATACCCACTAACAAAACAAAACAAAACAAAACAAATCTCGGCATTTCTCAGTATAGTCTTCAGAATTAGCTTCATGGCTTTAAGCATGTATCTTATTTAGTGTTTAAATTTGCTTATCTTCAGAAACCCAGATATTTTATAAAGATAAAGATATTGGCTCAGAGTTTGAAAAAAAAGAAAAAGCACTGTCACAAACAGCTTTAATTTTCTACTTATACCTGGTTAGAAAGTAAATACCAACATAGTTAGGTAGCTAAAGGGATCTTTCATCCATTACTGGGTTTCAAACCTCTTTACAGAGTCGTTCAGAAGCAAAGTCTTTATGATTCCTCGTGTCCAAGTCAGCTGTCCCAGCCACTCATTCATTTCTATGCTCCCCCATAATAAAGATGCAAACTAAAATAAAGTACCCAAGTGAAATGCCAATAAATGCTCATTTAAATAACTCTGTCTCTAGTCATGTGATGGTAGACGTGGTCACTCACAGTAGGCTCATGCTGAGACCAAGGGGCTGGCACTGCCTACTGCTATCCCTCTGTGGGATGTTCACTGACCACTAGCATCCCTGCAGCTGGCACCATGGTCAACCTCATTAGTCTCGGCCCCACTGGTCACAGGATTTCATAACAACAAACAGCACCAAGTCTAAAAACACAAACTTGATATCCCACAGCAGCAGTCTTCTGAGTCCTTGAGTAGTAGTCCTTGGGCACCCCCCTACCTAGGGCCGGTTCTGACAGACACACTCTTAGTCTGTGCACGATTTACGGCAAATGGATGGATCATCCCCAAAGCTAGTGGCCCAAGTTTAGCAAAGCTGTTTAATATGTTAAGTTCAGCCTAGTATTAACAAAAACAACACTAGCCTATGTTTTCACCTTAAATCAGGCTCTCAAGTAGACGTCTGGGTTAAGATGATGAATAAAGGACATTTATCCAAGGCAGATTGTGAATCTACACAAGTATGACAGTAACACCGAGTACCTGGTGAAAGCTTTTTCGCATACATGATGCAAAAGGTGTATGCAAGCCTTCTCTGCACCTTCAGTATATGGGGAGTGAAAATCAAATTAGGAAATCTGAATTCCACAGTCATTTACTAATCATACCACTTCGGCAGTGCTATTCATTGCCCTTAATCATCTATAAAATGGAAACAGCTGTAGTCTCCCTGTTCTATGAGGAAAGCACTTGTGAACTAATCAACCACAAAAACAAGTATGAATTTATTAGTGTCTTATAATGTCTTTCCTATCTGATATTCTTACACTGTACAGAAATATCTACGACCAAGAAAAAGCTCTTAAAACACAATATTTACACTTATATATATTCCCTTTTCCCCAAAGCAACCTCTCTCTAAACACATTTAACCATTTCTGCAGGAGATATCTGTAGCTGTTTTGATTCTCTATCTGCTACTTGAGAATAATCATGGGAAGAGACCCTCACCTTTCTCTGTTAGAGTGCACTGCCCTGAGTAAGGGGTCTTGGGGTCTTAAGTATCTGTATACTATCTTTTTAAAAACAAACTTATGCTTACCAAAGGGGAAAGGGGCCAGGGAGAGATAAATTAGGAGTTTGGGATTAACATATACACTCTACTATATATAAAATACTTAACCAAAAAGAACTTACTGTATATAGCACAGGGAACCATACTCAATATTTTATAATAATCTGTAAGGGAAAAGAATCTGAAAAAGAGTATATATTACATATGTATAACTGAATCACTGTGCTGTACACCTGAAAATAACACAAATTATAAATCAAGTATTTAAAAGTCACTGTTGAAATTAATATATTCACTCAGAAAATTTGGAAAACACAACGGAAAGAAAAAAAATTAAATCACCCACAGTCCTCCACCAGAGATAATCACTGTTAAGATTTTGGTAGATATCCTTGTTCAATTATTTACAGAGATAGGGATTTGAGAGAGAGGGAGATAGATACTAATTGATCCCCAAATGCTATCAAATATAAGATTTACCATTCTTCTCATAAGAATCATGTAAGAGTGGGGCAAATACATTATAAAATGTATCCTTATTTTAAAAATGTTAACACAAAACAATTTGTCTTAGTCTTAAAGAAATATGACATTTTTTCCACACAGCATCACACTGAACATATTGTTTATAGCCCAATTTTTCCAGTAAAATATTGTGAACATTTGTCCATGTAAAAAGTATTCTACACATCAGAAATTCCAGAATTTCTACAGCATCATTTTAATGGCTGTACAGTATTCAGCTGGGGAGGGGGACAGCTGAATATAATCTTTGGATGGCCTGTTACAGGATTTTACCAGGTGGCTTAAATTCATGCAATATATAGAGTGCTTGTGAAATCAACAAGAAACTTACACCCATCCTGACCAAGGCTATTACTGCAAGGATAAAATTATTAAGGTTTTGCATGAGCTTTGAGAAGTTAAAAATGCTCTCTAAATGTAATGCAGTACTTCCATCATCTGAAGGAAGGCATCCAGGGGCTTCTTGACTCCTTTCTCCTTCAGGATGTTTCACCCAACACAGTAGTGTTATTTTTAAGACCTCATAACAGCTGAGCAGAAGATACCACTAAATGAGACTCTTGAGGGACACACCTCACACGGTGCAGATAAGAAGAGCACTAGTTCATATCTGGCCCAGGGTTGCGAATGCCTTTAACATGTCCTGGTAACCAGAAACTATGTCTTACACAACCAAAACTTGTTTCTGGGTGACCAGGTCACGGTGGGTGGTAAGGCATCCTGCTGGCCCAGCAAGTCATTTCTCTAAGATGGAGCTGCCCAGGCTGCCTTGACTCTAGGTGACTATGACTGACCCAGACAGTCGCTCACAGATCAGAGGCAAGAAAAGGGAACCAGAAATTTACAAAAGAAGGTTCACAGAATATTGTTTCTCCTTCAGGTCATAGCTTTAGTATGTTGAAGTGTGAGCTGGGGGAAGAAAGAATCAGTGATGATAACTTAGCAACACCACTCCCCAGGGGAGGCCAACTCAGGCCCCTTGCCATGCAAGCTATTTTTTTCCTTTCACACTCTAAAAAATTCAAGCACCCGTACTGTTTACTTCCTCACTTACTGCAAGAAATTGTCCCTTTCTCTTACCTTGTTCTTGCAGCTCTCATGAAGGAAGAAGGTCTCTGTGAAGGAAGTTCAAATTACGATAGAACTCAGCCCTCTACAGCTTTCACCAACCTCTAAGCAGGGAAATAGCTCAGGACCTCATCTGTTCTCTCCCAGCACATGAACAGAAAGAGCAACAGGTTCGAAACTTCCCTGGTGGTGCAGTGGTTAGGAATCCGCTTGCCAACGCAAGGGACACGGGTTCGTAGCCCTGGTCCGGGAAGATCTCACACACTGCCAAGCAAATAAGCCCGTGCGCAACAGCTACTGAGCCTGCGCTCTAGAGCCCCCGTGCTACAATTACTGAAGCCTGTGCGCCTAAAGCAGGTGCTCTGCATCAAGAGAAGCACCGCAATGAGAAGCCCGTGCACCGCAGCAAAGAATAGCCCCCCGCTCGTTGCAACTAGAGAAAGCCCGCACCCAAAAATGAAGACCCAACGCAGCCAAAAATATATAAGTAAAATAAATAAATTTTTTAAAAAGAGCAACAGGTTCAATCAATCTTCATCACGGAGAGTGGATTTTAAAGGAAAAGGAGTCACAAAAGAGAACTTCAGTCTCGATCAACTGATGTATTAAATTATGACAATTCGGACCTTAATAGCACTATAAATGCTGTGCTTAAATTGATAATGAGCAAATAAAACTTACGTCATCAAAATCTCACCATAAAATAGGTCTATTTCACAGGTGAAGAAATAGAGACTGAGAAAGAGGAGGTCACCTATCAAAGGTGATGCCAGGATCTGGCCCCAGGTGTAATGGGTTCTAACGCCTGTGCTCTTTACTACAAGGTCTCTGTGTTCTTAGGACTCTTGGTGTCTACTCATCTAAATCCCAAACCTTGTGTAGGATTCTGGAATTACATCTAATGCCACAGTTTGGAGAAACTAAACAGACAACCTAGAGACCCAAGCAGTGTCAGCACAATCTGGAAGGTCCATTCTTAGCATGCTGTGGGCCGGTGACAGCTTATAGTGCCCTTCAGCACCCAGGTACCCTGACTACTGGAGATGCCCACTTTCTCCAGGGTGAGGGAACCCCTCCAGGTTGGGGCCTCACTCTCCTTAGGGCCAGGCACGTGGCTCAACTCTGCCCCGGGGGATCTGCACAATGCATCACTCCGCAGCTCAAGGTCCCTTCTCTCCTCTGTGCTTCACGGTGCTCCCAACACCACCTCACTCACACAGGAGGCAACCAAAGCCTCCCCTGCCTAGGTAACAAGAGCACGGGACAATCCATCTCCCTGAAATCCCACGTAGAGAGAAATCTCTTGTTTTACACAAATTGAAGCTAGTACAGACCTATCTGAAGAAATTTTGAAGAAATTGGAGAAAACAATGGACTTGACTATGAACAGATTCCTCTTAACCACTTAAGTTCAGCGTTGAATGTCAAGGATACACAGAAATACTTGAATATAATTATCGACCATGTAGGTGATGGGAGACGAAATTGTGGTTATTTATTTACTTCAATGAAAAATGTTTCATTTTATGTTTTCTAAAATTACATTTATATCAACGTATCATACATGTTTACTGAAAGTTGTTACAGAATTATTATTCTACAGTGAAATTTACAATTTGACCTAGAAGAATCTTCAGAGATTTCATCGAACCTATTAACACTCATTGAACCTATTAACACTGAAAGACTCACATCTTCATTTCTTGTGTATGTGTATATATATTTATATACTAAGGATGTTTATATTTAATATGTATCAGGCATATACATTACTGGGTAAAGTGTACCTTTGACATATAAAGTATTTCAATTCATCTCGGATTACTAAATGCATCTAATACCCACTAACAAAACAAAACAAAACAAAACAAATCTCGGCATTTCTCAGTATAGTCTTCAGAATTAGCTTCATGGCTTTAAGCATGTATCTTATTTAGTGTTTAAATTTGCTTATCTTCAGAAACCCAGATATTTTATAAAGATAAAGATATTGGCTCAGAGTTTGAAAAAAAAGAAAAAGCACTGTCACAAACAGCTTTAATTTTCTACTTATACCTGGTTAGAAAGTAAATACCAACATAGTTAGGTAGCTAAAGGGATCTTTCATCCATTACTGGGTTTCAAACCTCTTTACAGAGTCGTTCAGAAGCAAAGTCTTTATGATTCCTCGTGTCCAAGTCAGCTGTCCCAGCCACTCATTCATTTCTATGCTCCCCCATAATAAAGATGCAAACTAAAATAAAGTACCCAAGTGAAATGCCAATAAATGCTCATTTAAATAACTCTGTCTCTAGTCATGTGATGGTAGACGTGGTCACTCACAGTAGGCTCATGCTGAGACCAAGGGGCTGGCACTGCCTACTGCTATCCCTCTGTGGGATGTTCACTGACCACTAGCATCCCTGCAGCTGGCACCATGGTCAACCTCATTAGTCTCGGCCCCACTGGTCACAGGATTTCATAACAACAAACAGCACCAAGTCTAAAAACACAAACTTGATATCCCACAGCAGCAGTCTTCTGAGTCCTTGAGTAGTAGTCCTTGGGCACCCCCCTACCTAGGGCCGGTTCTGACAGACACACTCTTAGTCTGTGCACGATTTACGGCAAATGGATGGATCATCCCCAAAGCTAGTGGCCCAAGTTTAGCAAAGCTGTTTAATATGTTAAGTTCAGCCTAGTATTAACAAAAACAACACTAGCCTATGTTTTCACCTTAAATCAGGCTCTCAAGTAGACGTCTGGGTTAAGATGATGAATAAAGGACATTTATCCAAGGCAGATTGTGAATCTACACAAGTATGACAGTAACACCGAGTACCTGGTGAAAGCTTTTTCGCATACATGATGCAAAAGGTGTATGCAAGCCTTCTCTGCACCTTCAGTATATGGGGAGTGAAAATCAAATTAGGAAATCTGAATTCCACAGTCATTTACTAATCATACCACTTCGGCAGTGCTATTCATTGCCCTTAATCATCTATAAAATGGAAACAGCTGTAGTCTCCCTGTTCTATGAGGAAAGCACTTGTGAACTAATCAACCACAAAAACAAGTATGAATTTATTAGTGTCTTATAATGTCTTTCCTATCTGATATTCTTACACTGTACAGAAATATCTACGACCAAGAAAAAGCTCTTAAAACACAATATTTACACTTATATATATTCCCTTTTCCCCAAAGCAACCTCTCTCTAAACACATTTAACCATTTCTGCAGGAGATATCTGTAGCTGTTTTGATTCTCTATCTGCTACTTGAGAATAATCATGGGAAGAGACCCTCACCTTTCTCTGTTAGAGTGCACTGCCCTGAGTAAGGGGTCTTGGGGTCTTAAGTATCTGTATACTATCTTTTTAAAAACAAACTTATGCTTACCAAAGGGGAAAGGGGCCAGGGAGAGATAAATTAGGAGTTTGGGATTAACATATACACTCTACTATATATAAAATACTTAACCAAAAAGAACTTACTGTATATAGCACAGGGAACCATACTCAATATTTTATAATAATCTGTAAGGGAAAAGAATCTGAAAAAGAGTATATATTACATATGTATAACTGAATCACTGTGCTGTACACCTGAAAATAACACAAATTATAAATCAAGTATTTAAAAGTCACTGTTGAAATTAATATATTCACTCAGAAAATTTGGAAAACACAACGGAAAGAAAAAAAATTAAATCACCCACAGTCCTCCACCAGAGATAATCACTGTTAAGATTTTGGTAGATATCCTTGTTCAATTATTTACAGAGATAGGGATTTGAGAGAGAGGGAGATAGATACTAATTGATCCCCAAATGCTATCAAATATAAGATTTACCATTCTTCTCATAAGAATCATGTAAGAGTGGGGCAAATACATTATAAAATGTATCCTTATTTTAAAAATGTTAACACAAAACAATTTGTCTTAGTCTTAAAGAAATATGACATTTTTTCCACACAGCATCACACTGAACATATTGTTTATAGCCCAATTTTTCCAGTAAAATATTGTGAACATTTGTCCATGTAAAAAGTATTCTACACATCAGAAATTCCAGAATTTCTACAGCATCATTTTAATGGCTGTACAGTATTCAGCTGGGGAGGGGGACAGCTGAATATAATCTTTGGATGGCCTGTTACAGGATTTTACCAGGTGGCTTAAATTCATGCAATATATAGAGTGCTTGTGAAATCAACAAGAAACTTACACCCATCCTGACCAAGGCTATTACTGCAAGGATAAAATTATTAAGGTTTTGCATGAGCTTTGAGAAGTTAAAAATGCTCTCTAAATGTAATGCAGTACTTCCATCATCTGAAGGAAGGCATCCAGGGGCTTCTTGACTCCTTTCTCCTTCAGGATGTTTCACCCAACACAGTAGTGTTATTTTTAAGACCTCATAACAGCTGAGCAGAAGATACCACTAAATGAGACTCTTGAGGGACACACCTCACACGGTGCAGATAAGAAGAGCACTAGTTCATATCTGGCCCAGGGTTGCGAATGCCTTTAACATGTCCTGGTAACCAGAAACTATGTCTTACACAACCAAAACTTGTTTCTGGGTGACCAGGTCACGGTGGGTGGTAAGGCATCCTGCTGGCCCAGCAAGTCATTTCTCTAAGATGGAGCTGCCCAGGCTGCCTTGACTCTAGGTGACTATGACTGACCCAGACAGTCGCTCACAGATCAGAGGCAAGAAAAGGGAACCAGAAATTTACAAAAGAAGGTTCACAGAATATTGTTTCTCCTTCAGGTCATAGCTTTAGTATGTTGAAGTGTGAGCTGGGGGAAGAAAGAATCAGTGATGATAACTTTAGCAACACCACTCCCCAGTGGAGGCCCACCCAGGCACCTTGCCATGGAAGCTATTTTGTTCCTTTCAGACTCTAAAAAATTCAAGCACCCGTACTCTTTACTTCCTCACTTACTGCAGGAAATTGCCCCTTTCTCTTACCTTGTTCTTGCAGCTCTCATGAAGGAAGAAGGTCTCTGTGAAGGAAGTTCAAATTACGACAGAACTCAGCCTTCTACAGCTTTCACCAACCTCTAAGCAGGGAAATGGCTCAGGGCCTCATATGCTCTCTCCCAGCACATGAACAGAAAGAGCAACAGGTTCGGGACTTCCCTGGTGGTGCAGTGGTTAGGAATCCGCCTGCCAACGCAAGGGACACGGGTTCATAGCCCTGGTCCGGGCAGATCTCACACGCTGCCGAGCAACTAAGCCTGTGCGCCACAGCTACTGAGCCTGCGCTCTAGAGCCCTTGTGCCACAATTACTGAAGCCTGTGTGCCTAAAGCAGATGCTCTGCATCAAGAGAAGCACCGCAATGAGAAGCCCGTGCACCGCCGCAAAGAACAGCCCCTCGCTCGTTGCAACTAGAGAAAGCCCGCGTGCAAAAATGAAGACCCAACGCAGCCAAAAATAAATAAGTAAAATAAAGAAATTTTTTAAAAAGAGCAACGGGTTCAATCAATAATCTCCATCACGGAGAGTGGATTTTAAAGGAAAAGGAGTCACAAAAGAGAACTTCAGTCTTGATCAACTGATGTATTAAATTATGACAATTTGGACCTTAATAGTACTATAAATGCTGTGCTTAAATTGATAATGAGCAAATAAAAATTATGTCATCAAAGTCTCACCACAAAATGGGTCTATTTCACAGGTGAAGAAATAGAGACTTAGAAAGTCACCTATCAAAGGTGATGCCAGGATCTGGCCCCAGGTGTAATGGGTTCTAATGCCTGTGCTCTTTACTACGAGGTCTCTGTGTTCTTAGGACTCTTGGTGTCTACTCATCTAAATCCCAACCCTTGTGTAGGATTCTGGATTTACATCTAATGCTACAGTTTGGAGAAACTAAACAGTCAACCTAGAGACCCAAGAAATGTCAGCACAATCTGGAAGGTCCATTCTTAGCATGCTGTGGACCAGTGACAGCTTATAGTGCCCTTCAGCACCCAGGTACCCTGACTACTGGAGATGCCCACTTTCTCCTGGGTGAGGGAACCCAGGTTGGGGCCTCACTCTCCTTAGGGCCAGGCACGTGGCTCAACTCTGCCCCGGGGGGTCTGCACAATGCATCACCCCGCAGCTCAAGGTCCCTGCTCACCTCTGTGCTTCACGGTGCTCCCAACACCACCTCACTCACACAGGAGGCAACCAAAGCCTCCCCTGCCTAGATAAGAAGAGCACAGGACAATCCATCTCCCTGAAATCCCATGTAGAGAGAAATCTCTTGTTCTACACAAAGTGAAACTAGTACAGATCTATATGCCATTCAGAGACATTCTGTCAAGATAGTATATTTTAGCAGAACCAAAAATTTGTTTTTAATTTATTTATTTTTGGCTGCATTGGGTCTTCGTTGCTGTGCACGGGCTTTCTCTAGTTGCGGCGAGCACAGGCTACTCTTCCTTGTGCTGCGTGAGCTTCTCATTGCAGTGGCTTCTCTTGTTGTGGAGCCCGGGATCTAGGCATGCGGGCTTCAGTAGTTGTGGCACGTGGGCTCAGTAGTTGTGGCTTGAGGTCTCTAGAGGGCAGGCTCAGTAGTTGTGGTGCATGGGCTTAGTTGCTCCGTGGCATGTGGGATCTTCCTGGACCAGGGCTCGAACTCCTGTCCCCTGCATTGACGAGCAGACTCCTAACCACCGTGCCTCCAGGGAAGCCCCAGCACAACCAAATTTTTTGTGACCTAATTCTGACTCAGATCCCCAATTTTCTGACTATGAAGTTGCCAGACACCATTCCCTGAGTCCAATACTTATGTTCTTGACAGTTAAGATATTACAAAGTCACCAATTCCTCTCACTGCTGCTACACTAATGTCTAGTACACCTGATAACCACAAACGCTGTGGATGAATGGCCTTCTTGACAATTTGTTTTTTTTAAACATCTTTATTGGAGTATAATTTTTTAAAATGGTGTGTTAGTTTCTGCTTTATAACAAAGTGAATCAGCTATACATATACATATATCCCCCTATCTTTTTTTAATACATCTTTATTGGAGTATAATTGCTTCACAGTGCTGTTAGTTTGTGTTGTGTAACAAAGTGAATCAGCTATATGTATACATGTATGCCCATATTCCCTCTCTCTTGAGCCTCCCTCCCACCCTCCCTATCCCACCCTTCTAGGTGGTCACAAAGCACCGAGCTGATCTCCCTGTGCTATGTGGCTGCTTCCCACTAGCTAGCTATTTTACATTCGGTAGTGTATATGTGTCGATGCTACTCTCCCTTTGCCCCAGCTTGCCCCTCCCCGCCCACGTCCTCAAGTCCATTCTCTATGTCTACATCTTTATTCCTGATAGTTTCTAATAACAAAACCTATCAACTTTGACCACTGACATTTCATGATCTATACACTGTAAAAAAAAAAAAAAAAAACTTAAAAAAAGGTAGTTCCTCAGTAGTTTCTGTAAACATTATGTGTTTGTCACATATTTTATTTAAAGGTACTGTAAATTTATAAAGGATCATTCTTTAAGGAGTCCTGAGTTGAATATTTTATCATAATGGGACACCAGAAAGAGTTTAAATAGATTATATTATTATATAGATATTATATTAGATATGCTAGGCTTTTGATAGATCACAAAAATCAAATGTATTTTGTTTCCTTCTCAGGGAATATATAAGCTCCAATTCTTCTCCAGACATTATTCCTTACTTTATTTTAGCCGTATTAACAAAATACAACTGGCTTAGTTTCTTGACCAAGGAAATAAAGAGGCTGGTTGGGTTTCAAAGCTATAAAGGGGGTTGAAGGAGGAAGGCGCCTCTCTAAGTCTTCTGTCCTGTGGGATGAGGTTTCTATGGGTGAAAGGCAAACATCTCCCCAGGACTCCATACCCAGGTCATCTGTTATCTCACTGATAACAGTGAGCCCTGATATCAGGGCTGGATCCCTCTTACATGCTCATGTATAGTACTGAGGGGCAGGGAGAGGCAGGGGTGGGGTGGGAGGTCTAGGGAGATCCAAAGGCATGGAAAGAGGTTGCTTCTTAGAGTGACCGGAAGTGGCAGCCCCAGATCCTATCTAACACAGAGCAGTTTTTGTCTGTCTCATTCTCTTTAAAATATTAATTTGCTGTCAACATACAAAATCCAAAGATTTTATATTATTCTGTAGTTACAGTTTCTCTTGAAACTCTTAGGTCTCGAGTTCTTTCTTGGCAACAACTGGCTGAAGTTGAGTAGCAGGTGTTCCCTGTAGATGGGTCACCTCTTCTCCAGTTTGCCACAGTGCCTAGCACCCCTAGTGTCTCTTACCCTGGCCCCCCTGTCTCATCTGTCTGGCCATGTGATCACACGGGCTTGAGATCTCTGATCTAGACAGAGAGGAGATGAGGAGTTGGACCTTGGGATAAAGTCCCATTACTTCACCAAAGAGCAGGTGATATGGCTCTCAGGTGGGCACAGGCCAGAAGAAGACCTCGGAGGTGAAAGCCATGACTATCCCCATTGGGCATGAGTCAGATGTGCCACCCAATGTGTCAGTGACAAGGGTTGGGGGATGGGGCACTCCACTCCCACCCACAAAGACTGGATATATTTTCCAACTTTTAATCTGAATGAGGGCAGTCCCAACAAAACCTGTGCATGGCTCTTTTACTGAGGTGTGCCATTTTGGGTTAGAGGACATTCAGCTTTCAGAATTACCCAAGTGGGCCAACAACTGAATACAGGCCCACTTCAGACAACGCCCACATCTCTTTAGGCACCGAGGAAAAGTCATGAATCCAAAACATCTGTCTCCCTGAATGACAACACAGGTGGATGGAGTTTCTCACTCACTAACTCACTCACTCAGGCCAGACATCTCCATGGGACAGTCACAGTGGGACAGATAAGAACTCAATTCCAAGGTGAACAGCCCCCAAGATAAATCACTCTGCTAACCAGAGAAGACTTAACAAGTGAGCCCATCAGAGTGAAGCACGTCCACGTCGTCACTGCCTGGAGCAGCCAGATATGATTTCTAGGATGTCTGACAAATGTGGGGCTCCAGCTCCAGAAGAAGGACTTAGCAGATCTCCTGCCTGGGTCACTAGCAGCCTGTCAGTTACTGGGTCTGGCACAGATTTTATCACTAGCTCAAATTTTATGCTCTGCCTGTCTCTCTGTCAGTCATCCGACAGCCTAGCCTGACATTTAGAAATGCCCAGTGTCAAACTGCTTCTGCGCCTTGCGTTATGCAGCCAATGTTAGAGATAAAAGGGCCCTGGATGGGTTCCATTTTTAAATTTCAAACTATCACAAACAGAGCAGTGCTCCAGAAACTATGGGTAATAAAATATGAAACATAAAAATATCATCTCTGAATTAGAAGTGCCTTCCAAGCAGTCCACTGCTTGAGGTACCTGCTCCAGCTAGACCCCCATGTTTGTGAGTAATACAGAAAGCGACACCTTGATGTGTGCACAGCTATGAGGGTGGGCACTAGTTTCTCACAATCAGACTTTATAACTGCCTTCTTGGTATATCTGAGCAAATTTTGTTTTTCCTCTAAAAATTACCTTGACATCAAAATCCTGGGAAGAACACACATGACTTTCTAATCTGGTGGTTCTCAAATTTTGGCTTCATAAAATCCCAGTGTCAAGGCTGCAGTCCATACCATACCAATGAAACCAGAACCTCTGGGACCCAGTATTTTTTTAAAATCCCTCATGATTCATGTTGTACCATATACCAGTCTGGTTCTCCCTACCTTTCAAATTCCAAATTTTTTTCATTCATCTCTCAAAATTGGCTTTCAAAATCAATTTCCCTCCCTCTTCCTATTGCCCGAACTGTTGCTACATTATTTGGAAATTAGCTTGACTTGTGAAAAACAGAGTCAGCACATTTTGGTTGGTGGAAGTTCCAGAGATTCAAAGATGAGTTTTCTATACAGCATCATTTCAGAATCAAATTAGTTTGTGGCCTCAGCCAAGAATCTCATTCAATGAAGGAAAGAATTCTTCCACTGAAATTACAGTTCTCTTCACAAGGTAACACCCCAAAAAGATACTGAGGAAAAAAAATCAGCTCAGTAGCCAAAGTGACAACTTATGACTCAATATGATGGAGAAAAACAAGGTGTCTCATAGCCACATCCCTCCCTGCCCCCAAGCCTAAAAAACAAAAGATCTGAAATCTGGGCCAACCAAAACCACATGGAAAGTTGACTGTGAAACGTAAATTCTTTCTTTCTCTCTGACCACTGGATTCAGAGTACCAAACGCTCTGATTCTCCCATCTCTCTTTTTGGTTCTGCAGAAAATATTTTAAACAATGTTGAGTTCTAGTGAGAGCTTTCTGTGTTCTGTAATCTCTTGCTTCCTTGCCCACCGTCTCAGCCATCATAGGACTGCCACCACACTAATACAAAGGGCTATTTTGCTCTGGGAAGGCAACACTGCCAGGCAGGATTACATGCATGGTCTTACATTCCCCAACATAGGAAACAAGGATAATAACACCTCAACTGAGTTCCCAAAGTCATGGGAAAATGGAGAGGTCACCTGTGCCACACGGGGTGGTAAAAAGGCACAAACTTTGGAACCAGACAAATATGAGTCTGGCCCCATGACTTACTAGTTGGGTGACCTTGGGAAACAATGCTTAATTTCTTTGTGTTTAAGGTTCTTCATCTGAAACTGAGACTTCAATGTCTAGGCCATGGGGCAGCTAGAAGTGTTAAATGAAATAATATTGATATATCTAACGTTGGGTCGGGCACATGGTCCTTGCTCAGTGATGCTTGTTCTCTTTCCCTGGGATAGATCAGGAAAGCCAACAGGAGATGCCATGTGGTGGTCTGAGGATCCAAGATTGTGATTTTGCCTGGTCTGGAATTCAAGCTAATAATCCCACCCCAGCATCCAACAGAGGTTCTGAGAGCTACCAAACTGGCAACGTGCCAGGCCTAAAATATGGGACGGAGAGTTCCTACTCCAGAGTCCTGCCCAACAATACCCCCATGTTGTTGAATTTTTCTCATCTTGCTCCTCAACTATAATGGGTTTGAGTGGGCTCATTATCAATTTCAATCTAGAACATCTAATTGCTTCCTTTCCTATAAATAATAAACTTTTCTTATTTCCACCCCTTATTTTTTAATATGTGGTTCCTTCTCCTCCAATTCCCAGAAATGGCATTAAAAAGTGTTGCATTTTCACACATCTTACATAATTTCTCAGCATGGTTCCTGTGGTCTTTATAACAACCTTTCTGTAGAAATAAAACCGCTCCACTGAGGGGGAAGTAAGTCAGTAGGTATGGAGAAAGTCCACTTGATATTTATGCTGATGTTCTGAAAACAAGTAATGATTATGGCCCAATACTCAGTCTTGGGATGTTTCAGTTCCTTGTTAAAGTCAGGTCAGTTATTAGATTCTACCTGTTAACATCAACCTAGGAGGATTGTTTCCTAAAAATCTTTAAGCAGTTACAAAACACACTTAAACACTTCAGACAATGTCCCTCTTGATAGATATGGCTCCATAAGACAGAGGTGAGATGGTCCCAGCCATCTCATTCAGGGACTTTGAAAGAACTTTCTTCAGCATCTCCAACCCTATAGCCAATATGACGTTCCTATGGCCACAGCTATACATATATCATGTACTAGCTTCTCGTACAATTCACTGCCCCCACATACTTCTCAAATATATGTGAGCAATGATAACAATTGCATATATAAAGTTTAATCTTTTTCCTTTCATTTTCACCATAGGACACAATTATAGATGCTCCTTGCTTCAGTTTCATCCAGCTGAATTTCTGACTGTCCCATAAGCTGTTGGTGACCCATCATCGTATGACCTCAACAGCATTCCACTAAGGCTGAGGTCTTGCAATTACAAGCAATTTCTCCTCTTTGCTTAAGGGACATCCTTAGCCACAGGAGCCTGCAAGGCCCTCAAGTGGAACAGTCAAGAAGTATTACGGAGTTAATGATCCAGGAGGTAGCCTTCAAACAAGATAGAAGGAAATTAGTGACTAAATATCCAATTCCTCACTGCTCAGAACAGCTCTGAGGCAAGTTTTACACCATCTCTGAGGCCCCAGCAGGACTGAATCTCAGTTGCCCACTGGGGTGACCTGATATTCACCCTGGGTTGGCTCCCCTTCCCTGCCTCACTTCCCTGCACCTACCAATGCTTCTTGAAATCACCTTCTAAATAAACTAATTGTACTCCAACCTTATCTCAAGATATGCTTATGATCCACAAAAGATAGACAAGATGAAAAGGCAGAGGGCTATGTACCAGATGAAGGAACAAGATAAAACCCCAGAAAAACAACTAAATGAAGTGGAGATAGGCAACCTTCCAGAAAAAGAATTCAGAATAATGATAGTAAAGATGATCCAGGACCTAGGAAAAAGAATGGAGGAAAATATCGAGAAGATGCAAGAAATATTGAACAAAGACCTAGAAGAATTTAAGAACAAACAAACAGAGATGAGCAATACAATAACTGAAATGAAAACTACACTAGAAGGAATCAATAGCAGAATAACTGAGGCAGAAGAACGGATAAGTGACCCAGAAGACAGAATGGTGGAATTCACTGCTGCTGAACAGAATAAAGAAAAAAGAATGAAAAGGAATGAAGACAGCTTTAGAGACCTCTGGGACAACATTAAACACAACAACATTCGCATTATAGGGGCCCCAGAACACGAAGAGAGAGAGAAAGGACCAGAGAAAATACTTCAAGAGATTATAGGCAAAAACTTCCCTAACATGGGAAAGGAAATAGCCACCCAAGTCCAGGAAGTGCAGCAAGTCCCATACAGGATAAACCCAAGGAGAAACACGCCGAGACACATAGTAATCAAATTGGCAAAAATTAAAGACAAAGAAAAATTATTGAAAGCAGCAAGGGGAAAATGACAAATAATATACAAGGGAACTCCCATAAGGTTAACAGCTGAATTCTCAGCAGAAACTCTACAAGCCAGAAGGGAGCGGCATGATATACGTAAAGTGATGAAAGGGAAGACCCTACAGCCAAGATTACTGTACCCGGCAAGGATCTCATTCAGATTTGATGGAGAAATCAAAAGCTTTACAGACAAACAAAAGGTAAGAGAATTCAGCACCACCAAACCAGCACTACAACAAATGCTAAAGGAACTTCTCTAAGTGGGAATCACAACAGAAGAAAAGAACCTACAAACACAAACACAAAACAATTAAGAAAATGGAAATGGTAACACACATATCAATAAGTACCCTAAACGTGAATGGATTAAATGCTCCAACCAAAAGACACAGGCTTGCTGAATGGATACAAAAACAAGACCCATATATATGCTGTCTAGGAGAGGCTCATTTCAGACCTAGGGACACATTCAGACTGAAAGTGAAGGGATGGAAAAAGATATTCCATGCAAATGGAAATCAAAAGAAAGCTGGAGTAGCTATATTCATATCAGAAAAAATAGACTTTAAAATAAAGAATGTTACAAGAGACAAGGAAGGACATTACATAATGATTAGAGGATCAATCCAAGAAGAAGATATAACAATTATAAATATATATGCACCCAACATAGGAGCACCTAAATACATAAGGCAACTGCTGACAGCCATAAAAGAGGAAATCGACAGTAAGACAATAATACTGGGGGACTTTAACACCTCATTTACACCAATGGACAGATCATCCAAAATGAAAATAAATAAGGAAACAGAAGCTTTAAATGACACAACAGACCAGAAAGATTTAATTGATATTTGTAGGACATTCCATCCAAAAACGGCAGATTACACTTTCTTCTCAAGTGCGCACGGAACATTCTCCAGGATAGATCACATCTTGGATCACAAATCAAACCTCAGTAAATTTAAGAAAACTGAAATCATATCAAGCATCTTTTCTGACCACAACTCTATGAGACTAGAAATGAATTACAGGTAAAAAAACATAAAAAACACAAACACGTGGAGGCTAAACAAAACATTACTAAATAACCAAGAGATCACTGAAGAAATCAAAGAGGAAATCAAAAAATACCTAGAGACAAATGACAATGAAAACACGATGATCCAAAACCTATGGGATACAACAAAAGCAGTTCTAAGAGGAAAGTTTATAGCTATACAAGCCTACCTCAAGAAACAAGAAAAATCTCAAGAAAACAATCTAACCTTACACCTAAAGGAACTAGAGAAATAAGAACAAACAAAACCCAAAGTTAGCAGAAGGAAAGAAATCATAAAGATCAGAGAGGAAATAAATGAAATAGAAACAAAGAAAACAACAGCAAAGATCAATAAAACTAAAAGATGGTTCTTTGAGAAGATAAACAAAATTGATAAACCATTAGCCAGACTCATCAAGAAAAAGATGGAGAGGACTCAAATCAATAAAATTAGAAATGAAAAAGGAGAAGTTACAACAGACAATGCAGAAATACAAAGCATCCTAAGAGACTACTACAAGCAACTCTAGGCCAATAAAATGGACAACCTGGAAGAAATGGACAAATTCTTAGAAAGATATAACCTTCCAAGACAGAACCATGAAGAAACAGAAAATATGAATGGACCAATCACAAGTAATGAAATTGAAACTGTGATTAAAAATCTTCCAACAAACAAAAGTCCAGGACCAGATGGCTTCACAGGTGAATTCTATCAAACATTTAGAGAAGAGCTAACACTCATCCTTCTCAAGCTCTTCCAAAAAACTGCAGAGGAAGGAAAACTCCTAAACTCATTCTATGAGGCCACCATCATCCTGATACCAAAACCAAACAAAGATACTACAAAAAAAGAAAATTACTGACCAATATCACCAAAAAATATAGATGCAAAAATCCTCAACAAAATACTAGCAAACAGAATACAACAACATTAAAAGGATCATACACCATGATCAAGTGGGATTTATCCCAGGGATGTAAGGATTCTTCAATGTATGCAAATCAATCAATGTAATAAGCCATAATAACAAACTGAAGAATAAAAACCATATGATCTTCTCAATGGATGCAGAAAAAGCTTCTGACAAAATTCAACACCAATTTATGATAAAAACTGTCCAGAAAGTGGGCATAGAGGGAACCTACCTCAACATAATAAAGGCCATATACGACAAACCCACAGCAGTCATCATTCTCAACGGTGAAAAATTGAAAGCATTTCCTCTAAGATCAGGAACGAGACAAGGATGTCCACTCTCACCACTATTATTCAACATAGTTTTGGAAGTCCTAGCCATGGCAATCAGAAAAAAAAAAAGGAATACAAATTGGAAAAGAAGAAGTAAAACTGTCACTGTTTGCAGATGACATGATACTATACATAGAGAATCCTAAAGATGCCAACAGAAACTACTAGAGATAATCAATTAATTTGGTAAAGTTGCAGGATACAAAATTAATGCACAGAAGTCTTGCATTCCTATACACTAATGATGAAAAATCTGAAAGAGAAATTAAGGAAACACTCCCATTAAACATTGCAACAAAAAGAATAAAATACCTAGGAATAAACCTACCTAGGGAGACAAAAGACCTGTATGCAGAAAACTATAAGACACTGATGAAAGAAATTAAAGATGATACCAACAGATGGAGAGATATACCATGTTCTTGGATTGGAAGAATCAATATTGTGAAAATGACTATACTAACCAAAGCAATCTACAGATGCAATGCAATCCCTATCAAATTACCAAGGGCATTTTTTTATGGAACTAGAACAAAAAATCTTAAAATTTGTATGGAGACACAAAAGACCCCAAATACCCAAAGCAGTCTTGAGGGAAAAAAATGGAGCTGGAGGAATCAGACTCCCTGACTACAGACTATACTATAAAGCTACAGTAATGAAAACAATATGGTACTGGCACAAAAACAGAAACATAGATCAATGGAACAAGATAGAAAGCCCAGAGATACACCAACGCACCCATGGTCAACTAATCAATGACAAAGGAGGCAAGGATGTACAATGGAGAAAAGACAGTCTCTTCAATAAGTTGTGCTGGGAAACCAGGACAGCTACATGTAAAAGAATGAAATTAGAACACTCCCTAACACCATACACAAATATAAACTCAAAATGGATTAGAGACCTAAGTGTAAGACTGGACACTATAAAACTGTTAGAGAAAAACATAGGAAGAACACTCTTTGACATAAATAACAGCAATATCTTTTTTGATCCACCTCCTAGAGTAATGGAAATAAAAACAAAAATAAACAGATGGGACCTAATGAAACTTCAAAGGTTTTGCACAGCAATGGAAACCATAAATAAGACGAAAAGAGAAACCTCAGAATGGGAGAAAATATTTGCAAACAAATTAACAGACAAAGGATTAATCTCCAAAATATATAAACAGCTCATGCTGCTCAATATTAAAACAACAAACAACCCAATCCAAAAATGGGCAGAAGACCTAAATAGACATTTGTCCAAAGAAGACATACATATGGCCAAGAAGCACATGAAAAGCTGCTTAACATCACTAATCATTAGAGAAATGCAAATCAAAACTACAATAAGGTATCACCTCACACCAGTTAGAATGGGCATCATCAGAAAATCTACAAATAACAAACGCTGGAGAGGGTGTGGAGAAAAGGGAACCCTCTTGCACTGTTGTTGGGAATGTAAATTGATACAGCCACTCTGAGGAACAGTATGGAGGTGCCTTAAACAACTAAAAATATAATTGCTGATCCAGCAATCCCACTACTGGGCATATACCCAAAGAAAACCATAATTCAAAAAGACACATGCACCCCAATGTTCACTGCTGAACTATTTGCAATAGCCAGGTTATGGAAGCAACCTAAATGCCCATCAACAGACGAATGGATAAAGAAGATGTAGTACATATATACAATGGAATATTACTCAGCCTTAAAAAGGAACGAAATTGGGTCATTTGTTGAGACGTGGATGGATCTAGAGACTGTCATACAGAGTGAAGTAAGTCAGAAAGAGAAAAACAAATATTGTATATTAATGCATATATGTAGAACCTAGAGAAATGGTACAGATGAACCAGTTTGCAGGGTAGAAATTAAGACAAAGATGTAGAGAACAAACATATAGACACCAAGGGTGGAAAGCGGCGGTGGGTGGGGGTGGTGGTCTGATGAATTGGGCGATTGGGATTGACACGTATACACTGATGTGTATGAAATTGATGACTAATAAGAACATGCTGTATAAAAAAATAAATACAATAAAATAAAATAAAATTTAAAGAAAGAAGAGATTAATAAGTCCTGGTGGGGGGGAAAGAATGCTTGTGGCTCAGTCCAAACTGAGACACAGACACATGCAGTGAAACCAAAATGGTTTACCATTACAACCAAACAGTTTCTTCATGCCTTTATTCAACAGAAATTATTTCCAGGGTTTCCTATGTAGCTGGTCCTATCCTGAGTTCTAGGGCTTCAACAGTTACCAAGACAGACACCATCCTTTTCTCATTAAATTTATAGTCTAGCAGGGGAGACAGATATCACACAAGGATTTAATTGACAGATGCATAAAGATGAAGTGCAGAACACAAGCAGTGTATTTAAGGAGACCTCCCTATGTCTGGGGGAAAGAGTTCACTTAAGAAGAAGATTTTAGCCACAGGCTAAAGCATGGGTGGAAGTGAGCAGCGTGAAGACTAGGTGGAATAGCATCCCAGGCAAAGGAAAAAGCACGTATAAAAGCCTTGAGGTTTAAAGAGACAGTGTTGCAGAGTGAAGGCAAATGTGGTTGCAGCACCTAGAACAGCCTACACCCTCTTCTAATCCCTTGTGAATTATCACATTGGGCAAAGGACCCTGAAGAAACACAGGACTATTGAATTTCACTCGACAGTTCAAAAGTCAACACACTATTAATTCACTCATCTAATGATTTATCATTTCTGCCTGTTCAGTCCAGCCCTCAAAAATTTGATTCTTTTTTTAAAAACATTTTTATTAGAGTATAATTGCTTTACAATGGTGTTTTAGTTTCTGCTTTATAACAAAGTGAATCAGCTAAACATATACATATATCCCTATATCCCTTCCCTCTTGCATCGCCCTCCCATCCTCCCTATCCCACCCCTCTAGGTGGTCACAAAGCACAGAGCTGATCTCCCTGTGCTATGCAGCTGCTTCCCACTAGCTATCTACTTTACATTTGGTAGTGTATATATGTCCATGCCACTCTCTCACTTCGTCCCAGCTTACCCTTCCCCCTCCCCGTGTCCTCAAGTCCATTCCCTATGTCTGTGTTGTTATTCCTGTCCTGCCCCTAGGTTCTTCAGAACATTTTTTTTTTTAGATTCCATATATATGCGTGACCATACAGTATTTGTCATTCTCTTTCCAACTTACTTCACTCTGTATGACAGACTCTAGGTCTATCCACCTCACTAAAAATAACTCAATTTCTCTTCTTTTTCTGCTTAGGAATATTCCACTGTATATACATAACACACTTTCTTTATCCAATCGTCTGTTGATGGACACTTAGGTTGCTTCCATGTCTTGGCTATTGTAAATAGTGCTGCAATGAACACTGTGCTACATGACTCTTAGAATTATGGTTTTCTCAAGGTATATGCCCAGTAGTGGGATTACTGGGTCATATGGGAATTCTATTTTTAGTTTTTAAGGAACCTCCATACTGTTCTCCAGAGTGGCTATATCAATTTACATTCCCACCAACAGTGCAAGAGGGTTCCCCTTTCTCCACACCCTCTCCAGCATTTATTGTTTGTAGATTTTCTGATAACAGCCATTCTGACTGGTGTGAGGTGATACCTCATTGCAGTTTTGATTTGCATTTCATTAATGATTAGTGATGTTGAGCATCTTTTCATGTGTTGGTTGGCAATCTTTATGTCTTCTTTTAAGAAATGTTTATTGAGGTCTTATGCCCATTTTTGGATTGGGTTTTTTGTTTTTTTGATATTGAGCTGCGTCAGCTGCTTATAAATTTTGGAGATTAATGCTTTGTCAGTTGCTTCATTTGCAAATATTTTCTCCCATTCTGAGGGTTGTCTTTTCATCTTCTTTATGGTTTCATTTGCTTTGCAAAAGCTTTTAAGTTTCATTAGGTCCCAGTTGTTTTTTTTTTTTCTTTCTATTTACATTTCTCTAGTAGGTGGGTCAAAAAGGATCTTCTTGTGATTTACATCAGAGTGTTCTTCCTACATTTTCCTCTAAGAGTTTTATAGTGCCTGGCCTTACGTTTAGGTCTTTAATCCATTTTGAGCTTATTTTTGTGTATGGTGTTAGGGAGTGTTCTAATTTCATTCTTTTATATGTAGCTGTACAGGTTCTCCCAGCACCACCTATTGAAGAGGTTGTCTTTTCTTCATTGTATATTCCTGCCTCCTTTATCAAAAATACGGAGACCATATGTGCGTGGGTTTATCTCTGGGCTTTCTATCCTGTTCCATTGATCTATATTTCTGTTTTTGTGCCAGTACCATACTGTCTTGATTACTGTAGCTTTGTAGTATAGACTGAAGTCAGAGAGCCTGATTCCTCCAGCTCCGCTTTTCTTTTTCAAGGTTGCTTTAGCTATTTGGGGTCCTTTGTGTTTCCATACAAATTGTGAAATTTTTGTTCTAGTTCTGTGAAAAATGCCAGTGGTAGTTTGATAAGGACTACATTGAATCTGTAGATTGGTTTGGGTAGTATAGTGATTTTCACAATGTTGATTCTTCCAATACAAGAACATGGTGTATCTCTCCATCTGTTTGTATCATCTTTAATTTTTTTCATCAGTGTCATAGTTTTCTGCACACAGGTCTTTTGTCTCCCTAGGTAGGTTTATTCCTAGGTATTTTATTCTTCTTGTGGCAATGGTAAATGGGCGTGTTTTCATCTCTTTCAAATTTTTCATCATTAGTGTATACAAATGCAAGAGATTTCTGTGCATCAATTTTGTATCCTGCTACTTTACCAAATTCATTGATTAGCTCTAGTAGTTTTCTGGTAGCGACTTTAGGATTCTCTATTTATAGTGTCATATCATCTGCAAACAGTGAGAGTTTACTTCTTTTCTGATTTGGATTCCTTTTATATTTCTTCTCTGAGTGCTGTGTCTAAAACTTCCAAAACTATGTGGAATAATAGTGGTGAGAATGGGCAACCTTGTCTTCTTCCTGATCTTAGTGGAAATGGTTTCAGTTTTTCACCATGAGAATGATGTTGCTGGTGGTTTGTCATATATGGCCTTTATTATGTTGAGGTAAGTTCCCTCTATGACTACTTTCTGGAGGGTTTTTTAATCATAAATAGGTGTTGAATTTTGTCGACAGCTTTTTCTGCATCTATTCAGATGATCATATGGTTTTTATCCTTCAATTTGTTAATATGGTGTATCACATTGATTGATTTGCATATATTGAAGAATCCTTGCAATCCTGGGATAAACCCCACTTGATCATGGTGCATGATCCTTTTAATGTGCTGTTGGATTCTGTTTGCTAGTATTTTGTTGAGGATTTTTGCATCTATGTTCATCAGTGATATTGGCCTCTTCCTTTTTTGTGACATCTTTGTCTGGTTTTGGTATTGGGGTGATGGTGGCCTCGTAGAATGAGTTTGGGAGTGTTCCTCCCTCTGCTCTATTTTGGAAGAGTTTGAGAAGGATAGGTGTTAGCTCTTCTCTAAATGTTTCATAGAATTCTCTTTTGAAGCCATTTGGTCCTGGGCTTTTGTTTGTTGGAAGATTTTTAATCACAGTTTCAATTTCAGTGCTTGTGTTTGGTCTGTTCATATTTTCGATTTCTTCCTGGTTCAGTCTCGGAAGGTTGTGCTTTTCTGAGAATGTGTCCATTTCTTCCAGGTTGACCATTTTATTGGCATATAGTTGCTTGTAGTAATCTCTCATGATCCTTTGCATTTCTGCAGTGTCTGCTGTTACTTCTCCTTTTTCATTTCTAATTGTGTTGATCTGAGTCTTCTCCCTTTTGTTCTTTGAGTCTGGCTAATGGTTTACAAATTTTATCTTCTCAAAAAAACAGTTTTTACTTTTATTGATCTTTGCTATCATTTCCTTCATTTCTTTTTCATTTATTTCTGATCTTATCTTAATGAATTCTTTCCTTCTGCTAACTTTGGGTTTTTTTCTTCTTCTTTCTCTAATTGCTTTAGGTGTTAGATTAGTTTATTTGAGATGTTTCTTGTTTCTTGAGGTAAGACTGTGTTGCTATGAACTTCCTCTTACAACTGCTTTTGCTGCATCCCATAGGTTTTGGGTCATCGTGTTTTCCTTGCCATTTGTTTCCAGGTATTTTTGAATTCCTTGTTGATTTCTTCAGCAATCTCTTGGTTATTTAGTAGCGTATTGTTTAGCTTCCATGTGTTTGTATTTTTTACACATTTCTTCCCTGTAATTGATAGCTAGTCTCATAGCCTTGTGGTCAGAAAAGATACTTGATATGGTTTCAATTTTCTTAAATTTACCAAGGCTGATTTTTGACCCAAGATATGATTTATCTTGGAGAATGTTCCATGAGCACTTGAGAACAAAGTGTATTCTGTTCTTTTTGGATGGAATGTCCTATAAGTATAATTAAGTCCATCTTGTCTAATGTGTCATTTAAAGCTTGTGTTTCCTTATTTATTTTCATTTTGGATGAACAGTCTATTGGTGAAAGTGGGGTGTTAAAGTCCTCTACTATGATTGTGTTACTGTCTATTTCCCCTTTATGACTGTTAGCATTTGCCTTATGTATTGAGGTGCTCCTATGTTGGGTGCAAAATATTTACAATTGTTATATCTTCTTCTTGGATTGATCCCTTGATCATTATGTAGTGTCCTTCTTTGTCTCTTATAATAGTCTTTGTATTAAAGTTTATTTTGGCTGATAGGAGAATTGGTACTCCAGTTTTCTTTTGATTTCCATTTGTATGGAATATGTTTTTCCATCTCCTCACTTTCAGTCTCTATGTGTCCCTAGGTCTGAAGTGGATCTCTTGTAGACACCATATACATGGGTCTTGTATTTGTATCCATTCATCCAGTCTATATCTTTTGGTTGGAACATTTAATCCATTTACATTTAAGGTAATTATCGATATGTATGTGCCTATTACGAGTTTCTTAATTGTTTGTGGTTTGTTTTTATAGGTCTTTTCCTTCTCTTGTGTTTCCTGCCTAGAGAAGTTCCTTTAGCATTTGTTGTAAAGCTGTTTTGGTGGTGCTGAATTCTCTTAGCTTTTGCTTGTCTGTAAGGGTTTTAATTTCTCTGTCGAATCTGAATGAGACCCTTTCTGGGTAGAGTAATCTTGCTTGTAGGTTTTTCCCTTTCATCACTTTAAATATTTCCTGCCACACCCTTCTGGTATGCAGGGTTTCTGCTGAAGATCAGCTGTTAAGTTTGTGGGGATTCCCTTGTATGTTAGTTGTTGCTTTTCCCTTCCTGCTTTTAATATTTTTTATCTGTATTTAATTTTTGATAGTTTGATTAGTATGTGTCTTGGTATGTTTCTCCTTGGATTTATCCTGTATGGGACTCTCTGTGCTTCCTGGACTTGATTGACTATTTCCTTTCCCATATTAGGGAAGTTTTCCACTATGGTCTATTCATATATCTTCTCACTCCCTGTCTTTTTCTCTTCTTATTCTGGGACCCCTATAATTCAAATGTTGGTGTGCTTAATGTTGTCCCAGAAGTCTCTGAGACTGTCCTCAATTCTTTTCATTCTTTTTTTCTTTATTCTGTTCTGCAGTAGTTATTTCCACTATTTTATCCCAGGTCACTTATCAGTTATTCTGCTATTGATTCCTTCTAGAGAATTAATTTCATTTATTGTATTGTTCATCAGTTTGTTTGCTCTTTAGTTCCTCTAGGTCCTTGTTAAATGTTTCTTGCATTTTCTCCATTGTATCTCCAAGATTTTGGATCATCTTTACTATCATTCCTCTGAATTCTTTTTCAGGTAGACTGCCTATTTCCTCTTCATTTGTTTGGTCTGGTGGGTTTTTACTTTGCTCCTTCATCTGCTGTGTATTTCTCTGCCTTCTCATTTTGCTTAACTTATTTGGGGTCTCCTTTTTTGCAGGCTGCAGGTTCGTAGTTCCTGTTGTTTTTGGTGTTTCCCCTAGTGGGTAAGGTTGGTTCAGTGGGTTGTGTAGGCTTCCTGGTGGAGGGGACTGGTGCCTGTGTTCTGGTGAATGAGGCTGGATCTTGTCTTTCTGGTGGGCATGACCATGTCTGGTGGTGTGTTCTGGGGTGTCTGTGAGGTTATTATGATTTTAGGCAGCCTTGCATAGGGTTGTTTTCCTGTCTTGCTACTTGTTTGGCGTTGGGTGTCCAGCACTGGAGCTTGCTGGTCATTGAGTGGAGATGGGTCTTAGCGTTGAGACAGAGATCTCTGGGAGAGCTCTCACCGACTGATATTATGTGGGTCTGGGAGGTCTCTGGCGGTCCAATATCCTGGACTCAGCTCTCCCACCTCAGAGGCGCAGGCCTGACACCCAGCCAGAGAACCAAGACCCTGTCTGCCACACGGCTCAGAAGAAAAAGGAGAGAAAAAAGGAAGTAAAAAAAAAATAATAGTAAAATAAAGTTATTAAAATAAAAAATTTAAAAATATTGTTAAAATTAAAAAGTAATAAAAAAAGAAGAGAGCAACCAAACCAATAAACAAATCCACCCACGATAACAAGCTCTAAAAACTATATTAAGATAAACATAAAAATCAGAAACTAGTCAGTCACATACAGCAAACCCCAAGTCTACAATTACTCCCAAAGTCCACCGCCTCAATTTTGGGATGATTCATTGTCTATTCAGGTATTCCATAGATGCAGGGTATGTCAAGTTGACTGTGGAGATTTAATCCACTGCTCCTGAGGCTGCATGGAGATATTTCCCTTTGTCTTCTTTGTTCACACAGCTCCTGGGGTTCAGCTTTGGATTTGGCCCTGCCTCTGCATGTAGGTCACCCTCTGGTGTCTGTTTTTCACCCAGAGAGGAGGGGGTTAAAGGAGCGGCTGATTAGGGGGATCTGGTTCACTCAGGCTGGAGGGAGGGAGGGGTATGCGCAGGGCGAGCCTGTGGCAACAGAGGCCACCATGACATTGCAACTGGCTGAGGCACACTGTGTGTTCTCCTGGGGAAGTTGTCCCTGGATCACAGGACACTGGCAGTGGTGGGCAGCACAGACTCCTCTGAGGGGAAGTGTGGATAGTGACCTGTGCTTGCACACAGGCTTCTAGGTGGCTGCAGCAACAGTCTTAGCAGTTCATACCTGTCTCTGGTGTCCGCACTGATAGCTGCAGCTCGCACTTGCCTCTGAAGCTCATTTAGGTGGTGCTCTGAATCCCCTCTCCTTGCACACCCTGAAACAATGGTCTCTTGCCTCTTAGGTAGGTCCAGACATTTTCCCAGACTCCCTCCCGGCTAGCTGTGGGGCAATAGCCCCTTCAGGCTGTGTTCATGCAGCCAACCCCAGTCCTCTCCCTGGGATCTGACCTCTGAAGCCTGAGCCTCAGCTCCCAGCCCTCACCCACCCTGGCGGGTGAGCAGAAAAGCCTCTCAGATTGGTGAGTGCTGGTTGCCTCTGATCCTCTGTGTGGGAATCTCTCTATTTTGCCCTCTGGACCTCTGTTGCTGTGCTCTTCTCCATGGCTCCAAAGCTTCCCCCCTGCCCACCTCATGTCTCCGCCAGTGAAGGGTCTTCCTAGTATGTGGAAACCTTTGCTCCTTCACAGCTCCCTCCCAGAGGTGCAGGTCCTGACCCTATTCTTTTGTGTCTTTTTTTTCTTTTTCTTTTGCCCTACCCAGGTACGTGGGGAGTGTCTTGCATTTTGGGAAGTCTGAGGTCTTCTTCCAGCGTTCAGTAGGTGTTCTGTAGGAGTTGTTCCACATGTAGATGTATTTGTGGGGAGGGAGGTGATCTCCATGTCTTAATCCTCCACCACCTTGAACGTCCTCTCCTCTATGGCTTAGGATTCTAAAAATGCATCAAGCATCCACTGCATAGAAGTCTGATTTTTCTCCTGTTGTAATTCACTCAGGAAAGTTTCTAGAGGTCCAGTGGTGTGGGCATGTCAAGCTCTCCCTTTTATAGCCATGAATAAGTTACTGTATCTGTCCCTTCCTTTCCAGTCCTTGCAGATTGGCTCTAGTAGGTCACTCTTCTGAGGCTCAGCAAGGCTGCTCAGTGCTCTAGTCAGCAGCTCATTAGAGCTTATAAACCTTTGATAATTCCACCTGGAAGATATCTTTAACCAAGAGTGATGGTTTAGTCCTTTGGGTGTTTCTTTAGGTTTCTATCCCCTTGGCCAGAACTGAGCAGCCTGCTTGAGGATAGTTTTGTTCTCTTCATTTCAATATCCATGTGACTTCTGCCTTTTATTCTTAGAGGACATGAGCAGTTCCGTATTTTAAGTGTACCTGTAGTACCACTGGTCAGAGAAGATGGTATTACTTGCTGGAAGTGCTAGTCTAAAAAGTTCTATGTACTTTTCCAAACAGGGAAGCAGAAAAAATTCTTGGTAGCTCACTGTATCATAGAGGATGTGTTAAAAAAAAAAAAGAAAAAAAAAACTTGATTACTTTTAAACCCCGTTTAAAAACATGAAATCTTGAAGTTGTTCAAAAGTTAAGCTGAAAGTATAACCTCAGTGGAGGCACACTGGTTCAGACTGGTTGGACTACTAGTGCTTTCTTAGAAAAAAGTAAATGTGTTTGAGAATTACTCTTAAATCTTTGACCTGGTGGTGGTAGGGGGTGGTTTGGAGAAATGAGAGAAAAGGGGCATGGTTAATCTATTTCCTACTGTTTCATGGATCCCAAATATCACCTCCACTTTTGGAGATTCACTCGGATTTGTGGAACTCAGCATATAGTTGTACCCCTGGCTAGGATTTATCATAGCCATGTAGTAAGGATATACAGCTGGATCCTAATAGGAAAAGACACAGGCACAAAAATCAATGCCAGGCTTCCTTCTGACCTGTCCCTCCTGAGAAAGTGTACACTTGAGAATATTCCTTTCTCTAGCAACTAAAAATGCAATAGTATATAATGTTTTTCTTGGGGATCCAATTAGAGATTTAGCATACAAGCCTTTTACTGGGGTATGGTCACACAGGCACCCTCTTCCTAGCACATACCACTATCCTAGATTCCCAGAAGCAAGCCGGTGTTTGGCATAATCACATTGTGCAGACAGTCTAGGACCAGTGGATCACCCTTATCTCTTAAGGGAATGAGTCAAGTGTGAAATTCTCAAGTACCAGCCAAAGGCCAACCTTGCAAGCAGATCCTACTAAAGAAGCCCTCAGGCCTGTTATGTTAACTCTTTTCTGCACGTCTACCACCCCTGTAAATAAGAAACTGTGAAAACAAATAGAACACATTTTCCTCTAATTTCAGCATCATAAGATCAACAGAGAAAGATAAGTAACCTAATAGGAAGTTTTATAGGAATTCTATTCTGCAGCAGCTTGGTCCTGAGTGGTTTGGAAGCATAAGTATTAACTAGACCAGGTATGGGTGAGGTGCCTCCAGGTATACAGGTATTGAAGCCAGTCTTGGCCCAGCCCAACCAAAAGAACAGACCAACCAAAACACTTCTCTTGTAAGTCTCCAATAGAAAACACAAATCACTTAATGAAAGCAATCATTTGCAAAGCATGTTAAAAACTAAGACCATCTCTTCTCCTGTCTCCCAACAGCAAGACTCTGCTTGGAATAAAAGTGCAGATTTCCAGCAATGAAGCCAACTCATCCAGTGACATAAAATCCATTTATGATAAACATAAACCATGTTTTCAGCAATAATTTACATATCTGAAATGAGAGAAATTGGAAACTGATCAGCATAGCCTAAATAAATGGTCCTCTTCATTGTAACTCTTTTATAGCCAAAGTGACCTTTCTTAGTGCCAAGGCAGCATGTTTATAGGATGCTATTTTCTCATGTAATTCACTGTCACATTACATTTTCATAAATATTCCCGAAAGGTTAAACAGCTGCATATAATAATAACCATAAATACTAAACTGTATACTTGAAAAAGCAATGTAAAAATATTAAATTTTGCAAAGAGAATCATTCACAATTTTACACAATACCTGGCATATTACCTTTTAATTTCTGTCCAAATGCACAGATATTTGATGAAGTTATGATCATATTGTACTTGTACTTTCACAGATTGTTTAACATACAGCAAATATTTTCCATGTTTCTCTATAGATGCCATGTGTTATTGTTCCATTCCACTATTGCTATAGATTTAATTTTAATACATGTTTTTATTAAAAATTCTCATTTAATCAATGTAATCTATACATATTATTTAAAATCAAATGGTCAAGAAATGAGTTATAATATCACAGTGCCCTGCCTTACCCCATCCCAGCTGCTGCCATTCCCCTGTAGCAACCATTTTTATTTAAATGTTCAACTTTTTTTCTGATTATCTTTATTTCACTAAATAGCATACTTATTATTTCTCAAGTTATTGATTTTAGATATTAGTTGTTACTTTTAGTTTCCTTGTTGGTTTTCTTTGTATTTAGATACTATACTTATCTCTTCATTTCTTCTTCCATCTACTACAGGTAGAAGAATTTTTCTTAATTTCCCACTCTGTGAGAATGAAGAGTTATGAGTACCCTTCGTTTCTCTTCTCTAACTTCTAATTCTGAACTTCTGTTGCTCACACTAACACTTTTATAGTGTAAAATTGGTATCTTTTACATCTGTTTTGTAGCCATGACTGTCTTCCACGCTTTGTCTGTAGTTTAATTCTAAAAGGTGAAACCAATAAACAGTATCTATATAATGATGACTCCATAAATATTGTTCACTCTTAGAGCTAAATGGTATAATATGGTTATATTTCCTTTCTGTACATCTATTTTTCCTTGAGTTTCTAGTTGCCTTTGTTTTCCCTCTTGCAATGTTTATCTGTCTCACCTCCTTATATTTTCTAAAGAATCAAAGGGAGTAATATATTTGTGGAATCCCTTTCCCTCACCTACAACTATTCTGATAACTTCTTCCTAATTCAATCTTTTCTCCTGCTCTAATCATGGTTAATTGCTACCAGTTAGTTAGTACAACCTAGTTGTCATCCTCGAACTGAATTATACTACTGGGCTGGAATTATTTTCAGAATTTCACCTTCCCATTTTGTTTTTTCTTCCTCTTAGGACATATCCAAAAATATCTGTACTCTACCCTCACACTTGCCTGAGAATTTTGCTAGCAGAGAAATCTAAATAGAAAAATTTCACTCAAAAGCCTAAAGTTTTACCCCTTGAATGAACTGCATCCCTTGTTGCTATGATTCTTGTTCCTTTGTGGGTTGCCTGTTTTTATGTTTATCTTGTTATTTTCTTCCTCAAGAAACTTATAAAAGCTTCCATTTATTCAGAACTTTCTGAACTTTCTGAAACTCCATGTTTCAGAACTTTCTGAAACTGCATGTTTTCTCTGTAGATCATACTTTATTCATTTGTACTGGACATTCAGTGACTCCTTTCATTCTGGTCCTTCAGTTTTAGAAAATTATCTTAAAATATTTCTTTGATAAGTTTCTTCTTTCTCTTTTACTTGTTCTCTCTCATAGACATAATCTCTATGACTTATTTTTTCTCTCATATTCTCCATTACTGTATCTCTTTGTTCTCCTTTGTAAGAGATTGCCTCAACATCATCTTCCATGTTTTCAGTATTTTTTAAATTTCAATAGTCACATTTTTTAAATTGAAGTATAGTTGGTTTACAATGTTGTGTTAGTTTCTGGTATACAGCAGTGATTCATATATATATATATATATATAATGTGTGTGTGTATGTATATCTGTGTGTATATATTTCTTTTTCAGATTTTTTCCATTATAAGTTGTTACAGGATATTGAATGTAGTTCCCTGTGCTATATAGTAGGACCCTGTTGTTTATCAGTAGTCACATTTTCAATGTTTTGTCATTTGTTCATTTTTTAGAGCATCTTATTTTATGGATACAGCATCTATTCACATTTTCCTGAAAATAATAAAACAAGCTCTCTTACTGTTTAACTTATTTCTGTTTTCTGTGAGGTCATTTATTTTCTATTCAGTTTTCTTTTTTTTTTCACTTTGCAAACATCTGGTGATCCTTAGTCATTCATAATTAAAAATCAAGCAATAAAAAACTGACAGGTACTTCATACCTATCAGGATGGCTACTACCAAAAAAACGCCAGAAAATAAGTGTTGGTGAGGAGGTGGTGAAATTGGAATTCTTGTGCACTGTTGGTGGGAATATAGAATGATGCATTTGCGATGGAAAACAGTATGTGGTTCCTCAAAAAATATTTCAACAGAACTGCCATATGATCCAGTAATCCCATATCTGTGATTATATCCAAAAGAAACAAAAGCAGAGTCTTGAAGAGTTATCTATACATTCATGTTCACAGCAGCATTATTCACAATAGCCAAAGGTAAAAGCAACTCAAGTGGCCATCAATGGATGAATGGATAAACAAAATGTGGTATATACATACAATGGACTATTATGTAACCTTAAAGAGGGAAGGAAAGTCTGACATATGCTACAACATGAATGAATCTTGAGTGAAATAAGCCAGTCACAAAAAGACAAATACTGCATGATTCCACTTATATAAGGTATCTAGAGTGATCAAACTATAAAGAATTATGGTTGCTAGAGGCTAGGGGAGGGGGAAATGGAAATTGTTTAAAGGGTGTAAAACTTCAGTTCTGCACGATGAAAAAGTTCTGGAGATGGTTGCACAATCATGTGAATATACTTAATGCTGCATTTAAAAGTGGTTAAGATGGTTAAAAACAACAACAATTTACAGAAAGCTGTAGCAGACACATTGGGATCCTGCCCGTTATTTCTCGGTAATTACCATTTCAGCCCATGCTGGCATGATTCCAGACAGATTTGAGCATACCAGTTCATGACAATTTTATCAATCTGGGACATGGTAATGATCAGTATTAGTATTGCACATTCATATAAACATTTTTCTCCAAAAGAATGGGTTATCTGACACCTAAAAAGTTGCTCTGTACTTGGAAATAAGACCTAATTATGATCAAATAGGCCTCAAGGAATGAAAGGCCAGTGAGTTGAAGAACCTAGCAGTTCTTATTCTTAATTCATACCTTCTTCTAAGAAGATTTAAAGCAAACAAGGGGGTGGTGTTTGAAGGCAAAGAATTTCAGGCTCTATGAATAAAATGAAAGGCTACCAACTTATGAAAAATTGATATAGAAGGTAAAAAAAATTTATAAAGATTTCAGGCTTTTGAATCCATGAATATTCTTTTCTTGAAAAAGTACTGTTTCTGTTTTACAAAAGTAAAGGCACTTTTAGAGAAAAGAAACGAGGGTACTGATACCAGCACATTTCATGAAAATTCCTCATGTAGAGGCAAATCATTCCTGCCCCAAATCAGTGATAACATAGAGGATGAATATTTGGCTTTGTCATACAGATTTTAAACTCTGAGGTTTTGTTTTTGTTTTTTAATGCAGAAAGAAGAAGGCACTTTTTAACTTCAGGTCTCTTCAGTTTATATATAAAAACAGTACTGGAGACAGCTACAGAAAAAAATGACTTGAATCATATTATTCATCATTGGGCTAAAAATAAGAAGCCACACTTAAGTACCCTGGCATTTACAGGGGTAAAAAACAAAATTTCCACTGTCACTGTTGTTAGCAAAGGAATATATTTCTTCATCTTCTATAAGGAAACCCCCCCAAAAAATTACCATTGAGTACAAAGGGGTAGCACCTGGCTCTAATTCAATTCTGCCGAGAGGCCCAGAAGTAATCAATAAACACTTATTAACTAATACAGCATCTTGCTTCCATGAGTAAAATGGCAAGTGTTGTACACATGCTGAAATTACACAACCGTTAATATAGATGAAAAAGTAGGAGAATAAGGAAAAAGCTGAGGAACTGGTTTACATCAAATTTCCTAGGAAGCAGTTTAGCTTTCTTCTTTTATAACTTGTGGGGACCACCTAGTGTGGAGGGGAAAACATCAAGACTACTCTGTCACAGTCTTATATTCCTATTCCTTCCATTTGTTTAGCTTTAAATGCTTATGAGATAGCCTTGGATATCCCACACCACCCCCAATAAACCTGTAGTAAATCATTAGCCGGGGGGCCTTCAAGATGGCGGAGGAGTTGAGACGTGGAGATCACCTTCCTCCCCACAAATACATCAAAATACATCTACGTGTGGAACAACCCCTACAGAACACTTACTGAACACTGGCAGAAGACCTCAGACTTTCCAAAAGGCAAGAAACGCCCCCACACACCTGGGTAGGGCAAAAGAAAAAAGAAAAAACAGAGACAAAAAATAGGA
Organism: Mesoplodon bidens; assembly: GCF_964165515.1. NCBI lineage: Eukaryota > Metazoa > Chordata > Mammalia > Artiodactyla > Ziphiidae > Mesoplodon > Mesoplodon bidens. Next base: position 101,328,900 of record NC_138178.1, on the reverse strand, counting down.
TTGGGGGGCTTCCCTGGTGGCGCAGTGGTTGAGAGTCCACCTGCCGATGCAGGGTACACAGGTTTGTGACCCGGTCTGGGAAGATCCCACATGCCGCGGAGAGGCTAGGCCCATGAGCCATGGCCACTGAGCCTGCGCATCCGGAGCCTGTGATCCGCAACGGGAGAGGCCACAACAGTCAGAGGCCCGCGTACCGCAAAAAAAAAAAAAAAAAGAATAGGATCAGGACCTGCACCTCTCAGAGGGAGCTGTGAAGGAGGAAAAGTTTCCACACACTAGGAAGCCCCTTCACTGGCAGAGATGGTGGATGGGCGGGGAGGGAAGCTTTGGAGCCACAGAGGAGAGCACAGCAACAGGGATGAAGAGGGCAAAGTAGAGAGATTTCCACAGAGTATCGGTGCCGACCGGCACTCACCAGACTGAGAAGCTTGTCTGCTCAGCCGCCAGGGTGGGTGGGAGCTGGGAGCTGAGGTCGGGCTTCAGAGGTCAGATCCCAGGGAGAGGACTGGGGTTGGCTGCGTGAACACAGCCTGAAGGGGCTAGTGCACCACAGCAAGCCGGGAGAGAGTCCAGGAAAATGTCTGGACCTGCCTAAGAGGCAAGAGAACATTGTTTCGGGGTGCGCGAAGAGAGGGGATTCAGAGCACCACCTAAATGAGCTCCAGAGACGGGCGCAAGTGGAGCTATCAGCGGGACACCAGGGACGGGCGTGAACTACTAAGACTGTTGCTGCAGCCACGGAGAAGCCTGTGTGCAAGCACAGGTCACTATCCACACCTCCCCTCCGAGGAACCTGTGCAGTCTGCCACAGCCAGACTCCCGTGATCCAGGGACAACTTCCGCGGGAGAATACACAGCATGCCTCAGGCAGTTGCAACGTCATGCTGGTCTCTGTCGCCACAGGCTCACCCAGCGGTGAGTACCCATCCCTCCCTCCAGCCTGAGTGAATCAGATCCCCCTAATCAGCCCCTCCTTTAACCCCCTCCTGTTGGGGAGAAAAACAGAAACCAGAGGGTGACCTACATGTAGAAGCAGAGCCAAATCCAAAGCTGAACCACAGAAGCTGTGCAAACAAAGAAGAGGAAGGGAAATTTCTCCCAGGAGCCTCAAGTGCAGTGGATTAAATCTCCACAGTCAACTTGACGTACCCTGCATCTGTGGAATACCTGAATAGACAACGAATCATCCCAAAATTGAGGTGGTAGACCTCGGAAGAAACTGTAGACTTGCAGTTTGCTGTATGCAACTGACTAGTTTCTGATTTTCACGTTCATCTTACTATAGTTTTTAGCGCTTGTTATCATTGGTGGATTTGTTTATTGGTTTGGTTGCTCTCTTTTTATATTACTTTTATATTTTAATAACATTTTTAAATTTTTTAAATTTAATTATCTTATTTTATTTTTTTCCTTCTTTTTTTTCTCCCTTTTCTTCTGACCATGTGGCTGATGGGTCTTGCTGCTCTGGCCGGCTGTCAGGCCTGAGCTTTTGAGGTGGGAGAGCTGAGCTCAGGACACTGGACCACCAGAGACCTCGCGGCCCCACGGAATATCAGTTGGCAACAGCTCTCTCAGAGATCTCTGTCTCAATGTTAAGACCCAGTTCCACTCAATGACCAGCAAGCTCCAGTGTGGGACACCCCATGCCAAACAACTAGCAAGACAGGAACACAACCCCACCAATTAATAGAGAGGCTGTGTAAAATCATAATAAGCAAACAGATACACCAAAACACAACATCGGATGTGGTCCTGCCCACCAGAAAGGAAAGATCCAGCCTCATCCACCAGAACACAGGCACCAGTCCCCTCCACCAGGAAGCCTACACAACACACTGAACCAACCTTACCCACTGGCGGCAAACAGCAAAAACAACGGGAACTACGAATCTGCAGCCTGCGAAAAGAAAACCCCAAACACAGTAAGTTAAGCAAAATGAGAACATAGAGAAATACATAGCAGACAAAGGAGCAAGGTAAAAACCCATCAGACCAAACAAATGAAGAGGAAATAGGCAATCAACCTGAAAAAGAATTCAGAGTAATGACAGTAAAGATGATCCAAAATCTTGGAGATACAAGAGAGAAAATGCAAGAAAGGCTTAACAAGGACCCAGAAGAACTAAAGAGCAAACAAACAATGATGAACGACACACTAAATGAAATTAAAAATTCTCCAGAAGTAATCAATAGCAGAATAACTGAGGCAGAGGAACGGATAAGTGACCTGTAGGATAAAATAGTGGAAATAACTACCTCAGAGCAGAAAAAAAAGGAAAAAGAATGAAAATAATTGAGGACAGTCTCAGAGACTTCTGGGACAACATTAAGCACACCAACATTTGAATTATAGGGGTCCCAGAATAAGAAGAGAAAAAGACAGGGAGTGAGAAGATATTTGAAAAGACCATAGTTGAAAACTTCCCTAATATGGGAAAGGAAACAGTCAATCAAGTCCAGGAAGCACAGAGAGTCCCATACAGGATAAATCCAAGGAGAAACATACTAAGACACATACTAATCAAACTATCAAAAATTAAATACAGATAAAAAATATTAGAAGCAGGAAGGGAAAAGCAACAACTAACATACAAGGGAATCCCCACAAACTTAACAGCTGATCTTCAGCAGAAACTTTGCCTACCAGAAGGGTGTGGCAGGACATATTTGAAGTGATGAAAGGGAAAAACCTACAAGCAAGATTACTCTATCCAGAAAGGGTCTCATTCAGATTCGACAGAGAAATTAAAACCCTTACAGACAAGCAAAAGCTAAGAGAATTCAGCACCACTAAAAGAGCTTTACAACAAATGCTAAAGGAACTTCTCTAGGCAAGAAACACAGGAGAAGGAAAAGACCTACAATAACAAACCAAAAACAATTAAGAAAATGGTTACAGGAACATACATATCAATAATTACCTTAAACATAAATGGATTAAATGTTCCAACCAAAAGATATAGACTGGCTGAATGGATACAAAAACAAGACCCGTGTATAAGCTGCCTACAAGAGACCCACTTCAGACCTAGGGACACATACAGACTGAAAGTGAGGGGATGGAAAAAAGTATTCCATGCAAATGGAAATTAAAAGAAAGCTGGAGTAGCAATTCTCATATCACACAAAATAGACTTTAAAACAAAGACTATTACAAGAGACAAAGATGACACTACATAATGATCAAGCAATCAATCCAATAAGAAGATATAACTGTAAACATTTATGCACCCAACATAGGAGCACCTCAATACATAAGGGAACTTCTAACAGCCATAAAAGGGGAAACCAACAGTAACACAATCATAGTAGGGGACGATAACACCCCACATTCACCAATGGAAAGCTCATCCAAAATGAAAATAAATAAGGAAACACAAGCTTTAAATGATACATTAAACAAGATGGACGTAATTGATATTTATAGGACATTCCATCCAAAAACAACAGAATAAACTTTCTTCTCAAGTGTTCATGGAATATTCTCCAGGATAGATCATATCTTGGGTCAAAAATCAAGCCTTGGTAAACTTAAGAAAATTGAAATCTTATCAACTATCTTTTCTGACCACAACGCTGTGATACTAAATATTAATTACAGGAAAAAATCTGTAAAAAATACAAACACATGGAGGGAAAACAATACGCTAATTAATAACCAAGAGATCACTGAAGAAATCAAAGAGGAAATCAAAAAATACCTAAAAACACATGACAATGAAAACACCATGACCCAAAAACTATGGGATGCAGCAAAGGCAGTTCTAAGAGGGAAGATTATAGCAATACAATCCTACTTTAAGAAATAAGAAACATCTGAAATAGACAACCTAAACTTACACCTAAAGAAATTAGAGAAAGAAGAGTAAAAAAAAACCCAACGTTCGCAGAAGCAAAGAAATCATAAAGATCAGATCAAAAATAAATGAAAAAGAAACGAAGGAAATGATAGCAAAGATCAATAAAACTAAAAGCTGTTTTTTTGTGAAGATAAACAAAACTGATAAACCATTAGCCAGACACATCAAGAGAAAAAGGAAGAAGACTCAAATCAATAGCATTAGAAATGAAAAGGAGAAGTAATAACTGACACTGCAGAAATACAAAGGATCATGAGAGATTACTATAAGCAACTCTATGCCAATAAATTGGACAACCTGGAAGAAATGCACAAATTCTTCAAAAAGCAGAACCTTCCAAGACTGAACCTGGAAGAAATAGAAAATATGAACAGACCAATCACAAGCACTGACATTGAAACTGTGATAAAAAATCTTCCAAAAAACAAAAGCTCAGGACCAGATGGTTTCACTGGCGAATTCTATGAAACATTTACAGAAGAGCTAACACCTATCCTTCTCATTCTCTTCCAAAATAGAGCAGAGGGAGGAAGACTCCCAAACTCATTCTACGAGGTCACGATCACCCTGCTACCAAAAAAGATGTCACAAAAAAAGAAAACTACCGACCAATATCACTGATGAATATAGATGCAAAAGTCCCCAACAAAATACAGGCAAACAGAATCCAACAACACAGTAAAAGGATCATACACCATGATCAAGTGGGGTTTATCCCAGGAATGCAAGGATTCTTCAATATACGCAAATCAATCAATGTGATACACCATATTAACAAATTGAAGGATAAAAACCATAGGATCATCTCAATAGATGCAGAGAAATCTTTCGACAAAATTCGACACTGATTTATGATAAAAACCCTCCAGAAAGTAGGCATAGAGGGAACTTACCTCAACATAATAAAGGCCATATATGACAAACCCAGAGCCAACATCATTCTCAATTGTGAAAAACTGAAACCATTTCCACTAAGATCAGGAACAAGACAAGGTTGCCCACTCTCACCACTGTTATTCAACATTGTTTTGGCAGTTTTAGCCACAGCAATCAGAGAAGAAAAAGAAATAAAAGGAATCCAAATCGGAAAAGAAGAAGTAAAGCTGTCACTGTTTGCAGGTGACGTGATACTATACATAGAGAATCCTACAGATGCTACCAGAAAACTACTAGAGCTAATCAATGAATTTGGTAAAGTAGCAGGATATAAAATTAATGCACAGAAACTTCTTGCATTCCTATACACTAATGATGAAAAATCTGAAAGTGAATGTAAGAAAACACTCCCATTTACCACTGCAACAAAAAGAATAAAATACCTAGGATAAACCTAACTAAGGAGACAAAAGACCAGTTTGCAGAAAATTATAAGACACCGATGAAACAAATTAAGGATGATACAAATAGATGGAGAGATATACCATGTTCTTGGCTTGGAAGAATCAACATTGTTAAAATGACTATACTACCCAAGGCAATCTACAGATTCAGTGCAATCCTTATCAAACTACCAATGGCATTTTTCACAGAACTAGAACAAAAAATTTCACAATTTGTATGGAAACACAAAAGACCCCAAACAGCCAAAGCAATCTTGAGAAAGAAAAATGGAGCTGGAGGAATCAGGCTCCCTGACTTCAGACTATACTACAAAGCTACAGTAATCAAGACAGTATGGTACTGGCACAAAAACAGAAATATGGATCAATGGAACAGGATAGAAAGGCCAGAGATAAACCCACACACATATGGTCACCTTATTTTTGATAAAGGAGGCAAGAATATCAATGGAGAGAAGACAGCCTCTTCAATAAGTGGTGCTGGGAAAACTGGACAGCTACATGTAAAAGAATGAAATTAGAACACTCCCTAACACCATACACAAAAATAAGCTAAAAATGGATTAAAGACCTAAATGTAAGGCTAGACAGTATCAAACTCTTAGAGGAAAACATAGGCAGAACACTCTATGACATAAATCACAGCAAGATCCTTTTTGACCCACCTCCTAGAGTAATGGAAATAAAAACAAAAATAAACAAATGGGACCTAATGAAATTTCAAAGCCTTTGCACAGCGAAGGAAACCATAAACAAGACCAAAAGACAACCCTCAGAATGGAAGAAAATATTTGCAAATGAAGCAACTGACAAAGCATTAATCTCCAAAATTTATAAGCAGCTGATGCAGCTCAATATCAAAAAAACAAACAACCCAATCCAAAAATGGGCAGAAGACCTAAATAGACATTTCTCCAAAGAAGATATACAGATTGCCAACAAACACATGAAAGGATGCTCAACATCATTAATTATTAGAGAAATGCAAATCAAAAGTACAATGCGGTATCATCTCACACTGGTCAGAATGGGCATCATCAAAAAATCTACAAACAATAAAAGCTGGAGAGGGTGTGGAGAAAAGGGAAACATCTTGCACTGTTGGTGGGAATGTAAATTGATACAGCCACTATGGAGAACAGTATGGAGGTTCCTTAAAAAACTAAAAATAGAACTACCATACGACCCAGCAATCCCACTACTGGGCATATACCCTGAGAAAACCATAATTCAAAAAGAGTCATGTACCACAATGTTCACTGCAGCTCTATTTACAATAGCCAGGACATGGAAGCAACCTAAGTGTCCATCGACAGATGAATGGATAAAGAAGATGTGGCACATATATAGAATGGAATATTATTCATCCACAAAAAGAAACAAATTTGAGTTATTTGTAGTGAGGTGGATGGACCTAGAGTCTGTCATACAGAGTGAAGTAACTCAGAAAGAGAAAAACAAATACCGTATGCTAACACATTGATATGGAATCTAAAAAAATTTTAAAAAGGTCATGAAGAACCTAGGGGCAAGACGGGAATAAAGACACAGACCTACTAGAGAATGGACTTGAGGACACAGGGAAGGGGAATGGTAAGCTGGCACGAAGTGAGAGAGTGCCATGGACATATATACACTACCAAATGTAAAATAGATAGCTAGTGGGAAGCAGCCGCATGGCACAGGGAGATCAGCTCGGTGCTTTTTGACCAGCTAGAAGGGTGGGATAGGGAGGGTGGGAGGGAGACGAAAGGGGGAGGAGATATGGGGATATATGTATATGTATAACTGATTCACTTTGTTATAAAGCAGAAAGTAACACACCATTGTAAAGCAATTATACTCCAATAAAAATGTTAAAAAAAAAAAGAACATAAGCAGTCAAACCATCCTTCTTTAGTCTGGATTCAAAAACAGTATCACAATATATCACAATGGCAAGACTCCCAGAGGGAGTCTTAGATTCAAGATCTAGGAGACAGAACTTACCTCCCTATCAAACAGGGGCAGAGGGCACAGGGCAAAGGTTGCTTTGGTTTTCTGCTCCTGTATTCGTACTAACTAGAAACTAACTGGACTCTTGTGGTTTGAAAGGGAAGACTTAGGCACTATGGACTCCATGAAAATGCCAGATGTCAACCTATGCTCTTAGCGTGAAACCCAGAAGGCAATAGTTGGAAGACACCAACAAGGACCACCAGTCCTCTTAGTCAGAGAACACTAATTGCCTAACAGAGGTCCTTCCAATGTGACATGTCTAAAAACTGCATCCATTAAAAAAAAAAACTTTTTCCTATGTTCCCTCTCCAGTGGCAGCAACACTAGGTAGCCAGTTACTGCAACAATTCAAACCTGGCAGTCATGGTACCCTCCTCCTTGTTCCTTATATGAGTGCCCTGGAGCTCTGACATGCTCATCTTTCATTCTTCATCACACTTGATCTTGACTCCCACTGCTGTCCCCCATCACTGCCCCCTGGGGTTCCTGCAAGAGTCTCTCACCACTGCCTGGTCCCCTACCTACATCAGGCACGCTCCATCTACTTCCCCCCTGCTGTCCTACCATCTTTTGGAAATATGATCACATCACTTCCTTATTTTAAATCTCTCAGGGTAAAATAATAATAATAATAATAAATAAATAAAATCTCTCAGGGTGCCAAGTGGCTCTAGGTGTAAAGAACTGCTCATGTTTTAGCTAAGAATTTTCTTTTAGTCGAGGTGATACAGATACAGGTTTAAATTTTTAAATATTACCAAAGTATAGACCATGAAATGTCGATTTTTCACTCATCTGACCTCGAAAGCTCCTACTATTAATAGTTTCTCAGGTATCACAAAACGTTTCTGTGATATACACACATATATTTGTAATTTTATATAAATGATTTTTATCCACTTTATGTTGCAGATTCTCTCATATGAACACATACATACTTTATTATTCTGCATAGCATTTAATTACAAGAATAAACCATAATTTATTTAATTAGCACCTCTCTGTTGACATTTATGGGGTTTTTTTCAGTCCTGTACTCTCAGAAACAAAATTGCAGTGAATGCAGAGTCAAGTTCAAATCCTTCTGCAGACAAGTTCTTTAGGATCCAGCTGCTGCCTACACCCTTTGCTTCATCTCCTCCACTTCCTCATACACAGTCTTCCTCTGGTCACATGTAGTTCCCCCAAACCCTGTGCTGCTAGGTTACATCTGCCTGTAACATTCTCTCTGCCCTTCTTTGTCTGGCCAACTTTTACTCATCTTCTAAAAGTACTCAAATTTTATTCTAATTTTGATGTCCCTCCTTCCCCTTGTAAATTCCTTTGATTCTTGTGCTACACTATGCTCCATGCATTCTGGAAATAATCGTTACACCTACCATTGTCCCAGCACACCCAAGACATGAGATGGAAGAAGGCAGGCATATAGGTAGGTGAAATAATAGATACTTGAAAAGAAGATGGGATGAGGCATATAAGAGCCTGAATGAAAATCATCACACTCTGTGGCACTGGCATGCTCACCACCCAATGAACAGAGCCCCTGCAGGACAGAGGGTGCTGAAGTGGGTGAGGAGAAGGTGCCCCTGGGGGACCAACATCAACGCACAACGCACTGCAGCCTGGGTTAAGTGAGCCATGAATATTGCAGATAGCACAGGAGGCCAACTGAATGAGAGAAAGTGAGATCTGGAGCCATCAAGAATGATTTCGAGGGGTGGCAGGATTGAACTGAATCTTGAAGGAAGAATTAGACTGAGCGGAACCATTGGGATAGGGAGAATGCCCTGAGCAAACACCTGGAGGACGATTAGGCTGGGGCAGCTGAGGTTTGCAGAGGAGAGAAGGAGACAGGAAGAAGCCTGAGCTCAGATTTTGATGACTGGTGGTGTAGGGCTGGCTCCTTCATGAATTAATTCAACAAATATTTATTGAATCTCTGGCTGTTCAGGGCACTGATGTCAGCAGTAAACAAAATCAAAATCCCTGACCTCACAGAGCACGCATTCCAGGGATACTGAGGCTAATTCCCAGTGTAACCTTGAGCAAAGCTTCCCTACTGTATATCTGTCTCCTCACAGGTAACACATGGGCCTTGGGCATTTCTAAGATCGCTCTTCTCTTCAACATTCTAAGATTAATAGGCAGAGATAGGAGATTGGGTGGAGCCAGATGACAGTGAGCTAAGGAAACGGGACTCCCTCATTTTTGTGGCAGAAAGCCCTTTTTTTGTGTGTATGGGGAACACCTTCAAGGTTTAGGAGATTTAGAGATTGGTCTGATAATCTGAAGGCAGAAAAGAGCAAATAGGAGGCTGGAAACAATTTAGGAGATAATTGATCCTTACCAGGTGATGAAGACTCAGACATACATCCTTAGATTCAAAATCATGAGTGAATAGCACAGCTTTGATAAGTCATAAATAAGCCATTGCTTCCTAAAAATACCACCTCCATTAAATAGCTGGCTATCAAGGCTTCATTGCCATGATGCTGACCAAGATCAGCAGAATTAGAGAGGGCTTTTCAGGCTAAAGACAACTTTGGATCTCCACATAAGATGGGGCTTAAGTGTACATGTGCTGCTCCATGAACTCCAAAGGAATGTCCTGCATGCCAGAGGAATACCATACAGCCCGTACCAGCTGCAAAACTCTATAAGGGGTTTGGCTTGACAACGTGTAAATAAATGGCTGGCTACACCGTGTAAGATGAATGAAGCCCAAGTAATGTGAGTTGTTTCCCTGGCATTCTGATAATAAGTGCAGCATGTGGAATTTGCTATCTTTAGCCCTCTCGCTAGAAAATTCTAGAGTGCTTATCACCCTGGTAGTTAATTGCTCAGCCATCTCTAGTTCCACCTTCTCATGGCTAAAAGAACTCTTTGCACAGCAAAGGAAACCATAAACAAGACCAAAAGACAACCCTCAGAATGGGAGAAAATATTTGCAAATGAAGCAAATGACAAAGGATTAATCTCCAAAATTTACAAGCAGCTCATGCAGCTCAATAACAAAAAAACAAACAACCCAATCCAAAAATGGGCAGAAGACCTAAACAGACATTTCTCCAAAGAAGATATACAGATTGCCAACAAACACATGAAAGAATGCTCAACATCATTAATCATTAGAGAAATGTAAATCAAAACTACAATGAGATATCATCTCACACTGGTCAGAATGGCCATCATCAAAAAATCTAGAAACAATAAATGCTGGAGAGGGAGTGGAGAAAAGGAACACTCTTGCACTGCTGGTGGGAATGTGAACTGGTACAGCCACTATGGAGAACAGTATGGAGGTTCCTTAAAAAACTAAAAATAGAACTACCATACGACCCAACAATCCCACTACTGTGCATATACCCTGAGAAAACCATAATTCAAAAAGAGTCATGTACCACAATGTTCATTGCAGCTCTATTTACAATAGCCAGGACATGGAAGCAACCTAAGTGTCCATCAACAGATGAATGGATAAAGAAGATGTGGCACATATATACAATGGATTATTACTCAGCCATAGAAAGAAACGAAATTGAGTTATTTGTAGTGAAGTGGATGGACCTAGAGTCTGTCATACAGAGTGAAGTAAGTCAGAAAGAGAAAGACAAATACTGTATGCTAACACATATATATGGAACCTAAGAAAAAAATTGTCATGAAGAGCCTAGGGGTAAGATGGGAATAAAGACACAGACCTACTAGAGAATGGACTTGAGGATATGGGGAAGGGGAAGGGTAAGCTGTGACAAAGCGAGAGAGTGGCATGGACATATATACACTACCATACGTCAAATAGATAGCTAGTGGGAAGCAGCCGCATAGCACAGGGAGATCAGCTTGGTGCTTTGTGACCACCTAGAGGGGTGGGATATGGAGGGTGGGAGGGAGGGAGACGCAAGAGGGAAGAGGTACGGGAACATATGTATAACTGATTCACTTTGTTATAAAGCAGAAACTAACACACCATTATAAAGTAATTATACTCCAATAAAGATGTAAAAAAAAAAAAAGATAAATGTTCCCTGCCAGAAAATGCCTTAAAATAGAATGTTGGAAGGATTTCCCTGGGGCAAGTAATAGGCACTTGCTTAAGTACTCCCATGCCGAGTCCTACCTCCTTCCTCCAAGAGCAGACTCTGGTCAGTCCCTCTTCTGACCCTGGGGCACCGGGAGCCCCTTTATATAAGGTTGGCAAGGAGAGAAGTCACCAGTTTAGAAACTGGAGCAGAAGTCAATGGCTTAATCTCAGCTCTGTTCTACTTGACTTATCAGTTCCATTGTTTGCTTCCAATTAGGTGAAAAACAAACAAGCAAACTGAAGAATGATGACATCTAGGTGGCAGGACAGTCCAAGTCAAAGTCAAGTGGACTTTGCTAACAGAATAATGACAAAAAGCTTCTTTAAAAAAAAAAGTCAAACCAGACCTTAGTGTCCAATCTGCCCCAGCACTACCTCCACCAGCACAACCCTTCAATTCCATTCCTTTTAGACTATAATAAGGAACAGCCACATGGCTAGTCATCGATAACCAAGTGTCATTTCCATCTTTATTTCAGAATATTACATCAGCCACCTTTCAGACTCTTGACAACCATAGTGTTTCACAACATCACAGACAAACATTTCTCCAGTTTTATGTGATTGCCCAGCAGTAGCCAGACTGCTTGCACTCATTTCTTTCCTGACCAAAAGATTACCAGAATCTGTTGTCTTTTACCATCTCCATTTTTTTCCATATGTGGAAAGCCTGATGTGGAGAGATTGACACCCAGAAAGGTGAAGTAGTTTATCCACAGTCGTTTAGAAGGAAGAAAAGGGAACCTCTGTTGTAACACAGACACGATTTTCACTCGGATTAAGCGTAGTATTAAAACATATTTTCAATCTACTTTCTGTCCTAAAACTAACTTCTGACAAGCCAAACCAATACCCTGAGTACAGCTAAGTTTACTCCATAAGGAAACACTAAGCCCCCTCTCCTCACCTGCTTCTCGTTTAAACAACTTGGGTTTCATTGGCTGTCACTACAAACCAGCGTATCACCAACCACATCAGCCTCTGTCAAAGATGAAGAGACAGCCTCAAAATACTTACAGTCCAAGATGCTTGGGACTAAAAATTCTTTTAAAATTCTGCTATGTATGGCCTCTGACCCCTTGACAACATTTCTCCCAGGAAACAACACCTGTAACTTTGAAGCAGTGTGAGGCTTACCACATACAAAACAGATAAATGACAAGGATTTATTGTATAGCACAGGGAACTATATTCAATATTTTGTAATAACATGTAACGGAAAAGAATCAAAAAGAAAGAATACACACACACACATATATCCGAATCACTTTGCTGTACATCTGAAACTAACACAATATTGTAAACCAGCTATACTTCAATTAAAAAAAATAAATGTCTTTTATTGAAAACAAGCAGTGTGAGGCTCAGAAACGGGCAGTGGGGCACACAGCTATTTCAGTTTTAATGTTGTGGTCCCTCCAAGAGTTCCCAGGATTTGTGGAACAAAGCAGTGAATAAAGGGGGAGGAAGCTAGGCTGACTGGCTCCTCTGGGTCTGAACCCTTTCAAGTAATGCCTATAGGCCTCTATGAATGCACATAATAGCAACTACAATTTATTAAATACCTATTCTATGCCAAGCCTATGCTAAGAGCTATACGTATATTAATTCTTTAACTCGTCACCACAACCCCTTAAGTATTATTATCCATCACTTTTTACAGATAAAGGATCTGGGGTATCAGGAAATGTATGTGACATGCTCAAGATCACCCACATAGTAAGGGAAAGAGACAGGATTGAACCTGGAGGAATCTATAATAGCTCTAGAGCTCAGGCATTTAACAGCTCTGCTACAAAGCCTTCCACAAGGAAAGTCCTGCATCCTCACTGCGCAGGCTCACCTGTGGCCGAGACAATGCTCATGTTTACTAAAGACTACATTTCCCAGCGTTCCCTGCAGTTAGGTTGCATCATGTGACTGGGTACTGGACAGTCAGAGGTGAGTAGACATGATGTGAGCACACCTAGGGCAGACACTTAAAAATGTCCCGTGAGGACCTTCAGCTCCCTCTTCCCTGTCCATGAAGCCTTGGAAGGCATAAGTTCCAGATAGCATAGTTATAAGATGGAGGCAGCCAGGGTGTCCCAGTCATTACTTGGAGAAGCGCTACCCAGGAGAGCCACTCAGCTCACACCAAGTAGTGATGTGAGGAAGAGAGAAACTTCTATAACAGTAAGCCATTAAGATTTTAAAATTGGTTTGTAACTATGGCATAGCCTTGCCAATTCTGATCACATTCCATGACATTTACTTCAGGCTTTAATTATTGGGGCCCATTATTGTCTACATCTGTCTAAGTGAGTCTGCATGAACCATACTGTTTTCCTTGCTTCCCTAAGCTACTAAATTACCTTCCTGATCAAAAAGGGTTACGCCGTTTCTGCCAGAGTACTTTCAAAACACTGCCTCATGTAAGGATAAATAGATCAATGAAACAGAATAGAGAGCCCCAAAATAGACCCACACATATGTGGTCAATTGATTTTCAACAAAGACACCAAGAAATTCAATAGGGAAAGGGAAGTCTTTTCAACAAATGGTGCTGGAAGAACTGGATATCTGTATGTAAAAAAAACGAACTTCAATTCCTAACTCGCTCCATGCATAAAAATAAATTTGAGATGAATCACAGACATAAATGTAAAAGAACCATAAAAGTTCTAGAGGAAAACGTAAGAGAAAGCATGACATTGCATTTGGAGAAAATTTCTCAGATTGGTGTAGCAGATGCTGTGGTGAGCTACCCAGGTTCCCCCCATCAGACCAAGACCCTCATTCCCCCAGCTGCAAGTGTTTTGGCTCTTGTGGTTCACAGCTGAGTCTCTTCCCAGATGTTTCCTTCTGCAAAAGGGATCTACCTCACCCAGAGTAACATTCTACCCCCAGAGACAGCTTTTGTCCAATGACTGGGGACAAAAAAGATCTGCCCCTTTGTTTCAATTTGGGACAACTTTGAAGGGTTATCCCATGAGAAATGAAACACGTACTCACAGAAGACTTATTCATGAATGTCTGCCGTAGCCTTATTCACGATGCCCCCCAAATGGAAACCCAAATGTCCATCAAAAGAGAATGAGCAAATCGTGGGATAGTCATACAAATGCATATTACTTGGCAATTAAAAGCAACAAACTACTGATATATCCAACGTCACAGGGGATCTTAAAAACATTAGGTTGAGCCAAAGGAGCCAGACACAAAAAAGTACATATGGTATGATTCCATTCATATGAAACACCAGATCAGGTAAAACTACAGTACTAGAGATTAGAAAGTGCTTTTCTGGCGTGAGGAGAGGCAAGTTCCCTGAAAAATGGCAAAAACAAACCTTCTGTGTTGATAGAAAGGTTCTATATCCTAATCAGAATGGTGGTTACACAGGTGGATGCAATTGTCAAAACTCATCAAAGTGTACCCAAAAGCTCTGTGCATTTTACTGTATGAAGACTTTATTTCAATAAAAAATGCTTGCCTCGCATCTGGGCTTCCTCTCTCACCCCCAGCTGTGGGCACAGTTCTCTGTCACTGCCAATCCCACTGCAGTGGATTTAAAGAGTGGTTCATAAGGTGACTCCCATGTTCGAGTCCAAAGCCTTGAAACTTCCCTATCTGGCTTCATTCAGAGCTCTGCCCTTCTCCTTTCATTCCCTCCTGAATTTAATGGAGCTGGATTTCCCTCCTTTTAGGAGTTTTAAGGTTCTATGAGGACTATGACAACTTCCTTCCTCATATACTCTCCATCTCTGAGTCCAGATGGCCAGACTCACTGTTTTGCCAGCTGAAGAATCAACCTCTCAAAAAAAAAAAAAAAAGAATCAACCTCTCTTCCATCCCCAGACCAGGGAGGACTTAACAATAACAACAGCAATAACAGTAATTGCCCTTTCTTGAGTACTTATCACAGGTCAAGCAGTGTTCTAAATGGTTCGTTTACTGTCTTAGTCCATTTGGGCTACTGTAACAGAATACCACCGACTGGGTGGCTTATAACAACAGAAATTTACTTCTCACAGTTCTGGAGGCTGGGAAGTCCAAGATCAAGACGCTAGCAGATTCAGCATCTGGTGAGAGCTCAGTTCCTGATTCTGAGACAGAACCTCACATGGTGGAAGGGGCAAGGAAATGATCTGGGATTTCCTTTATAAGAGCACTAACCCCATTCATGATGGCCCCCCCTTCATGACCTAATCACCTCCCAAAGGCCCCATCTCCTAATGCTATCACCTTAGGGGTTAGGTTTCAACCTATGAATTTTGGGGAAGAAAAACATTCAGTCTATACATTATCTCACTTAAAAACAGGTCAGCCCCTTAAAGCAGGTATTATTATCCCCACTTTACAGATAAGAAATCAGAGACTTAGAGAAATTTTGCAACTTATACATATTCATAGAGCCAATAAATAAAAAACCCAGTATTCAAATCCAACTCTGACTCCAAAGGCTGGATCCTTTCCATTAGACACTATTTGCTTTTCACATATTTAATAAAATATCTTACTCAACTATAAAAAGATAGCGATGCTTTTAATAATGTAATGATTATAACAAGAATTCAAGATAGCTTTTAAAAATGAATAACACCACTTTTTTTTGGTTTAGAAACAAGGGGCATCAAGTTGAAGCTCTGATTTAGGCTGGATAAAGCCCCTGCCAAGGCCCAGCAGGCTCTGGGAGACACCCAAAATGCCCCAAACACACGCTACCACAATTACATTTCTGCTCATTGAATGTTTAGTGCAATATACTTCACCTGCTCTCAATTATAACATTACCATTTCACTAACATTCAGAGCACAAATTTGCTTTTTGGTTCTTTTTAAACCCCAGTGAGATTCTTTTCAGGCCACCAGATACAACTTCAAACTGTCCCAAAGAAGCATGTGTGATCTGGTGTGTTAAGAGATCTTTCTTGATGTCACTGACTGTGGATGTTTTTCACTGCCCTCTGTCAGGGCTGCTCAAAGCAAAGAAGGTAGAGACAGCACCGAGGATGACTGACAAAGGACGGGATTGTGTGTGTGTGTGTCTGTGTGTGTGTGTGTGCGCGCGTGTGTGTGTGTGCGTGTGTGAGATATTTAGCCACTGACTAAACGAGAGATGAGCTTAGAACTAGTCACATATCAGTCAGCTGGGCAGGCAGCCACATTTAACACTCAGTTATTCAGATGCTGAGGATCCAGGGTCCGAAATTAACCTTTGTTCTTTAAAAAAAAATTTTTTTTTGTTACTCATCTTCCACCCTCTAGTTAACCTATCTTTTCAACATTTCACTACTGATTAGCTGCTCCATTGGAGATTTGACAGAGACAATAAAAAGATACCAAATGAAACCAGCCAATTTTGTTTTCTGACAGAATCCCTGATTCAAGGCATTATGAGGAAGGTGGTTTAAACCATCACATAAAATTAGATTTATTTTCTTTAATCATCTATAAATTTCATTTATCCAGTTTCTTATTCTCTATTTCTACTGCAACATATTTAAAAATGGTTTTAACTTCCATTTCATCTGTCTTGCACTTTTACAAAATATCATAAATATTGGCAGCTGTTGGGGGAAAGCCTTAGACACTTTCTGTTGGGAGTCAGAAATAGATACCATTTAGGGCTTCCCTGGTGGCACAGTGGTTGAGAGACTGCCTGCCAATACAGGGGACACGGGTTCATGCCCCGGTCCGGGAAGATCCCACATGCTGCAGAGCGGCTGGGCCCGTGAGCCATGGCCGCTGAGCCTGCGCGTCCGGAGCCTGTGCTCCGCAACGGGAGAGGCCACAAGGGTGAGAGCCCCACGTACCGCAAAAAAAAAAAAAAAAAAAAAAAAAAATAGATACCATTTAGGGACCAAATCCCTTGCCATGGAATATCTGTTTGCCCAATCCCCTTGAGATGTGTATTGTATTTTAAAGGTTGCAAGGTCAGAACTCTTAGCTATTTTTAAAGGAAACGCTGTTTTCAGCCCCACATACCATGTAAGCTGCTTATAAATTAAGCCATTAGGGCCCTTCAGGAAGTGTTGTGCTCTGAGATGATGTAGCGTCCACAGCACATGGGAGGTAGTGGGGATGGGGCTGGTTGCACTACCCTGCAGAGCACAGTTCCCTCTTCCCCTCTCCATGCAAACCCCAGGGACCAACTGCATCTTCACATAGCCACGACGACTGAGAAACAAATTAGATCGTGTACTGACTCTTCTTATCCGCGTTGGCCACTTCCGACAGCCCTCAGTTTAAGCGTCTTGAACCTATTCAGGCGAATCCAATTTCATTGTTGTGGGTCTGCAGCAGAACTAAGCATTACGATGCCTTTTCCTAAGATTATATGCAATTTAAAACACATCAGAATATAAAAAGCAAGTCACCTCTTGGAAACTTATCCTGGACAGAAAAACAAAACAAAACAAAAACACAGAGCAGCTGTTGCATCAATATCTGACACCTGCTCAGAAATATATGTTGAGATTCCACTCCGTGGTATATCACCAACACTATTATTTTTCCTCAAAATAGGTGGATCATTTACTATACCAGACCCTTTGCCTCATTATTTTGGTTAGACCTTGTGGCAAGCTTAGGAAATCGGTATTACTCAGTCCATTTTACAGACACAGAAATAAAGTTCAAAGAACTTAAATTTAACTTGTTGAAAGTCTCTCATCTGGTAGGTGAACTAGGAATAAATACCTCACATGATCTGGATCTTCTCTGGTATTTACATAGCGATGATAGAAAAAGAAGGCACAAACAAGTAGGGACTCTAAAACAGAGATGTATTCTTAAGACAGAAGGTGATGAACTAGGACTCTCCTGGTCAGCCATTTGCCGATGCTTATTGATGAATCCAAGAGAGACTAGGAAGGCAAGGACTCAATCAGCATAAATCCACCATTCCTGGAAAACTAGGTGAAAACAAATGGGTCAGTAAACTCACTGATGGCAGCAACGGCGGAGACACACCTGAGAAGTATGAGATAGTGTCTGCTATTGGCAATGATGTGAAGTTCATGTTGAAGCCTCGACTCCCAACGTGGTGGTATTAGGAGATGGGGCTTTGGGGAGGTAAGTAGGGTTAGATGAGGTCATGAGGGGGTGGGGCTCTCATGATGGGATTAGTGGCCTTATAAGGAGAGACACCCGAGGGTGAGTTTTGCCTCTGGATGCTTTACTTGACTTGCTTTACTTGACTTTCTCCACCCTGGCTCCCAGCCTTGCTTGTCTTGCACCAAAGCTGCCAACATCCTGGCATGACAATTCCCATAAAGTGCCCAGCTGGAAAATGGAAAACTGGGTACATATCACCGCTCCAAAAAGTTTATTTTGCATCAGGGCCACAATAGTGATTACCTACAGGAAAGATGAGAAGCCTAGCCAAGAAATGAGAGTCAGCACTCTTTACGGCTAGCTGTGTCCAGTCTGCAAGCAGCACAGCTTGCCAGCTGCCTTTCTCAGCACATCTGGCCTGGGAGTTCTGGACTTCGGTGTTCTGAGACAATAAGAGCACCAACGGAATGATCACTGTTGATTTTCTGACGTCATGATTACAGGTCCCAAGATAACTCATCAGTAATGGGATGAGAGGTAGAGGTGGGACAGACCAGGTGGAAACCATGTCAGAGGGCATGGAGTGAAGGGCTCTACCTACTCAAATCTGCTTAGGTGGAAAAAAAAGTCTTTTGGGGAAAGTGTCTCACTGCATGGTTTTTATAGCAGCAGGTAGAAGGAAAAGCCTTTAGCTACTAAGACATACTTCCAAGTCAAACCAATTTGGCTGCCATGGTACCAAGGCTCCTACAAGGGGGGAAAAAGATACATTTTCAAATACTTGTTTGAAATATTCAAGTAAATGGCAGTGTGATGGCTGAAAGTGTCAGGAGGCCCCTGTAATTCAAGTGAACAAATATCCACTGAGGAGTGCTTACTATGTGCTAGGCACATTGTATTAGGTGTAGGATGGAGGCTGGAATGAATAAGATGCTCTCCATGCTCTACCCCAGGGGTTTATGATCAAGTTTGGCAGAGAAATACTTCACAAAGAGAACTAAAACATAAGGCAGAGTGTGACAGCCACTAAAGGAAAGGTACAAATATCTATTCACTTATTTACTCATTAAACAAATATTTGAGTCCAAGCTCTCCTATAGATGTCGGGTATCCAGTGATAAGAAAAACAAGCAGTATATATAGACTGGATAAACAACAAGGTCCTGTTGTATAGCACAGGGAACTATATTTAATATCCTGTAATAAACTATAATGGAAAAGAATTTTAAAAAAGCAAAAGAAGCAGGATGTCTTCCTTTATCAACTAGGGCAGGGAGAGACCTGAGCAATAGATGATAAATTAGAGATGAATGATGATAAAGATAGATAGATAATCGACAGATGATCGATGAATAGATGGATGATGGAAGGATGTACAGATGGATGATAGATAGATAGATAGATAGATAGATAGGCAGACAGATGAGAGATTACAAATTGGTGGTTTCCATGAAGGCAACAGACAGGATCCTATAATAAAAGTGCTCCTGAGCACAGGGATGGTGAAATTATTACAGCTGGAAGGAGAAGGGAGGCTTCAGGGAGGAGACAGCATGTGAGCCTAGCCATGGATGATGAGGAGGTTTACCAAACAGGGAGAGGACCAAGAGCATTGAAGGACAAGAAACTGAACAAAGACACAGAGGTGGAAGAGTGCCAGTGGTCCTTGTGACAGTGGGATGGCTAGAATGTAAGGAGAATGCTTGAAGCGGGAAGCAGGAAGCTAACAAGGTCCATGCCAGGACAGCAGAGCACGGCAGCTAGGACTCTGTCCTGGAACCAGCTTGCCTGGTTTGGCCACTTCCTAGGTGTGTGACCTATACTTCTCGGTGATTCAGTCTTTGCAGACTGGGGAACAGCAGTCTCTACACTGTTGTTTCAGGGATTAAATAATTTTATATCATTCAAACATGTAAGTAGCATCTGGCATTTAACAGTGTGTGTTACGACCGAGGAGAAAGTGGTAAAGGCCTTGTCTAACAGTGCTGGTGCAAAGCAAGGGCTCACTCAGGCCCTCCCCAAACTTGGGAAACATCCATGATGATGACTAAATGTCCCTGGTAATGACCCATTATTTTGAGGTGCATTGAGGAAGGCAAAGCTTTGGGGACACTGCCTTCTCTCCGATTGAAATGTTCTCTTCTGGACCTTGCTGTGAGTTTGGCCCTTCAGGCTTGTTTCTCGGGTCTTAAGGCAATAGGACCCACCATCAGATGGAGGCTTTCTCCCACTGCTCTCCCTGCTGAGGGAGCCGATCCACTGCTGAGGGTGGTGTGCTGCGGACACCGCAGGTGAAGAGACTACGTTCCGATTGGGTGGACCAGAAGAAGGAGGCAACTCACTGCACTTTTCTTGGGAGCAATGGTGCGACCATTTTATACTGAACAGGTCACTGAATTGACCACCACTAACATGGGACCAGGAGAGGCACATCCATCCATCTCACCACGTCCTGTAGTCACAGCTTAAACCGCCTCAGAAAGGTCCCAAAGGCAAAGCCAACAACAGATGTGAGCCGCACAGACCAGCATGGGGGCTGCTGAAGCTGAACCCTGCACCCACACACCCCCTCCAGCCCCCTGCCCACCAAGCTTAGAAGCCCTGCTGATGCTGAAAGGGGAGATGCAAAGTGGTTCGCCAGGCCTCACGATAAGGAACCAGCATGGGAAAGAGAGAGAGAGAGAAAGAATGTTACAACAGAGAGTGAGATTCTCCTTCTCAAGCTGCAAAACCAGGCTATGACCCAGAATCTAGTCCAAAGGATATATTCAGATGAGCTGATGCAATTCAATCTCTGTAGGGGTCTGTTTGTTCCTTATGCTGAGTCCTTATGTCTTTTTGTGATTTACCTTGGTGAACTGGTAGCTAGGCTGGCTTTTCCAAAGGGGATTCACTAGGCAGCATGAGCAAAGTTAAAGGGTTTCTGCAATTTACTGGCAGAACAACGAAATTTCAGTAAAACTAAAGTTCAGTTTAAGCCTCTATTCCTCCTTCCCGCCTACACTAGTAACAGTACCTATATACATTCATAATGGAGCGTATGTGTCACATGAACAAAGTGAAGGGAAACTTCTGGTGTAAGAGATCAATGGCTGCAGAGAAGCCATACAACTTTACATGAGTCAGTTACCTCTGTGGGCTTCAATTTTCACACCTGCAAAATGGTGAGGCTGAACTGGGAGACCTCCTGAGCTCTTTGCAACATACAGAGTCTGGGCACTTAGAGGAATGTGTTGTCATCAGATCAGCCAGCACCGCTCCTGGGTATAGCTTCAGGGGTATGGACGCAGCTCAGAAATTGATAATACTGTACTTCTGCATGAAAAGGAGGCTGAATTTTGCATTGTTTTTAAATCATCATGTACACAGGCATTGTGTAACTTGTTAAGAACAAATCTCTTTACTGGCAGCCTTAGTACCAAACCAATAATTGTGCTCATTAGAAATGGTCCTCATCCAGCCTAAGCCTGGGCAGGATTCTGGGGTCTCATTTTCTTTTTCTTCTTGCCACGGGGTTATTCTGTGTACATGTTCTTATAAGTGGAAAAGCTATATTATATTCATCAGGGATACTGGCCTGTAGTTTCCTTTTCTTATTCAGATTTTCTTCATTAATGCAATTGGACTTCATCACCATTTAAATTAAATCAACAGAGGGAACATCAACAAAATGGCGGTATAAGAGTTTCTAACACCTGTCCCTTCCCAGAAACAACAATCTGAACCACTATCCACAGGCGAAAATACCTTCACAAGATCTAAGGATTCCAGGTGAGGAATTATAGCACTTGGATGAAGCACAGAAGTAAGAAAAGATGCATTGATGAGGGTAGAAAAGATAGATTCAAATTATTCCCATCACCCTTCCCCAAGCCAGGCAGTCCAGCTCAAAGATAGATACCCTTCCTCTAGGAAAGGAGAGTGAAGTAGGTGCCCATTTCACTGAAGACCCCAGCACAGCCCACCCCAGCACCAAGCTGATGCCTGTGACCCAAAGAGGCTCCCAGTGTGCTCCCTCGAACCCAGGCCCCCAGCACATCCCAGCACTGGCCAGAGCTCATGGCCCTGGCAGCTCCTGCAACCCCAGGCTCCCAATCAGGTCCTACAAACCCAGCCTCCAGGTGGGCACCCACAAACCTAAGCTTCCAGATAGGCCCTGAGCCAGGCTGACCACTGAAGCCCTAGGCGCCAGCCAGGCCAGCCCCCATGGACCCAGGCTCCTGATCTGCCCCACCACCAAACCAGCGCGGCAGACCCAACCTCCAGGCCAGCTCCTGGGAAACCAGGCTCCTGGCTTGTCCCAGTACCAGACTACTTCACAGGGCCCCAGGTGCTAGGCCCAAACCTGTGGTCCCTGGCACCGGTTTGACCCAGGATGCAAGCCTGCCCATGCAGACCCAGTTCCCAGGCTCACCTCAGTGATAGCAGGCTCCAGGCTTGCCCCCATGTACCCAAGCATCAAGCCTTCCCACTCTCTAGCCCAGACACAATACCTGCCTACCCAAGGACTCCAGCACAACACTCCCAAACTCATTTTACAAGGCTAGCATTACCCTGGTACCAAAGCCAGATAAAGACACGAGAAAAGGAAATCACAGGCCAATATCCCTGATGAACATAGATGCAAAATTTCTCAACAAAATACTATCAAACCAAATTCAATAGCACATTAGAAAGATCACACACCATCATGATGAATTTATCCCTGAGATGCAAGGATGGTTCAACCCCCAAATCAATAAGTGTGATATATTTTCACATTCACAGAATGAAATATAAAATGATATGATCACCTGAATAGATGCAGAAAAAGCATTTGACAAAATTCAACATCCTTTCATAATAAAAAACTCAAAAAATTGGGTATAAAAGGAATGTACCTCAACATAATAAAGGCCATATATCACAAACCCACAGCTAACATAATCCTCAACAGTGAAAGTTTGAAAGCTTTCCTACTAAGATTAGGAGCAAGACAAGGGTGCCTACTCTCACATTCCTATTCAACATAGTACTGGAGGTCCTACCCAGAGTAACTAGGCAAGAAAAAGAAACATAAGCCGTCCATATGGGAAAGGAAGAAGTAAAACTGTTTCTGTTTGCAGATGATAATATCTTATACATAGAAAATCCTAAAAACTCCACCAAAAAACTGTTAGAATTAATCAACAAATTCAGTAAATCTGCAGCATTCAAAATCAATACACAAAACTAAACTGCATTACTATATGCTAACAACAAACTATCTGAAAAAGAAAACAACCCCACTTACAATAGCATCAAAAATAATAAAATACTTAGGAATAAATTTAACCAAGGAGGTAAACAATCTGTACACTGAAAATTATAAGACATTGATGAAAGAAATTGAAGAAGACACAAATAAATGAAAAGATATCTGTGTTCATAGATCAGAAGAATTAATACTGTTAAAATGTCCATAGCCAAAAACCATCTATAGAGTCAATGCAATTCTTATAAAAATTCCAATGGCATTTTTCACGGAAATAGAAAAACAATCTTAAAATTCATATGAAACCACAAAAGACCCAAATAGCCAAAGCAATGCTGAGAAAGAAGAACAAAACTAGAGGCATCACAATTCCTGATTTCAAATTTTACTATAAAGGTATAGTAATCAAAACAGTGTGGTACTGGTATAAAAACAAATACATAGGCCAATGAAACAGAAATGGGAGCCAAGGAAAAATCCCATGCATATATGATCAACTAGTATTTGACAAGGTAGCTAAGATCACTCAATGGGGAAAGGACAGTCTCTTCAATAAATGGTGTTGAGAAAACTGGATATTCACATGCAAAAGGAAGAAATTTGACCCTTGTATTACACTACTCACAAAAATTAACTTGAAATGGACTGAAGACTTAAATGTAAGGCCTGAAACTATAAAACTACTAGAAGAAAAGGTAAGGAAAAAGCTCCTCGACGTTGATCTTGGAGACAATTTTTTGCATATGACACCAAAAGCACAAGCAACAAGAGCAAAAATCAAGAAGTGGGACTACATCAAACTGAAAAGCTTCTGCATAGCAAAAGAAGCAATCAACAAAGTGAAAAGGCAGCCTATGGGATAGGAGAAAATACTTGCAAACCATCCGTCTGATAAGTGGTTAATAGCAAAAATATATAAGGAATTCATACAATTCAATAACAAAACAACAACAACAAATTAATCTGCTTAAAATGGGCAGAGGATCTGAATAGACATCTTTCCAAAGAAGACACAGAAGTGTCCAACAGGTACATAAAAAGGTGCTCAATATCACTAATCATTAGGGAAATGCAGATCAAAACCACAATGAAATATCATCTCACCCCTGTTAGAATGACTAGTATCAAAAAGTCTAGAAATAACAAGTGTTGGTGAGGATGTAGAGAAAAGGGAACCCTTGTGCACTGTTGGTGGGAGTGTAAATTGGTGCAGCCACTATGGAAAACAGTATGGAAATTCCTCAAAAAATTAAAACTAGAACTACTGTATGATCCAGCAATCCCATGTCTGAGTACATATCCAAAAGAAGTGAAATCACTATTTCAAAGAGATAACTGCACCCCCAAGTTCATTGTAGTATTATTCACTATAGCCAAGATATGGAAACAACCTAAGTGTCCATCAATGGATGAATGGATTAAAAAATAATAATATTATTATTCAGCCACATGAAAGAAGAAAATTCTGCCTTTTGATGGATCTTGAGGACATTATGCTAAGTGAAATAAGTCAGACAGAGAAAGACAAATACTGTATGTTCTCACTTATAGACTCCAAAAAAGCCAAACTCATAGAAATAGAAAGTAGAATCATGGTTACCAGGGTAGAACTAGGGAGTGGGAATAATGGGGAGATGTTGGGTCAAAGGGTACAAGCTTCCAGCTATGAGACGAATAAGTTCTGGAGATATAATGTACCTATAGCATGATGATTATAGTTAACAATATTGTATTATATACTTGAAAGTTGTGAAGAGAGTAGATCTTAAATGTTAACACCAGACACACACAAATGATAATTATGTGAGGAAATGGAGGTATTAACTAACCTAATTATGGTCATCAATTTGCAATACATACGTGCATCAAATCATCATGCTGTACACTTTAAACGAAAAAAATGTTTTTTAATTTTTTTTGTTGTGTGATTCATTTATCTTTTTACTTATTTTTATTGAAGTGTAGTTGATGTAGAATATTATGTAAGTTACACATTTTTAACATAGTGATTCACAATTTTTAAAGGTTATATTCCATTTATAGCTATTACAAAACATTGGCTATACTCCTTGTGCTTGAAATATATCCTTATACCTTATTTTATACATAATAGTTTGTACCTCTTAATCCCCTACCCCTAACTTGTCTCTCCCTCCTTCCCTCTCTTCACTGGTAACTACTAGTTTGTTCTCTAAATCTGTGAGTCTGTTTTTGTTTTGTTATATTTACTAATTTGTTGTATTTTTTCGATTCCACATATAAGTGATATCAAACAGTATTTGTCAGGCTTCCCTGGTGACGCAGTGGTTGAGAGTCCGCCTGCCGATGCAGGGGACACAGGTTCGTGCCCCGGTCCGGGGAGATCCCACATGCCGCAGAGCGGCTGGGCCCGTGAGCCTGCGCGTCCGGAGCCTGTGCTCCGCAACCGGAGAGGCCACAACAGTGAGAGGCCTGCGTACCGCAAAAAAAAAAACCCCAAAAACAGTATTTGTCTTTCTCTGTCTAACTTACTTCACTTAGCATAATACCCTTAAAGAACATCCAAGTTGTTGCAACTGGTAAGTTTCATTATTTTTTGTGGCTGAGTAGTATTGCATCGTATTTGCATACCATATCTTCTTTATCCATTCATCTGTTGATGGACACGTAGGTTGCCTCCATATCTTAGCTATTGTAAATAATGCTGCTATGAACATTGAGTGCATATATCTTTTTGGACTAGTGTTTTTTATTTTTTTTGGATATATAACCAGGAGTGGAAAAAAAATGGTTTTAAATCTTTGAGGTCAAAATAAATAAATTTTAAAATAAATTAAATCAACTCTATCTAAAAGCTCTGAAGACTACAACAGAGTCAGGAAAAAGGGCAGAAATAGGGAGATAGAGATGAAAAAAGAGAGTAAGAATTCAGAGGAGATAAATATAAGGTCTCTGTAGTTATTCCTTGGTTATTTATTTTCTTTATACTTTCTGAACTTCTTTTCAGAAATGCAGTGTGACAGAACTAAACATCTGGTAGTAAACTGCATGCTCTCTGATTTATGACGTAACCACTGGTGGTATCACAGCCCTTGGCTGCTGAAAATAATGTACTTACAAAAATAAATAACGTTTTGTTATTTATTTTTAACAGCTCTTAAATCATCTGCAATGTCCTTAGAAGCATTTAAATAAATGAATAAAATGTTTACTCTCAGTGCTAGAATAATCTTTCTGATATGAGACATACCCAGTGTCATCCAGGCATCCTTGCATCCCTCTAGAGATGGGGTGGCTTGTTTCCTCCTACGATATTCCATTCCATCTTCACTATTAGAAAATGCTTCCTTTTGTTGGCCTCAAATCCATCTCCCTCATTTTCTACCAGTTGGTCCTATTGTTCTGCATTTGGGCTATGTATAGCTTAAGCTATTCAACATCCAGTCATTCTCCTAGCAAACCCCTCCTCCAATTTATCTTTGTCTATCTCAGTGTAGTCCAAGTTCACATTAGTTCTTCATCAAGCACACCACTCTGAAAAGTCATACTGAATTTACAATCAATTTAAAACCCCTAAGTCTTGTTCACATGTACCACTACTGCTGGTTCTCTTAGTTTTTTGAAACTAAATGCAGAGGCCAACATTAATTCCTAAAAAATTCTTCTTGGATGGGGCCCATCATTCCTAGCTATTAAGATTTTTTTTTTAATTCTGCCATCCAATATATTAACTACTCCTGAAATCTTCATGATATCTACAAATCGAAAAGTATATCTTTTTAGACTTTACCTTGTGCTCGCTTCGGCAGCATATATACTAGACTTTACCTAATTCATTGAAAAAATTGTTTGCATTCTAGTTAAGTGTCCTTTAAGCATGAGCATTAGTTACCAAGCACAATTCTGGCATCATTCAGTTTACATTTCTCTTTTTTGTTTACAACACTTTCATAGGAGACCTTATCGAGTGCTGTGTAAACTGTAGATATATATGTAAAATACTATC
The DNA here is from genome assembly GCF_964165515.1 of Mesoplodon bidens. Classification (NCBI taxonomy): domain Eukaryota; kingdom Metazoa; phylum Chordata; class Mammalia; order Artiodactyla; family Ziphiidae; genus Mesoplodon; species Mesoplodon bidens. Next base: position 101,301,359 of record NC_138178.1, on the reverse strand, counting down.
TCAATCTTAACAAAGTAAGGAAAATCAACTTCTCTGAGATGACGTACACTTGGTGAACCTAAATTGGCTTCTACTGATCACTGATAGCTTTTTCTAATTTTCACAAACTACCTTTTTCATAACTTATTCCAGAGTATTGGATGGAATTGATGTAGAACTCACTCTTTACAATCTACTTTACAATCTACTGGTCTTTACAATCTACTTCCTTTTTTGTTAAATCTAGAAACTCTATATCCCTCTTTCCCCCTTTCAATCTCTTAAAGATTCTGTAGAAAATTCAGTGGTCTTACTGACTGCTTCTCTGTTCCCTTGGATATAATTCATCCAGGCTAGAAGCCATGAGCTCTCAATTCCCCGTTATTAATTAATGTTCATTCTCCCAATCTTAAGACAAGGATAAGCACTGTGGCCCCAAGGAGGAAGTCTATCTATCTGGACTGTCCCTTCTTGTTATTCTTTCTGCACCAACTGAACTAAAATGTCTCTTAGAATTGCCATTATTATTCACCAGCATCTGCTAATCTGAACCCTCAGCCTCCTGGGTATTGCTCTTACACATCGCTGCTACTTTGTCATACTCCTCTTGGTTACATGTTCTTCTGTCCATCTTTGGCACGTGTCCTCTCTGTCTCTGAGCTCTTGAAGAAGCTCCGTAAGCATTCATAATGCAACTGCAAATGATCTCAGGAATGAAGGAAAGAAGGTCAGTTCTTATATATATGTTCTTAAATATCTTCTTTTCTTCCTTGCTGAGATCATTTGAAAGTAGTTGAGTTACTTTTTGAGAATGCCCCAACAGTACTGATCCCTCTTTCCTGTTAGAATTAGATACCATGGAATCATATCTCCTGCTTTTTCTGACATTTCTGAAGCCTGCCTTGCTCAAGTCTAGGGTTCCTCTGTCTAGTCTTCCTTAAATTTTTTTTCCGATGCACTCTAAGGAGAGAATCACTTTTCTTCTAGAGTGCATTCTTCTGCAGCTCATCAATCTGGGGCTTCCCTGTTGGACAGAATTCTGTCCACCTTGTCACGTCTTCAATATCTTAGGAAAGGACTTTTATTGCAGAGCATGTTGATGCATTGTGCATTGTCTGGCCCTCTGTTTTTCAGCTGAATGTGTCTGCCTACACAGGTTCAAATATTTGAAGTCTCCCACTGTTTCTCTATCTTGCATTTCTCCCAGTATTGTGCCCATGGTTTTACAAGCTGCTAACAAAAATCATCATCTCGTTAAAAGGAGAATATAGAGGAAAGATACAGATGGGGAACAGAGGGAACCTACAAAGGGGTGCTCATGTGGTATGCATGGAAGGCAGCAATTTTGCTTAATCACTTGTTTTAAGGTAATCACAGAACCCCTTTGCTCCATATGAAACACAGAGAATAAGAGAAGGAACAGGTTTGTGCTGTGAAGCTGACCACTGAGAGATACGGTTTAGTGCTGCACTGTCCAACAAATGTATAAAGTGAGCCACACGTGTAATGTAAACTTTCTAGGAGCCACATTTTAAACATGTAGAAAAAGGTGAAATAACTACTAATAACATTTTATTTAACCCAATAGATCCAAAATATTGTCACCTCAGCATAGACTCAATATAAAAAGTCACTATGACATATTATATATTTTTATACTGAGTCTTTGAAATCTGGTGTATAATTCCAACTTACTACACACCTCAATTCAGATGCTAAATTTTCATCAGAAATACCTGATCTGTATTTATATTTTATAAAATTTTTAGTTGAAAAAGTAGATTCTTATATCCACCTTGTTCTAACCACACTTAAAACATTTCCAATAGCCAGATCCAGTATCAGTTTTTTAAATTTAAACTTCAAATTTTAAATAAAATTTAAAATTCCAGTCCTCAGTTGCATCACCACATTTCAAGGGCTTAATAGCCACAGGGGGCTAGTGGCTACGACACTGTACAGTACAGTGTAGAGACACTGCAAGTTTTGAATGTGATAACCTCTCCTTTAACAAAAATTTCTGGAGCTCAACACATAATAGTGATTTTTAAGCTAACATCCATGATTGAGAGAATGCAAACTGGCAAAAAAGATGTATCTAGTAATTCCTTTAAATAATTTATTTCCATAATCACAGTTATACCTACATATGCTTGAAAAACTATACTCCAATACAAAATAAAAATTAAATTAAAAAAAATACTAATATAAATATCTCAAAAGAGTGGATTTTTTTAGCCAGCACACACTTCTTTAGTACACATTGGATTTGAAAACCCACTGTAGTAACTGCTATTGTGACCTATGAATTTTCATGCTGCAAGCTAGAATCCACCAGCCAAAGGATTCCCCTGCACCCCAAAACTGAACATTAGAGATCTGTACTGGTTAAAATGGAAGAGAAAGCTCTGGAGCTATTTTCAACCTTTAGCATACTCACAAAAATTAATTATCAAATGTTAGCAAGCCAACAATCAACACAGAACCAAGACATTTTAACTGGAATGAGGGAGGAAGGTAAGAGGGAAAATTCGTAAGAGTGGCCACACTGGCTAAGTAAGCCTCTCTGCAAAGGATGGAGAGAGGTGAACAAGGAGGGCAGGCACTGCAAAAAAGCTGCCTGCTTTCTCTCTGTTGCTGATGGATACACATGGCACCCTTGTGATGTTCATTCTGTGTTTATTTCTTCATTCAATCAATGTGCATGGAACTGCCATCCTGTGTGGATCACTGTGTTGGGGAAGAAGAAGTTAGGACAGGGTGAGGATACAAAGAAGTATATAATTCACAGCCTTGTCCTAAAGCCACTGCCCCTATTCTCTAATAGGGGAGAGAAGACCCAAGCTCAGCTGATACTATCGTAATGTAGAAAGTGTAGATGGCATAAGGAAAGGGAAATAAATCATACAGATTTCACAGGAGGAAACATTAATACTGTCCAGGAAGGCTGGGGAAACTCTGTGGGAGGGGATGACTTTAGTGTCTTGTCTTGGGCCTAAAGGATGGTCATGGAATACGATGTTTCAGGGAAGGACTTTCCAAGCCTGGAGTCAAGTGTGAGGAGACACGTGGAAAAGCATGGGGACAGGGGGGATGCTCAGCAATTCAACTCTATTAAAACACTGGGTGAAAGAGAGAGCTACGATTGACAAGGAAGGCTGCGGTCAGCCATGGCTGCCAGGCTAGGAGTTGGGCCCTGGGGTCTCTGTTCTAGCATCTGAACAGAGGGTTTAAACATATGTATATATTTATACAAATGTGCAGGTTTATACCCGTGAAATGATGATCATAATGATGATATGATGATGACAACTAACATTTACTGAGTGCTTATGAGTGTCAGGCCCTCCTCTCAATGTTTTACATGCAGTACCTCACTTAATTCTCCCAACAACCCTATGATGTAGAGGAGAGGGGGGAACATCAGCCTGTTTATTTTGGAACACAGCGAGGCAAAACAGAACAGAAGACAAAAATATCAAACAATAAATGCAGTAACATAAGCCAACAGGGAGTTCTTATTTACAAGAGCTGCAGAGCCTTTGGTACAAAAAATAAGAAGTAACACACTGCAGGAGGCAAATGTGCTATAAATAACTCAACTCTTACCTGTTGGATTCACCTCCCATGGGACCCTGTGAAGACAGTCGGAAGAAGGTCCTGCCTGGCTATGGATACGTGGCCGGTGGCCAAGTGGCTCAGCTCCTGGGACTCAGATGCCTCACCAGCTGGCTTGCAGTTACCTTTGCGGGGCTCCCACTGAACTCTGCTCACAGAGGAAGATGCTGGGCTTAGAACACTCTCTAAGTATGGTTCCCGGACAACAAGCATCCGAGTCATCTGGGAATTGCTAAAATACAGATTCCTGGGCCCCATCCCAGATTGATTATCTCCCAGTCACTGAGAGTAGGTTCTGGGAATCTGTGCTTTTAACACGGCACCAGGTTTTTCACATACTGGGAACTGGGGACCACTGGCTTGTGTATCAGACAAGCCACTGCCAATCAGGAAGGGAAAAACATAGAATAAAGGGGCTCCTCAAGGCTGGGAGCTGTTAACTTCATGGTGAAGCAAGCCCTTTCTGCTGCTCATTTAGCCTGTATTCTGCATTCATGATGCCTGAGGCCTGGGCACCTGCAATTCTTGCAGTTTCTTTTACTTTTCTCTGCTCTGGCGACTCGTCAAAAGGTGTGATGCTAAACACCCCTGAACTTCATTCTTCCTCATCCTCTCCTGTGAAGTCTATCCCACTGATACCACCATGTGATTCCCCTGCTGCTAGAATGGAGATAGCCATGCATGGGCAGGTAGTTTTATTCCTGTAATGCTACAGAGTTGCTCACCATCCTTCTGATGAGGCTACAGATTGCCAAGGGGTCCTATCCTTTGTAATAATTCTGTCACATGTTTAGCAGGCACTCAGTGAAAAGTCCCAGGTGGGAAGAAGAGAGCTTCTTTACCAATAGGAAAGGTGAGATCTAGTGTCTATTTCTCACCGTACACATGGAGGTGCAGTAGCGAAGCTACACCAGCCCAGCTGATGACCTGCATCCAGGGCCACGAACCATGTGGGCCCCAGCTGCGTGCAGGCTGAGAAGCCTCCAGCTAGCAGGGAACATGCCATGTGCTCCAATTAGACTAGGAGCTGCTGTGCACAGCATCTTTCCCTTAATAAAGCCACTACCGCTCTAGGCTGGGAAAGAGAGGCAGGAAGGGGAGAAGACAGGGAAGGGAATCAGGGTCCAGTCAGCCCCCAGTCTACCGTTCCGTCTCCAAGAGTAGAGAGCTGGCCACTCTGAGGCATGTGCCAGATTCCTTAGCTGCCTGGGGCTATAGAAATCTTCAAGGAAAGATTCAAAACTAAGGCACTTGGGAGTTAAACCACTCAGGGGCAAACCCCAGCTCCCCCACTCACCGACTGTGTTCCTGGGAAGTCATTTACCCTCTCTAAGGCTCCAATTCCCCATTTGTAAAATTCATTCAAATATATATTAAGCCAATCCTAGGTGTTTAGTAGAAAGAAATGAAAACATGTATCCTCAACATGACTTCTGCATAAATGTTCATAACAACTTTATTCATCAGAGCCAAAGACTGTAAACAACCATCAGCAGGTGAGCTGATAAACTGCGATACATGTGTATCATGCAACACTACTCAGCAAAAAAAAAAAAGAAACGAACTGCTGGTACATGAAATAATATAGGTGGATAGATAGATCTAGAGACAGATATATATCTTATCTATAACATTATGTGAGCAAAAGAAGCCAGACACAAAAGAGTACACACTACAGGATTCCATTTACATGAAATTCTAGAAAAGACAGATCTAATCTATAGGGATAGAAAGCAGATCAGTGTTTGCCTGGGACTAGCGGGTGGGCAGTGGGCAGGGACTGACTGTACTGACTAGAAAGGGTCAGGAGGAACTCTTTTGGGAGACTGCTCCATCAATAACTGTAGTAGTGGTTTATACATTTGTCAAAACTCATCACACTGGGGCTTCCCTGGTGGCGCAGTGGTTAAGAATCCACCTGCCAACGCAGGGGACACAGGTTTGAGCCCTAGTCTGGGAAGATCCCACATGCCAAGGAGCAACTAAGCCCGTGCGCCACAACTACTGAGCCTGTGCCCTAGAGCCCGCGAGCCACAACTACTGAAGCCCACGCACCTAGAGCCCATGCTCCACAATAAGAGAAGCCACCGCAATGAAAAGCCCGCACACCACAACAAAGAGTAGCCCCTGCTCAGGGCAACTAGAGAAAGCCCGAACGCAGCAACAAAGACCCAATGTAGCCAAAAAACAGATAAATAAATAAACTAAAAAAAAATCATCACACTGTTCATTTAAGTGGGTACATTTTTTTGTATCTAAATAGCATCTCAATAATAAAATTTATTTATATATGGCACTACTATATGCCGGGTACTGCTCTAGGTGCTAGAATACAGTCATGAACAAAACACAGTGTCTGCCCGCATGAAGCTTACTTTCTAAAGAGGGGAGACAGATAATCAATGCATAAAAATGGATTCAACTTGTTGTGATGAGTTCCATCATCAAAATAAAGACAGGTAAGGAGATACAGAGGGACAGAGGTGCTATTTTAGATAGAGGGTCAGAGATAGGCCTCTCTGCAGAGACTACATTTCGAGCAGAGGCTTCAATGAAGTGACAGAGAGGGAGAGGGAGAGAGAGCAAGGGAAGAAGGAGAAGGAGGAGGAGGAGGAGGAGGAGAAGGACATCATTTGGGGGAAGAGCATTCCAAGTACTGGGAACAGGAAGTGCAAAGGCCCTGAGGCAGAACTAGGTCTGGGGCGGCTGGGAAACCACTACAACTGAAGCCAATCGATCAAAGTTGAGGGTGAGAGACTAAAGACTTGGTCCTGCAGGAAAGCTGTGTAGGGAATTTGGAATAAGGTATGTTGAAAAGTGAGTGGAAGCTTTTGTCTGTTTGTTATTGTTGTTGTTGTTATTATGGTGTCTTTTTAAATAAGAAATGATCTGATCTATATGTTTAAAGCATCATGCTGGTTGCTTTGTGTAGAAGAGGTGGAAGGGAGGAAAGATGGAAGCAGTAGTTATGAGGAGACTAGTGTAGTACCTAGGCATGAGGTGACAGTGACGGGACTAGGGTGTAAGGGTAGGTGGAGGTGGCAGAAGGTGGTCAGGGTAAATCTGAGGAGTAAACAGTACCTACCTCTTGGGGGTGGCTCTGAGGAAAACCTGAAAAGAACTTCATATACTCTACATACCTAAGTACCTAAAAAGTACTCAGGATACTCTAAGCACTTGAAATGCTGCTTAGAATAGTACTTAGAATATTCTAAGGAAAATAGAATAGAAATGTGCTTAGAATACGCTAAGCCCCTGAAAAGTGCTAACAATAGCACCTGTCATGTAGTTAGGACTCAGCCCTGTGAGTTAGGATTATCACTCCTTTGTGGTAAAAGAACTGTCATCATCCCTGTAGAGAAGGCAGCGCTTTGTGTTTTTGGCCGAAGGGCTGTGAGAGGGCCTCATCTTCACTGGTTTAACTACTGCTAAGGTGCAAGGGACTGTGAGAGAGGCAAAATTTAATAAAGTGTTAAAATTAAGGTAAAATTATTCCTGCTTTTTGCACACGACTGTTACCCTGTTTCAGTAGTCACTACAAGAAGACTAAGTCAAAACTCTTGTGAATATTAGACTCTGGGACAGGAATTAAGGACCTGAGCTCCACCTAGGTCCTGGGCTGAACCATGTCAGGTCACCATGTTTCTGCAGCCCATTTTCACATTAACACAACAGAGAGTTTTATTTGTGTAGACAGGTCTGAATCCCTCTGTTTATGGGTCAGCTAGAGACACTGTCAAACAAATTCTGAGTAAGCCAAACAGAGGTCAAGAGAATTTTCCAGTGGAGAAACCCTAGGTACCTTTCCCTGATTGTTGCTTGAGTCTGAGCACACTGATGAGCAGGAGTGCCCAGCACAGAGCTACCCCTGTTCCCCAGCCTGCTTGATCCACTGTGGTTGCTCTGGACAAGTCCATGAACTTAGCATAATTATCCTCATTTCACCAAGGAAAAAAAGCAAGGTGCGGTGCAAATATGTGAACTGCCAATGGTCACTCAGCCAGAATTTGAGCCAACCTGACTCCATACTCTTCTGATTAATCTGCCAGCATAGAAGGAAGTAATGAGAGGTGAAGACAGTCTCCACCATGCTGTTGCCAAGGTGAAAGGCAGTGATGCTATATTGGTCTAAAAAGAGCTTGGACACAGCCCTTCTTCTAGTGAAGTTTCCCATCTAGTCCAATACAAGTTTGCCATTCATGTAAAATACTTCTCATCTAAAAGATCTCAAACACTATCAGGTTCAACGGCAATGGCAGAAGGGGGAAAATACCCTGTATGCTTGTTTTCAAATGGTAATTAAAACTTAGTGAGAGGAGAAGCTATGCATTAAAATATTCATCAATTAATTCTAAAGTTTCCAGCATACTTATGAAGAGCATCGCTCATTTTAAATATGCATTATAAAATAACCTAAAACACAAAAATGTAGCAAGTTGGGAAATCTGCATGGGTCAGTCTGGAGAACTAGATTCAAATTTTAAAACCTGAAGGTGTTTGAACAGCAGAGAAGTTCTGAAATCTAGGAGACTGCATGACAGATTAGGGTGATATGGAGTGACATGTAGGTCACTTGAGGATGAGAGTGATACCCAGATCACTCTCTGATCTACACAGCCTTACCTTTTCTCTTGTCAAGTAAGTAAGAGTAATGTGGCAAGTAAGTTTTCCCAAACAAGGAAGTCCCTACAAGGGCAGAGGATTTTGTTTGTTTGGGGGTTGTTGTTTGTTCATTCTCAAATCATTCAAGAAAAGAGATGATGTTATCTTCAAGAAGTCCAGTAGTCCCTAAATAATCTAGGCCTGATAAGTGTCAGAAAAGGAGGGCTAGACCCTCTTTCAACATTGTTAGACTTCTGTTTGCTGCAAACACCGTACATGTCTAGCACCAGGAGACATGATGAGAAATCAAAGACAGAGGCAGCAAACAGACAGGTGAAGGCAGGCAGCACAGAAGGGAAGGATGGGACACACACATTCTACTTCCTACAGACACGTCCAAGAGAGTCAGACAATGTCATGAGACATAGGACTCATTCCTTTCCAAAGAAGCATCTGGACTAGATTACCTTATAATCAATGACTTTGCTGAACTATGGCCCCAAAAGTCCCATCTTCCCATGTTATAACTATTCCTACCATTTATTAGATGCTTATCTTACGCCAAGTTAGAGGGAAGTTCAATGTTGCATTGGTGCCTGGAGAGTAAACCTCAGTCTTATCTACTGACCAATTTCCTTAGGACTTGAAAGAAACTTTTTCGTTCCAGACATCAGAGCTTGCGGAGAATTGCAACTGTCGTAAGATATGCCGTTGTCTCCACCCCAGTGACTCAGAGGACTCTCCCCGCTTCATTCCTTATCCAGGTTCACACACTCTCTTGATCTGAGCTTGTGTCCCTGTCTCCATCCTGTGTCTTTGTCCCCTCTCAGGAGCCCCTTCAGAGGGGCTGCCTGGCTTTTGATTTCCAACTCACTCCCAGGGTCTTCTCAGATCACCTTGATTGATTTATGGTGATCAGCCCTGCCTGACCCCCACCCTCAGCCCAGAACCTCAGGAGCTAAGGCTGGGCCCAGAGTCCTCTGACACTGCTTGTCCAAGAGGGGAGCTCTGACAGTGACAAGAAACACAATCACAGATGTCAGTGTCATTACAAGGGAAGCATAAGCTGCTATTATTAAATTCATTTGTAAAGAAAATCTTCCTTCAGTCAAGGCTAAGAGCCGATAATCTAGTCCAAGATGACACCTTTTAAAAACAAACTAGGGGGCTTCCCTGGTGGCGCAGTGGTTGAGAATCTGCCTGCTAATGCAGGGGACACGGGTTCGAGCCCTGGTCTGGGAGGATCCCACATGCCGCGGAGCAACTAGGCCCGTGAGCCACGACTACTGAGCCTGCGCGTCTGGAGCCTGTGCTCCGCAACAAGAGGCCGCGATAGTGAGAGGCCCGTGCACCGCGATGAAGAGTGGCCCCCGCTTGCCACAACTAGAGAAAGCCCTCACACAGAAATGAAGACGCAACACAGCAAAAATAAATTTAAAAAAAAAACAAAACTAGGTTTCTTCAATATATGCAAATCAATCAATGTTATACACAACATTAACAAACTGAAGAATAAAAACTATACGATCATCTCAACAGGTGCAGAAAAAGCTTTCAACAAAATTGAACACCCATTTATGATAAAAACTCTCCAGAAAGTAGCATAGAGGGAAACTACCTCAACATGATAAAGGCCATATATGACAAACCCATAGCAATCATTCTCAATGTTGACAAACTGAAAGCATTTCCTCTAAGATCAGGAACAAGACAAGGATGTCCACTCCTGCCACTATTATTCAACATAGTTTTGGAAGTCCCAGCCATGGCAATCAGAGAAGAAAAAGAAAAAAAAACGGAATCAAACTTGGAAAAGAAGAAGTGAAACTATCACTGTTTGCAGATGACATGATACTATACATAGAAAATCCTAAGGATGACACCAGAAAACTTCTGGTGCTAATCAATGAATTTGGTAAAGTAGCAGGATACAAAATTAATGCACAGAAATCTCTTGCATTCCTAAACACTAGCAATGAAAGAACAGAAAGAGAAATTAAGGAAACACTCCCATTTACCATTGCAACTAAAAGAATAAAATACGTAGGAATAAACCCACCTAAGGAGGCAAAACACCTGTACTCAGAAAACTATAAGATACTGATGAAAGAAATTAAAGCTGACACAAACAGATGGAGAGATATACCATGTTCTTGGATTGGAAGAATCAATAGTGTGAAAATCACTACAATACCCAAAGCAATCTACAGATTCAATGCAATCCTATCAAATTACCAATGGTATTTTTCACAGAACTAGAACAAAAAATTTCACAATTTGTATGGAAACACAAAAGACCCCGAATAGCCAAAGCAATCTTGAGAAAGAAAAACGGAGCTAGAGGACTCAGGCTCCCTGACTTCAGACTATACTACAAAGCTACAGTAATCAAGACAGTATGGTACAGGCACAAAAACAGAAATATAGATCATTGGAACAGGATAGAAAGCCCAGAGATAAACTCATGCAATTATGGTCACGTAATCTATGACAAAGGAGACAAGAATATACAATGGAGAAAAGACAGTCTCTTCAATAAGTGGTGCTGGAAAAACTGGACAGGTACATGTAAAAGAATGAAATTAGAACACTCCTTAACACCATACACAAAAATAAATTCAAAAAGGATTAAAGACCTAAATGCAATGCTGGACACTACAAAACTCTGAAGAAAACATAGGAAGAACACCCTTTGACATAAATCACAGCAAGACCTTTTATGACCCACCCCCTAGAGTAAGAAAATAAAAACAAAAATAAACAAATGGGACCTAATTAAACTTCAAAGCTTTTGCACAGCAAAGGAAACCATAAACAAGATGAAAAGACAACCCTCAGAATGGGAGAAAATATTTGAAAACGAAGCAACTGACAAGGGACTAATCTGCAAAATATACAAACAGCTCATACAGCTCAATATCAAAAAAAACAGCCCAATCAAAAAATGCACAGAAGAGCTAAATAGACTTTTCTCCAAAGAAGACATACAGGTGGCCAAAAGGCACATGAAAATATGCTCAACATCACTAATTATTAGAGAAATGTAAATCAAAACTACAGTGAGGTATGACCTCACACTAGTCAGAACGGCCATCATCAAAAAATCTATGAACAATAAATGCTGGAGAGGGTGTGGAGAAAGGGAACCCTCTTGTACTGTTGGTGGGAATGTAAATTGATACAACCACTTTGGAGAACAGTATGGAGGTTCCTTAAAAAACTAAAAATAGAATTACCATATGACCCAGCAATCCCACTACTGGGCATATACCCGGAGAAAACCATAATTCCAAAAGATACCTGCACCCAATGTTCATTGTAGTATACTGTTTACAATAGCCAAGACATGTAAGCAACCTAAATGTCCATCAACAGAGGAATGAAAAAAGAAGATTTGGTACATATATACAATGGAATATTACTCAGCCATAAACAAAATTGTGCCATTTGCAGAGACGTGGATGGACCTAGAGACTGTCATACTGAGTGAAGTAAGTCAGAAAGAGAAAAACAAATAGTGCATATTAATGCTTATGTGGAATTTAGAAAAATAGTACAGATGAGCCTATCTGCAAAGCAGAAGTAGAGACACAGATGCAGAAAAACAAACATATGGACACCGGGGGAGGGGGGTGGGATAGACTGAGAGATTGTGATGGACATATGTACACTTCTATGTATGAAGTACATGGCTGGTGAGGACCTACTGTATAGCACAGGGAAAAAAAGAAGGTACAATCTGTTTGCTGGACATGTATTAAGTTAACCTTAAAAATGCATTCCAGTATACATTAGGTGCAGACAAATACGTTTGATTCCACTTATACAAGGTACCTAGAATAGTCAAATTCATAGAGTCAAAAGTACATTGGTAGGAGGAGCTTCAAGATTGCGGAAGAGTAAGACATGGAGATCACCTTCCTCCCACAAATACATCAGAAATACAACTACATGTGGAACAACTCCTACAGAATACATACTGAACGCTGGCAGAACACCTCAGACCTCCCCAAATGCAAGAAACTCTAGATGTACCTGAGTAGGGCAAGAGAAAAAAGAAAAAACAAAGACAAAAGAAGAGGGACGGAACCTGCACCAGTGGGAAGGAGCTGTGAAGGAGGAAAGGTTTCCACACACTAGAAGCCCCTTCGCGGGCAGAGACTGTGGGTGGCGGAGGGGGGAAGCTTTGGAGCCACGGAGGAGAGCACAGCCACGGGGGTGCGGAGGGCAAAGTGGAGAGTTTCCCGCACAGAGGATCGCTGCCGACCAGCACTCACCAGCCCAACAGGCTTGTGCTCACCCGCCAGGGCGGATGGGGGCTGGGAGCTGAGGCCCAGGCTTCAGTCAGATCCCAGGGAGAGGACTGGGGTTGGCTGCGTGAACACAGCCTGAAGGGGGCGAGTGCACCATAGCTGGCCGGGAGGGAGTCCTGGAAAAAGTCTAGACCTGCCAAAAAGGCAAGAGACTTTTTCTTGCCTTTTTGTTTCCTTGTGCGCGAGGAGAGGGGATTAAGAGCGCCACTTAAAGTAGCTCCAGAAACGGGCGCAAGTCGTGGCTATCAGCGCGGACCCCAGAGACGAGCATGAGACGCTAAGGCTGCTGCTACAGCCACCAAGAAGCCTGTGAGCAAGCACAGGTCACTATCCACACCTCCGTCCCAGGAGCCTGTGCAGCCCGCCACTGCCAGGGTCCTGTGATCCAGGGACAACTTCTCCGGGAGAACCAGCGCACCACAGGCTGGTGCAACGTCACCGCTGGTCTCTGCCGCAGCAGGATCACCCTGCATCCGTACCCCTCCCTCACCCCGGCCTGAGTGAGCCAGAGCCCCCAAATCAGCTGCTCCTTTAACCCCGTCATGTCTGAGTGAAGAACAGACGTGCTCAGGCAACATACAGGCAGAGGCGGGGCCAAATACAAAGCTGAACCCCAGGAGCTGTGGAAACAAAGAAGAGAAAGGGAAATCTCTCCCAGCAGCCTCAGGAGCAGTGAATTAAGTCTCCATAGTCAACTTGATGTACCCTGCATCTGTGGAATACCTGAATAGACAATGAATCATCCCAAACTGAGGAGGTGGACTTTGGGAACAAAGATATAAAGAGTTTTTCCCCCTTTTCTCTTTTAGTGAGTGTGTATGTGTATGCTTCTGTGTGTGATTTTGTCTGTATACCTTTGCTTCTACCATTTGTCCTATGGTTCTGTCCGTTTTTTTTCGTTTGTTTGTTTTTTGTTTTTTTAGTAAAGTTTTTAGCGCTTGTTATCATTGGTGGATTTGTTTTTTGGTTTGGTTGCTCTCTTCTTTCTTTCTTTCTTTTTTAAAAAAATTTTTAAATAACTTTCTTTTCTTTTCTTTTCTTTTATGTTCTTCTTTCTTTCTTTCTTTTCCTCCCTTTTATTCTGAGCCGCGTGAATGACAGGCTCTTGGTGCTCCAGCCAGGTGTCAGGGCTGTGCCCCTGAGGTGGGAGAGCCAAGTTAAGGACATTGGAGCAGAAGAGACCTCCTAGCTCCACGTAATATCAAACAGCAAAAATCTCCCAGAGATCTCCATCTCAACGACAACACCCAGCTCCACTCAACAACCAGCAAGCTACAGTGCAGGACACAATATGCCAAACAACTAGCAAGACAGGAACACAACCCTACCCATTAGCAGACAGGCTGCCTAAAATCATAATAAGGCCACAGAAACACCAAAACACACCACAAGACATGGACCTGCTCACCAGAAAGACAAGATCAAGCCTCATCCACGAGAACACAGGCACTAGTCCCCTCCACCAGGAAGCCTACACAACCCACTGAACCAACCTTACCCACTGGGGGCAAACACCAAAAACAACAGGAACTACAAACCTGAAGCACATGAAAAGGAGACCCCAAACACAGTAAGTTAAGCAAAATGAGATGACAGAGAAACACACAGCACATGAAGGAGCAAGGTAAAAACCCACCAGACCTAACAAATGAAGAGGAAATAGGCAGTCTACCTGAAAAAGAATTCAGAATAATGATAGTAAAGATGATCCAAAATCTTGGAAATAGAATGGAAAAAATACAAGAAACGTTTAACAAGGACATAGAAGAACTAAAGAGCAAATGAACAATGATAAACAACACAATAAATGAAATGAAAACTTCTCTAGAAGGGATCAGTAGAGGAATAACTGAGGCAGAAAAATGGGTAAGAGACCTGGAAGATAAAATAGTTAAAGTAAGTACTGCAGAGCAGAAAAAAGAAAAAAGAATGAAAAGAATTGAGGACAGTTTCAGAGACTTCTGGGACAACGTTAAATGCACCAACATTCGAATAATAGGGGTCTCAGAAGATGAAAAGAAAAAGAAAGGGACTGAGAAAATATATGAAGATTATAGTTGAAAATTTCCCTAATATGGGAAAGTAAATAGTTAATCAAGTTAATCAAGTCCAGGAAGCGCAGAGATTCCTATACAGGATAAATCCAAGGAGAAACACTCCAAGACACATATTAATCAAACTATCAAAAATTAAATACAAAGAAAAAATATTAAATGCAGCAAGGGAAAAACAACAAATAACACACAAGGGAATCCCCAGAAGGTTAACAGCTGATTTATTAGCAGAAACTCTGCAAGCCAGAAGGGAGTGGCAGGATATATTTAAAGTGATGGAAGGGAAAAACCTACAACAAAGATTACTTTACCCAGGAAGGATCTCATTCAGATCTGATGGAGAAATTAAAACCTTTACAGACAAGCCAAAGCTAAGAGAATTCAGCACCACCAAAACAGCTTTACAACAAATGCTATAGGAACTTCTCTAGGAAGGAAACACGAGAGAAGGAAAAGACCTACAATAACAAACCCAACACAATTAAGAAAATGGGAATAGGAACATAGATATTGATAATTACCTTAAATGTAAATGGATTAAATGTTCCAACCAAAAGACATAGATTGGCTGAATGGATACAAAAACAAGACCTATGTATATGCTGTCTACAAGAGAGCCACTTCAGACTAGGGACACATACAGACTGAAAGTTAGGGGATGGAAAAAGATATTCCATGCAAATGGAAATCAAAAGAAAGCCAGAGTAACAATTCTCATATCAGACAAAATAGACTTTAAAACAAAGATTATTACAAGAGACAAAGAAGGACACTACATAATGATCAAGAGATCAATCCAAGAAGAAGATATAACAATTGTAAATATTTATGCACCCAACATAGGGGCACCTCAATACATAAGGCAAATTCTAACAGCCATAAAAGGGGAAATCGACAGTAACACAATCATAGTAGGAGACTTTAACACCCCACTTTCACCAATGGACAGAACATCCAAAATGAAAATAAATAAGGAAACACAAGCTTTAAATGATACATTAAACAAGATGGACTTAATTGATCTTTATAGGACATTCCATCCAAAGCCAACAGAATACACTTTCTTCTCAAGTGCTCATGGAACATTCTCCAGGATAGATCATATCTTGGGTCACAAATCAAGCCTTCGTAAATTTAAGAAAATTGAAATCGTATCAAGTATCTTTTCGGACCACAACGCTATGAGACTAGATATCGATTACAGAAAAAAATCTGTAAAAAATACAAATACAGGAAGGCTAAACAATACACTACTTAATAACCAAGAGATCACTGAAGAAATCAAAGAGGAAATCAAAAAATATCTAGAAACAAATGACAGTGAAGACACGACGACCCAAACCTATGGGATGCAGCAAAAGCAGTTCTAAGAGGGAAGTTTATAACAATACAATCCTACCTCAACAAGCAAGAAACATCTCAAATAAACAACCGAACCTTACACCTAAAGCAATTAGAGAAAAAAGAATAAAAAAACCCAAAGTTAGCAGACAGAGACAAATCATAAAGATCAGATCAGAAATAAAAGAAAAAGAAATGAAGGAAACGATAGCAAAGATCCATAAAACTAAAAGCTGGTTCTTTGAGAAGATAAACAAAATTGATAAACCATTAGCCAGACTCATCAAGAAAAATACGGAGAAGACTCAAATCAATAGAATTAGAAATGAAAAAGGAGAAGTAACAACAGACACTGCAGAAATACAAAGGATCATAGAGATTACTACAAGCAACTCTATGCCCATAAAATGGACAACCTAGAAGAAATGGACAAATTCTTAGAAATGCACAGCCTTCCAGGACTGAACCAGTAAGAAATAGAAAATACGAACAGACCAATCACAAGCACTGAAATTGAAAATGTGTTTAAAAATCTTCCAACAAACAAAAGCCCAGGACCAGATGGCTTCACAGGCGAATTCCATCAAACATTTAGAGAAGAGCTAACACTTTTCCTTCTCAAACTCTCCCAAAATATAGCAGAGGGAGGAACACTCCCAACCTCATTCTACAAGGCCACCATCACCGTGATACCAAAACCAGACAAAGATGTCACAAAGAAAGAAAACTACAGACCAATATCACTGATGAACATAGATGCAAAAATCCTCAACAAAATACTAGCAAACAGAATCCAACAGCACATTAAAAGGATAATACACCATGATCAAGTGGGGTTTATGCCAGGAATGCAAGGATTCTTCAATATATGCAAATCAATCAATGTGATACACCATATTAACAAACTGAAGGAGAAAAACCATATGATCATCTCAATAGATGCAGAGAAAGCTTTTGACAAAATTCAATACCGATTTATGATTAAAAACCCGCCAGAATGTAGGCATAGAGGTAACTTACCTCAACATAATAAAGGCCACATATGACAAACACACAGCCAACATCGTTCTCAATGGTGAAAAAATGAAACCATTTCCACCAAGATCAGGAACAAGACAAGTTTTCCCACTCTCACCACTGTTATTCAACATTGTTTTGGAAGTTTCAGCCACAGCAATCAGAGAAGAAAAAGAAATAAAAGGAATCCAAATCGGAAAAGAAGAAGTAAAGCTGTCACTGTTTGCAGATGACATGATACTATACATAGAGAATCCTAAGGGTGCTACCAGAAAACTACTAGAGCTAATCAATGAATTTGGTAAAGTAGCAGGATACAAAGTTAATGCACAGAAATCTCTGGCATTCCTATACACTAATGATGAAAAATCTGAAAGTGAAATCAAGAAAACACTCCCATTTACCATTGCAACAAAAAGAATAAAATATCTAGGAATAAACCTACCTAAGGAGACAAAAGACCTGTATGCAGAAAATTGTAAGACACCGATGAAAGAAATTAAAGATGATACAAATAGATGGGGAGATATACCATGTTCTTGGATTGGAAGAATCAACATTGTGAAAACGACTATACTATCCAATGCAATCTACAGATTCAATGCAATCGCTATCAAACTACCACTGGCATTTTTCACAGAACTAGAACAAAAAATTGCACAATTTGAATGGAAACACAAAAGACCCCGAATAGGCAAAGCAATCTTGAGAAAGAAAGACGGAGCTGGAGGAATCAGGCTCCCTGACTTCAGACTATACTACAAAGCTACAGTAATCAAGACAGTATGGTACTGGCACAAAAACAGAAATATAGATCAATGGAACAGGTAGAGCACCCAGAGATAAACCCACGCACGTATGGTCTCCTTATCTTTGATAAAGGAGGCAAGAGTATACAGTGGAGAAAAGACAGCCTCTTCAATAAGTGGTGCTGGGAAAACTGGACAGCTACGTGTAAAAGAATGAAATTAGAACACTCCCTAACAGCATACATAAAAATAAACTCAAAATGGATTAAAGACCTAAATGTAAGGCCACACACTATAAAATTCTTTGAGTAAGACATAGGTAGAACACTCTATGACATAAATCACAGCAAGATCCTTTTTGACCCAGGTCCTAGAGAAATGGAAATAAAACTAAAAATAAACACATGGGACCTAATGAAACTTAAAAGCTTTTGCACAGCAAAGGAAACCATAAACAAGACAAAAGACAACCCTCAGAACGGGAGAAAATATTTGCAAATGAAGCAACTGACAAAGGATTAATCTCCAAAATTTACAAGCAGCTGATGCAGCTCCGTATCAAAAAAAAACAAACAACCCAATCCAAAAATGGGCAGAAGACCTAAATAGACATTTCTCCAAAGAAGATATACAGATTGCCAACAAACACATGAAAAGATGCTCAATGTCACTAATCATTAGAGAAATGCAAATCAAAACTACAATGCAATATCATCTCACACCAGTCAGAATGACCATCATCAAAAAATCTACAAACAATAAATGCTGAAGAGGGTGTGGAGAAAAGGGAAGCATCTTGCACTGTTGGTGGGAATGTAAATTGATACAGCCACTATGGAGAACAGTATGGAGGTTCCTTAAAAAACTAAAAATAGAACTACCATATGACCCAGCAACCTTACTACTGGGCATATACCCTGAGAAAATCATAATTCAAAAAGAGTCATTGCAGCTCTATTTACAATAGCCAGGACATGGAAGCAAACTAAGTGTCCCTCAACAGTTGAATGGATAAAGAAGATGTGGCCCATATATACAATGGAATATAACTCAGCCATAAATAGAAATGAAATTGAGTTATTTGTGGTGAGGTGGATGGACCTAGAGTCTGTCATACAGAGTGCAGTATGTCAGAAAGATAAAAACAAATACCGTACGCTAACACATATATATGGAATCTAAAAAATGAAAAAAAAATGGTCATGAAGAACCTAGGGGCAGGATGGGAATAAAGACGCAGACCTACTAGATAATGGACTTGAGGAAACGGGGAAGGGGAAGGGAAACCTGGGACAAAGTGAGAGAGTGGCATGGACATATATACACTACCAAACTTAAAATAGATAGCTAGTGGGAAGCAGCTGCATAGCACAGGGAGATCAGCTCGGTGCTTTGTGACCACCTAGAGGGGTGGAGTAGGGAGGGTCGGAGGGAGGGAGACGCATGAGGGAAGAGATATGGAGACATATGTACATGTATAACTGACTCACTTTGTTATAAAGCAGAAACTAACACACCATTGTAAAGCAATTATACTCCAATAAAGATGTTAAAAAAAAAACAGTACATTGGTAGATACCAGGGGCCGTGGGTGGGGGTGGGGGGAATGGGGAGTTAGTGTTTTTTTTGTTTTTTTTGTTTTTTTTTTGCAGTATGTGGGCCTCTCACTGTTGTGGCCTCTCCCGTTGCGGAGCACAGGCTCCGGACGCGCAGGCCCAGCGGCCATGGCTCACGGGTCCAGATGCTCCGCGGCATGTGGGATCTTCCTGGACCGGGGCACGAACCCGTGTCCCCTGCATCAGCAGGCGGACTCTCAACCACTGCGCCACCAGGGAAGCCCGGAGTTAGTGTTTAAAGGGGGCAGAGTTTCAGTTTAGCAAAGTGAAAAATTCGGGTGATGGATGATGGTGAGAGTTGCACAACAATGTGAATGTACTTACTGCCACTGAACTGTACAGTTAACTATGGTTAAAATAGTATGTATTATATTATGTGATTTTTACCACATTAAAAAAACATTAATAAAAACTCAGCAACTCATTTTGAAATTAATTGGTATGAAAATGCACTGTGAAAAAAGTGTTAAATTATTTTTGTGTCTTTTCCAGTCTGTAACTGATTCTCTTATTGTTTGTTTTATGTTAAGTGCTTTATGACATGGAGTATTAAGGATGTTGCATAGAAATAAAATGGACTATACAAGGTGGACCTCAAAAAAAAAAACTGACTAGATGTAGAGTGCTGATATTTTTATCATTCATGCAATTCAATTCTAGTGGTCTATTGTACACACTTCAATTTCAGCAATCACCAAATCACCAGATTTTAAAAAAACATTCACAGGTTCACTAATAGTAAGCCCCCCAGAAAGATCCTAGTGCTTTTGATATAATGAATACAACTAAAGACTCTTACATAAACTTATAACAGTAGCTTTTATAAATTACTTTTGACAAACTGTGACTTACCATAACAATCCATCACTCTAATTATTGTTTTGGAGTTAACATCTTTTGTTTGACAGACTAACTATGATGCTTACTGAAGTTAATGAACTCATAAGTCCATAAATTTAAAATTGTGTTTGGTTATAGTCCTGCAAGTGAGTGAAATGAGCTGATCTTTCCTTTTTCCTACACAATTTGGGGCAATAAATTCTGCTTTTACTTCTGCTTCCCACCCTTACCTATAAATAAATAGCTCACCTGTGACAGGTCCACCTGTCTTTTCTAGGTCCTTTGTCTCTGGCTCTGTTGAATATTAGAATGGTCGGAAGCAGGCCCTAACATCCTACCAATCTAGACAACTGATCCTGACTAATGAGAAAAACAGATGGAAAATTCCCATTTGGTCCCATCTATCTAAACGTTTAGCTTCCATGGGTTTCAACCCTCCTACTAGCTCATTATATAAACTTACTGTTAATAGTACCTACCATTTATTGGATGCTTACTTTGTGGTAGCCACTGTCACAATAAACCATCTGTATACAGATGAGGAAGCAGAGGGACGAACACTTGACTAACTGGTCAAAGCAACTGGCAGGGCTAACCAACCATCATAACACCAGACTGTTCTAAGTAGTCATTGGGCCAACTTCTTACATTGTTATGGGCAGGGACATGCTAAGGGGCTTTGAAAGTATATTTTTAATCTCATTTAATCTTCAAAGTAAACATATGATATGTATATAATCATTTCCATTTTACTGAAGAAGAAATCAAGATTCAGAGGAAATATGTGACTAACTTTTTCTATACATAATTTTATTTTTTTTGGTATGTTAACTACCGTTGTTTCTTCTATCTGTGCTATGGCATCTCTCCATAGAGAAAGGTCTACAAATTCAAATTCAGATTTCTAAACCAACCTCCCAAATGGCAGCCAGTAACCAAGAGGTTGGTTCCATGTAGCTTCACCCCCACCTACTTTTGTCTTTCTTACTTGTTAATAACAGTAACAATAATAATAATAAAAAACCTTAAATTTGATAGTACATTAAAAGCATGCCAGAATACTTCATTGCTATCCTTGTGATAATGCTGTGAAGTAGGAATGATAATTATTCTGTTTTAAGAGATAAGGAATCTTGAGTTTAGTTGAGATTATATAGATTGCTAGAGGTCAACCATCTAGGAAGAGACAAAAATGACACTCTAACATAGACGTTCTTGCATCAAATTCTGGGCTCTTTCCAATAAGCTGTACTGCTTCACTTAGATTCATCAGACCTCATTACACATATGATTCACAGATCTATGCTATAGTCCTTATCTATCTCCCAAAGTCAAGTACAACTCTACTATCCATCTGCTGGGCATCTCCATCTGAGTGTCCTAGCTGTAGATCTTATTCTTGTTTCCCTCACAGTATCTACAGCAGGGTCTTGCATGAAGTGGGCACTTAATTACTAAATAATAAATGAAGGACTTCAAAGGAAAAAAGAAAGCCCACAACTGAGCTAAGTGAGGTGGTGAGGACCTGGCCAGCGTAGGAACCAGGAGATACCAAGCTCTCTTCCTCTGCACTCGGTACCACTGAGTACCACTGGCATCAGTGCTGCCCAGCCCAGAAGACCAGGGGCGAGAGGCAGCCATTTCCTTCCGGCAGCTCAGGTGACAAAGGGCCTCCACGGAGCCAGCTGCCATGGGAGCAACACCAACCTGGGAGGCCCAGACACTCCAGATGTCTCATGACTGGATTAAAGGTTGGTTCTATAGATCCCAGGAGGAAATATGGCAGAAGAAAGATAATCATGGCTTTGACTGCCTTACGGTAGCCACAGTAGCAGCAAACCCATCTCTAATGCTTACCAGCAATGGGAGCCTGCACAAGCATCTTAAAGTTTCCAAACCTCAGTTTCCTCATCTGTTCAATGGGGTTAATCATACCCCTCATAGTGCTGGTAGGAGGCTGCTAAATGAGGTATTGTCTGATGCAAAAGAAATATTGGCTGTTATTATAAGCATGGGTCTTATTCTCCTTGCCATTAAATGACTGCAAGTTAGAAACCTTCATGATTAAATATTGAAAACACAGTTTTCTGTAATCCCATAAATAAGGATGGCAAGCCTGCCCAAAGCAGCTATTGACATGCTCTTGGCTGTCAGGGTACGTGGTGAATGTGCTGAAAGGTGGTTCTGTCACAGACTAGCCAATGAAGTCCAACTATTTTACTTGTGAATTGCTAAGGAAATCAAGGATCACAGGAAAGGGGTACACTTCCAGATCAGCCTTGAGAAACTCTTCCCTGAAAGAAAGATCTCCTTATTTTATAAAGAGTATATGTGAAGGGCTTCCCTGGTGGCACAGTGGTTGAGAGTCTGCCTGCCGATGCAGAGGACGCGGGTTCGTGCCCTGGTCCGGGAAGATCCCACATGCCGCGGAGTGGCTGGACCCATGAGCCATGGCTGCTGAGCCTGTGCGTCCAGAGCCTGTGCTCCGCAACGGGAGAGGCCACAACAGTGAGAGGCCCGCGTACCGCAACAACAACAAGAAAAAATGGCCCACATTCCAAAAAAAAATCTTAAAAAAAGAAAAGAGTATATGTGAGAGTTAGTGAGAAGCTACTCCCTACCCACATTCCTATACCATGACTTTCCTGCCATGCTCACAAAGCTGATTAAACCAATTCCAGAGCAGGTTTGTGGAGTAGATGAAAGCCCTAGCATTCTTGAATAATAAGAAGTCAAGAGCTGCATTATGAAGTGATACTTGACACTTAGCAGTTTTTCTTTTTTGTAAAGATGCTCTCATTTACAGGATTTGAAAAGACTCTTGATATTTCCCCATGGGTAGGTTCAGGGCTTCACAAGTGGTATTAGTCACAATGTTTGCACTTAATGTGTGCAGTTTGAAGAAAGAAAAGCAAATAGAAAGCAATGCTATATCAGAAGAGGTGGGGGCAGACCAGATTCCAAAGAGAGAATTAGAACTGAGTGGATGAAACACTAACAAATGGGCATCTTACTACACAGTTCTTTCACAAGTGATTTCTTGGCAGATGCTGCAGAGAGGCTGAATTGAACAGCTGCAAGATCAAATGCATCTCTAAGGACTCTCATGGATGTCACCTGTATCTGAGAATGTGGGATGTTAAACATTTATCTTGGGTAATGACAATAAATACTCGTTAACTTTTGCATTTGCTAACTTCTTTTGTTATAGAACTCAAACCATTTGCCAGAATCCCAAAGTGACTTCAGAAGGTCATGTCAACCTTTCTTTTGATTCTGAGCAGCCTTCAGATGAATGGATGTCCAAACTGCTCTTCAAAGATCTCTCAGAAGGGAGGAGTCACAGCTTTCCATTTCCCAGGGCTATCCAGTTGGAAAATTATCTCTTTTATAGATGCTAACGCTCCCTTACTGGGAAGGAACTCTCTTTCACATAGATGTTATAAGGATGGGATATGGTATTCTTTTTTGTTTGTTTGTTTTTGTTTTGTTTCTGGTTTTTTTTGGGGGGGTATGTTATTCTTATAGAGGATGTCTTCTTCTGAAGTGCCTGACTGGCCCTGGCAGAAAAAATACCAAGATTGCTGTTAGACCTTCTGTTAATTGGGGGAAAACTGCTCTACAGGAGTATTTCACAGGATCATAGCAATGTAGAACTTTAGAGCCAAGAAGGACCTTCGTGATATGTGAATCCAATCTCTGATTTTAAAGAGCGGATAATCCCCTACTACCATGACCCATGCTAAAACCGGGACAGTCTTGAGCGAACCAGTGTGGTTGGTGGTCTTATCCCCCAATCAGGTTCAATCTCTCAGCAAGTCTACTTAGCCCAACCTCCCAAACAGTCTTCAGCTCTGATGCCGTCTCTCCAACTCCGCCGGTCCAAGCCATTTTCTAGCTTTGCCTATCATAATCACTCCCTAATGTGTCTCCCTGTTTCCACTCTTGTCCCCACAAAATATCTTTTGCACACACCATCAAGAGTGATCTCTTTTAAAAAGAGATCAAATCACATCAATATCCTCCTTAAAATCTTTCGGTTGCTTCCTTTGGCAAATGGAATAATATAGAAATATCTTATCAAGGCAAAAATCAGACTTGGCTGTACATTACTACCTTCTGAACAGCCAACTTAGGCTGTTCTTATTGAAATTCAAGTTAAATAAAAAACACAGTCGGGCTTCCCTGGTGGCGCAGTGGTTGAGCGTCCGCCTGCCGATGCAGGGGACGCGGGTTCGTGCCCCGCTCCGGGAGGATCCCACATGCCGCGGAGCAGCTGGGCCCGTGAGCCGTGGCCGCTGAGCCTGCGCGTCCGGAGCCTGTGCTCCGCAACGGGAGAGGCCACAACAGTGAGAGGCCCGCGTATCACAAAAAAAAAAAAAAAAAAAAAAAAAAAAAAAACACAGTCATATACCTTAGAGAAATGAAGATGAAAAAATACTGGGTTTACTGTTCTAAACTTTTCTACTTCATCTAACAATGTCTGAAGAAGACCCTGTAGGTAGGTTCTACATTCTGGGAAGCACTTTCCAAAGGAGAGCTCATGTTAGGCCTAGGGGAGATGTCACAGCCCACACTAAATAAAAAATACTAAGAGAAAAGCAAACGGGCCCACAAAGTCCTGATATTTAAGTGAGACTTTTGGAATTGCTTATACATATTTCTAGAAATAGTCCAGTTACGGCTTTAAGATTGACTGTCTAAATCACCACCATGCGTGAACAGAAGTGGGAACAGACTCCTGCTTTCAAAGCTAATTGTATTAGCCAAGACATGGAGCAACCTAAGTGTCCATGGACAAAGGAATGGATAAAGGAGATGTGGTATATATATACAGTGGAATACTACTCAGCCATTAAGAAGAATGAAATAATGCCATTTGCAGCAACATGGATGGACCTAGAGATGATCATACTAAGTGAAGTAAGTCAGACAGAGAAAGACATCATATGATATCATTTATATGTAGAATCTAAAAAAATGATACAAATGAACTTATTTATAAAACAGAAATAGACTCACAGACTTAGAAAACAAATTTAGGATTACCAAAGGGGGAAGGGGGGAGGGATAAATTAGGAATTGGGGATTAACGGATATATACCACTATATATAAAATAGATCGGGCTTCCCTGGTGGCGCAGTGGTTGAGAGTCCGCCTGCCGATGCAGGGGACACGGGTTCGTGCCCCGGTCCGGGAGGATCCCACATGCCGCGGAGCGGCTGGGCCCGTGAGCCATGGCCGCTGGGCCTGCGCGTCCAGAGCTTGTGCTCCGCCATGGGAGAGGCCACAACAGTGAGAAGCCCGCGTACCGCAAAAAAAAAAAAAAAAAAAAAAAAAGATAAACAACAAGGACCTACTGTATAGCACAGGGAACTATATTCAGTATCTTGTAATAACCTATAATGGAGAAGAATCTGGAAAAGAATATATGTATGTATATATAACTGAATCACTTTGGTGTACACCTGAAACATTGTAAATCAATTATACTTCAATTTTTTTAGAAGGCTAATTGTAGTATCCAACTTTGAAACTCAATGAGAGTAATCAAGTACTTTGACACTAAAGCTTTTGCTTGTGAATAATATCTCATAAACTACTAGCTAAAAGAGTATCAGATCCAAAGTAACTGAGATGCAGAGAAATAACCACTGTCTTTTTAAAGTCATACAGCTAGTAATGAGCAGAGCCAGAACTAAGCACCAAATCTCCCAGGTTTTTATGTACCTACTTCCCCACTGCTTCAATCTAGTTAAGTCAATGAGAGAGGCTCCAAAGTGTGGTGGGCGTAGCCTGGCAGTGAGAATCTGGAACAGTGGTTATCAAGATAGGAAGGAAGCATTGGCTGTATCAGAAAAACTGATCTGTGTAGCACCAGAAGGCTTCAATCCTAAAGCTACTCTTTGAGACTAAAGAAAATGGTGATGAAATTAACACCACATGAAAGACACTGTTAAAAGGATGAAAAGACAAGCCATAGAATGGGAGAAAACATTTGCAAAGCACATATCTGGTAAAGGACCTGTATCTAAAGATGTATACAAAGAACTTTAAAACTCAACAGTAAGAAAACAGACAATCCAATTGAAAATGGATTAAAAAAATCTGAATAGTCACCTAAGAAGATATGCAGATGGCCAAAAGCATATGAATAGATGCTTGGGATTTCCCGGGTGGTCCAGTGGTAAAGAATCCGCCTTCCAATGCAGGGGATGCAGGTTTGATCCCTCGTCAGGGAACTAAGATCCCACATGCCGCAGGGCAATTAAGCCTGTGCACCAGAACTGCTGAGCTCGTGCGCCTCAGCAAGAGCACCAGCGTGCCACAAACTACAGAGCCCACGCACCATGGAGCCTGCGTGCCACAAATACAGAGAGAAAACCCACACACCACAAATAGAGAGAAGCTCGAGCACTGTAACAAAGAGCCTGCACTGCAACTAAGACCTGATGCAGCCCCCCACCCAAAAAAAAAGAAAAGAAAAAAGAAAAGGAATAGATGCTTAACATCATTTGTCATTAGGAACTGAAATTAAAACAACGAGGGACTTCCCTGGTGGCACAGTGGTTAAGAATCCGCCTGCCAATGCAGGGGACATAGGTTCGAGCCCTGGTCCAGGAAGATCCCACATGCCGCCGAGCAACTAAGCCCGTGCGTCACAACTACTGAGCCTGCACGCCTACAGCCCGTGCTCTGCAACAAGAGAAGCCACCATAATGAGAAGCCCGCACACCGCAATGAAGAATAGCCCCTGCTTGCTGCAACTAGAGAAAGCCCGCGCACAGCAACGAAGACCCAATGCAGCCAAAAATAAATAAATAAATTTTTATAAATAACTAGATAACTAAATAAATAAAACAATGAGATGCTACTACACTCCTATTAGAATGGCTAAACCCAGAAAACTGACATACCAAATGCTGGCAAGGTTGTCAAGCAACAGGAAGTCTCATTCATTGCTGCTGGGAATACAAAATGGTACAGCTACCATGGAAGACTGTTTGGCAGCTTCTTACAAAGTAAACATAGTCTTACCATCCAATCCAGCATTCACGCTGTTAGGTGTTTACTGAATAGATTTGAAATGTTATGTCCACACAAAAACCTGCACATGAATATTATTCATAGCAGCTTTAGTCACAATTGCCCAAACTGGAAGCAATCAAGACGTCCTTCAATAGGTGAATGGATAAACAAATCAGGATACATCCATCCAATGGAATATTATTCACTGAAAAAAGTAAAAGAGCTATCAAGCCACAGAAAGACATAGAGGAATCTTAAGTGCATATTGCTAAGCATGAGAAACCAGTGTGAAAAGGCTACCCACTATGTGATTCTAACTACACATGTGACCTGGAAAAGCCAAAACTATAGACACAGTGAAAAGATTGGTGATTCCCAGGCATTCAGGGGGAGGAAGGGCGGGATGAAGCATAGGGGAATTTTAGAGTGATGAAACTATCCTGTATGATACTATAATAGTGCATATAGGATACTAAGCATCTGTCAACACCCATTGAACTTTATGGCATAAAAAGTGAATCTTAATGCACGCACATTTGGAAAAATCATTTAGGAGATCAGAAAACATCAGGAAAGAATAAGATGATGACAAAGAAAATCTCATTGTATTGCAAACGTATGAAACAACCTCACTGAGGGGAGTAGGGAGAAGATGCTAACCTATGTAACTTTGGAAATAAATGAAGCCAATAAGACTAAAGGCAAAATGAACTGTACATAGCCTGTACTCTAGTTGATTCAGTTGTTTCCCACAGGGGTATGAGTCAACAATTCTGATACAGGTAGACTGGAAGTGAACCAGTAAGTAAATGGATGGTGGATGGGAGGAGACAGGTTTCTCACTCTGGGAGTGAAATTTACAGATAAGCAAGCGGAGAAGCCTAGTACAATCCATGTGGTAAGGTATTAGGTTTGGAGACATCGATAAGCACTCATGTTTTACTTAATATAGATATCGATTATTTATAGATGATTACACTCAGAATATTTATAGATATACATATATACAAAGGTTATTATTATGTGTACATCCCTTTGTTAGTAAAAGGGACCTAAAATAAGCAAAACGCTAGTAGCAACCGGCACCCTTAGCACCTAGAACTTGGTTTCTAATACCGTTCTCCAATATAAGGAGAAATAGCTGATTCTAGGACTAGGGCAAGGGCTATGCAGGATGAACCTGGAGCATCTTTCAGGGTCAGAAAGTAAGGAAGTGCTAAAAAAAAAAAAATGATGGGAGTACATCAAAGGGGCACAGGAGCCAAGTGAAAGAGCTCCCAAGAGCTGGAATAATAAGAGCGTCAAAATAAAGTGATATTGGATTATAACCCAAAGTATAAAACAAATACCCATTACTTCATACTGACATAAATAAATGATTGAATAAATTAACAAAGGGGGAGAAGAGACAAATCTCCTATGCAGAAGACTTCCAAATAATTTATGTAGATGCTCTGCCTTCAAGGAGGTGGAGCCTAACTCCCCACTCTTTGAATGCGGGCTGTGCAAAGTGACTTCCCTCCAAGGACAACAGTGTGGCAAGAAGAGTAAAAAGCACCTTGACTGTGGAGAAACCTGACAAACACTACATCAGCCAGGTGATCAAGGTCAGCACATGGACTCATAAATCATCTTGATGACGTGTACCCTTGATATGATGAGATGAACTTGGCCCTTCACCTCTGTGATTCTCCTCTCCAGAACCCCAGCCTAATCATGAGAAAAATATCAGACAAATTCCAGTAGAGGGACCTTAGCATACCTGGCGAGTACATCTCAAAATTGTCAAGGTCATCAACAACAAAGTCTGAGAAACTCTCTCTGTCATGAGAAACCTAAGGAGACGTGACACCTAAATGTAATGTGGTATCCTGGATGGGATCCTGGAACAGAAAAAGGACATTAGGTAAAAACTAAGGAGACCTGAATAACTATGGATGTTAGTTAAAAATAAAGTATCAACCTCAGTTCATTAATTGTAACAAACAGACCATCCTAGTGTAAAATGCTAATAATAGGAGAAACTATGATAAAGAGGGAGAGTAATAGGGGAACTCCGCACTCTCTGCTCATTTTTTTCTGTAAATCTAAAACTGTTCTAAAAAATAAAGTTTATCAATAAAAAAATCCACAAACACTAGTTTGTCTTCTGGCGTGCTATTTTTTAGGACCTTTACCAGTAAAGCAACATGATTATGCTGGTTACCAATCACTCTTTCTGGTCTCTTATAGGAGTCACAGGAGACCCTTGCCTACCAGTTTTTCTGATGTCAGTAGGATTTCCAATCATGACAAGATCCCCACACACACCAAAAGAGGGGATTTTGAAGAATTCTGAACTCATGCAGTTAAACCCATGTCAATTCTTACATTTAGGTATCGATAGTTGAAACATTCCCCTGGGTACAGTTTCTCAAATTAGAAGGTAAAGCCATGAATAAATCACTGTGCCCTCCCAAATGGTTCTGGGGTTTCTGGTCTTGTGGCTCCCTAGGGCACTGCCACACTTGGGTGCACATTTCATTTAAGGATGTGGGCAGATAATTAGAAGAAGATTTACTCCATTCATTTCAGTAGCACTGCACTGAAACCACTTTAGGTCAGTAAGTAGGAACAACAGAATGGCATTGTTTGTCCATAAATTACAATTTCTTTTTTTAATATATATATATATATATATATATATATATTTTTTTTTTTTAAGGAAAGAACTTTTTATTAATTTATTTATTTTTGCTGTGTTGGGTCTTCGTTTCTGTGCGAGGGCTTTTCTCTAGTTGTGGCAAGCAGGGGCCACTCTTCATCGCAGTGTGCAGGCCTCTCCTGTTGCGGAGCACAGGCTCTAGACGCGCAGGCTCAGTAGTTGTGGCTCACGGGCCCAGTCGCTCTGCGGCATGTGGGATCCTCCCAGACCAGGGCTCGAACCCGTGTCCCCTGCATTAGCAGGCAGATTCCCAACCACTGTGCCACCAGGGAAGCCCTTCAATATATTTTTATGAATGATTCACCATCAGCTATGTCTCTCTCATCCCAACACACACACACACACACACACACACACACACACACACCCCAAAATAAGAAAGTTTTGTTCTCTCTCTCATATTCCAAAAATCACCTGTCCCCTTTATCTTAAAAACAGAAAGGTCAACATCCTTTAGAAGCTGGTATAGTATTGTTATTTTAGAAATAGAAAAAATATAAAAGACAGTTTTAGATTCTGATACTCCCATTCAATGGAATGCTACATAGCCTCTTAAAATAAATATACGAACATGGAAAAATATCTAAGATAATTAAGTTTAAAAAGTTGCAAACTATTTAAGTATAACATAATTTGATTTTTATTAAGAAAGGGAATATGTTAATAAGTTATAATATGTATAAATAATATATGTTAGTATATTCAGAGAAAACTATCTGGAGAAATGCACTCCAAACTGCTCTATAGGAGGATGATGTGATAAAGGATTTTATGTAGGGATTTCTGTCATGTTTGAACTTTTATAAATAGAGCATATTAATTTTTTAATTTGAAATGTTTTCAATATTAAAAAAGGTCTATGTATTTCCTCTTGAATATTATGTGGCCTGATGCAAAGAGGTGCTGGCAATTCTGGAGAGATCTATGAACCCTTCGAGTTCTTCCAGGACCCAGGTTGGGCCCACGTTTGACAGAGAATGAAGTCTGAGACCTTCTTTAGTCCTATAACTGATGTAGGTTACACACTACCTTCTCCTCTGCTCAACTCATATCTAAAACCCTGTCATGAAAACATTTATAGAAGCTTTTTCAGGAACCTTAGGACTTTTAAGCTGTAAAGTCATTCATTGCAGAAATGCTCTACTGAATCTCCACCAGGTGGTTACCCAGCTCCTGGCTGGACACTGGGACCATGCTATCTCATGAGACAGCCATTTTGTTCTTAGGAGTTAGGGGATATTTTCAAAAAATTCTACATGTGACTCAAAATTACAGAATAGCTGTTCAATGACATCCTGAATAGCCATTTTTATGCTGTGTCTAGCATAACTCATGGCATATAGCAGCTACTCAATAAATATTTATTGAATGTATAAGTTGATTGTTGAGAAGAGATAGGCTTTCACTCTGCTCTAGTCTTCTTTTACCTGAGTTTGCACCATATATTTTAGCCACTACATCACACAGTTACTTAGTATTGAAAAAAATAATAATTGCAAAAAAAGCAATGAATTAGAAACCAAGAAACATGAGTTCTGTTTCTGGTTGTGCTATTTATCAACAGTGCAAATTTAGGGAAGTCATTTCACACCTTTGAACTCTTTTTTCATATCTGTAAAATATGGGGAGAGTTGGGAAGGTGGATTTCAACAATAAAACTCTGAAAATAAGCTACAGCAACAAGACTTTTGCCATCCTATATAAGTAGTCATGCCTAAGCCCAGGACTTTTCAATTATACTTATTAAAAATGACCTTTATGTCTTGGTCTCTTATTTTGTATATTAAGTCACATCTCCTACCCCTCTTCCCCACCCACTTCAGCTTTCTAGTGGCTGGAGATTTAATAACTCAACTGAAAGTAAAATTAATTGAAAATAGATCTTGGTGTCTAAAGAAACCATTTTCAAAATACTTGTACTATCATACTCATCAAGAGTCTTTCACCCAGAACCAGTCTTTAAAGTTAGAGTTGAGTTGAAACATTTGAGAAATGTTTTGAAGGCAGTGGTCTTAAGAACCACCCAGAAAAAACACTTGGCCTGGGAAAATAAACTTCTTTTTTTTTCTACATGAACTGGCTGATTCTAAAACTTCTTTTGGAAAAAAAAAAAATGTGTCCTCTAAGAATGAGTATGTTAAAAACAAGCAAATGGAGAACTGAGAGCTTTGTCAGGAAACACTTGCCAGTGGGGATACGGCCACAGTGAGGTCTAATTTTCCTAATGTTAACCTTCAATTGGCAAGTGGTCAGTACTGGGAAATACTTTCCAGGAAGAAATGACTTTTCATTACTCAACTCAATGTGACCAAGACACATCTGTTCAGCCATTTGGCAGATTTTGGTACTAGGTACATTGTTTAATGAAGTCAATGGAGTTTCCTTTTCCAGTGGACGTTTATGAGGATGGATTGAAACCTCACCTTCAATAAAGGCAAAGAGTTTTCTGTCTTTGGCTCATGGTAACTTTCCACTACTCAGCAGTAATACTGCTTTGTAAAAAGCAACAACAAAAATTCTAGCAAGTGAATGAACATTTTAAAATACAGGCTTGCAACAGCATTTCAGGACTTTTCCTCTGGCAGAGAATTTTCTGAATCTTAAAATAAGATTGTTAGAAGCGGCCATCTTTGGAAATCCCCTTAACCTTTCTCCATTTCACTAATCATGCTCCATAGGCAGAAGATACTATGAATTACTACTGCACAGGAAAAATGAAAATGACCAAGACAACTTTCTGAATAACTAAGTAGTCAAGCTGTCTGCAACTGGGCCAGATAATTAGAAACCAAGGCAAAAGCTTGCTTCTATTCCTGGGATGGGACACCTCCTGGTTACTTCATCTGAAAAATGAGATCAAAACAATGGGGACAGAAGATAATAATAAATGTCCAACTATTTTGAAAATATCAAAATGTGTGGACAGGAAATAATACTAAAGGGAAAAAATGTTTTTTCACTTATAGGAGCAATCTCTTTTCCTGAGACAGTGAAAAATTGGCAAGGATGATCACAAATCACTGTGAAGATGGAAAGGGCAGAAAAATTCAAAAGATAGTGAAATGAGAGCTTCTGGGAAGTCAAAGTAGGGGGTGGGGGAAAACAAAAAAACAGTGACAAAATAACCCAAAATAAATTCTCTTGCGTGATTCAGCAGGAGGTACCACAAAGAAGGCAGTACAAAGAAAAAACACAAAAGGAGGTGTTTGTTAGACTTCAAAAGAGAACGGGAATAAAAGATGAAGGCTATTTTTTATTTTTCATTTGACAACAAAGGGCAGGTTAGGGAAACTAGGAGCTTGTGGGGAAGCAGAGAGCCATCCCCTTGCTTTAAAGAACTCAGATCTTTCAGAGGACCTGTGGAAGCACATTTTACTTACACCATGATGATGCTATACAATACGGCACTCCTAGTAAAGACCGCTCCATGCATTACCTCAATGGCTGCTCTTTTATACATATATAGTGGGGAGATGGGAAAGTAAGAAAATCATGCTCCCTGACTCCAATTTCTCATTTCCATTAACAAAAAGAGCTTTGCTGTGGATGTTTTTTCTGTCTTAATTAACTGGAGCAAGACAGAACATTTAGAACAACCAACTCTCGTTTGTTCAAAACCTGATACTCTGCCCCTTTAGAATCCCCTGAGATGAGATATTGTATCTAGATACCTCATCACAGATCACAACTTGTCCTCTGACATTACCTAGGGGGAGGGACCTAGGGGCCAGAATTTGAACAGAACTTCTGAGCTGTGAGGTAATATCAGTAAGACATGTCTTTTTCCTTTGGAAATGGTTTTGAGGTTGAGTCTCAGAGTATGGCTGGGAAATTCATAGTTTGATTATAATTGTAATAAGAGCCAAAATCTGAGGCACAGATTCCGGTAACTGGAGAAAAACAATTTTAACAAAATCCTACAATTCTGAAGGGAAGCATCTTGCTTCTGATTTTGAATTTGGGAGATGGAAAAAGGAATCTGAAAGAGGAAACAAACCGGCTCTGTAACTACACTAAACAAGGTCATTGGATAATAGCAGGTACATCAACGAAAGACCCGCTTTCCTTGAAATGACTTTTTAAACTATTGCAGGCTATGGAAATTTCCCCTATTAATATATTTTCAATCCTTAGTCGATGGATAACAACGCATCAAGCAGAAAACTGGCATCAGGGCTGTGATTTTAGTACAAGAAATGAACACTACGTCCCAACTCAGCTGAGAAGAATGAACATCTCTCAACTTTCATCAGGTACAAATTTCTTTTACGCATGCAACTTTCATTATCCTGTATTTTATTCTTAATTTGTGAAAATTGAGCTTGAGGCAATGCAACAAATTATCAGCTTTCTAATCTCCACACTACGGAAATTTGCAGATGGCAGGGGCCAGAAGTCAGCGAAGGCTCCCCGCAGGAGCGTTTATGTAACATATGCCGCCCTTCCTAAATGCTGCAGTAACCCACCCCACCACATCTGTTGGGGCAGGACCTGCTGCTCCACTAGAAAGCAGAAATCCCGTCCATACACTCCCATATTGTTTCTTTCACTTGTCCTGATGAATCTTTTTTTTATCATGCTAAGTAGATATGGAGCACCTGGATTGGCCAGATGAATCATTAGACCTCAAATCTAGTTCCAGTCCTGCCACTAATTTGCCGTGTGGCTTTGGGTAGGTCATCCTCGAACCTCAGTTTCCTCTTCTAAAAAAACTAGAATTCTGGTCTAGAAATAATTTACAATCTCTTTGAGTTCTAACATCTTTTGATTGTTTAAGAATCCTTTTTGGCCAGAAGGCAGGGACAGGTAAGATAGGGTTTCTGCTCTCCTGCAGGCTGTGGACACCACCTTGGGAAAAGTAAAGTTCGCCACAGGAGTCCTCTGAGCATGCTTGGACCTCTAATATCAGTCCTTTTCAACAAAGTTTCCACAAGGGAATGAAGCTTT
Organism: Mesoplodon bidens; assembly: GCF_964165515.1. Taxonomy (NCBI): domain Eukaryota; kingdom Metazoa; phylum Chordata; class Mammalia; order Artiodactyla; family Ziphiidae; genus Mesoplodon; species Mesoplodon bidens. The sequence continues at coordinate 101,266,549 of NC_138178.1, read as the reverse complement.
CATGTCCAAAGACGTCCCCTCTCTGTGATGAAAGAACTTCCCCCCTATGCATCTAGATTGGTACTAGTTATGTACCATCCTTGGGAGAACTGACAAAACAGCCACTCAGATTAAATTCCAGGTTATGTGATTCAGATGAGGAACTCCAGTTGAGAAAGGCTGCAAGATATTACCTTCCCGTAGAATCATCATAGAATGCAAAGCTAAAAGGACCATATGTATCGTTCTATCTCAATGGTTCTCAAAGTGTGGTCCCTGAACCAACAGCAGTACCTGAAAACTTGTTCAAATGCAAAGTCTCACTCACCTCAGCTCACTGAATCAGAAACTTTGGGGATGGGACCCAGCAATCTGTGTTTCACCAAGCCATACAGGTGATTCTAATGCATGCCAATGTTTGAGATCCACTGTTCTAGTCCTTGTACCCTCCTTTTCAGATGAGGAGGGCAGGAGTACAGGAAAAGTCACTTGCCCAAGCTGGCCCCTCTAGTGTGTGGTTAGGCCTTGATTAGAATCAGGTGTTATGGACGGAATTATGTCCTCCCTCCAAATTCATATGTTGAAGCCTTAACCCCCCATGTGGCTGAATTTGAAGACAGGGCCTTAAAGAGGTAATTAAGGTCAATGAGGTCAGAAGGGTAGGGCCCTAGTATTGTACAATAGGACTGTCATCCTTATAACAAGAGGAAGAGACTCCCAGAATGTCTCTGGAAGAGATGCCCAGACACCCAAAGAAAAGGCCATGTGGGGACTCAGAGAGAAGGCGGCTATCTGCAAGCCACTGAGAGAGACCACAAGAGAAACCAAACCTGCCAACATCTCGAACTTGGACTTCTAGCTTCTAGAACTGTGAGAAATAAATTTCTGTTGTTTAAGCCACCCAGTCTGTGGTATTTTATTGTGGCAGCTCTAGCAAATGAATATGCCAGGTCTTCTGATTCTCTGGACATGAATCTTTTATTTCAATTAAGTAACTTTGGAGTTCTGGAATAAGTCTCCAACACCTAAAGAAACAAATGAATCCCTAGGATGGCTGTTCTGTCAGCTTGACAAATGGCAAGAAAAGGACTTGCTGGAGCCCTGACCATGTGCACAGGCCAGACACTGCTCAGAGGGTAAGTTCTCCAAACCTGCAACTTGTGTAGCTGTTTTGCCACAGTCATATGAGAGCCGTGGTCCTTATAAGAGGGTTTAAAGGGGCCACTAAATTGGGAAAAGTTAAGGAAGATTGAGTAACATAAGGTATGAGGTCCCTGTCTTCCCAGAAGAAGCAGGCGGTAGTAGTAGGACAGGTTCTAGAAGGGCAGTGACCAAACCTGCCAATCCTGGATACACCTCAAGCTCAATCTGTCACCTTTCTCTCCCCTTCCCTTCCCTGTTGGGCCACAAAAACATGCCTCCTCTTGTTTCCATGGCTCAGGTTATGGCATTTTTACCCCTTGATGATGCCAGCTAGAATCCCTGAGGTCACCTTGACCTTTTGGTTCCCTCCTCTTTCATATCCACCAAGTACCACCTGATCCCGCTCATTCTGCCTCTGAGATATCTTTCAAATCCTTCCTCTCCTCTCTCTCCCAGCTGCCACTACTTTTTTTTTTTTGACAGATCTTTATTGGAGTATAATTGCTTCACAATACTGTGTTAGTTTCTGCTGTACAACAAAGTGAATCAGCCATATGCATACATATATCCCCATATCCCCTCCCTCTTGAGCCTCCCTCCCACCCTCCCTATCCCACCCCTCTAGGTGGTCACAAAGCACCGAGCTGATCTCCCTGTGCTATGCAGCTGCTTCCCACTAGCTATCTATTTTACATTTGGTAGTGTATATATGTCAATGCTACTCTCTCACTATGTCCCAGCTTCCCCTTCCCCCCACCCCCGTGTCCTCAAGTCCATTCTCTATGTCTATGTCTTTATTCCTGCCCTGCCACCAGGTTCATCAGTACCGCTTTTTAAATAAATTTATGTATTTTATTTATTTATTTTTGGCTGCACTGGGTCTTCGTTGCTGTGCGCAGGCTTTCTCTAGTTGCAGTGAGCGGGGCCTACTCTTCGTTGTGGTGCATGGGCTTCTCATGGCGGTGGCTTCTCTTGTTGCAGAGCACGGGCTCTAGGCAGGCAGGCTTCAGTAGTTGTGGCACATGGGCTCAGTAGTTGTGGCTCGCAGGCTCTAGAGAGCAGTCTCAGTAGTTATGGCGCACAGGCTTAGTTGCTCCATGGCATGCGGGATCTTCCCGGACCAGGGCTCGAACCCGTGTCCCCAGAACTGGCAGGCGGATTCTCAACCACTGCGCCACCAGGGAAGTCCCCATCAGTACCTTTTTTTTTTTTTTTTTTTTAGATTGCATATATGTGCCTTAGTATACAGTACTTGTTTTTCTCTTTCTGACTTCCTTCACTCTGTATGACAGACTCTAGGTGAGACGGCTGCCACTACTTTTGATGATACCTTCATCATCTCTTGCCTGAGCTAAACTCGAAGTCTTGTAACTGGTCCCCTGATCACTGACCTCACCCCTTCATATCCTCTCCAAAAAATGGTCAGAAGTCTTCCTCCCAAAACACAGATCTCAGACAAGGCTCTTCATGATGCTACCTGCCCTTCCAGTCTGTCCTTCGGCCCCATGCCCATCACCTCCGCAGGCACAGCAACCTCACAGCTCTCCAGTCCCTGAACCCAGCATGAGCCTCCCCTCTGCTGGGTCCGAGTAGGTACCTTAACTCTTTTTAGAAAATACTTATTTTTTTTTCCCCTGAGTGTGTGTGTGTGTGTGTGTGTGTGTGTGTGTGTGTGAAATGTCATCTACGATATAATAACAACAACCCTTGTGTTCCCATCACCGGTATAAGGAACAGAATATTACCTATTACCCGTCTTAGGAAGCCCTCTCCTCGCACCTACCCTCCTTCATCTGCCGGAGGTAGCAGCTCTCCTTGATTTGCAGGCTTTTCAGTCTCCTGATTTCCCTGGTAGTTTTATCACGTGTATAAGTACCCATGAATAATATTGTTTGGTTTTGCTTGTTTTTAAGAGAAAACAAATATTTGCTGTTTTCGAGGACTTGCTTCTTTACCATGATATTCATAAGATTTACCCACATTGTTGCAGGGAAAGAATTCATTTCACTGTTCTCTATAAATCTGCTTATTTATATGTATGCTATGCACACTCTTTGCCATTCTGTTGTTGATTGGTGTGGCGGTTGTTTGTACAATATTATGAACATGCTTATTAAACACATGTTCATATACATATGTATGAGTTTAGAGGCTGCATCCAAAACATACCACAGGGTGTGTGTATGCGATCTGGCAACACCAAGTTGTTTTCTAAAGCGGCTGTACCAATTGATAGTCATAACTTTTTCATCTATTGATAAATTCAATCGATGATATTTTGTTTAAGATTTTGCATCCATGTTCAAAAGTGAATTTGGTAACTTTCCTTTCTTAAATAATATTTGACTGATTTTGGTGTAAAGGTTATATTAACCTCATACATTAATTTGGGAGTCTCTCTTCTCTTTACACTCTTTTAAAAGGTTTTGCAAGATTGGAATTATCAGTTGCTTGAATTTTTTTTTTTTTTTTTTTTGCTGTTGTAGAATTTGCCTATAAAATTACCTGGTCCTGTGTTTTTGAAGGAAACTTTTTCTAATACAGTAATTCATTTCATTTAATAGCCTTTAGGAGCATTCCAATTTTCTTTTTCATTGTAAATCAGTTTTACTAATTTATACTCTTCTAGGAATTTGACCTAACATCTAAGTTTGCAAAATTATTGGCATAAAGTGGTTCATGATATTCTCTTATCATTTAAATCTCTGCTGAATCAGAGATTTAAAAATATTATTCCTAATACTGTTTACTCATGCCTTCTTCCTTTTTTTTTTTTTTTTTTTTTTGCGGTACGCGGGCCTCTCACTGTTGTGGCCTCTCCCGTTGCGGAGCACAGGCTCCGGACGCGCAGGCTCGGCGGCCATGGCCCACAGACCCAGCCGCTCCGCGGCATGTGGGATCCTCCCGGACCGGGGCACGAACCCGTGTCCCCTGCGCCACCAGGGAAGCCCCCCTTCTTTCTTTTTTACATTAGGCTTGTCAGACTTTGAGCAGCATTATTAGTCTTCATATTGCAACACAAATTGATGTGCATTCTTGGATTTTCTTGACCACATTCTTTCTCTCTCGTATGGAGCCCACCCACGCTGGATCACCCCTCCACTGTCACCAGGATACAAGATCACACTGCTGAGTGAATGTGCTGACGGGCCACACGCTGTGCCCTTTGATAGCTCCCTGTGTTTTCTGCTACTCTTTTTACCTCACTCTCATAACCCTGGGCTTCTACCGCTCAAGTACAAAAGTGCTAGTAACGTTAGTCTTGACCTAATGTTCTGCTTTCTGGAGCACCCAGGCTAAAGCAGTCTTTTAAAATAACCAGATTTTGGCTTTGGTTTAGGGAGTCTTTCTTTTTATTTATTTCTGCAAGTGTCTTGATCATTTCCTTCCCCCTCCTTTCTCTGGGTTTATTTTCTGTTTTGTTTTAAGAGTTCTTAAGTTAGATGATTAGTCATTTATTCCAACCATTCTCTTTTTCTAACATCCGCCTTTAAGGCAGAGGTCAGCAAACCAAGAGCCCACTGAATCTTGTTTTTGTAAATAAAGTTTTACTGGGACACAGGCACACCCATTTATTTTCCTGTTGTCCCTGGCTACTTCTGTGCTACAATAGCAAAGTAGAGTAGTTGTGACAGCGTTGTGACTGTAACTAGTAATATTTTACTATCTATTCCTTTACAGAAAAAGTTTGCTAACCTCTGCTTTAAGGATATAGATTTTTCTCTAAGTATTGCCTGAGTTACATCATGAATTTTGCTACATAGTGTTTTCATAACTCTCCTTAACTTAGTGTTTTCTCATATCTAGTATGATTTACTTGACTCATGGGTCATTTAGAAAGTGTGTTTCTTGGGCCTCCCTGGTGGTGCAGTGGTTAAGAGTCCGCCTGCCGATGCAGGGGATACGGGTTCGTGCCCCGTTCCGGGAGGATCCCATATGCCGCGGAGCGGCTGGGCCCGTGAGCCATGGCCGCTGAGCCTGCGCGTCCGGAGCCTGTGCTCCGCAACAGGAGAGGCCACAGCAGTGAGAGGCCCGCGTACCGCAAAAAAAAAAAAAAAAAAAAAAAAGAAAGTGTGTTTCTTGAATTTCCAAACGTTTTTTTTTTCAAGGCTATCTGTTGGTAATTCACTTCTAACTAATTTGTTCTGTGATGAGAGAGTAGATTTGTGTGAAACTGATTTTCTAAAAATTTTAGAAATTTTATTCCTGGCCAAGTATATGATCACTTTTGTAATTTCTTAATATATGTTTGAAAATAATGTGTATCCTCTATACATATGTATATGTAGTGTCTTATTAATCGTATCTTTGAAATCTTTTGTATCCTTACTGATTGCTTAACCAATGAATTATTGAGAAAAGTGTTAAAATTTCCCTCTAAAGGGTGGATTTATCAGTTTCACTTACAGCACTGTCCATTTTTGCTTTATTTTTTCAGATATATAACAATTAAACCTTTTATAATTTCAAGGTGAACTGATTCTCTTATGAAGATAAACATTGTCCCTATTCATTTCTAATCACATGTCTTAAGTGTGTTTCTTATAAACAGTAAATAGTTGAATTTTGTTTATGTATCTACTCTGAGAATCTTTAACTTTAATTGGATGGTAAGTCCATTTAGTTGATCGTAATTATTATTATTTTTTTTTATTATTTTTTTTTTCAGTATGCGGGCCTCTCACTGCTGTGGCCTCTCCCGTTGCAGAGCACAGGCTCCGGACACGCAGGCCCAGCGGCCACGGCCCACGGGCCCAGCCGCTCCACGGCATGTGGGATCCTCCCAGACCGAGGCACGAACCCATATCCCCTGCATCGGCAGGCGGACTCTCAACCACTGCGCCACCAGGGAAGCCCTAGTTGATCGTAATTATTGATGTACCTGGTTTACTTTGATCATCTGATTTCTTATCTCTCATTTTGTCTCCCTTTAGATTGATTGACATTTCCCCCACTATATTATTTTTCTTCTTTACTTGCTTTAAAGTTATATAATTTTTCTTTCTTTCTTTTTTTAAAGGCTAATTTAGAAATTTTAACTTGCATATTTAAGTCTTAAATTAATATCTTTACCTTCCCACAACAATAAAAAAGAATTGTTTATCATCAATAACCTCCTTCCTGATTTATAGGCTGTTATTGTCCAGAATTGTGGGTATACATTGATTTTTTAAACCCCACTCTTATTGTTATTGTTTCATATCAATTGTTTACCATTTTTATTTGTTTTGGTTTTATTTTGTTTTTCTTACTGCTTCCTCTTTCTTCTCAGACCCTCTTCCTGGGATCATTTTTATTCCACATAAAATACATCCTTTAGTTAAGTCTTGTTGGTGGCAAACTTCCTTGGATTAGTTTTGTCTATAAATGTTTTTATTTAGTCTTTACACTTGAAAGATCATTTCACTGGATATCTTAATTTTTCAGACCTTAATATATAAATATATATTTATGAGTACGTTTTTGTCACTCCAGAATTATTTAATTATCTATTTATTAAAATAATTATATAATTACTATATGTAATATATAAATATGTATTGTACGTGTATAGTTTTTGTCACTGCAGAATAGATAGAAGCATTATCACCAGGTGTATCGAGAAAACTAGAAGTCTAATTCTAGTTAAACTATTAAAAGTCTATTTTATTTTCTAGTGAAGAGTCTCTTTCTAATTTGCTACCAAAAATTAATTAAACCTGACTATGCTTCAGTATATCTTCCTAAATGTGGTATTAGCTAGTGATCTACTTTATAAGAACGTCAATAAATTAAACAGCTATGAGATAATGGATGGGATGAATTTAAGGACAGGTTACTTTGCCTTAACTATGTGAATGCACCCTAAGGTGCTTGGCATCAAGAATATTAAGTTAATACATATTTGAAAAAGAATGAATCAATTTTCAAAGATTATTCTTTCAAAAGATCCAAAGGATATTTGTCTAGAAAAAAAGTTGTTAACTCTAATGTATTAAAAAATATACAGGGCTTCCCTGGTGGCGCAGTGGTTGAGAGTCCGCCTACCGATGCAGGGGATGCGGGTTCGTGCCCTGGACCGGGAGGATCCCACGTGCCGCGGAGCGGCTGGGCCTGTGAGCCATGGCCGTTGAGCCTGTGCGTCTGGAGCTTGTGCTCCGCAGCGGGAGAGGCCACAACAGTGAGAGGCCCGCGTACTGCAAAAAAATATATATATATACAGTAGGATGAAGAGGCTGAAAACCCTGAACACCAACCTTTAAAATAGGCTCTCTCAACTCTGCTCATAAAACTGCAAAAAAGGCACCGTCACCTGAGTGCTCTGCTCTTGGGAGAGCAGCTACCTGGAAACGAGATGAAGTCCTCTGTATTTATAGAGGGCTGAGAAATCTGAATACATTAAACCATCACATGTACCCTCCTCCACCCACAATAGAGGCCAAACCAAACCAGACATACTGAGCACAAAGATGCCATAAAAATTTCTGAAAAGTCAAAGCAATCTTGAGAAAGAACAAAGCCGAAGGCATCACGCTCCATGATTTCAAACTCTTATTACCAAGTTATAGAAATTCAAATAGTATGGTACTGGCATAAAAACACATAGATCAATGGGACAGAATAGAGAGCCCAGAAATAAACCCACACATATGGTCAAATAATTTATGACAAAAGAGTTAAGAATATACAGTGAGGAAAGGACAGCTTCTTCAATAAATGGTGTTGGGAAAACTGGACAGTCACATGCAAAAAAATGAAACTGGACCACTATCTTAACACTATACACAAAAATTAACTCAAAATGGATTAAAGACTTGAACATAGACCTGAAACCAAAAGAATCCTAGAAGAAAACAAAGGCGGGAGGCTCCTTGACAGAGGTCATGGAAATGATTCTCTGAATCTGACACCAAAAGCAAAAGCAACAAAAGCAAAAATTAACAAGTGGGACTACATCAAACTAAAAAATTTCTGCACAGCAAAAGAAACCATCAATAAAATGAAAAGGGAAACCTACTGAATAGGAGAAAATACTTATAAATCATGTATCTGATAAGGAGCTAACATCCAAAATACCTAAAGAACTCATACAACTCAGTAGCAAAAAAGGAAATAATTCAATTTAAAAATGGGCAGAAGATCTGAATAGACATTTTTCCAAAGAAGACAGACAGGTATTACATGAAACAATGATCTACATCATTAGTCATCAGGGAAATGCCACAAATCAAAACTACAGTGAGATAGATATCACCCCTGTTGAATAGCTATTATCAAGGAAAAAAAAAAGAAAAACTGGAAATAACAAGTACTGGTGAGGATGTGGAGAAAAGGGAAACTTTGTGCACTGTTGGTAGAAATGTTAATCGATGGAGCCACTATGGAAAAGAGCATGGAGGTTCCTCAAAAAATTAAAAGTAGAACTATCATATGATCGAGCAATTCTACTTCTGGGTTTTTATTTGAAGAAGACAAAAACACTAACTCAAAAAGATATATGCACTCCCATGTTCATTGCAGCATTATTCACAATAGCCAAGACATGGAAACAACTTAAGTGTCCATTGATGGATGAATGGATAAAGAAATTGTGAGACAGATATAGATAGATAGATAGATTTTAGCCATAAAAATGAATGAAATCTTGCCTTTTGTGACAAACTCAAGGGCATTATGCTAAGTGAAATAAGTCAGAGAAAGAAAAATACATATGCTTTCTCTTAAATGTGGACTTTTAAAAATACATATATAGTGTGTGTGTGTGTATGTATGTGTATATCTATATATGTATATACAGATATATGCTTATAGATACAGAGAACAGATTAATGGTTGCCAGAGGCGGGGGGTGGTGGATAGAAGAAATGGGTGAACTGTTTTTGTTTTTTGGATTTTTTTTAGCTTAAGTGTTTATTTGAAAATAAAAGCAAGCACAAAGATGCACAAGTACCTAATCACATGGACTGGTCTTTGACATGGCTCAGTGTTCCAACAAACCTTGGTCTATCTAAGCCACTACCCCCTTACCTGGACCGTTGCAGTCACCTTCCAACTGGTCTCCCTGCTTCCACCTCTCTCCTACTACATGGAAGCCAGGGCTCTCAACCATGTCACTCCCTTCTGAAAACCTCCCAACCGCTTCTCATCAGAACACTGTCTCAACTCAATCTCATCTCAACTTCCTATTTAAAGACAGAACACAGTGGTCAAGGGTAGATTCCCTGGAGACAGACCACCTGGCTGTGGCATAGACAGGCCATGTGTGAATTTGAAGAAGTTGCTTGTCCTCTCTGAGCCTCAGTTATCTTATGAGTACAATGGAGATAATAATAATGCCTAACTACAATATAGGGTTGATGTGATTCCCACATACAATTAGCAAGGCTTACAAGACCCTGTTAGATCCAACCCCTGCCTACCTCTAACTCCATGTCCTGCAATCTTCCCCTTGTTCATTCCACAACAGCCTCTCCAGTCTTAGGGCCTCTGACCTGTCCTCTCTCTTTTCTTTGAGAGAGAAATGAATGTTCTCTGTGGCTTCTCTCTCATACCATTCAGAGCTCAACTCAAACGTAACCTTACAATAATTTCACCTTAAATAACCACCTAGACCTCTGCAAACTGTCACTCTCTATCCCCTGATCATGTATTACTTTTCCTCATAGCTTTCAGCCTTATATGAAATCACATTTACTCCTTGTTTATATGTTCTTTGTCTCCCTCACTGGAACGTAGGCTTCATGAGGGAAGGAGTTCCATATGTCATGTTTACTATCATATCCCTAGTGCCTATTGCAGTGCCTGGTACATAGTAGGCACTCAAAAATATTCATTGAATACTAGAATAAATGAAATGTTTACTAGGGCATATAGTTCTTTTTTCTTTTTCTTTTTTTTTTTAAACATCCTTATTGGAATATAATTGCTTTACAATGGTGTGTTCGTTGCTGCTGTATAACAAAGTGAATCAGCTATACAAATACATATATCCCCATCTCTCCTCCCTCTTGCGTCTCCCGCCCACCCTCCCTATCCCACCCCTCTAGGTGGTTACAAAGCACCAAGCTGATCTCCCTGTGCTATGTGGCTGCTTCCCACTTGCTATCTATCTTACATTTGGTAGTGTATATGGTAGTCCATGCCATATACACTTCGGCCCAGCTTACCCTTCCCCAGGGCGTATAGTTCTTCATAAATAAAATGTCAGTTACTGTTATTGTCAGAGAATATTAGACCTGGAACTGAACTTAAAAATTATCTAGCCCCATTCATTTTAGAGATGAATGAGCAATAGTCCAAATCTACAGAATTAGTGGCAGAGCTAAGACTATAACCCAAATGCTAAATGAGTGGGTACTTTCAAGAAACAATTCTGTGAAAACTAGTATTTCACTGCTCTTTAGTTCATTTTAATTCTGTGCAACAATATCCATAAGACTGATGAAGGGAATTGATAGCCATGGAAGTAGGGTAGCTCCGAGTAGCTATTCTTATTGTAGCTACAATTTATGCCATCCTGCTAGTAGTATGCCTACAATTCCAGTTACTATTTACTTATATGAATCAAAACATTGAAGACTGATTTTAAAATAAAACTATCTAGGTACAGCATTGGTCAATCTTTAATATCCTAGCTCAAATTAATTCATAGAAACAGTAACAAGATACCAAACAGAATCATGATGTAAAGGAACACTGGGAAGGCAGACTTTGGAGGGGAGGAAAAATAGGACAATTCGAGCACAGCATAGCTAGCCTGCTGGATGAGCTAGCTTATGAGCAGCACCCCAGAGTGTGTGTGTAGGAAGGTTCAGTCAGTTGGTGGGAGGAAAGCCGGGGAGCAAAAAATGACATGCTGGCAACTGTTCCCATGAGACTGTTTCAGAAAGGGGGATACCAGGACAAAGAAAACAAAAACCATGGCACTCTTCTTTTAGCTTTATTTAGTATAAGTTCTGGGAGTAAATAGGGGGCATGAGGAAGGAATACAAGTAGGTTTCGTTGGTGAATGGAAGACAAGGGAACCCATAAAATGGTGTACCCCCAATAATTTGGGGATGAAGAAAATGTTACCCAAAACTGAAGAACCACCACCTTCAGATTAGTTACTCTTGCTATTAATTGGTCAGAATGGTGCTGCCATAGAATGTAGCACAAGTAAAAACTGACCAGCCTGACTTAGGCCCAGAATGCCTCAAGCCTGTGTAAGAAGGTTGTCCTGAAGGACCCTCCGGGTCTTTGTGTTTAGATCCAGGATCGCTTCCTTTTGGCCCATCTGTACCGCCATCTTGATTTACCAATGGTTGTCTTCCTAACTCCCAACTCTTAGCTCCATTTCCTGGATTGAGTTTAGGTATCAGATTTCAAATAAACTTAAGTTTCCTCCTGTTTTCTCCATTTTGTTTTATTAGGTTGTTCTAGAAGTGTTTACTCAGCACATGCTATAGGCTGTGCTCTGTTTGCCACTGGGGATACATAAGAAACAACTACAAAAATGCCTTAATCACAGTCACACCACACACATACAAACACACACACACACACACACACACACACCCTTTTAAACTTTATGGGAAAACAGTCAGTCCTATTAGATGTTCACATTGTCTAATTCAGAATGGAACCTGTAATTTCTGAAGGTGGAGTCCCTTTTTATAAGTAACTAGATAAAAACATGTCATTTGCTCTAAGCAATGAGGTCTTGCAGAAACACTGAATTAAAAAATCATTCAAGAAATCACTGAGCCACTGTACACACACATATGAGCACTGAAAGAGATGTAAGAAATCAAACTAACTAATAAAAGAAGACCTTGCCCCCAGGGAGATATTCAATCTTGTGGAGAAAAGGAAATTTAGGTCCCATGAAACCAAGTTTGCACAATATGATCAAGTACCAGATTATTTAGTTCAGACAAAAATAATTAGCAAGTACTTTCCAGTCATATAAACTTTTAGCAAAATTTTAAACAAACCATCTGAATGTGTTGATTTGAATCTCCTATTTTTTTCTCACTATTATATGTAACCATATGGTAGGTCACCAAAGGCAAAAAAGAGCCAGGGTAGTAAAGCCTATAAAGTCTATTCAAGAAAGGGTTGCATTCCACTACTGCTGTGACTTTAGGGCTCAGGTGCCCCATGGCCTAGAAATGGCCTCTGGCAGGAGTACAGGAGCCAAAGTTTAACAGTTTGAGGTATGAGGGACACTGCTGATACTGAACTTTTAACACCCTGAGTCCTCCCTCAAGAAGGCCTGTAAGAGAGCTACAGCCCTTCAGTGCTAATCACTTTCTATTTTCTAGATGTTCTTGAAGTGCCTACTTCTTTTTCTGTTACTTTAAACCCCCTGCCCAAGCCAAGGTGAATCATCTTCTATAGCTATACAGTAGTTCTCACTCCATGAAGAAAAGTTTAGGTGCAGCATGAGACTCTTCTTTCATTTCCACTCCAGGGGCAAGGCCAGGTCCCTGTCAGTGGAGGTTCTCTCTGGTAATAGCCTCAGACCTCTAAGTTCCGTCTATACAGATGCCGTTGTTCAAGTGATCTATATCTGTCCTTAAAGGGCCAACTGGATTCTCAAAGTATTAGATATACAGTCGTGAACTGAAGAAACCAGTATAAAAGAGTACCCTTACAGAATCTGTATCTATATATTCTACTTTACCAAAGCCATACAGTAGTGAATCAACATGAGCATATATTTTGAAATCTTTAGGATCAATTATATTCATGTTAGCTAGTTCTCCATTATCTAAAGAATTAAGTCCAGTTCACCTTAATTTGCTTGCAGAATAGTTTTCCAGTCTTATCTCCCAATAGTCTTCCATGTACCCCCTATACTCTAGTCTTCATAGTTCCCTGAATGTGTCACATATTTTCACACCTCTGGGTTTTACTTGATGGTGACCCTTCTGTCTGAAATGTGCTTTTAACCCCATTTTCCATCTACCAACACCTTACAGAACCCACCCAGTTCAAATACTCCCTCTCTTTTCAAATTTTCCCTGACTCCCTGGTCAAAATTAAGTATTCCTTCTAGGCTGTGTAATTTCTATCTTTGTCCTAATCTACTGTTAGTTCTTTAGATGTCTAAGCTCTCCCACTAAACTTTAAGATGCTTGAGAATAGGATTATGTATTTTGCTCCCCTTTAAATCTTCTTCAGTTCCTAGCACATGTCTTTCATATAGTATGTACTCAACAAATATTTGTTGGATGGATGGATGGATAGATGGATAACATATAGTATCTCAGTTTCCTAACATAAAAATTAACAGATGATTGCCAAGGGTCATTACCTAGCTATAAATGTCTTAGGATGCTTTTAGAAAGCTATTAGCTCTGATTTAGCTCAGTAGACACTGGGGGAAAAAAAAAACACCTCAGTAGACTCACATAAGAAAGAGAAGCCTCACCGTAGTCTTCTTTAGGACCCTACAGGAGGAAATCTCAGGAGAAGGTCCAGAAGAACCTCTAGGCTCTAAAGAAGGGCTAGAGCTTGGAGGAAACAGAGATAGTATATAAGTAGAAGCAAGCTGAGCAACATGAAAGTATTAAAGTCCATTTCAAAGCCAAACAAAAATCAATCTTGAATTATCAATAATTTGAACTATTAATAAAATGGCTTCCTTTCATCTGTAAATATGAATGGTGGCTGAGTTTTACTCCAAATCTGTATGTTCATGTGCCAGTGGTGGATGGTGGTACATGCTGTTGCTGGCGCTCAACATGGAAATAAAGGGGCTAACAGAGTGGTTACTGGTTTCTATCTGGTATAGATTGGAGACTTTTAAAGCACATAGAAATCTTTTCCAAGGTAGACTGACATCAAAATAGCCTTCAGTTACTCAAATAAGCATCAGTTTGCAAATACCGAGAAACACAAAAAGTATAAAAATATCAATAGTCATCAAATTGGTATCAATGATATATACAGCAGACATATGTTCCATACATATGGAATTGTCCTATACCCATTTTCTATTTCCATAAGGACCTAGAAATGTCCCGTGTGTGTTTAGTCCTGAGAGTCAGGCAAACATATATGTGAAGTCAGAGCCATCCTCATTTCTCACTTTTTACAAGCTGACTTCATGTAAGTCATGGAGGTCAGAAACTGAGACATTAGTCCCCATATTCCCAAGCCTGGATTGGAAGATTCCATGATATGCTTGGGGTTTTAAATCTTCACTGTAACACATTTACATCAGTGTCACCAACTATAAGGGCACAGAGAGGGGAACTCAGGCAGTGAGAACACAGTGAGGTAGGGACGTGGGCTGGAAGACCAGCATGTGAGAATGTATTCATTCCTTCAACAATTTTCAGAGACCTACTATGTGCCAGGCACCATCCTTAGTACTGAGAATATAACAAAGAAAAAAAAAGGACAAAATTCTGATCCTTGAGTGGCAGGAGAGACACAAACAGAATAAGAAAATAAAATATGTAGTATGTTAGATGGTGATAAGTGTGAAAGGTGAAGAAAAATCAGCAGTACGAAAGAGACAGTTAATGTAAAAGTCACTCTTAATTGAAAACACTGAGGTCTAAGATATTAACATCTACACAATAATATTGGGGTGAAAATTATGAAGTTAGTGATGCTTGGCCTCTTTCCTCCTTATCCTTACCCTTTAGGTGCCATATTTTTTTTCCTTTTGTTAACGTACCCTCTCTTTCCCCTATTTCCCTAGGAGATCCAGCGTAACCAACTGTGGAATTGAACCTGCCAGTACTCTGGTGACCATTCCTTTTCTTTCAACCCCACATGCCATAATACCAGATCAAGGTTTTATTTCTAGGTAATCTGATAATCCAAGAGGAGGCACAGCAACATCCAAATCCACTCCCAGACCACTCCATTTACCATGGAGATAATGCCTTAATCTAAAGGAGTATCTTGAATGTCAGGAATTCCATGCACCTTGTCATATGGTGAGAGAGAAGTCTGGGGCAAAGGAGCATATCTTCCCCAACAGCATATTATACCTAACCTATGGGTGAGACAGAGGTTAACCTTAAATCTCTTGTACTCTAAAATCCCAGTAAACCTACTTTTAATTTTCATTTGATCTGGGGAGTTTAAACTAGATGCAGAGCCCTTTTGGGCTCTGTGAGTTATTTGCCTTCTTATGTGTATTCTGGAGGGTTCACCAGGACATGAACATGAGTGACATGCACTTAGCACAGCCAGAGACCAGAGCAAAGCCCAAGAATCAGTAAACGTATTTGTCATCACCTATAAAGCAGCTGGAAGTCAGGCCCAGGTTCCTGTTGTCCGTAAAAACACTATTTGGGACTGCAACCTTCATACATGCAGAAACCCAAGCAGGAACACGTGCACACCCACAGGATTTCATTTGGCAAAGGCTTCTAGGGAGCAGGTGGGAGAGCTATTTAGATTTTTTTTCCAGTTAACTGAGTTAGAAATTGTAGTAAATAAACAGTTTTAAAGTACACTGTCTACCCTCTAAACAGTTCCCGAATCATTGAAGAGCAGCTGCTTCAGGATCCCAGGTGGCTCGTAGAAGCACAGGCTGAGCATGGGTGCTGGGGACCTGGCAAAGGGAATGCCCATCCACTGGGGAGAAGGACCTACCATGAGAATATGTATTATATCACATCATATATTGTAGCGCAGAGGAGAAAATATGCATAGTATGAGATACTGTGCTCATTACAGCTCTACAAACATTACCACATTTAATGATCTCAAAAGCTACATGAAAAGTTATCAATATTCCCATTTTAGAGATGAGGAAACAGTCAGGGTCTTACAGCCTGCAAATGATCAATCGAGAATTCACACTCAGGTCTGTTTTACCTTGAGCTCTTAAACACTCTCTTATCAAAGACTACAAGTAACGATGGTGTTGACACTGATGACAAAGATGATAATGGGGATCTGAAAATGGCGGGGGTACCAGAGAGACCATCAACTTTAAGGCTGATAATAGGAGAGAACTAAGACATGCAATTTTAAAAAATTGGTCTAGCTAGGGAAAATTTATACTAATTATAGTCATTTATGTGAATCATGTACAATTATGCCTAATTATGAGTCACTACAATAATATTTATGTACAAAAATAAATATGTCAGAATAACTTTGATCTAAAATGTATTTGATTAGAATAGTGAGCTCCAGACATATGTAATCAGACTTCACTGTTGCCCAGGTTCTAATGTGCATGTGTGACATCTTTATAGCATTTTATATTTTATAAAGTATGCTTTCTGAGGTCATGCTCAAGCAGCAGACATTATCGGATGTTGAGGGGAAGGAGGCAGCCAATAGTAACAAAATAGGGCTTGGCTCTGGAGACACTCAGGGTGTGGTCATTGCATCCTGACCCCTTCCTGTGAATTAATTATGACAGTCACCATTCTATAGATTAGGAAGGAAACTGAGGCTAGATTCAATGAAATAGCTCATTCATAGAGTTTAGTTTTCTATTCAACACTAAAAAAGTGAAATTTATGGCTAGTGAAACATCCAGATTCAGTACTAAAAAAAAAATCTCCTCCTTTCTTTAAAGAAAGCAAAAGCCGCCCCCCCCACCCCATTCTCTATTAGCTGGGGGAAATCTCACTTTAATTTTTTTTTTTTTTTTTTTGCGGTATACGGGCCTCTCACTGTTGTGGCCTCTCCTGTTGCGGAGCACAGGCTCCAGACGCGCAGGCTCAGCGGCCATGGCTCACGGGCCCAACCGGCATGCAGGATCTTCCCGGACCGGGGCACGAACCCGTGTCCCCTGCATCGGCAGGCAGACCCCCAACCACTGCGCCACCAGGGAAGCCCTCACTTTAATTTTTTAAAATATAACTTCCCATCTACTTAGCCCAATTGTTTTGGTTGTTGGGACCAGCTTTATGAATGAAAATAAAGAGCCAGCTGGGGGCTACAACCTAATCAAAAACAAGGAACCACCAGCCAGCCCACACGCCTAGACTCCCATTACACCTGTCACTCCTCAAGGACCAGAGAATTTTAACTAGGTAAACATCTACCCTTATCCAGGGAAGGGAAAATTCTTGATAAAGATTTTTTTTTTTTTTTTTTTTTTTTTCTCTTTTTGCGGTATGCGGGCCTCTCACTGTTGTGGCCTCTCCCGTTGCGGAGCACAGGCTCCGGACGCGCAGGCCCAGCGGCCATGGCTCACGGGCCCAGCCGCTCCGCGGCATATGGGATCCTCCCAGACCGGGGCATGAACCCGTATCCCCTGCATCGGCAGGCGGACTCTCAACCACTGCGCCACCAGGGAGGCCCTTGATAAAGATTAAATAAGCAACATTATCCAAATTTAATTCCATGGAAAGCAGAGGAGAAATAATGGAAATAATGTTTGGTAGAGGAAGAGGGAGGTAAAAATCAGAAGCTTGGGCCACTGCCTGCAGCAGGACCCTTCAGAGGACAGGGCACTAAAGTACGTAACAAAAATCAAGCTTTACTTTAGGTTCAAGTTTTGCATCCACAGACATGAGAAGGGATCAGGTAAGGTGCACAGCCAGATCTTTACAGTGGGATGACCCTGAATTGCTAAAAATACAGCGAATTCCCTGAAAGGCAAATTTCCATACTTAAGACATCGGTTGAACAAACATCTCCCCAAACTAAGGACAATGTGTTGCTTGTGTTTAGGATTCTGCAAGCCACGTTGCCTACCCACTGATACAGGTAATCAAAAATTGCCAGAGGAAGAGTCAATCAACATTTGCATCAAGAGGCTGTGCACGGTAGACACTCTGAGAACTGACCTTTCAGTCTGTGCACTTGGGGCCGTGTCCATCCGAGGCTCATTTCCATTCACAAGGCCTGGTCATATTATACTTAAGCAGAATGTCAGCAATCCAGACCGTGGAATAATCCCAGGGCGTTGTCCCTTTGTACTTTCCAACTTTAAAATGGATGTGCAATGACATTTGGAGTAACTAGTGTGACTAATGTCGCTGTTTTACACTGGTTGTTGAGACAATATTAATAGCTAATATTTACCGAGGACTTAACTATATTTTGGGCACTCTTCCAAGCACCTTACATGGATTAACTCATTTAATCCTCACAACAATGCTTGGAGAGACGCACTATTACTACTCTCATTTAACCCATGAGAAAATAGGCGCAGAAGTTAAGAAACATCCACAAGGCCGTAGATGTTAATAAGAAAATTTTTGTACCGCAGAGGTATGGAAAAGTGAAATTAATTGTTAGAAATGCATCTGAAGTCATATCCTTGCTACCTCAAAACCAGACTGAGCTCCCTCGTGACCTCCAGCTGTTGGAGGCGTGGAACATTAAGATGTTTTATTCATCTATGTAACTTCCAGTCACTTGCCAAGGTCCAGGCTGGTCAATAAATGTTGAATGGATACCCTGCTTACTTTATATTTTGTGATATCTATATCTATATGACAATTTTAAAGGGTGTTTAAAGGCTGGCACAATCTGCATTCATTTTGATGATCCAGTCTATCATTTATTAACCCCACTAATCTGTCTGCCTGCCAATCTCTCTCTCTTATACACTGTAACAGATGATACATTGTCTTTTATGTTGACATTTTCATCCAAGGACCTTGAGGTGTATTGTGAGCCCGATCCTGCTCATAAAAATATTCATGCATTCCAGGGAGCGCATTCACTCAGAATCTGAGGGTTCATCCACGGCTGCAACCTGGCAGACAGCTCAGGATCCTGCTGCAGATGAGTTTTGCTTGGCTGGCCACGTTTAAGAATTTTTTTTATTTGAATGTGTAGATCAGGCCCATCTCTCTTTGCAAATAAAGCCTGATTCACACATTTAGTTACCTGCCTGGCCCCAAAAGTGTTTAAAAGTGAGCCCTCTAATCTACTGCTACCTAGGGATTTGGAGTAGACTGAATTTAAGACCTCTGTGTCCCTGGAGTTTATAATCTGTGGCCAACGCTTTAGGTGGATAGGAAACTTTTCAGGCAATGGGGCAACGAAACATTCTTTTATTCCAAGCTACTCCTTCCATATACACATATCTAATTCTCCTGGAGGAGACTCAGAATCTCTTCACTCCTATTTTCAAGGCATCCCAGAGATATACATTATTGCCATGTCTTCAGAAATGGATGAACTAAGACCTAGGGAAGGGCAGACAATCCTACAGGTATCTGGTGATGGAAATGCCACCAAATAAAGCGAATGCTTTTGCTCTGAGTTCACCCATTTGACTGGTATGTTCTGTTCTGTTTTTCATCTTAAAATCCCTCTTGCAAAGAAATGAGATTTACTCAAGACATCACTATGGTTTATTCTTGGACTCCTCTTTTCTAGGCAGCCTGGACAGAAGAGAGGCCGACTTGGAGGTGGACCACTGCTATAGTTGAGAGCAACATCTATGTGTCCTGGATGATAGAGATGAAGGGGCTCTTGAGGGACTCACACTTTTCCTGGATTGCCTGCCTTATTTTGATGAGACTGCTTGGATTCAGCTTTTGGTTCAATGTGAAGTTGTGGCCAACTAAATCCCACTTACTGCCCCAGTGTTATTTACAGTCTGGATCTGGTCCACAGCATACAGTACAGCAGTGCCAATCAATACTTCTTACACTGTGGAACATTTAGGTGCCATTGATGGAGAACTTTCCATTTCTTCCCGTAGTCCCACTGACTAGCTCTCTCTGCTCAGGCCCATTAGAGAACTCAACTGTGAAATTATCAGAGAGTAAATGCCAGTCCCTGTCACTGATGTGTTTGAGAAGCAGGTACCTTCCAGTAAGAGCCTTTTCTATTTGCTCTGTTGGAGGATAGGCAGCTCTCCTTGGCAGTCTCCTTTATTGCTGTAGGAATTGTTCTAATTGTCCCTGATCTGGTTTCAGGGACTCTGGAGCATTTGCCTGGGATAATGAAGAGCAACACATCACCAAATATGATAACTGACAATGGAGTGTTGTCACTTGAACATTCTTCTTCTTCAGGAAGGCGCTGCCTTAGTACTCTGTTTGAAGTAGAGCCACCCCATCTTATAGCAATCTGAGGCTTTCTTTTTCTAACTGTTGTCTCTGATTCTGAATTATCTAAAACAAAGTATTTATTAGCACCAGTCCTGGCTGCGAACAGCAATCTTCCCAATGCCTGAAATGAGGTTGGCCACTTTCTCCCATGTAGCTCAAGGATTCCTCTCCTGTGATCAAAGGTCGTAAGTAGATAAAGATGGAGTCTCTGTGCCACCACCCCCAGAACCCAGACTTCCGTGCCCTGGTGCTTCTTCTGCCTACTCAGGGTTCCCCAGGAACCAGTGCAGTGCTCACCCAGGCTTGCCCCTCTCAGGAATGCTCCCAAGTGCTCTCAGGTGTCACCACTCCAATTCCTATTTCTTCAGAAACTGGCTCTGCTAATGATGCTAATCATTAACGGCACCTGCTGAGCTAACAATTTTGCATTTCTGTATTTTGCTAGAGGGAATTTCTTGAGTCAATGCTTCATCCCAAAGGCAGACCAAGGAAAATATTAGCCTTCTGGGTCACACTGACACTGACGCCAACTCAGATTTGCATTCTTACACTTTCCTGAAAGTTGTGCTGCCTTGCTCGTCACATGGGTTGGTTCCTATGGCATAAAACCACACGTAAACTAAACTCAGTAGAAAACTGTTGATGGCCTGTAAGGTTCTGTCTCTAGAGCTCTCTCCTGCCTCCTTTGCACTCTGAAAAGTAAGCAGCAACAAGCAGCTGTCACCCCGGAGGGGATGGCTCCTGTGAAAATTTCTGAATCTCTCTGTGATCTGATTTTAGGATATAATGTTTGCTGTCCCTCTTCTTGGGCACCAGATCCAATAAAGTAAGACCTCTTCAAGTAGTCAAGCCTGAATGGGGGCTGGGAGACCTGTAATCAATGAGGAGTTCACTGTCTAAGGAGGTGGAAGGTGAAAGGAAAAGAAA
The DNA here is from genome assembly GCF_964165515.1 of Mesoplodon bidens. NCBI lineage: Eukaryota > Metazoa > Chordata > Mammalia > Artiodactyla > Ziphiidae > Mesoplodon > Mesoplodon bidens. The sequence goes on along the minus strand of NC_138178.1, from coordinate 101,245,532 downwards.
AAACCAACAAAGAGAAAAACAGGGCCTCGTGCCTCAGTGTCTCCTACTGGTAAGGCCATGTCCGGCCTAAAAGGACAATAGCCCACAGCATTCCTGTAGAGTCAGCAATGTGCTCTGAGCTAGACAAGGGAAGAAGTGCATTTGAGGAGAAGAGACACAGCTCTTTGATTTTTGAATACTGCATCATCAGTCTCAGAGCTGATCTGAACTTTGTTTTCTAACAATCAGGAATCAGAAATGACATAAGGAGGGAAAAAAACAATCCTGGCACCTCACAAGGCCCATCCCTGTAGCAGGATCAGGACCAAGGTACCAGCACTTTTCATTCCCTCTCTCTGAGTTGAAGAGGTGCTATGATGGCAAAACTCACTGAAGCAAAGGAAGCTGCAGTGGCTGGAAATGTCTTTGTCCCTAAAATACCCCACCGGCTTCCAAACAGGAAGATGGCTGAGAGGATGCCAGCCTGAAGCCCGAGGACCCGCCGTGGCTCCCTGGGGAGAAGTGGTGCCCTGCAGCCTCAGCATTGGCTGGGATCCACCACAAAAGCATCTGCTTCATCCAGGTGCGGCCAGAAAGGAACTTTTCAAAGGCCCTGACTCTCCAAACAGACGTGACTGAAGCAGCAAAATCCCTGGGAGGAAAAGCAGGGTGGGCTTTATAAGAAAGCTGGTCCCGGCGCTCTGGGGGAAAGGACAATGGGGCTCATAAAAGAAATGGGAGGGAGGAAACGGGAGGGGTAGCTTTGAAGGGAAGAGATAAGGGATTCAATAAGAAAAGGTGGTCCAATGGGAAATCGTAGCTTTGGTAATTATCTAAGAAGACGAAAAGTAACTCTGAAGGTTCTGTTTGGTGGCTGGAATCCTGGGGACCTAACTAGGCTTTTGAAGGCCCTTGCACCAACTGACTTGTCTTCTCAATCAAGTTTTCTAGTCAAATAGCTTGAGGGAAGCTGGCGTTTGCTTTAGTCAAGTAATTTCCCAGATATGCTGGGGCTGGACCAACATCGGAGACCGTCTAACGACTCTGGGATGAAGGAGAGGCCCTGAGACAGAGAGCATTTTAGAGGAAGGGGAAATACGCTTTTCGACAAGATCCAGTCACAAGCAGGGCTGATTTCCTCGTGCAGGAGAAACACAATGATAATACCCGATGAAGCACACCCTCTTCTCCCTTTTGAGGTACTGTTGGAATGACCGTTGCCTCTCGTGACTCTTCTGTGAAGCTACTAAAGCAAGTTCTACCTCGATACAGTGTGGAAGATCTCCATTTTCTTAAGGGACTCATTCAAGGTCACAGTGAGCTAGGGCTAGAAATAAGAATTCCTGCCTCCGAGTTCAATTTTTTTATTCTATCATTCCACTGCTATTGGATAAATCTTGTATTAAGGGTAGCTTAAAGACAGAGCTAATAAAGAAGAGTTTATATGGATGCGGGGTAGTGGGAAATGAGCTGGAGTGTTGGTTTCTGAAGACATTTCAGGGCCTACACAAGAGATTGGGAAGAATCAGGCAGGAGGATGCAAGTCAATTAGAAAATGATGAAGCCAGTGGCTTCTAAACTAAACTCACTTTAAGTTGTAAGGTAAAGGAAGAGCCAAATGATGAAATAAAATTCCTTCCCAGCAAGTAGTGAAAACAGGTGATCACAAAAAAAGCAACAGAGGCAAGTGAACACAGATATTCATAATAAGATCTATTTCAATACAAATCCTTCAAAAATAATTACCAGGGTATTTTGCTCTCCAGATAAATTCCTCCCACCCTTTCTTTTTCAACATTTTTTCCCCTCAGATCAACCCTAAGGAACCCAGGAAATATATTTGTCTTCCTCTAATTCAGAATTGGAAAAGAAATAAAGAATTGTGAAAAAAATGTATTTCACTGAAGTGTCCTCATCCAGCTTGACAATCATATTCGCATCAGAAAAGATATTCAGACGTCAGACACACCTTATTCAACTGCAGACCTGTTCTTGGTCCCACTCCTCTTACAATGGGCTGCAACGCACGCCAAACATTTCCAGGTTCACAGTCACCATCCCCTCATTCCCTGGAGCTCGGCAGCTCCCAATCCCCCAGGACAACCCTGGTCACGGCAATTAGTGCCTCCAGGGAGAAGCTCCACCCCCACCCCCACCCCCACCCCCGTGCTGATGTGACCTTCTGACACAAGTTAATTTCTGTGAGAAGGAACTGGCTTCCTTCTACATCCACCCAGGGCATTTCCCTGGAAAGGAGGGGATATCAGGTGTCCAGCTATCCTGCTACAGCTCCTTAGTAAGATCAGCTTTCCAAAGCCAAAGGAAAAGGGACTGAGAAAGTGCGAAGCCATATTGGGAGACCCAGAGTGTGGGAATATTCTGCTTTTTTGCCATTTTAACCATTAGACCGGATTCGGCAGCACAGCACAGCCCTGCTGTCCAACCACACACACCTGGTACTGGGTCTGCATTCTGGCACTCCCTCCATCACCAAGCACCGTCGCCCCGAGAGCAGATGTGCTTGAAGGAAGAAGTCACTGCTGTCCACCTCCTCGCCCCGCCTCCCTGAGGAAAAGCTACCAAAAGCAAGACACTGGCAACAAGCCGCTGTTATGTAAATGGACTCAGCTGAGGGGAGAAGCAAGCAGGAATCTATAAACCACCAAAGGAAAGTTCAGTGTCATCCCAACCTGGCACGAGCACGTGCTCTGGACCGACGTGAGCTCACGCAGCTCAAATTCAGGGATTTGTCCTAGTCACCCTGTAGCAAGGAAGCCAAGACCACAGGAGCAGTCTCAGTTCTCAGCCCAAGTGCCTTCTCCCATCGCTTGAGAGCTGCAAATTTAGATGAAGGAGGACAACTTTCTACAAGGAGGGTTAAATGAGGCATCTATGACCTATCTTTAATGGAAACTAATAGAAAGGAACACCATCTCATTTTGAGTTCTGTCTCGGTTAACTTTGTGGTGGAGAGGGCGTTGGCAAAGAGAAGGCTGTGGCATTTTAAAACAGCAAGCTGAGGCTTGGAGGTTTTCCTTTCTCTCTTTTTTCACGGATGCTGTAGTCCAAGGGGAAAAAAATCGGGGGGAGAGACCATCTTCTTCCTGGCACTCTCAAAGCATGAAGCAGTGCCAGCCGCTCCACCAACCGTCTGGAGATAGGGTAATTGTCACTCTTCTCACCGTAACTTCTTGCTCTCAGATCGGCGGCTGGCAGGTTTATCTGCTTCTGAGCAGCTTCAGAGCCACTGACAGTGACAGTGACACTGGCTACGTCAGCAAGAGCAATCGGAAGGGAGGATGATGCCACTGCCAGCAGCAGTGGGAGAGAAAATTGTAGCCTTCGAGAAAATTCTTAGGTCTATTCGTCTGGCTGACGCGCTCTCATTGACTTAGATGACTGCCATGACGAATCACTTAGATGATTTCGGAAGGCCAGGAGAGAATCGGTAGCTTTACACAGCCATTTTCAAGTTTGGGGTATAGGAGCTTTTAGTTAACATGATGTGCTTACATTCCAAACCCCTTGTGTAGGACCTGCCCCCGACTTAGGAGAGGGTGGGCTTCAAATGTATCAGAGGAGGCCAACCAAGATGAACACTACCGCCCAGCTAGTGCCTGAAGCCCCAGTACACACGCCTACAGGGATTACTGCAGTAATTCTGGTCCATTTCAGGTCATCGATAGTTCTAGCTGCTTTCATTTTTGTCACTATCATGATAAATAGGACACGGTAACCATCAACAATTTGACAAGGGTCCTTGACACAGTACTAGTCTATGGTCTATTTTTTTTTAAGTAGGTTAGAAAGCCCCTGCTCTTGGAGTAGCAACCCTCTGAAGTTCACGGTTGCAAAGACAGAATTCTATTTCATCGTCAAAAATCAACCACCTTCTGGTCCAGGACAATGTTAAGGCGAAGAGGCATTACATGACTAACATATGGCCAAAATGCTTTCAAAGACACTGTTTTGGGAAAAGAAAGAAACTCTAAGGTAAAGGTAGGTGGGGGAGTTTAAACTGAAATATTACGTTCTCAAACCTAGTCTTGGTCAGAAGTGAAAATCTTCCACTGATAGCACAGCCCCATAATTCCTGACACCTCTAAAAGCAGCAAGATAAAACCAAAATCTCATGCAGATCAAAAGCTTACATCAATTAGGTTTGGAGAAATAATTTTGTCTAATTCATGGATACAGAGGGAGAGAGTCAGGGTTCAGAAAGCGGCAGTTCTCATCTCAGTATATTCTTAAGACTATAACCTCTGGAGTAATGCTCAATGTCAGGCTCTAGTGGGAATTTAATTTAACATTATGGAATGACAGTGATCAGTAACTTGCTGGGCAACCATGGCCAAGTCACTTGATTTCCTGTGCCTCAGTTTCATCATCTATTCTCTCCCCAATAAGCCAAAGCTGAAGAAGTTAAGCTGCTTCATAGGGTTACTGAAGAACACACCTAAAAATGCTTAAGGTGATTACTAGAAGGAAAAGGATCAAGGCCACACTTGGAATCACTAGCCCCCATGGTCACTTGCAGGTCTCAACAGAAGCCATAACTGACATGCAGTACCTCTGCAACAAAGGTTCTTAACCTGGATCCTTGAACCACACAGGGGGCCATGAATGGGCTTTAAAAGGAGCCTACCTCCTAAAGTGGGCTCTTTAAAAGAGCCCACTGCTCTACGGTAAGCCTTGGTTACAGGTGTACCAAAAAAACAGTGACACTGCCTGATGGAGAGGAAAAGTCAGGAAAGATGGCCACAGAAGCCAAGAGAAACACATAGGATCGGATCTCAAGAAAACCACTAGGACTTCACCTTGACCCTCTCGGTCATCTACCCAACACTGAGCCTGTCTGTCAGAATGGAGCTTCTTCCATCAACAATACCTAGAAGATCATTAATAATAAGCAGAAGAAATGACTGATTGAGGAAGGCACAAGGCAGGAAGCACCTGAGCTGCCATCCACGCAATACCAAGAACACCTGTTGGAAGGATAGCCTAAGGATCTCACAGGGCTTTGGTGGGAACAGGCAGATTTACAGCAAAAGGGCTGTAAGGAGTGGTATGTGTGGTTGTCCTGTGTGCAGTGTGAGAGATGAGGATGGGGTCTGGGTCTGCAGATCAGAGCCAGGATGAAGAGATGGATAATTCTGCAGTATCAGAAGGTAGTACCAGAAGGGTACTGGATCCCAAACGAGACCCAAGTCCCACCCCCAAAAGAGAAGCCATGTTTGGAAGAGAAACTAAAGGGAATTGTAAGGAAGCACTCCATGAAGGAGAGGGAATGGTGCAAAAGATGGACAAGAGCTCAGTTGTGATCTTCAGAGACCAGGTTTGAAGGCGGCACTTGAAGAGAAGGAGAGAAGGAAGGATTCCAATCCCTGACGGCTAGGCAGCGCATATAAAATGATCTAACACTTATAGAGCAATTTACGGTTTACAAAACATTATGACATTCACTATCTCATTTAATCCTTATCACCCTGAAATGTTGGTTGTATTTTTTTCACTTTACCCATGAGGAAACTGAGGCTTGGAAGGGCGGATTATGCGACTCGCTCAAGGTCACCTGGCGAAAATCAGAGCTGGGACGCACCCCAATGTCCCCACCCCTACTGGTTGTCGTCCACCCCGAAAACCTTCACATCAACTCCTAAGGGGCAAGGTGGATGTGGTTACGACAGACTCCACCCCAGCCCCCAACCCCGCCACTTCCCCTAAAATCTGGAGCGGAGCAGCGCCCTCCGGTGCCAGGGAGGGGACCTGAGTGACGCGGAGCCAGAGCCCGGGGTTTCCCTGTCCTGCGGGGCTCGGAAGAGCGGGCAGCAGAAGCCACGGCTCTTACACTCGGCGCAGTCAAGCAACGCTCCAGCAGCAGCTGCCGGCTTAGGGCTGAACGTGCGAGGGGCAGTGCCGGGCGATTTCCCTTCCGAGCGATCCCAGGACTGGGACCCAGCGCCTGCGCCCACTTCTCGGTGCCCCATGCTCGCCCCTGCCCCGCTGGTTCCTTCTGGCGGTTCCCCAGTGCGTGGAGGAGGCGACAGGGGGCTGGGGTGGAGTGTTGGGGTGAAAGAGCGGGGTCGACTCTGGGGCGAGAGCCTCCACTTCTGATCCTCCGGGTCAGAACAACAGCGAGCAAACCCTGGCTGGAAGTTTGGGCATCAAAGGTTTCGGATCAAGTAGCAAGTTGCCCGGAGAGCGGTGGAGGTGGAGGTGGAGGTCTGGGGTTAGGGGAAGAAGGGACAGGCGGGAGAAGGTGCCCCTTCCCGCGCAGCCCCCTCGCGGCCCCGCGGGTGCGGAGAACGCGCCGGGCTCCTGGCATCGGGCACCGCGCATCGGGCACCGCGGCGCAGCGCAGCCCCTCCTCGCCCGGCTCCGCGCTCCTCCCCACCTGCCCGCCGCCTCGCCCCCGCCGCGGAGACTTACAGTCCGCAGGAACTGGATCTCGTCCTCGCCTCCTTCTCCCCCTTCGGCCATGGTTCCCGAGGCGTCGGCGGTGCCCCAGCCTCCGGCGCCTCTGCTTCGCCCGGCAGCCGCTCGGCGTGCGCCCGCGGCTGCTGCGCTCTTTCTCCTCCTCCTCTTCCTCCTCCTCCTCCTCCGGCTCCTGGCTCAGCCTCAGCAGCGCCGAGCTAATCCCCGACCATATAGGGAGCTGGGCTAACACTGCACTGCAGAGCGCCAACGCCAGCCAGGCAGCCCGCCTACCCTCTCGCCTCTCGCCCCAGCCAAGTGTGCGGCGGCCGCGGGGCCCGCGTAGAGCGCAGCGCCGGGCGCACGGAGCGGGCGGGGGGCGGCGCAGGCACCCGGGCGGGGGCCGTGGGGCCTCCCCCGCACCGCGCCGCGCCGCGCCGCGCTGCTCTGCCAGCTCCGCGGAGACGCGCGCCCCGCGGCGACGGGAGGGTGCCCCTACCCCGCGCCGATTTGCAAACAAAGGCCAGGTGCTTAGCTCCAGCGTGCCCAGATTGGGCGCCAACCCCCTCGCTTTGCCCACTTTCCCCTCGTGTGTGTGTGGCGCGGTGGGGCCGGGGGCGACACGAATGTTTTGCTCCGACCCGAGCGCCTCCTTCGGAGCCCCAGCCGCGGAAGGCTGAGAGGCGTGTGCCTGTGCTCTTCTGAGCAGCAGGGAGAAAACGGTGCCGTGAGGGTGTCTGTCCATTCAAAACAAAGTTTGCAATTCCCTGAATAGCCTTTTCTGCACCTTAAGAGAGCCCCATCGCCTCTTCAAAATCCAAGCAGTCTGTTTTACCGCAGCCCTTGATTATCCATTGTTGCTGGACAGAGTAACATCTCGCGGGACCTCAGAGAGCTTCCAGGGATTCCATCCACAGTTCAGAGGTCAGGTGGCATGAAAACCCCTTCTCTCTGACTACCCCTCATCTCCTAAACTTACTCTGCATTTTAGGGTGCCAGCTCTGGGAACTCTAAAAAAGATAGAGAATAGTATATACAGTGGGACCGCTTCCAGGTCCTTGGACTGCTGACATCTCGCCCGGACTTAGGTCACTTTCCGGAAGTGGGAGGCTGTCAGACTGGTCCTTTCTAAAGCTGAGGGTACAGGATGCCCCCTTCTGTCTGCTGGCCAAGAAGTTCCAGGGTGAGAGAAGCTTTCAAGAGAAGGGGTGCCACGAAGAGCAGTGCACCTAGGATGAAGAGGAACCCGGAAGATGTATGTGTGACAGTTCTGGGCTACTGGCGGCAGAGGACACTGAAAACCCCAACCAATTTTGCAGCTTCTGTGTGGATGGCCTTTCTCTTGGCTCTACCTTCAGACCTCTTCCCTGGACTCCAGTCTCACATTTTCTACTGGACATCAGAGATGCTAAGAAAAATAGTGTGTTTTTTTCTTATATTTTACCCAAACTGCTTCCTTCCAGAGGCTGCACCTTGGCCCTAGTGCCTCTTCTGAAGCCTGCCTAGGGTAAAGCAAACCATCTGCACATCGTGGCCCTTCACATACTGGGAGGGCACCTGTCATGCTCACCTCTGTGACCCACCATCCACTTTTCCCATCTCCTGGCTAAACATTCCTCCTCCCCTGGCCATCCCCCGTAGCACAGTCTTCAGAGCCTCCATCACCTCTGATGGCCTAGTTATAAGCATTCCAGTTTGTCTTCTTCCTCCTAATTCGTAGTGCTCTCCTCCCTTGTTTTGGACAGTCTGTCCATGCAGCCTAATATTGGATTGGCTTTGGAGCAGCACCAATGACACCTTATGTCTGCATTTAACTAGAATTTCTGTAGTTTTTTTTTCTCTTTCCCACATGAGCCACTAAAGTCGACTTCCCCACTTTAGTCATGTCTAAGTATTTAAGTACCAGCTTTAAAAAATATTTCTTTCTCTTCTCATTCATTTTATTTATTTCTGTCTATATATGGTCCTTTAAGACATTTTTGAATCTAGGTTATGCCATCCAAAGTGCTAATTATCATTAAACTATGGTATGGCATAACTTTGCCATATCACTAGACACCTTCTTGGGTCAAGTTTCATACTTTTGTCTATGATTATTTGATAGGTAAAGAACCCACCTAAATATATTATTTTGCAGCCCACATTTTTTCTTGTCCATGAGACCACAAATGCCTTTTTCACACACTTTACTGAAATCAAGATACGTGGGGTAGGACAGGCACTACCTGCTTTATCGGTCAAATAACCCCACCACAAAAGGAAGTGGGAACGACACTCCTTGCTCTGACACTGAGTGCATCTGCTTGGATTCTGGGTGGTCCTTACATTGCTTTAGTGTGCACAAAAGCGATCTTTTTAATTACCCAGTCTAGGATTTTTTCCGGGGCTCAGCCTATAGTTTCAGCCTATATTTTGGGGAAAGTAGAACATTCACCTCCATGTGAAATCCTCTTCCATTCTCTAAGATTTCCCCAAAATTTACCAGTAATGATGGTGTAGTCAGGTGATCAAATTGTCTCACCACTTTAGGATTTAATTCATCCAGGTCTGCAGATATAACATTGAATATGACAGCTGAAGCCCTTGTCCGCAGGGTTAGTTGAAAGAATGGAAAGAAAGGAAACTAGTATGGGTAAGATAGATGGATAGATGATAGATAGATAGGTAGATAGGTAGATAGATAGATAGATAGATTGATTTCAGATATTGGGCTTTGTTAGTCCTTCCATGAAGTCTGGGGCAGAATAAACTAAGATTAAGTTACTTGTCAATTTATATATCTGGTAAGTGGCAAAGCTGTCATTCCGACTTGGATTGTCTGACTCCAAGCCTAATACTTTTCGGTACTTTTTATACTGTGCCACCTTGCTTCTAGAACAGCAAAATAGAAACCATCAGTTTGATACAACCCCTCCCCACCACCCTACATCCCCACATATCAGGTTTGCTCCTCCACGACCTGTATTTTAAACTGGGTATCTCCCAAAACCAGTTTCTCTTTGTAGAGAGCTTGGACTTCAGGTCTTAGAGGACATAGCAGCTACTATAGTCTCATTGGAAAAAGCCAAGCCTCTCAGGTTTCTAAACCCCTGAAAGCTCTCTGCCATTTATTAAAAGTCCAGTGAGGTGCCCACAGAGCAATAAAATACCATTGGGATGCTTGAGTTGTTCAGAGCCAGCCCTGGAAACCAGCAGCGTTTGAATGTGGGGCACCGTGCAGCCAATATCACCAGCAGCTGGAGAGCACGTAGTAACAGCCCCTAGGCCTGCAGGACCGAACAAGAAATTTCTAATTTTTATCCTTTCAACACTTCTGTACCTTTTACATATATACTTTTTAAAGGCCTGACAAAATCTGAAGCCTGATTATTGAAATAAAATTCATGTATTTTATTTTTCCCTCTGGCAAATTCTCCAATGAAGTATTGGTTCTGAGGATTTTCTCGCATAACAGGGCCTCTTATATGTGTTTTACCAGAAAGATTGATACAGCTTTAAAATAATGAAAAATGGCTATAGTCATAGAATTCAGTGTCTCATTTGCTAGGCTTTATTACTCATGGTGGTCAATTGCTCAAGTGGTGTTAATGAGGCCAGGGTTGTGGATTCAATTCCAGGAGGGCCAGTTAGTCTCACTCTATTTGCTAGTCAAAGACCCTGGCCCCTTTACTCTGGCCAGGAGCCTCATAAAACTTTGCCGGTTTAACCATAGGGAAGGCAGGCCCAAGCCTGGTGACTAACTAAGACCTACCATTCTTGGAGACACAGAAACTAAGAGGTCACACTTGGTAAAGATAGCCTTCACCCATATTATTGGAGATATATTAAACTCTACACAACATTGAATCTGTCTTCAATATCCATTTCAGCCTCACCTCCCAGCTATAGGGGTCATCCATCTGCTGAAAATACATTTCTCCAGTTAATTATGCTCATGACTTTGGCCTGCACTGACTCACGTTCCACCTGGGGAAAGTATAAAAGGCGATGATGGAATAACTGTAGAGGTGAGGAGGGGGCTGACCTCTGCTAGCTGCCATCTTTTTTGATCCAACACCATACACATGAGTACTATCTATATATTGACTGAAGATTTATTTATTTTTCCATTAGCAAAGAGAAAAAAAACATCTTTCTGTGCTTTTTTTTTCAAGTATTTAAACTGTGAAGGTCTTTTACTGGTGGGAGGGCAAGAAGGTATTGTTACCAATTAAGCCCATGAACAGAAATATTCCTAAAAAAGACACCTGCTTTTGATTCTGCACCGATAGGAATAATGGTGTACACACTTACATTAGTCTTTTTTTTTATGTTAAGTAATGATTATGATTTGTTTCCAAGATATTTGTGATAAGCTACTAAGTTGATGAATTCCTTTGGTCAAAGAATTGGAAGCCATACCAAAAAGCCTTGACTTGAATTCCTTTCTTCATTAGCAAGGGGACAGATGCAGGAAAATATTTGTCTTTTTCTGATGATATCTGTTCTATCTCTCTCATAAAAGTCACAGACGTCACAACTGCTGAACACAAGTAAGGATTCACAGTTAAGAAGACCTCCTGCAGTTAACACATGGAAAATGTCTTTATTTTATTCTTTTTCTGACACCTTAAGATTAGAAGATTACATAATAAGGTCAGAGTTAATATGCCACTCTAGTGAAAGTCTCCTAAAATTAAGAGGGGGCTCTGTTCCAGGGGGCATTTTGACTGAATCTCAGCAGAGATGGAGGCAAGCTGGGCACACCTGCAGAAGCCTGGGAGGCGGATCCTCGCACCCTATGCCATCCTTTGAGCTGATTCATCCTCAGGGCATCTCCAGCAGGAACCTTTTGTTAAAGCAATAGATTAAGCCACAATAGTATCATTGCTCATTTGCATTTGCCTCCAGGTCAATCACTGTTTAACCTCAAATTTACACTCTCCTGAGTATAGCACAAAGTTTACATTAGGCAGATGAGGGTTTGAGTCCTGGCTAAGACTCTACAATTTAAGGATTGTATGACTGAGCAAGTGATTTAAACTCTCAGAACCTATTTCATCTTCTGGAAAATGGGAATGAAAAGACCTGCTTCTCAAGGTTACTTTAAGGATTAAATGAGTTGGTGATTAGCAAATGTTTATCAAAGTGTCTTGTAAAAGTGCTCAGTAGAAAATCATGAGGGCCTTCCCTGGTGGTGCAGTGCTTAAGGCTCCATGCTTCCACGGCAAGAAGTGACAATTTGATCCCTGGTCGGGGAACAAAAATTCGCACGTCTGAAAAAAAAAAGAAAAAGAAAAGAAAATCCTGAGATCTCTCTTGCAGATCCATCCCCTTCCTTTTCCTCTGTATTGATTTCCAATGCCTGCCCTTCAGGTCTGTTTGTATGCCTGCCTCTCTTAAAGTTCCGTTCTCATTTGACTTTCAAGAGGCCTCTACTCACCAAAAAAGACACAACGCCTCTGATTTCAGGAAACAATTTCCTGCCCCAATAAGCAAAACATTCTGGGCAAATCTCACTCATTGCGAGTTCATGGGGAACACCAACACTGCTTTTCGTTGTTTGTTTCTTATGGAGTTTTGTTCTGAACTGTATTATGTCCGCATCTTTAATGAGAAATGTATTCTGTTGCTATGGTGTATTGAAATTCATGGCTTCCTTGGTAGGTAGAATCATCAGTGCCCACCTCAGGTTTTGCCTAGGGCTTTATGAGATTGAGATCTATGAAACTACACTTAGATAAGTCTCAGTTACAGTAAACTCAATGCCCTTGATTCCTAATTTCTGCATCTTAATTCTTCCTGCCTGCAGTTTAGTGGCACAAATATATTGAAGCTGCTGCCAGCGACAATTTGCTCTGACCTGCTACAGTTTTAAGAGTTCCTGCAGAAATAGGCAGATACACAGTGGGAAGGAGATGAATGGAGTTTTGTGTCATTTATTTCAGGTGCCAGGGTAAGACCCACATTTCAGGAGGTAAAAATGGACATAAATAACTTTTATTCTGGTTCTAAAGTAATGTTTCCGTAGTCAACTTCCGGGTTAATTTGTCTCTCCAGCCTGTGCTGAGCGGGTCTCATTTCCAATATCTTTGAGCTGGTGAAATTTCCTTTATAGTGATTAAGGAATTTATCAAAACACATCTTCTTTCTCTCTACTCTACAAGGATGCACATATTTTCATTGGCATTCAGAGCTCCAGTGTCCTGGGATGAGAGCTCTGCTTTTGAAATTTCTTCTCAATATGTCACTGCTGCTGACAAGTATGGCAGATAGCTCCCAGACTCTGATAAGAGTTCAGACACTGGCAGTGCTGCTGGGTGCCTCCTGTTGCTCTCATCTGAGATCCAAATAAAAGTCAGACAACCCTCAGAATGGGAGAAAATATTTGCAAATGAAGCAGCTAACAAAATATACAAGCAGCTCATGCAGCTCAATATCACAAAAACAATCAACCCAATCCAAAAATGGGCAGAAGACCTAAATAGACATTTCTCCAAAGAAGATATACAGATTGCCAACAAACACATGAAAGAATGCTCAACATCATTAATCATTAGAGAAATGCAAATCAAAACTACAATGAGGTATCACCTCACACCTGTCAGAATGCCTATCATCAGAAAATCTACAAACAATAAATGCTGGAGAGGGTGTGGAGAAAAGAGAACCCTCCTGAACTGTTGGTGGGAATGTAAATTGATACAGCCACTATGGAGAACATTATGGAGGTTCCTTAAAAAACTAAAAATAGAACTACCATAAGACCCAGCAATCCCACTACTGGGCAATACCCTGAGAAAACCATAATTCCAAAACAGTCATGTACCACAATGTTCACTGCAGCTCTATTTACAATAGCCAGGACATGGAAGCAACCTAAGTGTCCATTGACAGATGAATCGATAAAGATGATGTGGCACGTATATACAATGGAGTATTACCCAGCCATAAAAAGGAACAAAATTGAGTTATCTGTAGTGAGGTGGATGGACCTAGAGACTGTAATACAGAGTGAAGTTAGTCAGAAAGAGAAAAACAAATACCGTATGCTAACACATAAACATGGAAGTTAAGAAAGTGGTACTGATGAACCTAGTGACAGGGCAGGAATAAAGATGCAGGAGTAGAGAACGGACTTGAGGACCTGGTTGCGGGGGGAAAGGGGAAGCTGGGATGAAGTCAGAGAGTAACACTGATGTATATATACTACCAAATGTAAAATAGATAGCTAGTGGGAAGCAGCCGCATAGCACAGGGAGATCAGCTTGGTGCTTTGTGACCACCTAGAGGGGTGGGATAGGGAGGGTGGGAGGGAGGGAGGGGATATGGGGATATATGTATGCATGTAGCTGATTCACCTTGTTGCACAGCAGAAACTAACACAACATTGTAAAGCATTTATACTCCAATAAAGATGTGAAAAAAATAAATAAATAAAAGTCAGAGATTTTAAACTCTACTTGACACATTCAACCTAGAATTGAAGAGGAAATAAGCATTCTAGCCCAGTGGGTCCATAGACCAGTAAAAATCTCGAGAAATTTTTCAGCAGTACCATGAGGCTGCTAGCTTTTTATGTTGCTATGTAAACATATTTTAAAAATCTGTTAATGCCTAGCACATTGTTTTATAAAAGAACATTTTAGCATACAGTAGAAATGACAAATCTTATAATTAAAAATAAATAAATTTGACTTAATAAACAACTCAAGTTGCAATGTAACACTCACTACATAATTTTTCTTTCTTTCTTTCTTTTCTTTCTTTCTTCCTTCCTTCCTTCCTTCCTTTCTTTCTTTCTTTCTTTCTTTATTTCCTTCCTTCCTTCCTTCCTTCCTTCCTCTCTCTCTCTCTCTTTCTTTCTTTCTCTCCCCACCCCCTGCTTCCCTCCTTCCTTTGCTGCAAAGGAGAAGATGCAAACATCATCAGAGACCAGTACTGGTCTGGGACTCTCTGATAAAGTCAACCTCCTCATTCTAAGATAAGAAAACTGAGGCTCTCTAAGGTGAGCTGAATTGATGAAAGCTGGGACTAGGCCCAGACCTCCTGGCTCCTTGTCTAGCATTTGTTTTCCCAGCTGTCTTTGTAATGGAATTCAGGGTGATGTCCCAGAGGTACAGCCAGATCCTGGAATATCTTCTTAATCATCAAATAAAATTATTTTGCCTTCTATTAAGTTGTGATGTTAAGTAAATTGACTACAGTCTAATTCTTTAAAAATCAATAATACCTGTGTAGTAATTCTCTAGTGGCTAGCTAGAGTATTTGTTCCCTAAGGAATGATTTACTAGTCTTTAAAACCAACCAAACAAACAAATAAACAAAACAAACCCAGACAGTTAAGATTGAGGACGACCTTAAAGATTCCTCACTTAAACACTTATACATTAAAACAGTGTATTGAGAAGGTTTGGAGATTGGGTGGTTCTCGAATACCCTTCACAAAAGCAAAGGATTGATTTAGTAAATTGCATGACTTACACACCACTTTTCACATTTTCAAACCCTTCCTCTCATTAGTTTCTACCTCAACATTCTAGTCTCTGACCTCCAAGGTCAAGAGAGACATCCCAAGCATGACATTTTAATTTTGGCCCTTGATCTCCTTCTTGACCATTGTAGTATTTGGCCCTGTTGATTAGTTACTGTGTCTTGAAACTAATACTATTCCCCTTCCTCGTCCTTGGGAAGCACTACCTTGGCCCTCTTACCTCTCCGCCTCCTTTGATGACTTCTCTTCCTCATCAGGAATGGGCGTTCCCCAATATTCCATCCTTGAGCCTCCTTCATCCTCTATAAATGCAAGTCTTATCCTCTCCTATGACTTCATCCACCACCACCTCTAGGCCCAGATCTAAATTACCACCTCTTCCAAGTTCCAAGCTCACTTTTTCTAACCTCATGCTGAATGTTTCCAACTGTGTGTATCACCATTTCCTCAAACACAACGTGACTAAAACAGAATTCATCTCCTGAGGAAGAGCCTTCCCCACTAACTCTCGTTTTCCACACCAGCTAGCTTCTCCTTCCTCCCAACATCTACATCTGTGTTATCGGTACTACCATCCTTGGAGGAATGATTTCTAGAACCAAGGCCTTATTCCTCCAGTGACACGGGCAAGGGAACCAGCAGAAATAATAAACACCACTCAGTCAAGATATCAGGACACATTGCTTCTCCCTGTTGCATCGCCCCTGCTCTGACCTCCATAACAGAGTTTGGTATGTAAGAAACAAAATAAAAAGTGGGAGGAAGGATAAATTAGGAATTTAGGATTAGCAGATACACACTGCTATATATATAATAGATAATCAACCAGGACCTGCTGTATAGCACAGGGAACTTTACTCAATATTCTGTAATAACCTATATGGGAAAAGAATCTGAAAAAGAATAGGTATATGTATATGTATATCGGAATCACTGTGCTGTGCACCTGAAACTAACACAACATTGATAATCAACTCAACTCCAATTAAAAAAAACAATGCCTCCCATAGAGTCACCTTCAAACCACAGACCAAGATTATCTAGACTTAAAATATTTAAAAGCAAAGACAAGGGCTTCCCTGGTGGCGCAGTGGTTGAGAGTCCGCCTGCTGATGCAGGGGACAAGGGTTCATGCCCCGGTCCGGGAGGATCCCACATGCCACGGAGCGGCTGGGCCCGTGAGCCATGGCCGCTGAGCCTGCGCGTCCGGAGCCTGTGCTCCGCAACGGGAGAGGCCACAACAGTGAGAGGCCCGCGTACCAAAAAAAAAAAAAAAAGCAAAGACAAGATTCAGGAGTTAATGGGAGAAAATGAGCTTTGCCAAGGACTTCTGGAGGAAGCTGTGATTCTTCTCGAATGGGCAGGATATCAACGTGGATCAGCAAATTTCAAAGTCTCTTCATTATGGAACCCTATGCTTTGAATCCTGGCATCAGCATATATTAGCTTTATGAACTCAGGTGAGACACCTGACCTTTCCTTGCTTCAATTTCATATTTGCAAATGCAAATAAAATTTAAAGTTGCTAATAGGATGGTTGAAGAATTGAAGTGGTCAGTATCTGTAAAGCTTTTAGAACAGTGATTGGTAATGAACAGATGCTGAGTTAATGTCTGCTTTCCCAGAAGCAGACCCTGAGACAAGGGTTTGGGAGATGATCCCAGGAAATACCTATAAGTGAGGAAGTGAGATGGGGAAGGGAAGAAAGCCAGTAAGGGGGAGGTTATCAAGCCAGTTTCCACTGTGAGAAAGTGGAGCCTAATCGCATTGGGGAACTCTGGGAGTCAGTAAGGAACACCCACCTCAGAGTCACCCCCAGAAGGTCAAGGAACCTGAGGTATTTACATACTATCTCCAGTCAGTGTTGAAGGCTGTCCCAGGGGAGTGAATTCTCTGGCTGCCAGAGAAAGCCCTCAGGCAGCTGGAAACTGGGCCGGCAAATCCCCTACAATGGTAGGGTCTAAGGAGATACTTGGGGACATTGTCTACTGGCATGCTCAATAAATACGCCATCATCATCATCACTGTTGAAGTCCAAAAGCAAAACGGATGAAAGCCAGGGTCTTCTGGATAAAGCTGGTAGGAGACAGTGAGGGTGATGAGTCCAAGATTTGCACTGGGAGCCCAGTTCTCTCATCCCAGCTGACAGACCTGAGTCACCTCTACAGAATCTTAGAGATCCACAGAGCGGTTTGTGGAGCACAGTTCACGGTGCCTACTACTGGGACCCTTTCCATCCTCAAGGATCTGCAACTTAGTTTCTGAGACAAACTATAAACATAGTACAGTAAGGTAAGCAGCAATGGAAATTAGGACTTGCTCAGTGTCCAGTGAGTGAAGCAGAAGCTTTTTGGAAGGGTGAGATTGCCATGGGCTGGAGCAGTCAGAATGGGCTCCATTGAGTAAATAGGATTAGGCTCAGCCCTATACGATGATTGGTTTTCAGTTCTTCTAACAAACAAGGCAGAGTAGAATTTCCAGGAGGCAACAATACACTGTTGAAGGCCTGGGGGCTGGGACTGCTGCTTCACACCATCCCTCAGTTATCCTGGAATATGCAAAGTGCTTTATGCTAGCAGTGATGCCATTCTCCCTAAACCAGCATTCGCAGAGGCAGGTCCCGCTTTCAATCTCTCTCTCCACCCCTGCACCGATCTTCCATCTTAAACATTATCTCTCATATCATAATAATAGCTATCAACAACTCTGTGAGATAGGCAATTTTATCACCACTTTATAGATGAAGAGATTAAGATTGGGGGTTAAGGAATACCTTTTAAGCTAAATTTGGATTTACGTCTTAGTCTGTCTTATTTCAAAGCCAGACCAAATCACTATGCTTGGTGCCTCCAGTTCAAGCAAAGAGGAGACAAAGAACTCTTTTAATTACTTGAAATTTGGGATAGTCAAATTAGATCCTGCAGATTGATCCAAAGCACTTATATTGATAGGTTTTTTTCTTCTCTCTCAGAGTCAGCACAGCTATGGGCACCTCTTCTAAGTCTACTTCTCTCCCAGCAGCTGCTGCAAGCTTACAGAAAACAAATTGGGAAGGGACAAAAAAGAGTAGATTGATGTCCATTTGAGTGACAACTTCCTTGCCTTGGTTCTTGGATATCTAGGAGAAGAAGAATTCCTTGAGATCTGAGTTCAGCCCCATTTCTGCAAAAATTGCAAGGCTCATTCAGCTAGTACTTAACATTCCATCTGTTACCTTTTGGCAGTTTTTTTTTTTTTTTTTAAATCAAAGGTACTCATTACCTGAAGCCTCCTTTCGCTGTAACAGATGTGTTAAAGATATCATCATTCATTCATTCATTCATTTCTAATAAGACAGCTCAGAAAAGTAGAGAGAGTAAAATATTATTCTTCATTTACAGGTAAGGAAAGATAAATGACCAAGAATGATCCTTTAATATGGCCTTTCCCTCTTGTAGACACCCCTCCCCCACCTCCCTGTCATCATCCCCAGAGAAAATGTTCTGTAAGATTCCAGAGCAAATCTTAGGAAGGGCAGTTGTAAGCTCTTCTCAGAGTTCCAGTTAAGTGATGGCTTGCCAATCCCTGAGGCCAGAGGTCTTCTCCATTTTTTCATCAGATAAATCCATGCTTGTATGCTAAAAATCCTTGGGTAAAATCACACCATGATGAAAGGGTTCAGATACAAAAAGATGGCTGAAGAGGTCATTTCCCAAATACTTCAGAAATATTTTAGGATATCCTGGGCTCCTTGAGGCACTGGGCTCTCTGGGACCACCTGTGTATGTGGACATGCCATTCCAAATATAGAATCGCATGAAGCTAGCAGGAGCTTGGGAAGTTAATGCTGAAAATGTAAGAATAACTCCCTAAGGAGCAGCAATTAGTCTTAATTGCCTGGTGGTGACCTTGTGTGTTTCTCTAGAAGGATATACACAATGATCCTTCCCAAAACTTTTAATGATGATGATGATGATAATTGTAGTAATCGCAGTAGCCGTAGTAAGCTCACATTGACTGTGTGCCAGGCGCTATTTGGCTTTTATATGAATTAAATCATTTAGTCCTACAGTAGTCTTATACAGTCAGTATTATTATTATTGTCTACATTTTACAGTTGAGTTGGCTGAAGCATAGAATTCGAGTTACTTGCCCAAGGTTACATAGCTAATCAGTGATGGGATCTAAATACAGGCAGACTGTATGAGTTATCTATTGCTGTATTACAAATTACCCCAAAACTTAGGGACTTAAAACAACATTTACTGTCTCATACTTTATGTGGGTCAGGAATCCGAGTAGGGCTTAGCTGGGTCTTCTGACTCAGGGTGCCTCACAGGCTGCATTCAAGGTGTCAGCAAGGGCTGGTCATATCAAGGCTCAATGGGGGGAGGATTGACTTCCATCATCTCTCATGTGTTTATGGACAGAATTCAATTCCTCATGGCCTATTGGACTGAGGGCCTCAGCTCCTCTCTGAATGTTGGCCAAAGCCTGCCCATAGTTCCTTGCCACATGGGCCTCTCCATAAGGAAGTTTACAACATGGCAGCTCACTTCATTAGAACAAGCAAGCCAGAAGATTCAGAGGGAAAGAGAGGGAGAGAGAAAGTGCTAGCAAGATGGAAGTCACAATCTTTTGTAACCTAATCTCAGAAGTGACATCCCACCACTCTGCCACATTCTATTCATTAAAAATGATTTTCTAGGTCCAACCCACTCTCAAAAGGAGTGTATAATACAAAAGTTGTGTATAATCCAGAGGGCAGGATTAGTGGGGGCTTCTTCAAGGATGCCTTCCACATAGTCTGACTGCAGAGCCCAAGGCACTGATCAAGAGAGGAAAGGGACACATTTTCCTTAGAGTCAAATTCAAAAGAGCATAGAGATGGGAAATTTCTAGCCCAGGGACCAGCTCCAGGAAGGATCTAAAGTTAATAATTTTCAGATCACTTCAGGTTTGGGAGTTATGTGTCCCTACCTGGCAAACTCTGCCATTCAGCTCTAAGGGTAAAGAAAATGGAAATCTGGGAATAAAAATTATTTCTCCAATTCCTTCTTTAAAATTAGTGATGAGAGCAGTTTAACTCAGGAACAGTCACTCTTCCCTCTCTCTGTCTTCCTGTCCTTTGTCTTTCCCGCCCTGATTTTTTATGTCTCTCTGTGGCAATTTCTCTCTGTCCATACTGTGTCTCTTCTCCATTCCCCTCTCACCTGAACAGTTTGCTCTTCCTATTCTCTTATTTTCTTCTTGAGCTGTGTTTTTCTTATCCTTTGTCCTTCTTATTCCCTAGGTTGTTTTTATTTTTATTTTTCTGGCTACACTATGGGGCATATGGGATCTTTGTTCCCCCACCAGGGATCGAACCCAAGTCCCCTGCATTGGAAGGTGGGTTCTTTATCACTGGACCACTGGGGAAGTCCCCCTAGGTTGCTTTTACTATTTATTTATTTATTTATTTATTTTTAACCAGAAAAGGCAATATAAATTTTAATTTTAATTTAGATATTTCTATGCATTTCTAAAGAAAATTTTGCTCATAAAATGTGTATATAAATATATATATATATATATATTCACACACACTGTATTTTATTTTTACAGGAGATAATAGGTTGCTTTTAAATTTTAATTTATAAGAAGGTTTTAGGAAGGAAGAAGTTGAGATCAAACAAATTCATCATAATGTGGTAGAATGGTCAGTTCTGTGTCAACTTGGCTAGACTACAGTACCCAGTTATTTAATCAAACGCTAATCTGGTGGTGTTGTGAAGATATTTTGTCAATGTGATTATGATCCACAGTCCACTGACTTTATGTAAAGGAGATTATCCTGTATAATCTGAGTGGGATTGATCTAATCTGTTGAAACTGAGGTTTCCTGGAAGAAGAAATTTTGCCTGTGGATTGCAACATCACTCCTGCCCAGGAGTTTCCAGCTTTCTTGTCCTGATAGACTTGCCTAGTTCTCACAACCACATTAGTCAGTTTCTTTAGACACACACACACACACACACACACACACACACACACACACACACACACGTATATCCCAATAAACCCATTGTAAATTGAAAATATCTTAAGTCAAAAATGCATTTACGGGCTTCCCTGGTGGCGCAGTGGTTGGGAGTCCACCTCCCGATGCAGGGGACGCGGGTTCGTGCCCCGGTCCGGGAAGATCCCACATGCCACGGAGCGGCTGGGCCCGTGAGCCATGGCCGCTGAGCCTGCGCGTCCGGAGCCTGTGCTCCGCAACGGGACAGGCCACAACAGTGAAAGGACCGCGTACCGCGAAAAAAAAAAAAAAAAAAAAGCACTGGTTTCAAAGTGTGGTCTGAGGACCCCGAGAGGTCCCCAAAACACTCTCAGGGAGTCTACTAGATCCTCTGTTTCCACCTACATATCTGTGAGATGCTGTATTTTCTTCATACACTTCAATTGAAACAATATATTTAACATATTTAAAGTCATTATCAAAATGCGAGAATGGCTCTTGATGTTAAGAATGCAACACTCTGCTCTTGCAGGCATACTGTCCAGGCATTAACATACAAGTGAATGGGGCATTATGTGGCATACACGTCCCCGAGCAGCTGCTCTGGCACTGCTCAACTATATAATATAGATGCATATGGAACACCTGGAAACTAAGAGGAGTGTGAACCTTTGAGAAAAAGTTATGTTTCCTAAGCACTCCCAAGTGTGAAGGGTTTATTACTATCTTGTAAGTAAACCATACCCCAGGCTTCCATGGCCTGGGGATATACCTAACATAGTAACATTAGTCAAATAAATGCAAGCCTTGCTGTTTTATATTTGGTATTTATCCAATCCATCTCTCTGTCCATAATTGATGGAAAAGTCATTTTTGGAAACTACCTAAGATATTATTTTTAACTTCAATAACACTTTGCATTATGTGTGGGAAATAACATATCAATAAAGAAAATTAGGAAAATAGAGAAAAGCACACAGAAACCTAAATTACAAGGTAGTCCCAGCATCCAGATTATTAGTCGAGTAGCACGTAACACATGTATCATGGATATATATTTATACATTATTATGATGATGATTATATAAAAAGCCTTTGCATTTTAAAAAATAACAACTCCTTGAAAAAAAAGAAAAAGAAACAACATATTACAAGAGGTTATAAATAAAAAGCATATATAATAATGTTCTCTTTTATTAAGTCATCCATTAAAGAGATTTGGAAAAATGTATAATGATGGCATTTTTCTCACTAAATTTTTTTGGAAACAGTTATTTTGCATAAAATGTTATATGCAATGAGCTTATTATTGTTATTTTAAATCAGTTAATATGTACCTATTTTTAGAAATTTAATCTGTTTTAATTTCTAATATGAGAAATATCATTAGATATAACGCACATAAACAAAAGCTGTTTGTGTTCTCAATAATTTTTAAGAGAGTAAAGAATTCTAAAACCAAAATGCTTGAGACACTGCAGCTATAGATCACTGATGATGTTTCTGCTGGACCAAGAAGCACAGTGTGCCCCTGGGGGTAACTGGCCATCCCCAGGAATAGGGAGCAATTTAGAGTGACATGTAGCCTCAAGCCTGTCCCTTTCCTTTATGGTCAAATCCACATCAGAGGCCATGTTTCATATTCCTTCTTTATCTTCTACAGAGCCTAGCAGGACCGTGAGCACCCAATGCACACTCTATAAAATGCATTGATTGATGATTGTTGATCTTCAATTGTACAGAATGTATTAATTTGGAGTAAGGAGGTCTCTCATACAGCTCAAGAAGTTTAATGTCAACCTCAAGAGCTAAAACATGAGCAGTTTGGGAGCTCCACCCCCTCCCCCCAGTGTCCCCCTTCCCCACCCCAGCTTGGAGCCTGCAGCCTTTTCTCACTCCATGGAGTCACATGAAGTTTTCCTTTGGTTCAAGAAACTAGCAGGACAGGACACCAATATTTACAGCATGGATCTTAGATGAACTATAGATTAGAGATTGGTGATGTAGAACCCAGGGTGTATTGCCTGTGTACCTGTCCTATCTTGCACAGTTTTTAAGTCCAGACTAAAGTACAGTTACAAGTGCTGAATCAAAGCTCATCCTACTGATTGTGAGATCTTGAGCAAATTTCTTACACTCTACAGTTTCCCTATCTGTAAAATAGGAATACTAGTAATATGAATTGAAAAGGTTGTGGTGAAAATTAAATGATATAATGTATGCCAAGTGCTTAGCAGAGCGGCCTGGCACCACGAAAGACCTGGAAAAAATGGGAACTACTACTGCTCTTATACATTTAACACTTCTTTGTGTTAGGCAGAGTAGAGGGGAAGATGGAATTTCTGTTCCTACTTTGTGGTTAATATTTAATATGCTAAGCACGTAGAAGACCCATTGTTTCCCACAGTGCTTGCTGTGGATAGGAAAGGAAAACACAGATGTGTCTTGCTTCTTTTTTCATTCTTATCAAAAGCCCGAAGACGGAGGAGAAGGAAGCCAGCCACTGGTTCACTGAAGAAACTGTGCTTCTGATTTGACCTTCTGCTGTGTGTGGGTCTGGGACAATCCCCTTCAATACAACAAGATCCTCTTTGTGTTGGAACAGGCGCTTCTCTTGCGGGAGGGAAAGGGCACGGTGTTGACCGGGCAACATGTTTGCCGCAGGTCCTCGGACTGCTGGTTAACTGTCAGCATAGAGTTGGTTTTTATGTCTGGAGCCAGGAAAACATACTCCTTAATGCCCACATATTTGCAGGGTGACACACCTCTTGGAAGCCCGTTACACAGATTGCAGTGGTCAACTGATTTGTTAACCAGGAAAGATTGTCTTCATGAGATATTATTAGGGATGATTGCCGTGAGCCATGCGTGCCTTGGACAGGACGGCAGCCGCCTAACTTCAAAGGCTCCTCCCCGCCAGGCGGCCACAGGCTGAGCCCTGTCATCAGCCGGCCCAAAAAAGACCTTTCAGCAGCAAGGGGACTGTGACTTGCCTGGTGGCTGCATTTGAGAATCCAAGGGCTGATTTCAGGTAACGATGTGCTGTTTGTCTGGAGACGGGCTTGGGGACTGCCCTCCTGTTCTGCTGAAGGAGAAGAAAGCAGCATGATTTCACACCAAATGGCTGGCTCTGGTGTGTTTTTGAACTAAAACCAAAGTAAACAAGGAAACACCCACCCCTTGACCAATGATGCACTTGGCACCCTAAGAGGCAAACTAATGCAGGGGGTGGGGACTAGAGAGTGCTGAACCTGAAATCAACCAATTCGCTTGTTTCAGAAGAGGGCAAAGCTGGAAAGTGGCAATGCCAGGTAATGCCTGAAAAGAAGCTAAAAAGAATGCATATTATTTAACTAGAAGAGCAAAAAACCAAGGAAAGGCTATGACAAAACTTTCTGTGTGTTTAACAACCTGTTTCCATCACTACTGGACAGAGGAGGAGGATGTGGATTAGAATTAGGAATTTGGGCTAAGTCATGAGAACTCTGTTGCTGTAACAACACGGGAGGTACATGGGAGGTAATGGAACAAACATCTCAGTGCATCTTTAAGAAGGAGTAGTCCCCATGCATTAGGAGTGGCCCCAGGGCCACCCTTCAATTTTAGGCAGTGAGTTGCAGATATTATAGTGCGTTATTTTCTAAATAATCCTTTGACCTAAAGAAACACTTTTGTAGGGGCTTCCCTGGTGGCGCAGTGGTTGAGAGTCTGCCTGCCGAGGCAGGGGACACGGGTTCATGCCCTGGTCTGAGAAGATCCCACATGCCGTGGAGCGTCTGGGCCCGTGAGCCATGGCCGCTGAGCCTGCGTGTCTGGAGCCTGTGCTCCACAATGGGAGAGGCCACAACAGTGAGAGGCCCGCGTACTGCAAAAAAAAAAGAAACACTTTTGTTATTACCTCAGACAGCAATGAGGCATGGGCAGGGTTTAAAAATAACCAAGGCAAGACATAAAAACATCAAGTAGCAAACAATTAATGTGTCATTAATGAATGAACAAGTATTTAGAAACAAGGAAGTATGAATAGGGAAAAATGGAAGATTGTGGGCATGTGTATGCTTATTTTAATTTTCCAGATGTGTGTTCTTGTTTGTGATACTCCCTGTCAACAATCTGGGGCTCACTCCAGATCCTTCCTGAGACCAGGCATCCACATAATTAGGTTAGGTCTCCCTCTGGCGGCAAGGAGCTAATCCAACTTCCGATAAAGTTTGTGTATCCTCTGCCATTCCTCTGATTTGAGTTCAATGTTCTGGCAAATAGCGTTTTCACATGTAGCAAATACAAACTCACAATTTTTACAGAATAAAGAAATAATAAAATACAAACTAATTATGATTCCTGTTTAATTTCTTGTAAAGAATTCAGGAAGTAATTTGGGATCTTGAAGAACCTAAGTAATAATCATTGGACTATTATCTAAAAAGAGGTGTCATTAATAGGGATTCTGTTACTGAGATTGATACAGAGTCTGAATAAATAAGGTTTCACTGTTGATGGCAACTAAAACACTCTGGTTTAGAAAGAGTTGTTCTCAGCCGGGACAAACTTCAAAACCTACTTGAAGTGAACCTGAAAAGACACAAGGGCCAACAATTACTGAAAATAACCAGGAGATAAGAAAAATAATAATAATTGAATTTCTCATCCTGATACTGATAAGAAAAATAATAATAATTGAATTTCTCATCCTGATACTGTCGCTATCTGGTTCAGTGTTCTTGGATTTCGTTAGATACTCTGACAGTCTTAAGATAAATTTCCTCTTTTTTTCCTTAAAATATTTTCAATATTACTTGCAACCTAAATGTTAACCAAAGTAATGTTAACTCAATGTTAATACTCTCCAGAAGACTGCAATCAGCATTGACCCCATAATATGTGCACACACATTATAAAGATAATTAAAAACAATGAATACATGAGGAAGGTTTCCTCTGATTATTTAAAAGACAGTGGGAAATACGGCAGAAGTGAGCATCAAAGTGGATACATTATGGACACAGCTACAAGGAGAGGGCCCAACATTTCATCTCAAACTCAGATTTTGAAGGAAGAATCTGTAAATGAGCTTTGCTCAGGGGCCCATCCAGGTTTACATAACTGTGGCTGTAAATAGTGAGAATAGGATGAGTTTGGGGGCCGGGGCAGATAACTCAGTAGATGTCCACTGCAAGGGTAAACTCTTACCACTCTAAAATAAGTGAATGAGCTCTTGATTTGACCCCTGCTATGTACATATTTACGCTGCAGCTTCTGTTGTTGATAGTTAACAAGGAAGTGAATATTTTTTATTTATTTCATTGACTTTAGGTAGTAGAACTAAAGCCATGTTATTCAGTTAATGTATTCCGATCCATGCTACAAAAAGGTTTTATGTCTCAAGATTTCTTACAAGGAATATGGCATCCTAAAAACATTAATCTCTTAGATAAAAATGCATCTGAGCCTTAAATGTCTCCTATAAAATTCCATAATTTGAAAAAAAGTCAAAAACAATTTTTTAAATAAATTTATTTATTTTTATTTTTGGCTGTGTTGGGTCTTTGTTGCTGTGCACAGGCTTTCTCTAGTCGCAGAGAGCAGGGGCTACTCTTCGCTGCAGTGCACAGGCTTCTCATTGCGGTGGCTTCTCTTGTTGTGGAGCACGGGCTCTAGGTACGCAGGCTTCAGTAGTTGTAGCACGTGGGCTCAGTAGTTGTGGCTCGAGGGCTCTAGAACGCAGGCTTAGTAGTTGTGGCACACGGGCTTAGTTGCTCCATGGCATGTGGCATCTTCCTGGACCAGGGCTCAAATCCATGTCCCCTGCACTGGCAGCCGGATTCTTAACCACTGTGCCACCAGGGAAGCCCTGCATTTGAACAATTGGGTTTTTTTTTTTTTTTAGTATTTACTTTATTTATTTATTTATTTATTTATTTATTTATTTATTTATTTATTATTTTTGGCTGCCTTGGGTCTTCGTTGCTGTGTGTGGGCTTTCTCTAGTTGCAGCGAATGGGGGTTACTCTTCCTGCAATGCACAGGCTTCTCATTGTGGTAGCTTATCTTGTTGTGGAGCATGGGCTCTAGGCACGAGGGCTTCAGTAGTTGTGGCACCCGGGCTCAGTAGTTGTGGCTCACTGGCTCTGGAGTGCAGGCTCAGTAGTCGTGGCACACAGGCTTAGTTGCTCTGCGGCGTGTGGGATCTTCCCAGACCAGGGCTCGAACCCTCATCCCCTGCATGGGCAGGTAGATTCTTAACCACTGCGGCACCAGGGAAGCCCCTGAACAGTTTTAAGTGAGAAAAAAATCCTCCTGATATTAAGCAAAAAATTCTTCACTTAATTTAATCTTTACTTGGAAAGCTATACTATTTCTTAAAAAAATTTTTTCCATGGTAGATATTTTAACATTAAACACACCTCCTCGTAGGTTGTTTCTTTTCCACGACAGAGCCTGAAAATCTTTCTGCACTCTGATTTGCCTCTTTTGGAAGAACTAAATTTGTATTGTCTTTAAATGTGATGCCCATATAGGATCTGATCTATTCGAAATGTAATGGGGCCACTTCATCTCATGATATTTTTACACTTCTATTGATACTAATGAACTATATAAAAGTATGTGGTTTTGTAGCACCTGAAGTCAACTAAAGCCCCAGGTCTTGCTGCTCCAGCCACCATCCTGGCCAGGGGAATTATAGTGTGTGGTGGGAAGGGAGAGGGAGTGAGGGAGGGTTAGTTAAGGAAATGCGTCTTGCACTTGTTGGGTCTCTTGAACAGAACCTGAGCATGTGGACAGAGGAGTAAATCAGGCTGGCCCTGGTCCTGGGGTTGGAGGTCCAGGCTTAGGGGAAAATGGAAAAGGGAGTCCTGAATGAGGGCAGGCCAGAAAGCAAGGCAAAAAATAGAAATTGAACATCTAAGAAGCAAGTTGAAATGAAAATCAAGATCCATAGTGAAATGGCTTCAAGCAGGAACAGGCAAGGTTGCAAAGCAGGTTTCAGAGGTGGAATCCAGAATGGTAACTCGAAGCAATTTTAGGTCTTCCAGGAGTGAGCCCAGAGAATAAGAGAAAGCTATTAAAAAGACCAAGACTGTTCCAGCATCTTCACTTAATCAATATTTCCTGTTTGCCATGGCCTGGGCTAAGCACTAGGTATAAATGATAAAGGAGGTCTACACCCAAATCTCAGAGTTCTCACAGCCTCCTTTGGGAGATGGTCACAGGACATCTACCTGCTACATAATGTGATCAGTACAATGAGGGACCAACCACAAGAACCACAGAAGAGGAGCAAGACTTCTGAAAGAGGTGATTGTCTGAGTCGTATAGGATGAGAAGGAGTTGGGTAAATGAAAGGAATAGGGAAGGACTTTCTCGATGGAAGAAAAAGTCAGGTGAAGGCCCAGAGAATGAGAAACAGCATGATGTAAAGAGGAGCTACTTGTAGTTCTGTATTGCTGGATTGTCAGGAGTAAATCACTGGAAGTCAGATTTGTTCTTTCCTGTACTTGAGAAGTTACGTTTAGAACCTAAGAAAAAGTCGTTACAGTTATTCATTTTAATACTCATATTATTTGTTTTGCCCTTTCATAGTAGTCTTAGAATATTCTCAGAATATCAAAGGTCTATAATTACTATTTCCCCAGGCTACAGATCATCTGAAAATTTGATGAGTATTCTTCTTCTAGTTTCCTCTAGTCCTTGATTAAAAAATAAAAATAAAAAACGTCGAACAGTGCAGCACCAAGTCTAGAGCCCTTCAGTATTCTCTAGAGACCTCCTGCCAAACTGACATTGATCCAGCAATCAACAGCCTACACATATGGTTATTTAATTAGCTAACACGCTGTAGTAATGAGAGATAGTATGGTTACCTATTGCCAGGAAGGTCAGGCTAGGATAACTTGGAAAGGATCCAGATATAAAAGTGTACCTGCCAACGGGGAGACCAGGCATCAGAAGACAGATCCACACATCAATGCTGGAGGGAACCTGGTCCAACAGGCAGTATCTGGAAATCATGGTAACAGATGACAAGCAAGTAGTCAAGTAGGGAGGGGAGGCAGAGAATGAAAATTACATAATATAATGGGTTTATCTAAAAGGTGAGTGGGACAGAGTGTTAGGGAGGATATTTGGAAGTCCAGGGGAACATTTAACATCAGGAATACAGTTTATGATCTACTAGAACCCAAGCTACTAGTCAAGCTCATGGGCAGTACTCCAATTCCCAGGGGAAGATATAGTAAAATCAAAGCATGGTCCTGGAGGTAAAAGAGGACCAAGAATGTAGCAAAGATGAGTACTGGGGCATAGAAAGCCAGTAAGAACTGAATCTAGTTACTGGGACTTGGAGAAGTCAGGACTTAGTTTTAGAAGCAAGAGAGCCAACCTGAAATGCAACTCAGAGTCAGAGCTGGACGGATCACTAGTGTGACTTAATCTAGACCACCTAAGGCTGAACCTGCAGGTGGGGAATCAGTGGCACCAGGTTTAGGGAGAGGAGGGCTCCAGAGGCCAGGAATCTGTATGTCAATAGTAATAAGCAGGTCATATTTCTTCCCCTGATTCACACTGCAAGACTTGGTCACATGCATCGCCCAGTTGGAGATTCTCTATTGCTCCCCTGAGCCTTCATCTCACAACCTTATCACGAAAGGGAATGAGATTATGCTGATGCAGCTTGCCCTCACTGATGGGAGCTGGCTTCTAGCAGTACTGTTTCCTTCCTTTAAGTGTGCATAGACTTGTGTTTCATAACTCATCCTAATTTTGCTGGAGATCAACATAAAACTCTAATCAAAGCCTAGAGAATTTCAGTAAAGGGAGAAGATGATTCCATGACTGGGGAGAAAATATGAGTAGTTTTAGGTGGTATTTATATTCATCCTTGAAAGAGGAAGAGTAGGTATCAGTTGGTGGAATGGGAGTAGAGAGAATGATGTAGTGTCGTATAGTAGAGAGAAGGAACAGCTTAAGAACACAGATGACTGTAGACTGTATAGTCCAGTCTGGCTGGTTATAAAAAGTTAGACTGGAGAAAGGAGGAGAGTCAGATCCTTTGGGACAGAGGATACAAACTTTGCTGGGGATGTAACAGGTAGTAGCTGAGGGTTACTGAGCCTCAGTGAAGCTTTAAAAAGAATGATGTGAATAGTGAGAAAGCACCAGGAAAAATCCAAATAAAGGGTACTCTGTACAATAACTGACCAGTATGCTTTAAAGTATTAATACCATGAAAGGTGAAGAAAGACTATTATTACAGAATAAATGAAACTAAATAAACATGACAACTGAATGCAGCAGGTGACTTGCGCTTTTTTTTTTTAGCTATAAAGACATTATTGGCATAATTGGCAAAATCTGAATAAGGTTCATAGATTAGAAAATAGTACTGTGTCAGTATAATTCCTGATTTTGATAACTGTATTATGGTTATACATGAGAATATTTGTGTTTTTAGGAAATGTCCACTTCAGCATTTAGGGGTAAAAGGACATATATCTGCCAAATGCAACTGACAAATGGTTCAGAAATATATACACACATGCACATGTATATATCAACTACACATATGTGGGGTGTATGTGTATGTATGTATGTATTATATGTATGTATGTATCTATCTATCTGGAGGAGAGAGAAAGAATTTTAAAATGTGATAAAATATTAATATTTGGAGGATCTGGGTGAAAGGTATTCTTGAATTCTTTGTACTTTTCTTGAAACTTTTCTGTAGAACCAAAAATATGTCAAAATAAAAGTTAAAGGAAAAATAAAATCCATAATGTAATGACGGAGTACAGTGGATTGACTGATTAGGAGGCTCCCAAGGGGCTAGTGCAATTGTCCACATGAGACGTAATAAGTGCCAGGTGTTGGCAGGAATAGAAAGGAGAAAGAAGCAAGAAGCATCCTGCAGGTAAAGGTGCCCATATTGGCAACTCAATAGATAGGATACTGGAGCTCAGATGACTTGGAATTTTCACGTCAAGGTGCCAGAGAGAATGGTATCACCTTCACAGCTGGAAACATTTACTTGATGATCATGGTAGAGAGTTACCAACGAGATTGCAAAATAAAAACTACAGTTTTAGGAAAGAGGCATGAGGGGGAATACATAACTAGGACTGAGACTAGAATTCCTGAACACTTAATAGGTAAGCTGATCATTTTGTTGTTGTTGTTAAAGTATCCAATTAAATTTAATTGTGGCCCATCTGGTAAATTTGTATTTGTGCAACAAGCCAGAAAAGAACTGCATCCAACCCCAAGAAGATAAAGAGTACTGAATGCTGAAAGGTGAAAGAAGCAAACCGCTTAGTTGTGAGATAAGCTTTCATAAGAGCACACGTGCTGGGCTGGGCTGGCCATCCCTCTCGGACTCACGGCCATCTCATAGAGCCTGGCATCCCACCCATCTCCGTGTCGTTAACAGGCCGCTCAGGTGACCAGGCCCAATAAGAGAGGTCCCTGTCGACCAGAGCTTGCTGATGCCTTCTTGCTTGCCCTTCGATATCCTGAAATATTAAGCCTCCACCCTCTTAGCTTTTCCCCAAAAGTTTCTTCTCTTATCAACTATCGTAGTGAAATGTATTCTTTGCTCACAATTCTTCCTTCCCTTCTTTGTTCACCACGTGGACTTCCCCACCTGTTGACTCTGGACTGGGCCATCTGGTGGAAATGACAGGTGCAAATTCTGAGCAGAAGTATCATCTATTTCTGCTTCCCCTCTTGTCCTCCTGACCTCTGCCAGGACCAAATGCCCTGGTTAATGGCTGCTCCAGTGGGACTCAAAAACTTGCACCCAAGTCTAGAGAAGCCCAGCCAAGTCCAGCCAAGCCAAGCAAAGCCAAAAATGACCTAACAGATATATGACAAAGAAATGAAGGTTTATTGTTACAACCATTGAATTTAGGGGTTGTTTACCACACAGCATAATCACAACAAAAAGTGATGGGTAAATACCACTCTCTTGTCTATTTGGTTTCCAGCTTTTCACTCACCCCTTGGATTTGATGTTTTAGAAGCCCTCTTTAGAACTGAACTCTGGTTTTTCTGGCCTCTCTGGCCTCCTCTTATAAACCACCCTTAATCCGTGGATCATATGGTTTCTTGTCCCCACCCCCCTTACAACTCTGACCCACCATGGTAACTCCCTGGTACATGCATCCCCACTGGATGTTTACAGGCCCACAGATCAGGAAATAGACATGAGGTGGGCAGTATTCAGAACACAAAGGTCCTTGCCTATGGGAAATTCAGTTATTTAGAAAGCTTTCCTCTTTAGAACACAACTGAAAAGGAGGGAAAATGATTGGGAATAGTGAAAATTATAAATGTCCCCAAAGTTCATTTCTCCCAAGGGCAGAAATGTATTATTCAGAGAAGAATTCCTCACTCAAAAACTATATGTTTTTATATTGCATGCACTTTTAAAAGACATGGTCATATGGTTTTCAAGGCCACGTCTGACTGGAGGAGGGGAGGAGGGCTATAGGCAAGGCCACCGACATCTGGGAGGAGGGACAGCTGGCAATCTCATGGGAAGAGAGGAGATAAAAACCTATTAAAATGGGACATTAATAAAAACAAAAAGCCCAGTGGCAAGTGTCTCTATGTACAATGGGCCATCTCTGTGGCATAGTAGATCAAAGTAATTGCTGTGATTTTCTTTTTTAGTATTATTTATTTTTATTGAAGTATAGATGATGTACAACTGGGATTTTCCTTTAAACCAGCATTTAGCTATATGAATATAATTGTTTCATGGGGGGAATAAAAACTCTCAATTTAGTGGTGTCTAAGTATCAATGTACAGTTAAGTTTGTTAGGAATGCTATCAGTAAAACTTACCAGAAATAAAATTCTAGTCCGTTGAATGCCTACTAAGTGACAAGCACTACATGTTTTCTTTCTGGGTTTGAATGGGTGCGGGCAGGAGTGGGGTGCCATGAACATTTGTAAGCACAAAAGCAGCCCTCCATGGTCTCATTAAGGACAGGAAACTCTGAGTTGTTATCTCTGCTTGTGAGTTTCCATGCCTCATCCCCCTATTGTCATATCTCCCCCAACTCCTCACACCCTTGCTTTCTTCTCTGGCCAACTCCTGTTTGTCCTTCCATGCTCAACCCAGAAACTGTCCTCTGGGAGGCTTTCCCCGGCTGCCTCCTCCCCCCCAGTTTTGGTTAAGTGTCCCGCTGGTGCTGCCACAGCCCCCTCTACCCACTCCTGTCGTGCATGCATGGCCTTTATGACACCATGTTGTATTTACCTGTTCAGACGCGGGCATCCTCACCGGGCTCTAACTCCTTGAAGGCAGGCTCCATGTCTGTCTGATGCACCGCTTTCCTTCGTGACTGGCAACCAGCAAACTCCCAGTATGTATTCTTTAAATGAGTAGCACTCCACACAGGTGGCTATCCAACAGCAGGGAATCTGCATTACAACCATGATAACAAAATGAAAACACTCATTACGTATTATTTGGACAGGAAGGGCACTGAGCTGCATTATGTCAAATGGTTGGCAGTTCTTGACGGTGAGGTCAAGATTTTAGGCCAAATTCCGGGATGTATAGCCATAGGCTTCACCTTGGACTCTCTAAATGCATCTTTCCCATTCATGTCCCTGGTCCCTGTAGGACTATTTGCATATATGGTGGCACTTCCCATCTAGTGCTGGGGGCAGCAGGACAGGGCTGGGCAGGAAGAAAGAGGGGTGAAAGTGCGTCAGTCTGGTGGAAAGGGACCACTGTGCACGCAGAATTAACAATGACCTCAGGGGAATAGGAAACCATGTTGGGACAAGATGCTCCCCCAAAGAAAGGCTTATGAAGAGGAATGCTTCCTCAGACCCTGATCAAAAGACATTTTTCTGGGCCATCAAAGTAGCTTGCAACCTTAAGATTATTAGACTGATGTGCTGCTGGCAATTAAAAAAATATGGCTTGGGCTTCCCTGGTGGCGCAGTGGTTGAGAGTCCGCCTGCCGATGCAGGGGACACGGGTTCGTGCCCAGGTCTGGGAAGATCCCACGTGCCGCGGAGTGGTTGGGCCCGTGAGCCATGGTCGCTGAGCCTGCGCGTCCGGAGCCTGTGCTCCGCAACGGGAGAGGCAACAACAGTGAGAGACCCGCGTACCGCAAAAAAAAAAAAAAAATATATATATATATATATATATATATGGCTTACAACCATTGCTGATGGCAAGTGAGTGGTCCCAATTTTATATAAAAGGTCAGAAAATTTGAGAAGATGAAAGGCATCAGGTAGAACAGTTTGTTAGAATGAAATCTAGAAGTCTACACAGGTCTGGGCTCTTGTCCGTTTTTTTCACTAATTTCTCTGTGTACTTAAGTCATAGCATCTGCCTGGGTCACAATGTCCTCACTCATAAGCAAGGAAGATGAGCAAGGTGGTCTCTAACGTTCCCTCCAGCTCTTCCCCAAGTTCCCTAAACATAGTATGTTCATCATGATGACTAAGAGTTATTAAGAAAAAAAAACAAAATACATTTTTTAGCGAAATACTTAATGAAATGGAAAAGTGTTCATGATATACTTTTTGTGTGTGTGTGTGTGGTACGCGGGCCTCTCACTGTTGTGGCCTCTCCTGTTGCGGAGCACAGGCTCCGGACGTGAAGGCTCAGCGGCCATGGCTCACGGGCCCAGCCGCTCCGCGGCACGTGGGATCTTCCCAGACCGGGGCACGAACCCGTGTCCCCTGCATCGGCAGGCAGACTCTCAACCATTGTGCCACCAGGGAAGCCCCATGATATACTTTTAAGTAAAAAAAGCAATTTATAAAATGGCATGTAGTATGTTCCCAATGAATATAATGGACGTGTGTGTGTGTGTGTGTGTGTGTGTGTGTGCGCATGTGTGTCTGTGTGGGTATGTGTATAGAAAAATCTCACGCATATAGAAAAATTATCAGACTAAAACAAAGCAGATTATTACCAGTGATGGCATCGGAATTACTGCTGTTTTACTCTTGGTGTGTGGTTTGTTTTTTTTGTTTGTTTTTTGTTTGTTTGTTTTGTTTTGTTTTGTTTTATTTAATCCATCCTTTATTACTGTCCATACAGTTTACTACCAGTTTCTCACCGTACTAAAGATACATTGAATCCATGGGCATTAGTCTGTGTATGAGTCTGTGAGAGGTAATCATCTCCTTAAGATAAATTCATAAAAGTGATAGAGATTATTGGATCCCAGAAAATGAACATTTTAAAGGTTTTTGAAGCATAAGGCCAAATTTCCCCCCAGAAAGTTGTGCCAGTTTATAGTTCTCTCTCGGTGTGTTTTTGCATTTTATTCTTTTTCAGTAAGGTACAGGTTTTACATTATTAACTGGAAAAAATAAGTTTTTGTGAATGTTTTCTTCTGATCATTAAGTTAATATAGGTACCTTCTAATAGAGCTAATGTTTTGTAGCTATGTAATTGGAATTAAAATGATAGTTGACCATTAATGATTACAGCGGAGTTTGTAGCTATAAAGTGAGCTATACCCTGTGCAAATAAAGTGCAAGTCATTTCCTTTTTGGCTCCAAATTATTAGAGCTCAAGTACCAGAGAGAACTGAGGCAAGCTGCGTGGTCTGGAGCTTAGGAGCCTCACAGACTTCAGACATGGCATCGTGCTCTCTCTCCCCGCTTCTGAACTGATTTCTGTGGTCCCCAGTTGCTTACAGATCCCGCTTCTTCCTGCCTGTTTTTTGAGGCTTCGCATTTTCTACTCCAATAAATATTTAACAATTGGTGTGATGGTATGATGCTATCGCCAACCAGCTTCAGTCGAGCTGGTAAGGAGAAATCACAACCTGCAGCTAAATGGGCAAAGCAATGGAAGTTAGGCGGAGACAGCTGTGGGATGCAAGCCAGCACCCAGGAAGCAGAGGCTCACTCTCTTGGCACAATAAGCTTCAAATGTTAGGTGGAAGATTAGCTTCCACACTGAGAGATTCCTTTTTCTCTCTTTTTAAAAGAGTCATGGTACCAAGAGAAAGAGAGAAATAAGTAGGGTGAGCTCTTGGCTGGAGTCAGATCTCCTCAGTGGAGCTCCCACTCTGCTCCACCCTCAGGACCTAAAGCTCCTTCCTCTCAGCATCAGAAGCTTCAACACCATGGATGGTATGATGCTAACAGCCTGAAGTTTTCAGAAGAAATTAGGGGACACCCCCTCCAAAAAAGTATCCAAGACTTCAAGGGCTGGGAAGAAATTAATCATCCGTTGCTGAAGCTGGAAAAATGGGGAAGAGGGAGTGGGTATTTGTTGTTGATCCCACATTACCAATTTTATTGAAGATAGTTTAATTTCATCTTGTAATTCCATCACCCTTGCCAGCATTTGGCTAGGAACAGGTGGGTGACAAAATTCTGCTAATGAGACTTGAGAGAAGTCTGCTGAGGGCCTCTGGGAAGCACAGGAAGAAATGGTCTTGCTTCCTAAGGACATTGTTACGTCTGCATGTGACTCTTGGAGCTGCCTCAGTCACCTTCTCCCAGTCTGAGAGTTAAGACAACACTAATAATAATAGACGAGAGAGTGGACCAAAACCAGAGATTTCGTAGAACGGTTGGGCCACTGAGTCAAACAAGCCTGAACTCTCTGGACTTCCAGTTATGGAAGGTCATACATGCCTTACTGTTTAGTCACCAGCAGTTAGGGAAGAAGAAGAGGTCCAGGGAGTGATTCGCTGGGGGTGAGACAAATATCCACAGGGCATAACTTTAAAGGGTGGACAGTGACCTGAGCTCATGGATGGGGAGTTGGGTGACTTAGGTAAACTGGGTCCACCCAGCCTTTTGCCTCCCTGACTAAGTATAGTTTGCAATAAAGCAAAACTGAAGGAAAGAATTTTCTTGGGATTTTCATGTGTGTTTTTCTCAGCCAACGTAGCAGGGTTACAAGTAACTCAGACTTTATACTCATATGTACAAAGAAGATGTAGTTAATTTTCCAGAAGCCCCCACCCTCATAGGTATCAGATTATTCAAAGTTCAGTTTCCTAGTGGGTCTGGTATAAAGCATACATTTCGGATGACTTGGTCTCTCTGGGTAAATTCTCAGGTTCCAGAGTGCTGCTCTATACGTGTCCTCCTTCCTAAGAGATCTATAAGGAAATTTTACTGGGTTCCTGCTGTGGACATCCTCTGGGGGCTTGCTGGTCTTTACTATAGTATGGCTTGTCTAATGCGCACCCTTAACTGGTAATCACCGCAGTGTGGCTGGTCCCATATGGCCCTCTCAGGTCACTTCCTTGTACCCATCCCTGGAGTTCGCAGTCCCAGCCACCTGCTCCTACATGAAGACCCCTCTCATAGGAACCTCTTCATCCTGCTGCTTCCCTGGCTCCCCCAGCACTTTCCATCCCTTCAGCAGGGCATTGACATCTCCCCAGGCAAGATGATGCCAGTGGGGAGCCAGGAGCAGGGCCCCATGCTCACTGACCCAATCAGCTCACCCCATTCCATCACTCTCTCACTAAATGGGACATGGAGCCATGCAGCAGACCAGGGCTCCCCAAGAAGCCCTAGCTTCATCCAGGCTTCTCCCAGGAAGCAGCACTGAGTCTCAGGATCATGGAGGCCTCAATACCCACCTTAATGCGCCCACACACCCACTCGCTCAAGGCTTGGGCTCCAGAAGAGGAGACAATGCCCCCTTTCTTCTTTTCACAAACCTGGAGGTGTTGAAAAGTTCAGGCTCATCACTTCTCCATCTTATCTACTGGCTTCCCCTGCCCTAAGACTCAGAGATCAAGACCACCTGGCACGGAGCTGTTAAGCAAGCAAGGTTTGGGCCACAGACATCCCGTCTCTACCTCCATAAATCTTTGCTTTTAAGACTTTTGAACTTACTAAATGGCTTAAGTAAAACCCTTCAGATTTGAAATTCAAATGGCCTTCCTTTCTACACCGTATTAACTTTTTCCTCGTGTGGTAATAAGCCTCAAGATTGCTTAGAGATAGAAGGCCACAGAGTATTGGACTTATTGAAAAAAATAATATATATAATTAGCCATACTTGATAGTAGGGAATAAATGGAGACATGGGGCAGGGGGTGGGGTGCTTCTCCCACCAGCTACCCAGTAACACAGAGTGCACTGCTCATTCTCTGCTTCCTCTGAAGCTCCATTGCCAAGATAAGAAATGCAAGTTATCTGGGCTTTTTGATCACCTTTGAATCCTTCCTGAATGATTTGATAAACAGTTAAAATCAGTCTTACAGATTTCTATTCCTCTCCACTGTTACATTAAGGAATTAAATTGAAAATGTTACAAGATAATCTTTGAATAAATACTGCTTAAATGAAGAGGGGTCTGTAACCCTGTCTAATTAAATCTCAAATTAAGTGTAGAGAATAAGGAGGGCCATGTTTGTTAAGGAATTGCAAGGGGATAGAACCAGTATCAAAATCACCATAGCAATAGCAACCCACACGCTGTCAGAACTTGAGATACCATGGGCCCAGGAGAGTGTATGATCATAAGAAAGAGAGAAATCACTCACTTTTCCAGTATGGAAAGCAAAATCAGTGTTTGATGAGGAATTTTCATGTTAATGATTCATGAGTATCCTTTAAACCAAGGTTTTTCCTCTTTTATTTTTTAACTGTAACCCATAATAAGAAATATATTTTATTTTCTTGTAATAGGGAAGAACCTTCTATTCTATTACAAGTTAATCACTAAAGGGATGTTGCCTATAAGCTTAAATTATATGTGATGGCTCGTCTCTGGGAACCCTGCCTCCCAGGTAATGAGCCTTAAGCTAAAACACCTTTGCTTAGCTCACAGGAAATATCCTGACCAGCCCAGCTGTGAATGGCCGTAGGCAGAAAGAAATTAATACATCCCCTCTAGAGTCTGAGGAACCAGGACTTTACCTTCTCCCCTTTTAGTATAAAAGAAGCTAAAATTCTAACTCAAGGAAGATGAGTCTTTGTGAAATTAGTCCAGCATTTTCTTGGTCTGCTGGTTTTCCAGATAAAGTCATTACGCCTTGCCCCTACAACTCATCTCTCGATTTATTGGCCTGTTGTGCAGTGAGAAATATGAGCTTGGACTCAGTAACACATCTATTCTGTTTTGTCCTAGTCTATTCTTCTTTTTTTTTTTTTTTTTTTGCCACACTGCATGGCTTGTGGTATCTTAGTTCCCCAACCAGGGATTGAACCCAGGCCCTCAGCAGTGAGAGCACAGAGTCCTAACCACTGGACTGCCAGGGATTTCACTATTCATTATTTTATTTATTTAACAATTTTATTAGAGTATAATTGCTTTACAATGGTGTGTTAGTTTCTGCTTTATAACAAAGTGAATCAGCTATACATATACATATATCCCCATGTCTCTCCCCTCTTGAGTCTCCTTCCCTCCCATCCTCTCTATCCCACCTCTCTAGGTGGTCACAAAGCACCGAGCTGATCTCCCTGTGCTATGCGGCTGCTTCCCACTAGCTATCAGTTTTACATTTGGTAGTGTATATATGTCCATGCCACTCTCTCACTTTGTCCCACCTTACCCTTCCCCCTCCCCATGTCCTCAAGTCCATTCTCTAGTAGGTCTGCGTCTTTATTCCCATCCTGTCCCTAGGTTCTTCATGACCACTTTTTTTTTTTAGGTTCTATGTCTATGTTAGCATATGGTGTTTGTTTTTCTCTTTCTGACTTACTTCACTCTGTATGACAGACTCTAGGTCCATCTACCTCACTACAAATAACTCAGTTTTGTTTCTTTTATGGCTGAGTAATATTCCACTGTATATATGTGCCACACCTTCTTCATCCATTCATCTGTTGATGGACACTTAGGTCGCTTCCATGTCCTGGCTATTGCAAATAGAGCTGCAATGAACATTGTGGTACATGACTCTTTTTCAATTATGGTTTTCTCAGGGTATATGCCCAGTAGTGGGATTTCTGGGTGGTACAGTAGTTCTATTTTTAGTTTTCTAAGGAACCTCCATACTGTTCTCCATAGTGGCTGTATCAACTTACATTCCCACCAATAGTACAAGAGGGTTCCCTTTTCTCCACACCCTCTCCAGCATTTACTGTTTGTAGATTTTTTTATGATGGCCACTCTGACTGGTGTGAGGTGATATCTCATTGTAGTTTTGATTTGCATTTCTCTAATGATTAATGATGTTGAGCATTCTTTCATGTGTTTGTTGGCAATCTGTATATCTTCTTTGGAGAAATGTCTATTAAGGTCTTCTGCCCATTTTTGGATTGGGTTGTTTGTTTTTTTAAGATTGAGCTGCATGAGCTGCTTGTGAATTTTGGAGATTAATCCTTTGTCAGTTGCTTCATTTGAAAATATTTTCTCCCATTCTGAGGGTTGTCTTTTCATCCTGTTTATGGTTTCCTTTGCTGTGCAAAAGATTTTAAGTTTCATTAGGTCCAGTTTGTTTATTTTTGTTTTTATTTCCATTTCTCTAGGAGGTGGGTCAAAAAGGATCTTGCTGTGATTTATGTCATAGAGTGTTCTGCCTATGTTTTCCTCTAAGAGTTTTATAGTGTCTGGCCTTACATTTAGGTCATTAATCCATTTTCAGTTTACTTTTTTTGTGTGCTGTTAGGGAGTGATCTAATTTCATTCTTTTACATGTAGCTGTCCAGTTTTCCCAGCACCACTTATTGAAGCGGCTGTCTTTTCTCCACTGTATACTCCATCATGGGCCTAGGATTAGGGTTGGGATGATCTCAAACCATGGGTTCCGAGGAGTAAGGATGGACTAAAGATAGAAGCTAAGCTCAGTGCTGAAGAAGGCTTAACAGGCATCAGTCCTGAAGGCCGGGGGGAGAAGCTACAGGACAAACAGACCAGAGTTCAGGAGGTAAGAAGAGCAGAAGCAGACTGAGGAAAGCAGAACAAGGAGAGGAGGCTGAGCCTTGCTGGATTTGAAGTGCATAACTGAGTTGCCCTGAGTTAGGGCCACTCTCCGTTGTGCTGGCCAAAAGCAGAGTCTGAGAGTGGGGCCTGGGATTCCAAGTGAAATAACATCCCCAGGAGATCTTTATGCAAATAAAGTTGAAGAGACATCGTCAGTTGCCAGGCGTAAATAATGTTCACTCTCCAAGAAGGAGAAGATTAAAATGTGCAGCCGCAGGCATGAAATAAACGTTAGCCATCCACCAAAGTGAGGTTTAGTTACTTCCCCGTTATCATAAGGCACATTTGCTTCTTTCAGTGGAGTCTCCCTTCTCTTGCTCACCATAGTTTCAACAAAATATTTGATCTTTCACCAGGCACCCATCATTGGTTTCAGCTGTTACCTGAAATTCAGATCCACTTCTCATTACCAGGTGAGACACAGGGCTTGCCTCCAGCCAAGGACATATGAGGGCAAACGTGTTAACCAGACTGAAACAAGATTTCTGAATAAGATGGCTTTGAGGTTGTTCTCAGCAAAAAATTTCATCATCTTAAAAACCGAATCCAGAAAGCTAATACATTAATTTTTACTGAAGAAAATGTAACTCTCAGAAGACAAATGCTGTGTGCCTCTCCCGGTAGGCAATTTTCCTGGGATACTAAATTATCAGAATGCTGCTTGGTGATCATGGCATCACAGCAAGCAGAACTAGTCAGGCAAGCCTCCTGCCCATTGAGGTTGGAATGGATGCATTTCAGGCCCTCTCTAGGGGCACACTTGCCCTCAGGGCAGTAGCTTCCAATCCTGGGGCACTTGTCAATGTGGACATTTTAGAGACACAGTGCTGGCAGAAGAATCTCCAAATGTAACTTTTCTTTCTCATTTTCATAAAACAAAGTTTTCAAACGTTTTTCTTCTGTTTATTACAGAAAACTCAGACAAGCAAAATACATAACATAAAAGATACCCTCCCAGAGAAAACTGCCATTAACAGCCTGATGATTCTTCCAGACTCTTCTGTTTCCATCCATTGTTGTTCTGATCTTTTCTGAGCATGGTAACCCCCTGACCCCTCCCTTCTCCATACAGGGGTCGGTCCTAACTCTGGGTGAGGAACAGGGGACAGGGCAGCGGGGCAGGCAGAGCACACAGTTCACCAGCTTCTCAGGGTGGAACTCAGATGTGCTGAATGCCACGGCAGCAGTTTGAGCAGACAGCGGTGTGCGCCACAAAACACAGACATCCTGGGAGTTTGCTTAGCCTACGTTCTCTTGTAACTGAAATTTCCCCTTGAATTTCTCCCTGCTCAGGAAAGCAAAACTGATCAGTTGAGAGCAGGTGATAATTATCAATGACGTTCATGGACCATTTATCTTGTGCCAATCACTGTTTGAATATTCCTTCTTTTTTTTTTTTTTTTTTTTTTTTTTTTTTTTTGCGGTACGCAGGCCTCTCACTGTTGTGGCCTCTCCCTTTGCGGAGCACAGGCTCCGGACGCGCAGGCTCAGCGGCCATGGCTTACGGGCCCAGCTGCTCCGCGGCACGTGGGATCTTCCCGGACTGGGACACGAACCCGTGTCCCCTGCATTGACAGGCGGACTCTCAACCACTGCGCCACCAGGGAAGCCCCTGAATATTTCTTGAGGATCTACTTTGTTCCAAGCGCTTTCCCACACACTGAAAACGTAGAAACAAAACAAAACAAAACCCTGCTCTCGCGAAACTTCCATTCTCATGTGGAGGCAATTTTTCAAACAAGTGAGATAAGTAGAATATTAAATAGTGATAAATGCTATGGAGGATAATAAGTCAGGAAAGGGGGGTGGGCTGGAGGAGAGTAGGATTTTAAATGGTCAGGAAGACCTCTTGGAGAATGTGATATTTGAATAAGCTCCAGAGAGAGGTCAGGCAGTGAGCCACGTGGAAAAGCATTCTAGGCTGAGGGAACAGCCAGTGCCAAGGCCCTGGCAGCCAGAGTGGCTGGGTTGGAGTGTGGGAATAAGGAGAATAGAGGAGACGAGGTCAGAGGCTAATGGGTAGAGGGAAGGGCTAGTTTGTGTTGGGTTTTGTTTAGAGGCCACCGTAGTGACTTCAGCCTTTCCTCTCAAGTCAAATGTAGTGACTTGAGTCCTTGGGTGTGGGAAGTAGAAGAGTGACATACTCTGATTTCTTTTTTAGAAGCTCCCTCTGGCTGCTGTGCTGAGAGCAGAGTGTTGGGGCCGAGGATAGCCGGACAACAACTGTAACACCCCAGGGGGGCAGGCAATGGAAGCTGGGACTGAGGCAGTAGCAATGGAAATTGTTAGAATTTCCATTGACGGGTGGCAAGTTTTGGACACATTTTAAAGATGGATCTGTCAGGATTTGCTGACCAGTTAGAACTAGGGTTCAGAGAAGGAGGGGAACCAAGGCTGACAGAGCAACCAGAAGGATAGAGTTGCCATTTCCTGTGACAAGGGAAACCGTGGAGAAGCAGGTTGTAGGGGGGAAGATCAGGTGTTCAGTTGGATATAAGTTTGAGGTGCCTACTAGGCATAAAAGTGGAGAGAACTGTCCTTCAGGCATATATTTGAGAATGCCAGCATGTGACATACAAAGAGACCAACTAGGGAGAAGTAGGTAGAGAAGAAAAGGTCTAACGACTATCCCTGGATCACGCTGTTGCAGGACAGAAAGGATGGTCACATCTCAGGTCTCAAATGAGTCCCTGGGATGGCCACCAAGTGTGGGTTCTTGGA
This sequence comes from Mesoplodon bidens, assembly GCF_964165515.1. Taxonomy (NCBI): domain Eukaryota; kingdom Metazoa; phylum Chordata; class Mammalia; order Artiodactyla; family Ziphiidae; genus Mesoplodon; species Mesoplodon bidens. The sequence continues at coordinate 101,202,077 of NC_138178.1, read as the reverse complement.
TTTGCACAGGAAAGAATTCAAGAGTGAGCCATAGTTAAGTGAAAGAAGGTTTATTCAGGGAGATACACACTCCACAAACAGAGTGTGGGCCATCCCGGAAGGTTAGAGGCCCCAAGGTAAGGGATTGTCAGTTTTTATAGGGGTGGGTAATTTCATAGGCTAATGAGTGGGAAGAGTATTCCAGCTCTTTTGGGGAAGGATGGGGATTTCCAGGAATTGGGCCACCACCCACATTTTGACCTTTTATGGTTGGCCTTGGAACTGTCACGGCACCTGTGGGTGTGTCATTTAGCTTGTGCTGATGTGTTCCAATGAGCGTATACTGAGGCTCAAGGTCTACTGGAAGTCGACTCGACTGCCATCTTGGACTTGGTTGGTTCTAACCAGTTTATGTCGTGTCCTCAATGGTTGTGCTCTGCCCGCTTCCTGTCTCAACACCACTATTTAGAGATCTGGGAGGTGAAGAAACACCAGGATATGAAACTGAGGTTGAGAACCCAGTGAGATGGGGGGAAACTAGGAGTGGGAAGGCAAAGTGCAGGAGTAGGGGATGGTCGACCGTGACAGATACTGCTGATAGCCAGGGGAGACCAGCTGGGCTTGGAGGTGTGGGAATTGTTAAGAGCCTCAGCAGTAGTAGTTTTGGTGGAGGTGTGGGGAGATGAAAGCTCGGTGGGAGTGGTTTCAAGACAGTATGTGAGAAGACGAATTGAAAACAGAATAGAAAATTCTTTCTGCAAGTTCTGCTCTAAAGGGAAAGAGATAAATGGGGTGGTAGCCAGAGGCAGATGTGAGGGTCCAGAGAGGGCTTTTGATTTTGATTTTTTCATGGCAGGATCAGTTACACTTTGTTTGTATGCTGGTGGGCATGATCTACTAGAGAGGGGGAAATGATGATACAGGGAAGAGAGAGAAGCATCGCTGGGATGGTGTCCTTCTGTAGAAGAGAGGGAGGGGGCCTAATGTATGAGCAGAGGGATGCAGACAGACCTCCTCCGTGGTACCAGGATGGCAGGCAGAGTACCCAGGCACAGACACTTGTTAGCAGGTTGAGGTCGTGGTGGGGTTTATGGACATTCTCTTCTTATTGCTTTTGGATTCGCAGTGAAATATAAAGCAAGTAAGCCAGCAGCTGAGAATGAAGTTGGGGCAGGAAGCGTGGGAGGTTTAAAGAAGGAGAAACACTCTGAGGAGAGAGGAAGAATGAATGGATTAAAGAAATGAATGCTTGCTCTAAGTGCTTTTTAGTAATATTCATTAATCATTACAATAGCGTTAGGCAGAGGAACTAGTCTCCTCATCTAAAAATAAGGAAGCAGGATGATAAAACAGATACCCCCCAGTAAAGCAAGACCTCATGAGAGGCAGCCTTCACTAGCTAAGAGTAAAAGCAAGGCTTACGTGGTTAAAAGACCTGTCTCAGATCCTGACGACTTTCGGGGCTTGCTTCTTGTGTATCTGTAGGATTTGCCATTTTTTTAAAAAACTCAGTGACTGAGGCTCCATCCCATATAATAAAATGGGTCTAATTAGCACAGTATTATAAAATATGAAAATTGACCCAGCCCTTTCTGTCTGCCAGTCAGACCGTATGACACCAGACAGGGGTTCTATTTACCACTATTAGGTCATTTCTGAGCCCTCCTGCCTCTTGGTTTGAATTCAGTTAGGCTTCCCACAAGCTAGCATACTTCTGGTTCTAGCTTAAGAACTGTTCTATTACTTACAGTCACTGCACAAAAGCATTGCCTGAGAATGATAAATATAGTCTCTCAAAGACCAGATCTTTCCTAAGGACTAAAAGAGGGTATTTTAATCAAATTAAAGAGAGTTCAAATATTTATCATTTCAGTCCTTCAAGTTGATCATGTTTGCATGTGCCACCTCTCTGACTCTAATTTGAAAAGAGTTTTCTCTGTATTATTCAACTTACCAAATAATAAAAGACTTTACTGTCACTATTCATTACTTTTCCTCAATCCCAGAGTAACAATTTTACCTTGCTGTGTCAATACAAATGGTGACAACTACTGATTGTGTTGACATTCAGTCTAGTTCCAAATACTTTTTTTTTTAAACTTATTTTTATTTTTGGCTGCCTTGGGTCTTCATTGCTGTGCGCAGGCTTTCTCTAGTTGCAGTGAGCGGGGGCTACTCTTCATTGCGGTGCCCGGGCTTCTCATTGTGGTGGCTTCTCTTGTTGCGGAGCACCGGCTCTAGGCGCACGGGCTCAGTAGTTGTGGCTCGCGGGCTCTGGAGAGCAGGCTCAGTAGTTGTGGCACACGGGCTTAGTTGCTCCATGGCATGTGGGATCTTCCCGGACCAGGGCTCGAACCCATGTCTCCCTCATTGGCAGGCGGATTCTTAACCACTGTGCTACCAGGGAAGCCCCCAAATACTTTAATCAAAAATATGTGTAACGATGCATATCTGCCAAGTGTTAATTAAAATAAAATTTTTTCTGCCTTCTTCCCCATTTTAAGCAGCCATTATGACTTTGGCATATGTCTTTATCAGAAAAGGAAATATCTACTTTTCTGTTTTGGGAGGAATACATGAGGAAAGATAGTACATACTTTATGGCTTAAATAGCCTAACTAAAATCTGACACAAAGAGCCCTCATTCAGATTCTAGTTTTGATATATTGACCCAAATCAATCTGAATTTGATTGGGAAAAGTGTTCTTTGGCTCACTTTGGCCTAGAGATACAGCATTGCAAGTTTCCAATAAATAAGATATGCAAACTTGACCCGATGTGCCTTTGGAAAAGAATGCTCTTTTGCATGAACTGAAACCCCATACCTTTTCTCTTCATTACCACTATTTTCTGGATTCCAAGCTAAACCAGAAGTGAGAAAATAATATCTCAGAGTTCTCTTTGACTCCACTTAGATCCATCTGTTCTGCAAGAACACATTTTTTAAATGTGTTGTATCAATAATTTTATTGTATGACATTTATCATCAACAGCAAGATAGATTATGTACCCACCATTAAAACACTCAACTACTTCACTTTTAGGGTTTAGCTGAAAGGAGATATGGCACCCTTTTGACTCACTCACAGGACAGAATACTTATTGAATGCCTAACCTATGTTAGCCATTGTACTAGTACCTGGGAATACAAAATAAGGGAGAATGTGTGCTTGTAGTGTGTATAGCACACTCAGACAGAAATGAACCTGTTAAGGGAAAATTCTATATGGAAAAACGCTTATCTGGTGGGCTCATTCTGAGCACCAGGATATTGATTACCTTTGCAATTTTTAGAAAGGTGGAATCGATTGAGGTAGCTGTCTATAATATTTGAGAAATTATTTCTAATTTTTGTAAAGTTAATCAAAGGATTGAGAATGCCTGAACTCACACTGATAAACAATAACTTACCATTCCTTTAACTCAATAACTAAATGATAGATCGATAGAATAAGTAAAAATGCTATATTGTGGTGTTTGGGGCTTAACTTCAATCTATCTTTACTGCAAATTAGTGAATTGTTCCTCTTGGGCTCTGTACCCTTTTCTGCTTGTTCAGTTTCTCCTGGGAACTATTCCTGCTCCGTGCTGCTCTGGCCTTAAACAGCTGCTTCCTTGTATCAAGGCACTTGTTGCCAATTTCAGAGTTCTGTTTTTTGATGTGGAGATGTACAGGTTCAGATGTTATAAAACAGGGTCTCATCAATTTTATTTCTTAGGAGATTTGCTTTGTTAAGTAAGCTTGGCAAAATGCTTGCCAATATATACTCATTAACTGGGAATAGTTTCTCGATTTGCATATTGCTGATGCTTTCTGTCTCTATTCTGAATGTTCCTGAAGCCTCTGTAGGAAAAATAACATATGGGTTGCATTTGAATTGGAAAAGAATTCTCCTGCTGCACAGAAATTACAGGTGTCACAGTGCTTATTACATATCTTAACCTTTAGACCCTCTTCTGTTTAGGCACCATCAAAGTTCTAGGAGCTCATGTTTTAACAGGGGTTATACATTTATAATGGAGGTATACACAAAATTCTGTGAGATTAAATAAGATAGGGTAATTAATTGCTCTAGGGATTGGGGATTTCTAGAAGGCTTCACGAAGGAGCTAAACCTTGAGAAAACACTAGGCATTTGCCAGGGAAACAAGTGCAGAAGACTTTCAGCTAAAGAGAAAAGACATAGAGGGGTAAACTTTCGTTACGTTTAATTTCGTCATTATTTTTAAGTAATTAGAATCTAGTTTACTACAGTTCTGCTACCAAAGATGAGGGCCAACCCTGGAAGATGAGAAGACTTGCTCTTCGACTTTATGCATCGCACACAGACCAGCTCTCCTGAAAAGCTGTTAAACTCCTTTTCACATCCAAAGTATCTGTCCTGCGCGCTCATTCACTCAGGACGTTTGCTTTAGCTTTTTAAGGCAGTAATTCTTTATTTCAAAAGGTTCAGGATAAAACCTCAATAAGTGGTCATAACCGATATAGTACTCTTTCCAGGAATAGTAGTATTTTAACAGGTTGATTCTAAATGCAAAAAGGTTTACTGAAAATTAGTGAATCTTCATTTGTGGAATTTTTGTCATTTTGGTAGGTTGGTGGGGATATGGGGATGTGTCTTAGTACAGCAACTTTAATGTCTACTCTCACAGCATGGACAGAATTGTGTGAAATATTATCCCTCCCTTCAATAATCAGATGTTAACCTTGTCTCTTAGCCATGGTCATCTTTGTTTCATTTGCCCTTTATAACCAAGATTATATTTTTTTCATTTTTGTGAAAAGCCTCCCATCACTATTCTGGTTTCCCCACTAGTAAGTGAAAATGTAATGGGAATACATTAATTACATTTTCTAATAAGATTCTGTAGCTATTGGTCCTAAACTCTAGGGAAACCATAAGTCCCTAATTACAGCTTATCACTTGCAATGAAGTCTTTCAACTACTCCCTAGACGTACAGAAAAGGAAAACGAGTCACTAATAAATGTTAGAAAAGATTGAAAGCTCTTTCTATGGCTGTCAAGGGGCCCACTATTGACCTGTGGGAGAAAAATCCCACCCCGCATATGGGAAGTCTTTACCGTAGAGTAGCTCTTATTTTCCTGAGACAGCCTTAGGACTTGGGTTCTTGGGGCAATGGCTCTTGTGGCAGTGGGTTGGTCTTAGGCACAATGGCTCTGACTGCCTTTGCAGACTCGGCCTGCTCACCATTCACATTTTCAAGTGTCCCAGTTTCAAAAACCTGGAGTTAAGCACTCAGGGTGAGGCAGTTTGCTAGGGAAAAGCAACAAATACCATATAAGGGAATCCCCATAAGGTTAACAGTTGATTTTTCAGCAGAAACTCTGCAAGCCAGAGGGTGTGGCAGGACATATTTAAAGTGATGAAAGGGAAAAACCTACAGCCAAGATTATTCTACCCAGCAAGGGTCTCATTCAGATTCAATGGAGAAATTAAAATCATTAGAGACAAGCAAAAGCTAACAGAATTCAGCACCACCAAACCAGCTTTACAACAAATGCTAAAGGAACTTCTCTAGGCAGGAAACACAAGAGAAGGAAAACACCTACAAAAACAAACCCAAAACAGTTAAGGAAATGATAATAGGAACATATATATTGATAATTAGCCTAAATGTAAATGGATTAAATGCTCCAACCAAAAGACATAGACTGGCTGAATGGATACAAAAACAAGACCCATATGTATGCTGTCTATAAGAGACCCACTTCAGACCTAGGGACACATACAGACTGAAAGTGAGGGGATGGAAAAAGATATTCCATGCAAATAGAAATCAAAAGAAAGCTGGAGTAGCAATTTTTCTATCAGACAAAATAGGCTTTAAAATAAAGACTATTATGAGAGATATAGAAGGACACTACATAATGATCAAGGGATCAATCCAAGAAGAAGATATAACAATTATAAATATATATGCACCCAACATAGGAGCACCTCAATACATAAGGCAAATGCTAACAGTCATATAAGGGGAAATCAACAGTAACACAATAAGAGTAGGGGATTTTAACACCCAACTTTCATCAATGGACAGATCATCCAAAATGAAAATAAATAAGGAAACACAAGCTTTAAATAATACATTAAATAAGGTGGACTTAATTGATATTTATAGGACATTCCATCCAAAAACAACAGAATACACTTTCTTCTCAACTGCTCATGGAACATTATCTAGGACAGATGATGTCTTGGGTCACAGATCAACCCTTGGTAAATTTAAGAAAACTGAAATCATATCAAGTATCTTTTCAGACCACAATGCTATGAGACTAGATATCAATTACAGGAAAAAATCTGTAAAAAGTACAAATACATGGAAGCTAAACAATACACTACTTAATAACCAAGAGATCACTGAAGAAATCAAAGAGGAAATCAAAAAATACCTACAAACAAATGACAAAGAAAACACGAAAACCCAAAACATATGGGATGCAGCAAAAGCAGTTCTAAGAGGGAAGTTTATAGCAATACAGTCCTACCACAAGAAACAAGAAACATCTCAAATAAACAACCTAACCTTACACTTAATGCAATTAGAGAAAGAAGAACAAAACCCCCCAAAGTTAGCAGAAGGAAAGAAATCATAAAGATCAGATCAGAAATAAATGGAAAAAAATGAAGGAAACGATAGCAAAGATCAATAAAACTAAAAGCTGGTTCTTTGAGAATATAAACAAAATTGATAAACCACTAGCCAGACTCATCAAGAAAAAAAGGGAGAAGACTCAAATCAATAGAATTAGAAATGAAAAAGGAGAAGTAACAACTGACACTGCAGAAATACAAAGGATCATGAGAGATTACTACAAGCAACTCTATGCCAATAAAATGGACAACCTGGAAGAAATGGAAACATTCTTAGAAAAGCACAACATTCCGAGACTGGACCAAGAAGAAATAGAAAATATAAACAGATCAATCACAAGCACTGAAATTGAGACTGTGATTAAAAATCTTCCAAAAAACAAAAGTCCAGGACCAGATGGCTTCACAGGCGAATTCTATCAAACACTTAGAGAAGAACTAACACCTATCCTTCTCAAACTCTTCCAAAATACAGCAGAGGGAGGACCACTCCCAAACTCATTCTATGAGGCTACCATCTCCCCGATACCAAAACCAGACAAAGATGTCACAAAAAAAGAAAACAGCAAGCCAATATCTCTGATGAACATAGATGCAAAAATCCTCAACAAAATACTAGCAAACAGAATCCAAGAGCACATTAAAAGGATCATACACCATGATCAAATGGGGTTTTTCCCAGGAATGCAAGGTTTCATCAATATACGTAAATCAATCAATGTGGTACACCATATTAACCAATTGAAGGATAAAAACCATATGATAATCTCAATAGATGCAGAAAAACCTTTTGACAAAATTCAATACTCATTTATGATAAAAACTCTGCAGAAAGTAGGCATACAGGGAACTTACCTCAACATAATAAAGGACATATATGACAAACTCACAGCCAACATCGTTCTCAATGGTGAAAAACTGAAACCATTTCCCCTAAGATCAGGAACAAGACAGGGTTGCCCACTCTCACCACTATTATTCAACATAGTTTTGGAAGTTTTAGCCACAGCAATCAAAGAAGAAAAAGAAATAAAAGGAATCCAAATCGGAATAGAAGAAGTAAAACTGTCACTGTTTGCAGATGACATGATACTATACATAGAGAATACTAAAGATGCTACTAGAAAACTACTAGAGCTAATCAATGAATTTGGTGAAGTAGCAGGATACAAAATTAATGCACAGAAATCTCTTGCATTCCTACACACTAATGATGAAAAATCTGAAAGTGAAATTAAGGAAACATTCCCATTTACCATTGCAACAAAAAGAATAAAATACCTAGGAATAAACCTACCTAAGGAGAGAAAAGACCTGTATGCAGAAAAGTATAAGACACTGATGAAAGAAATTAATGATCATACAAACAGATGGAGAAATATACCATATTCTAGGATTGGAAGAATCAACATTGTGAAAATGACTATATTACCCAAAACAATCTACAGATTCAATGCAATCCCTATCAAACCACCAATGGCATTTTTCACAGAACTAGAACAAAAAATTGCACAATTTGTATGGAAACACAAAAGACCCTGAATAGCCAAAACAATCTTGATAAAGAAAAACAGAGATGGAGGACTCAGGCTCCTGAACTTCAGATTATACTACAAAGGTACAGTAATCAAGACAAGTATTGATTACTAAGTATTGTACTGGCACAAAAAACAGAAATATAGATCAATGGAACAGGATAGAAAGTGCAGAGATAAACCTATGCACTTATGGTCACCTTATCTTTAATAAAGGAGGCCAGAATATACAATGGAGAAAAGACAGCTTCTTTAATAGATGCTGCTGGAAGAACTGGAGAGCTACATGTAAAAGAATGAAATTAGAACACTCCCTAGCACCATACACAAAAATAAACGCAAAGTGGATTAAAGACCTAAATGTAAGGCCAGACACTATAAAACTCTTAGAGGAAAACATAGGAAGAACACTCTATGACATAAATCACATCAAGATCCTTTTGACCCACCTCCTAGAGAAATGGAAATAAAAACAAAAATAAACAAATGGGACCTAATGAAACTTCAAAGCTTTTCCACAGCAAAGGAAACCATAAAGAAGATGAAAAGACAACCCTCAGAATGGGAGAAAGTATTTGCAAATGAAGCAATTGAAAAGGGATTAATCTCCAAAGTATACAAACAACACATGCAGCTTAATATCAAAAGAACAAACAACCCAATCCAAAAATGGTCAGAAGACCTAAATAGACATTTCTCCAAAGAAGGTATACAGATTGCCAACAAACACATGAAAGGATGCTGAACATCACTAATCATTAGAATAATGTACATCAAAACTACAATGATGTATCACTTCACACCAGTCAGAATGGCCGTCATCAAAAAATCTACAAACAATAAATGCTGGAGAGGGTGTGGAGAAAAGGGAACCTTCTTGCAGTGTTGGCGGGAATGTAAATTGATACAGCCACTATGGAGAACAGTATGGAGGTTCCTTAAAAAGCTAATAATAGAACTACCATATGACCCAGCAATCCCACTACTGGGCATATACCCTGAGGAAACCGTACTTCAAAAAGAGTCATGTACCAAAATGTTCATTGCAGCACTATTTACAATAGCCTGGACATGGAAGTAGCTTAAGTGACCATTGACAGATGAATGGATAAAGAAGATGTGGCATACACACACACACACACACACACACACACACACACACACACACAAGAAATATTACTCAGCCATAAAAAGAAAGGAAATTGAGTTATTTGTAGTGAGGTGGATGGACCTAGAGTCTGTCACACAGCATGAAGTAAGTCAGAAAAAGAAAAACAAATACTGTATGCTAACAAATATATATGGAATCTAAAAGAAAAAAAAGGTTCTGATGAACCTGGGGGCAGGATAGGAATAAAGATGCAGACGTAGAGAATGGGATTGAGGACACGGGGAGGGGGAAGGGTAAGCTGGGAAGAAGTAAGAGAGTAGCACTGACATATATACACTACCAAATGTAAAATAGATAGCCAGTAGGAAGCAGCTGCACTGAACAGGGAGATCAGCTCAGTGCTTTGCACCACCTAGAGGGGTGGGATAAGGAGTGTGGGAGGGAGATGCAAGAGGGAGGGGATATGGAGATATACGTATGCATATAGCTGATTCACTTTGTTATACAGCAGAAACTAACACAACACTGTAAAGCAATTATACTCCAATAAAGATGTTAAAAAATAAATAAAAATAAAAGCCTCTGCAGGAAAAAAATTAACTCAAAATGGATTATAGATTTAAATGTAAAACTATAAAACTTTTAGAAGAAAACATAGTAAATAACTTGGGAACATAGGGCTTTTGAGTTCTAGATATGACAACAAAAGCATGATCCATAAAAGAAAAATCCATAAACTGACATTAACATTTTAAAATTTTGCTTTGCAAAAGCTCTGTTAAGAGGATGAAAAGAAAGCTACAGACTGGAAGAACATATTCACAAATCACCTACCTGACAAAGGATTTATATTTAAAATATATAAAGAATTCCCCAAACTCAACAATGAAAAACAACCCAAGTAGAAGATGGGCAAAGAACATGAAGAGACATTTCACCAATGAGAATATACAGATGGCAAATTATGCACATGAAAAACATTCAACATCATTAATCATAAGGGAAATGCAGGTTAAGAACATGATGAACTATTACTGAAGACCTATTCGAATAGCTAAAATAAAAATAATGACAACCCCATACCTATTCATGATAAAAACTCTCAGCAAACTAAGACTAGAGGAAAACTTTTTCAACTTGATAAGGACTATCTACAAAAACCCTACAGTTAGCATCCTACCTACTGGCAAGAAACTCAAAGCTTTCCCACTAAGATCAAGTACAGGCAAATATGTCCACTCTCATCACTTTTTTTCAGTATCATACTGTAATTCCTTGATGATGCAATAAGGTAAGAAAAAGAAATGAAATGTACACAGATTGGGAAGGAAGGCATAAAACTATCTTTGTTCACAGATGCCATGATCATCTGTGTATAAAATCTGAAAGAAATAGAAATAACAACAAAACAAAAGAAACTCCTAGAATTAATAACTAATTGACCATAGTAAGGTGGCAAGATACAAGGTTAATATACAAAAGTCAGTTGTTTTCCTATATAACAACAAAAACAAGTGGAATTTGACATTAAAAACATGATATCATTTACATTAGCACCTTCCAAGATGAAATGCTTAGGTATAAACCTAACAAAATATGTACAAGATCTATATGAGGAAAACTATAAAATTATGATGAACAAAATCAAGGAACTAAATAAATGGGGAGATATTTCATGTTCACAGATTTAATATTGTCAAGATGTCAGTTCTTCCCAACTTGATCTGTATATCTAATTCAATGCCAGTCAAAATCCCAGGAAGTTATTTTATGGATACTCAACTTCAAGACTTAATATAAAGCTCCAGTAATCAAGACAGTGTGGTATTAGGAAAAGAACAAATAGATCAATGGAATGGAATGGAGAGCCCAGAAATAGACTCCCACAATTATAGTCAACTAACCTCTAAGAAAGAAGCAGAGGCAATACAATGGATCAAAGTTAGTCTTTTCAACAAGTATGCTGAAATAACTGACATCCACGTGCAAAAATTGAATCTAGACACAGACCTCACACCCTTCACACAAATTAACGCCAAATGGATCAGACAAATGTAAAATGCAAAACTATAAAGTTACTGAAATACAACATAGGAGAAAACCTAGATGACCTTGGATATGGCAATGACTTTTTAGATACAACACCAAAGGCATGACCCATGAAAGAAATAATTGATCAGCAGAGCTTCATTAAAATTTTAAAATTCTGCTCTGTGAAAGACAACATCAACAGATTTAGAAGACAAGCCATGGACTGGGAGAAAAAATTTGCAAAAGACACATCTGATAAAGGACTGTTATCCAAAATATACAAAGAACTCTAAAAACTCAACAATAAAAAACCAAACAACCTGATTTAAAAATGGGCCAAAGACCTTAACAGATACCTCACCAAAGAAGATATAAAGATGGCAAATAACCATATGAAAAGATGCTCCACATCATATTCCATCAGGGAAATGCAAAATAAAAAAATGATGAAGTATTACTGCATACCTATTAAAATGGCCAAAATCTGGAACACTGACAACATTAAATTTTGGTGAGGATGTAGAGCAACAGGAACTCTCGTACATTGTTGATGGAGATGCAAAATGGTACAGCGACTTTGGAAGACAGTTAGGTGTTTTCTTAAAAAACTAAACATACTCATATCATACAATCCAGCAATTGCACACCCTGGTATTTCAAAGGTGTTAAAAACACATCCATAAAAAAACCTGGGCATAGGTGTTTGTCTATAGCAGCTTTATTCATAATTGCCAAAACTTGCAAGCAACCAAGATGTCCTTCACTAGGTGGAAGGATAAATAAACTGTGGTATGTCCAGATAATGGAATATTACTCAATGCAAAAAAGAAATGAGCTATCGAGCCGTTAAAAGACATGGAGGAATCTTGGATGCATATTGCAAGTGAAAGAAGCCAATCTGAAGAGACTGCATACAGTATGATATTCTGGAAAAGGCAAAACTATGGAGACAATAAAATAATCAGTGTTTTCCAGGGGTAAGGGAGGGATGAATAGGCAGAGCACAGAGGATATTTAGGGAAGTGAAAATACTCCATATAATATTGTAATGATTGACATGTGTCATTATGTTTGTCCAAACCCATAGAATGTACAACAAGAGTGAACCCTATGGTAAAGTAGAGACTGGGTGATTATGATATGTCAGTGTAGGTTCATACCTGTTTAAAAAAATAAAAAATACCATATGGTGAGTGATGTTGATAATGGGAGAGGTGATGGTTATAGGGCGGGAAGGAATAGATGGGTCCTGTACCTCTTCTTTAACTTTGTTGTAAACCTAAAACTGTTCTTAAAAATAAACCCTTTAAAAGATAACAATGGCAGGAATGGCCAAGATGACAGAGCAGGAAGACACTGGGCTCACCATGTTCCACAGGCACACCAAAATTACAACTATCTACAGAGCAACTACCAATGACACCAACATGAAAATTAGCAGAAAAGATCTTCTACAACTAAAGATATAAAGAAGGAACCCAATAAGATGACTAGGAGGGGTGGAGAGGAAGTATAGTCAAAACCCACACCCAGGGCGGGTGGCCTATGAAAAAGAAGACAATCATAATTGCAGAGATTTTCCCCAAGGGGCAAGGGGTCTGAGCCTAACATCTGGCTCCCCAGCCTGGGGTCCTGCACCAGGAAGATGAATGCCAGAACATTTGGTTTTGAAGACCAGTAGAACTTGTTTTGGGGAGACTCAGAATGTTGTAGGAAACAGAGACTCCACTCTTAAAGGGCATACACAAAATCTCACAACTCCAAGGCTCAGGGCAGGAATCGTAATATGAAAGGTCCCTAGATCAGACCTACTTGCTGATCTTGGAGAGCCTCCCAAAGAGGCAGGAGGAAATTGGGACTCAGCTGGGGACATAGACACTGAAAATTTTGGGGAGTTTAGTTTACCACAAGGACACTGGTGTGGGCAACTACTATTTTGGAGTCCTTTGTCTAGTTTATTAACACTGGGACCCAGCCCACCCACTAGCTGGTTGGCACCAGTTCTGGGATAACCCAGGCCAAGAAGCTAGCCACACAGGGACACAGCTCCACCCACCATCAGGCTGCCTGCTATAGCCTCCCTGAGCTCCCCAGCTGCCACAGACCCCAACCTCACCCACTGGAGACACAGGACTTGGCTCTACCTACAAGTGGGCTGGCACTACCTTGCTACCACCATGGCCCTGCAGCCAGCCATGTTGGAACCCAGCCCACTGACCAGCAGGCCAGTACCAGCCCTGAGATACCCAGGGCCCCAGCCTTACCCACTAGTGGGCCAATACCAGCCTCAGGACACCTTGGACCCCGAAAAGCTTCAATTTCTGCCATTTCAATATAGTTAAAGACTGAAAGCCTTAGGTTAGTTTTCCAGGTGGAATTTTCTTGGGTGTACACAAGAAGACACACACACAGGTACGCACACACACACAATCTATTATTATTTAAGTTGGTTTCTTTTGGCACTTGATGTTTAGAAAAAATCAACCTTAACCATTTTATGTGGATGTTAATATCAGAGATGGCCCAGACTTATTTCAAGTTCTAGAACTGCTTTCTATATTGGGCCTGAAGAGGGCCACTGATCATGAGACTCACAAGTGTGACAGTCCTGGATCTTTTCTGACAACCTCCACAAAGGCCTGCGTATAAAGTACCTGGAAGGTCTTATTCTTCTGCACCCTCAACTCTTCTATGTGGACATCTATTCTGTTGGAGGGCTTAAATGTCAGGAGGGCTGTATTCAATTCCTTACCACCACATCAATCTTTTTCTGTTATCACCTATCCCCTACCCTCACCCTTTGTGTCTCCATTCCCCACTTCCCCATCAGGTTGGCCTGAAGAAAGCAATTCATCAGTCATTTATAAGTGTGAAGTTCACCTCCTGCGGCTGGATCCTGGGCTATCTTTTTCCCCCATGCTAACGATGAATGTCTCTTTGCAGGCATTTCAGGTATCTTGTCTTCATGGTCATGATCTTCATTAGGCTGCTGGGTTATGTGCTTTTCTACCTGCAGTACATAAACCCAGACCTCTTTGTGGATGCGCTGCCCACGGTAATGAGCAGAGACACCTTGAAGAGGCTGAGGGACATCTTATTTCCCTTCCTCACTCTAGAGGTAGAAGAAGTTCTACCACATTAGTCTGGAGTGACCTGGGGCTTCACACTGCACCCAAGCGGAGAGGGGGCCATGGCTGTGGCCCCAATTGGGGGATGGGCCAGGAAGGAAGTGGAGCTTTGACTCAGAGCTGCTGCTTTGACATCTGACCTCTTCATTTCATTCTCTTCCCTCGTTTTTTCTCCAGAGTGTCTCTCTTTCAAATAAAAAATATGTTTGATCAGAGTTCACTGTGTTGGTCTGTGAATTTGGTCTGTGAGTCCTTTAGGGAAGATAACAACGCATTATCTTCCCTAAAGCTTTTATTTTATATTATGCTATGCCTTACAGGAGTGGGATATCCTGAAAAGCTGACCTTTTACATGTCCTTGGATGGTTACTCATTCTCAATTGAGAAGAAAATTACCCTAAAATTCAAGTGCTTTAATAAATTCAAATCGTAATTCAAATGCCATCCCTCCCATAATGCCTCCTCTGACCCCTCCCAACCCAAGACAGCCCCACTTGCCTTCTTCTGAATGCTGCTGGCACCTTCTCTGGGCTTCCCTTACCGCCCTGCCCACTTGTGCCTTGTAGTGTTGTTACTGTGTGTCCTGACGGCAGGGCTTCTGACCCCTTGATTCTGTATCATCCCTCATGGCCCCAAGAACAGTGTCTTTACAAAGATCCCTTGAAGAATTTGTAATTCCCTTCTGTGATATCTGGAGGGTAACAGCTGGAACCATGAGCCTAGACCTGTATTATGAGAGCTCTTTCTTTTGCTGGTACGGCCAACTGGGCATTGGCAGTAGACAGGGAAGGGAGGTAGAAGGATGTGGCACAAAACACGAGGTTGTGTGACCAGCTGGTGGTGTCTACTGGGTACCAGAGCTCAATGGTGGAGGCACCTTCATTTGGCAGCTCCTTCCTCCTGTGCATTCCTGAGGTTCTTGCTTTCTGCTGACTTTCCTCCTTCCAAGACCAATCCTGACAAAGGTTTTTTGTTTGTTTGTTTGTTTTTGCGGTACGCGGGCCTCTCACTGTCATGGCCTTTCCCGTTGCGGAGCACAGGCTCCTGACGCGCAGGCTCAGCGGCCATGGCTCACGGGCCCAGCCGCTCTGCGGCATTGGGATCTTCCCGGACTGGGGCACGAACCCGTGTCCCCTGCATCAGCAGGCGGACTCTCAACCATTGCGCCACTGTGGTGCGCCACTGTGGTGCGCCACTGTCAGGGAAGTCCCTGACAAAGGTTTTAACTGAATTTCACTTGCACAGCAATGTCAGGGTGGAAGAGACATACTGTATGTTTGCTTTGGCTGCCGACATAACACTATCCCACGTTTTCTTTTGGGGGTCTAAGGAGGAAAGGGTGAATGTTCTCAGAAGGCTCCTAAAAAAATGAAAAGCTGATCAACACTACCCTCTTGTGGCCGGATACAAGCTCTATTGCATTTCAGAGGCTTCCCTCCAAAGGGCAGGAGTGTGATCAGCAAGTTGAAGCAGAAAGATGGATCTTGGACAATTCTTTGAGCTCCAATAAGTACAGTTAGTATTCATTCATTCATTCAACCAAGATTCGTTGAACCTCTTCCTTGGGCCAGGCAGTATTCCAGGTGCTGGGATTATAGCAATGAATGCAACAGACAAAAATCTCTGCTCACATTGTAGTGGGTAGATACAGATAATAAATAATTAAAATATAAAAATATCAGATGATACTAGGATATATTAAAAAGTTAGATGGGGGAGGAGGGCGGGAATGATGATGAGCAGAAGTTACAATGCTCCCTTGAGAAGTAGTGTTATAACCAAGACCTGAAGGTGATGAAGGAGGCATATGGATACCAGGGGGGTAGTACGGCCAATAGGGAGAGAGCAAGTATGTGGCCTTGAACGTGGAGTGTGCCCCTTGGTGCGTTTGAGGTTCCTTTGCTGATTCCCTGCTCACACCTCTGTAATGGTCCCTTCTTTAAACTCTCTTCATTGGAATCCTCCGAGCTGAGTTCTGGTTCCTGCCAAGACCCTGGCTGATCCACTGTTCACTGTCAGAGGCATGCCTTAGGCTGGAGGATTTCAGCATTTGGGTGATTCTAAACTAAAGGTGTATGTGAAGAAAACGCCTGCAACTGGCCAAGAGATGTATCCACAGAGTATTATTTCCTGAGTCATTCCCATGTCTGGTCACAGTCCCTCATAAGGAAAAGGAAGACCTAGGCTCTCCTCCACTACCCAGCCCTTCCCACCAACACGTTCTAGACAAATGTGGGTCCGTCCCAACATTCAAGACTGGCTAGGAAATACTGGCTTAGGAAAATTGCGACTAGGTAGCCCCTCACTTGCAGTCAGCGTTTCATTGGGGATTTGAAACCTTAAAGTTGTATTGGAAATCCATGTTACAGAAGCACAGCAGGCTTTTCTGCCACCCGGAGAGCCTGCCTCCAAGTAGGAAGCTGGCTCCAGAAGGGCCTGGTTGGCACTCAAAAGTCTGGGAAGCAGAAGAGAGGTTACTGCTGCTTTAAATGAGCAGTGCTAAGCTGGACATCCCACTTCCGGCAACTGGGAGCTTATCACACCCAAACCCCACATGTCCATCAGTTTCTGAAAGATTTTAACAAAATAATTAACTCACCTAGCACAACAAAGGGCACATGCAGAGCATTCAACAGCACAAGTTTCCTTTCTTATATTAAAGTTTGCCTTCATCTAGCAGTTAATCTTATATAGCAACACAGCAAATTGACCGCCTTTCTATTTTAGTCACTAAAATGAACAGCCTTCTGTTCTCCAAATGAACATTCCCAAGTCCTCTAAGCTGTCACATGACATGGCCTCTAGATCTTGTATTATCTTATTTACCCTTCCCTGGCACCTACCGAGCTGAACAGAATACTACAGATGAGGTCTGACTGGCACAGTACAGTAGCCCTATTCTCCTTTTAGTTTAAACAGTATGACTTTACTAATGCTGCCTAAGATTTCATTAGCCATTTTGGCAAATGTATCACACAAAGATATGAGCTTGGAGTCAACTGAGATTCTTAATCTTCTTTGGACATGAGTTACTTTTATCCTATATCTTCTCTGTTTTGTATTTGTACAGATTAAACAAAAAATACTGATAAAACCATATTAAAAACCATGTAGGATTTAACCACTTGCCCTATTAAATTTCATCTGTTGGTTTGGATGCTTCCTTTCAGTCTGTTGCAATCATTCAAAACCCTGATTCTATGGAGGAATTAACTGGCCCATTTAATGACCAGAGACACCTGGTAGAAGAGAAACTGCTGAACTTTGGATGGAGAGAGGCTTGAGTGTCAAATCTCCTTTGGCCTTGTAGTAATTGTTGACCCCAGGCAGGTAGTTAACCCTTGCTTTAAAGTGGCTAATTATACTCTCCCCCAGGAAACTGTTACAGCAGCTGCCAAGTTTGTTTTTTTTTTTTTTTTTTTCTTTCAGTATTCTGAAACGGAATGTCTTTGGGTCTGAAGGCTTGAGGCACTTTCCTTATACCTTCTCACCTATCTTAAAATCTGATTACCTGTTAACTATTTTGGACTATCTTTTTTTAGCATGCTAAATATCAATTTCCTTGATAGAGAAGGCTGATGTGGAATAGGATTCTTACCTTTTAACATTACACCCCATACCCTAAGGAGTAGCCTACCCTTAGTCTCTCCTGTTCCAAACATAACATTAAACATGTCTTTTTTTGGGCTTCCCTGGTGGCGCAGTGGTTGAGAGTCCGCCTGCCGATGCAGGGGACACGGGTTCGTGCCCCGGTCCGGGAAGATTCCACATGCCGCGGAGCGGCTGGGCCCGTGAGCCATGGCCGTTGAGCCTGAGCGTCCGGAGCCTGTGCTCTGCAACGGGAGAGGCCACAACAGTGAGAGGCCCGCGTACCGCAAAAAAAAAAAAAAAAAAAAGTCTTTTTAAAAGAAAAATAATGCACTTTATAATATCTTTTTGCAAACCCCAGTGTTGTCTTGAAAGAAGCACCGAATAAGGAAGCAAGCCTTGGAACCTAGTCCCAGCCTTTCTGTTATGTAGCTGATTTTCTACAAGTCACCATACCCTCTCTGGGCCTGATTTCTGAGTGCCTTCCGAGACCATTGTGCTGACATTCTTTGGTTTTACGAACTAGTCCATTCAGGTCTTTGCATGAGTGAGAAACAACCCTCCTCCTAACCTTCTGTAAGCCTGTCAGGCTTCAGCTCTCCCAGTGATCTTAGCCCTTTCCTGGCCTTTCTTCTTCCCCAGGGAATCCCTCTGGAAGCCTCAAATTGCTTCCATCACTTTTCATCATCAGGAGTTTTCAGAGGGTGGTGCTTCTATAATTCTTCTTGAGAAGAAACAGTGTTTCTATTAACTCTAAGAAGGAGTTAAGAAGTTTGGTTTAGATTGGGATTGACATATATACACTATTGACACTATGTATAAAATAGATGACTAATGGTAACCTACTGTATAGCACAGGGAACTCTACTCAGTGCTCTGTGGTGGCCTAAATGGAAAGGAAATCCAAAAATGAGGGGATACATGTATATGTATAGCTGATTCACTTTGCTGTACAGCAGAAACTAACACAACATTGTAAAGCAAGTATACTCCAATAAAAATGAATTTAAAAAAAGAAGTTTGGTTTAAAGTTCTAGTTCAACAAACATTTCCTGAGTTCCTACTATGTGCCAGGCACTGCACAATCAGTGCACTGGGATGTGGAGACGGAAGTGGGAACAGTTGAAGAAATAAGCAATAAATCATGCTCTCAAAGACTCAACTGTGTGGTGGATCAACATCAAGTTTAGATGTAACTCTGAAGTTTTCTGAACTATAAACACTGACTTAATGGGGGCTCAGAACTATCAATAACCACAGTTACTGATCATCAACTGTACTGCAGATACTGCATTAGATACTTCCTATGGTCTCCATTTCACAGTTTGGTGAACTGCCTGAGATTATCCAGATAGTAAATGGTAGAGCCAGGGCTCACAGGCCACCTCTGGATTCCCCCAGGAAACACGAAAGGAAAGTAAGAAAGAGTGATCAAGACCCTTGAAGTCATCTTCAAATATAATATTGATCTGCCAAGTACTAGAACTGTTGAATCAGTAAGTGTAATCCGTTACTTTTCCATTACTTATTTTCCTCTCTCCTCTGTAGTCTGTTTAAAGTTACTATAGAGATCCGGTATCATCCCTTTCACGGTCTTAAATTTTCCTTTGGAGCTGAATTATCCCTCTAGTTTAATGATTCCCATTCAAATAAAAAAATGCCTTGGAAAAATGCTTTATCAAGGCCATTGAGGGCCATTCATACCTTAGTATAAATACAAAGTGGAAGAACTGAGTTTTACAGGGGGAGGAGAGGAGCTGAAAGAAATGTTAAGAGTGCTGTCACCTGAAGGTGGGTGAGGGTGTTGTATCGAGGGAGGAACAGGGAAGCTGTTCCTTAGTCATTATTAGTCATTATTCTAAGTAATCATTAGGATAATGACTCTACCAAGAGCAGCTTTGCCTGAAATACCCCTTGGGGAGCCCAAGTGAAAGCTTAGTTCTCACACATAGCCACACCACTCCCAGGTTACAGGTTTTAGTATAAAATAATTGAACCTGGAGGGAACCCAGCCCTGTCCAGGGGTGCCGTTGTCCCCTGCAGATTGCTCTCTTGCAAAGCCCAGTTGAATTGTTCCTGGTGGGTCTTTCTCCCACCTTCCGTATATACTCACCAGTTAGAACTGCACCAGATCTTTTGAAATCCTTGCCTTTACACCATTGTCATTCTCCCCCTGTGTGTGCGTGCCAACTTGAAAGCACAACGTTAGTTGCTTCCTCTGGGAGTTCAACGAGTTTGAAACTGAGGGCTCTATGGTCCCTGAGCTCAAGAGCCACCAGCTCTGTTGCAGGAACCACGAACGGGCAGGTGCTGCTCCCTCCACTTGCTCCGACAGGTAGAAGACTTCCCTGCTGCTGTCCTAAAGGCTCTCAGCTAGCAAAGCTGCCCTAACGTGCAGTTGTCTACCGTTTGCCATCAGTGTGTGGGAGACTGGCCCCCGCTTGGAGCTCAGAATTTACTTTTCTTCTGGGACATTTGTTGGCAGGTTTGTGAAGCCTGAGGCTATCCTCAGCCGCACTGAACTAATTC
The DNA here is from genome assembly GCF_964165515.1 of Mesoplodon bidens. Lineage (NCBI taxonomy): Eukaryota > Metazoa > Chordata > Mammalia > Artiodactyla > Ziphiidae > Mesoplodon > Mesoplodon bidens. The sequence goes on along the minus strand of NC_138178.1, from coordinate 101,181,558 downwards.
GCAGAGGAGTGAAATGAGCAAAGGCAGTGATTTTCAGCAGCTACTAAAAGTTACAATTCAGGGGGTGGTGAGCTGGGACGGAGGTGAAGGCTGGGGCATAGCAGAGAGAAACGTCCAAGAGGGTCTAATGAAAAGGGGAGTGGATTTCCTGTCTATTGATCCCTCCTTTTGCTAGAATTTTCCTGCTGCAAATGTAGGTGGTTAGGAGATTCTCTACCTTCCAGGCCAGTTTAACCTGGAACTACATTTGCAGTCAACTTTAAACAAAACCACATGACACTTTAAACTCTGTACAGTTCACAGTCAGTGCTTCAGTCTGGAAATAAATAAGAGGTAAATTTGAGATAAGGTGCTAGAAGATCCACCTGCTTCTCTAGGCAGGGTCTGAGTATCTCTGGTCTAGGAAATTGACAAGTCAACAAAAGCATGGAGCCCAGTGGATCCGTGACTTCCTATGTAATGAGAAACCTACCCTCTCCCCGGGGCTTTGTCCTGTTGGGAAGATCACCACTGACCAATCTTATAAGAAAAAATGTCAAGTCAACAAATTTTCATGTCCTTCCTACCTACACTACTGTGCTAGGAAAAATAGGCACAGCAGAATTGTGTATTTGATTATATAATTTCTACCTTGAAAGAGTTTATAATCTACTAGCAACTAATAAAAAGTCCTTAGTAACTGTAAGGCAAAGCAAAGTGAGGTGAGTACCATTAAGAGGATACAGAGTGTCAAAGAGGCTCAAAGGAGATAGTTATACCTAGAGCAGGAAGGAAGGATGGGAAGGTGTCATTTGATATAAGCTTTGACAGAGAGATAGGATTTCTACCCTCAGAGATAGAGGAGGAAGGGCTTTCTGAGGGAAGATGAGAAATGGTGATTCAAATACTCCCCAGGCTTTTTTTTTTTTTTTTTTTTCTTTGCGGTACGCTGGCCTCTCACTGCTGTGGCCTCTCACTGCTGTGGCCTCTCCCGTTGCGGAGCACAGGCTCCGGACGCGCAGGCTCAGCGGCCATGGCTCACGGGCCCAGCCGCTCCGCGGCATGTGGAATCTTCCCGGACCGGGGCACGAACCCGTGTCCCCTGCATCGGCAGGCGGACTCTCAACCACTGCGCCACCAGGGAAGCCCTCCCCAGGCTTTTAAATAAACTGATCTAAACTGCCCAGGGAGAGGGTGGAGTGCCACTAATCCTTTGAACATGGAAAGAAAATTCTCCCAGGAGAGAAAATATTAACAGCAGCTTACTTGATTACTAATTGTTTAAGAAATGTTATTAATTATTCACTTACATTTGGTTTGCAGGAAAGAGTTCCAAAGCGGATTCAGTAAACATTTGTCTTCAATGGATTAGATATTGACAAGATTGGAGGGAGAATTTCTCTGATAATCCTGCGCGTCCCCGTACGCGAAGGGCAAGGAGAGACCGAAGAGGCGAATCACTCCAGATTGGTAAATGGCAGTTTAATAAGCAAGAAATTTACATATGAGGCTTGTCTTAGGTGGTCACGAGATGAGTAGATCTCCACACCCACCCTCCAGAATCTTAAAGTTTATGTAGCGGCTTTAGCGGGGGTTCCGTCGTGTATACCGTCCAGATGGTCTCAACAACACCTTGCATTTTCAAGACTATGTCCTTGAGGTATCTTCTAGTTTTGGAGTGGGGGGCTGGGGAGCAGACGAAATACACATTCCAAGGACAGGGGAGGGGTGAGGAGCCTCTGATTGCCCAGGTCCAGCTCATGGGTCAATCAGTAGTCATCTCATTTCAATGATCTCATCCAACACTTAAATTCTTAAACCTTCAAGGCCAGCGATTCTAGAGATACTCAGACCAAAGTGAAACATTATTTAGTAAAGAGGAGAAAAAGGGAAAGAACATTCTGTGAGTCCGTGGAAGAGCAATTCAGTTACTTCCTTTACAACAGAGACTCCCATTAGAGACCATTAGAGAGGAATACATAAGAATCATCTGGGGATATTTTAAAATAGTAGTGCCTGGGCCCCAACCTCAGATATCTTGATTTCATTTAAGGTCATTGATAGTTTTGAAAAGCCCGCCACCCTCATCCCAGGTGATTCCAATATACAGCCAATGCTGAGAGCCACTGCTCTAAAAGCATTTAGAGTAACGTCCAGGCTCTTTATGCAAAGAGAAAGGTGGGGACAGCTATTTCCAAATTGGGAAAGTAAGTGAGAAGAAGCAGGTACATCTCTATGTGGGAAGAGAGAGTTCACCTCAATATGCAGCCACCCATCTGATCATTCTCTCTTCATATTTACAGCTGCTTTGGCATCTTCCAACTGGGTCTACATTTGCTGCCACCTACCTCAAATTGATAAGAATAGTTTCTTTACCATAGTGATTTTTTTTTCTATTGCATAGAGTATAGAGATCAGGGTAAAGCAAAACCTTACCCTTTCCAAATGTGGGAGCCAGAATCATGTCCCCCAGGATATCCACATCTTATTCACTGGAACCTATAAATGTGTGACTCACATGAGACTTTGCAGATATGAATAATGGATCATATCTGAGGATCTTGAGATGGGGAGATTATCCTCTATTTTCCAAGTGGGCCTGATGTAATCACAAGGGTTGTTTCAAGTGAAAGAGGAAAGGAGAGTCATAGTTGGAGGAGATATGATGACAGAAGCAAAGGTCAGAGCAAAGGCTTTGAATATGGGAGGGGCCATGAGCCAAGAAACAGAGGCAGCACCTAGAAGCTGCTAAATATTTTACTTACATTAACTTATTTAACCCTCATAACAATGCTATTCCACAGGTCCTCTTGTTGCCCTGTTTTATGGAGGAAAAGCCAGAGACTGTGAGGGTTGAGATTTGTATTTCTTAAAATCTGAAATGTCACGAATTAGAAGATGCACCATTATATCATGTGCCACTAGGAAAAGCCAGAGACTGTGAGGGTTGAGATTTGTATTTCTTAAAATCTGAAATGTCACGAATTAGAAGATGCACCATTATATCATGTGCCACTAGGAAAAAAAAAAAGATACTGCTAATTAAACTATGACATCAACAACACACAGCATTTTCAGTTCTAATTCAAAAATCACAAAATAAATGAGATACGATTTTCCATGTGGTAACTTTTACATTGCATTGTAGAAAGATCAAATATGAAATTCTTTAAAACGTGCTTTACTTTTAAAAGTTTCTGTTTGGAGCCCTTACATCTGCACTGTTCAGCATGGTAGCCACCAGCCACATATGCCTAGTCCAAAATGAGATGTGAGGGAGGGGTAAAATAAATAAGATTTCAAGGGCTTAGAATGGTTAAAAAAGAAAAAAAAATTGGGCTTCCCTGGTGGCACAGTGGTTGAGAGTCCGCCTGTCGAGGCAGGGGACACAGGTTCGTGCCCCGGTCCGGGAAGATCCCACATGCCACGGAGTGGCTGGGCCCGTGGGCCATGGCCGCTGAGTCTGCGCGTCCAGAGCCTGTGCTCCGCAACAAGAGAGGCCACAACAGTGAGAGGCCCGCGAACCGCGAAAAAGAAAAAAAATTGAATATCTCACTAGTAATTTTCTGTATTGATTACATACTGCAGTGATATAATATTGTGGATTTATTGGATTAGATAATATATAACACTAAAATTACTTTTACCTGTTTGTTTTTACCTTTTAATGTGGCCTCTAAAGTATTAAAATTTTCACATGTGCCTTGCATTCTATTGCTGTTAGATAGCACTGCCTTAAAGCATGTGAGTAATTCACCTATTGGGTAAAACAGCACAATACTGATGTTATGTGCCACGGACCAGCCGGACGAAGAACACCAAACCGACCAGAGCCAGAAGGGAAGGGGTAAGGAACTGAAACAGCACTGACGAATGGGGTCAGAAGGACCAAGACAACTGATGGTTGCAAGGCAAATTTTATTGTGCTACAGTTGCAGATTATATAGACTAGAAAAGGGAAGGTTGCCAGATGGTGGTTTACATTATCTGAAGACTGTCTTGGCTCAAGGTTAACTTCCCTGGGAGAAAACCCATAAACCCAGAATCATCCAAAATAACCTGCACATCTGACCATTTGGTCTTTAGATGTCCAGGGGGGAGACAGCTTTGCTTATCTCATTTTACATTCTCTCTGATCTCTGGGCCCTGGTGATTTATCTCCCATGGAATGGAACAAGGAGGGGAACAAGTAGGGACAGTCCCTTCGAGCAGCGGTGGCATGCCTGGCACATCCACAGCCTGCTGTCATGGCTGACTGCTTCCCACAGTTATGGAGCTATTTTGTGCCTTCTTCCAGAGGAAAAAGTATGATATCCACAAAATCAGGGTGAAGTGAGTGTGTGTGTGTGTGTGTGTGTGTTGTTGGAAGTAGAAGGTATCAGGGCAAGATGCCCTTTTAGGTTTTCATTTTGGAATTCACTTTAAATTTTTTTTATTTCATGAAGATGTACACAACATAAAATTTACTATTTTAACCATCTGTAAATATATGTCAGTCGCATTAAGTATATTCACAATATTGTGCAACCATCAACACTATCCATCTCCAGAACTGAAACTCTATACCCATTAAACAATAACTCCCCATTTTCTCTGCTCCCAGCCTCTGGCAACCATCATTCTACTTTTTGTCTTTATGAATTTGATTTTATACCTCATATAATTAGAATTATACTATTATGTCCTTTTGTATCTGGCTTATTTCACTTAGTATAGTGTCCTCAAGGTTCCATTTGTGTATATGTCACATTTTGTTTATCCATTCATCTGTTCATGGATGCAGTATGTCACTTTGCACTTGCTGTGTTACTTATAGTCGTTCCACTTCTTCTTTTTTTTTTTTTTTTTTGTGGTACGCGGGCCTCTCACTGTTGGGGCCTCTCCCGTTGCGGACCACAGGCTCCGGACGCGCAGGCTCAGCAGCCATGGCTCACGGGCCCAGCTGCTCTGTGGCATGTGGGATCTTACCGGACTGGGGCACGAACCCGTGTCCCCGGCATCGGCAGGCGGACTCTCAACCACTGCGCCACCAGGGAAGCCCTCTCATAGTCTTTTGTAGAGTCTATTGGACATCTTATGGCATAGCACCTCTTAATAGATTGGTTTTAATGATTTGCACTTTTCAGAGCTCTTTTCAAATTGGGCACTTTTTGGAGGAAGCAGGAGTACATATTCTTTGCCACACTGTCAATAGATTTCGTTAAGTTAGAAGAAACTTTGTTAACAAATGATTTGGCACCAGGCCATACAGACAAGACAGTTCTATTGAGATGCTGAATTCTCATGCTAGAACTTAAGATGAGGAACCCAGTGTTATTCTACTATATTTATTCAGTGCCTCCTGTCTACAGCCTTGGGAAACAGACATTCTACAAGGTTACTAGGTTCTGCTGAATCTGTGCCTAGCAAACCAGGAACCAGGAATCAAAACCTTTTCCTCCTGCAATGTCTCTCCGGTGTCATCTCTTGACAGGTTGACACTTGGTCAGTTGGTAAAGGAACAATGTTGGAGAAGCCAAGATCTATTTTCACAGAGCAGGCAAAAAGGATGAATTTGGAGCTCAGAGTCAATAATCTTTAACTGGCACAAAAACTTAGATGAGTGGTGGGAAAACACCTATACAAGCCATAGAGTGATAAACTGAGCAATCCTAGTCTCACAGACAGGGAGTGAAGGGAGTTTGTTAGGCATGAGGGAAGAAAGCTCTAGTGATATGTAAAAGAATATTTGTTTTTTGAAGACCCCAAAATGCCCTTGGTAACCTGAAATGAATTAACAGGAAAACCCTGGCTGCTATGAGCAAAAATGTTTAGTGGTCCATCTCTCCTGCCCAGTGGGTGAGACCATATATGTTCTTTCAGCAAATATTTAATGAACACCTACTAGGGGCAACTATTCCTCTAGTTACCAAGGAGACAGTGGTAAACAAGGTAGACATGGTACCCAACCTCTTGGCCCTTAAAATAAGACAATGAATAAGAAGCAATTAAAGCAACAGACTATTAACAAAACAATAAATAACAAGCAAATTGAATCAGATGAGAAAGATGATATATGCAGAAAACATTCTGGCTGATGTTATAAAAATAACTGGGGAAAAGGGCCAGCTGAATTGGATGGGGTACACTGGAAAGGTCCTCTACCTTAAATTCTCTGACATTCAAATTCAGAATTAAAGGATGAGCAAGAGCTAGGCAATTGAAAGCCAAGGGAAAAGCACTCCAAGAAGAAAGAAGAGCAAGGGCAAAGGCCTTGAGGCAGGAAACAACTGGCTTTACTCAGAGTGGAGCTGGGAGGAAAGACGAGATGCAGGGAGATGAAGTGGGAAGGAAGGGAAAGCATTTCTTATCAACACTGGGAATACACTAAGGCCAGCTCATATCCCTGCAGCAGACAGAAGTGTGATAGAAAGCAGAGCCTTAGGGTTCCATAAAGAGAAAGAAATCATCTGATAACTTCAGCATGGATGGTGTGATGTGTCTGTATCAGATTAGGTTAAGCTACAGCCCAGCTTTAGCTGCTGTTCCAGTCATAGTGCAGCTGGCCTTGAGCGTCAGCAAGCATCTAATGAGAAGGCCTACATTCTAAAGGCAACAACTCCATGCACTTCTCTTATCCATCACCCAATCAACACCAGAAGCTTGGGTAATGAAATAAATTTCAAAAATGAGTTTATCTATAAAATTAATAACTAGTTAATAGCTTAAATATTAGAAATTTGGCTTTTACTGTTGAAATTAAGGGTATGCAGTTTTGTGACTGGCCAAATTTTTTTTTTTTTGGATTTCCAAATGATTTCTGAAGTCCAAAGGGCAATATAATGCATAATAATATTTTACAAAGGTGACTGAAACCATATCTATTCTGTACAATGCATTTATAAAAGTGGGACATGCAAAGCAAGAAGAAATGTCATCTGGAAATATTGAAAGTTATAAAATAAAACTGCATTTTCTCAATTCCACCCCTTCATGATCCCCCCCTTTTTTAAAGTATCAATAAACATAAATTTTATTTTATTTATTTTTTTATACAGTAGATCCTTATAAGTTATCCATTTTATACATATAAGTGTATATATTGTCAATCCCAATCTCCCAATTCATCCCACCACCACCCCCAACACCCCACCACTTTCCCCCCTTGGTGTCCATACGTTTGTGCTCTACATCTGTGTCTCTATTTCTGCCCTGCAAACCAGTTCATCTGTACCATTTTTCTAGGTTCCACATACATGCGTTAATATATGATATTTGTTTTTCTCTTTCTGACTTACTTCACTCTGTATGACAATCTCTAGATCCATCCATGTCTCTACAAATGACCCAATATCGTTCCTTTTTATGGCTGAGTAATATCCCATTGTATATATGTACCACATCTTCTTTATCCATTCGTCTGTCAATGGGCATTTACGTTGCTTCCATGGAAGCAACGTTGTAAATCCTGGCTATTGTAAATAGTGCTGCAACATTAGGGTGCATGTGTCTTTTTCAATTACGGTTTTCTCTAGGTATATGCCCAGTAGTGGGATTGCTGGGTCATATGGTAATTCCATTTTTAGTTTTTTAAGGAAACTCCACAATGTTCTCCATACTGGCTGTAACAATGTACAGTCCCACCAACAGTGCAAGAGGATTCCCTTTTCTCCACACCCTCTCCAGCACTTGTTGTTTGTAGATTTTCTGATGATGCCCATTCTAACTGGTGTGAGGTGATACCTCATTGTACTTTTGATTTCCATTTGTCTATTAATTAGTGATGTTGAGCAGGTTTTCATGTGCTTCCTGATCATCTGTATGTCTTCTTTGGAGAAACGTCTATTTAGGTCTTCTGCCCATTTTTTGATTGGGTTGTTTATTTTTTTAATATTGAGCTGCATGAGCTGTTTATATATTTTGGAGATCAATCCTTTGTCCATTGATTCATTTGCAAATATTTTCTCCCATTCTGAGGGTTGTCTTTTTGTCTTGTTTATGGTTTCCTTTGCTGTGCAAAAGCTTTTAAGTTTCATTAAGTCCCATTTGTTTATTTTTGTTTTTATTTCCATTACTCTAGGAGGTGGATCAAAAAATATCTTGCTGTGATTTATGTCAAAGAGTGTTCTTCCTATGTTTTCCTCTAAGAGTTTTATAGTCTCCAGCCTTACATTTAGGTCTCTAATGCATTTTGTGTATATTTTTGTGTATGGTGTTAGGGAGTGTTCTAATTTCATTCTTTTACGTGTAGTTGTCCAGTTTTCCCAGCACCACTTATTGAAGAGACTGTCTTTTCTCCAGTGTATATACTTACCTCCTTTATCATAGATTAGTTGCCCATAGGTATGTGGGTTTATCTCTGGGCTTTCTATCCTGTTCCATTGATCTATATTTTTGTTTTTGTGCCAGTACCATATTGTCTTGATTACTGTAGCTTTGTAGTATAGTCTGAAGTCAGGGAGACTGATTCCTCCAGCTCCGTTTTTCTTTCTCAAGATTGCTTTGGCTATTCGGGGTATTTTGTGTTTCCTACAAATTGTGAAATTTTTTCTTCTAGTTCTGTGAAAAATGCCAGTGGTAGTTTGATAGGGATTGCATTGAATCTGTAGATTGCTCTGGATAGTACAGTCATTTTCACAATGTTGATTCTTCCAATACAAGAACATTGTATATCTCTCCATCTGTTTGTATCGTCTTTAATTTCTTTCATCAGTGTCTTAGAGCTTTCTGCATACAGGTCTTTTGTCTCCCTAGGTAGGTTTATTCCTAGGTATTTTATTCTTTTTGTTGCAATGGTAAATGAGAGGGTTTCCTTAATTTCTCTTTTAGATTTTTCATCATTAGTGTATAGGAATGCAAGAGATTTCTGTGCATTAATTTTGTATCATGCAACTTTACCAAATTCATTGATTAGCTCTAGTAGTTTTCTGGGGGCATCTTTAGGATTCTCTATGTGTAGTATCATGTCATCTGCAAACAGTGACAGTTTTACTTCTCCTTTTCCAATTTGGATTCATTTTATTTCTTTTTCTTCTCTGATTGCCGTGGCTAGGACTTCCAAAATTAAGTGTGTGTTTTTTTGGGTTTTTTTTGCGGTACATGGGCCTCTCAATGTTGTGGCCTCTCCTGTTGTGGAGCACAGGCTCCAGAGGCACAGGCTCAGCGGCCATAGCTTATGGGCCCAGCCTCTCCACGGCATGTGGGATCTTCCCGGACTGGGGCATGAACCTGTGTCCCCTGCATCAGCAGGCAGACTCTCAACCACTGCACCACCAGGGAAGCCCCAAAACTATGTTGAATAATAATGGTGAGAGTGGACATCCTTGTCTTGTTCATAATCTTAGAGGAAATGGTTTCAGTTTTTCACCATTGAGAATGATGTTTGCTGTGGGTTTGTCTTATATGGCCTTTATTATGTTGAAGCAGGTTCCCTCTATGCCCACTTTCTGCAGAGTTTTTATCATAAATGGGTGTTGACTTTTGTCAAAAGCTTTTTCTGCATCTATTGAGATGATCATATGGTTTTTCTTCTTCAATTTGTTAATATGGTGTATCATATTGATTGATTTGCATATATTGAAGAATCCTTGCATCCCTGGGATAAATCCCACTTGATCATGATGTATGATCCTTTTAATGTGTTGCTGGATTCTGTTTGCTAGGATTTTATTAAGGAGTTTTACATCAATATTCATCAGTGATATTGGCCTGTAATTTTCTTTTTTTGTAGTAGCTTAGTCTGGTTTTGGTATCAGGGTGATGGTGCCATCGTAGAATGAGTTTGGGAGTATTCCTTCATCTGCAACTTTTTGCAAGAGTTTGAGAAGGATGGGTGTTAGCTCTTCTCTAAATGTTTGATAGAATTCCCCTGTGAAGCCATCTGGTCCGAGACTTTTGTTTGTTGGAAGTTTTTTTTTTTTTTTTTTTACAGTACGGGGACCTCTCACTCTTGTGGTCTCTCCCATTGCAGAGCACAGGCTCTGGACCTGCAGGCTCAGCAGCCATGGCTCATGGACCCAGCTGCTCTGCGGCATGTAGGATCCTCCTGGCCCGGGGCATGAACCCGTGTCCCCTGCATTGGCAGGCCGACTCTCAACCACTGCGCCACCAGGGAAGCCCCTGCTGGAAGATTTTTAATCACAGTTTCAATTTCCTTACTTGTGATTGGTCTGTTCATATTTTCCATTTCTTTCTGGTTCAGTCTTGGAAGGTTATACCTTTGTAAGAATTTGTCCATTTCTTCCAGGTTGTCCATTTTATTGGCATAGAGTTGCTTGTAGTAGTCTCTTAGAATGCTTTGTATTTCTGTGGTGTCTGTTATAACTTCTCCATTTTCATTTCTAATTTTATTGATTTGAGTCCTCTTCCTCTTTTTCTTGATGAGTCCGGCTAATGGTTTATCAATTTTGTTTATCTTCTCAAAGAACCAGCTTTTAGTTTTATTGATCTTTGCTATTGTTTTCTTTGTTTCTATTTCATTTATTTCTGCTCTGATCTTTATGATTTCTTTCCTTCTACCTACTTTGGGTTTTGCTTGTTCTTCTTTCTCTAGTTTCCTTAGGTATAAGGTTAGATTGTTTATTTGAGATGTTTGTTGTTTCTTGAAGTAGGATTGTATTGCTATAAACTTCCCTCTTAGAACTGCTTTTGCTGCATCCCGTAGGTTTTGAATTGTCGTGTTTTCATTGTCATTTGTCTCTAGGTATTTTTTAATTTCCTCTTTGATTTCTTCAGTGATCTCTTAGTTATTTAGTAATGTATTGTTTAGCCTCCATGTGTTTGTGTTTTTTACATTTTTTTCCCTGTAATTGATTTCTAATCTCATAGAATTGTGGTCAGAAAAGTTGCTTGATATGATTTCAATTTTCTTAAATTTATTGAGGCTTGATTTGTGACCCAAGATGTGATCTATCCTGGAGAATGTTCCATGCACACTTGAGAAGAAATTGTATTCTGCCATTTTTGGCTGGAATGTCGTATAAGTATCAGTTAAATCTATCTGGTCTATTGTGTCATTTAAAGCTTGTGTTTCCTTATTAATTTTCTGTTTGGATGATCTGTCCATTGGTGTAAGTGAGGTGTTAAAGTCCCCCACTATTATTGTGTTACTGTTGATTTCCTCTTTTATAGCTGTTAGCAGTTGCCTTATGTATTGAGGTGCTCCTATGTTGGGTGCATATATATTTATAATTGCTTATCCTCTTCTTGGATTGATCCCTTGATCATTATGTAGTGTCCTTCTTTGTCTCTTGTAACATTCTTTATTTTAAAGTCTATTTTATCTGATATGAGTATTGCTACTCCAGCTTTCTTTTGATTTCCATTTGCATGGCATATCTTTTTCTATCCCCTCACTTTCAGTCTGTATGTGTCCCTAGGTCTGAAGTGGGTCTCTTGTAGACAGCATATATGTGGGTCTTGTTTTTGTATACATTCAGCAAACCTGTGTCTTTTGGTTGGAGCATTTAATCCATTCACATTTAAGGTTATTATCAATATGTATGTTCCTATGACGATTTTCTTAATTGTTTTGGGTTTGTTTTTGTAAGTCCTTTTCTTCTCTTGTGTTTCCCACTTAAAGAAGTTCCTTTAGCATTTGTTGTAGAGCTGGTTTGGTGGTGCTGAAGTCTTTTAGCATTTGCTTGTCTGTAAAGCTTTTGATTTCTCCACTGAATCTGAATGAGCTCCTTACCAGGTAGAGTAATCTTGCTTGTAGGTTCTTCCCTTTCATCACTTTAAATATGTCATGCCACTCCCTTCTGGCTTATAGAGTTTCTGCTGAGAAATCAGCTGTTAACCTTATGGGAGTTCCCTTTTATATTATTTGTCATTTTTCCCTTGCTGCTTTCAATAATTTTTCTTTGTCTTTAATTTTTTTTTTTTTAAAGAGACAATATTTTATTTATTTATTTATTTATGGCTGTGTTGGCTCTTCGTTTCTGTGCGAGGGCTTTCTCTAGTTGCGGCAAGACGGGGCCACTCCTCATCACGGTGCGTGGGCCTCTCAGTATTGCAGCCTTTCCCGTTGTGGAGCACAGGCTCCAGACACGCAGGCTCAGTAATTGTGGCTCACGGGGCTAGTTGCTTCACGGCATGTGGGACCTTCCCAGACCAGGGCTCGAACCCATGTCCCCTGCATTGGCAGGCAGATTCTCAACCACTGCGCCACCAGGGAAGCCCCTGTCTTTAATTTTTGCCAATTTGATTACTATGTGTCTCGGCACGTTTCTCCTTGGGTTTATCCTGTATGGGACTCGCTGCGCTTCCTGGACTTGGGTGGCTATTTCCTTTCCCATGTTAGGGAAGTTTTTGACTATAATTTCTTGAAGTATTTTCTCTAGTCCTTTCTCTCTCTCTTTGTCTTCTGAGGCCCCTATAATGTGAATGTTGTTGCATTTAATGTTGTCCCAGAGGTCTCTTAGGCTGTCTTCATTTCTTTTCATTCTTTTTTCTTTATTCTGTTCTGCAGCAGTGAATTCCACAATTCTGTCTTCTGGGTCACTTATCCATTCTTCTGCCTCAGTTATTCTGCTATTGATTCCTTCTAGTGTAGTTTTCATTTCAGTTATTGTATTGTTCATCTCTGTTTGTTTGTTGTTTAATTCTCCTACGTCTTTGTTAAACATTGTTGCATCTTCTTGATCTTTGCCTCCATTCTTTTTCTGAGAATGGATCATCTTCACTATCATTATTTTGAATTCTTTTTCTGGAAGGTTGCCTATCTCCATTTCATTTAGTTGTTTTTCTGGGGTTTTATCTGTTCCTTCATCTGGTACATAGCCCTTTGCCTTTTCATCTTGTCTATCTTTCTGTGAATGTGGTTTTTGTTCCACTGGCTGCAGGACTGTAGTTCTTGCTTCTGCTGCCTGCCCTCTGGTCCCCACCCCGTTATTTTTAATGAAAGAAAATCTGGCAAAATTTTTTAAATCACTCCCTATCCTCGCATGAACAGAGACTATAAGAATCCAGTGAGGCATGTAGTCTATACCTTGTGTATGGAACCACAAGCTTGATTCCAAATTGGTTGTTTCCAGCCACTGAGGATTGCTAATCCTTGGCCACCTCACACTTTTCAGTGACTACGTTTTCGGTTTGTGTTGTTGTTTTTTTGTTAGAAAAGAACCTAAGAGAGTTTGCACGACCAATTTGGCTTACATCCATTTGCAACACATTCCCATTTGACAAAAAACTGGCAGCAGGCATTTAAAAGAGAACAATTGGAGGAAAGCAATGTACTCTAAATACAGGTATGAATTCTAGATTTAAAATCTGACCCATGACTGATGGCCTGAGAGCATACACATTTCTTTCAATTAGCTATAAGTTCTCCAATATAAGGGAAACTCTATCCCAGAACAGGAGTGGCGTGGCACAAGAATAGTACAGATCTAAGTAAGAGGCCCTAACACCCTTTAGGCAAGGATTCCCACACACGTAGGTCGACATGTGGGAGGGCTAAGTGTGGATATGTGAAGATGCATCCTTTTTGATCCTTCTCATGAATCTTCTCCGTCTTCCCTCTGTGGTTCCTAGAATTTGGGGCTGTGAGCAAAGATCAGACCATGTCCAGCTCTTACGACCTGAAGGAAAATATTATCTTAGTACTCCAGTCCCTTCTAACCTACTAAATAAGTGAGAATATATTTGTGACAATTTCTGTAGCCCAAAGCATTCTTATAAATTTTTCTGCAAGATGCTTTCAATCATGTTGCAGAGTAATTTTTTAAAAGATAGATCTATAAGGAAAGCCAACATTATGTATGGAAAAAGTTAATTCCAGAGGGATTAAGTGGAAATTATGGAATTAGAATTCATATTCTTTTTATGGATTACCTATAGGAGGAAGCCAGTAAAATGATAACTGGTACCTGGAGCAAAGACTTCTAGGATATTAAAAAGTCAAAGGAATATAAATTTATGGAGGCCTTGAGCATGGGCTTCAAAGACCTTAATTAAGGGAACTTAATCAACAAAGGACCCCAACTCTGAATGGATTCCCATACTCTATCCTCCTTCCCTGAACACAGGAGGGAGACTGAGGCAAGTCTGTTCCTAAAGATAGAACTCTTCTGATGGCCAGCTTTGGTTCAAGGACCCCTGATGGCCTTGCAGAACCTTCCTGGGACTGTCTGAGAGTCCAGGATGCTTCCACCCAAATTTCCTCCCCCCTTTCCTTTAGTTGTGGTCAAACTGGTGTCATAGTCTGATTGTTCTTCTACCCTTTTCTGGCTCCCTCCCCATTTTCTCTCATAGGCATGTCACCTAATAACACCTTTGCCTGTTTAATCACATGTTAGTGTTTGCTGCTTGGAGGACCTGGACACACAATCCTGCCATTTTTTTCTTCAAATATTGCAAATGATGGAAATAGTCCTAATTAAATCAGAGCCAGTTCCTTCTCTCTTAGTCCTTAGTCCTCAGGGGTCACTAAAATCTTGGGTGAAAATGCATTTTGGAAGTGGATATATAGTAAGTTTGTTGATTCTAATCTGATGTTATTAAAGTTCAATGAGTGTCCTGTTTTTAGAAATAAGAGTACAATCCACTTAAATGATAAATTGTAATTCTTAGAAATCTCCTTGAATAACTGTAGAGAGATTTAAAATGCCTTGAGGATATAGTACACCTACATCTCTATTTTCAAAAAACAAATTTTCACAGTCGTAACTCGTTTTACTTTATGCATTTGTACAGAACGAGATTTGAATGAGATCTTAGGAGTCTTTTGTTCTAACTCCCCTACTTTCTTTTTTTACTGAAGGAGAAATTTAGGCCCAGTAGGGAAGGGTTTTGCCCAAGGGCACATATGCTGTTAGGTCAAAGTCAGGTTCTGACAACAGTGCCCAAATGCTCAGCACTATGCAGTGGGCACCTCTCCACACTGCTTCCAGCTGAAGGAGGCTCTAGGCAATGGAACAGCAGTTAAGAGAACATTTGCTCCACATTTTGAGTGGCCCCATGCAAAGCCAGGGAAGTAGAAATAAGAGCAGACTTATTGTTAAGTCTTAAAAGAAACTGAATTCTGGTTTAATCTCTCCTAATAACTGCTGCTTGGCCTTGGGTAATTCCTGTGGCATCCCTGGATCTTAGTTTCAACCATAAAATTTTGGTGTCAAACTCAGTAATCTTCAAGGTCCTTTCCACTCGTACATTTGATGTCTGTGCTTGGCAGACATCAAGGGGGAAGGTGTTGCCAAATGATTAAATACTGAGTACAGCCAAGGGATGTCATGGGGCCAAGGAATAGCTGACTCTTGCAGTTTAAGCTAAATATCTAAGTTTCTAAAGAAATTAAACAGCAGTGGTGGCTATGATACATACTACCCCAGGATACACAACAAGCACACAATAAAAATAGTCAAAAATGATGCAAATAAGTTAACCTCAAACTGAAAAAAATATTTTGCTCTTCTCTATGTAGCAAATGATCTGACATAACCTATTTGCAGGTCATTTGTTATAAATTACCTATTAGTTCACCAGCCTCTTCAAATGTCAACTCTTACCATAGTTAACACTTGGCATCTTATGGTTATTTAAGAATAACATTGCAGTCACATGGTTTGAACCCACCTTAGGAATTTAAGTGGTGTTAGAATGGGCATGATCAGAAAATCTACAAACAACAAATGCTGGAGAGGGTGTGGAGAAAAGGGAACCCTCTTGTACTGTTGGTGGGAATGTAAATTGATACAGCCACTATGTAAAACAGTACGGAGGTTTCTTAAAAAACTAAAAATAGATTACCATATGACCTGGCAATCCCACTCCTGGGCATATACCCAGAGAAAATCATAATTCAAAAAGACACATGTACCCCGATATTTGTTGCACCACTATTCACAATAGCCAGGTCATGGAAGCAACCTAAATGCCCATCAACAGACTTGTTTTGCAAAAGGCTTTGGTGCTAACATTTCTATTCTTTGAGTTCCATAGACTGAAGATTCTTGGTTCTGGGTCAAACTGGAGACAAGGATTTCCATCTTGCACATGTGCAGTGCTGTCTCTGTACAATAACTCACGGTTTGATTAACCAACAACCTACTTAAGGAGGCAAAACCAGTTTAAGCTTGTCAATGTTTCACGTGCTGTTTCAATGGGTGAGCAGAGACTAGATCAAAGGCATGGGTTAGAGGGAAGCATTTGACTTGAAAAGCTTGAGTTTTTAAGAATGGAAGCGGTGGGGACCATGTTCACAAACACACCTTTAATGGTCTTCGTGTACGGGAGTTGATGAAATTATTTCCCAGGAATATCTATGCTTTCTGTGAAATAGGACACTGAAGTTAAGGAATTAGAGGAAAAGATTTCAGGAAAGAGTGAAGTTTTAGCATCTGAGGAGAATGCGAGGCAGAAATGCTCCTTAGACAAGCAAAGAGAAGTCAGAGATGACTCAGCTGAGGCTGGATGTGTTGAATCTCCCTGTCTGCAGATGAAAGGACTGCTCTTAACAGCACAGGTGTAGAGAAGTTTACCTGGGATTGAATAGCTTTGTGGGTTTTACCTTGTGGTTGCAGGTGAAGCATATGGAGTTGAGGGTGCTGACAAGAGAATGACAATGGACTCTAGACTTAGTGATGAAGGAAAATGTGATCAGTAGAGTGTTGATAGTGATGAAATAAAGTGCATATTTCAAATCCAGATAAGAAAAACCCAAACAGATTTTTTTCTCTGCTCATTTGGGCCTCTTCCCTTCCCTCTAGCATGCATTGTGCATCTGCATTATACGTTAACCAGACCACCCCAGTGGCAGACATACCTGCTCAACCTTAAAGATCAATTTTTCTTCTTTTGGCTCCAGCGATGTAATGGCTTCGAAGATAATACTCCTTTCTCAATCCTGTAAGAGGTCATGATGACCAACAACTCACCTTGTATGTGCAAATATCTTTGTGAACTTTTTATGTACAATGCCGATATGTAAATTCCCTTAAAGATAGCAATTGGTATGGAACTTATTGGGTCAGACCATCTGGGGAGATACTGGGCTGCACCTAATGAAAGTTCTTAGTTTAAATACTTTACTGCCATGGGACAAATTGGTGACTACATGCCTCCCAAACCTTGGTTGAAATTAAGAACAAAAAGGAGGGGATCGTGAAATAAAGAAAGTTGCTCACCATCCAGTTCTATCAAGTCATTGAAGTCGCTGACCTATAATAAGTAAAACTTGAAAGGAATGCAGGGCAAAGTTCAGGATGAGGCACTTTGTGCTCTGGGAAAACTGGCGGAACCGGCCCTCAGATGGTTAGCTATTTTCGGGAGAACATTTTATGAACCAAGTTTCTTGCATACACAGAAAAGCGGTAAAACCATTAACTAACATATCTGTTCCTCACAAACAGCAGTAATCTTCTACCAAGATGTGTGCTTGATTACATGTACCCCTTCACCAAAATCTCATCTATACTGCCCTCCTCACCTTACTTCTTCAGAATGGTCCTCAGAGCTTTCTGAAAGACTGTCTCCCAGGTTATAATCCTCAGGTTGGTGTAAATAAAATTTTCCATTTCTTTCTTAGATTGACTATTGACTAATTTTTTTGTCAAGAATAACTTTAGGAAAGTGGGAGAAAAGAGTCTCATAGGGGCTTCATGAGAGTTAAATTTAACATACAAAACTTTGTCGGGAACTGTGCAGGCAGGGTCTGTAATTTTACCCTACTTATAAGCTACCAAGTCAGCATGCTGCAGGATGCTGGCAGAAGACACAAGACTCCTAAGTCAAAAACAAAGAACTTTATTACTCATAGTAGCCAGAGCTTCCTGCTCATTTGGACTGGTTCTCTATGTCCCCCAAGTCCCATCAGGGCAACTCAGGGCCTGTGATAGACACTCGCACACACAATGGGCTAAGTTGCAGGATTTACCACTTAGTGAAGTTAAGTTTGGGGATTTACCACTTTCTTAAAAGCAAAAGCAAACTTGCTCGTTGTCCAGGGGGAGACCCTACCTCAGACCTCAAGGTTATGTGCTACAAGCACAACTCTGAGAAATGGCCTGACTAAGGAGTGGTCAGAGCTTTGCATTCTTGGCACACCCAGAAGAACATGCAGGGATGCTCAGAGAACATTGTCAATTGCTTTTTCTATTAAATATAGTGTCTGGCTGATGGTAGGTTTTCAACAAATATTAGCCATAATTGATGACCATGCTGTTATTCGTGATTAAGTTGAATTCTAGTTAAAATTCAGGGGAGATAAATGGAGGAGCCAAAGATCCACAGTCACGGGTATACATATTCCACTAGCAGGGGCTTGATATTAAGCTCCAGGAAAATGAAAACTCTAGCGTGTTTGACTTATTTGTAGATGAAATGCAAAGAAAATAAAAACTAGAAGTCTGAATAAATTTGTTATAGAAAATTATTCTTCTTAATACAATGTAAGTATGAAATGTGAAAGCAGAACACATGATGAAATGGCTAAAGTAAATCATAATGGAATCACATTTCTGAAAACATAGTAGATACATGTGAGGTGCAGAGAAAAACTCTGCACAAAATGTGGCTGAGAAGGTTAATCTTCATGTGCCATTTACTTAAAAATTCAAAAGAAGACAAGTAGAGATACAAAATTGGAAAATTTTTTCCAGAATGCTTCCAAAGTCAAGGGAATGGACTCAGTGAGCTCCCCAGACAACTAAAATAAGATTTTTTACATAAGCTATGATCTAATTTGAAGGTTATATAAAAAAACACGTAACCCTTTTAAACCCAAACACCAGCTCCTTTTCCTTGGATCTCCAACTTCACAAGATGACAGGGATCCTCTCCACTCTGCTCTTATAAATTGGTCCAGCCTATACTTTTTTCTTGTCCCTTACTCTCTGATTCTTTTTCAAATTCTTTTCCCATTTAGGTTGTTACATAATATTAAGCAGAGTTCCCAGTGTTATACAGTAGGACCTTTTTGGGACTGACATGTACACACTGCTATATTTTAAATGGATAGCCAATATAACTTTTAATAAGTGACTCTTCTTTACTTAAATGAGCTGGAAGGGTCTTTGTAACTCCAACAAACTGATAAGACACCAATATATCACCCCATCTGATATATATATATTATATATATATATATATATAATATATAATATATATATATAATATATATATATAATATATAATATATATACACACACAGTGGAATATTAGCCATTAAAAAAAGAATGAAATATTGTCATTTGCAGCAACATGGATAGACCTAGAGAATATCATACTAAGTGAATATGAGAGAATATCATACTAAGTGAAGCAAGGCAGACAGAGAAAGAGGAATTATATATCACTTATATGTGGAATCTAAAAAAATAATACAAATGAATCTATATACAAAACAAAAACAGACTCACAGACATAGAAAACAAACTTATGGTTTCCAAAGGGGGAAGAGGGGAGGATAAATTTGGAGTATGGGATTAACAGTTACAAACTACTATACATAAAATATATAAGCAACAAGGATTTATTGTATAACATAGGGAACTATATTCAATATCTTGCAGTAACCTATAATGGAAAATGATCTGAAAAAAGATATATATATATATATATAATTGAATCACTTTGTTGTACACCTGAAACTAACACAATATTGTAAATCAACTATACTTCAATTTTTTTTTTTTTTTTTTTTTGCGGTACGCGGGCCTCTCACTATTGTGGCCTCTCCTGCTGCGGAGCACAGGCTCCGGACGCACAGGCCCGGACCGGGGCACGAACCTGTGTGCCCTGCATTGGCAGGCGGGCTCCCAACCACTGCGCCACCAGGGAAGCCCTTATGCTTCAACTTTAAAAAAAAGAGTTGATGCCACACAAAGAACTGCATTTTTGTTAATGATCACATTTAGTGAAACAGCTGGCATATCAGTATCACAGGAACAAACACATTCTCCTTTCACTATAGCAGAAAGCTAAGCCACCTGCTGGTTTAGAGGTGGCAATGCCCTAGAGCAAGCGTGGATGAAAGGAAAGATCTGATCCCCATTATGCGGGCCTTGCCCTCGCTCCTCTTTTCCGTTTTCCACAGGGAATCGTTAAGTTCCAGCTCACTAGTCAGCATTGTCTTCTTCCTGGGTAGGAGTATCCTCACACCTCACATGACTCAAGTGTCTAGGCATTAGATGCTTCTGTGTTAAATGAGAAAAACTAATTTGAACAGCTTATCCTAAAGAAGGTCTGCTGTGAAATCACAACAGACCAAAAATTTAATAAGTAGGAGTGATATCTGTTGGTGAATGAATTCGGTTACCAGAGGTGAAGCTGAGTTACTAAAGCAGTAAGCAAATCAAGAAGAGAGCAATCTGGAAGATTGGGAATGTGACTTCTGGTTCTTAAAAAGCAGGATTAGCACTGAACAGAAAAATCCAAGGAACCTTGGCCCATTTGCATTTTAGCACTCATTTGGGGTACAGGTGGGATGGTAGAGAGGACCCTGGTCATGGAAATGGAAGTTCTTTGCTCTAATCTCAGTTTGGAAATCTTATCCCAGATTTTCTCTCTGAGCTTTAAAGAGTTGGTGTGAGATTAAATGATAGAATTAATGTTAAAGCACTTGCGATTTTGCTTCTACAAGACATTTGATAATGTCTGGAGACATTTTTGGTTTTCACAGTTGGGTGGTGAGTGGTGCTCCTGGCATCTATTTAGTGGGTACAGGCCAGGGATGCTCCTAAAATTTCTTCAATGCACATGGCAGCCCTCGAGCAAAGACTTATCTGACCTCAAAGGTTAATAGTGCTGAGGTTGATAAATCCTATCTAGGTCCATCTTCTTGGTTCTGTTTGACCCAGAGAATCTGATAAATGAGAGCTTTACTAAGAATAGGTAGCTGATTTGGGGAGGGGTGGGTAGAGGATGTTGGGGAGTGCAGATTCAGGTGATAACCTGGGTCCCTTGTGGTTACATATGGATCTGGTTGTCAGTTTTCACTGGCCTCAGCTCCCCAGTTGATAGATGAATAGAGTGGGAGGGCACTGCTGTGGAATTTACAGAGATAGTTGGTACCTATGTCAAAAGGCCCCTCTGAGTGGCTGGGCTATAAACATAAGCTTTAGATGGGGTGATATATTGGTGTCTTATCAGTTTGTTGGATTTACAAAGACCCTTCCAGCTCATTTAAGTAAAGAAGAGTCACTTATTAAAAGTTATGTTGGTTATCCATTTAAAATATAGCAGTGTGTACATGTCAGTCCCAACAAGGACCTACTGTATAGCACTGGGAACTCTGCTTAATATTATGTAACAACCTAAATGGGAAAAGAATTTGAAAAAGAATAGATACATGTATATGTATAACTGAATCACTTTGCTATACGCCTGAAACCATCACAACATTGATAATCAACTATACTCCAATATAAAATAAAAAGTTAAAAAGTTATGTTTAAATTTATGATGTAAGTTCTTATCTTGGTCTGTCACTGGAAGAATTTTGGAAAAGTCAATATCCTTTTTTGGGAACTCATCTACATGTGATTCCAGACTCTGACTTTTATAGATGTGCTCAGATGCAATGAAGCTAGAATCCATGAGATGGAATTATTCAGAAGATTGTCAGTGACAGAATTGAAGAGCTTAATATACAAAAAAGTAGAAATGGAGAGAAGACAAGTATTAATGATTGATTGAGGGGTACCCAAAGGCGTAGAGAATTGTTTATATAAGAGATCTAAGTGTAAATGTGCCACAAATCCATTCCTCTATGAGAAGCTTCTCAAGTACAATACCTATAAGAATTTCTCTAGATTTCCATTTATGCTCCCCATCCATTGACTGATGACCGTTGACTGATGCCCCTACTAGACCTCTACTTGGCTCCAATGTTTTCTTTGCCCTGGATGCATCACTTGTGCCTTGCCTCCCCCTGTACCCACAGTCACCAAGCCTAGGATCCAGGAAACAGTCACAGCTGCCTGAACACCCCCTTGGCTGGGAAGGATGTTTGTGAGATCAAGTTCAGAGTGACCAACCCTGAAGAAAAAGGGACTAGGGAGAGTTCTGAAAGGCAAAACCTCAGGATAGTAAGACTAAATTTTGATAATCCATATAAGAACTCTCAGCAAGAAGCTATATATCAAATAGATATATAGTCTTAAGGACTTTTATGTCTGTAACTTATACAAAAAACAAGGCAATAGTGTTCATAGCAAATGTTCCTTGAATGTAGGGACTGAGTCATATTTGCTGTTAGTGCTAGAGACTAGCACATTACCTGAAATATGGTAGGCCCACAACACATGTTTTTTTGGATGAAATCCATTTCTAACTTGTGTTTGTGGTTTGTGTTCAGTCAGAATTATGGAAACATCAGGCAAGTTGATGGAAGAATCATTGAGTGTAAAAAGGAACTTTTTCTGCAACTGTCTCTTCTCACATTCTTGCAGAGAATGAGAGATGAGTGAGCAAGCAATGACTTAGAATAATAAACTATCACTGTCTATGCAAATCCAAGAAATCCTGGTGTCAAGTTTTGGAGGGGAAGCAAGGTACTGTTGGCTGTTCTTAGAAAAAGGACTTGAAGAGGAGAAGGAGAGAGTTTTAAAGTTGTTAATATCCAAGAAATGATTCACCAAATTAATTTGTTCTACTGGAACTATGTACACATAAGATGCAGAACTTCCTGGAGATCACCAGCCCTTAAGAATGCACATGAAGTAGACTTCAAATGCTGGGATCACAGTATTTTGGGACTCTTTATGTGCTGTCCTTCCTCTTCAATAAATCTCACCTTACCTCTAGACACTCATTCCCTCACTCCCTCACACACATACACACAGATCCCTGACCCATTCTGGTTCAGCAAGGGGTACACAGGTACTTTATTACCCAGGATAACAGGGGTCCCAAGGTAACAGTGTACCTGATTGGGTCTGTGTAGAAGGCATTTAAAAATTTGAATCATTTAAAATATACTAGTAGAACACCTTTGTAAATTCTTAATTATGTTTGAGTCATGAATCTCTTTGAGGACCTAATAAAAAGCTATGAACAATCTCTCCAGAAAAATGAATATAAGGATATAGGCACGCTATTTTTCAGACACATATAATTTCAGGAAATTTATAGATACTTCTAGGAGACCCTTAAAATCTTCATGTCAAAAATCTCGAGGAATTGTGGGAAGAACACTTTGATGAAGTGAATAATCCTTACATAATCAATCCACTGCTGTGTCTATTTGTGACAGGGATTGCTACTCAGCTACCTCTGAGGGTCAGGCAGGAAACCTAACTGAGTGACTCAGAGAGGACGCAAGGCAATGGAAATGGTAAGGGTGTGGAGACCTGGTGAGCTCACACCCCTGGAAAAGGCAGATGCTCCTCAGCCCACCACTTGGCAAGTAGGTTCAGTATTACCAGAATTTAGATTTGTTTACAGAAAGCTAAACATCTGGATTTTACTACATCCCCTGATTTTCAGCAGACTACGCATGCAAACAAAATATGACAAGTTACACTCCCCTTGACAACATTTTAGTTTAATTTTTTAATGTACAGAAAAGAAGAAAGAATTATGCAGTGAATACTCATACACTCATCACCCAGTTTCTACAGGAAACTTTTGGCTTTTTTGCTTTATCACATGTCTATCCAGCCACCATCCCTCTACCCACCCACCCACCCATCCATCTTAATTTTTATGCATTTTGGTACATTCCCACTGAAACACTTCTGGTTGCTCATTTTTGGTCCCTAGTTTGATCTATTTTTATTTATTTCTCTGTATGTGTGTGTGTATGTGTAGGTGTGTGTGAGTATGCACATGCCCATGTGTGTGTTTTAAATAAAGCATCTGTGTCTGAGCTTACACATTTGGAGTATGAAATAATTAACCAGTAATGCCGCTGCACTGCTGTGGCACAGGGCCAGTCCTGGGTGAGAGCATGACATTCAGATACTTGTTGCACCTGGAGCAACAGGCCAGAGTGAGAAGGTGAGAGGAGGGGACCTGCCAGGAAGGACCAGGTGTGCCAGGGCTCCCACTCTTACACTGCCTCATCCCCAGCCCCACTGGTGCCTCCCAGGAGCCTGGCTGGCACCTTTGCTTATTTCCTCTATCAGTTCTGAGCTCAGAGGGAGAGAGGCAGGATTATTTACCACTCCACCACCGCAGACACACACTCAAAAACAAGTAAAACCCCTCTGACATGGCATCAGACAGAATCCGAGCCCACCAGGAGCTCACCTGTTTAGCAAGCCAGGCGGCGCAGCTGAAAATATTAAAAAATAAAATAAATACAAAATAAAGGCAACTTCACTTACAAAAAATTTCAATTTCTCTTCTTATTGTTTCATAAAGTTCTTAAGTTAAACAACTATTCCAGTGTTGCTGTATTGGGCCCTCTGGATTGAGTCCCTCCTGACCAACAGCTATCAAGATTCTGGTGTCCCAGGGGGTGAAAATAAGTCAACTTCCCTGCCTCCCCCCTATACCTCCCTGGTCCTCTCCCACAGCTGTGGTTTTTGCCAGCCATACTGTGCGATTTCAGTCCCAGAAGATGCCACATATGTTACATCTGATTTAGGTATAAGCCCCTGCAGCCCTCACACACCCTCAATCACAGTCTTGATCTTCCCAGATCAAGACCTGTCTGTGCAGAAGGGACTTAGGGATAGAAGGGAGGCCAGTGGGTCTTTGCATGTGATGCATGCTAATGAATGTAATGATCCCCAGGCATAATGGCAAAGCTGTCAAAAGTGTGTTCAAATCGCTTCTCTCTGCTGCACCACTCTCCTACTGGCCATCCTTTTCTCCTTGGCATGCAGCCTCCTTGTGGGGCCCTTTATTCCCACTATTCCTTTCCCTCCTTCAGATTGGCTCATTCCCCGTCAAGCCCAGACCTGCCTCTTCTCTCCTCTCAACAGGTCTTAACTGACTTCCCTCTTTCCCTCAGGGCTGTCCTATGTGATTGGCCAGGAGGAAATTAATCTCATGCTTTCATTCGCTCTAAGACTAATGGGAAACACTAATTTGATGGATTGCTTTCACATTTTAATTCCTTAGCTCAAGGATGACTGATGAGGGTCCATTAGGTACCCAGGCTGAACCTTTGCAAAAGATATCTCCAACAGAGGGGCTATTCCTGCTGCCTTTGACTGACATTGACAATAGCATACTTATTTCACTGAGAGGAAAGTCTTGCTCTCTGTGAAGCAAGTGAAGAAAACAGCAGGCAATAAATATTTGTTCACTGTTAAAGGAAAACTTCAATGATATACTTTTTGCTTATCAAATGTTGAAGGTAAAAAAAAGATAGTGAATGTTGCTGAAGATGAAGTGAAATTGACACTCATATCCAGTGCAAGAGAATAAACTGGTGCATACGTTCTGGAAGGAACTTTGGCAGTTTGATGATGATGATTAAACCACACACACACGCGCGCGTGTGCACACACACATATACACATATGTCGTGTATATGTATATATACGTGTACACATATACATATATATATGCATAAATAAACTATTTGAAGAACTTAGATGAAGGTCAACAGTGCCCTGTGGGGTCTGACCCTGCCTGCCCCTCCAGTCTCGTGTCCCCCTCTCCTTGCAGCTCTGAGTCTATCCACACTGGCTTCTCTCAGTTCTGCAACACACCTCATGTTCCTTCCCACATGTTATTCTTTCTGCCTGCGTGGTTCTTCATCCTTCTTTTCACTAATCATTTCCTGCCATCCTGTGCACCTCAGTTTAAGAGTTACCTCTCCAGGAAGCCTTCTCAGACCACCACTCCTCTCCCCCAATCCCCCAAAGTCTGGACAGACTCTCTTATAATCTGCTTTTAAGGACTATATTCCTTTCCTTGTGCTACTTAGCCTAGTAAGTCCTGATAGTCTCCTTTGTGTGGTTATATTATTCATCTGTCTCCCTTCATGAACTATACACTCAAAGAGTGCAGGTTTGTGTTTACCTTTCCATCCCCAGTGCCTAGAAAAGGACCTGGTATTTAGAAGGGGCTCAAGAAATACTTGTGGATTAAATACATGAATAAATACTCACTGAATTAAATAAATGAATGATGAGATTATAATCCATTTTAATTTTCTCCTTTGGGCTTTCTTGTATTTTTCAAATTTCAACAATCATGTGATACTTTTATAATAAAAACAAAGTCACTTTTAAAAAGCTTTTCCTTTCCTTTGAGCCTACAGCTGCTCTCTGCAGAGCCTGCTGCCTTTGGCACTGATTTCTCTGAATGCTACTGTTCTAGGCTAGCCTGAGCAATGGAACAGGATTACGCTACATTGTCTGAAATTCTGCCCCAGCTTAGGACAGTCTTCCCAGCCCACCACCTTTGGGTTACTGGGCACAAAGCAGTGGATTTGGATTCCTGCTGTTATCTCTCTCCTGCCCTCAGAGGTACAGCTTGGTGGCTTCCATGACTCAGCAGATGACTCTTGGACAAAGCAGTGTAGTAAGCCTGTTTTGCCAGGTAACGATGAGACAGTGGGATTTTACTGAGTGCAAGTTCTGCTATAGTGTCTGAGGCTGTATCTCTTGGCATGAAACAATCACACATCACTCCACTTCCCTTTATTCAGAAGAACTACAGTCATTATGACTTGTCCTGTTGAGTCAAGCCTGAGTTTTTCCATGGAATTAATACAAGAGATTTAATGGTTTCAGCTTGAGACTCAAGCTCTTACTTTCTTCCTACCAGCTGACAGCATAAATGCAATAATGGTTGTATCTTAGTGAGAGTAATTTCTCCATATGGCACTTCAGGTGGCATTTGAGATATTTTTAATATTTCTGTAGGCAAGTTAAAAAAATCTTGCCAGTCTACAAACATCTTACCAGCCCCCACAATGCTCACCTACACATTGCAACATTCCAAGGATAATTTGTCATTTCAAATCCTTTTCGGAATGAGTTGGAGAATAAATAAATACGGATGATGCATCAGAAGGGACAGAACCCACTCAGTCTGAATAGCTATCATTCTGGTGGTCTGAACAGGTGTCTAAGTAACATTCAATTGTTATCTGAGTTCTGGGCTTTCCCATGCTCTGATTAATCTTTTCTCAGACTGTGAATCCATATTAAGTAACAAGGTTGCAGCACAAAGCCTTGTTTCTCTGTGTCTTAGATCCCTGGATATGCTAGGGAGACTGGCATCTTCGCAGCACTAAGTAGTTTCAGGAAATTTGGGGGTGATGAGTAATTACTGATTGACAAAATAGCATCTATATTAGGATGAATGTGGCAGAGGGCAAAATGCATTTATCCGGTGTTGAGTTGAAAAGCTGATTACACAGCCCAGGGCAAATGAGGTGGAAACATCTTGGAGATTAGGTTTGCTCCCTGTGTCCTACATTTCAGAGGGATGCGATCATTGGTTTAACGTTTCCTGTGGACAGCTTTGCCCGGGGTTGAAATAAACACAAAATCTATCCTGGAGAACGTTGCATGTAGAAATGTAGCTCAGTCAGGACAAAGAACAACATTAAAATTAGTGGTCCTATGGCAGGCACTCTGGGATGACTGTGCCATCTCCTGTCCGTGACAATGAGGTCCAGATTGGTTAACGTGATTTGGGCCACACAGTGTAAGGAAATATTGGATCCTTTCTAGAATTTTCTGTTATGCTGTCGTATCCTGGCAGAGCACAGTCCTTCTCTGTGGGAGGGCAAGTCCACCCCCCTGGGAGTGCTCACTGGGGGGCTCTTCCTATCCATGTTCTCATCACAGCTCCCAGAATTCACTTGTAGTGTCTAGTTCCCATGTTCGTTCCAGCTGGTCTCCCCTTGGCATATCCATACATGGGTTCTACAGATGTCCGTTCCCTGACATCAGCTCTTGGGTAGAAGAAACTCCTTGCTCCCGTCTGGTCACATAATGGGAAGGTGGGACTCTTGAGGCCACAGATGATGCCACCTACTACATCTCATCTCTTTGTTCCCTGCCTGGATTGGAGTCCTTCCAAAGGGAACCACCAAAATGTCTGTGTCCTTTTCTCTGTGTCTGGCTTCTTTGTTTCTTTTTCAAACACCTCTTCTGCTTTTTCTTTGACATTGAAATCACCTACTTCAGGGAAGGGCAGAGATGCAATTAAACACAGCAGATCACTTATTTTATGCAAGGCTTTATGGGGATAAAGTGGTAAACCACAGCCAATCCTCTCCCTCAAGTCGCTTTGAACCCAAAGGAGGAAACAAATATGTCTGCAGCCCTTTACGAGGGACAAGGGGATAAAAGAAGTACAAACAACATGCTACAGAAGCACAAAGCTGGAAATGAACTCTGACAGGGGAGGAGGGAAGGCTTCAGGGAGGAAGTGGCTTGTGAGCTGGAGCTTAATGGAGGAAGGACCTGTTTGTTTCATTCTTTGAAGGGAAGCAGTTAGTGGTTGAACCGATATCTGTGGTTTTCATTGGCTGTAGAAAGTCACAGCAGTAGGACTGAGAAGCTGCAGGTATATGGAGGATCCATCTAAGTCTAGAGCCTGGCTTAAGTTTCTCTTTCTCCCTTTCTTGTAGGAAAGGGATGGTTTAATCTTTTGAGAGGAGTTGAGAGTTAATGATCTGTGAGCACTAGTAATGTTTCTTGCTGCTGGAGGTCATGGTAGAAGCATAAGTGAACGTGTGCATTGCAGATGTTCCCCTCCCCAGTCCAAGGTCAGGAGCAGTCCTCTTCGGGCAGTAAGCTGATGGAGTTATTAAATGCATTTCACACAAGCTAAACAATACTTGAGTGCACAGGAATCACCTGGGATATTTTATTACAGTGCAGATTCTAATTCAGTATGTCTGGGGTGGTCCTGAGACTCTGCATTTTCAATAAGCTTTGAGGTGAGGTTGATCCTGTTGGTCTACTGACCACATATTGGAGTGAATGTCACTATCTCATTTCACTAGAAGTGAACTAAGAGGTAATGAAGAGAGTTTGGGAATAGATGGGGAGTTACATGAAAATCTTCTACATACCACTAAGGGCTTAAAAAGAGGACATGTAAACATTACATGGAGCCCAAGTAGGCAGGAATTGTCTTTTATATTTTCTTGGTTCCATTTAGAAAGTAGAGTGCTTTGATAAACAAACTGACCAAATTCAGTATTTAAAAATTCATACCACATATTTCAGAGAGGGGTGCATTCTATGGGGATTATTAGAGCTAGTTTCTTCCCTTAGGAAGGCAGAATGGTATACTGTAAAAATGTGTGCCTCTGAGTCAGAAGAATTTGCGATGAAGACTTTCTCAACTATGTAACCTCAAGTGAGTTATCATTCTCTCTAATCTCAGTTTCTCATTTTTGGAATGAGGGTAATACCTACCCTGCTGGGTGGCTGTGAAGACTAGTGATGATATTTACAAAGTGATCTCTTCAAGCCTGATCCAAATTGTGTGTCCTCAACTAAGTTGTGTTTCATCGAGGTCATGAAATGGGTTTTATTGAAATGAATATCCCCAGAGTCTAGTACAGCCACTAACACATATTAGGCACTTAGTAATTGTTTATTAAACCAGGGGAGCATGTACAACTCTAAATGTCTATACCAGTAACCTGTTAATTAGTATATACCTATCTATTATCTATGACCTTTAACTTACTTATATTTTGTCTTTATAAATAACCTTTTTGAAAAAAAATAACCTTTTTGGAAAAATATTTTTCTTCCCTTTCTCTTTAAGCCACTTCCTACACACCCCTCCCTCCCAGACTTAGAGCGATTACATATTTCCAAGTTTGATTAGAAGGTTAGAAGAGGAATAGAAATCTCTTCAGAAAGCTTTAGAAACAATGCTAAAATAAGACTTTGGGTTATACCCTCTTTTTTCTTTCTAGGACTAAACTCTTATGGCCATGATGTTATTTTATTGGTTTATTTTAAAAGATTCCTACTTCTGTTAAAATCTACTTAGACTCAAGCCCTGGAAAAATTTACTTCCTACCCATCAATATCAAATCACATCTCTTTTCTATGAGCAAAGCTGACTTGCAATTGCTCCTAACACATTTCAGAGGCGATGCTTCACTCTTGGAAGTGCTTCTGAAGTCGCAGTTTCAAGAAGTGTGAGAATTGGGTCCCTCCAGTATAGTTTTTCAGGTAAAAAAAACCAAACCAAAACAAAAGCTTCAAAGTAATTAGTTGTCTTAATGCTCTTTGTTCTTCTTCTAATTGATAATAACGGGTTTTAAACAGAAATATTGATCTAGTATTGACTCTATTCCTAACTAATTATATGAACCTGGAACAATTATTTGCCCTCTCTGAGCCTCAGTGTTCTCATCTAAAAGGTGGAATTTACATGAGATAGATGTGTGGCTTGAAGGAGACAACTATATATAAACTGCCTATTAGTGTTTGGCTAATATGAGTAAGAGTATATCAAAGTGTCCATAAACTATTATCTAGAAAAAAAATTGAGGAAAAAGTCACTTTAAAATGTCTACCCATTTTTTCACATTTATTTATGATTTGAACAGAATATTATTTGTACAGAATCTGTTCAGGATAGATTTCTCTTCTTACGTGCCAGAAGGGTGATAAATTTTGCATTTATCAGGAAGTAGATTGAAGGCAATGCCCTTTCTTGCCTACCTACTTGGAACAGACAGAAATGCCACCCAAATCACAGACCAAATCACTGTATCATTAAGGCCTCAAATCCTCTTATGAAACGTTTGAAGGTAGTTCATTCCAGTAACGATTACACACTTACTTAGGGGAAAAAGTTTACCCTGGCATCAAACTGTACACCGATTAACTGCACAGCAACAGTGGCAACCAGATCTTGAACGCCAAGGTTTTCCAGCAAGCAGGTAGCTTCCATTGTGAGGCCCAGGCCTCTTGACATCTGGACTCAAACCTCCTTTCCCGGTTCACCAAGGCCCTAGCTCACACTTTCGCTCAAACCTGTTTAGCTCTTAACTGCAAGTAGTCAAAGTAATTTACCTGCCATAGGTTCTGGCTAAAGAGCTATGTGGAGCGGAATTGGGAGCGTGAGGGAGACTAACATAAGAGTTTGTGTTTACGTGTGGTTACGTGCTTCTGTTTCCTGAGTTTTCCTCCTTGGCTCCTTTTAGCACTTATGATCGAAAATGGCTAGGCTGGGGGTGCAAGGGTAGAGGCTGTTGACCTGACCACGGGAGTGGCACAACCTTGCGGCGTCTCCGAGGCGTGGGAATCTCAGGAACCGTGGGTGCCACGGACCTGCTCCCTTTCCCCCCATCGCTTCGAAGCAGTCCAGGGCGTGTGCTCTGAGAGGCGCCCGGGAGCAGGCAAGCTCGGGGCCTGGGGCCGGGGATTGGCTGTTGCCTTGGCTGTCTACCTTAGACCTAGCCTTGCGACCACCACCTCCTAACCGGCTGCTTGGATTTGCGTTGCCCAATAACCTCACCCCGCCCTAGCCGCTCTGCTGACTGAGCGCGGTCGCCTCCCACCCCACTTTGCCATCCGCCCGCCCAGGAGCCGCTGTGCATTCCCATTGGTCGTCAGCCCTGCCGATCAGTCCACAGCTTGCCTCCCCTAAACAGCCCGTCTGGCCGGCGCGTGCTAGGGAGGCGGGGCCTCGTGGTTGTGGGTGGGGCTGGGGCGGGGCCTCGACGGAGGCCGGCGCGGCGGCGGCTTCAGGCTCAGGCTTTGGACTCGAGCGCAGCATCCTCGCTGCAGCCGCTACCGCTGCTGCACCTGGTCAGGTAAAGAGAACCTTGTCTGTCCTGCTGGCGGTGTGCCCCGCCTCTTCTCCTTCCCGACCAAAGGTTGCCTGCTCCGCCTCCTGGGGCTTCAGGGCTCTCGGAAAGAGGCGTCGAATCTGTTTTGCCCGGCTACCTTATCTTCCTCCCCTTCTGCGTCCCTTCCTCCAGCTCCACAACTAAGAGGTTCCGAAGTGCGTTGTTGGTCCCCCCAGCCGGGTCTTCCTAAAGCTCCTCACTGCAGAACTGTCTGTTAACTCCCAGCCCTCTTGACCCGCTGGGGCTGTCTCATTCGCAGCTTGGCACAGGGAGGGTGGAAGGGCGGGTGGGGGAGGGAGGGATGCAGTGCTTTATTTTGAAGCTGGATGTGTTTAGTTCTGAGGGGGAATACTTCAGTGGGCTTGGTTTGGGAACGGAAGCTGCTTCATGGTTATGACTGGCAGTGACCAGAAGGATATCTGTTGCTGCTTTGTGCTTATATTTATAGGTGGCATTCACCATCACTGTTTTCTTCTTTCATCATCATCATCATCAACAACACCACGACCATCACCATCAACATTTCTCTTCCTCCATCAGAGCTCTCCAAGTTCTGCAAAAGCAGTCTCTGTTCAGGCATGTAAGTGCTGACCCCCAAATAATAAGCAATGACCTTGCCCCCCTGAGGCCGGAGCCAAGTCCTTTACTCAAGCACAAGTAGCTGGGAGCAGGGTGTGAATGGGAGGAGTTTCCTTATCCCCCTTTGCTGTTGAGATTGCCACAGAAAACCCTTTGTTTTAATCATTCACACTGCTGCTAGCTGACTCCTGAAGCGTTTGACACCGGCATTCATACACTCCGGATGGGCAGAATGCAGAGTCCAGGAACAGTGGTACAGCCCTGTGCAGTATGGGTGCTTCAGTTATGGAGAGGTGAATGTCCAGACCCAAGCCTTTAAGAGGACCAGGTTAAGTAGTTTAACATCTGACTTTATTCCACAGTGGCTCTAGTTGTACTAAAGCGTGATCCATGTTTGCGTATGGGGTATGTGCCATCATGTGCTGTGTGCCTTCTTGGGGGAATCTAAGTTCCTGGAGAGAGAATTAGGTTGTGTTGTCTACAGCAAGTAGCATCTTATGGGCACACCGTTGGTATTCAACAGCCGTTGCTCAGCTGTTCTTAGGGCTTACTACAAGATCATTTGGATCACAGGCTTATTAACCCTTATTCAGGAGGGAAAACAGTAAGGTTGAGAGTTGCCTATCAGGTTGACTGTCATTATGCAAGGAAGTACCTTAAAAGTATATAAAAGTCCCAGGTCTTCTTGGTCAATGATATCTAGCCATTAGTCTCCTTTTTCTCAGTTGTGTTTATAGTGCAGTAGGATCCATGAATTAAATGCCTTTAGATATCTGCAGGAACAAAGGAGCAGTGGCTTCACTGGAGGGAAACAATGGATAAAAGTCAGAGGGCGATATATCATAATGGTTAAACTCATAAACCTGTCACATGGGTTCAAGTCCTGGATCAGCCACTTACTAGCTGAGTGGGTTTTGGCAAATCACTTACCCTTTTGAATTTTAACTTGTCTATAAATTGGGGATAATATTACGTGCCTCATAGGGGAGGTTGTTGCTGAAATGCTCAGTAGTTCCTGGCACATAGTAAGTGGAGAATGAATGGTAACTCTTATTAATAACACTTGCCAACAAGGATAATAAAGGCCAGTGTTCTGTCCTTAAAATGTACGTTTTTACCCCATTATCTTTCTCCCTCCTTTTTAAGTCTCAAAGGTGATCCCAGTGGGGGATGGTAGTCTTTGGGGTCCTCCTAAGACTCTATCTTAGAGAGGTGGCATGTGTTTGGACAGATATTTCTCTCACCAGCTTGAGCAAATGCTTAGCAAGCTCTATTAAAATACATTAAAGATGTAGCTTTAGAGAAGGTTTCTGGACCTCTGGGCCTGTCCTAGGCTGCTCCTTTCTCCGTGGGTGTTCA
The DNA here is from genome assembly GCF_964165515.1 of Mesoplodon bidens. NCBI lineage: Eukaryota > Metazoa > Chordata > Mammalia > Artiodactyla > Ziphiidae > Mesoplodon > Mesoplodon bidens. The sequence goes on along the minus strand of NC_138178.1, from coordinate 101,147,978 downwards.
GTGCACTGACTTGGTAAATTGTGCTTCTTACAGAATCGCTAGTGAATGCATTGGCTTCTGCCCAGGAGAAGCAAAACTACATCAAAAATGCCCCTGGTAATTGAAGAAACTCTAGCTTGCCAGCATGGAAGAATTCGTGTTTTACAATATTTTTATTCTCTAAGAATAATATGTTTTTCTTTGCCCATGTAGAAAACAGCAAGCAGTCACTGAATATCAATGTGGTTCAGTTTTTTTATATAGAAGGAGAGGTTAACAGTCTTATCTGCTCTTTGGGATGCTTTGAAATTTAGAGTGTATTGTCAATTATATTAGCTATGGTATTTTTTGTTGTGCAGGATGGAAACCCAGCAGAAAGAATTCTAAGCAAAAATGAGCATTTTTGGCTAATATAACGGAGCCACAACCAGACTCTAAAGTCTTAGTGAGGAAGCTGGTCTGCCCCAGCTCCTGAGATTCAGAAGCTTTTCTGGTTGCTAGCTTGTTTTCTGTCTCTTTGTCTCTATCTCTTTCGATTCTTTAATTTCTGCTCTTCTTTCTCTGTCTTAGCCTTATTCCTTCCCATCACAGACCTTGTCCTCTCAGTGCCTTCATAAGCTCTAGATTCACATCCATCTAGCTCTGTAGCCTAAGGATAACCCCCTTCTTCTCTATTTCCAAAGTGAATCCCAGGGAAGAACTGTGATCCATCAGTCCTCGGTCACAGACTTGATTAACTCTGTTTAGAATGAAGGTTTTGGCTAAGGGGATGGGGTCCCTTGGGTCCTATGGTTGTCTGGGGGTGGACCTCCTATCCTAGCCTTCCTTCCTCTTTAGACATAAAATTGGTAGAGCTGTCTCCAAAGGAGGAATATGGGTGGAATGGGAGCAGACTGGAACTTGATGTGATGATGGTAAACATCCTTGACAGAAGATTCAGAAACACTCCTCTCCTACCTCACATACGGTGCTTCAGTCATTTTATGTTAAAGCTTTGGTCTCATGCGTGTCATCCCAGGCAGTGGTATTTTAGATGATCTTGCTTTAATGGTTTTCCTATTCAAACCTTACGTGTATGATTGTGAAAATTTATCAGGGATATTTGATAATATGCAGTGATTCCACTGTTGTTAGGTCATGTTTGGGGATTACTCATAACCTCTCGTTGGGACTTTGTTTAACAGGAGCCATTATTTTTAGAGTCACTGTGTTAAAAATCAGCTTTATTCTCAGCACGTCCCAGCCTGTGGGTTCTTAAAGTTATAGGCACTAATCTGATTTGCTTGATCTTGTAGAGATGCTAAACCATGGCAATTGTATCCTCATGGAGCAAATATGAGCTTGCACCAACAGGCTGGCCTTGGGAGGGAATTGAAACATCCCTGTGTTTAGTGTCTGCACAGAAGTGCTGACAAAGCAGTCATTTGTATGCCCTGTAATATAATTACTAAAGTGGGAAGATGGGAAGGAGGCTACGAACCACCTTACCTTGTCAACATATGAAATCAAGCCTCTGGGAAATGGACCATTCCCTCCCACTTAGGTTTCTCAAGATGTCTGGCTAGATGCATAACAAGTCCCTGAATTTCTGTATTTCTTTAGGCTTTGAATGTCTAATACCATAGTTACCTGTGGGGGTTGGGGAGGGGCGAGAGTTGGTCTCTCTTTAGGCCGCTTCAACTCACCACTTTCCTGAAATGCCCTCTGTAATTCACTGCTGCAAGAAGCGGGCTACTGGCTAGGTTTTCTGTTCTTGCTTTTTTTAAAAAAAAAAAAAAAAACAATTCATCTATTTCCTTACCTTAATTAAAACTGACCTGTATTGTATTCCATCTTGTTAGGGCTGTTATCTATTTCTCCTTTCTCAAGTGTCATAGACCATTGTTAAAGATGAACATTTTTCAAATTAAGCACTTTTTACCTTGGTCTTCTGAGTCACAGGCTATTGGGGGAAATATTTTGGAGGTAGACAGAACTTTTTTTTTTTTAACGAGAGAAAAACAAACAAGTTTATTAGCATGTGCGTGGAGCTTACATGTGGGAGCACCCCAGACATGAGTAGCTCCAAGCGGTGGTTAGAAACTGGGCTTAAAATCATTTTCGGCTAAAGGAAGAGGAGTTTGGGGCTTCTGGGTGTAGGAGGCACGTTATGGGAAAGTGACCCGGAAAGGTATGGTAAACAAGGGTTGTTTAGTAAGGTTTGTTATGTGGATTTCAGTCTGTGACTTCTCCATTGGTAACAGTTAAGAGTTCTCTTTAGGGCATGGGAGAAGGAGACGGCTTTTACAAATAGAAATTTCTTTTATAAATGTAAATTCCCTTTACAAAAGGAAAACTTGTGCACTGTTTTTAGAGCTTTTCTGCATCTGCTGCTACTCAGTGGTATTTAACTCAAAATAATCCATACGCCCAAGAGGCATATTTTGTAGTAGCATATTCTGGTACCCCTCATTCTGCCCTTTGAAACTTCCCTTTTTCCAGGAAGTTTTATATCTCAAAATCGAGCAGGTAGCTGTAGAGAGATTCTGGTTAGGGTTTGTAAGATAAGACATCTACAAAGGGAGAGAGAAAGCAAAAACAACACCATAGATTGGGACAATCTGCGAGAAAGCAGCAAAGGACAGATTTCAGCCATTGCCCTAGCTCACTGAATCAGCCTCTCAGTCTTGAAACAGGTCAGTCCAGTTAAGCAGCTGTGTCTCATTTCAGGGGTCGATGGTATAGATGGGAATAAGGTGCCCCCTAAGTTAGGCCTCCCTATGGTGTGAGAAATGAGGCACTTAGTAATGGGCATTTCACTGGGAACAAAAAGAAAACAAAGATTAATGGTGAGAACAAACTACAGACCCCGTTTTTGAGTCCAGCGGGCAGTTGGTCAAGATTTCTAGATGCTGCGCTCAAATCCTCCTTGATGGTGGAGTGAGGACAGGCAGTGGCAATTTGATGAATTTCCTAGTTTACAGTTTCAGTGTCTCTGGTGATGGCATTGGGTTTTCCAGTGAACATTCTGAGTGTCCTATCCAGCAACTGGAATGAAAGTTGCGTAGGCAGGACTTTTTAATATTCACGTGGGTCATCAGAATGTAGGCATTAAAGGATAAGTAGCAGATGCAGTCAGAAGGCTGACTGAGGGGCAGGGGGTAGATAAGTCTGTAAATGTAGGGCAGGAGACACCATTATGTTGCTACTGTCAAGGTATTAATACCAACATCCCAGTAGGAGCGCTGTAGTGCATGTTTTTGTGAAAGAAGCACAGAGAACACGAGATGACCTGCAGAGCAATAGTTAGCGATCCAACCAACAGAGCAGGGCGTGGCTGCTCTTCTTTTGCTGCGGTTGCCTTGTTTTTGCCCACAGGAGTGTCTGTCCACACTCATCCATGCTCAGATGCTTTCTTCAGTGATTTCTGTGAAACAGAAGGAAAAAGATGGATGTTTCAGAGAGAGGGAGAAACTGTCTACTTATGGGTAGAAGCTCACCCCAGGGATCCACTCAGCATGGTAATTTTGGTAAACCATCCAGTTCCCCGAGCTTTGACATTTGCACAAAAGAAGTTCCAGTGAAATTCTCTGAAAGAACGGCATCACCTGTGGCCAAGAGAAAACCCTTCTGAGCAGCACATAGATGATCATGGTGCCACCTCGTGCTCCCTGAGAGCTCTTTCCGGTGTTTCGGTTTCTCTGAGTATTACAGAGCTGCTTTTTTGCTCTTCATTGTTGTAGAGATTGCTGAGCTAGGATGCGGAAAGTATTTTGGAATGACAGTCGCTGTCTTAACGTTGAATGATCTTTTTCTTCTGTGAGAATTACAGTGGGGCAAATGTAATTACATGGAATGTGTTCAGTCCCTAGGATGCGGTAACTAAAATCTTTGTCAGTGTTTTCAACGGGTACATTGCAGCTCTGATCTGCTGACGGACTGAAAGCTCATCCCTATGGTCTGAGCCCCGTTGAGTATAAGGAAGTCAATGTCTCACCATTACCCCATGGAGCCATATAGCTGGTTGATGCTCTATTCTGAGAAAACTGTTCTCAAAGTCTGTTCGAAGAGCAGGCGGTGAATATGAATGTGCTTCTCTGTGTCCATCCTGTGCTTAATACAGGGGATTTAAGCTCCTTCCCTTGGTTACCTCTGTGCAGTAGGTATGTGGTACTATGCCTCTTGGCTAGATGAGTGAATCAGGGCTAGGAGAGGTTACCATGCTTGCTTACGGGTATGGCTGTAAATGGAACCTGGGTACTATTTACTCTACCTGCTGGACTTGCATTCCACCTTCTGTCTGTGCCCTCATAAGCCACAAAGAACATTCCTGGCTTTAGAATTTTTCAAACTTTCCAAGCAGAATACACCATAAGTATAGTGCAGTATTCTGGGTATGGATTTAGTAAAAAGTGAGGGTTGCTGTTTTTAGGCGTTAAAATGATTACCCTTTCTCTTTTTAGATAAAGGCAGCCACTTTAGAAAATTTTCTAAGCCTAGTTCATATTTGGAAAGCTTTGCACATAATTTTTTAAAAGCCCACAGGTCTGCAGAAAACAGAATTCATCTGCAGAATTGGCATCCATCCTGTCCCCATTTGCCAGTGTCCTCATATCCTTTTATCTCTGTTTCTGAGGTAGCATCTTCTACTACAGGAGATCAACTGGGCCTATGAATCCACTCTTTCCTACCGACCCAACCCCCAAATAAATATGAATAGAGTACATCACACGTAATAAGGGGCATTATCCTTGTGTTAAGGTCACTTTCTGATTTGTCTTAAGCTGGTCCTGATTTCTTTTAAGCTCTGAAAACATAGGTTAATTTGAATTTTCACGATGATTTGAAGAACCGAAACTCCATGATACCCTAATATCGTTAAGGAAATTGACAGATGGAAAAAAATAAACTTACTGTTTCCTCAAGCAGCATTCTCTTCTTTCTTACTCTACAAATCTTGTACCCAAGTTGTTCTCTAGGTGGTTGACAAGATATTTTTCTAGTTGTACAGTGGAGAAAACTGAGATAGGGAGATAAAAAGTGACGTGGCCAAGGTCACTTATGGTCAGTCACACAGCCAAGAATAGATCCAGGTCACCTGACTCTCTGGGCTTTGTTCATTACATCACTCCACCTCTCTTCAGGAAGAAATAGCCCTGCCAACCTCAAAAATGAAAGGATAGTCAACTCTCGGACTCAGTTTTGGGGGCTTGGTCTTTTTAAAAATATTATTTTGGGTTAAAACATACATCAATAACTGCTAACTTGCAGCACTGTTAGCAAGATTTAGGATCTTAACTAAGGCAGAATTAGTTAAGAAAAACAAAATTCTGTATCTGTGGTCAATAATACTGTATTGTACACTTAACAATTTAAGAGGGTAGATCTCACGTTGTATTCTTATCAAAATAAAGAAAATATTGTAAAAAGATAAACAAAGTTCTGGTATCATAGTCACAAATTGGGCAAATGGCAAAGCAAAAGGGGGAGGTAGCTGAAGACTCCAAAGTGGTTGCTAGGGAGCTTGTGCTCAAACCACATCTGAGAAGGAAGAAATATACAGAAGAGGAGAGAAGGGCTATGTTGTCTAAGACAACACATGTAGAGGTATGGCATGAACCCAGGAGAACGGCATCAGGAAAACCAAGGTCATGAACACGAGGATTGAAAAAAATTGCTACGACAATTTTTAGGAGAGAAGGTTTTTAACATTGCAGTCAGTGCATGATGTGTAGATCCTGCTGCTTGAATAAGATGAGGTCAGACTTCACAGAGAGGGAGGAAACAGAGCTACTCAATTCTCATTTTGCTCCTGTCTTTTCCATTCAAGTGTAGCGGATGGGAATCTCCATCTACAAAGACAGGTATAAAAAATATCTCATCTCTTTATTTTTTTTTACAAACCATATTCCTGTCTGTTTCATGCCTCTTCCTTCTGGGAAGGTGAAAGACTTATTCTCAGTCCTTCTTAGGGTCCTAGACACATATTCCCAGAGTTGTGTCAAGGCTCCTGGGAGATGACAGTGGGGCAGCATAGGGAGAGGGGACCCTCTGGTCACTGAGGCACCTGACCACACAGGTTACACTGTAGCACCCATTGTTTCTGCTCATGTGGTCCTCTCAGTTGCTGTTGCCCAGGTCATCTTTAGTCCGCAGAATTATTTTGGTGACAATCCTATGGTTCCTTCTGCCTAGGTGTACCACACACAACTCAGGGGCTTGTGACCTCCCTGGGGACACTGCCAGGAAGCAGGGCCTGGATCCCTCCTCCTTCAGGATGCATAAGCCTACCTCTCTCCTTTGCCAACAGCCATCAGGGCTAATCCTCCATGTTTCTTCCAGATTCTCCATATCCATAAGCCTCATTCCTTTTAACCTCCTTCAAGCAATTCCCTATGTTCTTCTAAGTGTTTGGGATTTTGGAAAACAAAATCCAGAAGTATTCTAAGGCTATTTCTCTTGTTCTCCTTGCCACATGCCTCTCCTGATGCAATGAACCCCAATTCTGATACCTGCCTTACTGGGGGAGGTCAAGCAAAAGGGGAAAATATAAGGAGAAAAGAAAAAGGAACATAGATTAATATCTCTGAATATTACTTTCCTTTAGAAGGACAGTAATTTGGGGTATCTGTCTTGTTCTCATTCATTTTCCTTTCTCTGAAAATGACCCCAATGAATATACAAGCATGGGCTCCGTATACACAAGACCATGTCCCTGGTCAGGACTGCTTAAATCAGGGATAGAAATCTGATCCAAGCTGGCCCAGTTGGAGTCTCTTCCCCAAGAATTAGAGTTTAGGATTGAAGGGTGGCACTGACTAGGAGTGGGTGGATTTAAGTCACAGAGAAATGCTCCAGGGATGGCCCTTGAGCGCTGTCCCAGTGGATGTTGGAAGGCTCTGCTTCCTGTTCTTCCTGCTCTTGGCTTTTCTACTCTTTCTCTTATTTCATGAAATTGCCCATGAATTTCATGAAATTGGATATGCTTCTCTTTTTGTTAAGGTAGCCAAAATCAGTTTCAGTTGCTTGCAACCAGGAGTAATTTAAGAGAGCTCTTCAAAATTGCAGAGGCAGAGAAACATGGTGAAGGGGAAACTGAAGCTCAAGATAGACAAAGAGATAAGATAGAATCTAGATATTTAAGATGTGTTCATCTAATGATTTAAAGTGACCGTTGCAAGAGTTAACGTTTGTAATCCCGGAACAACTTTGGGCATTTTTTGAGGAGCCGTTTTTAACTGCGTGCACGGCTTTGTAGTGGAACCTTTGGCACACTAAAGAACAGTCAGATGGTATGCAAGGTTTTCAAGGATGAAAGCGTTTCCTTTTGAGGGATTCTTTTTTTTTTTTTTTTTTTGCGGTACGCGGGCCTCTCACTGTTGTGGCCTCTCCCACGTTGCGGAGCACAGGCTCCGGACGCTCAGGCTCAGCGGCCACGGCTCACGGGCCCAGCCGCTCCGTGGCATGTGGGATCTTCCTGGACCAGGGCACGAACCTGTGCCCCCTGCATCGGCAGGTGGACTCTCAACTACTGCGCCACCAGGGAAGCCCTGAGGGCTTCTTGAAGAGACTAGGGTGGTTTAGTCAGGGTGAGATGTCTCAGGAAACAGGACTGCTTTTCAGGTGCTTAAAGGACTATTGGAAGAGAAGTTGAATTTACTCATTTCAGCTCTGGAAGTAAGAACAAGCATCCACAGAAGGGTATTAATGGAAATGGATTTTAACTCAGAATAAGGGGATTTTTTTTTTTTTTAACATTTAGAGCTGTCTGGCATGCTATGAGATTTCCTTGTAGGGTAGAGAACAATTTGCCATAGAAGAATTCAAGCTGAGATCAGATGGCCATTCACAAAGGTTACGATGAAAGAGAGAAACCAGAATTGGGATGGAATGGATAACTTCTAAATTTCCTTTAAATCCAAGATTGCATCATTTTCCATATAAATATTAACTCCTCGGCTTGAAAAATGCCAACCCACATTTTGACAGAATGCAATAGGATTTAAAGCACTTTGCAAATATAGTTTTTATGAAAAATTTCTTCCTTCCTTTATTAAAAAAAAACCCTATAGGCTACAAGCTGTCATTGAAGGAAGACATTTCCAAAAAGTAAGAGAAACGAGAATGTATTTTCTATTCTCTAAATTGGAATTGACAGTGATTAACGGTTTCACAGCCAGGTGCTTCACTGAATTGAAAAAACTCTCTGTGATATTAACATAATCATACAAAACCCAGGGAATACTGAATTGCATTGTCTCTAAATTTCTAAGCTATAAGAAACTGAGTAGATTCCTTGAGTTATTTTAGGGAATAAATCAGAATCCCAACTCTTCCCCCCCAACCTTTAGAAATGAAAAAAATGTTACCATAGCACATTCTGTTAAACCTAAACAGCTCAGATATTTTATCCACCACGCTCCACAAAACTCATATAATCTAGTCCCTTTCACAACTCTGTGACCCTTTGTGTATTTTAGATTATTATTCTTAACTAGAGGGTAAGAACTGGGTTATTCTAGTTTATCATTTACCATAGCCAGCAGATGTTGACATTCAGTAATCATGTCTTAAACAAGAAGGGACAAGGAAAGCCACTTAGTTTGAAATCCTGGTCTTACAGACTCCATCAGACATAGTCTGACATCATGAAGCTTTTCATAATCTCTTTCATAATCTCTTACTCTTCATATAAAAGCCTTTGAAAATGTAAACACACATATAACCATTCATTAGCACTGTACTCTTTTTATTTAAGTGGATTACATTTATAAAGAACATTCAAAAGAATCCAGTCTTTTCTCTTTGCAAATTGGATTCTCAAGTCATTTTAAAGACACCGTTTCCAACATAAATAAAAAACATGCTTTCTACCTATTTTAGAGTCTAACTTAAAATGAAAGAAACATAATCATGAACGCAGACTCTGTTGTGCAACTCTTTTAAAACTCATTTTTTGGAAATGTAAAAAATACAAAAGATACCAAGAAGAAGATAACAATGATCCATATTCCCACCAGGAAGAATTAACTACACTCGGTATATTCTCTCCCCCTGTTTTAGGAAACACACTAAAAAATATCATATATGTTGATTATTAAGATTTCAAATAAGGCAGAAAGTTACAAAGATGACAGTTTTAAAAACTCATCTCCAATATTACAATTCCCATCATTAACCTTAGTGAATATCATTTCAGATATCTATCTATCTATTGATCTATCTATTAGAATGGATGGATGTTTAGGTAGAAATACTTTTATAAAGATGAATAGAGATGCTATTTATAACAAAATGATTAATTAAAAAAATTTTTCAAGCAATTAAAAGAAACAATTAAAACTAAAGATGGTCAAGCTTCAAATAAGTTTACCCATTTTCAAAATACATTATTTCTTTTAAAAAATCTCTCTATGGCTAAAGTATCATGAAAACTATTAAGAAATTGGAGTCTTTGTTATTAATTATATTACTATTTAATGAGCTTTCTTCCTCAGACAGTATCAATTGACTTCCTTTTTGGAAAGGTTAACACTTCTGAAAGTTCCTCCCTTCCTCACCTCCAGAGTGTTATTATTATTTCTATATTGTTCAGGTTATAGATTCCATTTTGCTATGGGAATGTATTTTGAGAATTGTTTTGTGCTTAAATGATTGAATGCATACAGGCTCTGGGAGTGATATTTTTTTTTTTTCTTTTTAAAAATTATTTATTTATTTATTGGCTGCTTTGGGTCTTCATTGCTGCGCGCAGGCCTTCTTTAGTTGCGGCGAGCGGGGGCTACTCTTCATTGTGGTACATGGGCTTCCCATTGCGGTGGCTTCTCATGTAGCGGAACATGAGCTCTAGTAGTTGTGGCGCATGGGCTTAGTTGCTCCGCGGCATGTGGGATCTTCCTGGACCAGGGATCGAACCCGTGTCCCCTGCATTGGTGGACGGATTCTTAACCACTGCGCCACCAGGGAAGTCTTGGGAGTGATATCTTTATGCTTTACTTTCAGTTCAGTTATTTAATCTACTGTCTGATAAATGACACCCACTAACTAGACACAATCATTCATCATCCCCAATACTTAGGGTCTCCAAAGCTGTGTAAACCATTATCACTCATCACCAAAAAGTTGTTGAGTACCATTTGGTGGTAGGCATTGCTGAATGCTGAAAATTCAGGGTTGAAGGGCCCATATTCCCTGCCCTCAAGAATTGAGAGCAACCAAAGTATTTTAAAGTCCTAGTGTATTGGCTCCTTGAAAGTGCTTCTATTACTTCTTTAACCTCAGAGCCCAGCCTGGTATGCCATAGGCCCGCAATTAATACTTGTTCAGTTAAATGGGACTTTATGTGCCAGGAACTGTGGTGAGTTAAAAGTTATATCTAATTTTGTCTTGACAACAAATCTATTAGGTAGGAGTTTTTTGTCTCCATTTTATAGATGAGGAAGCAGAGTCACAGTCAGTAATATCCCAAAGTTATACAACAGGATTTAATTGTAAAACTCATTCTTTTTTCATGACACCTGGTCATTTATGTTGGAAGTCATAGAGGAAAGAGGCATATGAACTACTGATTATAATACAGTGGGATGAGTAATATAATAGTGTATATACAGTCCAGAGATTAAGATGCTGCTTGGTGGTGAATCTCCACTCTACCATCTATTTGCTGTATGACATCGAGCAAGCTCCTTCCCTTCTCTGAGCCTCTGTTTCCTATCTGTAAAATGGGATTAAGAGTGGGAATATTAAATGAAATGATTCAGGTAAAATGTATAGTGTAATACTTGCCACAAGTGCTTGAGAAAGAGTAGCCTTTCATATTATGTTTACAAAGTGCTCTGGAAGCTCAAAGGAATGAATCATTTTTTTTCCCCCCTGGATTTTCAGGGGAGGGGACACTTGTGCTTGGGTGTGCTGGCAGCATAGGAATTCATTGGGGGAGAGGTAGGCGGGGTCTTGGAAGAAAGAGAAACATTAAACATAGGACTGGAGATCCTGCCCAGTATTTGCATTACCCTATTCAATTCCTGAAACTTCCTTCCTTCACTTGTACGTCTCAGGAGTGTCCAAATAGGAGTATCTGTGTTTAGAAAGGCTGACTTACAAATAGTCCATTGTATCTTACTGGACCATCTTCCCATTGAGAAGGTGAATTAGTCAGTGTCTGTACAGCTCTGAGGAAATGTGAGGTGACAGGGAAGTTTTAGGGCTATTGGTCCAGGAGGCCAGGGGCCATTCCAGGCCAACTTAAGAGCACCTGTTGGTCCTCAGAAGAAGCCTGCCACCTGTCTGATATTCCAGAACAGTGTTCCTCAGCCTTGTTTTCATTGTCCTTCTCCTTTAGACTTTTCTCTAATTGCTCTCTTCACCCCTGCCATGACATGTTAATAGCACAGATAACTGCATATCTGGTTATATATTAGTATGTGTTTATCCCTACTTCATACATAAAAAGAGTAAGATCTCTGACCCTCTCCCCAAGAACCAACTTGTGTGAAACAGACTTCAGAGGGCCTTCTCAGGTAAGCTGCTGGTCTGGAGCTGACCCTGAACTTGAAGACTCTAACTGCTGTAATTTTCATTATGCTTTCAGTTGCACTTCCGCAGCGATCCCTACGGCACCAGCTTCCCAACTCGTCTCTCTCTCTGCTTCCTCGCCTGCCCTTTCACAGTCAATTTTCCATATTATAGCAGCCCGGGTGACCTTTTAAAAATGTAATCAGATCACGTCTGTCCCCTGCTTAAAATTCTCAAATACCTTCCCATTGGACTAAGAATAAAATTTGGACTCTATATCACAGCCCCCAAGGTCTACCTGATCTGTTCCTGCCTCGCACTCCAGTCTCCGAGTGCGGGGGAGGACGCTCACGGACAGACAAAAGCCAACAGGCAGAAAGTCACAGGGTTTTTCAGCAAGGAGCTCTTGGGGTGTGGTGATGACCGCTGAGAGGGTGTGGGTAAGGATATAGGTGAGCAGTGGCTACCACACTGGAGGGCACAGAGAAGGGGATTTGTGTGCTCATCAAAGTCAGGAAAGACTTCTCTGAACAAGGGACAGTGATGGAACCACGATATGAAAGATGATTATGTGTTAACTGGGTGAAAGAGGGATGGCATTCATGGTCTGAGCAGAGGGAACAGCATGTGCAGAGCCCACGCAATGGGAGGGAGTGCGCAGCACGTGAGCCACTGGAAGGGAACTGTGGCTGCAGCAGGATATGAAATGATGCTGTAGAAACAGGTGGGGTCCTCGTTGCACAGGGCCTGTCCAGCCATGTTAAGGGCTGCAGTCTGTCTTAAGAGCAAGATTGCCACTGAAGGGTTTTGACTGCGTGACTAGTTGAGGAGGAGACAAGGTCAGATTTTGTTTTCAAAAGATTGCTCTGGTTGCAGTGTGAGCATAGACCAGTTGGGAGGCACTGCAGTGGGAGGGTGGCCAACTGGTGCTGGTTTTCCTGGGTACCTGGCTGGGTTTAGCACTGAAAGGCTTGCATCCAAGAAACTCCCCCATTCGTGGGCAAGCCCACCCGGCTGGTCACGCAGTGCTGGGCAGTTGTTCAGGTGAGAGATAACGGGTGTCTCATGAAAGATGCAGGATCTTCTCTTCCCTAGACTCACATCAGAAGAGAAAAGGTCAGCACCATGAATCCCTATTTCTGAAAGCCCCTTAGAATTGGCCTCCCCAAATATACAGGCAACACAGCAATACACACACACACACACACACACACACACACACACTTCCCTAATGTGCAAATTGCTTTAGGTAAGCCTCGATTATTTTTCCTATACAGGCTGAGTGGCATCACGTTTTTGACATCTCAAAGCCTGGAGCCTGCCCAAGAGAAGGTCAATCCAGGTAAGAAGTGGGGCTAAGTCACTGCCACACCTGGAACCTCTGCTCACTGTCAAGCTGTACCCTTTCCCTGGGCTTCTACACCGTCTCTTCACCCCCAGTTTCCTGGTTCTAGCCTTGCTTTCCCACGCATGCTGTTAGCCCCCCAACCCCACTAAAGCTTGCTCTCTGACCATGCTGTACTGCAGAGCACTTTCGTGGTCCCCAGTTGCCCCCTAAAGAAAGTAAAGAGCTCCATGCTTAGATTTCAGAGCTGCTCCCCCCACCCCCTTATCTCACCCTTCCCACTTTCTTCTAGCCCCTGGAGGCAGAAGATGTTTGCTACTAAACCATCCAAAAGAATTGAGGGAGGAATGTTGCTACTCCTACTCCCACTATAAATAGCTAACTGGGCCCACTATGTGCCAGGCACTGTTCTTAAACACTCTATATATGTAGTTATTAATATTTGTATTAATAAATGGATCACTCATTGGACAGACCTTTATTGAATACCCATGATTTTCTAGTTAACCGCTCAAGGCTAGGACATAGCCGGGAACAAACTCCTCTTTCATGGTGGTTTTGTTCTACAGTATGTGGGGAGAGACTGAGTAATTGATGGATGTGTAATGTGGCAGATGGTAAGTTCCATGGGAGAGACGTATCTGGGTGAGGGCTGGAGAGTGACATTGGCCGTGGGTACTTTTTCGTGTCGAGTCACCTAGGAAGCCTTTTCATGAGTTGTCATTTGAGCAGATACCCGGAGGCAGCCAGAGACTGAGTCATAAAGATTCTGGAAAATTTCAGGCAAAGGGAACAACAACAACAACAACAAAAATATATATATATGTATACACACACACACACACACACATACATACACATACACATGCACACACACATGGTTTATGGTGGAATCCTGAAATCATACCTTTCATTCTTCTCTCAGGTACTAGTCAAGGTTTCATAAATTCATTTCCCCCCTTGTTTAAAATCTTGGAGCATCAAAAAAAAATCTCTTTTCTTCACTTTTTATATTTCCAACTGTCACTTTGATCTTTAATGGAAATTTTGGTATTAATCTAGTCTTTTACTCTCTAATCTGACTTTTTATATTTTTCATATTTTTCTCTCCTTGATACACATTTTAATGATGGAAAGCCAGTTTTTTCCTGATAATGATTTTTTTGTCCACTTTAATCGTGTTTTTGGAAAGCAAAGCTCAAGCCATCATTGATCATTATCTGGCTACAAATAATAATGTGCTTGAATTTCCAGGCAGAGACACAGGTTGGACCTATGTCTTCAGATAATGATACTTTAGTCCACTATTTACTGAATATCTGCCATCTTTAAGGCATGTGCTGTAAGAAATACAAAGATGGTGATGATGACAGTCCCTTCCCTTAGAGAGCTTTTGATCAAACAGGAAAAATAAGTCACAGAAGGTTAATCGGCCATTAGAGGCAGGGTGCGTTGGGAGTCTATTCCTGGATAACGTGGGTCTGAATCACAAAATAACAATAGCAATTACTTTTATAGTGCCTACCAAGTATCAGACACTAGGTTCTCAATGCCAGTAGGTCTACCAGGTGTCATTATTACCTGTACTTTAGGGATGAGATATGGAAGCACATAGAGATTACATAGCTAAGGTTACCATGCTGAGTGGAAGAGCTGGGATTTGAACCAAGGCAGTATCGGTCCTAAAGCTGTGCTAAGGGAGGGATGCCTTGAAACTTAGAGCTATGAGGCGAGGAACCTAAGGACATCTGAAGTCTGAGTTCACGGGCACCATTGTGATTAAGCCAAACATTCTAACAGAGAAGACCAAACAGATTTGAGCCCCAGTGCAGGACATGGATACATCATAGTCTGGTAAGAGCCCGAGAAGGGCCTCAAGTTGAAGACTTTTGCCTTTGTGCATGGGCCAGGAGAGAGCAATTAAAGCACCTCTTCAGGGCTTCCCTGGTGGCGCAGTGGTTGAGAGTCTGCCTGCCGGTGCAGGGGACACGGGTTCGTGCCCCGGTCCGGGAAGATCCCACATGCTGCGGAGCAGCTGGGCCTGTGAGCCATGGCCGCTGAGCCTGCGTGTCCGGAGCCTGTGCTCCGCAACGGGAGAGGCCCCAACAGTGAGAGGTCCGCGTACCGCAAAAAAAAAAAAAAAAAAAAAAAAAAGCACCTCTTCAGCTGGTACATGTTAAATGCCGAATAAAGGGTTTGGACCAAAGAGAAAAAGCTTTATAAGTGCTGGGTGGAGATATCACTGTGTCCTGGGTCTCACTCAAGCTAATAATGAATTTTCTTTTATAATAGAGGTGGAAATAATAAGCCTTGATTAATTTCTCTATTTTTCACCCATGTTAATTTTACATTCAGTCCTACTTGTTTCCCACCTTTCCCTTGCTTCCCTTCTGGTTCTTGCATGACTGACTGGAAGTTTGGTTTTCCCCCCCTACTTGTAAATTTCTTACGCTATTTCCTTTGCCTACTTCCACTCCTTACTGTCCTGTGGTATCTTTTGTCTCCAGAAGTCTAGGTTCTGATTCCACATGTGCCCTGAATTTATTCTACCTAGAAAAGTAATTTGGAGAGTGGGCTCCATTTCTCTGCAGGGGGATTATGAAATTGCACTGAAAATAGGGAGAATAAAAAGCTATTTTACAGATGAAGACCCTGAGGTGAAGAGAGGTTTAAGTGACTTACAGAAGATCATTCTGTTAGCAACTGGCAAAGCTGGATTTGAGCCCAAACCTTCTGACTGTGAATTCATTGTGTTTTCTTCGGTCTGCGCTGCCTGGGCGGAAACTCTCTCACATGAAGATTGATCAGTCCTGGACCCGTTGTACCATGGGGTGAGTGCTCCATATTCTATGACTAAAGGACGAGGAATTAGTGAATGAGTGGTCTTCTGAATGAGGCCTGGTGTCCCTGGTCAGCCCTGTAAGGGATTTTCAGAGCTAGGGCTCTGGGGCAAACCATCTGGGTTCAAATCCCAGCTCAGCCACTTACCAGCTGTGAGACCTTAAGCAAATTACCTACCTTCTCTGTGCCTCAGTTTCTTCATTACAAGAACAGGGATAAATAATAGTACCTACCTCATAGACTTTTTTGCCTGTGTGAAAATAAATGTATTAAAACAGATAAAGCCCTAAGAAGAGTGCCCAGCACATGGTGAGTGATCACTAAACAAGTAATTACCTATTTAATTAACTTTTTAATAGTAATTAGCTATTGAAAGAGCTAAAGCTATTTACCTTAGGTATCTAAAGCTTTTGCTTGAGAACCAAAGCTTACAAACACTCTTGGTACCCCTAAGTTGTGTCTTAGCTGCAGGCAGAAGCATTAGGATTTTGTCAGTGCTGGGAAGACCTCTGACCGAATCAATACCGCTTCTATTTAAGTGAAGCTGAATTCCCTAAATTGGCTCTACAGCCTGTCATTACCTTTGACAGGGCAAGCCTGCAAATGAAAATACTGTGTTGGCTAACTCATGTAGTCAAAAGCTGAATGATTTGTATCTGTTCATATTTTGAAAGTGACTTTTCTTAGGGACAAGAAAGAAAATATATTACGAGCAAGGAGAAGGGAAGCAGAAGGAGGCTGGTTAGAGGTGCCAAAGACAAAGTCTCCATCCAGAATAGTGTAGAGGAAAATGTCTGACATATAGTTGGCCTCCAAGGAATGATTTTTTAAATAGAAAATGTGCCATTTGTTTTGGGGACCCTCCAGCCAGGTAGTTCTCTCAAACCTCCCTCAGCGAAGCCCACTTATCTCTCACATCTGATCAGATAAGTTGCTTATTTAAATAAGATTTTGCATGTGAGATTCTTTGAAAAAGTATAAGGTGCTGTGGGATTTTAAGGCACTGTAGCCTCAGCTCAACTCTGACAATAATAAATAAACATTCCAATTGGGGCAGGACCTCTCATTTGAGGGGGATGCTATATGGGTAAGAATTTCTTGATGCTTTTGACATCTATGGGAGAATACGGCTGAGTATATGTGTTTGGGGTAGGCAGGTAGGTATTTCCAGGGCCTCTCTGCTTTGATGTGAACTAAATTTTGACCTCACTGGGGCCATACTTATCTTCTGGTTTCTAGTTCCCAGGCCATAGCAAGCACTATGTGAAGTGTTCTAAGCTTAGCTTTTGAGGACTCATTTCTTCATTTAAAAACAAAGGAAAGAGGAGAAGATATGGAAAAATAAGGGCTACCTGCCTTCTTGAATTTCTTATGAAAAGAAGTAATGAAAGAAGGAAATATAAAGCACTTAGAAGATTGAGGAATTTTCTTCTATAATGTCAATTCCCTCCCTAGAAATAACCTAGACAATCTCTATGATTGAGACTCTAGTTCTTAAAAAATAGTTCTTTCCTCTGAAAGGAATCTAGTTTTATTAATTAAAGCAAGTATGTGGTAGGAAAAATTCTCTCCATCTGAAAGATCTGCTCAGTTTCACAGGCTCCTGATCTAGCCCCATGGGTCCGTTCCTAGATTTTGAGACAGAAATCATGACACAGTCGAACCATTACAGTTTGCTTTTTGAAGCACTACAGTGTGGAATGTGGAAATGTTTCTGATTGCCCAACCATTCTGTAAGTCCAAATATGGGTCAGTTAGCCATACACAGGGTTATTGCCGTTGGTAACGTTCATATAGTATGAGAGTTGGGAACATGCAAAACTACATGATATTTGCTCATTTGATCTCATGCCTCACAGGAATCTAGATATACTAGATTGATCCCTCAAATACCAGTAGATCAAATTCTGGGTTTTATGGAATTCAGTGGTCTAATTAACTGAACCAAGAACATTTTAATGATTATTGGGATCTACTATTTCTGTTGGAAATGAAAATTTTATGATGTGGAATATTATGGAATATAGCTTAAAAGAGCAAAATCTCTTTGCTTTTCCAAGAAGAATATGTACCATAATATTCTTATGGTACATATACAAAAAAATAATACTAGCTCAGGATGGGAGTATTCTGAAGTCCAACTCATCCAAGTACCCAGTCGTCATGGAGGTAAAACCAAGAAGACCAGGTAATGGATTGAACTCTGAGAAGGGGTAGATATTAAGGAAGACTAATAGGTCTGTGGTACTGGATTTATAATGGTTTAATTTCCTCAGAATCTCTATCAAACAGTCATCAACATGCACTTAAAAATGTCCAATTATAGCAAGGCTTCCAAAGAAACCCACTCCATTTGGATGACTTTGATTTTCCCTTCTTTTGGGTGGGAGCCATATTTATCATTGAGTTTCTTCTCTTCCTTATCCTTTTCTGTATCATTTCCTTCTTCTTCACCCTATGTGGACTTAATAACCCAGCAATCACTTGTTTATGGGTTGAAGTGAGGCCACAATAATAACACCTTAATATGGTAAATCTTAGTTTTTCCTGTTTACATAGGACTTCTTCCACCTCTTAAAACATCCCCAGTTATTTCCTGGAGCCTCATATGTGCTCGGCCATCAGACTAGTCATACTGTCCCACAGCCTTGTCCTCGCTGCCCCTTGTCCTGGCCTCTTCTGCTGGTCCCCTCTGTTAAAAAGACACCCTGCTGAGCACAACAGGCTTCTGTGATGGCCTTCTGGAGTTCTCAGGGCACCGAAGGAGATGATGCATGGGAAAGAATGGCTCCTTTTCCAACCCTGGCCATGCTCTCTCACCTGGGCCCTGCAGCAGCACTGCTTGGTTTCATAGTCTTACGAAGTCTTTTATGAACACAAAGGATTTTCCTACCTCCTTTCCTCTGTGGGTCAGATATTGTCCCTTTCTGTCTGTTGTCCTCATCTTTCTCTCCCTCTCCTCCTGTCCCTTACCTACAATTTCCCCTCTCTCTCCAGATTCCTATAACTAAATATGTCCCCTTCATGCCTCTTGTCCCTCTGACCCCCGAAACCTCTTCTGTATATCCACTCATACAATAAACTCATGAGGGATTCCTGGTCTGTCAGTTTCACAAAAAGGTGGACTGGTTATCCCAGGCCAGCCACAGGTTGGTCACTCTGCTACACGACAGCTTTAGACTGATGTTTTTCAGCCGCTCCATCGTTTTCCTGTGGGATGTGTGGTGTTACTCTTTTATTGGAAAATCGCTGGGAAGGTCATCCTTGTACTAACTGCATTATTTCAGTGATATGGCTCCCCACGCCCACCCTATTCTCTTCCGCCTCAAAGTCACATTCTTTCATACTCCATCCTTTATGTTTTCCTCCAGCTTTATTGAAATGATTTGCTTTCTCTTTTCCATTTCCCAACGTTTAAAATCCTTTCTAATAAGCTAGAGTATTGAGAGACAGTCTTCAAGCCCCCCCTACTCGAATTTTCTGTACTGAAAGGACTGTGGACTTTGGGGTTACACTGACCTTGTGTTGAAGCCCAGCTCTACCACATCCTTCTGTGAACTTCATTTATTATGATGTATAAAATGAAAATAACAACCTTATGAGGCAGAAGGTAATCGCTAGAGTTAAATGAGATAACAAAGGCAGACGTTCTAACTCAGTGTCAAACCACATAACCAGAGTCAGTCTCCTCTCCTTCCCTTTTCCTTCCCATCGCTTGGTGACAAGTTGCATTTTGTTGTACACTGGCTGTGGTCCATCACTGCATGCTAATCCTCATAACACTCCCGCGATATGTAGTGTGCTTTCCTCATCTTGCCATCCTGCTTCCAGGCTACTAAGTATACAGTGGCCTCTGCACTAAGTTCGCCATGGAACCTCGAGTTAGTATGTGCACTGATCATTTAGTCATAAATCCATATGTTCCACCTCTTTGTACCTTGGCAGTGGTGTCAAATTTTCACTGATACTGTAAAACCTGTGAGCACCTTAGGTGCATCATACGCGTCTCCCATTTGAATCATTATGCTTTGCACACTATACATATCCATGCATTATGATGACAGCTAGTGATATAAACACACAATTGTATAAACGACCACCCTTCTAACTGCATTTGTGAATGTGTTCATGTACAGATTTTACTGAAACACCTTAGAATTGAAGAAGAACTAACTGTAATTATGGTTATAAGAGTGACATTTCGGGTCTGGGAATGCAGTTGCAACTGAAGAAAAGGAATGGGGAAATGTTGCATCCTGTCTCCCAACATCAAGATTTAAGAAAATCCCATAGTTCATTTCCCCTTCATTAATAATTAGATTCCAAGACCCGTTGGTGGAATTAAATTTACATGCCCAGAAGTTATTTATATTATAAAATGTTGGTATTTACTGAAATATTTCATGTTCCAAAACATACTTTTTAGAAGAATAACTCGAATGCTGTAAATCCGTTTGTCTCAAATAGGCCCCCAATGCAGCCAGCGGATGTTTCTCATGATGATGTCAGGCCCAAGAAGGATTTTCTTTTTTCTTTTTTTTTTTTTTGCGGTACGTGGGCCTCTCACTGTTGTGGCCTCTCGTGCTGCGGAGCACGGGCTCCGGACGCACAGGCTCAGCGGCCATGGCTCACGGGCCCAGCCGCCCTGCGGCATGTGGGATCTTCCCGGACTGGGGCACGAACCCGTGTCCCCTGCATCAGCAGGTGGACTCTCAACCACTGCACCACCAGCAAAGCCCAAGAAGGATTTTCTTGGTAAATGCTGATCTTCTTAATCCATACAGAATTCCCCCAACTGGAAAACTGATTTATCATGCAAGTACATGCCCACTTTAGAGAACATTTTTACTTAATCTGATGATAAAAGAGTATTTAATAGTGTGCTCCCTGGTGGCCTCATCTGATTCACAGATTTACTCTGCAATTTGTGAGATAGAAATTTGGGCTAATTGCAACTTTTTATAAAAGGCCACAAAAAAAAATTATGGAACTCCAGGCGTTTGTGTTCTTCTAATTCTACATTCTTATTGCCATCACAGACCTATTTGCCGTGCTTATTATATATTTGCTTTTATTTCAAATTGTTTTTGAAACTTGTCACAATGTAAACTCTTTCTGACATCAGAACGGTGCTCAGAGTCCTTCAGTTCCCAGGGGTTTCCTTGTGTGCTGGTAAGGCAGAGGGATCTATCACTCTTTCTGTTAGATAGAAAGCAGTGAAATTGAGAGATTTCTTGTTTTCTTCATGAAGACTATAATTTTATGATTTTCTATGTATTCCTACAATGTCACAATGTCAGAAGGAAAGCACTAAGCTAGTCTACACTGCAGAAGCAACATTTCTGCCTTTAAAACTCTGATTTGACTATGAAACCATAAACACTCCCATCAGAACGCTAGCCATTTGTCCCAACATTCAATTTCTGTTTTTTATGGCATACATTTATTTGTTCAGCCTTGAAGTTTTAGCCATCTCAAATTCAGAAATGGTCTTATTAAGTTGTTTTATGTTTTTCAAAGGATTTTTTTTTTTTGCATGTTACTTGAATTCCAGGAACACAGGAGATTTCTAGAAGCAGCATGAGACTGCTGTAACAAGTTATTTTGGGCAACCATCTATACCTCAAAACTTCAGCTTTCCATCAGTTTCATAAGTATATACTTATCTTCACCTTTATTCTCTCTAAGCCTGCCATTTGGATAGGTGCAGTCTTTGACTACTGATACAGTAATATGCTTTTTATGTTTCTGCCTTTCAGTTGAGGTCAGTTGACAGATTGTTGAGAATGAACTTGTGGAATCATCCTGAAATGCTTTTACAATTATATGCAAATGGTGTGAAAACTGTTAGATCCCTGTGTGACATCCAGCTGTAGGAACTGTGGCCATGAGATTTTTGCATAAAGTAGTGAAATTCTGAGTGGCAATCAAATGGGGAATTCTCAGAGCCACACAGTTTATTAAAGGAAGATATGTTTTGAGCCCAAGATGGTACTTTTCCCATTGCCAAACCTTTGGGTCCAACTGTAGCTGCTGTGATGTGGAAAATCTCTGTCTTAGGACCTGTTGAAATTAGGGATGACACTTTAATTCTTTTAAATTCAGGAGTCAGAAGATAGGGACTAGTTAGATATTGTTTAAATATTCCCATTAGAAGTTTCCAGCCTTCTGCCAAAGGTGGGATTGGTTTAAATGTTTGAGCAGACATAGTTCCAAGTGTCCATACCCACAGCTAAGCTCCTAATCACAAGGGGGACTGCTTCAAAGTCTGGGGGTGCTCTGACATTTTTTATTACACCTCCTGCAGTCAGAACTTACTGACATTCAATCACAATTCTCTTAACTTCACCTGAGGCAAATTTAACGGTGATGTCCAATTTTAACCTTCCTCACCTTCTCTGGGGCATTGTGGGATAAGTCTTTCTCTAGGCCCTAATAGAAGCATTAGACCATGAACACTAGCATACTTTTAGGACAAAGAAGAATTCTCAGTAGGAATTTTGCAAACATTACATGCTCTTTTTCCTTTCTGCCAGATGGATAATTAACATTCTGGCTGAGGGGCATGGCGTTAACTTGCATGATCGCCGTAATCTCTTAACCATCTTTTAACAAAGAGAAGAGAAATAATCCTTATGTAGAGGTGTTAGAGGTCTCCTGCGAGTGTCCCATAACAGATTCATCATCTCTCCATGAAGTTTTGGAAAATGCAGTATTTTGTAACTTCTACATGCAAACCTTTAAGACATTCAGGCTTGGATTCAATTTGCAGTTCTTGAGACTTTGGGTAAGTTACTTAAGCTTACGTGGTTCTCATGGGTATAGAGGGAGTATTGTTAGTACTCTCATAGATCTGTAGATCTCATAGATCTGTGAGAATTAAATGAATGAGGCATAGAAGCACTTAACTAGGGCCTAGCACTGGGTTAGAACTCATGAAATGTTGGCTTATCTCATCTTCCTCCTCCTTCCCTTCCTTTTCTTCCTCCTTCTCAACTGAGTATGAATCTACCTATCTTATTACCACACCTCTATTTTTTTTTTTTTTTGCCGTATGCGGGCCTCTCACTGTTGTGGCCTCTCCCGTTGCAGAGCACAGGTTCCAGACGCGCAGGCTCAGCGGCCATGGCTCACGGGCCCAGCCGCTCCGCGGCATGTGGGATCTTCCCGGACCGGGGCACGAACCCGTGTCCCCTGCATGGGCAGGCGGACTCTCAACCACTGCACCACCAGGGAAGCCCCACACCTCTATTTTTAATTTTTGTGGATTTTTACTGCTTGTCCGCAAAGTGTTATCTTCCTGCCTCTTCATTAGTCAACTAAGGAAAATGAGCTTGCCAGACAGCAGTGATGATGCCAGCTGTCTTTGCTGAAACAGACATAAACACTGGGTTGGAATGCCGTGCTGGGTTACCCTGTCCCTTTCTTGGGAGAGCCTTTTGTTTAAACATTGCTACATAGAGAATTACTGGTATGATGCAAAACTCATCTCAAAATAACTAACTCATATGGCAGATTTTATGAAATGATACCAGATTAAGATGAATAAGGGCCTTCCTTGATTCCCATGGTAAGCATTAGGATTTGTGAAACTTTGATACCAATATGTCTTCCTCAACGAAAGCAACAACACAGAAAGGAAGCAGATGCATCTTATGAAACCATTGCCTATAAATTATACTCCTCTGTAGGATTCTGAATATTTAATCAGACATAGAATTCTTCTAAAGATCATATTTACATGAGAAACCCTTACCAAAGAGTGGCTTTGAGCCCACTTGCTTCATTCTATGTAGTACTACAGTGCATTTAAAATTCTATCCAACAATAAATTTTTTATGGCATTTTGTTTCTTTAGTCTTTTTTTTTTTTTAATGGTTTTCAGCTGTAGTAGGGTAGTAGAAAGAGCACCAAACTAGGAATCCAGAAACCTGGATTTGAGTCCCACTTCTGTTGATCACTAGCTGTGTGACCAGGGGCAAGCCACTTGGAACTTTCTGGTCTCCTTTAGCCTCTCTGTATGTAAGTGACAATGACAACATCTGTCATACCGGCCTTAGAGAGTGTTTGTATGTCTCAAAAGGAAGTTGGAGCCACACAACTTCTCTTGCGGAAGTTTTATACAAATCTCGTATTATGGTGACGTATGAAAGTATTTGGGGCATTTTATAAAATTAGAACGCATAATGTGAGACAGTTAAGTTTTTTTTTTTTTTTTCCAACAGAGGGACTATAGGAGAAAGGGAGAGACAACAGAGTAGCTTCATCTCTGAGAGTCATCATGCTTCTCCCTTCTTTCATGAGGGCTGTGCTCTGTGATGGATCTTTAAACAAGAGAGTGCCCTCAAAGCACCCTGCCTGGGTCCTTACTCCTCTATAAAATGTAAAAGCCTATTTAAATCCCTTATTCTGCATAATTGGAAAGTCATTGTTCAAGAGCAGAGTCCTTAATTTGGAAATGCAGATTCAACTTAACATATGCGATGATTGTTCCTGATTTAAAGTTCTCATAAAAGGAAACTCCACAAATTGGGTTCACATATTTTAAAAGACACTCCTAATTTTTGAAAAGGAAGCTATCTGTCTTACCAAGAATGTACCAAGCCCATTTTTGAGGGATGCTGTGCAATCAAACACTGACCTTTGAACCTTAAGCGTTCAATGAGTAAGAATCTCATACGTACAGATTCTTTTTTATAATCATGAGGAAGGGGTTTATTCTCTCTGTATACTCCTATATCTCCCATAGATTATTATATAAACCAGATAGTGACATAAGCCCAGAGATGCATTGAGGATCTCAATATGTTATATTCTCATGGAGATCATGTGGTAAGCTGATATTTGTTTATGTAGTGAAGTTTGGAAGAGGTAAGGGAGAGGTGAAGAAAGGATTCTCTGAAGTCTTTGGGGAATCTTCAATGCTCATACCTTGTACTATATCTGGGTATATGAGTGGGTTGGTTTAGGGCTCAAAAAAAGAAACAAATGCAAAAAGGAGCCATTTTTCTTATTCTTTGATAACCAGCTGTGACTTTTGCTAGAAATTTATTGACCAAAATAATTCTATTGACCAATCTTTGGCCTCTATTTAATTATGTTAGTGATTCGCCAGTATGTTATAATAAGGCCCAGCTTGGCGTGCTTTTGACTCATAGTCAAATCAGAGTTTTAAAGGCAGAAATTTTGCTTCTGCAGTATTTTGCTTCCTTCTTGTGACATTGTAGGAATACAAAGAAAATCATAAAATAATAGTCTTTATGAAGAAAACAAAAATCATTGTGGTAATACGTAAACTCTCTCAATTTCACTACTTTCTGCTTATAATTGTCTTCGTCTCTTTATCTAACCCTAGTCTTTGACCATGCAACAACTCTCCTTTTCAAGGCTGACCCTCCTCATTTGATCTTGAGCCCATGTCTTCATCCTTTGGGGCCTTCCTTTATCTATTGTCCCATATTTTATCCCATCTTTCACTTGTATCATCAATATCTCCCTCTTCACTACTTCTTCTCAGCATAAAAACATGCTTAGGTTTCCTTTGTCTTGAAAAACAAGACAAAATTAATAGCAAAGTCAAAGCCTTGATACCAGTACAGGTTATTACTCATTACCTTCTCTTAACTGTCTGCCTTTTCTCTTGCTCTTTGCAATATATTTTAGTGTTCTATTACTTTGCTAAAATTCCTATCTAAAACTGTTCGTCTAATCTCCCCTTCTAATTTGTTTCTTTTTCAATCTCTTTGCAGAATTTGCTGTTTTCCTGAGTTCCTCACTGATGCTCTTTCTGATCTCTTTCTACTCCATTCTGTTCTGATATTATTGCTAAATTCATCTTCCTTAAGTTTAGTTGTGAACATATTACTTTCCTGATCAAAACCCATCAATGGGTTTTTTTTCTATGAAGTAAGCATGAATTTCCCACCAACCTGGATTCAAATTTTTTTTACAACGTGACATCACTTTATCTTATTTCGCAGTCTTGTATAATGCTCTTCCTCTTGGAATTCCCCCCCCCTTTTTTTTTGTGGTACGCGGGCCTCTCACTGTTGCAGCTTCTCCCGTTGCGGAGCACACGTTCCGGACATGCAGGCTCAGCGGCCATGGCTCACGGGCCCAGCTGCTCCACGGCACATGGGATCCTCCCGGACTGGGGCACGAACCCGTGTCCCCTGCATCGTCAGGCGGACTCTCAACCACTGCGCCACCAGGGAAGCCCTGGAATTCCCTTTTCTTAATCTCTACCTGTTGAAATCTTATCCTTTAGTGAGGGGCAATTTCAAATGCTTTTCCTGAAGGATTTCCTGATCCTACAAATATCATGTACTCTCTCCTTTCTTTAACGTTTTCTGATTTTTTGCTTGATGTCTATTGAATGGGTCTCTTTCTGCTTTGTACTGTAGTAATTTAGTTATTACTTCTGTACTCCTACTCCTGCAGTGTTTAGATTCTTTGGAGAAAAAATCCTTCAGAGGGGGAAGAGCTAGAAAGCTACTGCAGACCTATGTTTGTGTTTATATCTTCTATCTGAAGAACAGTAACACTGCACTCTATCCTAGGGTGGGTGGGAGGAAGACAGGCTGGCACTCATGTGTCCAAAATCACACGTAAGAGGCAGAATTCAAAGCTACCTAGGCCTGGATGAGCAATGGGAGGGAGCAGTAACTGGTACCCAGAAGAAGTAACTGTAGCTGGAGGAGGGCTCCCCAAGAGGAGCTGTGGTCTTCATTAGTAGAGGACACACCTATGGCAAAACCATAGCCGAGGAGGGAGGGGTCCAGGGAGTAAATATTCTGACCCTTTTCCCATTCTACCTTCTGATCTGCTGCTAGTGTTTTCCAGTGGCTAAACCCAGTAGAAGCCAGATTGCAGGGGAGCTTGTTGATCTTGACTGAGTCCAAAAAAGTCAGTATCCTAGTGCTTAGTGATGTGCAGAAGGGTAGAGTGTGAATCTGAATGGACAGATGGACAACTTCCCGTTAAATAATGGAAGTTATAGGGCTTCCCTGGTGGCGCAGTGGTTGAGAGTCTGCCTGCCGATGCAGGGGACACGGGTTCGTGCCCCGGTCTGGGAAGATCCCACATGCCACGGAGCGGCTGGGCCAGTGAACCATGGCTGCTGAGCCTGCACGTCCAGAGCCTGTGCTCCACAACGGTAGAGGCCACAGCAGTGAGAGGCCTGCGTACCACAAAAAAAAAAAAAAAAAAAAAGGAAGTTATAGATAATCTATCTTAGCAGTATTGGGCTCAGATGGAGTCACAGGGCATGGCCGTGCCAATGGCTGAGCAAAAAAAGCTTTTCATTGGCCTTTTAGGTCCAGAATCAATTAGGAAATCTGTAGTAAGCAGATAGAATGACTGCAGCTAATTCTTGGATCTTATTTTAGGCATTGGTGAAATATGTTATGAGTATTGAATAGCATCTGCTAAAGGCAATAATTTCCTATTATGGTGAGGCACAACAGATCTTTCCATTTGGGATAGAGCAAAATCATGTGCTTGCTTATTGGAAAAAGAGTCGGAGAAGAAATCACCCCAGCAGTGTTGTCTTGGAGAGAATGTCTGTCTGGAGTTTGCAAGAGGAAATGAAAGACCTGAAGACTTCCCAGGAAGCAAAGTGCTTTGACACTGAGCACAACCAGAGAAGGTCACTTGGTAGAGCAAATTAAGATGTATGTGGCACCTGCAGAGCTGCTGCATTTTAGTCAAAGCAGAGTGAGGCAGTGCTGCTTGAAATAGTCCTGTGAACTCAGCATAGAATTATATTTAACCCCACTCCATAGTGCTTTCCTTGTTATTTTGCTTTTTTTTTTTTCCTCCTAAGACTTACAATTCTTTTTCCTCTGGTTTCTTAGATGGAAAATATGTGCAATGATTCAGCACTGTACCGCCCTCTGACTTGCTAGTGGATTGTCACAGAGAAGTGTTTGCCCTTCTCTGAAGCCTTCTTTTGATGTGGAGCACACTGGAGTGCTGAGGTTGAAGTTCATTGCTCAGGGCAGACTTCTTCAAAGAGGAGGAGTTTTATAGTTCCTTGGCCATCTAGTAGGTATCAACAAGTAGTATTTTGAATTAGTGGATTGGAAACTTAGAGATTAAATTTCTCATGTCACAAAGGAGCTGAAATTTGAAGGACGAAAGTACATGAGGTGTGTTTATCCAGATACAGATACTGGCGGGGATGCTAGACTGATGGCTGAATTCTGACAATCTGTCTTTGGTTGAGAGAGGGAGATTTGGGAAGAACCATGGATAGTTATTGCGTGCTCCAGAGGCAGTGCTATAATTATTCATTGATGATAGTGGAGGATGTACACAATGAGTTATTTTGATAAAAATAATTTCAAACTGTGGAAGAGAATGGGGAAGTAAGTTTGAAAATGTTTGTATTTCTTTGCAGTAATCTGTCTTAAATTTGTTGGTCAAATGATTAAAACCCATCCTAGGACCAGAAAACATGAAATTATCTTTTCTTTTCCATAAGTTTCCTATAAGATGCACTGTGGTTGCCAAATTCGAGCCAGTTGGATTGTCTTTGTGTCACTTGTGTATCAAAACCTGTATTCTTGTGCATTCAAAGGAGAAACTTGTTCTTTTCAACCGACACTACCTTATAATTAAACTACAATTCTCAATTCCTACCTTCCACTGCAGATAATGTTTTTGCTTGAAATTTTTTGTTAAATGATAAAGCCCAGTGAAAGAGATACTAGGAGTACCTTCTTTATTTGTTTATATGATCATTGGAAACTCAGAAATTATGAACACATGGCATGAACATTTGCATCTGGATTTGGACCCCCAGAATCTGGTAGAATAGTATTTCATCTTGGAAGCAGAGAAACCTCTGTGACATTTAAAAAAATTTTTCAGGATTCTAAGAATGGGGACTTATTTTTGCCAAGTATCCTGCCACAAACCACATGGCCGATGTTGATATCTATGACCCCAAAGTCACACTTTTCATCTTTTATACCCTATGGTTTGATCCCTAGTTGACATGGTCTTCATCATGGTATGATACCATGGTTGTGACTTTCACTATTTTTTCAGTATTTCTCTGACAAAGAAAATGTAGCAAAGAAAATCATAGAAGGAAAATGTAACAGGTCTTTAAGAAGGGTTGATGGATAAAGCTGAAGCTAAGACTTTAAGGATATAACTGGGTATGTGACTCCTGTTACTCTCAGGGGAGGGAGGAAGAAAGGCCTGATAGTATTATGGAAGACCTATTTTTTAATCTAACATGAACTGCTGAACCATGGCCTCAGTTTGACTACACTGAAAGATTTTAGATCTAGGGTTTACAGACTTATAATAAAAACATAATAAGAAATTGAACTATTTAACCTTAATTTATTTTGATACAAAATATGGGGAATTATCTTACTACCTTTTTCTTTCTCAGTTTCTTTTGAAGTCTCTCTTCCCTCCATTTATTCCTTGAATATCTGTACTATATCCTTGAATATCCAGTACTATACTCTGTAACCTTTGATTTCCTCAGGCTGCATACTCTTCTTGAGTAACTTCACCCAACTCAGTGACTTTAACTCTGTATTGTTTGCATTCTGATAATCTGTCTTTTAATGTTGTGTTTAGACCATCCTCATTTAATGTAATTGTTGACATGTTTAGATTTAGGTTTACCAATTTTTTCCATTTGTTTTTACTTTTGTTTGTTGCCTTTTTTGTTCCTCTCTTTCATTTCCTTTTTCTCATTTTTAGTTATTTAATATTATTCTGTTTTAATATACCAGTTGTATTTTTGATTATATCTTTGTATATTTTTAAAAATGTTTTCTCTAGGGATTACAATATACATGCTGAACTCTTTACAGTGTACTTAGAATTAAAATACTCTTTTACTTCATACCATGGAGGTTCTGTTAACCACTCTCTTATGTTGTAGTTGTCTTGTATATTATATGTACATACATTGCAACCCCACTGAACGATATCATATTTTTTTGCTTTCAACTGTCAAACATCTTTTAAAGAACTCAAGAGAAAAACAATATTATATTTACACAGATGTTTACCATTTCTATTATTCTTTCTTCATTCTTGATGTTACAAGTTTCTTTCTGGTAACATTTTTCTTCTGTCTGAAGAGCTTCCTTTAGCAATTCTTTTAGAACAGGTCTGTCGGCAACTTATTCTCTTACTTCTCCTTCATCTTTATTTCATCTTCATTCTTGAAGAATTTTTCCCTGGGTATAAAATTCTGGGTTGACAGGTCTTTTTTTCCTCAGCACTTTAAAAATGTTCCACTTCCTTTTGGCCCTGATGGTTTCTGATGAGAAATCTGCAGTCACTTAAGTCATTTCTCTATAAGCAATGCATCATTTTTCTCTGGCTGTTTCAAGATTTTTTTTCTTTGTCTTTAGGTTCCAGCAGTTTGAATGTCGGGTCTGGGGATAAACTGATTTGGGTATATTCTGCTTGGGGCTCACTGAGCTTCTTAAATCTGTAGGTTTATGTGTTTCACCAATATTTTTTCAAATATATTTTCTGTCCTAGGCTCTTTCTCTTCTCCTTCTAGGACTCTGGTGAGATAAATGGTGGTCATTTTTTTTGTAGCATGGGTCCTTGAGGCTCTGATTATTCACTTTTTCAGTCTTCTCTGTCCCTGTTGTTCAGATTGGGTAATTTCTATTGATCTATCTTCAGGTTTACTGACTCCTTCCTCTACATCTCCATTCTGCTATTGAGCCTACCTAATAAGTTTTTTCATTTCATTACTGTATTTTTAAGTTCTAAAATTTCCATTTGATTCTCTTTTATATCTTCAGTTTCTTTGCTGAGAATTTCTCTCTTTCCACTCATTTCAAGAGTGTTAACTCTTACTTGCTGGAGCACTTCTGTTACAGCTGCTCTAAGTCTTCGTCAGATAATTCTCATTTTCCCTTTTTTTCAGGCAGCCAACTTGGTTTAGTTCAGGCTGAAAGTTCCGATGAGCCTTCTGTTTGTTGTGGTTTTAATATCAGTTCCATTTTCAAAGCTTTTGCTGGGTTCTTTGGAGCTGTCGCATTCATGTGCCACCCAGTTGCCACTGTAGGAGGTCTATCTCTTAGTCCTAAGGTCCGTCTGTTAGTTTTTTTTCAAAGTCTTTTGAATGCTGCTTAGGATCAGGTCCACACATACACAGCTTGGGGGTGAATTCAGGAGTTTATAAACAACTGATTGGGTCACTTACTAAGCTTTGCATATTTTGGGGCTCTCTGGGGCTCTTCAGTCCTCTAGCCATAAATCTGAGACTTTATTTATCCACCTCTGCTTCAAACTTCCTGCAACTGTGCCGACATCTGGGGCTAAGGAGGGGCAGAACAAAGAGAGGAAAAAAGGAACAGGGTTTGCCCCACTGTATTGGGACTACAGTTCCTCTGATCAAAGAGGAACATTCTCATCTCTTAGAGTTTTAGTTGCCAACAGGCTCCTACTTCTGCTGTCACTGGCAGGAGATGTCTTTTCTACTTCTGATTCTGAACTAGAAGGTTTCCCCTAGAACTTTCTCTGTTTGTGCTGATACTCACTTCCATCTTTCAGGATGATTTGAGTCCAGGCTAGGGGACTACTGGAGAGAAAATGGGCAAATTTAACTGCTTTACTGTTGGGTGACACTTCAAAGTTTGGTCCTCTTTTCCAATTGGCTTGCTACTATTTACTTTTCAGAGTACTCAAATAACTGCTCCATGCATTCTGTACAGGTGTTTAAGCTGTATTCAGTGATTGAGACAGGATGGAGTGTGTTTACTTTATCTTACTTAGAACTGGAACTCCTTATATATTATATGGTTACTCCTAAATCTGTAACCCTAGTCTATGTCTCCTTCCTAAGCCCTACCATGTTGCATCTAGCAGTTTCATGCACATGTGCTTGAATGTTAAAATTCAAAATTTCCAAAACTGAATTAATCATCTTCCCCCAAAGCCATCTTGCATTTCTTATCTTTGGGAATGGCACCATATTTCTACCCAATCACCTATCTAAAATCATGGAAATAAACTCTTTTCTACTACACATATCCAATTAATCACTAGGTTCTATCAATTCTATCTTCTTTTTTTTTTTTTTGCGGTACACAGGCCTCCCACTGCCGCGGCCTCTCCCGCCGTGGAGCACAGGCTCTGGACGCGCAGGCTCAGCGGCCACAGCCCACGGGCCCAGCCGCTCCGCGGCATGCGGAATCCTCCCGGACCGGGGCACAAACCCGAGTACCCTGCATCGGCAGGCAGACTCCCAACCACTGTGCCACCAGGGAAGCCCTCAATTCTATCTTCTTAAATTGATTTTCTCTTCTCCATCCACATTACCAATGCCCTGGTTCTGACTATTAACAATTCTTTCTGAAATACTGAAAGGGTCTTTTAGTGACCTATAACCTAGTCTTATCCCCTATTGGTCTAGTCTCTACATTGCTTCTGGAGTGATCTTTCTATAATACAAATCGAAATAAACAGCATGCCTTGCCTAGGATTCTTCAGTGATTCCCCATGGCTCCTGGGATGTTCAAGCTCCTTAGCCTGTGTTCAGTACAGTCTCTTACCATACTTCTGGTCCCCGGTGCCCTGATCAGAGAAAATTTAGTCCTAAGAGCATGGAGCAAACCCCTGTTTCTTTTTTTATCTCTCTCTCTCACTTCTGCCCCTCCCTGGTCCCAGACATGGCACCAGAAAGAGCATTTTGTATTAAAGTTTATGTGTGGAAGACGCAATACAGTGAAGTGGTTTTTTCTTAATAGTAGTTTCATGCCTTGAATTGTGGCTTTATTGCTGTAAAATCCAATCTCATAATTTCCTAAACTTTGGCTTTAGTTTCCCAACCATGACTAACATACCTAATACTAACCATGACATTTTCTCCATGTATATAATCAAGACTTATAAAGACAAGGAGAAAAAAGTAGTTAACCCTATAGTAGAGCACTATATGTCTATAATCTTCACAAAAGGTATAGCCTTCATATGAGTCTCCTTCTTTTTATTTTCTGTATTAGAATTTTCATTGAGTTCTGCTTGACAGGTACAGATGTAATGAATTTCTGGTTCCCTGACCCTAGATTATGTTGTTTAAGGGACAGCCTTAGAGAAAAGCATTTTGTCTGATCAGAGGTGCTGAAACTAACCAATGAGTGGTAAAAATAGCAAGATGTGAGACATATTTGAAGAAACAGTGTAACACCAAACTAGCAAGATAAAAGAACTCTTCTATTCAGATTTCTTGGAAAACTAGTTCATCAGTAGAAGGCAGTAGATGAGGAGCCACTTTGCGTACAAAGCCATGAAATGAGACAGACCTGGGTTTTTATCCTTGCTTCTTCTGAGCCATATGACCTTAGACCAGATCCTTGATGTTTCTGAATTTAGATCTCTTCATCTGTAAAAGGGAGATGTGTTTATTAAATGAGATAACAAAATAAAAGTGTGCACATGTATGTGTTCAATACATTAAAAATTCCCTCTCTTAGGGAATAAGCTTTTTTTTTTTTTTTTTTTTTTTTGCGGTACGCGGGCGTCTCACTGTTGTGGCCTCTCCCGCTGCGGAGCACAGGCTCCGGACGCGCAGGCCCAGCGGCCATGGCTCACGGGCCCAGCCGCTCCGCGGAACGTGGGATCCTCCCAGACCGGGGCACGAACCCGCGTCCCCTGCATCGGCAGGCGGACTCCCATCCACTGCACCACCAGGGAAGCCCGGGAATAAGCTTTTAGAATAAGCAATCATGTTTTCAGCTGAAATCATGGCATCAACTTCGTGCTGCTACTTTGGACAGATTATAAAAAACGTTAACTCTTCCCCTTCTCCCACATCATGCACTTCTCCTAATCCAGGGAAATTGAGAAGATAAGAAAAACTACAGGAGAATGATGCTTGAAGGCAAAACTAGGCCTCTCCCATCTTTCTGCAACTTAAAATAGCACTTCTGCAGCTTCACTTCAGCTTTTTTGACAATCCCTAAATTGAACTGGTGATGCTTGGCTTCATGAACAGTGGATATTGGCAGCTGTGCAATTGCTTTTATAACTGGTTGTGATAAAACCACCCCCAATAAAAAACCACCTCCAAAGTGAGTTCTTGGATATATTCAGAGAGTTTGTACCAGTAAGTATTAGGTATCTATATACATGTGTGTCTTTAGGAAAGGCAAGGAATGAGCGTTTTAGAAAGGTTTTAGAGATAGGCTAGTTGAATGAGAACAATCCCACAGAAAATTGTGAGAGAGGCAAGGCCTCTGCTGGCCTCCCATCTCCTCTGTGCTTCCTCTCTTCATGCCCTTCTAACCCTTTCTGTGCGTACCCTGAGTCCTCCTGGAACTTCTGGGTTGACCAAATTTTTGCATGTTTTTCTTTTTACCTTCTATTACTTTTATCTTCATCTGTCTTCGTTAAGAAGTTTCTATTAAAAAGCTTCCTCTGGGCTTCCCTGGTGGCGCAGTGGCTGAGAGTCCGCCTGCCGATGGCAGGGGACACGGGTTCGTGCCCCGGTCCGGGAAGATCCCGCATGCCGCAGAGCAGCTGGGCCCGTGAGCCATGGCCGCTGAGCCTGCACGTCCGGAGCCTGTGCTCCGCAACGGGAGAGGCCACAACAGTGAGAGGCCCGCGTACCGCAAAAAAAAAAAAAAAAAGCTTCCTCCTTTCTCTCTTCCTTCACTCAAAATGTTCTTTTATGTAGCTTTTTACTATTTAGACCCATTTAGGAAAGACCTGAGATATCACTAAAGAAATCAATGGTTAATAAATGGTTATTGTGTTACCCTTCCCAGGGAATTTTCTTTTAAGCTTGGAAATATTGAAGACTGGGCAATGCCTTCATTTAAGAAATGAAGTATCATAATATAGCATTCTAAGCTCATGATTGTGTGGAGGGATGTTAGCCACAGAGACACCCCTGGGATACTTCACATCATACGAGGGAGCAGACACCTTCACTGTCCATGTGACACTTCAGCCACTTTGATGGTGAAGACATTGGAAATCCATACAGGACCAGCAGTGGCTTACAGCTTTTTCCTTTTTCTCTGCCATTCCATTTGGCTTCAGATAGGCAAGAAGTAGGAAAACAAACAAAAAACTTGATTAAGGCTTCTGGGTTACTTCTTTAAATTTCAGAATTTAAAATTTTCACTTTTCACTCTTTTGGCAAAATATATGAATTGTGTCCAGAAGAGACTCAAAATTTGTGACCTAATATCTTCCCCCCTCCCCCACTGCTTTAAGTTAAATAGATAATTAATCCCAAATCTTAGAAGGTACTTCTTGGAGAGTAATGTTTTCTAAGGATCTCAAAGTCCCCTTTCCTCAGGATTTCTGGGAGGTATGTTAGCTCTGTTTTATAGAAGAACCTAAACTGAAGCCTTGAGAAGTCAAGAGACCCTGCTTAGGGTATACATCAAGTTCCCATGTGGGGAGAAGGGACTTTTGTCTTGGGGCTAAAATTAGAGCACTCTCCCATTCTCAGCTGTATCAAAGCTTTGCTAGTCAAGGGTGAGGGAGTGGGGAGGAGGTTGCAATCAGCCTCCTGGCTGATGCCTTGAGTTGCTTGAGGTCAGCCAGAGAGGAAGGATAAGTCCAGGTTATGCTTTGATTTATGTTGCTGTGTGATTCATGCACTCTGTCAGACTAGCTGCTTTCTTCCCCTGTTCCTCTAACAGGCCGTCTCGTTGCTGGAGATGACTGTCAGATGCTTTCCCTGCATAGCCACCATCACATGGCCCACCACCGGAGCCTGGGAAGCCTGACCACAGACCAGCATCTCCGAGGCATGAATAATTAGGTAGGCATAATGGAAGGCACTCACTGCACCCTCCAATTGCGTAAGCCCATTACCGAACTCTGCTACATCAGCTTCTATCTTCCGAGGGGGGAAGTCAGAGGATTTTCATACAAGGGCACCATAACTCTAGACAGATCCAGTAAAGGGTTTCATAACTGCTACCACGTCAGGGAGGGGTCTGACATCAACAGCCTCAGCCGGCAGCCGAACGAACATCCAGGCGACATATTTTTCAAGCCAACTCCCACGAAAGACATTCTAACTGAGCTGTACAAACTCACGGCCGAGAGGGAGAGACTGCTGGCCAATCTGCTGAGCTCAGACCACATTCTGGGCATTACGATGGGGAACCAGGAGGGGAAGCTGCCGGAGCTCTCTGTGAGCCTGGCCTCCGAGGACGACTGTTTCCAGAGTGCTGGCCACTGGCTGGGGGAGCCCGCCGTGGGCTGTCTCAATAAGAGGAGCTCCCACGGGAACAAAAAGGCCCGGAGGTTTGGTGGAAGGAGAGAGAGCTTTGAGGGGCTCTCTCAAAACTCCCTGCAGAAAAGGACAAGACGAAAGGGGCATGGGGGCCAGGGATTGCCTCCTCTGATGGGGAAGGACCAGATCTGTTCCAGCAATGCCCTTCCTCTTTCTCAGACAAGGCCTCATCTTTGGCTCCTAGAGGAGAGAGGCAGCTTGCTTCCGAATGGAGCACTTACCTCTTCCCTACAGGGGAGAGGGAGCTTCACCCCAGAGACCCCCAGGACACTGGATGCTGACTCTGCCTTGGGGAGCTCCAAGAAGGCTTCTGAGGTTGCGGGGCATGGAAGAGGCGGGCTGCCCCCTGAATGCAGTTCCACGGAGCCAGGAGATGATGGTGCCGCGGGGCCAAAGAGGGGCCCTCGCAGGCTGGCGCATCTGCAAACAGGTTCGACCGAAAGTCACAAGGGGCCCGAGAAACATCCAGAGGCAGAGGGGGGCCGGACAGAGAAGGCTGCTGAACGGACTTGCAGGAAGAAGCCTATTTCCAAAGTGGTGGCCAAAGTCCAGGATCTGTCTGCTCAGGTGCAACGAGTAGTTAAAACGCATCCTGAGGGTGAGGAAAGGGTTGCCGTTTGCCCAGCAGCCCAAGCTGAGTTCATACCCAGCGTAGACTTGCTCACCCTCCCGGAAGCTGAGGCTGGGGCTTGGGGTGCCAGCTGCTGGGGCAAGGAGCAGAGAGGGGACAGGTCATGGCAGCCATCAGCCGAGGAGTGTCCCCTAGCCAGCATTGAGGGGGCTGTGAACAAGGTCCTCCTGAAGGTGATAGAGAGCGAGAAATTAGATGAAGCCATCGAGGGGAAACGGCTGGGATTTCCCTTCGGGACGACAGCCACCCATACCCTCCCAGAAACCGGCAGCAAGAGGGGAGCTGGGTTGCTTCTGAGTGGCCACAAAACCTTGTTTCTGGATCTGCCCCGCGATGTGGACCCTGGAGGTGATGAGAAGAGGCCACTGCCCCCAGCACTGGCAGCTCTCGGCACGGTATTTAATAATTCATCCTTTCCGTCCAGCACGCACAAATGGATGTCACCTGTTCCCTTGCCTCTCTCTCCAAGGCTCCCCAGCCCTCAGCAGCATCACAGGATCCTCCGGCCCCCTTCACTGCCTGCTGAGAGGGAAGCCGCTCTTGATGACTCTCTTGGTAGAAAGAGCCGTGCTTTCTCTGGGTCACCCTCTGCTGACACCTTGGAGCCACCACTCTCTGCAAAGGTCACGGAGACCAAAGGAGCCAACGCGACCTCCCTCAGAGCGGGCCAACCTCGGTTGGTGCCTGGGGAACCTTTGGAAAAGAGCTTGGGGCCTGGGAGGACCGCAGCTCAGCCCCAGCACCGGTCACCTCCAGGTTAGTCCCCGTTTAAAATGCTTTACATGTGTTCCTGGGCGACCCCAAACTGTCAGTCTGCTCGTGCTATTCAGACACTGGCTAATTAACGATGAATCAAAATTCCTCGGCCTGGTAGTTAATTCACCTTGTAACAGGACAGCTGGGAGTCGTATACAAGAGTGTGGAGATGGTGAGGATGGTGTTGACTTATGGGGTCAGGGCTGTATTTGCTTCCAGAAGCAATACTTTGTAAATGTCTTTTTAAATTTTTTGTTTTGGAATGCTCTAAAGCTGCCTCCATGGTTGCTTAATACAGGACTCTCAAAGGAAACAGGACTGGGCAGAGAGAAGTAGTAACTTGTCACTGCCTTTGATGCTAAGTGGCCCCTTGACCTAAATTCTGCTGTTCATGCTGCTGGGGCGGCTTGGATTTGTTGGGATCCTGTAAGCAGAAGAGCAGAAGCATGCTGTGTCTTTGCTCATCTGTCTGTTGTTAGAGGTTTTGGGTTTTTGTGGGGGTTTTTTTTTCTTTTTTTTTTAGTAATCACTTTTATAAGCACCCTTATTTTATGACAAAAACTTTTTTTTTAATACTAGAAGAGGGATGAATTCCTTCTAACTTGAAGAAACTTGGTTCAGATTTTCTTTCTTTAACAGTTTTTTATTTCCCAAACAAACACGAAGTAATGTTTATTCTGAAGTTATGTTTTATGTATGGGTTTCTACTGTTACTGGTATGACATCATGTCTTATGCAAAAGGTACTAAAGAGCCAGTTTGGCTCGTATGTTTCATGTGATTTAAAATTTTATATGAAAATAATTTTGGTGGTTCTATAAGTAGGATCAATAAGACTAAAAAAGACGGTGTATAAAAGTGCCACTCCTGTATTCACTACATTTTCCAGGCCAGCGCGGCCAGATGTTTAGGGTCATGTATGCCATTGTGTAGATAATAGGTTCTTTTTCAGTGGTCCTTTCACAGCATATGGTCAATGCTTTGTCTAGGCTCGTAATACGATATATAGTCTCTTAAAGTTTAGAGAAAACATCATGTGCAATTTTTAAGGTAAAAATATCTGTCTGGGAAAGAGGAATTTCAAAAGCTTCTGTTTATTTTGAACTCTTGCCATTTTATTAATTTCTCTATATCATTGATCCAGGGTGTGTTTCTTTTAAAAATGTGGTAAATGCTCTTCATTTTGTGTTTGTAAGTATTGCTCTTAGTTTGATGAGACTTGCTACTTCCTAATATAACCAAACTGCTTCATCAGGAAAGTCATAGAATTGTAGATTTTATATCATGTGTCATAGAATCCTAGTGATGAAAATCCTTTCTCCCTGTGAATGCTGAATCAGCCTTCAAAATACTTCGAAAGGAAGCTCTCTGCAACGATTAGATAGAGACTTCTGGAGAGATGGGCATGCAAGAGCTGCCTCAATTCCGAAAGCTCTTTTTAGAAGTCACACTAAATCCTACGACTTGGTGTGCCGCTCCTCCAGAAACTGTGCATTAAATAATACATTGAGCTTCAGTAAATCTTTTCTCCCCACCCCCACCGCCCCGATTTAGAATTATCTTTTTATTTTATTGTCCTTTTTCTATTAAAAAAAAAACCCCAAAAACAATATTATAAAAGCTCCATTGTATCTGGCTCAAGGTAGGCACACAGAGGACATTCAGTTTCTCTGATGACTGACCTTAAGCTCACTGAGGGGCACGTTCAACAGATGGTCACCCTTTTCCCATGACCTCTCCACACCACTGCGGAGAACCGTTCCCTTTACTTTGGCCCCAGCCTTCCATTGGGATCTTTGTAGCATTTTAAGAGCCAGTCATTAGAATCACATGGATTCCTTGATAGGGAGACTGCCTGTGCTTCTAACGTTACAAAAGAAGGCATTGGAAAGGGGGAAATAGGAGCAGGAGAAGCCTTTTTTTCTGTCATGGATAAGTTCTCTTTTGCTGGGACCTTCCTCCAGGAATGTTCAAACGTTATCTCTTATCATCATCCCTCTTTGAAAAGCATGAAGGGAGGGAGTTCTCCAGATAGTATCTTTGATCTGTATCTTGTGTTCCTATCTCCTGCTTTTCCTTTAATCCCCCTTCTCTGTGGCCACGAGTCCTCATCATATTCTGGATCCTTCAGTGACTTCCTGCAGCTGATGGGTCCACACAGGGAGAATTTTGCTACTTCCAGCTGCCTTTGTCTTTCACTTCATTTCTCCTCCCTCCACATCCCGCATCCCCAGACGAAGGGTGGATCATTCATTTACCATCACCCAACAGTAGCCCTTTATCTGAGTCCAGTTCCCACCTTTCTCCCACGTTAGCTATTAACCAGGTTGAGTTTACGGTCTATGAACATTTATTTCCTGTGGAAATAACGTCTAGGTATTTTATTGAAGTGATGGTGATTAAGATTATTGAAAGCACTCATTAACTGCCCAAGTAAGAGATTAAGTCTGGCAAAAATAATCAGATCCATTTCCAGTTGGAAGACTCTTTAGCGTTATAGGCAAGTAGTAATTCCCAGCAAAGAGTAAAATCCGCTTCTCCTGCTCACAGGACCAAGCAGTGAAAGCCAACACTACCATCCACACAGGAAACAGCATGAAGGCTATTGGTCTACCTCCTGTTGGCTTTGTAATTTTCCTAACTCTTCTTTCCAAGGTCTATGCACAGGAATTTCTTGTCTGGTGGTGATGTGATCAAACAGAGAATATGCTAACAATGAATGGTGGCCAGATTTGTCTTCTCATGGCCCTCCTCTCCCCAGTTCCCCATCCCCACCCTGACCACCACCTTGGTTTTATGGAAACAGCTGTAGAATGTTCTCAAGCCTTTGTGGAATGTGATATTTTCTCAAGCCTGAAGGACTCTAGTTGTGCTAACCTGAATAGCAGTGTCCTTGGGTCTGGGATTCCCTTCTGTTTTTCTGGCCTTCTTTTACCTTTGATCTGAAATAGACCCCTTTTTTTTTTTTTGCAGTACACGGGCCTCTCACTGTTGTGGCCTCTCCCGTTGCGGAGCACAGGCTCCAGACGCGCAGGCTCAGCGGCCATGGCTCACGGGCCCAGCTGCTCCGTGGCGTGTGGGATCTTCCCGGACTGGGGCACGAACCTGTGTCCGCTGCATCGGCAGGTGGACTCTCAACCACTGCGCCACCAGGGAAGCCCTGAAATAGACCCTTTTAATGCCAAAAGAATCACATGTAACTGGGCTCACCATACTCAGGAAGATCCCCAGTGCTTCAGTGTGCTCCTCAGCAATCTCATGATCTT
This sequence comes from Mesoplodon bidens, assembly GCF_964165515.1. Classification (NCBI taxonomy): domain Eukaryota; kingdom Metazoa; phylum Chordata; class Mammalia; order Artiodactyla; family Ziphiidae; genus Mesoplodon; species Mesoplodon bidens. Next base: position 101,107,414 of record NC_138178.1, on the reverse strand, counting down.
TCCCCTTTGAAGTCACTGAGGTGGTGATGGAGGCATGTGCCCCAGGCATAGTTCCTCTTGATATTGTGAATCATGTTATCAGTGCTTGTGCCCATCAAAAGATGTAGTTAATGTCAACTGATTAAGGGTTGAAAGGCATATTTGTAACAGATTTTATTATATCTAATGCTGCTGTCAAAGCTTTGATTTGCCTTTGGGCATGTATTATGGGGAGTAGATAGAAATTCTCCCTATATTAATACTGAGGTTTGATACAATCCCCCCCAAATTTTTTTTTTTTTTTTTTTTTTTTTTTCTTTTTGCGGTATGCGGGCCTCTCACTGTTGTGGCCTCTCCCGTTGCGGAGCACAGGCTCCGGATGCGCAGGCCCAGCGGCCATGGCTCACGGGCCCAGCCGCTCCGCGGCATATGGGATCCTCCCAGACCGGGGCACGAACCCGTATCCCCTGCATCGGCAGGCGGACTCTCAACCACTGCGCCACCAGGGAGGCCCGCCCCCCCAAATTTTAAAGAAGCTCCACAACTTTAATGGCTATACCCAGCCGTTTAAGATTACTACAGAAAGTATATAGTGCGTAGACAATTATCTGTAATTCATGTTAAGAAAGAAAGATTAAAAATTGAATATACCGGGCTTCCCTGGTGGCGCAGTGGTTGAGAGTCCGCCTGCCGATGCAGGGGACACGGGTTCGTGCCCCAATCCGGGAAGATCCCACATGCCGCGGAGCGGCTGATCCCGTGAGCCAGGGCCGCTGAGCCTGGGCGTCCGGAGCCTGTGCTCCGCAACGGGAGAGGCCACAACGGTGAGAGGCCCGTGTACCGCAAAAAAAAAGAAAAAAAAATTGCATATACCATAGTATATCCATATAAAACATATATAGGACTTAAATTGACAGGAAATACATTGCTACACACTTTTGAGAAAGTAAGGGGATTGTCATTGAAACTATATGTAACTTTGACCTAGCAACCTTATTTTAGGAATTTAGGTCACATAAATAGATGCACTAGTAAAAATATATGCATAAGGTTGTTTACTGCAGCATTGTGTATAGTGGTCAAAGCAGCTGGAAAAAAAATGGAGTGTCAATCAGTAGAGAAATGGCTACATAAATTAGAGTATATTTAGACTCTGTAATATTATGAGGCTATTTAAAGTATGGAACTGTATCTCTATCTAGCAAGTTGCAAAATAATGTAGAATATGCTCTGTTTTTGTAAAGACAAGTTCCACCCCCTCTATATATGAGTATATATGTTTGGTATGGGTTTGAAAGTTTGAATGTCATGGAGGCAGGTGTAAGGAAAGACAGGCCAGGCTGTTCACATTCTTTATCTAGGGCAAGACAGGGTGAAAGTGGGAAATAAGGTGAAGGGGAAGGATCCAAAAAAAACAACAAAAACCCCCAATACAAACAAACAAAAAAACAAAAGCACTCGGGAAGAGCATTAACTTCTTTCCTTTACATATTTTACATTGTTTCACTGGTTGTGGTAAATGTGTCACTTTTATGATTTTTAAAGAGTTAACTACATTTTAAAGAAAAAAGTAAATACCCCACCTAGAGGCGTTGTGTGTGTGTATGGGTGTTGGGGGGTGTAGGATTATAGCTGAACCACAGTTTTCTGTGTCTTTCCCATGTCCTTTAATGAAGCAAGAAGCTCAGTATTGAGACTAGAGCATTATTACAAAGGGGTATGTACGTTGCTAGAGGGCTATAAAAGCAGCACCCAAGAAGGACAAGTCAGGGAAGCAGGATTATATAAGGAGGGAGCAGTATCCAGAGACCAAGAGAAGAAGGCAGTTAAGAAAGGCTTCTGACCCTCCTACACTGTTGGTAGGAATGTAAATTGGTATAGCCACTATGGAAAACAGTATGGAGATTCCTCAAAAAACTAAAACTAGAGTTTCCATATGATCCAGCAATCCCACTCCTGGGCATATATCCAGACAAAACTATAATTTGAAAAGATACATGTACCCCTATGTTCATAGCAGCACTATTTACAGTAGTCAAGACGTGGCTAGCAACCTAAATGTCCATCGACAGATAGATGGATAAAAAAGCTGTGGTACATATATACAATGGAATATTACTCAGCCATAAAAAAGAATGAAATAATGCCATTTGCAGCAACATAGATGGACCTAGAGATTATCATATGAAATGAAGTAAATCAGAAAGAGAAAGACAAATACCATATGATATCACTTATGTTTGGAATCTAAAATATGACACAAATGAACTTATCTACAAAGCAGAAACAGACTTAGAGATGTAGACAACAGACTTGTGGTTGCCAAGGGGGAGGTGGGGTGGGAGAGGGATGGACTGAGAGTTTGGAATTAGCCGATGCAAACTATTATATAGAGAATGGATAAACAACAAGATCCTACTGTATAGCACAGGGGACTGTGTTTAATATCTTGTAATAAACCATAATGGAAAAGAACATATATATATGTATATGAAAAAGAATGTATACATATGTATAACTGAATCACTTGGCTGTACAGCAGAAATTAACACAATGTTGTTAAAATAAATAAAAGAAATTAAAAGGAAAGAAAGGCTCCTGGGTTAGACAGTGTCCTGACAGGGAACAAGCACCCAGGCCTGAAGGAGCAAGGGAAGCAGGGGTCAGTGGAACCCAAACAGGGGAGCTTAAAGGAGAGGACCACAGGGCAGGAACGGTGGCTTGTGATAGAGGCCCTTATCGGAGAGGAAGCTGTGGGAATAAATACCCTGGCTTCACTCTCCTTTGGTCTTCTGCCTGGAAACTTTCTCGAACTGAACCAGCCAAAAGGCAGAGTAAAAGGGAGTGGGTAGACGTCTCCAAGCTCAGCCTTCCAGGGCCCAGGGAAGGATGGAGAAGGGTCAGAGTAGATTTGGAGGTATAAGAGGAACAGATAGGCTGAGCCACGAAGAACAAGAAATGTAGAAAGAGTGGGATTTTAAAAGAGTGACAGGGTAAAAAAGAATGTGTATGTGTGGTGTGTTTTGATACTGAACAATGGTTATCTTGATAATAAATGATTATTGCAGTGTTTCATTTCTTTGTCATATGACCGTTCTACCTCTAAATTTAATTTGGTTGACTGTCTCTTTTATTGCTAAAAGTACAAACTTGAGGAAGTAAAATAAATAATTGGGAGATCTTGTGATACAGTTTTCAGCCTGTGGCTTCAGAAAAAATTATCTAGTTTTTAAAAACAAAGCTCTTATATTTAACAGTGATTGATAGCACATTGTACTCGATTGCTTTTTGTGAAAAGCACGAAAAGAATTTTAAAATATCTTCCACAATTATCTCAAATTAAGAATAACTAATTAGCATATGAAGTATGAAATAGATTTTCTACTAATGAACAATTTGTATTTTGAGGTCAGTTTCCATATAAATAAATGGTGAGTGTTTCTCTCATTCACATTTTGTTTTTTAAAAGGGAATATGTTTCAAAGGCCAGGAGCATGACCACGATTTGATGTTTTAAAACTCCAAGCCAGTTCTACATATGTGAATTTTTTCCCAAATTAATGTCCAATTGTGCTTTGAGGATAGCACCTTCTTGGAAATGGTTTTTACTTGTTTCTTTTCTATTCTTGGAGTCAGAGCACAAGATTTAAAGCATGGGTGGCAGTCTATGGCCCTAGGCCATATCCATCAATCTAAAGTAATTCCAAAGACATAGAAACGGCAGAATTAACACTGCGATTAAAAGTTATAGCTACTGAAAAATCTTAAAAGAGAAAAACATTCTATAAATAGGTATTACATTTTGAAGAAAAATTTATGGCATACTTTATTTATTTACATAACTCAACCATTCTGGCTCATAGCATCATTGGTTGGGGTATAAAAAAAAGACTCAGACTTTTAGTTGTAATTGGATTAGAAGCATTTTATCAAATTGATAGAGCAAAGTACTGAATATTGAGATTGTGTGTTTTATTTCATTCCTCCTGGGCTTTCCTGGAAGAGGGTGCATTTTGAAAACCGTAAACTCCACCCTGGGGCCACTCTCTCCCTCTTGCTGGCTTTTACAGTATCAGGTAAATGACTGTTACTGCTTATCTTACTTCATCCTCTTTCTGATCACTTACAAGAAAATAGCTCCTGTTAGATAGTTCTTAAATGGGCATAAAGCCATATTTAATACATTTTCATGGCCTCTGGGCTGTGATATGAGGTCATACCATCCCCCTAGAGTTCCTCTGTGCACCCTGGCATCTCAGCCTCCTGCCATAGCAAGGTCTGGAGTTCCTTCCCTCTCACAGAAGGACCTAGCAGGTTTTCCCAGTCATGGATTGTTCTACTACATTGAACCAGATGCTTTCTATCTGGCCCAGAGCCTTACAGGACAGAACTTGAACTAGAATTGGGATTCAGATATGTATAGGATGTAGAGGGACTTGTGGGGACCTTGAAGGCTATTGAACCTTAGGGAGGAACAGTGGACAGTGGAAGGAGAAGTATCACGAGAGCAAGCATGGGCCAAAAGTCTGTGCACAGACATTCTCTCATCCTCCTAAGAAGGCCCTTACCCTCTAAGGAGAAGGGGCTTTAGCATGAAGGGAAGGAAGAACTTTGTCATCAGAAGCCCAACAGTTTTGCAGTGTGGAAGAGCTGTTCAAGGGTAACAGAAATATTCTTATTTTACTGAAGTACAGTTGATTCACAATGTATTGATTTCTGCTGTACAGCAAAGTGATTCAGTTTTATATATATATATATATATATATATATATATATATTCTTTTTCATATTCTTTCCATTATGGTTTATCGCTGGATATTGAATACAGTAGGACCTTGTTGTTTATCCATTCTATATACAATACATTGCATCTGCTAATCCCAGACTCCCAATCCATCCCTCCCCCAGTCCACCTTGGCAACCACAAGTCTGTTCTCTATGTCTTTGAGTCTGAGGAGAAGCAGAAACTTTCTTGCTAGCCAGAAGCAGAGCACAGCCCCAGCCTCTGTGGTCCCAAGTCATTAGCAACCCAGTGGCCACAGAGTGACAGAGGCACAGAGCAGAAGGGTAGCCAGGGCAGCAGGCTCCCGAGCGCAGAAACCTTGAGGGACCCCTGGAGGCATAACTGGGGAGGAAGAGCCTGAGAAAAGACTGGACTTCATGCCAGGCAAGTGAGGGTGGGTTTCAGACATTGAGGTTCAGATTTTCGTGCAGCGTGTGACACAGTTTTACTCACTCTGAGGCAGTAAGTTGGATCATCCAGGTTTCACATATTTTTCCTAAAATATTCTGATATGGGTTTTTTGTTTGTTTGAAACCTAGGTTAAAGTTTTAAGGTTGAGTTTTGCATTTGGAGGGAGAACCTCAAAATAATCCTATGGCTGATGAAAGCTGTTGCTTTCCAGTTTAGCCCAGAGAAATTACGGAGAGAATAAACACCACGTGAGGCTTGAGCTTCAGCACGGTCTCCCCAGGATTCAGACAGGTCTGGGCATATCTGGTGAATTAAATGGTTAGACCTGTCATGAGTCTTTTGCTCGAGTGCCCAGAGGATGGTCAGCAGGCAGAGCCCCTCCAGAGGAAAGCAGGATTTGGGGCACAGGAGAGGTTACCAGACCTTTGGGGGTGGGGGTGGGAGGGAGGACACTGAAAATAGCATAAGTTGTGTCCTCCTGATTTTCTGCTGACTCGTGTCTGGATGGTAGGAAGAGAGGAGAGCAGTAGGAAAGCAGTGTGAAAATTTAAAGAGTAATTTGACTAAAATGTCCTTAAGAGAGTGAAGGCGGGGTCTGCATAGTAGAGTGTAACAAACTTGTGGGTGAAGGGGTCCCGCTTCAGGTGCTGCCGGGGCAGGATGCGACAAGGCACACGGTGGAGGGAACCGGATTTGACCTCATCCCAGAGAGGAGAGGGGAGGTGGGGAAGGTAGTCAGTAGTGCCTAAGCAACGCACCTGGTACCTTAGCTGCAGCAACCCGCTGACAATTCTAGCAGCATCCAGAGACACCTTCAGCAGCCAGATAAGTGAGGACAGCAGTGTTGATGAGGGATGAGGAGGATTGGATCCATGTGATCACGTGCTTCCTGGAATGATCTGGAGAAATTGGTGTGTAGGGGGAGGGAAGCCCCCAAATTGGTAGAGCCAGAGAAATTCTGATTTTGCACCATGTTATTACTCCCCTGACTGCATTTGCTAGGAGTATCAAATTCACAGGGTTGTTTTGAGTATCAAATAAAATAATGTCAACGAAAAATGCTTCCTAACACATTAGAAAATGTTAGCTTTATTATAATTACAGATCATTATTGGCTCATTGGGTCAGAAAGGATTCTCTTTTTAATATTTATTTATTTATTTTTGGCTGCATCGGGTCTTAGTTGCAGCGCGTGGGCTCAGTTGCCCCGCAGCATGTGGGATCTTAGTTCCCCGACCAGGGATCGAACCTGCATCCCCTACATTGGCAGGCGGATTGTTAACCACTGGACCACCAGGGAAGTCCCCAGAAAGGATTTTAATAATCTACTCCTTTTGGTGTTTTCCAGTGATGAAATGATGCTACAAATAATAGGCCACAACTGGTTATTGTAAATTTCTTGATTTGCTCTCAAAGCTTCTACATTTGCTTCTGTTAAGTCACTTGCTATTTTTGAAGTGACATTGGTCTCTTATTGGTTTTTTTTTTCCTTCCAGGTTCACTGAGATATAATTGACATACATCACTGTGTAAGTTTAAGGTGTGCAGCATAATGATTTGATTTACATAAATCATGAAATTATCACAGTGAGTTTAGTGAACATCTATGCAATGTTAAAGAAATAGAAAAAAGAATTTTCTTCCTGTGATGAGAGCTCAGGATTTATTCTCTTAACAATTTTCATATATAACATACAGCAGTGTTAATTATATTTATCGTGTTGTACATAATATCCCTAGTACTTATTTATCTTATAACTGGAAGTTTTGACTTTTTGACTGCCTTCATCCAATTCCTCCATGCCCCTTACTCTGAGTTTGTTTGTTTGTTTATTTTTGAAGTATAATTGACCTACAACACTATGTTGTTTCCTGTTACACAGCATAGCAATTCAATATATCTATACACTTCAAACTGATCAGCATGAGTTATGATCTGTCACCATGCAAAGATGTTACATAGTTATTAACTATATTCCCCACACTGTACACTTCATACCCCTGGACTCATTATTTTGTATCTCTAATCTCCCTCACCTATTTATTTCCTCCCACATCCCCCTCCCCTTGGTAACCACTTGTTTGTTCTCTGTATCTATAACTCTGTTTCTGTTTTGTTTTGTTTGTTGGATTCCTTTCTCTCTTTTGTGTGTCTATTACAGATTTTTGGTGTGTGGTTATCATGAGGTTTATATATAGCTATCTGTTGATCTATGTTATCTATCTATCTACCTATATGATGCATTTTTACTTCCCTCACAGCACGTTTACTGTTTCTGACAATATATTTTACATCTAATTGTTTTGTGTATCCCTTAACTACTTATTGTGGATATACACGATTTTATTACTTTTGTCTTTTGACCTTCCTACTAGCTTTGTAGGTGGTTGATTTACTACGTTTACTGTATATTTGCCTTTACCAGTGAGATTTTTTCTTTGATTTTTTTCATGTTTCTAGTTGTGGCCTTTTCTTTTTCACTTAAAGTAATTCCTTTAACACTTTTTGTAAAGCTGGTTTCGTGATGCTGAACTCTTTTAGCTTTTGCTTATCTGTAACGCTTTTGCTTTCTTCATCAAATCTGAATGAAAGCCTTGCCAGGTAGATTATTCTTGGTTGTAGGTTTTCCATTTTCATCACTTTCAATATATTGTGCCACTCCCTTCTGGCCTGTAGTTTCTGCTGAAAAGTCAGCTGATAGTCTTATGGGAGTTCCCTTGTTGCTTTTCCCTTGTTGCCTTTTTTTTTTTTTTTCTCTCTGTACGTGGGCCTCTCACTGTTGTGGCCTCTCCCGCTGCGGAGCGCAGGCTCCGGACGCGCAGGCTCAGCGGCCATGGCTCACGGGCCCAGCCGCTCCACGGCATATGGGATCTTCCCAGACCGGGGCATGAACCCGCATGCCCTGCATCGGCAGGCGGACTCTCAACCACTGCGCCACCAGGGAAGCCCCTCCCTTGCTGCTTTTAATATTCTCTCTTTATCTTTGAGTTTTGCCATTTTAATTAGAATATGTCTTGGTGTGGTCCTTTTTGGGTTGATCCTGCTTGGGACTCTGTGCTTCCTGAGCCTGGATGTCTGCTTTCTTTCCCAGGTTAGGGAAATTTTCAGTTACTATGTCTTCAGATATGTTCTCTACCCCTTTCTCTCTGTCTTCTCCCTCTGGGAACCCTATAATGTGGCGTTAGTACACTTGATGTTATCCCAGAGGTCTCTTAAGCTGTCCTCATTTCTTTTTATTCTTTTTTCTGTTTAACTTCAATGATTTCCACTACTCTGTCTTCCAGCTCACTGATCCATTCCTTTGTATCATCTCATTTACTGTTGATTCCTTCTAGTGTATTTTTCATTTCATTGATTGTATTCTTTGTCTCTGTTCGGTTCTTCTTTGTATTTCCTAATTCTTTGTTGAAAACTTCTAACTTCCGGCTCTGTTCATCCAGTCTTCTCCCGAGAGTTCTTTGAACATCTTTACAATCACTGTCTTCAACTCTTTATCAGGTAGATTGCCTATCTCCACGTCACTTAGTTCTTCTGAGGTTTTATCTTGCTCCTTTATTTGGAACATACTCCTCTGTCGCCTCATTTTGCCTGATGTGCTATTTTTATTTCTGTGTATTTGGTAGGTTGATTATGTTTCCTGACCTTGGAGAAGTGATCTTTTGTAGATGTCCTATGGGGCCCAGCAGCACACTCTCCTCTGGTCTCCAGAGCTATATGATCCAGGGGTGCCCCCTATGTGGGCTATGTGGGTCCTTCTGATGTGGTGGACTGACTACTGTGGGTCATCTGGTAGGCCTCTCTGGCCCCCTGGTTTGGTTGGTTGCCAGGCCCTGCCTTGTATGGAGGCTGCTGGTGGTGGCAGGGCTGGGTCATGAGGCAACTAACTGCTGAGTCCTGGGGGGCTCCCAGGGCTAGTGCTGGCCCATTGGTGGGCAGAATCAGGTTCTGGGGTAGGTGGTTGTGGGGCTGGTGTTCCTGGATCTACTGTCAGCCTGCTGATGTATGGGGCCAGGGTGTGTGTGTGTGGAGCTGGGGGAGGTTCCAGAGTTAGTGCCTGCTCACTGATGGGTGGAATCGGGTTCTCTGGTCTCTGCAACGGGGACCCTGAGGGTCCCAAGGCTTGCACTGGCCTGCTGGTGGGTGGGACCAGAGTCCAGAGGATCCCAGGGCTGGTGCCAGCAAACTGGTGTGTGGGGTCAGGTCCTGGGTCCTCTGGTGGACAGGGCTGGATCCAGGGGTTTCTGTGGGCTCAGAGAGTCTTAAGATAATAGGCCTGCTGGTAGGTGGGGCTCTGTCTCTCCCTGGCTAGTTGCTTGGCCTGAGATGCCCCAGTGTTGGTGCCAACAGGCTGGTGGGCAGGGTCAGGTCTCAGAGCTAACAAGCTAGAGGAGGGAGGACTCCACAATGGCACTTGTCAGCACCAGTGTCCACATGGTAGAACAAGCTCCCCCAAATGGCTGCCACCAGTGTCTGTGTCCTCAGGGTAAGCTTCAGGTGCCTTCTGCCTCTCCAGGAGACTCAAAGATCAGCAGGTGGGTCTGACCCAGGCTCCTTTCAAATTACTGCTTCTTCCCTGGGTCCCAGAACATGTGGATTTTGTGTGTGCCCTTTAAGAGTGAAGTCTCTATTTCTTACAGCCCTCTGTCTCTCCCCAAAGCAAGCCCCACTGGCCTTCAAACCAAATACTCTAGGGGTTCATCTTCCTGGTGCAGGACTCTCAGGATGGGGAGCCCAATGTGGAGCTCAGACTCCTCATTCCTTGGAGAGAACCTCTGCAGTTGTAATTATCCTCCCATTTGTGTGTCACCCACCTGGGGGTACAGGTCTTAACTATACCAAATCTTCACGCCTCCTGCCCATCTCATTGTGGTTCCTTCTTTTTATCTTTAGTTGTAGGCTTCTGGCCTTTCTCATCAACAGTTGCTCTGTAAATAAATAGTTATAAGTTTGGTGTGCCCATGGGAGGAGGTGAGCTCAGGGTCTTCCAACTCTGCCATCTTGGCCACTCCTCCAGTCTCTTATTGTTTTATGTAGGTTAATTTTGGATTTTTAACCTAATTTGTAAAAAAGTTGAAGATGGTGATCATACATGATATGTCTGATGCACTCTCCAGAATATAGCTTAAAACTAGTCCACTCAATAGCTTTTGAATCAGGGGAGTTTTTTTTTTAATTAAAGTAATTAAAAAGAAATTGGAATTGCATTTCCAATACTAATGTCATTCCAATATGAAACTGTAAATTAAAGAATGATATAGTGGGCTTCCCTAGTGGCACAGTGGTGAAGAGTCCGCCTGCCAGTGCAGGGGACATAGGTTCAGGCCCTGGTCCGGGGAGATCCCACATGCCACGGAGCAACTAAGCCCATGTGCGACAACTACTAAGCCTGCACTCTAGAGCCCATGGGCCACAACTACTGAACCTGTGTGCCACAGCTACTGAAGCCCACTTGCCTAGAGCCCATGCTCCACAACAAGAGAAGCCACCGCAATGAGAAACCCATGCACCTCAGTGAAGAGTAGCCCCCGTTCACCTCAACTAGAGAAGGCCCGCGCATAGCAACAAAGACCCCAACACAGCCAAAGAATAAATAAATAAAACAAAAATCGTTAAAAAAAAGACTTATCAGAATTGGTGAATTAAAAAAAGAATGATATAGCAAAATAAAAGAAAAATAAAGGTCCCCTTTCTTTCTACAAATTATTTCTGAACCACCTGAAGTCGTAGCTTCTCTCTACAAAGCTTTGTCAATTTCTCTCCTGATTACTATATCATATTTTTGTCAAGATGATGGGTCTTGAACCTCGATTATTTGCATCTTATTATGTTAGTACATATTTTCCATATTCTTTCATTGTTCTGCCTGTCAATCTTGAGTTCCCATCAAGATTTTTCCTGCCTTATATTCTGGTTGGAAGATTTGCAGCTCCTTAAGTAGCATGCCACCAGGTAGTCAATATGTATTGGTTTAGGTAGATTTTTATGGTTGTTGACTTTAATTAAAAACAGCCTTCAATGTACAAGTGACAAGGCAGTGACTGTTAGTGACAAATTGCCCTAAGACGAGTTAGACAGAATGGTGGGAAATTCCTTAAGCTGGTGTGCCACATCATACAGCAGAGTGGAGTGGGTTTGTCCCTGCCATTCTCTTGGTGTCTCATCTGCATTTGGAACCTGTTTCTGCTGATGATAGAACATGTCAGAATTAAAATAGACGTTTCCTTATTTTTATTTTTAAAAAAGGCCTCTCAGATTCAGGAATGGTGTCACATTCATCATTATGTCCCTGGAATCAGGTTTAGTAAATGACATATGGCATGTATTCAGTGAATGTTTTTATTGAATGAGTGAATAAATGGATGGATGAAAGATGAGAAAACTTGGTCTGCAAACTGGTAACAGGGGCAATTTTTTCCCAAGTTAAACAGAATGAAACTGGTTTTGTGCCCTATTTTGTGATTACTATCATGTTTTGGGTAGAAAATTTTTATTTATTTAAGGTTACTTTATTTTTTTAAAAAGTAACCTTAAAACTATTAATCTCTGCATAGGTTTAGGAATCTGAATGTACCCAGAGGATGGGAATGATATTAAATGAAACCTGGGTCCTCAAAGCCAAGTGTTTTTATGAACAAGTAGACTGTTCTTTTCATTGAAGTAACTTTACAACGTTATCAATTTTACCAGAACAGACCTTTTTTTTTTTTTAACCTTAAATGAGGCTTAACTTTTCTCAAAGCCAGTCACTCAGGGGTGGTCAAGTGATCAAATTTGAAATGGAAGCCAGAGGCAGCTTACTGTTTCATGTGTTTTGCTGGTCACAGATTAACCATGTTTCATGGTGCATGATCAAAGACCAGCACACTTGCACCAAGATACACTTTATGACCCAACACACTGGTGAACTAGAAGGCTGGGCAGGTAACATTTAACTCTTGTAGGCTGTGATTCAGGGGGTCCGAAAAGGCTCACCTGCTGGGTGCCTGATGCCCACTATTGAAGTTTGCCTTCAAGCTTCAAATAGTGAAAGCATTGTTGTTGGAATAGTTGTGTATAATACACATATAAATTGAGGCCAGGTGATTGATTTCCAAAATCTGTGCACAAAACTCAAGTCATATTAATTTACCCATAAAGCTCCTGTTATTACCTAGCAGAGCAGGACCCTTAAAGAATGAGTTATGGAACAGGGTTCCAAGAGTGGATGCAGAAGTCAAGGCCAGGAAAGGAATGGGCAGGCCTAGGTAATGGCATGAGAATTTGAGGCCCTGAACCAGTGGGCAGTGTGATAACACCAGGTACCTTAATTACATCAGCAAATTCCTTTGCCTTTGCCATATAACTTAACTGAGTCATGGACATGATGATATGCCGTCATATCCATAGGTTCTGCCCTCATTCAAGGAGAGGGGATTATTCTGGGCGCGTTCCTCCAGGAGATGGAAATCAAGGAGACTGTTGTAGAATTCTGCCTACCACCGTATCCTTCCATTATCTAGGAGTTTCCATTCACTTTCTGGTCTTGTCTTCTGCTTCCACTATCAGAATCCTGTCCCTATAACTTTCCCTAATGGAACCTAATCCATAAGAGACTGTTTTCATTTCCAGCTCATAATAATCATAGTATATTGCTTAAGAGTGTGTGTGCTAAAGTTCAACATTTTAGTGTTAAATCCCAGTTTTGTTACCTACTAGAAGATTGGCAATGGCCTCAATTACCTCATTTATAGAGGGAGTGATAATAGTATCCACATAGTAGATATGGGTTGTTAAGAATTAAGTGAAATAAAACATTTAAAGGGCTTGTCAGAGTGTCTAGCATATAATTCTCCAAAAATGTTTAGATATCATTTTTAGTATATCCTGTCTCAATGGTTTTATTCATATATTATTTCTATATATGGGATACCCTGATAAGTTCCCATGCATCCTTCAAAATTCATCCTAACCTTGGTTATGCAAAATGTCAATGTTTGCATAATGCTGGGAAACTGAATGAATAGTATAGGGAACTCTATTTTTTAACTTTTCTATAAGTCGAAAATTATTGGAAACTAAAAAGTTTTAAAAGTCCTAAATGTTATCTCCATTATAAAGCCTTCTGATTCCTCTCATTGTAGAATGAATACTTTCATTCTACTCTCATAGAACTTTACACATGATGTTTATCACATTATATCGTATTATTCGTTTACGTGTCTTTCTAGAATATAAACTCCACGGACGCAAAGACTAAGCTTTATTCATCTTTGTATCTCTAATATATGGCATCACATCTGGTATCACTTACAGCACGTATTACATAAATGCTGGCTCAATAACTAATTCTTGAATGAATTTTTGTTTATTGTACACAAGAAATTCACCAATGGCAAAATTAGGTGTGACGATAGGAACTTACGGGAGAGTCAGTGTGGTGTAGAAACAGTGGTTATCAAAGTGTGGTCCTTGAGCAAGCAACATTATTAGCCACAACTGGAAACTTGTTAAAATGCTGTTTCTTGGGCCCCATCCCCCAGACCTGCTGAATCAGAAATTCCGAGGTTGGAGGCCAAGCTGTCTGTGCTTAACCACTTTAGTGAAGACCAAGATTAAAAACATAAATTGTTATACTGATGTTTAGCTACATTACATAAATTCGGAATCTTTTAGGTGTAAATACTTATTAGAGGGAAATTATATAGATGAGTTATCCTTGAGAAATAATTGAATTCCCACTTAGCCATTTCTATGATGATTTTGAATAATTATTATAGAATGTATCAGATATAGGGATCTATAAACATGGAAAAGTTTCTTAATTTTTTTTATTAGCGTTCTTCCAACCAATTCTTGCACATTGATTTCATACAGGAAGATAGAATGCTTTCCTTGAATATTTCCCTGTCTGACATTTGTTGCTGTGATTACAACTTTTTTTCTATTAATCATAATATGAACCGTTCTTGCCTCGATACAGATGTCTTCAAATAACTCTTGATGCCTGCCAAGTGCCAGCTGCTGTCATGTGGTCTAAGATGCTACTTCTCCAAATTGTATTTCAGCATCCATTAGGCTTTCAGTATATAGCTTTTGTTACCAGTTTTATGTTATCAGCAAATATTGGTGGAGTTACAGGATTTCATCTACTAAGTAATTAAGATATTACAATCACATATCTTTATTCTAAAGAGCTTTATTCTAAAGAGCAGTGCTACTATTTTGTTGCCATCTTTCTAATTCCTTTAAGAACAAATATCTTAGAAAATCATATGATAATGTATGACTAATCTCACAAAGAGCCTGAATCAGGAAATCATTTGCCTCTTTGCTGCAGAAGCTGTTAAATCTTAGCCTCTGTGTTACTGGAAGAAAATCACTTCCTTCTGTCCTTTGGGCAGTAGTTTTGTTTTAGAGATTTGGAGGCTGCCCTTTCAGAACCCACCTGCCTTTAGATACCTTTTTTCCTTCTCAGGCTAAATAGACCATCATTCACACAACTGTTCAGTTGAGCTGGGTGGGGGAAGAAGACCCTGCCTTGAAATCAGGAAACCCAAGTTCAAATCCTGCCTCTGTCAATTACTAGCAATGTGACTGTAAGATACCACCTCATCAAGTCTCATACTTAACGATGGATTAATAACATCACTCTTTCAGAGTCGCTGTGAGAATTAAATGAGAAAGCATACATCAGAGTGCTTTACAAATATAAGGAATTCCTTTTATGATTACAGATAACAGCCTTGAAAAGAGAAATCACTTTTTAGTTATTTTTAGCGATCCTAATAGGCTCTATGCCAAAGAGGCCCAAAGTTAAATGGACATTCTCTGCAGATGACATCCTGAGAAGCTGCATTTATTTCCTCATCCCCCAGGGACACTATTTACTGTCATCTCTTCCAGGTGGGGAACCAGTAAAAGGTCATAACTTTCTCAGCTTTGTATTTCAAGGCAAATAGGTTTGGCAGTGGTGAGAACGTGATCAGCTGAAAACAGAGCTAAGAATCAAACAGCTCTGTGATGGTCTTGGTGCTCATGGCAACAAGGGGTATATTCCAAAATACTGTGGACTCAAAACTAGACAAATTTGGTTGGATGTGCAGTTGAAGGAGAAAACAGAGTCAAGGATCACCGGCATGTTCCTGCCCCAAGTGACTGGGAAGACAACTCTCTATTGAAACATGCTGGGTCTGCGACCAGTCATAGAGTGCTGATGAATGGACCTGTGTCAAAATATAGAAGGGAATCACTGGCACTGGCATGTCACAGACTCATCACCGCCCCCTGTCCTGTCCAGATCTTTTCTCTTCAATGTCTTGCTGGCATTCTTAATCAACTTTGGAGAAAAACTGAGGTGGAGAGAGGTGTTCGGTGACAGAGCAAGGCGTGCTAAATTCTTCCTAAGCTAAATGGAACAGGATTCAAGTCAAGAGGATACTGGAAACATCCTGCATTTAGTTTAAAATATCCACTTACAAGTAAAGGACATAGGAGAATTCGGCTTCAGCCTTAGCTGACAACATACTGATTTTGAGCCAGTTGGGTAAGGGGGCTGTTTAAAATAAAAAGCCAGGCTACATTAGTGATAGATATTCATATCAAGGGAGAAAATGTGCTACTGTACTCTATATAGTCTGACAAATCTGGAGGTTTTGGTGTAATTAGAGGTACGCCTTTGAACGGGGCTGTTGACACATTGGATTACATGCAGGCGACCAGGAGGGAGACCTATCTGGTAATTTTTTCATAGGAAAAAGAATCCAAAAGAATAGTGAGACAGTAAAATTGGAAAGGGGGTACCTGACAGAGGCCGTGTAGTGAATGCTGTGTGTGACACCCAGATCCCCCTGTCAAGATCAAAGCCCTAGTTCCCTCAGCTACCTAGCTGTCTTGCTGGCTGGTGGCTGACCGCTGAGTCCCTCCCCAGGCCATGCCCTCTGCCTTAGGGAGCTGCCTCACCAGAGATTCCACCCACTTCTCAGGGGCAGCCCTATCCAATGACCAGTCTATGTGTGAAGCTACTAAAGCCCAATCCTTAACTTGGGCAGGAAACATCTCTGAAGAGCCATCCCAGCTTCAGTGCTCCCTGTGTGATCAGCCGAGGCCTCTGCTGTGGCTGCATCTCCTTCTGCCCAGCCCTGCATCCCTCCCTCTCTAATAGGTGTGTGCCTAAGAGCACCCTCTGCCAAACCTTCTGCATGGAAATCTCCTCTCAGTTCATTACCCCGGGATTCCTGCCTGCAACAGCTGACATTACAAAGACTGTGAAAGGATAAATTATTCAATAAATGATGCTGGGCCAATTGGTTAGCCATATGGAAAGAAAAAAATAAACCTCCATGCACAAAATCTATTTCAGGTGGATCTAGAACTGAGATGTGAAAAGCAAAACTTGACAGTTTTTAGTAGAAAATATGCAAGGATTAGGAAAGGGTTGCTTAAAAGCACAAACCATAAGGAAGATTATTGGTCAATTTGTCTGTATTAATCTGAAATTTAAAATCATTTGACTATGACAAATGATACCAATTTTAAAGAGTAATAAGGAAAGCTGGGAGAAGATATTTGCAGCACTTATGGCTAACAAAGAGACTAGATAAAGAATTCATATAAATTAGTAAATAAAAGGCAAACTACCCAGGAGAAGAAAATAGTCAATTCACTTAAGAGAAAATCTGAATGATGAGTGAGTTTATGAATGAGTGAAAATATGCTTAGCCTCAGAAGCAATTAGGAAAATGACAATGAAAGTAAGATCCTATTTCAGACACGTCTGATTGGAAAAAACTATTTTAAATTTATTTTATGATACTTTTCCTTCCCTTTTCCTTCCTCCCTTCCTTTCTTTGCTTCTATGCCTTTGCACGTGCTGTTTCCGTGAGAAACTACCTACTCACCCATTAAGACCTAGCACAAATGTCATCTTTTCCAAGAAGCTCTCCTAACCTTCCTAATTAGAGTTAAGCATTTCCTCTTATATATTCCATATAGTACTCTGTGCTTCTTTCATTTCAGAACACTTAGCATTGTCATAATTATTTATTTGCATGTGAGTCTCTGGCACTAACTAGATTATGAGCCCCTGGATGGCAGGAGTCATAGGATGTTTCTCTGCGTGCCTCTGGCATTTATTGTAGTGTCTGGCACTTGACTAGTAAATATGTATTAGACAGACAAATGAACAAGTTCCTTGCCCCAGTGGCTTTTTCTGAAGATCAGACCCCCTCAAAATGAGGGCTGAAAAGTCAAATGCTCTGCAATGGTTGTTTTGCTTTCTTTTTGATGTATCCACTAAAATGCATTCCAGATAAACTCTACTTTTGAAAAGAGTTTTTAATTTCTCATTACCTGCAGTGGAGCATATGGGTAAATGTGGTCCTCACCCTCAATTTAATTAAAGAGGATAGCAGGGCTTCCCTGGTGGCGCAGTGGTTGAGAGTCTGCTTGCCGATTCAGGGGACACGGGTTCGTGCCCCGTTCCGGGAAGGTCCCATGTGCCGTGGAGCGGCTGGGCCTGTGAGCCATGGCCGCTGAGCCTGCGCGTCCGGAGACTGTGCTCCACAACAGGAGAGGCCGCAAGAGTGAGAGGCCCGTGTACCGAAAAAAAAAAAAAAGAGGATAGCAGATAAGCTGGTTCTTTTTACCATAGGTAGAAAGTTGCATAGGGACGAACTAAATGTTATTTTCCTTTGTTTCTTATTGCTTTTCTTCCCGGCATATTGCTGCTTTAGTGGTATTATCAGGAATTATTTATTTATTTATTTTTAAAATTAATTAATTAATTTATTTTTGGCTGTGTCGGGTCTTTGTTGCTGCGCGCGGGCTTTCTCTAGCTGCGGAGAGTGGGAGCTACTCTTCGTTGCGGTGCATAGGCCTCTCATTGCGGTGGCTTCTCTTGTTGCGGAGCATGGGCTCTAGGGCACACAGGCTTCAGTAGTTGTGGCACGTGGGCTCAGTAGTTGTGGCTCGTGGGCTCTAGAGTGCAGGCTCAGTAGTTGTGGCACATGGGCTTAGTTGCTCCACAGCATGTGGGATCTTCCCGGACCAGGGCTCAAACCCGTGTCTCCTGCATTAGCAGGTGGATTCTTGACCACTCTGCCATCAGGGAAGCCCCAGGATTTATTTTTAATCCTGAAAAAATGAAAGAAGTATACTTTGCCTAGAGAGATAAAATATGTTGACATATTTTAAAAAATAAATTATCTCCCTCAGGAAATCTAAGTCTTTGGAATCATATGACCTCAAGGCATTTGAAAATTTTCTTCTTTCATTTTTAAAAACCAGGAGCAGTTCTACAAACTCCACAAGAGAGTATATGACTTAGTTGGTATTTGTCACCTCTAAACAGTGATTATAAAATATTAAAGTTGGGAAGGATCCTTTGTCCTAGTGCCTTCACGGTACAGGTAAGGGAAGTGAGGTTCCATCTGAAGAGTTGTAACTGTTTAGTGATAGAATAGTCCAGATCTTCTAACTTCGATTTTGGTTCTTTTCTTCTCTCCCTATTTTGTCCCCACCACCAATTTGAAGGTAACAAGAAACTTATTTGGATTTTCAGGGCATTTCTGTTACAATCACTACTTAGGTATTTACTTTGGAGCCCTTGAAATTTCCCCAATAAGCAATTGCCTGGTGGCCTTTGTTCCATCAATAATTAACTTTCATTAGCACCTAGACTCAAAGGGATAAAGCAACTTAATTCCAGAGCACTATAATTATTTAGGCTTATGGTCAATATGGAGTAAGAGGTAAAAGTTTGAAAAATAAATTAAAAATTTACTTGCTAATTAAGTAACATAATAAAGAATTTGTTACATGTAATAATCTTATATGATAATTGAAATATAATTAGTAGTATCCCAGGAGTTCCATTTGCTCATTGGTAAAAATGAATAACTTAGAATAACTCTCTGAGGACAATAAATCTTTGAGGATCTTTTACCTCTAAATATTTTGATTCTCTGAGAATTCACCCAGACTTTGCTTGTCTTGCAAAGTTAACTGATGCTTGAAGTATTGCTTAACAAAGAAGGTTTTCTTCATTTTTTTTTTTGAAAGTGATCTGTGACTAAAATGCTGTCTTGTCTTTCTGAAAGGTTCCTAGGAATCTCATTCATTAATCTGCATATATGTGTTCTCTCTCCTTCACGTAGTTGGTAAGACTATGATTTATAGAAGCTAAATAAATTATAGTTGTTCAAACCATGTGATACTTGATTGAATGGATGCACGGTTTGAAGGAGGCATCGTGGAAGAACGTGGGTAGTCACATCTATGCTTGAGCCTGAACTCTGCTGCTATGGTCCAATGCAAGTTATACAACCTCTCTTAGTCTCAGTTTTCTCTGCTCTGCATTGTGAATAATAACAAAATGTACCTCATAGGGTTCTTATGAAGAATAAATAAGCTGCCAGGCACAGTCAGGCACACTGTAGGCCATCATGTCACTGGGGCATGCCAAAAGAAACTGTGACAGCTAATAAAATTTTTCTTTTTTGGTGCGGACATCTACGTTTCCTATTGATCTAATTGAAGCTTTAAGTACCTTGCTGTTACTGTCCTGCAGTATGTGCTTTAAAAAACTTACTTTTTGATTGTATATTCAAAACAGTTGGTCATAATTTGATGTGCCAGTGAAGATAGGAGAGTATGTTTCTCATTTCCACAACAAATTCTTCTGCCTTTTTTTCCCCAGTACTCTTCTTTATAGAAACAGCATAGCAAAATGGGCAGATTCTCTAGAAGCTGGAATCAGGAGACTATGAATCTCTTTAGTACAGGCTCTGTCTTTTTCATGTTTGCATTCCCAGTACCCAACCAGCATGAATAAATCCAGTAGTGAATAAATTTGGTAGTGAGCGAGCATTTTATAGAGCATATGGGAGGGAGAAAACCTTCCAAATTATGGTAAAGATTTGGTACTTAACAGGAACTTTAATCAATTTCAAAAGGAGAAACTGATCATTTTCTGCCCATATTTATAATGTTTCTCGTACAAAGGAGCAACTAAAACCAGTAAAGGCTGGCATGGGACCACAGCAAGGGATGATCACAGTACCTGAACAATGGATAAAGTAGACTCTTCACTAGCTTTGACCTTAACTGAGACTGTTCTCATAGACACACTGTCAATGGGTTTTCAATTAGTTTTTTATAAAGAGGATTTAGAACTTTCCATCAAAACCCACTGTATCATTTATCATTTATAATGTGTTGCATATATTTATGCAACTGAATTGTATATAGTTCTTCATTGTCAATTAATTATTTTATTGTCACTATGAATTCATAGCTTAAAGAATAGTCCCTGCCCTGGGCAATGTTATAACAGATTAAGAGACCTTACCTAATTATTGTAAATAATATTTTGATGCCTAGGACAAGTGAAACCAGCATAAACGGTAGCTCTTACAGAATGCTGCTTTAATAAGGATTATTTCCAGCCAAGTGTATTGTGCGTTACATCAATACCAAAGTTTTTTTAATGAATATAAGAATATTAAAAAATGCTGATCGCAAAATATTTTTTTCTCCAGCAGTACTGTTTACTGGTTCAACAAATATGACCTTGCCTTACTGAAGCACTTCATTCCTGCCCATGAAAAGTCTTATTTAAAATGAAGTTTTTGATCAATGCCCCACTACTGGTCAGAGTTGATTATTATAACTTAAAGTTATTTTTTTAAATGACTGCAAAACTTCCTCCAGTGTATACAGTTTATTGTATCTCTATTTACATTGACTGATGCGTCCTCTCACCTTTCTTATTCCTCCATTTAAACAGGAGAAGGAAGAGATGAGAAGAATCTATTCTTCAATAATCAATTGACTGCCAGAACCCAGTTCTTCTTTACTCCCTTCCCTAGGCATAGAATTCTAGAAAATCCAACAATAAGGTTCATAAAATAGAGTGAATGAGACATGAGGAATTAACATTAATTACAGCATCCCCAGCTGTGCTAGGCTAATTACACGGAATTTCATTTAACCCTTAGGAGCCTGTGCTTTTCCCACCGTCTCACACCTGTGTGTGAAAAGCAATGGGATTAGGTGAAGATACAGCTCCAGGACAGTATAGTATGTCTTCTGTGTATTTATCCTTTGAATTTTTAAAAAATTGCTCAATTAGGTAAGTGTTCTTTCATGACTGAGAAGGTCATTTTGTCAATATAAACCATTTTGATAAAAGTCTAATCTGCCTAAATGCCTTAGAATGCTATACATGCTTGTTAGATGTTAGGAATTGGAATTTATTCTCAAGAAGAATTCTATTTGCTGGCTCATTCTTGTCAGTTTTATCCATCAGATCCCATTTCATTCCCAAACAGCCTGTTTTGTTTTTTCCTCTGCTCACCGGTATGCCGCCTGTTGGTTTGAGAGGCAGTCTTCTCCTGTTTGGTGTGTGCCAGAGGACACTTCTGGTGGCACCTGAGTAGCTTAGAGGTGGGTTTCAAGACAGTAGTAGCTACAAATAGCATCCTTGGTTGTTTAGAAACTAAATGACTTTCCTCATCAGATTGCAGGTGTTTCATGGAATAAATGTTAACTTAGGTAGGGTTTTATTATCCTTGGATTGAACGTTTAAACTGACCAGTGTGATCAAGAACTGGGTCCCAGGTGTGTGGCTTACTGAGGAATCTGAGAAATTCTTTCTTTCTTTTGGAAAAAAGAGGGATCCATAAAGTTTCAAGGGAGGAAGATCTGCTTTAGCATAAAGAGCATTATGAATTATTTTAAAGTGGTTTAAAAATAGTTAAGGTGGGATTTTTAAAATGTATGTTCCAAACATATAGAAAAATGTATGTTTCAGATCTGAGTTTAAGATTTAAACCTTGATTTTACCACACACAGCCCTGTCTGTGGGGCTATGGAGTGTTCTTGTCAAAGAGCTGAATCTATAGGTAATCAGACATTCAGGGCTACCTTCCAGTTCACAGGACATATGGAAACTAGAGGGATAAATGAAGCAACACCATGAGCAAGCAAACAGCTAAGTCCATATGTAGGTGGGACTGTACTGGGTTCTTTCTCTTTTTTTTATTGAGATATAATTGACCTAGAAAATTGTGTACGTTTAAGGTGTACATTATGTTGATTTGATACATTTATACACTGCAGTATGATTACCAGCACCGTATTAGCTAACACCTCTATCACTTCGTATAATTATTGTTTCTTTTTTGTGGTGGGAACAATTAAGATCTAGTCTCCTAGCAACTCTGATAAGTTTATAAGGCAGTAAACAAAAGAGACAGGTTAAGAAGGGGAGGGGAGACTGATTGGTCTGCAAAGATATATAAGAAACTTAAGAGACATAGCAACCAAATGTAATGTATGGACTTTGAAAAATGATTGAAATAAGCCATCTGTAAAAAGACGTTTCTGAGGCAAGCAGGAAAACTGAATATAGATAGATATTTGATAATACTGAGGTGTACTGCTAAACCTGTTAGGTATGATAATGGCACTGTGAGTATATAAGACAGTGGTTCTCATGGCGTGGCTTTGGACTAGCGTCACCAGCATCACCCAGGAATACGTTAGAAATGAAAATCCTCAGCCCCACCCACAACCGACTAAATAAGAAACTCTGGGGGGTGGGGACCAGCAAAACTATGAGAATCACTGGTGGAAGAAAATATCCTTTTTTTTTGCGGTACGCGGGCCTCTCACTGTTGTGGCCTCTCCCGTTGCGGAGCACAGGCTCCGGACGCGCAGGCTCAGCGGCCGTGGCTCACGGGCCCAGCCGTTCCGCGGCATGTGGGATCTTCCCGGACCGGGGCACGAACCCGTGTCCCCTGCATCGGCAGGCGGACTCCCAACCACTGCGCCACCAGGGAAGCCCAACCCTGCTCTTCTTGATGCTCTGAGCGTTCAGGTGAGTGGTCAGGCTCTCAGCAGCATTTCTCGAGTCTGGAGTGCGCTCTGACGGTGAGCTCTCTCTTCCTGCCCCCCGCCCCCGCTCCGTCCCTTTTTCTCTGGCTTCCATCCATTTGCCACCTCAGAGGACTGCGACATTCTCCGGGATGACTGAAGCCCAAGCACCTCACCCTCCAACAAAGTAGAGTAGGGCGTGACATTTCCTGAAGAAGATCTCTGGGGACTTGCGATGAGAGGTGCCTTTCAGGTTAGGTGAGAGATGGCGAAGGCCCCCAGCAGAGTTTGGGACCTGCGCTCCTGGCGTTGCCCCTGAGCCCGTTCTCTTGCCTCCCTCACTGCTATGCCCATGACCTCCTCATACAGGGAGGGACATAGACATAGCGGGGTAAATTCTGAGTGGTTTCGGGAGCCCTAATTCGTAGATCTCATACTTCAAGAACTCTTGTTGATTAGAATCATCAAAGCCGTGTATCCAGTTTGACAGACAGCAATGGTATCCTCACTGCTAGGAGGAGTCATGCTAGTAAACCATGAAAATGCAGAATTTCCAGGCTAATTCAAGCTCTGTGTGTCCACATGGAGGGACGAGACAAGAGGAAGGCAGTATGGCCCTGGGCAAGGCTTTGGTGACGGGGTGGGGCACACGTGTTCGTCTTGAGGAGAGGATGGCAAAGGAGGAAGTGATGGGGATATAGGAGCATAATGTGTGCATAGGCTGCACGTTGCATTGGCAAGAGTGAAGAAGAATGAAACAGGAGGCAGCTTGTGGGGGGAAAGAGCAACAGCTGCAGAGTCCAGCCGCCAGCAGGCGGTGATGCATCCTCTATCTCCTCCTTTTTAGATTGATTGCCTGATAGAAACCTAATTCTGCAGTGCGGGTGATCAATGATAGTGTTCCCACCGCCGGAGCCATTCCTGGAGGCCTTTTCTGAGTGTTGGCACTTGCTTATTTTCTCTTCTCATGTTCCTTCATTCCTTTCGTTTTCCTCTAGTGATCTTGGCCCTTCCTGGGCCGTAGCAAAGAGAACATGGACACTGGCTAAAAGCAACAGTAACTGCAACAACGGCTGTTTGTTGAACACTTATGCATCAGCCACTGAATTGGATACTTGATAAATATTACACTTAATTAAAACCACAGTCTCTGCAATAGCTGTTATCCGCATTTTACAGATGAGGGGCAGAAAGTCAGGGAAGGGAAGCCGATTGCAGAGGGCACCCAGCCAGGAAGTGGCAGAGCCCAGACTCAAACCCAGGTCTGACCAGCTGCAAATGTCGTCCCTGATCGCCCTCCCTCATCCCTGGCCCTTCTGTTATTGGTGGCAGGGAAGGGACTGAAACACTGGAATCAGAGCAGTAGGGTAACCTGTTGAGTGGGCCCCGTGGTGGGGGCCCTTTAAGAGGCTGCAGTACCTGGGGCTCCCCTAGTTTCCCTAAGACCCGTGATCCCATAGAGAAGCCATTCCTCAGTATAAAGAAACGTGCGAGCATCTCACACGGTACCTGGGAAGGAAATACATTGTCCACTTTCGGTAGGAACATTATTGAGTGAACTATGACCAAAAACCAGAAGCCTCCCTGGGAGGAAATGTGGACGCCAGGACATGTCCTTGGTAATATCAGTAAACACTGGCTCATGAATGGAGGACTTTTCTGACCAGCGTCATGCTCCTTGGGAACGACATTAGTTCAGAATCACGTAGGTTTCTTTTTTCTTCTTTGAAATATAGAGCTACCCCTCTCATTCAAAATGGGCAGAGAGAAAGAAGGTAGAATTCCAGAATGCTTCTGAAACTCCTACCCTGCCTGTCTCTGCCTCTCAACCAGGAGAGGCAAACGTGCGGGAGCGGCTTAGGTGCAGGGTGGTGGCGACAGTGAAGGGTCTCGCTGCAGCAGGGTACGGGCAAGGCGAGGGTGGTGTCAGCTAAAGAAAACCGTGGACAGGAATCACCAAATGAAGTCACGTCTGCGGGTACATGGGATTGCTTACACAGAATATCCACATGCGTTATCGTCAGAGCCTCGTAAAGGCCCCCATGAGATGGGTGGGTATATTTCTACCTGTTTTTTTTATATCACTTATTTATTTAATTGTCTGTCTCCTAGCTTCTTCCAGGAAGGATTTAAGGGACTCCCATTCAGTATAGCAGATAAACTGCATTCAACATAGGTGCTAAGAATTAGAGAGAAAGCATTCTTTTGATAGGGTTGTATTGACCTTCCCCAATTTTGGATGCAAAACACTGTGGAGCCCTTAACATGACCCTTGCTCTGTTTTCAGAAGGAAATAACTATAAATTGTTCGTCAAGGAAATCACTTGCTTAGACGTGGCCTTCCTGAACTATCACGGTATGCAATTAGGTAGCAGCAGTTTAAGAACTATTCCCAGAGACTGAGAAGTGGGCACTTACCTTCCATTCCTATTTGAAATTGTGCAAGACTGGTGTTGAATCACCTGTGGCCATGGACCCATCTTCTCTGAACTGTAACAGTGAACACAGCTCTGTCACTGTGATTATTTGTATTTATATCTGTGAGGCACACAAAACTCATTTCTTCACTTAATAATATCGATTGAATACCTATGATGGATTCATCGCCATTCTAGGTAGAGTGGACACAGCGATAGACAAAACAGACCAAAAATAAAGGCTGATCCCTGTCCTCATAGAGCTCACATCCAACCTAGAGAGATGAGGACCAAAATATAAAGTTATCAGTAGGTTCTATACTATATTCGCAGGGCATATGTGTGAAGGGCAAAAACAAGGCAGTTCAGGAA
Source organism: Mesoplodon bidens (assembly GCF_964165515.1). Classification (NCBI taxonomy): domain Eukaryota; kingdom Metazoa; phylum Chordata; class Mammalia; order Artiodactyla; family Ziphiidae; genus Mesoplodon; species Mesoplodon bidens. Next base: position 101,081,598 of record NC_138178.1, on the reverse strand, counting down.
TAGGTGGTGCCTAAGTCTGTTCCGTGGTTTTATGGTCCATAGAAGAGGAACTTAGTATTGGTATGTAATGCACAATGATAATTCTATCCGGTTTTAAGTAATATATTTTAGAATATTGCATCACCCTGGGAAGATAAACTAGCCGATTGCAATGGCATTCCACAGAGAGTCACTTCTTACGGCAGGCCTTGCCAGCTAAGTTTTTCGGTTTCTGAGCTTCACCCACCACTGCCAAGAGGCCTCCTTGTTCCTCAGGGGATTGCATTCTCATATTTCAGAAGGACAGTGCATACTTGTGTCAGGTGTGAAAGGAATCTTTCCTACTTGATGCCAGCGAGAAGCAGCACCAGGGAAGGCCGACGGACAGAGCACACATTCTCCTCTCTAACTGGGTTATTCTGTGCTCTGCTTATCTTCTCGTGAGATCTTCCCATTGGTGTTCGGTTTGTACCACGAGTTAAAATCAATATTCTGATTTTCAAGGACACAGCCCTACAAGAGAGGACTTAAGGGTAGGGACTGCAATTCTGAAGATTCTCAAAACTTGTCACTGGCCTTTTAAAATAAAAATTAATGTTGAAAAACTTCTGGGATAAGGTCCTCAAACAGTTGTCTCTTTAACATCTAAAGTGCTTATTGGGCTTGGTGTGTGCAGGTCAACCAGCACATCCTTTGGATTTTAATACTTAAAATTCCTCGGAGGATCAAATAGAGGAGGGGAGGTACATCAGAAGATAATTTGAAGGGAGAAACTCAGTAAACAAGGTATTTCAAATGCATAGGCTGTCTTTATTTTAGTGCAGAACATTGTGACTCAAATGTATTTACTTTCTAAGTTTTTTTAAGGAAAGACAGGATAGCTGAATGTCGGAGGGGTTAAACAATTCTTCCAGGGTCACAGTTTTCTTTTTTCCTTTCAGTGCCCTTCCACTCTACCTTATGGCTGACAATCCAACCGTTGGTCACGAAGCTCTCCCCATCCACTGCTGTTTCCCCTAATGTCTGCAGTGGATCCTGAAAGCCTGGATAAGAGGAGCCAGGTATAAAGTGGGATGCTGGTGCAGCTAGAGAACTTGTTTTGAAACTGCCTTTGCATGGCAAGAGCACTCTTTTTATTTAGATTATTGATTGCATAATCTAAATAAAAATCTAGTTTGGGGTGAGGTGGGCTGGAACTGTTAGCTCAGCGCCACCCTTTCCCACTGCTTCCAGAGCCATACGTAGGCCACCCAACATTGGCAACAAACATTGCCATTGTTTGGTTTCAACTCTTCTTTTAAACTTCGTGTCAATTCCTACAACCCCATTTAAAATGAGTAGAATTAGTGATCTAGTTTAGTAATTTATTAGGTCTACTTATTAACTCACAGAAAGCAGTGGCTTCCTGGCTATTTTGTAGCATGGCTTACATAAGCTTTGTGGTTTGATGGTAGTGCCTTGGACTAATGTCTGTACCTTTTGGGTGGTAGTACTGAGACCACAACCCAAACTGGCTTCAGTGTAAATCCCAGTTGTAAGTCCAGAGGTAGGGTGGGCTCTAGGGCTAATTGGTTTTGCGGCACAATAATGTCTTCAGGGCGCCTGTTTTCTGTCTCCCCCTTCAGTCATTGGCCGGCTACATCCTCAGATTAATAAGATGGCTGCAGCAGTTTGAGGAGTTGTACCCAGATCCAGCAGTGTCCAGAGAAAGAAAATTATTTTGGCTAGGTTGGAAGGAAGCACATCTGCTTGAGCTCTTATGAATTCTTAAGCAAGTAGTTTGATGTATTTATTCTTAGTTATACTTACTATAAAACAAGTAGGAAGGTTAATGGCTCCCTACTTTGCCCAAAGATGTATAAACATGCCCCTGTGGCTTCAGGATCCTTTGAGGACAGCATCGGTGCCCACAGTTATCATTACTCATAATTGTAGAAACTTAGGGATTGAGAAGCTATAATCTTCTTCCCAAGATCATCTAGCTTCATCCCTTTGCAGAAGACAGAGTTCCAGAGAGATGAAGTGACTCTCCTAAGGTCAAGTAGCTAGTTGCTTCCAGAGCCAGGATTGGGATGGGGTCTCCAGCATTCCAGTTAATGTGCTTTCCTTTCCTTTTCCTTTTTGCCCTCTTTCATCTGCTCATGTACAGTCATAGACCTCATGGGTTCATACTGTGAGAAGCTCCCTTAGAGGCTCATCTCTTCTTACTCTTTCACTTCACACATGAGGACAGGGAGGCCCAGAGACTTTTATGTGTCTTGCCCAGAATCACAGAGGTCATCGGTGCTAGAACTGGGACTAGAGACCATGTCCTCTGACTCCCAGCCCAGGGCTCTTTCAACCAACACCTTGCTTCCTCATCGATGGCTGCACCTTGGAGAGTGTTTTAACTCAGAATCTAGAGACCCACCCCCCCCCATGAACTCAGTCATATAGTCCTCTCTTCTTGTGAGTCAAGCTATTGAAGAACACAGAGTAATGATGGCGCTTACCATGAAAGACAGAGCTAGAGCTTCTGCCTCCAATTCCTTCTGTGAATCTGTTGATTTATGGCATGTCTTTCTCTTGTACAAAGTGAGGACAGTGAATTAGATGTTCCTGTTGGGGAATTCTGTGGTCCCTTCCCAGCCATGTACATGTCTTTGTGTTTTGTCCAGTAGAGGGGGGTGTGTGCTCACAGACCAACAGCCCCCTGGACTCCTCCAGGTTGGGTTATTGTGAAGACACCTCTAGGGTGTCGTGAAAGAGATGCAGATCTGGGCAAGACACCACGTGGGAGGAGAGGAAGACAGTGGTGGAGAAGTTCAGGTGGCTGTGCTGCTTGGAATTAGCTAAGGAATTTAAAGGTTGCCCTAGAAAATAGATTGCCAGGGCCCCAGAAATTCTTTTTAGGTTAAGGCCACACCAAGAAGAATGATAGACTGAAAAGCTGCAAGTTTGGATGTTCCTGTTGCCATGTTATCCTCTACTCTTAAGTGTGATGAGTACCCTGGGTGTATTTGTATGCATATCATGCCAGTCCTGGTGTATGCTTCCTTTTACAAATGACACAATGAGGCTGCCTTAGGAAGAGATAGAAAGACCCGCTGATTCTTTCCTCTTTACTTGAGATGGTAGACTGCTGTGGATCAAGGTAGATAGAGTCTCAAGAAAAAAATGAAATACCCACTTCTCCTAAACAGAGTATGGAAGAGCAGAAAGAAAAAGATGTTATAGTCTTAGCTCGAGAAGCTGAAGGTATAGAACAATTTTGGAGAAATGCCGTTTTATTGAAAGTATTCAGCTGCTCCACATTTTGGACTATCAGAGTTGAGACAAACATTTACAGCCAGGAAGGAAGGAGATGGGGAGAGGAAGAAAAGGAAGGAGGGGCAAGTTCGGGAGTTAGAGAGGTAGTGGGGTCGGGGGGGAGAAAAGAAGAAAAAGAAAATTCTAGACTTCTTTCTTCTGACCCAGCTGTGGAAAATATGATTTCAGGTCCTTGCCTACCTGGTCTGAACGACTGCCCTGGGGGGCAGAAGTCATCTCAGGTACTTCCGAGGACCTGCGTGTCCTTACCTTCAACCTTTGTTTCTTGCGGAGAGGGTCTAGGCAGGTGTGGGAAAATCTTGATAACATGCTGCATGTGATCGGATCAGCATCTTTCTCCCAGGATCTGAAAGAGCTTTTCTCACATCTATTTAAATAACACTTAGTGTCAAGGTAGAGGTGTTTCTGTCACTTGAGGCTGGATCACTGCCAGGGGGCTTTTACCTAGTAAGTGTTGACTGCATTTTTCCCACTTTTCCATGTTCTGACCTGCCACCCTCGTGGATTTCCTGTTAGCCTGGCCTCCTGGCCACTCAGGCAGTGGCTTTGAGGAGGTGGCCTACAATGACTTATCAGCTGCCTGTATAAAGCTCACATTGGTCGTGTGTCTATGAAGGATATTTTCTGAGGTAGGCACTTGGCATTGGGCATTCCATTCACAATCTATGAGACATCGTCTCGAATATATGTGATCCCTGCCCCATAGGAGCCTACCTAACATGGTCTGGGCCACACTGACACAGAACGAACAAATATTTATATTGATGACCAGTTATGATTAGAGGTTTTTCAAAACCTATTTTCATCTTCAACTGACATTGACTTGTTCAAAAGAGCACCTTATAAGTCAATAAAAATAATAACCATCCTCATCCTCATTTTACTATAGCTCTTTATAGTTTGCAGTGCACTCTCCCAGACATCTGATTTGATCCTCCCACCTGCCCTATGATGGTCATCGCAATTATTGTTTGCTTTAAAGAAGAAGAAATTGAGGCCCAGAATGTAAGTAACTTACACTCGAGAAATACAGCTAGTAAGAGGTGGAACTAAAACTCAGATCTAGGTTTTCTTAGTACAAGTATAATTTTTTAAACTGATAACAGCTTATTGATGTATGATAAAGCTAATGCAGGTAGTTTGGTTCTAAAAACGAGAAGAACTACAGTATGGTTGAAAGAATCAGATAATTTCCCAAGCCTTCTAGAAAAATAACATTTCTTTTCTCTCATTAAAAATATGTGTGTGGGGGGGGCTTCCCTGGTGGCGCAGTGGTGGAGAGTCCGCCTGCCGATGCAGGGGACACGGGTTCGTGCCCCGGTCTGGGAAGATCCCACATGCCGCGGAGCGGCTGGGCCCGTGAGCCATGGCCGCTGAGCCTGCGCGTCCGGAGCCTGTGCTCCGCAACGGGAGAGGCCACAACGGTGAGAGGCCCGCGTACAGCAAAAAAAAAAAAAAAAAAAAAATGTGTGTGTGTGTGTGTGTGTGTGTGTATATATATATATATATATAATATATAATTATAGTAATTATATTTATAATTCTAGAGAACTTTGGAAACATAGAAATTATTTTAAAAACTAATACATAGAAACTGTTCAATTCTATAAGCCTGAAATAGCCACTTAATGTTTTGAACTTTTAAAACTGCATATCTATATTAACAAAAATTATAATGACTTTATAGTATATCACAGCATTTTCCCATGCCATTAAATATTCTTAAAATCAATTTTAATGTTCACATATATTCCACTGCATAAATTCAGCATAATTTTTTAAACTATTCTATTCTTACATTCTTAGGTTGTGTCAACCTTTGTTATCAGAGACTAGTGCAGCACACAACTTTTCATCTAAAATTTTGTTTACATTTCTAAATGCTTTCATGAGACCAATTCCTAGACCTAAGCATTTAAGAAAGCGTCTATATGTTTAGTTTTTGAAGTAGAAACAAAATGCTGGCAGAGCGGTAGCTGACTGGCACAAGAGGAATGTTTTCTGAATTTGGGGGAATTGGAATAAGAAGAGAAAGCTATTTGGTCAATGGAAATTGGAGGCTCTTCCAGGTGTAAGGGAGAAATCGTTTTAGATCTCAGCAGAGACATCACCTTCTTTAAAGTTTTGCCAGACATCCTCTCCCTTACACATACCATATATCAGATGACACGAGCTTCTCACGTGCTCCCCAGCACTCAACACCTGCCCGTTTGTAGCACTTACCGTGCGTGTTCATTCTAATTGCCTGCTTGCTTCTGAGAAGCCCCTACAAGACTGCAAGCTCTTGAGAATGGGGACCCTGTCTTACTTACTGTGACATTCTTGCACTCAGCACAGTGTGTGGCACGTCATAGGAACTTGTATTAGTCTGCTTCAGCTGCCATAACAAAATGCCACAGGCTGTGTGGCTTAAACAACAGACAGTTATTTTCTCACAGTTCTGGAGTCTGGAAGCCAAGATCAAGGTGCTGGCAGGGAGGGTATTCAGGCCTCTCTCCACGGTTTGCAGGTGACTGCCATCTTTACATGGTCGTCCCTCTGTGCCCCTGGTGTGTCCTAATCTCTTCTTATAAGAACACCAATCAGATTGCATTAGGGCCCACCCTAATGGCCTCATTTAAACTTAATCACCTCTTAAAGGTCCCATCTCTCTTTTTTTTTTTTTTTTTTCACTCTTTGGCTGTACTGCGCAGCATGTGGGATCTTAGTTCCCCAACCAGGGATCTAACCTGCACCCCCTGCAGTGGAAGCGTGGAGTCTTAACCACTGGGCTGCCAGGGAAGTCCCTAAAGGTCCCATCTCTAAATACAATCCCATTCTGAGGGTACTGGGGGCGGGGGTCAGGGCTTCAACATATGAATTTAGAGGAACATAATTCAGTCCATTACATTACTCCATACATATGTTTTATTGTGAAATACTTGACATGTTTGTAGATGAATAAGAAGATAACATTTATATTCTGGCATCCCACCTTCTGGGTGCTAGTCAAGTCCTTTCTGACCAGACATAGGAACGGAGGCAGTCTGGTATCTTACAGGAGGTGCCAGACTTGGGGTCAGAGCCCCAGGTCCACATCCTGGCTCTGCCAGTTCCCAGCTGTGTGACTTTAACCACCCCCAGCGTCAGTCCCCTCATCTGGAAAATTGGGATAATAACACCTACTGCAGTACAGTTGTGAGACTAGATGAGATCATGCACATGGGTGTGTCTTGAATAATACGTGCAATGAAGTAGACATCGGAAAATGCTCGTTCGACCTGTCAATTGAAAGGTATGTTAGAAATAAGAAGTATTTCAATTTAGCTGTGAGGGAGGGCACAGATACTGACAAAACTCTGGAAGTTACTGAGTTTTAAACAGGGTTTCGGTGATCTCACCGTGGTTATTCATACACACTGCTATTCCAGCCTCAGATTTATTTCAGCTCAGTTAAGATGAGTGGTTTACTAATATTTTTTCATTTGAAAAAAAAATGACATTATTTATGTGTAAAGCAATTATTTATAACCAACAGCTTCCAGATTTCACTAAGTAATTTCAATTCTTGCTCCAAAATTCTAGTAGCTGATCACACTGTGGTGTTGCCTAATTGCTGTTTGCACTGAGAGTTGTGTTACTCGAGCTTTAAAATATGTCCTTACATAAAATACCATGATGCCTCCATGTAATGACCATGATAACTTCAGTGAGATGTTTTATAAATGGACCTTGAAATGTCGTAGGAATATAACTTCTCCGTTTAGGAGGTAGAAAGAGCATTTTCGCTGATGCACAAACGGCAGACTATGAGAGCACGGACAGAGGCTGGTGAATCTTTAGGAACCTTCAAATGTCGTAGGAATATAAATTCTCTGTTTAGGAGGTAGAAAGAGCATTTTCACTGATGCACAAACGGCAGACTATGAGAGCACGGACAGAGGCTGGTGAATCTTTAGGACCCTTCAAGAACCAGTGGCCCAGAGTCAGAGCCCTCATTGCTGGTCTTGTCTGAGCAACAGTCATGAACCAAATTTTCACTTGATCTGCATCTCATCGCCCGTGTCTGAGGATGTGAGAAACGATGATCTTTGGTTTTTCACTAATCTGCCTTTTACTCTCTTTTTCCAGGGCACGTTGTTTGCTTTCTTCGTTGCTCCATCCTACTTCAGTTATGCTCCTCTCCTGGTCCCCTCACCGTGCCCTCCTTTTCCTTCTTCCTCCTGCCTCATTCCTGGATTCTGTTCCAATAAGCCTGCAGCCTCTATCTGTCCTCATTGACCTTTCTTCTGTCTCCTGACCTGCCCCCGTGTCTGGACATGCTGCCATGATCTCTCCTCTCTCATTCTTTCTCTCTCTCTCTCTCTCTCTCTCTCTCTCTCTCTCTCTCTCCCTCTCCTGTCCTGTTGCTGCCTCTTCCCCTTCTCCCTCCAAATCCTCCTGTAGAATGAGCAGAGGTGTGAGGTCCCTCAGTGGCACATTCTTTTTTTTTTTTGTAGCGGTACGCGGGCCTCTCACTGTTGTGGCCTCTCCCGTTGCGGAGCACAGGCTCCGGACGCGCAGGTTCAGTGGCCATGGCTCACGAGCCCAGCCGCTCCGCGGCATGTGGGATCCTCCCAGACCGGGGCACGAACCCGTGTCCCCTGCCTCGGCAGGCGGACTCTCAACCACTGCGCCACCAGGGAAGCCCAGCAGCACATTCTTATTAACCTTCAGGGAGACCTGGGAGAGGGTCTTGGATTTGTGGCACCTACTTCTCCACAGAGGCTGCTAGTGGACATAGCAGCAGCATCCTTGTAAGCATCACTACAATAAAACCTTCCTGAAATCATCTCCTGGGCTTGGCAGAGCCTAGACCTGAGGAGGAAGCTTCATAGCCCCAATAAGGAGCTTGATCAAGTGAATGAGAAGGGAGCTTTGGTTGGAACGGAGCTGGGTTTGATTTGAAAACATTTTTCCTTCAACTTTTATCCTGGTCGAGTAGCTTTAGGACGCTTGCAGATTTGACTTCTGTTTTAAAAGGTTCACGAGTACTTAAAAAATCTTTATTCCATTTATAGAGACAGTTACACTGGATTTCATTTAGTAAGCAATCTGATTTATTTTTATTGTTTTGTTGACAGATCTGCATTCACTTATTAATTCAACTTATTAGTTGTTCTGGTCCATCCTTTGAGACTGTGGTTAAGTGGAGGACAGAATCGAGTTGTTAGAGGGTCTTAGGGTCCGGGTTGGACCCAGATGAGCATTAACCATGGCATTACTGAAAACAGTGGATATCTGTGGTTGGGTAAAGATGATCCAGCCAACAATCTGATTTATTTTGAGACCATAGTCCCAAGGGAAAGCAGGTCCAGCCTGACCTCCTGTCTGTTTGAGGGAACATAAGATGTGAAATCTCCTCCTTGCTCCTTGCTGACAGCACTCCATCTTGTTTACCTCTCCCCACCCAGCTCCTAACCTCCATGTATGTTTTTGCAACATGCATCTTGCAATTTTCTCAAACTCCCACGTGTAACCGTGCAGGTAACCTCTCTGCAGAATCACCCAGCCACAGTTTTTCTTTGTCAGAAAAACCACTTTGCCTTTAATCAAGATGAAGCATCTATCCCACTCTGTGGTTACACAGCCACTTATTTATGGGTATCAGTTTTCCTTCCCAAAGTTCCGGAGCCAGAGGACTCTCCAGGAAGGCGGATCCAGGAGACTTCAGGTTTCACGGCCCTGCAAATCGGCGGTTTTGCCATTTGTCTTCCTTCCTTTCCCTGCTTTTTGCTCCAACCGGCCTGTAGCCTACGTGGCTCCTCTCTTGCCCTCTCTTCCTGTCTGCTGAACCGTCTCCCCTCTGGCGGGCTGCCAGGGTCTGCGGCTCTCTTCCCTTTCTCTCTCTGGCCTGCCGCAGAACGAGCAGAAGCGTAAGAACCCTCAGCCAAATCCATGGGCCTTTTTAATGAGTTTTGGAGGTTGATATATAATAACATTGAATGTAAGTAATATACATACTCAGCGAATAATAAGAGTAGATGTAGGGTTGGTTTGTCTTGAAAAAATTCTGGACGTTTTAGGCATCGACTCTCCACCATCTGCACCCACCATCCTTTCTAGCTTTATCTCACACTCGGCTCCCCTGCACAGACTCTGTGCCTCAAGGCGCTCTGTTTCTGAATACTCCGTGCTGCTTCTCAGACCGCCTGCCCATGGTATGTGTCAGCTTCTTCTCCATCCAGCTCTTGCCCATTGGTGAGGCGGAACCTGTCTCCTGTCTCCTTCAAGGTGTTACCTCCTTGATCACTCTGCCTTCTCGTCCTCCTCTGAATCTAGAACTCTTTGTATTTCTCCTTGGTGCTTAATCACACCCAGTGTCTCCAATGAGGACGGATGCTCCTTGTGACCAGGGATGAACTTTTAGCCAGCAGCTGTGGCAGCCGCAGCTGCAAAAACATAACATTTACACAGGGCTTTAGCATTTGTAAAGCCCTCTCATCTATGTTATCTCCTCTGCTTTTCAGAATTGCACTGTGATGTTGGTATTATTATGATGATGATTATTATCTTGTATGCAGATCTTCAGAAGCCACTGTCCCAGCTTAGTGATTTATTGCAAAGGAGAGCCTTTAACCATGAATTATTAAAAATAGATGGTTTTTGGGACTTCCCTGGTGGTCCAGTGGTTAAGAATCCATGCTTCCACTGTAGGGGGCACGGGTTTGATCCCTGGTTAGGGAACTAAGATCCTGCATGCCGCATGGTACAGCCAAAAAAAAAAAAAAAAGTGAAAATCAACACTTAAAATATTTTAAAAAAGAAGAAAGAGATGTTTTTTAGCAAGAAATTTTGCATTTTTCAGTGGGTTATAAATAACCAGTCAATCACACTTAAGAAGTTAAACATATAGACATTTAAATGTAATGAAGCACTTCCTTGATAAACTCATGTGAAGATAAGAAAGCTTCAGTCACCAAAACTGTGGGAGCTTTTACGAAAATTTCACCTACAAAGTTGGCCATTTAATGAACCATGTTTGTATTTTTTTAACTGTAATTTATTTATTTATTTATTGCATATTTGCCTCTAACATATAACAGCTTTTAGTACTCAAATTTTTTTCCAGACTGTTTTTTAGAGCAGTTTTAGGTTCACATTAAAATCAAGGGGAAGATACAGAGATTTCTCTTTAATCCCTGCCCTCCCACATGTACAGCCTCTTCCCCACCTGTCAGCATCCCCCGCTGGATGGGGACATTTGCTACAACGGACGAACCTGCACTGACACATCATGATCATCCAGAATCCACAGATTACATTAGTTCACCCTTGGTGGTGTACATGTTGTGGGTTTGGACACATGTATAATGACACCATCATATCCACCATTATAGTATCATACAGAATAATTTCTCTGCTCTAAAAATCCTCTGTGCTTTTTATGATTGTCAATTTGCCTCTAACAGTTAACAGCTTTTCTTTTCAAAAAATTTTTATTTTTATATAATTTTTAAAGGTTACTTTCCATTTACAGTTATACAAAATATTGGCTGTATTCCCCGCGTTGTATTGTTATAATACATCCTTGAGCCTCTCTTATACTCAATTAACTCTAATTTAGATATTTAAATTCGAGAAGTATTTGTTTGACCAGCAAACATTACTAATTTGTAAACCTCATTTAATATTTCCTTTGAGTAATCATTTACATGTATTGTCCTAGTGTCTTTGTCTTTGTAATCCAGGAAGAATCTGACTTTCTTCATTTAGAACTAATCTTCAAGATTGGATTGTAAAACAAAATTTCTTTCCTAAATGATAATAGCTAACAATTATTGACAGCTTATTATGTGTCAGATGCTTTCTGTGTATTATTTCTAACCCCTTCAGGAGTGTTTGAGAAAGGTTATTTATTGCCTCTGTTTTATGCATGGTAAAAATTGGATTTAGGTTAACTTTCTTAAGCTGAGTACCCACAGCTAGTAAGTATTGGATCAGGGATTCAAACTCTGCATTCCACCATGTCATATGGCCTCCCTGGATGTGATCTTATTGTATGACATCATGCTGTCATGCTATTTTAGAGAGATGGGTGACACAGAGAAGCTCGATGATCCCTTTAAATTATCTCAGAATCCTATGACAGGCTAGAAGTGGGCTTGAGAAGGCATTTGGTATATTCCAGAGATAAAAGCTCATTGCATCACTTCAGATTTCAAAGAAGGCAGAGCCTCAGTAGATGAGAGTGGCATGTAGGACCTTTAACATTTTCCCTCGTGGCAAGCAAGTCTCTGTTATTTGTTTCTCCTCCCCACCCCCATCCCCCCAAATCTGAGAAATAAAAATTAAGCCCACTTTTGCCCTTCTCTCTCCATCTAGTACTGAATTGATCTTGTGCAAAGAACATAATGAGGGGGGCAAAAGACTGCTGTTGAGTCTAGTGTCTGATTTATGGATATTACTCCCTCTCCCTCCAAACTCTGTGGGTCAGTTTCTAAAAATGAAAGCAACCGTCTCAGATCTGTCTTCCAGAACACAGATGATCAGACTAGGCAAAACAGATACTATAAGAGTTAAGTAATATTTCTTTTTGTGTCCATGGTGAAGACCACGGGCTTTTCTACTCCAGTGATTCTCAACCCTGGCTACACATTAGGATCACTTGGAAGCTTTAAAGAAATCCCAATGCTCAGTCTCAGGTGGTGTGTCAAAAGGCCACTACAGCTGCCTCCTCCTGCCCAGTGGTAGGGCCATGGAAAGCATTGCTGATGAAGAAGCAGAATGACAGGGGCGGGTGAAATGTGCCGAGGGGCCCCCCTCATTGGTCAAAAGCCATGAATGGCACAGAGAAGCTGTAATAGCAAAGCAAGAAGCTGACTATCTCTGTCTCATGTCTGTACATGAGAACTTTTACAGTGGGCTTCAATATGTTTTCCCACATGGCATCCATTTCCCCTCTGTCTGGTAATAGTACCCACTTTTCCTTTGCGGACCCACCTCTTACTTTCTCACTTTTTCTGGTAAGGATGAGGCTGATCTCCTGGGTCTTGAGTTTTGAGCAACATCTGTAAAGCATTTAGCTCAGTGTCTGGTACGTAGTACATGCTAAATAAATGTTAGTTTCCTTTATTAAGATTGGAGAGCTTGTACTATGCCAATCTTTTACCACCCCTACATATAAGAAATATAAGTGGTTCCCTCTTCTTTTAGATTACGTAGCAAAATCATGGCAGCAATTGAAACCAAGACCCTGATTCTCAGCCCTTTGGAGGAGCATACTTGCTGGACAGGCCAGCAGGAGTCAATTCAGCATTCGTGGATTTCACACAGACGTTAAGGTTTCTCTCTCACACATTGTTTATATTACTAGTGGCCCTTAGATTCGAATATTGCTGGATTATCAAGTGGAACTATTTAGGTGGTATCAGGACTTTTGACCTGGTTTTTTATCTTGTTGTGTTTTATAAACTCAGGATGCCCAGAAGGCATGCATGAAATTTACTGTGGAATAAGCATTTAAAGAGTGAGCCTAATGTGTGTGCATAGTCTAAAGCCCGTATTAATTTTATAAAACCTATTCTGAACTACCTTACCTTCCTACTATTGTATGTACCTTTGGGGGAGAAAATTGTTAATAAATAACTGAATTTAAATTATTTTTTTTCTTCTTGAAGAGCCCAGTTATTTGGTTTCTTGAACTTAGAGAACACAACAATATTTTAAGAAGCGATGGAAACAAATAGAATTGGAATATGACAAGAATAAGACTTCTCAGCTTATCCACTTTTTTGGTGATGAGAGCTAAGGGCTTTCAGAATCTTTTTAGGATTCATATGACCAAGAACATTGCATTTCATTCTGTTGGCAAGGCAGTTTTTTTGGGTGTTTTTGTTGTTGTTGTTTGTTACTTTGTGTAGTTAGCTGTAAAAGTTTCCAGGAATCCTTTCCTGAACCTCCAGAATATTAGTCATTTTTTTGGCCTATTTTCTTTAGTCTGTGGCCCTGACTATCCTGTCAGCTCCTCGAAAGCAGGGATTGTGTCTTATTCACATTGTTTGCTTGCAATACATAGTAAGTGAACAAATAAACGAATTCATAGGAAAAACGATGGTGATCTAGTTATATTCTAGATTTGTCTTGTTCTAGATTTGTCTTGTTGTGGCTCTACGTCTATTGCTTTCTTTTCCTTGTTCAGTTTTTAAAATAGAAAACTAATGCTTGTCAACTATAATGCTTTATTGGGAAGTAAGATAATAGACACAGGATATCCACGTGGAAATATATGTGATACTGGTGTAAACTCCACTAGAAGTGAAGGAATAAAGCACTTCCTTTGGGCTCTCACTGTACAGACAGTCCAAAACATTGAAATGATATCAGTATTGAATTGAATGTGACATTGAATTTCCCGTGTGATCTGAGGGAACAGAGGCATGAAGTATTCAGTCTTGTGACCACTCAAACTCAGACTTAGGCATATGATCTAAGTCTTATTCATAAAATATATACTTTTTGCTCCAAGACTTAGGACCTACCACTACTCTGTCTATTGGTCAAAAGCCAGGATTTAAATTTCTGTTGAACTAAGTAAGGCCTTGGAGAAATCAGGCTGTGAATCGGAGATGGGTCATTGTAATGGCTCTCCTTCCATCTGTCCCGTGTGGAATGTTTTCCAGTTCACTTTTCTGGGTCATATGGGTAAAGGCAGGGAAGTATCCTGCAGATAAAGCCAAAACCTCTGCCAAGCAGTGATGGGAAGAAAGAGGGGAACTGAGTTTTCCATTCAAGGCTGCAGGCTCACAATTCAATCAGCAACTCAGCGTATAGAGTGACAGGTATATTTTCATAAGCAAGAGTTCTGGATCATATGAAAAGTAGGTAGTAGATCCAAAAGAGATATTTAAAAAACACATGAAGTTAAACACACAAGGATATTTACTGCAGTTTATAAAACAACAAAAACAAAGGAAAAACAAAGGAAATACCCAAATGTCCAGTAAAAGGGGATTGAGTAAAATGAATTATTGTGTATTCTTGTACATATATCCATAAAAATGGATATGTAGCCACTTAAAAGAAAGGTGTAAATATACACAAACTGACAAAAGAGTGATGACCGAGGAATATTGGGAAATTGACCACCTAGAGGGGCAGATAGGGAGGGTAGAAAGGAGAAGCAAGAGGGAGGTGATATGGGAACATATGTATATGTATAGCTGATTCACTTTGTTATAACACAGAAACTAACACACCATTCTAAAGCAATTATACACCAATAAAGATGTTAAAAAATAATAAAAGGAAAAAAAAATAAAAGGAAATAGAAAAAAAAAAGCCAAACAAGCTGTAGAACAATTATGTCTGGTTATCACTACATGTGTATATTCATGTATCCCCACATATAACAATGGTAACCTCTGGGAGTACCAATATGAGATTTTTTTACTTTCACATTGTACAATTCCATACTGTTTGACTGTGTCACAGTGAACATGCACAGGATGGCCAACGTTGAAAACTTCTTTCCCCCAGTGCATGGAAAAAAGTGCACTGGCTAAATAAACATTCTGTATGAGCACCAGTGTGTGGCCTAGTCCATTGATGGGGAAGATGGTGGTGGCCCTTGGAAAGGGTAAGGAGGGGAATAAAGTGAATGGAGTTAGCACACCTGCTATTTTTCACACCTGTGCCAAAATTTGCAAAGATAAAATAAAATTTATTTGCCTTATTTTTATGTTCTGTAAAGCCTTAGAACAAAAGAACAGATTCTGAGAAGTGAAATTGAATTTTCATTTCACCATGAAGCTCTCTGTTAGTCAGTCTGATATGTCCTTGGAAAGCGAAGTCAGAGTCTTGAATCAAACTCTGCCTTCAGCTAGCATTGTGACCTCAAATTGTGTCATTTAATTGGTAATCTCTCAGTTTCCCCACCTGTTAAATTTGATAGTATTAATCCTTACCATCACATTCCTGAGTAGGGTGTTGTGAAGCTTAGTAAAATCATGTTAGCAAAATGCTTTGAGCTCTTTAGATAAAAGATATAAACACAAAGTCTCATTAAGATAATTATACAGCAATTTTTTCATAGTTCAGGTTTACATCCAAGGCTAAATGTAGTGATGAAGGTCATTTTATGGGGGCTGGAAAGGAGATTAGCTTTCAAAATCTGAAAATAAAATCCCTAACACATGCTGAAGACAGATACAGTAGAATCACTAGTTCTTAGAAGAGGAGGACTTTGTTTTGAATCAAAACTTGAAAGTAAAAAAAAAAAAAATGTGTTGTTTCTATGTTTAACTGGAATCATATTTTGAAAAGCAAAAGGATCACTTCTCCTATCTCCTAAAAGAAGAAAGTAAAATGAAACTCTTCAAGAATATTGCTGGTTTTGTAAAAAAGTTGTATCATTCATAGGACTGTAAAGTGGTGAGACCTGTCTGGCCCACTGTGTGCAAGGAAGTTTGACTTATTTATGCTGGGCAGAGTTTCTTCCCGTAGCTCTGTACTAGTTGCTCCTACGATGGAGCAGGGGAAGTACACCCTCTACTTACCTGGTCCTTCTTCTCCAGCTCTCCTGAGAACCCATCATGTTTGCCGAAGGGTCCCCACCCTTTGGCACCGTGGGTGCCTGCTACCACTATAACCCAAGACACAGGCAGTCAATTCCAGTCCCCAAGATTTGGAAGTGCCAACACTGGACGTCAGTAACCCCAGAGGAAGGTAAGCTTGAAAGCAAGAGTCCACGTTTTTGGTTGCAGGTGGGGAAAGAGAGAAATTTATTTAGATGATCAGAATTGAAATTTCTCTTAATAGGTGCTTTTAATTTGCTCATTTTTACGGGCTGAACTATGAAAGAAGAATTTCTGATGAAAGGTCATGGTTTGGCACATGACAAGTTGGTTCAGGTATCTTCCAATTGTAACCTGCAGAGCTGCTGATCTCAAATTTTTAAAATCATACCATCTGAATTTTAAATATCTATATAAAATCTGAATATGTTGATTTAATTATGTTGAACAAAACTAAGGATTAGCACCTTTTTCTGTTTATTTTTAAATTTACTTAGTAAAGGAAGGTTTAAAAATAGTCTTCCTCTAGATAGGTTATTTTTATCATAAGGACTTTGGAGTATAAATGTGACAATTTGTATTTTTGAAATATGAAGATTTTATACAGGTTCTTTAAAGATGGGTTGCTGTAATAAAATGCTCTATCAATATCAAGAAAAATTTAATCTGTATTATTTAGCCAAGGTAGATGAAAACACTTTGTATCTAATCCTTAACATGGACA
The DNA here is from genome assembly GCF_964165515.1 of Mesoplodon bidens. Classification (NCBI taxonomy): domain Eukaryota; kingdom Metazoa; phylum Chordata; class Mammalia; order Artiodactyla; family Ziphiidae; genus Mesoplodon; species Mesoplodon bidens. The sequence continues at coordinate 101,065,053 of NC_138178.1, read as the reverse complement.
TTGTTTAAATAATACCCTTTGCATTTAATATCGAATATAGACATTAAGATGTGAGAGGTTTTGGATTTCTTCATTCTACAAGAACTGTCCCTCTTTCCTATCAAACAAGTTTTGTGGCAATGAGGTAAATACTTCCTAATTTTATATTCAAATTAGAGAAATTACCTAGGAAAGATAAGTTGTGTAAAATAATTTCAGCCTTGAGGGAGATATTGACATTTTTTTGCTCTTCTGTTTCTTTCTATCTGCTGGTGCTTGCTTAGTTGACGTCATAATCCCTGTTTTTCTGGTTTGTTCTAATCTTTTAGATGGACTTCTTAGTTTGCCCTTGAGAATCTCTGTGTTTAGATTGGGGATCACCAATCATTCCAAATGGAGTTGGTACTGAACTATGAGGAAAGTTGTTAATAAAGCAAATGAGAAAATTCTTTAGTTATAATTGCTTAGTGTGAACTGATAATTAAAACAGAAAAACTAAAGTTTCCCATACAGGATAAATGAGTCAAATCATTTAAATTTGCAAGCTATGTTTTGTGAGCTAAGCATTTCTTAAAGAGATACATACACATGTATTCCCATTTACTCAGAACTCGTATGATTTCATCTTAGGACAAAATCAGAATCAGTTTTAGAAAAAGTCTGTCCAAATTCACAACGTGTTATATCATTTTGATTTAGGACAACAAAGATTTTCTTTTTAGTAACAGGAAGGAGTATTGTTCATTCCCCTTCCCTACGACCATCTCAGCACCAATAACCTAGAATAGATGAAGGATAGGCATTGGAATGCAGGGTAAATCCAAATTTTATTTCTAATTCAAACACTAATTTGCTATATGGCCCTGAGTATGTTTTATAACCATTGTTTGCTTTAGTGGTTCCTCCTTTAAGGACATAAAGTGTGTCCTATCTCATCAAAATGTTGCAAGAATGCTGTGCTGTTTACAGTGTGATGACTGTCTCTAGTAGATGTAGATGAAACACACATCAGAAATTAAGGTTGTTTACTTATTGGAATCACTTGAAAAACATTGATTAATTTCTTTTTCTATGTATCTATAAATTTCAGTCTGTGAAGGGGACTTAATAAATTTCCCAAGGTACAAGGAGCAAACAGCTCAATCTGTAGTTGAGATTTTCCAACAGCAATTGTCAAGGGAAAATACTTTGTTTTGGAGAAAAGATGTTCAATAGCATATCCTAGTTAAATAAGAGTACTCCAGGGCTTCCCTGGTGGCACAGTGGTTGAGAGTCCACCTGCCGATGCAGGGGACGTGGGTTCGTGCCCCGGTCCGGGAAGATCCCACATGCCACGGAGCGGCTGGGCCCGTGAGCCATGGCCGCTGAGCTTGCACGTCCGGAGCCTGTGCTCCGCAACGGGAGAGGCCAGAACAGTGAGAGGCCCGCGTACCGGAAAAAAAAAAAAAAAAAATAGTACTCCAAGAATTGAATGCACCTTGTGCTTCTCACAGCCCCTGTATTTCTCAGAATGCCAGTAATCAAAATGCAGCTGTGATTTCCATAACCTCCAGATTATAAACTTCACTAAAGTAGATGGAGGATTCTGCATTGTCTCCTTTATGGCAGGAAATTACAAAAGCTTTTGTTGTTACTGCCAGAATCTGAGGGCGTATAGCTTCCAGCAGTGGCACCTGGGTTTGTTTTCTTTCTCTCTCTTTGGGAATATGGGGTGGGGGCTGGTGAGAGCTGGTGGAGGGTAGTAAGTTCTTTGCCAGCATTCAATAGTTAAAACATTTTTCATGTATTAGCCATCCAGAAACTCTACTAATAAAGACCTGTCCCCTTTGAGTGCTGGAATAGTCCCCAAATTAGATCTTTTATTTTCTCCTTAGACTGTACTTACTCCTCCAGGTATAAGTGATATACCTGGATCTGAGACTATCTTTAATTTCAAAACGATGATTTCTCAGTCCCTGTGGTACCATCCATTAGCTCATCTTATAGTTGGGTCATTGACTTTAGTGCCATATTTTGTTGTGGTAGTAAAAGTAATAGTAGTAGGATTGATGGTAATAAAAGTATGAACAACCATTTATTGAGGGCTCTATAAAATACTTTAAATGTTTCATCTTGTTTAATCCTCACAAAACTCTTGGGGAATCTCTGTTATCTCCATTTTGCAGATGAAGGGCCTACCCAAATGGATGGATAGTAACCTTTTTGAGTCCAAGGTCTGTACTTTTCTCATTATTTTATGTGAGAAAAAAATCATACCTGGTATTATTTGTCTTTGCAGCTTATAATCCTATTTAGTCTTCAATATGAATTCTCCATCTATAACTGCTTTATCACAGGCAGTTTTGCTGGGAGAGGTTGGAATGCAGTGCCAAATAATGAGCAGAAATAATTTAATCCTGGGAGACTGAATGCATATCTAGGTTTTTCCAAGTTTTGTCTGTGGGTGAAGCAAGAATTGGTGTGAGCCAAGGATACTTTAGTATAGCTAGAGGGTTTTCCCAACCAGATGTAAAGTAGAAAATTAGGCTTCCTAGTCTATAGGTTGAACTCCAGTGAGGAAGTTGTTCTAGCTCTCCATTTTTTTCTTCTATAAAATGGGGATTGAAATGACTACTAATAGGGCTAAGGAAGATCATAGCACTAACTAGACACCAGGGCCATAGCTAAAATTTGGGATCCCCATTTTTATGGTTAGATCTTTAGTCTTCCTGAATATGCCTTTAACGTGAGACTGTAATCCCCATTCACCCCAAGAAAGCTCTTTAACATACCCCAAAGCCACCTAAGAAGCTTATTGATATTATTATTACAAGCAGTGTGTGAGAAAATTCAGTTGAAATGGGTAACAATGCAGATGGATCTGCTGGTTGAGGGACCCAGGTTAAAGTGGTGGGGATGCCTGTACCCTGAAGCTAGGGTGGATAAAATCACCTGCACACAATGAGCTAAGAGCAACCACAAGTTTGTTTTCTATATCTGTGAGTCTGTTTCTGTTTTGTATGTACATTCATTTGTATTATTTTTTAGATTCCATGCATAAGTGATACCATATAGTATTTGTCTTTTTCTGTCTGACTTGTTTCACTAAGCATAGTATTCTCTAAGTCCATCCACACTTCTGCAAATGGCAATATTTCGTTCTTTTTTATGGCTGAGGAATATCCTCTTGTGTATATAATACATCTTCTTAGTCTAATTGTCTGTTAATGGGCACTTGGGTTGCTTCCACATCTTTGCTATTATAAACAGTGCTGCTGGGCTTCCCTGGTGGTACAGTGGTTAAGAACCCACCTGCTAATGCAGGGGATATGGGTTCAAGCCTTGGTCCGGGAAGATCCTACATGCCGCGGAGCAACTAAGCCCATGTGCCACAACTACTGAGCCTGCGCTCTAGAGCCTGTGAACTACGACTACTGAGCCTGAGTGCCACAACTACTGAGGCCCATGGTCCTAGAGCCCGAGCTCCACAACAAGAGAAGCCACCACAATGAGAAGCCCGCACACCGCAACGAAGAGTAGCCCCTGCTCGCCGCAACTAGAGAAAGCCCATGCACGTCAACAAAGACCCAACACAGCCAAAAATAAAAAAGAGTAAATAAAATAAATTAATTCAAAAAAATAGTGCTGCATATAAACATTGGGGTGCATGTATCTTTTAGAATTAGTGTTTTCATTTTTTCTGGATATATACTCAGAAATGATATTGCTGTGTCATCTGGTGGTTCTATTTATAGTTTTTTAAGGAGCCTCCATACACACATGTGGTTACCAAAGGGGTGAAGGAAGGGGCGAGGGACAAATAAGGGGTATGGGATTAACAGGTACAAACTGCTATTTATAAAATAGATAAGCAACAAGGATATATTGTATAGCACAGGGAATTATACCCACTACCTTGTAATAATCTATAATAGAATATATTCTGCAAAAATACTGAATCACTATGTTGTACACCTGAACTAACAGAATGTTGTAAATCAACCATAGTTCAGTTAAAAAAAGAAAAGAGTAAAGCTGTCATGCAGAAAGGGAACTCCTAATTGGTACCTAAAAGCATGGCCAGAAGCAGCAAAGTGGAAGCTGAGAATAGTTTGGTGATCTAAGAGGCAAGGAAGGGTGAGGAAGAACAACAGATCCGGAGGAAACAGGTAAGCAGTTCCAGACAATTACCTGATACAGGTGCTCAGTGCATTGTGGCTTGTGGGAGAACCATTTTGCAAATAAAAGGCAGAGGTGAGGTGGTGAGGAGGGCTGGCCAAACAAGTTTCTCCCTGATCAACTTATTTTCATGACTTGCAAATGAAATTCAATCTCCTGAGCAAGGCTCTGCACAAGGGCCTTTTCCACCTGGTCCTTGCCTGTCTCTTCCACAAGTGGCAAATCTAGTCATATTGAAACGTGCCATCTACTGAGCACGTATGTTATTTTATGTACACTGTGCCTTCTGCTTTGTTAGGTTAAATCTTATTCATTCCTCAAGTATCAAGTAGTATTTCCCCTGAAAAGTAGCCCATCCCTGAGGACTGCCCCCGCCCTCCACAGCCCTTTAGGATCACCTTAATTCCCTTAGTACCCTCCTTATAATGCTTACACATTCCAAGGATTTATTTACTTCTTCATTTTCCCTATGGGATATTGGACTCCTTGAAGGCAAGGACTTGCCTTAGTTATCTTTGTATCACAAGATTCCTTAGGTGCTTAATCAGTATTTTGACTGAATGGGTTATTGTTTCGATGACGGTATACACATTACTTGTGAAATCGATACACGGATCCTACATTGAATTAAAGATGAGTGTGAGTCACTTACTGTCCAAGGTATGTTCAGCCACCAGACCTCTAAACTTTTCAGTGGCTGGTTGAATGGTAGCTGTAGAGACTTGCATCTTTTTAATCAAACACGGATGGCAAATTAAGGGAGAGACAAAAAGGATAATTTGCAGAAGTGAAAGATCTTCCCTTTATCAGCTAAAGTAGGATCATTTTCATTCTTTTAATTGTGGTGCTTTATAGGTATTTGGGATGTGCGTTCAGTGAGGTGATGAGAAATATAGACTTGGTAGTGTAGGTCAGACACTGCAGCAGCCATTACTCTTTATTTACTAGCTGCGCCCAAGAAAGGGAGCATTGTTGGTCATGTGTCAGGGAAGGGAACCCTAAGTGCTTTCATCATGAGACAAGGAGGGACTCACGTTTGCGTGGTGTCCTTGGGGTGCGCACAAGCAGTCGGATGATTCAAAAGGTTCAACCAACAATGACTTGTTCCAGAAAAGGCACAGATGTGACAGAGACAGGTGTCTGGGGATCAAGGACCACACATTACGTGTTCAACTCTTTTCTGAACAGTTCTTGGAAAATATTCAGATTTTCGTGATTTCTGTATATTTATGTTGAGATTCAAATGTTCAGGAAGCAAGAGAGCAGTTATTCCTTCTTACGTCATCGCCCTGGTGTCAGGCTCTTACGGTGCTTTACTTAACATCCTGGGCTGCTTGATTCCTTCTCCTCGGACAAGCAGGGACTCACAGTAGTAACACTCTGCAGGCCTGCCCTGGGCAGAGGGTGTGGAGCCTCCTGTCCACACTGGCAGAGCATCGAGCTGAAGGGCAGGCACCAGCAGTGGGGTCCCACAGGACCTCCAGGTACAGAGTGAAACCAGGTTGACATTCTAAAACAGAACTGCAAGAAGACAAGGAAAGTTGGAAACCAGTTGAGACCATTCACGCAGAACATTCAGGGAGGAGCTGGACTTGGTCCTCACAGGGCCAAGCCAGGAGCAATTCCTGAGCTCAGGAGCAGGCGGGTGGCTATTTATCTGATTTCTCACACTTGTCGGTCAAAGCGTAATGAGAATCGTTAGACAGTAGAAGAAGTTTTCAGTGAGGGTTTTATTATTAAAGAAGCCTCTGCTTTGAAGGAAGGTGGTACCTCAGGGAGATGGTCTGGAAGGAGTCCAGGCTAGAGGGACTGACCTGGTGGTGGGGCTGTAGGCAGTGTCCAGCATGGTGTGGCACAACTGGGTTTGATTGTGGCTTGTGTCATTATCCAAGGGGCTCCTGTCTAGAAGGGGGAGAGGAATAACGGCAGGTGGGCAGTGGTGCTATTTAAGTTGGAGTGGGGCATGGGCTGTGGAGGAAGGTCCCTCAGGGTGATTTTTCTATTTTCTGCAGGAGCCCAGGTGTTGACTGCAGGTGGGAGAGCAGGGCTGTGCTTCATGGAGATGCAAGCTGTCGTTGGAGACAGGAGGCTTCCTAAGTGTGTATACTTGTGTTCCTAGCCAAGTTGCCGAGAGAAGTAAACAGAACACCAACAGAAATTATGCATAGAAAGAAAGACTAGAAGAAAATCCACCGAGATAGTGTGATAGTCATCTCTGAATAGGGTGACTGTGACTGCCTGTTTTTCCTTCTACTCATAGATACTTTCTAAATCTTCAATATAAGCAAATTCTGCCTTGATAATGAATAAAACAGTAGATTTTGAAAAGGGTAGTCAGGAGGGATCTTAAATTTGACTGGCTTCACAGTTTTGCTTCATTTTTATTAACTATTAATTGAAAGGATAAGACGCTTGGGTAGTTCAAAACAATAGACGATTCAAAGTTTGTAGTGGACCTAAGTCACAAACCATGGGAATACTCGTTTTGTTCAATTCCTATGTGGAAGTTGATTGAATCCATGTCAAGGAGCCACCTGTCCTTTGGGGCAGATTATATCAGAAAGTAAGTAATCCATTAACAAATGATTGCACAGGATACAGGACAAGCTTTGGGACTGAGGCATGTACACTAGTGAATGTAGGCGTTAGAAACATAGCATATTTAGGGGTACATGTGCCTTGGGGGTGCTAAACATTTTGATTGTACTTTACCCATAAGAATTTTGTTCCCTTGTGCCTTGCACGCTCTGAGGCACTGTGAATACTTATATCTCTGTTGTCAACGTGCCGAAAAAGCAAAGGTTCCATTAGTGTAACTGCCTTCAGCTGATTCCTTGTACAGCCTGCCGTACACCTGCTGAGGGCAGCTGTGATGAGGAAGCTAAACCTTTCTGACAGGGTAAACACAGTCGCAATAGCCTTTGAGGTTGGTGTACCTCTGCTCTGAGTGCCCTTCATTTCCTACCACTTCCTGGCAAACCACGTTCATGGCATCTGTGTGCACACTTGTATTACTTAAGTATTAATTAAGTTTTATGCTATTACTTAACTTTCAGGTGTGAGCTCTAGGAGAACAAGGATGACATCTTAAGCTTCTAGTGATTGAGGAGTGATGACTGTTACCATGTACTGGAAACAGTCCAGAAAAATACTGGAAAAAAGATACCAGATGTACAGCTACAATATGTGCCAGTCACTTAATGAACTGGAGTTTTCGTAACCACCTGGTTGCCTCTAATATCACTGGATTGCTTTTTGTGACAGAGTTTAAATTAAACACTGGTGCCTGAAATTCTCCCCAACACATACCCAGTGGTCTTTCATTAGGCGTCTCCAGGGAACCTTTTTTTTTTTTTTTTTTTTTTTTTTCTTTTTGCGGTATGCGGGCCTCTCACTGTCGCGGCCTCTCCCGTTGCGGAGCACAGGCTCCGGACGCGCAGGCCCAGAGGCCATGGCTCACGGGCCCAGCCGCTCCGCGGCATATGGGATCCTCCCAGACCGGGGCACGAACCCGTATCCCCTGCATCGGCAGGCGGACTCTCAACCACTGCGCCACCAGGGAGGCCCAATTTTATTTTATTTTATTTTTTTATTATTATTATTATTTTTTTGTGGTACGCGGGCCTCTCGCTGTTGTGGCCTCTCCAGTTGGGGAGCACAGGCTCTGGACGCACAGGCTCAGCGGCCATGGCTCATGGGCCCAGCCACTCCGCGGCATGTGGGATCTTCCTGGACCAGGGCACGAACCCGTGTCCCCTGCGTCGGCAGGCGGACTCTCAACCACTGCGCCACCAGGGAAGCCCCTCCAGGGAACCTTTTAATTTTATTGGGTTGCTGCGCTTACCACTGGTTTAATGGAGCAATAACAATTTTTTTAATTGAAAGGATTATATAAGAAAACTACTACAGGAGTGTGGTGGTGGTGGGATGAATTGGGAGAATGGGATTGACATATATACAGTAATATGTATCAAATAGATAACTAATAACCTGCTGTATAAAAAAAAATAAAGTTAAAAAAAAAAGAAAACTACTACAGTAAACAAAGAGACAATGATAAAAATCTTCCATAATCCAACCACCTCAACTCTTTCCATAGAGATAAGTCTTTTTACATGACCAAGTTTATTGATTTAATATTTTGTATACTTCCATATCTACCTAAAATTATTTTGAACTTTTTATATTTATATACAGTATTATTAATTATAGCTTTATAATTTTAATGGATGATAATATTTTATCATGTAGATAAACCATAATACCAAATCCCTTGTTAGATATTTAAATTGTTTCCAAGTTGAAGCAAATAGAAAATATTGTGGTTAACATCTGTCTTCACATAGCTTTTCAGTTCCATTAAATGCTTTCTTTAATGTAAATTCATAGAAGTATTAGTAAAAAGATATGAATATCTTGTTACTGCCACAGTTCTTTCCCCAGAATTACACTAACATATACTACCAATTCATAGAAAATGGTAACTCACAGTGTCTTTTTTAAAAAACAGCTTTATTGAGAGGTAATAACATGCCATATGATGCCCCTATTTAAATTATACAATTCAACAGTTTTTAGTATATTCACAGAGATGTGCAACTATCACCACAATCAACTTCAGAGCATTTCATTATTCCCCCAAAACCGAATACTCGTTACCAGTCACTCTCGCCGCAATTCCCTTCAGCCTTAGGTTACCACTAATTTACTTTCTGCCTGTGTAGATTTTCCTGCCTGGAAATGTTATATAAATGAGATCATTCAACATGTGGTCTTTGTAGCTGGCCTCTTTCACTTAGCATAATGTTTCCAAGATTTACCCTTTGATTGCCAAATAACAGTCATTGTATAAATGTAACACGTTTTGTTTATCTATTCATAAGTAGGGGACGTTTGGGTTGTTTTCTACCTTTTAGCTGTTACTAATAATGCTGTTAGGAACATTTTGTACATAACAAGTACATTTTGTACATTTTGTACAAGTTTTTGTGTGGACATATGTTTTTATTTCTCTTGGGTATATAAGAATGGAATTGCTGGGTCATATTATAATTCTTTATTTCACCTTTTGAGGAAATATCAGGCTGATGCACCATTTTACATTCCCACCAGCAATGTATGAGTATCAGTTTTTCCACATCTTTGCCAACACTTGTTATTATCTGTCTTTTTTATTATAGCTACCCAAGTGGATGTGAAAATGATATTTCACTGTGGTTTTGGCTTGCATTTCACAGGGCCCATTAACATTTTTTGGTATTTTAAATTACCTGTGTAGTGTTTAAAGCATTTTACAACATATACTAAAAAAAAAAAATCAATATAATTTGTAGAGGGCATACACCATGCAGACACCATGGAAAACATACATAAATGAAACAGCTTATAGATTGGGAGGGAAATATCCCATCAGAAATACATAAAACTGAAAGCATTTCCTCTAAGATCAGGAATATGACAAAGGTGCCCACTCTCACCACTATTATTCAACATAGTTTTGGAAGTTTTAGCCATGGCAATCAGAGAAGAGAAAGAAACAAAAGGAAGCCAAAGTGGAAAAGAAATAAAACTGTCACTGTTTGCAGATGACATGATACTATACATAGAAAATCCTGAAGATACCACCAGAAAACTACTAGAGCTAATCAATGAATTTGGTAAAGTAGCAGGATACAAAATAAATGCACAGAAATCTCTTGCATTCCTATACGCTAACAACAAAAAATCAGAAAGAGAAATTAAGGAAACACTCCCATTTACTATTACAACAAAAAGAATAAAATACCTAGGAATAAACCTACCTAAGGAGTCAAAAGACCTGTATGCAGAAAGCTATAAGACACTGATGAAAGATATCAAAGATGATACAAACAGATGGAGAGATATACCATGTTCTTGGATTGGAAGAATCAACATTGTGGAAATGCCTATACTACCCAAAGCAATCTACAGATTCAATGCAATCCCTATCAAATTACCAATGGCATTTTTCACAGAACTAGAAAAAAATTTTTACACTTTGTATGGAAACACAAAAGACCGGGAATAGCCAAAGCAATCTTGAGAAAGAAAAACAGAGCTGGAGGAATCAGGCTCCCTGACTTCAGACTATATTACAGAGCTACAGTAATCAAGACAGTATGGTACTGGCTCAAAAACAGAAATATAGATCAATGGAACAGGATAGAAAGCACAGAGGTAAACCCATGCACATATGGTCACCTTACTTTTGATAAAGGAATCAAGAGTATACAATGGAGAAAAGACAGCCTCTTCAATAATTGGTGCTGGGAAAACTGGACAGCTACATGTAAAAGAATGAAGTTAGAACACTCCCTAACACCATACTCAAAAATAAACTCAAAATGGATTAAAGGCCTAAATGTAAGCTGAGACACTATAAAACCCTTAGAGGAAAACATAGCCAGAACACCCTATAACATGAATCACAGAAAGATCCTTTCTGACCCACCTCCTAGTATAATGGAAACAAAAACAAAAATAAACAAATGGGACCTAATGAAAATTGAAAGCTTTTGCACAGCAATGGAAACCATAAACAAGATGAAAAGACATCCCTCAGAATGGGAGAAAATATTTGAAAACAAAGCAACTGACAAGGGATTAATCTCCAAAATATACAAGCAGCTCATGCAGCTCAATATCAAAAAAATAAACAACCCAATCCAAAAATGGGCAGAAGACCTAGATAGACATTTCTCCAATGAAGAGATACAGTTTGCCAACAAACACTTGAAAAGATGCTCACCATCACTAATCATTAGAGAAATGCAAATCAAAACCACAATGAGGTATCACTTCACACCTGTCAGAATGGCCATCATCAAAAAATCTAGAAACAGTAAATGCGGGAGAGGGTATGGAGAAAAGGGAAGTGGGAGTGTAAATTGATACAGCCACTATGGAGAACAGTATGGAGATTCCTTAAAAAACTAAAAATAAAACTACCATATGACCCAGCAATCCCACTAGTGGGCATATACCCTGAGAAAACCATAATTCAAACAGATACATGTACCCCAATGTTCAGTGCAGCACTATTTACAATAGCCAGGACATGGAAGAAACCTAAGTGTCCATCAACAGATGAATGGATAAAGAAGATGTGGCACATATATACAATGGAATATTACTCAGCCATAAAAAGGAACAAAATTGAGTTACTTGTAGTGAGGTGGATGGACCTAGAGTATGTCATACAGAGTGAAATAAGTCAGAAAGAGAAAAACAAATACCATATGCTAACACATATATATGGAGTCTAGAAAAATGGTACTGATGGAGCTAGTGGCAGGGCAGGAATAAAGACACAGACATAGAGAATGGACTTGAGGACACAGAGAGGGAGAAGGGTAAGCTGGGACAAAATGAGAGAGTGGCACTGACATATATACACTACCAAATGTAAAATAAATGGCTAGTGGGAAGCAGCTGCATAGCACAGGGAGATCAGCTTGGTGCTTTGTGAACACCTAGAGGGAGGGGATGTGGGAATATATGTATACATGTAGCTGATTCACTTTGTTCTACAGCAGAAACTAACACAACATTGTAAAGCGATTACACTCCAATAAAGATGTATAAAAAACAAAATAAAATAAAATAAAAAGCATCTATCTTCCCTGAAAAAAATACATATAAGGTAAGAAATGTCATGCCATAAGAAATTTAAAACTATCTTTTTAATAGCAGTTTATAATTAGATACCACTTATTCACACATATTATCTACTCTGAATAACTATTATTTTAGGTGCTATACAAAGACAACTTTAAGAAAATATAAAGGAGTTGTTTCTAGAACTTCATTAAGGTTAATAAAAATATACTATATACCAAGGCATTAAAATTATTTTAATGTAGACAATTTTAATTGACTGAAAGTACTGACAGGTTGTCTCTATATTCATTAATGGCAAATAGAAAATGGCTAAACGAGTAGCAGAAGGATTTTGATTGAGATTTAATAAATTTTAAAATAAACGACTTGTTAATCATCAAAATGCCTTATTGATGTGCACTTATAAAAATCTATCCTGAATATAATCAAACATTAAAATGAAAAAGAGATGACAAGAGAAGCGATGTGAAGGGCTTTGGGTACCTGTCCTATAGATGTCATGTGGGGTGTGTGACAGGATAACCCTCCTCAGAAAACAGTGATCTTCCTATTCTGTTAATACAGAATTTTCATTTTTTTAATTATAAAAATATTCTATAATCATTATTGAAAAATATTGAAAGATTTATAAGGATAGAAGAAAACCTTCCATCATCATAACCCATAGAAAAATTACTGTTAAAATTTATATTTCTGTTCAATTTTTCTGTTATACTTAAATAAAATTCCTACACTTGATACATAATATTTTTGGCTTAACATGTTTTGAACCTTTTCCCATATTTTCTAACATTTCATAAATATTGTTTCAATTATTGTGAACTATTCTGTGTAGAGAATTGGGCCATCCATTTACTATCATTTACCTAATTTTGGATGCTTGGCTTGTTTATAATCTTTCAATGTTTTAATAATGTGACAAACATTTTTGCATAGGATGTTTGCATTTTTAAAGAATTTCTTTATAGTGGATTCCTATGAGAATTACAGTGTCAAAAGGATAACTGTTATCTGCATTTTAATATTTATTATCAAATTATTCCTCCAAATTTTGTTCAGTATGCTCCCACCAGCAGAGTAACTATGGACTTATTTCACTTATTTATTCAACAAATATTTAACGGAAACTTGCTGTGTCCAGGCACCATGTGAACTGCTGGGGCTGACCTATTGAATACGATAGGCACTATGCTGTTTTTTAAGAGAGGAGTGCCAATTTTACTGCTCTATTACCAGCATTGCATATTTTCAAAGTTTTATCTTTCTGACTTGATGTGGGAATGTTATATTTTATTGCTCTTTTAACTTGCATTTCTTTCATTACTAGTGATGTTGAACATTTCTCCATATTCAGTGATCATTTATCATATTTGCCCTTTGCCCATTTATCCATTAAAGTCTTTTTTTTAAAAAAGTACATGGAAACTCATGGATTTGCATGTTATCTTTTCACAGGGACCTCACAAATCTTATTTACATGTTAGAGTGATTCGAGACATTTGGTGTTTTTTTTGGTATTTATTTGTTTGTTTATGGCTGCGTTGGGTCTTCGTTGCTGCACGTGGACTTTCTCTAGTTGCGGGGAGCAGGGGCTACTCTTCATTGCGGTGCGTGGGCTTCTCATTGCGGTGGCTTCTCTTGTTGTGGAGCACGGGCTCTAGGTGTGCGGGCTTCAGTAGTTGTGGCACACAGGATCAGTAGTTGTGGCTCGCGAGCTCTAGAGTGCAGGCTCCATAATTGTGGTGCACGGGATTAGTTGCTCCGCGGTATGTGGGATCTTCCCGGACCAGGGCTGGAACCCATGTCTCCTGCATTGGCAGGCGGATTCTTAACCACTGCGCCACCAAGGAAGCCTGAGTCATTTCTTAATTCAATAAAATGTTTTAGTACTTTTGCTGCTAAACTGAGTACCCAGCTTCATCTTGAACAGAGGCTTAAAGCCCTCTTTAGACAGAGTGTTAGTACTCCTTGAATGACCCCTTCTTGACTTTGGAGGTAAGAAATGAGATGTAAATGGTATTAAAGTTACGGTGAGTTTACTAGGTTATTTGGTTTCTTCTTGGGCTAATTGTGGATCTTAGGACATCTTCAGTATTAGATTGGATAACTCTTTCCCTGTTCTGGGAACTGATTGATCATCTGAAGGATTCATATTGGAAGGCAGAGTGGTAATCAATATTGTAGGCTGAGGTCACTGACGGGGCCGAAGACAATAATGTGTGAAATTTAGGATAAATTACTTTTGGGTTTTTGTCTGGATTTACTAAGACAGGGGAGTTGTTTGGGCAAATGATGCCTCTTTGGGGTCTCTTTGAAGTGACCATCTAATGAATCAAGGAAAGGGCAGTTAAATCCCTCTCCCGTGAGAAGATCAAAAGAGGAATGGGATACAGTTACATGTCATAAGCCAAGGGCTATCAGTTGACCTTTCTTAAACATGGGGAGAGGAGTTTGGATAATTGGGAAGTTTTTGTTGTAGAGTGACCTTTTTTATCCTTTCACTTTTTTTTCCTTTCTCTCCTTATCTTCAGTTTCTTTAGGCCTGTCCCTGCTTAATTATTCAGCATCGTATCTCATAATTTCATCCTTAAATCTATCTTTTCTTGAACAGCTAGGAAAGTAAAATAATCCCATTTTCTTATGAAAAGATCTTTGAATTCATTTCCTTTTCTCTTGTGTGGTATTATCTACTTTCTCTACTTAACAGGTGTTAAAAGATATAGAGATGATTCACACCTACTGATAATTTCAGCATATCTTTTAGCCTTATGTGTTCCACCCACCCACCCCACCCCCACCCCACCCCCGCCATCAAATCTTTTACCAAAGGTTGGGTTTCATACGTTTCCTGTTTCGTTAAGTTGACGAGGATGCCAATGAGTAAAAACTGCCAAAAAGTGAGCCGACAAAAGAAGAATCAGAGGGCTTAGTCAAAGGATGGGCAAAAACATGGCACATGTACCACTACTCTCCCCCCGCCCCCCACCTTGTCAGGGAAAACAGTGCTAATCAATCACAAGACTCCTACTGAGCCTGAACATGGCCTCAGAATTCTTGCCAATGTTGCATTCTGGCCATTCCCTCCCAGTATCAGGGCATCCAAGCTGAAACCTATTTTATTTTCTTAATGTAAGATATGCAAACATACCTCTGGGGCTTTAAGAGTTAACTATAATTGAGAAGTAATATCTGTAATATACTAGCATTTTTCTTTTCTTTCTCTTAAAAGAGGGACTACCGTAGTGCCATCTGTAGAGAAGAAAATCTGATTTGATAACTGGCATTGCTATAGCCAACTTTGTCTGAGACTTAGTTATATGTTTCAGGTAATGATAAGTGTTATGGATAAAATATTTCAGAGAGAAAATGTTGGCAGAGGGGCAGTGACAAGAAGGCTTCTCTGCTGGAAGGATATGTGAGCAGAAACCTGAATGATGTGAGGAAATCAGTTACATGATGATCTGGGGGACAGAATTCCAGCAGAAGAAACACCAAGTATAAATCTCACCAAGTGAGATTAGCTTACAGAACGACAAGAAGGTTGAGGTGGCAGAATGAATGAAGTGAGTAAGGGAGATGGGGAGAAAGAGGTAGATGGGTCAGGTCAGGTGAGGTCCTTTAAGGCCAGGAGTTTGCCTTTTTTTTTTTTTTTTTTAACTTTTATGGGAAGCCATTGGAGGATTTTGATTTGAGGAATTGTGCGACATTTTAAAAGATCCCTTGGATGCTTTGGGATAATATTAGGGCGGCAGGAGTGAAAAAGTGAGACGAGCTGGGAGGTTATTTCAATTGCCCAGATGAGAATAGATAGTGGCTTAGACTGGGTGGTAATGACATACGAAGTGATCAGATGCAGGATACCATTTGGTGTTTCATCAAATAGGTCTTGTTCTTAACAGTGTGGAATGTGAGAGAAAGAGAGGACTCAAGGATGAAGCAGGTTCTTTTGTGGGGGTGGGGGCGGACACGTGCGGCTTGCAGGATCTTAGTTCCCTGACTAGGGATTGAACCCTGGGCCACAGCAGTGAAGGCACCGAGTCCTAACCACCAGACCAACAGGGAAGTCCCAGGGATGAGGCAGGTTCTTAATCTTAGAAACTGAGTGAATATTGATGCCATTTGGTGAAGTGGGAAAGACTGAGGAAGGAGCAAGGTTTGGAGGAGAATCACGAGTTTGGGATCGTATTAGTCATATAGTGAATCGTCAGTGCCTGTGTGAGACAGGAGAGGGAGAGGTCTGGCTGGATACATGAACTTGGGAGCCATTAGAATTCAGGTGGTATTTAAAATTTGGGGGCTGAATGAGATGACCAAGGGAGTGGGTGAAGATGGAGAAGAGGGTGCAGTACAGATCTTTGGGGTGTTGAAACATTGAGAGCTGTGGCTCTCAACTGGGTGACATCTAGCAATGTCTGGAGACATTCTTAGTTGTTACAATTGATGGGGGGAGGAGGGTGGGGTGCTACTGGTAACTAGTGGTTAGAGGCCAGAGATGCTACTAAATATCCTACAATGCACAGATCATCATCACATAATGTAGAATGATCTGACCTCAAATGTCGATAGTACTAAGGTAAAGAACCCTGATGTAGAAGTAAGGAGGGCAAGGAGCCAGCAAGAGTGACTAGTGAACTAGGACGAAAATTGGAAGAGTGCTAAGGATGGGATTTCTAGAAAGGAATTTCAAAACTGAAAAAAACATGTGTTCACCTCTGCCTGATGCTACTGAGAAGTTGCATGAGAGGAAGACTGAGAATTGATCACTGGATTCCATAAGATAGAGGATTTGGGGATGCATCTGTAGGATTCAAGATTCCTTTGAAGGCTAATATAGTCAAATGATGAGATTTATACATTTTCCTAAAATCAAGTACTTGTTAAAGAAAGCTGACTCCCACTTTTATTTTTTTTCAGCCACAGAGGCAATACCAAATGAAATTTTTGGTATTTTTATTGTTTAGCCTTTGTGAAGTACTGATTTCAACTAACTGACTCTGGTTAGCTTAATCAAAACAGGAATTTATTTGTAAAATACTATGGTATTTTTATGAAGTTAAGAAAAAAATGATTAATTGAGTGTTGGGCCGGGTGGCAACCATAAATCTCTGCTCATAAGCAAGATTTCATGGACCTTTTCTATCATTTACATGACAATTGACTCTCAGTCTCTTTTTCCTGTTTTATTTATTTATTTATGCAAAAAAATACATTAGCATTAGCTTGGGTCAGATAGCTATTTTATGACCAGTCCCTTCTTTTTTTTTAATGATACCCTTTTAATTAATCAATTAATTAAAATTTATTTATTTTTGGCTGCATTGGGTCTTCGTTGCTGCACGCAGGCTCTTCTCTAGTTGTGGCGAGCAGGGGCTACTCTTCATTGCAGTCCGGGCTTCTCATCGCGGTGGCTTCTCTTGTTGCGGAGCATGGGCTCTAGGCTCACGGGCTCCGTAGTTGCGGCTTGCGGGCTCTAATGTACAGACTCAGTAGCTGCGGTGCATGGGCTTAGTTGCTCTGCGGCATGTGGGATCTTCCCAGACCAGGGCTCGAACCCGTGTCCCCTGCATTGGCAGGCAGACTCTTTACCACTGCGCCGCCAAGGAAACCTGACCCATCTCTTTTGAAAAGTCCAGATCACATTTGCTGCTCAGAGCTCCCCCCACCCTCCCTGCTGCCTTAGGTTCTCAGAGTAGTTCCCAGAAAAGCGAGAACAGTGAAGGGACAGGCCAACATTCTAGAGATGCTACTAGAGATTTTACTCCTTTATCCTACATATCTGTACATCCAAGCAGGTCCTCAATAACTTTGCTCTAATTTTACCATGTATAACCACAGCACTTCTTCCTTTACAGGAGATAACACACTTGTACAGTTACTGGATCCAGAAGTGATATCATGGGGACCCTGTTCTTTGAGTTCACAGTCGCTGAATAGTGTTCATTTCTCCTCTTGTCCCATCATGATCCATTTAAATATTTTGCAACTTATAAATCAAATGAATACTTTTATTGCAATTAATATACCCTATATGTTAGTGAGAACCCCCAAACAAGGAGGGGGCAGAAAGAGAAAAAGTTAATAGTATTAATTGAAAGAATAAATAGGAAGAATTCATCAATCTCTAGATATCCCAAGAGTATGTAAGAAAATACAGGTGTAGTTAAGATTCCCTGTTTACCTAATTGCAAGGTTATAAACTACACTGAGTCTTTCCCCATTCATTACCCACTTCAAGTTGTTCTTGCCTTTAGCCAGCATTTCAGTGGGTCTAAATTCCTCTGGGGTCTGAACCTTTATTTCTGAGGGGTCTCAACCTTCACCAGTCCAGCCTAGATAACATTATGAGAGTCTCCTGCTAACCTGGCCTCCAGATTCCTCTCATACCCACAGAATCCCCAACAATCCTATTTCCCTCTGATAGGATAAATCATGCTAGCTATTAATCAAAACCCCTGCCACCCCCCTTTTTTTTGCCTGTTCTTTTCCTGCTGGGAGGAGCTCAAACTAGCCCAGAGGAAATCTGTTTCCAATTCTGAGAGATGACTCCTGCCCCCGACCCCTGCCCAGTGCATTTGGCAATGAAACATCCCGAGTACCCAGACCACTGGTCCTAGGCTCATTTACTCTTAACCCCTCAGTTTCTAGTCCCCTGTACAGGCAGTGAGACAGATAGCATCATTTATTGATCACCAGAATAGAACGTGGACTTCATGTTTTGGAGAACTCCCCAGCTTACAAAGTGCTGGCTCACAGGGCACCTCCACTGTCTCTGAGAATCCTCAGAGAGGGTCAGTCTAACTCTGCTTAACACGGAAGCCATCACAGTGAGATTTCAACACTCTTGTTGTTTTTTCTTTTAGTGGAGCAAATACTAAGATTCAAAATAGCATTGGTTTAAAAATAGAAATTATTTTTTAAATTTCGGCAAAGAAAACGGCCTCAAATCCCTTCAGCAAAGTAACACCTTTATTAATCTACATCAAATTATCCAACTTTCCTTTACTGTTTTCTCCTTTCAGTTAATTCACACTATCCTTGATTCCATGGCAAATTATAAAACTATTTTAGAATACAGTTAGCTGGAAGACATTGCTGCAGGAGTGGTAATGGTAATGGTAATATGCTGCTGCATATTACCAGCTTCCCGAGTAATTGTGTTTTCATTTCCTCTCGTTCTCAGTAGAACCATCTTGGGTACATCTCATGTTTTAATTGTGCTGCATTCTCTAATATATCATTTCCTCTAACCTCATACCAGGGTGGTCGTGGCTCTCCTTAGGAATTTTCTGCTTTGCTGTCATTGATAGACATGACTGTCATTTCAAATAAAGGAAGAGAAAGTAAATTATTTGGTGCATCCCTTCATTAGCAACGAGTCACTGCAGTGCCTCAGGCTAATATTTTAAATGATAAATTGTGAACATTTGTCAAGAAAGTCCACATCTATGTATGTAAATCATATGTAGACCCACAGTAAAAACCTTACACCTGAAATACTGGTCAGCACAATACAATTCAGACTAATCCTCTTTGTTCTTGTGAAGCCATTATTGACAGTCTTGTGCTTATTTATAATTTCTCAGCAATGCTAGACTCAGAGGTTCCTATTCTATTATTTGTTTGGCGGAATCATTCCAGGGAATATTTATCATGAACTTGAGTGTATTGATAAGTTCTTCTGGGCTGAAAAATATCTGATGAACTCAATTCTATTCTTAGTATAGATTTAGCTCACTTTATGGATCAATTGCTTTCCTGAAAGATTTGCCTATGAAGTTAATTTCCTTCTAGTAAATTGATGTTTCTACTGACATGCATTTTAAATTGGAGCTGTGTTTTCTGGTAGACAGTAGACCCAACACATAGTAAAATCATTTGAGATTATAGCAGTCCCCTCATGGGGGAGAAAAAAAGGCAATTTTCAGATAGTGATAAAATGTAAAAACAAGTTATTAAATTGAAGATGATTAGGGTTAATTTTATGTTTGACTAAATGGATTCAAAGTATAAAGGAGAAGAAACCATAATAACTTAGCTGAACAAAACATTCTGAAAAGAATGTCCTCTAATACTTTATGGCAGGAAAACATGAAATTCTTTTTGGTGGCTTAGGTTTTGTTTGCTTTTTTCTCTTTTTTTTTTCCTTTGGAGATATACTTGCTGAAGGGAGAATGAGAAACAACTGAAATATTTCAAAATGAATCAAATAGAATATGAGAACATATTATTGAACTGTTAATTTGAACTTGAAAGTGAACCCTTTGGAGAAATGAAGTTTCTTTTTGCCTTCCACAGGATCTAATTCAGCACCGAATAAAGAGTAATAACTCTAACAGCAAGAGTGTATATAGTGTTTATGGTATTTAGTTTCCCACTGTTTAAACTATAAATTATACTTTGATGGGCATCTTGTAATATATCTTTATAATAGATCTTGAATAACAAAATGATTATTCTTCTAGGCTAGACTCACACAAGTCAATTTTTATTGGTTAAAGGGCAAGAACAGGGCTTCCCTGGTGGTGCAGTGGTTGAGAGTCCGCCTGCCGATGCAGGGGACGTGGGTTCGTGCCCCGTCCGGGAAGATCCCACATGCCGTGGAGCGGCTGGGCCCGTGAGCTATGGCCGCTGAGCCTACGTGTCCGGAGCCTGTGCTCCACAACGGGAGAGGCCACAACAGTGAGAGGCCCGCATACCGCAAAAAAAAAAAAAAAAAAAAAAGGCTAAGAACATATTTAACATTTTAGAATAGGTGTCAGCAAACTTTTTCTGTGAAGAGCCAAAGAGTAAATATTTTTGACTTTGTAGGCCATAGGGTCTCTGTGGCTTCTTCCTCCTCCCCCTCTGACTGCCCTTCCCTATTCTGCTCCTGATCCCCCCCCTCACCGCCTCTTTCTCCTTTTTCTCCTCCTTCAAAAATGGAAAAAATGCAAAAACCATTCTTAGCTCACGGACTGTACAAAAACAGGCTGTGTGCTGTATCTGGCTGCTGGGCCAGAGTTGTCAGCCCCTGTTTCAGATATATATTGCCAAATAGCTTTTCAAGGATGTATACCAACTTACTGTCTCACCAGGAATCTTTGAGAGTATTTATTTCACAGTAGTTTCCCTGTATTGTTTTTTTTTTTTTCTTTTTGCGGTATGCGGGCCTCTCACTGTTGTGGCCTCTCCCGTTTCGGAGCACAGGCTCCGGATGCGCAGGCCCAGCGGCCATGGCTCACGGGCCCAGCCGCTCCGCGGCATATGGGATCCTCCCAGACCGGGGCACGAACCCGTATCCCCTGCATCGGCAGGCGGACTCTCAACCACTGCGCCACCAGGGAAGCCCCCTTGTATTGTTTTAATATTTATATGAGGACATTCATTCTAGATTATTTTTCAAAACGTACAGTTTTAACATTTATTACTGTTTCTTTGGTTGCGGAAGTTTAATATTCTAGGTCTAGTTCAAAATATTCCACTAAAGACATTCATTTGGTGAGGCACTGAAATCAAATAAATCCATTGCTAATGTGTGAGAACTTAAAATGGTCAGGAAGCACTCTCAGCTTCCTGTCTCATGAACCATGACTAAGTTCCCTAGTGGAAGCCTCCCTCCTCTGGACACTAAGATCTCTGAACCCACCAAGCCCAAGTTTGCAAGGATAGGAAGTAAAAATTATGCAAGTGATTAATTAGGTGTAATAGTGTGAGGGGGCCTCTCTCACTTCTACTTTTGGTCTGCAGACCTGTGTATTCTGGGAGAATGAGCACCAAATTTTTCCTTCTAGTTGAAAGCATATACTGTATCTTGGGGTAATTGCAGAGATTTGTGACACCATCAAAGATTTGAAAGATGCAGGGATGGTGATTCATACCATACTCCCATTTAAATTCTCTTTTGGCTAGTAAGAAAACAGATGGCTTTCAGAGAATGTCTGTATTATTGTAAGCTTAATTACATGGGGATGCAAATTGCAAGCACTGTTTCAGATATGGTATACTTCCTAAGTATATCAGCACAGCCCCTGAGAGCTGATATGCATTTATTGATACAGAAATGCTTTATTTTCATACCAATCAATTCATCTTCATCTGGAAGGGACGGCAGTATACTTGTCACTGGCTTACTTTAAGGTATGACAGTTTACCTTTTCTCTGTCATAAAATCGAAAGGAGTTTGATCATTTTGATAGCTCTTAAAATATTATACTGGCCTATTACATTGCTGCTATTATGCTAACTGGGTATGGGAAGCGTCAGATAGCAAGTACCCCAAATGCCTTAATAATACAAAAGCATGCTAAAAGGTATGAAATAAACCCCACTCCTGATTCCAATTGCTCTATCAGTCAGAGTCCTGGCAGAAAATAGATGGTATATTCAAAAGCGTTTAAACTGAAAATAACTTAATGAAGAGATTATGTCCAGACCAATTAAGAAAACCAGTGTGAGTTTTTGAGGTTCCCAGAAACTAGCAGAAGCAAAAAGTCATTACCAGCCCTAGGCCTGAAGGGGGAAAGGGCAGAGACAGTATTACAGGAAGCTGGCAAGAACTGGAGG
Source organism: Mesoplodon bidens (assembly GCF_964165515.1). Lineage (NCBI taxonomy): Eukaryota > Metazoa > Chordata > Mammalia > Artiodactyla > Ziphiidae > Mesoplodon > Mesoplodon bidens. The sequence continues at coordinate 101,042,733 of NC_138178.1, read as the reverse complement.
TATGGAACAGGGCCAGGTGGCAAAGATATGGTTGCTAAAAAAGAAGCCACCTTTAAAAATCTTGATCCAGCAGGTCTGAAGTGACACAACCTCTTTCTTCTTTTGCTGTCCACTTTCTTGCTTTTTATGAGAGATGTTCTCCTCAGCTGTCTCATAGTCATTGGTTGTACATGCTTAAGGTCTGGAGATCAAAAAGCTTTTTGGAAGCTCTGAGTGCCCATGAAAGGATACTGGATTTGAGCTTCATTCTAGGATGATATGGGATAGCTGTTTATCAAGGAACCTCCAATATTACTATCTCCATGTTCTTTCTCTTAAGCTAGTCATGTTTCTCCTAGAATAATATTCCAGTACCTGCCTATCCCTAGAAACTAACAGTTTTCTTGAAGCCTAGTGGGGTGAAAAAAGCTAAAACCTTAGCATTTAGCATTTAAGAAGCAGATGGTTATGGAGTTCTCTGTTTTCTATGAGTTAACCATACATCAATTCTGCCTGATATCCCCCAGTCTAGAGAATAAATGTTAAGATGTTGACCAAAGTGGGAGAGGGGCAGTCACTTGTTGGTAAGTAAGGCTATAAATTGCTTTCTGATCACTGCTTTGGCTGCATCCCCAATATTTCCTAATTTCCCTTGTGATTCTTCTTTGATCTATGAAGTTATTTTGAAGTATGGTGTCTAATTTCCAAATACTTGGGATTTTCCAGATAGCTTTCTGTTATTAGTATCTAATTTAATTCCACTGTGGTCAGTGAATATATATTTTGATTCTTTTAAATGTATTGCCTTATTTTATGGCCCAGTATGTGGACTGTTTTGGTAAATTCCATATGCACTTGAAAAGAAAATGTATACTGTAGTTATAGGATGGAGTATCTTATAAATATTAGTTAAGTAAAATCAGTGACAATGTTGTTTAATTCTTCTATATTCCTGTCAATTTCCTGTCAACCTGTCCTGTTAATTACTAAGAGAGGAGTGTTGAAATCTCCAAATTTAATTGTGAATATATATATATTTCTCAGTTCAGTTCTGATAGTTTTGCTTTATGTATTTTGAAGTTCTGTGGCTAGGTACAAAGAAATTTAGGACTGTTAATATCTTTTTTTGATGAACTGTCTCCTTTATTGTTATAAAATTTCTCTCTTTATCCCTGGTAATATATCTTACTTTGAAGTTTATTTTTGTCTGATATTAATATAACTACTCAAGCTTTCTGTGATTAATGTTTGCATGATATAGCTTTTCCCATCCTTCTATTGTTAACCTATTTATAATTTTACATTTAAAATGAGTTTCTTATAGATAGCATATAGTTGAGTCTTGCTTTTTTTATCCAGTTTGATAAACTCTGGCATTAAATTGGAGAGTTTAAGTGATTTATATTTAATGTAACTATCAGTGTGGTTGAGTTTTAGTCTACCTTCCATTTTTTTGGTTCCCTTTTACATATCTTTCTGTCTTCTTTTGGATCAAGTACTTCTAGGATTCCACTTTGTGTCCATGTCCACTGTTGGAGACAACATTTTAAAAAACTGGTTGCTGTAGAGTTCATAATATGTAACTTTAATTTAACACAATCTATTTTAAATATTATTATGCCACTTCATATAAATGTATGACTCTTAAAACAGAATATTTCCATTTCTCTCTCTTGGATATTGTGCTGTTGTCAACATTTTATATCTACATATGTTATAAACCCCAGAATATATTATTTTGCTTCAGTTAATTATATCTTTTTTTTTTTTTTCCTGCGGTACGCAGGCCTCTCACTGCTGTGGCCTCTCCCGCTGCGGAGCATGGGCTCCGGACGCGCAGGCTCAGCGGCCATGGCTCACAGGCCCAGCTGCTCCGCGGCACGTGGGATCCTCCAGACCAGGGCACGAACCCGTGTCCCCTGCATCGGCAGGTGGACTCTCAACCACTGTGCCACCAGGGAAGCCCCCAGTTAATTATATCTTTAAATAACTTCAATAATGAGAAAAACGTCTTGTGTATTTACTCACATGTTTATCATTTTTGGTGTTTTCCAAATTTTCTTCTGATTTTTTCCCCTTTGCCTGAAAAAATGTATTAACACTTCCTGTGGTCTAAGTCAGCTGGAGATAAATTGTCTAGCTTTTAATTTTCTGAAAAAGACTTTATTTTTCTTTCATCTTGGAAGATATTTTCACTAGATATAAAATTCTAGGTTGACTTTTTAAAAATCTCTTATCATTCAGCACTTTTTACCTTTCTTCCCTTTAAAGTTGTCATTTCATTTTCTTAATGCTTGCATGTTTTGACAAGAAGTCTGTAATTATTCTTTTCTTTGGTTTTCTAAACATATTTTTTTTCTTTTTTACAGTATTTTTCATCACTCGTTTTTAGCAATTTTACTTATTATGGTTTTCTTTTGTGTTTATCTCCCTTTAGGTTCATAGAGCTTCTTTGATCTAGGGGCTTATAATTTTTATCAAATTTGGAAAGTTTTCAGCCAGTTTTTCTTTAAATATTTTTCTGTCTCTCTTAGACCCCTGCTTCTAATTTTACATATATTAGACTGCTTGACAATGCCCCATAGGCTACTGGGGCCCTATTAATTATTTTCAGTCCAGAAATCACCTCTTAGCTGGAAACCAAGGCAATTTATGAGGCTCACTTCATTTGTTGTACCTCTTTCCAGGATTATAATACTGCATTGTTCACTATCAAATATCTAAAAATAGTTGTTTCCTATATTTTGTTTAGTTTTCAGTTGTTTATGACAGGAGGTTAATTCCAGGCTCTGGGTTCAGAACCTAATTCTCCTACTTACAGTTTGACCCTGGGCAAAGTTAATGTCTCTATTTCATTAGTTTTCTCATCTTTAATATTTTACACCTAACTTGCAGGATTATTGTGAAGATTCTTAGTAATGTGTGACATATATAAAGTGTGTGATGCATAGTAAATGTCCCATTTGTAGCATGTTACTTACCCTTAAGAAAATGAATTTGTGGAGAGAGAAAGTGATAATCAGGCCTCAGCTAAGGTTGTTGGGATAAAGTGCCAGGCTCCTCTTCAGTACTAATGCCTGGGGGAAAAAGGGAGATAGAAAAACTCTGTTGCCTATGTTGCTTAAGACACCTTGGCAGAAGGGTTCATTTTAAAAACTTGCTGTTTCTAGGATGCCACTACTTAGCTAGTCTGCTGAAGAACTCATCACTTCAGTTCCAAATCACTAAGTGGTCAAGATAATCGCCAAACCTTTCTGGTTAGAAGGAGGACAGAGGTCACTGATAGACAACTAGACCAGCCCCATTGGCTCTGTGAAGTCAACTGTTGGTCAAACAGCTGGGATAGGGCTAAGGCTCAGGTAGGAACTAACTCTGTAATATAGCAATTTCTCTCAGAATTTAATATTAGAAAAACCTTTGTCAGCCTGTAGGATCAGTGTTTCTTCCTTCTGATAATAGGGGTGAAATAACTAAATGCTCTTTCATTCTTGCTTTATAAGGACACTCAAAGCCATATTTTGTTCTTAATCTCTTAAATGTTTACCCTTAACATTGGCATATGTGCCTTCTTTTTTTCTTTGTATCAGTCTTGTTATGTATATTCATTTTTTGGTGAATTTCTTAAGATCATTTCTTTTTGGAAAGAGATTTTAAAAAAATTGTTTATTATATATTTTATTATTCAAGGCTTAGTATTTTGTACTGCCTTAGCTATTAATATAATTGGTAATTATGTCAAATCTCTTCAAGAGTTGAGTTCCCCATTGGTGCAACTATCCCCATAATAACTGGAACAATGTGACATAAAAAGAAAAAAAGGCTATTCAAATTTATTTATAATGAATACTATAAGAAATGTTTTCATTCTTGTTCTTCAGTATTTTTTGTTAATAAGCAAGTATATTCCTCATGACCAAACATACCAAAATGTGTTGATAACCTAGGCATTTGAAGTACCAATATCAATTTCTTCAGCATTTACTATCTGTGAATGGACAGAGGTTCTTAATGTCTCAGTGAACATTACAACCTTCCAGATCTGATCCTTTCTTGATCTTTTCTGCACCAAACCTTACTTAGGTGCACCTGCTCCTACCTTGTATCCTTTCTAAGGCAGAGTGACTCAGCAGCATTTGTGCTACTTTAAGTACATGCCCCTGTTTTCAGGTGTTAAAATATCCAGTATAACTATAGTCACAGTTCAGTTTCCTGGCTTGAGTACTATTTGCCTCTCATCTAACATTTGTATTCTTTATAGGAAAAGATCATGGAAAGAGGTTAATGTAATAATCATAAAAATAGATATTGATGTACCTCTTTAAAAAGCGATTTCATTTACAGCTATGCCTATAAATAGTTTCATTCATGCTCTAGGCTCCTGTGTTTGACCTTTGGGGAAGATGTGTCATAGGATGTCTATGAAGTTCCCTGAGGAGCTGTACTTTTTGGAGATGATCAGCCACTTACTGGGGGCTATTGCATTTGATGATGTGAATTCTATTTTTAGGACTTGAACAGATTTGGGATCTGCTGCACTGGAGTGCTGCTGTGAATTCTTATGAGCTTAATTTTTCTTCTCTGTATCTTCTTTGACAAGAAAATAGTCCTTAACATGAGTATGTGGTGTGTAATATGCCCTCACTGTAAACAGCTTTCTCTTTTTTTTACATACCCCGTCAATTCATCACACCCACTCCAGGAAAAGTTTTCTGGAGGAAAACAGTTTTGAGCACAGCTAAATATCAGGCATATTCTTATTATGTTCATTTTATTAATGAGGAAATGATTCAGGGAAGTTTAGTAATTCCACTAAGGTCAAACAATTAGTAAAGGTCACAGTTAGGAATCCATCCCACCTGTCAAATGGTTCACATCTCCTACTTCCTCAGGCCTCAATATTCCCATCTGGGAATTGGCAGTAATGTCCTTCTCTAAATAGCATGAAAGATTTCCCTGGAACCTGGATTTCCGTTCTGCCTTTGCCACTAGCTGGGTATGTTGCAACTATCGCAATCTTCCTGGATTTCTGTTCCCTCAACTATAAAATGGGCAGTAGGTGGGGAGGTACATAAGATCCTTGTAACTCTAAATTCTATTGTATTTTATTTGAATTTGCCCATCATTTTAGAAATTCAAATAACACTGCATTTGTTTGATGGAATTGAATGCTTTCTTCATAGGCTCTGACATTGACATGCCTACTCCCCCTGTCTGTCCTATTGCTGGATCTACCCACAGCCCTCCATACCTCTGTACACCTTCCACCTGTCTGTCCTTGCTCATAATTTCTCTCTCTACATACTTCTCACGAGGAGAGTCAGAGGCTGGGATGGATAGATAAGACGTTTTCTCAGAGTTATAGCTACCTAGCTGGTTTAGTAACATTATATCATTAAATATCACAAAGAATGGAAATGGGGACGGTGGGATTGCTGAGGGTTGATCTCTAACTGACAGATAGCAGCCATGAGAATTTACTTTTGCCAAAGCTCTGTCTTCCTAGATATAGACATGAATAATTACACACAAGCACACACCCTCTTTACAAGTACTTAACAATGTCACTTTCCATTAGCTACACATCTAGATTGCTGTCTCTCTTGCTTGTAAGTACATGTTTGAATAACATAATGGAAGACAACCTGTCTCCCTTTACATATCAGTTCTGATATTCACAGTTGAGAAAACTTCACCTCTTTGGATTTAAGTCAGGTATGATGGATGGCCTTGAGAGCTACAGCATAGGAACAAAAACTCATGAGAGTTTCAGGCTGAGGGTTTTTTTTTTTCCCCTCTTCTTCTTTTGGAGGCATAACACTCCATCACTGCTGTCAAGTGAGGGCTCAGTATGATGGGAAAATCAGAGAAGAAAGGCTGAAATCCACTGTAATTTTGTTCCTTAGGGACTTTTGTCCAAATCTGATTATATAGTATGTTTGCAAACTTCTCTTTGGAAGTTGGGGTGTGTGTGTGTGTGTGTGTGTGATAATTAAAGCAAGTGCCTGGTAAATAAGGTTATTATTTTTAATGAAATGTAGTTTGTGTGTGTGGATTGTGGTATGAATGAGGATATGGGTATGCTGTGAATTTTCACCTGATTTTTTTCAAAACCTAATATAGTAAATAACTTTTTAGTACAAATTATAAAATAAAACTATTGTAGCCTTTAAGTGCTCTCAGGTTAAATGGTTTAAAGTTTTTATAGGTATAGTGTTTCTGGTGGGGGCAGATGATGGAGTGTATAAGGCAGCTATTTGAACAAATAAAACCCAAATCTTGACGGCTCATAGCAAATATTTATTGTTCTCATTCATTGGTCTAAGAGTTGGCAAGGTTCACTTGATCTGATCTGGGCTCAGCTGTGTCTGGCTCCAGGCCGCAGGACTGGGTTTGGGTCTGCTCTATGTGTCTTAAGTCCAGGCTCCCTAGAACGTGCATGTCTTGTGGTGATGGTAGAAACACAAGGCAGGGTGTAAAATCACACAATACCTCTTAAGGTCTTGGCTCAGAACTGGCACACTGTCACACTGCCCACATTCAATTGGCCAAAGCCAGTCACAGGGCCAGATCCAACATCCATGGACCCAATGTCCATGGACCCGGGGAAATATACAACATCTGTGCCAGTGGGAGGAGCTACAAAGGCAACTGGAAAAGGCCTTTGGTGCATAATCACAATGTAGGAAGGAAGTGAAGACATGGGAACGATAAACCAATGTGCCTCAGGTAGGGAGACTTATTCCATTGGGGGAAGATGAGCTATGGAGACTGCCTCCAGTTTTAAATGGTACATCACCTTTCCTTTCTGTCTGCTTCCATTGTATTGATAATTGACAGCAAAATCCTAGTCTGATGTTGTAGGTTAGCATCAGGAAGTGCAGCTCATCTGGGAAAAGCACAGACTTTCAAAGTGGTCTTGAGGTAAGTTGCCCTTCCTGTACTGTGACTGTGCTGTATGTTGTATTAACAGGTGGTCAGCTGTGGAATTAACCTGTGTATGTATGTGTGGTCCATCAAGCTGTTGAAATGTTTTTGAGAAACAAAATAACTAATAAATATTCAAGAAAAATTAGATTTATAGTATAGGCACATGAAAGGGGAAGACATGATTAAGTTGATAAGACTGTTTTAAGCTTTCCATAAAATGTTCAATGAAAATCTAACACCTCAAAATCTATTTGCATCAGAAAATTAAATGACATTTGACTGCTCTGACAGAATAGACTTACCTAACTTCAGGTAATTTTTATCTCTCTTTATTAAATGTATTCAGTTGAAGAGAGCAGTGTGGCCACTACCTATTTTAATGGACATAGACATGTGCTTTATTTTTGACTGTTCAAAAAACTTGAGTTGGTATTATTAAAACTCTCCATTCAAAGACTTACTCTTACTATATATACATATATATATGTATATGTAGTAAGAATACAAAAGAATATATATATTCTTTTTTATATTCTTTTATATTATGGTTTATCATAGGATATTGAATATAGTTCTCTGTGCTATACAGTAGGACCTTGTATATCCATTCTATACATAATAGCTTACATCTGCTAACCCCAACTTTCCACTCCTTTATGTATAGAATGGATACACAACAAGGTCCTACTGTATAGCACAGAGAACTATATTCAATATCCTATGATAAACCATAATGCAAAAGAATATAAAAAAAGAATGTATATATATGTACGTATATATACATGTTCGCTTTGCTGTACAGCAGAAATTAACACAACATTGTAAATCAACTATACTTCAATTATAAAATTAATTTAAAAAGACTTACTTTATGAGTTTATGTCCTTTGTAATGGTGAATTTGCCCAGTGCCCTCACCTACTTCGTCAGACTTTTGAGAAGAACAGTTTTGTTACTTATTTCTGCCCTTGGTCTTTCCCGTCCTAACGATCCTTCCCCAAATTACTACGCATCATGGCTTTACCTTGCGTGTTTGCTTCATAGGGATATTGTCTGGTTAAAATTAGGTATTAGAAACTGATTCTTGAAAATTAAGACTACTTCTAAACTGAAGTGACTTTTCATCATTTCTAAACTTCACGTTGTCTTTCCTCTGCATAAAGTGAGCTGGATTGCATCCCACACCTGTTCATGCAGTGGTGGACAGCCACGGCAGGTGTGTGGGTACGTTTGCATGTGCGTCTGTATTTTATCTAAGGACACAAGATCCTTGTAATTGTGGGGCTTCACCACTCTCTTATACCTAAATGATGAACTTCTACTCGCCAGACAATGTGCCTTTGATGATCTAGATATCTTACCTTAGGTGTTATACAGCATGTTCTCTGTGATGTATGTAGCATGTTTTATGTTGTTTTATCAATCTGTGTAAACTGTACCCAAAGCCAGCAGCTATTCCGAAATAAAAGTGGAAAGTGGAGGGATTTAAAACGAGGGATGTGATTAGTAATTAATACATTTCTGAAGATGAGGTACCTGGTGAGAGTACACCATAAATTTTAAAAGGCTTATTTCCTCTTTTCTTGCCAAAGATAAATAGAAATGGTCTAAGAGGGAGGATGAGCTATATAAATGGAAGTTATCTGAACAGAAATATTCTAGGAGGGGGATAAGCTTTATAGATGGAAGTTAAGAGGGGTCCGAGCTTTAATCTCTTCGTCTCTTAAAGCATGGCCAGCACTGCCCTCCTCTTGGGGTCGCCATGAAGTCACAGTGGAGGATAAGCACTTAGCAGTCTCCCTCCTCTCCAAGATTCTTTAGGCATTAGTCCTTTTCTATGTCTTCTGAGCAGGAGTGGGGGCACTCTGTAGCACATGAGGCCCTAAACAAAAGCCCAGAAGAAAGTCTGTCTGGAGGAGAGTAGTTAGAAAGGGGCATATGGAAAAAATGAGGCCAAGTTCCTGAAAAGACCCTCATTCTAAGACATCTCACTCGGGTGAAGAAAGAGCCTGGTTGTAACCTTCTTGGGCCCATGTCTGCAGGGTTGATGCCCAAGGCCCTGGACCTTCATTTTCTCGGTGATCACAGCAAAGTGTTTTGTGGACAGCCTGCCAGAGGGCAACTGTAGAGACACTGTGACCTGCATCACCTTTCAACTTTAAAGTGTGATTAGAAACCAACCCACAGAACAGGCAAACAAAAAGCAAACCCTTGGCTGTTTTCAATTTTTCTTTCTTCTGAAATGCTACTCTAATATAAAGGAGAAGCGTGTTATCCCACAGTCCGTTTGTTAGCGGACTTACTCTCAGCTCAAGTTACTTGTAAGTCAGGTGTTCCACGTGGCGGAAGTCGTTGGCTGGTTTTGGGTCCCTGCCAAAGAGACACTAATACAAGGATTAGGTATAATAAACACCCTATCATATATCCAACAGTTATCTCTGTTGCAGAAGTGCACTGAGCCTAAACCCTTAACTTCTGCCTGGTTGCTTAATATTTTGCCAAGGTTGCTTACCAGGAATTAGAAAAGGTCTAGGAACCTGAGAGCTCTATGGGACTTTACAAGACCAGTGCTCTAACCCCTGAGCGATGGAGCCAACTGCTCTATGGGACTTTAGAGGTCATCTCATGGTTTCCAAACTATATTCAAGTGGAACGCTGGTGGCTTGCAACGTGTTTAACGGGTGTCCCTTTAAATGGATTCTGTGGTCATGTAAGTTTGGAAAACACTCATACAGAGCTAAGTTTCTTTAGTAAAGGACATCTCCAGGTCTTTAATATGCTAACATGAATCGTGGCTCTGGGGATACAACATGTAGCTTTTCTCACACTCACTTGACCACGAAGTCCTTTTACTGTAGAACAGGTACCGCCATCTCGAGAATGCCAGGCAGAGGCCATGGAATCTAGTCATTAAGAGCACGCCCTCTAGTGTTTAGCTGCCTGGGTTCAATTCCTGGCTTTACCATTTACTGATCTTATGATCTTGAGCAATTCGCTTCACTTCTTTGGACTTCAATTTCCCCAACTAAAATGGGGACGCTAATGATACCTACCTATAGAGTTCTTTTTAAAACCGAAGAACGGGCTAAGAACAGTGCCTGGCACATACTTGACTATTATCATCATAACATAGTTCAGATAAGGACTAGCCTGATGCCCTCATTCTGGAGATGAGAAAGTGAGTTCCAAGTAGTGTGTTCCAAGTAGTATACTCATGCAGTGTCACTCATTCAACACACTGACCAAGCTCCAGTATGCACTTGCATGCATCGTGCATGGCACTTCTATCCCCAGAAATGAAGATGAACTTGGGGCAGTTCCTGCCCTGGAAGAACACACACTAGTGACTTGGCTCAGGTGAGACCTTTTAGTAGTAAAGCCAACAGCCAACTTTACAGTAGTAAAGTCCAAGTCAGGACTCCGGACTTCCGTCCTGCAGCTCATTCCTCTGATTCTGTTCTGAAAGAGAATGATCTGTAGAGCCCGATGGGTAAGCAAGAAGAGGGAGCATGGAGTACAGCCAGTAGACATATTTTTTCAATTGGATATGAGGGCATATATTTGAATTCATTGTTAGTGTGAGACAGAAAAAGTAATCAAGAGAAACACTTTTGGAGAAAAGCAAACTCTAAAAATATTAACTAGAAAGGGAAGTAATGGGTGGTATGAAGTGGCCCAGGTAGGAGTCCCCAGATATGGCTGGCTTGATGTATTGGTCACCACTGTGTCACTAATGGTCTGCTCTGTTTGGTCTAGGCATCCCTTCTGAGGGCTTCCCCCGGGACTGCTTCAGTGAGCAGACAGCAGCTAAAGACCTTCCCAGCAGGGATGGAGGTGCATGGGTCCTGGCCTACAGAGCAGGACCAGCCTGTCCATTTCTGCTCCATGAAGAAAAAGAGAAGCCCAACAGAAGCAAATTGTACTTGGATCTCCATGTAAGTAGAAATCTTTGTGTTTGTGCTATGATTCTTTGCAATTGACCGAAGCTCACTTAATATGCATTTAATGTAAAGTGTGTTTGTAAAGCGGCTGAAGCTACATTTTGTGTGAGTGTCGTCTAAACATCAATCAGTTGCAGAAAACAGTTATATATCGGTGAGCTGAAATTTGTGCGCTAGAAAGTGACTGTGTTTACAGTTTATCTGAGCATTTACAGAGTACTCTGCTTACATCAGTTTGCTGCCTAAACCTCATTGTGGGAGAACCCATTTGCTGCTCTTAATATCATTTTTCTAAAAATTCGAGAACATGTGGTAGCTGACTGATAGGATCTGGATCCTCCAGTGAAATTCAAATAGCCTGTCTTCCACATTCCTAAGCCTTTCTTTCTCTGCAGCTGCTCAAATAACAGGTGAACAATTTGGCAGGAAATCTGCGGAATAGAGGATGAGCCATTAGAAAAACAGCCTTCTCTTTCCCATTCATTCATGGATTCATTGACACAGAGGCCTTGACTGATCTGTACAAAGCAGTGGGCTGGGTTTTAGCTACTTCCACACCATAGGTGGCCTGATAGGATTGACCAGACTGTCACAATTGTCACCGCCCCTCCTCACCTCGCCATTTCCAGTCAGAGATGGGGGTGAGCATTAGGAATCTAACAGGCACTTTTCTTTTTTTTTTGCTCTATTAACTTTAATGCCTGTTGATAGTCTTGTGTCCCTGATTTCTTTTAATGACTTCCAATTCGTTATTTTCAAGCCTGAAAGTATGTTTTTGATGAGTGTGGCCTGTAAGGTTCATATGGGTAGCAATTTTCTCAAGCAACCAAGAGCAGAAGAATCTTGCACTTTTCAAAAACCATAGTCATTGTATGTCATTTTAGAAAAGCATTCGACATCTCAGTTATTGTAAAAGGAGGTTTAGAATGAAGCTGTAAGATGTAAAATCTACAGCCCTTCAAGAGATGAAATGGAAATTTGTAGTTTTTGTTTACATGCCTCTCCCGAAAAAGCAAACTGTGCATCTTGAGATGTGCTCAAAGTAAGAAGTGTAACAGCGACATCTACCGTCCAGATTAAGTTGAGTTTGCCGCAGCAGGAGGCCTGGAGTGTCACAGTGCTGAAATGGATTTTGAAAGACCACTTTCTTTTTCTTCTGTGTTTTTAAAAAATGCTGGGTTTATGTGTTTTTTAGCACATTGACTAAACTATGTATTTCTGGTTTTCCTTTTACTCGGTGAATTAAATTATTTCCTAATTTTACTTTATTTCAGTTATAGAAATCATATACAATCCTTTTGCAAAATTTGAAATATGTAGTTAAATTGAAAGGAAAGTAATAACTCATAATCTCAGCAACCACAGACAACAACTGTAAAATTTTGATAAATTTTCTTTGTGTTTTTCACTGTGTATGACGGATTTTCAGCGAGGAACTTTTTTTTTTTTAACTTATAAGCATAGATTTTATATCCTTATTACTTTTTTTTTTCTTTACCTATTACTTTTACATTGCTTGTCCATGTTGCTACAAATTCCTCCTGGATATATTTTCAGTGAATGAATAATGTTCCTCTACATTGTATCTCAAAATTTATTTAACCATTTCTCTGTTATTGGATGTTAAAATTTTTTTTTTTTGGCCAAGGGCACGGCCAAGATGCAGGATCTTAGTTCCCTGACCAGCTATCGAACCTGTGCCCCCTGCAGTGGAAGTGCAGAGTCCTAATCACTGGACTGCCAGGGAATTCCCTAAAGTTGTTTTTTATTTTGGGATAGTACTACAATTTGGAAATAAATAGCACTACCACATAGATAATTTTTCTTATACCCCTCCCCTCCAATATTTAGGATAAACTTTGATTTATTGTCTATAAGTATTTTTAGGCTTTTGAAATATATCACATAAACAAGGTCTATTTCCTGAACCAGCCTTTAATGGTGTGTGTGTCTGTGTGTTTATGCACACGTATATAAATTATATATATTATATACAATATATGTATAACAAATATAATATTTATATATTACATATATTATATATGATGTATAAATAATATGTTTATATATAATTTACATAAATATACAATAAAATATATATAAATGTTTACATCTTTCTTAGTTTTCCATTAATTATAATTTTTAAAAACTGGGGTACTTTCTTTAGATTATTTTCTACATCAGTCGTTTTATAGCTTGGTCCCTAAGACTCCTCACCTGCAAGCCCTACCCCCTCTTCAGAAGCTACAATTTGTCTCCTGTGTTCTGAATATTGTTATTCTAAGATGTTTGCTTGGGAGGGTTCTACTGATTAGTAAAAGTTTGCATCCTGTTACTGATCACCACACCAGCTTGCAAGGACTTCTTTCCTCTGGGGGGCTGTGAACGCTAAGCTCAGGGAGACGTGTATCACTTTATGATACTTTGATCAGCCTTAAATGTTGGAGAGGACTGCTCGTTTTCAGTTTTGAACCTGATTTGCAGGGTCATCATTAAGAAGTTACTTTTCTTTTTTAACATCTTTATTGGAGTATAATTGCTTTACAATGGTGTGTTAATTTCTGCTGTATAACAAAGTGAATCTGCTATACATATACATATATCCTCATATCTCTTCCCTCTTGCGTCTCCTTCCCACCCTCCCTATCCCACCCCTCTAGGTGGTCACAAAGCATGGAGCTGATCTCCCTGTGCTATGCGGCTGCTTCCCACCAGCTATCTGTTTTACATTTGGTAGTGTATATATGTCCATGCCACTCTCTCACTTCGTCCCAGCTTACCCTTCCCCCTCCCTGTGTCCTCAAGTCCATTCTCTACGTCTGCGTCTTTATTCCTGTCCTGCTCAGAACTTTTTTTTTTTTGGTTCCATATATATGTATTAGCATATGGTATTTGTTTTTCTCTTTCTGACTTACTTCACTCTGTGTGACACACTCTAGGTCCATCCACCTCACTACAAATAACTCAATTTCGTTTCTTTTTATGGCTGAGTAATATTCCATTGTATATATGTGCCACATCTTCTTTATCGATTTATCTGTCAGTTGACACTTAGGTTGCTTCCATGTCCTGGCTATTGTAAATAGTGCTGCAATGAACATTGTGGTACATGACTCTTTTTGAATTATGGTTTTCTCATGGTATATGCCCAGTAGTGGGATTGCTGGGTCATATGGTAGTTCTCTTTATAGTTTTTTAAGGAACCTTCATACTGTTCTCCATAGTGGCTGTATCAATTTACATTCCCACCAACGGTGCAAGAGGGTTCCCTTTTCTCCACACCCTCTCCAGCATTTATTGTTTGTAGATTTTTTGATGATGGCCATTCTGACTGGTGTGAGGTGATACCTCACTGTAGTTTTGATATGCACTTCTCTAATGATTAGTGATGGTGAGCATCTTTTCATGCATTTGTTGGCCATCTGTATGTCTTTTTAGGAGAAATGTCTGTTTAGGTCTTCTGTCCATTTTTGGATTGGGTTGTCTGTTTTTTTGATATTGAGCTGAATGAGCTCCTTGTAAATTTTGGAGATTAATCCTTTGTCAGTTGCTTCATTTGTAAATATTTTCTCCCATTCTGAGGGTTGACTTTTCATCTTATTTATGTTTTCTGTTGCTGTGCAAAAGCTTTCAATTTTCATTAGGTCCCATTTGTTTATTTTAGCTTTTATTTCCATTTCTCTAGGAGATGGATCAAAAAGGATCTTGCTGTGATTTATGTCATAGAGTGTTCTGCCTATGCTTTACTCTAAGAGTTTGATAGTGTCTGGCCTTATATTTAGGTCTTTAATCCATTTTGAGTTGATTTTTGTGTATGGTGTTAGGGAGTGTTCTAATTTCATTCTTTTACATGTAGCTGTCCAGTTTTCCCAGCACCACTCATTGAAAAGGCTGTCCTTTTTCCATTGTATATTCTTGCCTCCTTTATCAAACAGAAGGTGACCATATGTGCATAGGTCTATCTCTGGGCTTTCTATCCTGTTCCATTGATCTGTATTTCTGTTTTTGTGCCAGTACCATGCTGTCTTGATTACTGTAGCTTTGTAGTATAGTGTGAAGTCAAGGAGCCTGATTCCTCCAGCTCCATTTTTCTTTCTCAAGGTTGCTTTGGCTATTCGGGGTCTTTTGTGTTTCCATACAAAGTGTAAAATTTTTTCTTCTAGTTCTCTGAAAAATGCCATTGGTACTTTGACAGGGATTGCATTGAATCTGTAGATTGCTTTGGGTAGTATAGTCATTTTCACAATGTTGATTCTTCCAATCCAAGAACATGGTATATCTCTCCATCTGTTGGTATCATCTTTAATTTCTTTCATCAGTGTCTTATAGTTTTCTGCATACAGGTGTTTTGACTCCTTAGGTAGGTTTATTCCTAGGTATTTTATTCTTTTTGTTGCAGCTTTTAGTTTTATTGACCTTTGCTATCGTTTCCTTTATTTCTTTTTCTTTTATTTCTGATCTGATCTTTATGATTTCTTTCCTTCTGCTAACTTTGGGGGGTCTTTTTGTTCTTCCTCTAATTGCTTTAGGTGTAAGTTTAGGTTGTTTATTTGAGATGTTTCTTGTTTCTTGAGGTAGGATTATATTGCTATAAACGTCCCTCTTATAGCTGCTTTTGCTGCATCCCATAGGTTTTGGGTCATTGTGTTTTCATTGTCATTTGTTTCTAGGTATTTTTTCATTTCCTCTTTGATTTCTTCAGTGATCTCTGGGTTATTAAGTAATGTATTGTTTAGCCTCCACCTATTTGTATTTTTTTCAGTTTTTTTCCTGTAATTGATATCTAGTCTCATAGCGTTGTGGTCAGAAAAGATACTTGATACGATTTCAATTTTCTTAAATTTACCAAGGCTTGATTTGTGACCTAAGATATGATCTGTCCTGGAGAATGTTCCTCATATGAGCCCTTGAGAAGAAGGTGTATTCTGTTGTTTTTGGATGGAATGTCCTATAAATATCAATTAAGTCCATCTTGTCTAATGTGTCATTTAAAGCATGTGTTTCCCTATTTATTTTCATTCTGGATGCTCTGTCCATTGATGAAAGTGGGGTGTTTAAGTCCCCTAATATGATTGTGTAACTGTCAATTTCCCCTTTTATGGCTGTTACATAGCATTTGCCTTATGTATTGAGGTGCTCCTATGTTGGGAGCACATATATTTATAACTGTTATATCTTCTTCGTGGATTGATCCCTTGATCATTATATAGTGTCCTTCTTTGTCTCTTGTAATAGTCTTTATTTTAAAGTCTATTTTGTCTTATATGAGAATTGCTACTCCAGCTTTCTTTTGATTTCCATTTGCATGGAATACCTTTTTCCATCCCCTCACTTTCAATCTGTATGTGTTCCTAGGTCTGAAGTGGGTCTCTTATAGACAGCGTATATATGGGTGTTCTTTTTGTATCCATTCAGCCAGTCTATGTCTTTTGGTTGGAGCATTTAATCCATTTACATTTAAGGTAATTATTGATATGTATGTTCCTATTACCATTTTCTTAGTTGTTTTGCTTTTGTTTTTGTAGGTCTTTTCCTCCTCTTGTGTTTCCTGCCTAGAGAAGTTCCTTTAGCATTTGTTCTAAAGCTGGTTTGGTGGTGCTGAATTCTCCTAACTTTTACATGTCTGCAAAAGTTTTAATTTCTCCATCAAATCTGAATGAGCTCCTTGCTGGGTAGAGTAATCTTGGTTGTAGGTTTTTCCCTTTCATGACTTTAAATATGTCCTGCCACTCCGTTCTGGCTTGCAGAGTTTGTGCTGAAAGATCAGGTGTTAACCTTAAGGGGATTCCCTTGTATGTTATTTGTTGCTTTTCCCTTGCTGCTTTTAATATTTTTTCTTTGTATTTAATTTTTGATGGTTTGATTAATATGTGTCTTGCGGTGTTTCTCCTTGGATTTATCCTTTATGGGACTCTCTGTGCTTCCTGGACTTGATTATTTCCTTTCCCATGTTAGGGAAATTTTCAACTATAATGTCTTCAAATATTTTCTCAGACCCTTTCTTTTTCTCTTCTTCTTCTGGGACCCCTATAATTCGAATGTTGGTGTGTTTAATGTTGCCCCAGAGGTCTCTGAGACTGTCCCCAATTCTTTCCATTCTTTTTTCTTTATTCTGCTCTGTGGTAGCTATTTCCACTATTTTATCTTCCAGGTCACTTATCCGTTCTTCTGCCTCGGGTAATCTGTTATTGATTCCTTCTAGAGAATTTTAAATTTCATTTATTGTGTTGTTCATCATTGTTTGTTTGCTCTTTAGTTCTTCTGTGTCCTTGTTAAACATTTCTTGTATAATCTCCATTCTATTTCCAAGATTTTGGATATCTTTTCTATCATTACTCTGAATTCTTTTTCAGGTAGGCTGCCTATTTCCTTTTCATATGTTTGGTCTGGTGGGTTTTTACTTTGCTCCTTCATCTACTGCGTATTTCTCTGTCTTCCTATTTTGCTTAACTTACTGTGTTTGGGGTCTCCTTTTCGCAGGCTTCAGGTTCGTAGTTTCTGTTGTTTCTGGTGTCTGCCCTCAGTGGGTAAGGTTGTTTTAGTGGGTTGTGTAAGCTTCCTGGTAGAGGGGACTGGTGCCTGTGTTCTGGTGCGTGGGGCTGGATCTTGTCTTTCTGGTGGGCAGGCCTGCAGCTGGTGGTGTGTTTTGGAGTGTCCATGATCTTAGTATGACTTTAGGCAGCCTCTCTGCTCATGGGTGGGGTTGTGTTCCTGTCTTGCTAGTTGTTTGGCATGGGGCATCCAGCACTGGAGCTTGCTGGTCGTTGAGTGGAGCTGGGTCTTAGTTTTGAGATGGAGATCTCTGGGAGAGCTCTTGCTGATTGATATTATATGGGGCCGGGAGGTGCCTGGTGGTCCAATGTCCTGGACTCGGCTCTCCCACCTCAGAGGCTCAGGCCTGACAGCAGCCTGGAGCACCAAGACCCTGTCAGCCACATGGCTCAGAAGAAAAGGGAGAAAAAAAGAAAGAAAATAATGAATAAATTTTAATTAATTAATTAATTAAAATTTAAAAATTATTAAAATAAAAAAATAAAAAAGTAATTAAAAAAAGAGAGCAACCAAACCAATAAACAAATCCACCAGTGATAACATCGCTAAAAACCATACTAAGATAAACATAAAAATCAGAAACAAGTCAGCCACAGACAGCAAACCCCAAGTCTACAGTTGTTCCCAAAGCCCACCACCTCAGTTTTGGGATGATTCGTTGTGTATTCAGGTATTCCACAGATGCAGGGTACATCAAGTTGATTGTGGGGATTTAATCCGCTGCTCCTGAGGCTGCACGGAGAAATTTCCCTTTCTCTTCTTTTTTCACACAGCTCCTGGGATTCAGCTTTGGTTTTGGTCCAATATCTGCATGTAGGTTGCCCTCAGGTTTCTGTTCCCACCCAGACAGGACAGTTTTAAAGCAGCAGCTGATTAGGGGGCTCTGGCTCACTCAGGCCTGGGTGAGGGAGGGGCACGGTAGTTATAATTGGAATGTGGCGTGAGCCTGCGGCGGCAGAGGCCAACATGACTTTGCAACTGCCTGAGGTGCACCAAGTGTTCTCCTGGGGAAGTTGTCGCTGGATCACGGGACCCTGGCGGTGGCGGGTTGCACAGGCCCCTGGGGGTGTGTGGATAGTGACCTGCACTTGCACAAAGTTTTCTTGGTGGCTGCAGCAGCAGCGTTAGCATTTCATGCCCGTTTCTGGTGTCCAAGCTGATAGCCGTAGCTCATGCCCGTCTCTGAAGCTCGTTTAGGTGGTGCTCTGAATCCCCTCTCCTCGTGCACCCCGAAAAAATGGTCCCTTGCCTCTTAGGCAGTTCCAGAATTTTTCCCGGACTCCCTCCCGGCTAGCTGTGGCGCACTAACCCCCTGCAGGCTGTGTTCACGCAGCCAACCCCAGTCCTCTCCCTGCGCTCCGACCGAAGCCCGAGCCTCAGCTCCCAGCCCCCACCTCCCCTGGTGGGTGAGCAGACAAGCCTCTCGGGCTGGTGAGTGCTGGTCGGCACGGATCCTCTGTTGGGAATCTCTCCGCTTTGCCCTCTGCACCCCTGTTGCTGGGCTTTCCTCCGTGGCTCCTAAGCTTCCCTCCAATCCTCCCCCATCTCTGCCAGTGAAGGGGCTTCCTAGTGTGTGGAAACCTTTCCTCCTTCACACCTCCCTCCCAGAGGTACAGGTCCCATCCCTATTCTTTTGTCTCTGCTTTTTCTTTTTTCTTTTGCCCTACCCAGGTACATGGGGGGAGTTTCTTGCCTTTTGGGAGGTCTGAGGTCTTTTGCCAGTGTTCAGTAGTGTTCTGTAGGAGTTGTTCCACATGTAGATGTATTTTTGATGTATTTGTGGGAAGGAAGGTGATCTCCACGTCTTACTTCTCCACCATCTTGAAGGTCCACCCAAGAAGTTACTTTAATCAGTCTTTTTCTGTGGACATGCAGCATTTCATTAGTATGTAGGGGTGATAGCTAAAACATTTAATAATTGGGGGTAATTTGGCATCCACAAATTGGAATGGCCCCAGGCATTAGGGCTGAGGGTGCTATTAAGGCCCCTTATTTAGCTGTGCATTAATTTTTATTTAGTTATTTATTTTTGTCAAGAGCCAGAGAGGAAATATTTTAGGCTTTGGGACCATACAGTCTCTGTTGTAACCAATCAACCCTGTTAACAAAAGCAGCTGTAGAGAATACATACATGAATAAGTGTGCCTATGTTCCCATAAAAGTCTATAGACAGGGCTTCCCTGGTGGCACAGTGGTTGAGAGTCTGCCTGCCGATGCAGAAGACACGGGTTCGTGCCCCGGTCCAGGAGGATCCCACATGCCATGGAGCGGCTGGGCCCGTGAGCCATGGCCGCTGAGCCTGTGCGTCCAGAGCCTGTGCTCCGCAACGGGAGAGGCCACAACAGTGAGAGGCCCGCGTACCGCAAAAAAAAAAAAAAAAAAAAAAGTCTATAGGCACTGAAATTTGAATTTCATATTATTTTCACCTATCAAAAATATTATTCATCTTTGATTTTTTCCCACCATTAAAAAATGTAAAGATCGTTCTTAAAGGAGTCATTCAAAAATAGGCAGTGGGTCAGATCTGGCCCACTCTGGTCTAGAACAAGAGGTGGAGGTCTCCTTCACTTCACTTCCACTGCTGGCTCAACCACTAGCTAGCTGTGGGATTCTGGGCACTGGTTAATTTCGGTGGGCCTCAGTTTCTTTAACAAGTGTGTGCTGACAGGATGGGAACAACACGAACAGATGAAACAGTGTTCCTTTTAGCTATAATATTACATTTCCTGATTCTATTAAAGGAGCATAAGTCAACCCAAGCAGTGTGGTGTGTGGGGAATGAAAATTACTTAAAAGAAATACAAAGAAATACAAGAAATTCAAAGAAAAAGATGGAAATTAGTTCAAAGAAAAACAAATACATCTCAGTATTCTCAACATGAATCTTTGTTTTAATAAGAGGAACAATGTCACAACTCTGATAATGAGACCAAAATTTATCAGCTCCTAACTCTATTTGAAGGCTTATATCATTTCTTTCTGTTTCTCCAGTGCAATCCTTTTTTTCTTCCCTGGTTTTATTGAGGTGTAATTAACATACAATATTGTTTAAGTTTCAAGTGTACAACATAATGATTTGGTACATGTATATACTGTGAAATGATCACCACAGTAAATTCATTTCACATCCATCACCTCACATAGTTACAAGTTTTTTTTTCTTGGGATGAGAACTTTCAAGATCTACTCTCTTAGCAACTTTCAAACGTGCAGTACAGCATTGTTAACTATAGCCACCATCCTGTACATTACATCCCCAGGACTTATCAGTCTTACAACTGGAAGTCTGTACCTTCTGACTGCCTTTCACCCATTTTCCTCTGTCTTCATCTCCCCACATCTGGCAACCACCAGTCTCTTTTCTGTTTCTATGAATTTGGGTTTTTTTAGATTCCACTTATAAGTGAGAACATAACAGTATTCGTCTTTCTCTGTCTGACTTATTCTACTTAGCATAATGCTCTTGCAGTCCATCCATGTTGTTGCATGTTACATTCATCTTTTAGTTACTGAACTGTGAGAAGGTCCAAGGGTTCCTTGGAGGAATGGCAGGAGGTGGAGCTGGTGGAAGGTAGACACCAGGGAGGCTCCGAGCAGCATCTGTTTACCAACCAGTATATATTTCAGTGTTTAAGCAACCAGTGCTGCTGTCTTGATGCCCCTTGGCTAAATGTCCGCCAGACTGCTATGTAGAGAGGTTCTGTTTGGGTGATCATCCTGCTCTAGCAAATCCCGTAGACCATTCTGGGTGACCTAGAAAGTTCTTGAAAGAACCCAATGCTCTGTCAGTTCCACTTTTAGGTCATGAGGTTGCTAAATATTACATAGGACATATTCAGTGAAAAATAATTTGTTGTTTTTCTGAAATTCAAATTTAACTGGTTATCCTGTATTCTATTTAATAAATCTGGCAATCCTAGGTGTCAGTTTGGGAGCAACATCCAAATGCACCAAATGTGTGAATTGCCTTGGGGTAGCATCTATATGTGATAAACCCTCAGTCACCCTAGAGTGCCCATTCAGAGCATGAACATTACACAGTTAGCCTTAAAGGGCAGTTTCTTATGTTCCACTATTAGAAACTGTCATTAGCCGTGCTCCTCAGTTGCCAGTGCACTTTGAGCCAGACATGCCAAGGCCACTGAATCTGGACAGACCAGAGAGCAAATGGGGCCTAACTTCTTACAACAAGTGCAGTTTCTTAAAGATTCCATTTGAGATGACTATTCACCATGGAGGATAGTTTGTAAAATGTCTGTAAATAAGGGACCTGGGCAGGATAGAAAAAAAACGCTAAAAGAGGTGTGGCCTGAGATGGACAAAAGGTATGCAAAGCAGAAAAGGTAAGCAGTCGTCAGAATTCTATATCGGTTGCATGAATTCTGAAAGTAGGATTTTGCACGCAGCTTTTAAAACACAAGCCTCGAACTCTTCTTGGTGATGCTGGTTTCCAAGGATCATCTCCATCACCCCACCCGTGGGTCCTGGGATGCTCCTTATTGAATTAGCTTAATTGTCTGTGGAGGACACTGCATTGGGTTCCAAGTAATTACATCTTATGAACGGAAAGATATAATTACCAAGTCCACACCAAACCTTAAGTGTCATAAACCAATAACAAAACTGCCATGAATTGATCACTTCCTCAATGCCAGGCACCATTCTTTGAAGTATTATTATACCTATTGTATTGATACAAATAAGGAGAGAGTTTCAGTAAAGTCAGGTGCAAGGATCTGAACCCAGGTCTGTCCGAGTCTGGACCTAGGTGCTTAAATGTTAAGCCCCTCTACCTCTCCACTAGTTTGGATGCTTTTCTGATTTGTTTGTTTGTTTTTGTTTTGCTTTTAATTGAAGGACCAAATTCATTTCATGGATATGAGTTAGCTCTCATAATCAATGAGAAGGATTGAGAACCAGGCTCAGAATTAGAAAGCTAGAACCACAACCAAAATCACCCCACAGAACAATCCAGTGAAGTTTCTGCAACTGCTCACCTGGGACACTGGATGCCTCAGACCTTGGGTCTTTACAGTTGATGGGGAAACACTGATGGGAACACGAGCAGATTTCAGGCCCTCACGTTCCTTCACTTCTAAAAGGCAAACTCTGTGGCATCAATTGACTTTGACAGCAAAGGATGGATGCAGAGGGCTCTCAGACACAGTGCCTCTGAAGTACATGGAAAGGGCCACATCCTTGTTTTGTTTTCATGGAAGCCAATGAGAGCTTAAAGCTAAAGGCCGCAGGTGGACTTCCCCACATCATTAGCATATCCTAGACAATGGGGTTTGTATTTGCAAGTGAAGTGAATTTAGAAATATCAAGCTAGCTTGTTTTCTGAAGGCATGTGTTTATTTGTATATATGAGTACATATGTGTGCGTGTGTGAAAGAGAAAGAGACAGAGATTGTGTGTCTGTTGGCTGTATGATAAATGATCAAGAAATGATTCAGGTAAAAAGAACAGTGGGGAGGGATGAATTATTGATAGAACTGGAAAATCGCCTTTTTTTTCTCACAAACTCCTCACCACTTTAAGTCACGATAAAGCAGTTGAAAAAAAGTCATCTAGTTTTATTCCTAAAGCCCATGAAATGTAACCGGTTATCTCTCTCAAATTAGTTCCAATTTTGCAATTGGTGTGGAAGCTTGTTATCACATGTAAATAGAAACCTAAATTTATGTCAATCATAAAGCTCAGTTCTTAGGCCATTTCTCACACTTCCCTTGACATCTACTTGTCCTCTCTATAAACTGCCAGATCATGACAAATCTAGTAACATCCCAGATTTCTTTATAAAACAAAAAGAATAATAAGCTTGTCTTAACCATTGAACACCTTAATGGTTAATGGAACTGTGAAGTTCACTTTTCTTTGATCTTGATAACACTTACTGTCCTCATTTCCCCTGTCTATTCTGACATGAAACAGAATAGCTGTTCATGTAAAATTTGGACTCTTGAAGCATCTACATAGAGAAAACTTTATATTATGCTTTCAGAGTCTGAGAAACCACAGATTAGAACTTTTATAAAATTGGTGAGAAATTTGTCTATGAATTTTATTTAAATGAATTAGAATATTGCACTGAAGTGTTTTATTTGGCTTCTCTAAAATTCAACTGTTTGCTTTTTTGCTCCCTTTGAATGAGTTTAATTTTTTTCAGCCTCCCTTTTCTGTCTCAAAAACTGCAGTTCTGTGTGCATTGCTTAGACTGTGAGCTTCACATTAGTTCTTTAAATGCTGATCTCTTTCTACATATACCATTATATTCCATGTGCATATTCAGAAAAGTATTTTCTTTCTTTTCTCTCCAGAATAAAAATGGGAATTTGTGGTTAAAATTACATCCCATATGACCCATTTAAAATTTGAAATGCAGCAGCCTTTGCCTAGGGAATGTTTGAGAGCACTCCTATGCTAACATAAGGCTCCAGTTTTTACTGCCCAGTTATTTTTCTCTTGCCTTTTGATTTTTACATGTTTTAATTAAGCCATCTTGATTTATGATTATTATTCCTTCTGAATTGCATTACGAACTACAACTACTACATAAATGTCCTGTGTAGGAACATTATAAACGTCCCTTTCCAGCTATAGAAAGTAAGTGACTGTGATTCTAGGAACTATTATAACATTTCTACAGAATATTTCATGATACTTTTTAAAGGGTTGAAAATGACAGTAGCGCTGTATATACTCGTTTTGTTTAAATCTCAAAGTAAAATGATGGACAAAATGGAGGCAATAGTGAATATATTTCAAAATTATGGAAACGTGATTCCTCTCTCCCACTTCATTGATGCCTGTAACTATACATGCTTCATAAAGTATGCTTACTATTTATTGGGTGTCTGTGGTGAATCAAGCAAGCACCGGGTTAGGAATATTAGCACATTTAATTCTTAGAACAATCCTATGAGTTATTATTTTCCCTATTTTATACATGTAAATACTGGTTCATAGAAGTTAAGGAACTTGCCTAAGTGATACATCTAGCGTGTAACTAGTAAGTAATATCCCATAGTGAACCCAAATACATCTCACTTCAAAGCCATAGCTCTGGCCTCTCCTCTTTTTCTTTGCCCTCTCTTTAACTGTGTTTAAGAATAGGATTGGGCTTCCCTGGTGGCACAGTGGTTGGGAGTCTGCCTGCCGATGTAGGGGACACAGGTTCGTGCCCTGGTCCGGGAAGATCCCACATGCCACAGAGCGGCTGGGCCCGTGAGCCATGGCTGCTGAGCCTGCGCGTCCGGAGCCTGTGCTCCGCAACAGGAGAGGCCACAACAGTGAGAGGCCCGCGTACTGCAAAAAAAAAAGAATAGGATCATAGGGACTTCCCTGGTGGTCCAGTGGTTGACACTCTACGCCCCCAATGCAGGGGGCCCGGGTTTGACCCCAGTCAGGGAACTAAGAGCCCACATGCCACAACGAAGATCCCGCACGCAGCAGCGAGGATCCAGCGTGCCTCAGCTAAGACCCAGTGCAGCCAAATAAGTAAATAAATAAATATTAAAAAAAAAAGAATAGGGCCATAGTTGTGACAATGCCTAGCTTACTTTCTGCTTTGTAATTTTAATGCCTTTACATTGGTTTCCATATTTTTCTTTTAACGTGACTAAATGATGTGAGTATTAACTTCAAGGAATCATTACTGATCAAATCAGGGCTCCTAATTTGTGTCCTTTCTGCTCTCTGCCAATTCCTTCTAACTGCAGTGGCCATTTGGTTCCGGTAACCAGGTGATCATCTATTTTGCCCCCATACTGATGTTTCAATGTGAAAGAGAACTGTTACAAAATTCTATAGCTCTTTGATTTATTATAATGAAAAGAAGGTACATTTAGAATCAGGTTGATCCAGGGCAGATCCTGGCTAATGCCACTCATTGGTTGTATAATCTTTGAATTGCCCTAATGTCTCTGAACTTCAGTATTAACATCTAAAGCAGTGGCCAAACAGTAGTCACTAGCCACCTATGGCTATTAATTAAGACTAAATAAAATTTAAAATTTAATTCCTCAGTTACATTGGGCACATTTTAAGCACTCAGAGGCCACCTGTGGCACTGGATTGCATGACACAGATACATTTCCTCCATTACAGAAACTTGCACTGAACAGCACTAATAAAATGGGGTCAATGACACCTTTCTCATAGAGTTATGGGGAGGATTAAGGTATTAGAAAACTTGCATAAAGAACCTAGCATGGTACCTACTTGGGACAACAATGACACCCTAAAAAAATGCTAGATCTCCCCCTTCTGTCCTCTCATGCATGTTCTTATCATCCACCTTCATTTTGTTTTAGGTAAATCCTCATCTTCCCTAATTTTTCTTTTGCCTCCTTTAAATTTAAAAGTATTTAACAATGATAACTATATCTTTGGTGTTGGAACTCATATTCTCAAGATAATTTTTACTTAAAAAAAAATTAAGGAAGGACAAATAAAGATGTCCAGTTACAGCGGAGCCAGTGGCTGTCTAGTTTTACCACTCAGGAAGAACAAGAGTATAGACAGCAAGAGATATATACAGTTTCTGAGATTCCAGATCTTCATCTACAACTTTCATCATGAGCAACTTTAGCCACAATGAAATGCTTTCTCCATGGACTCCGTGCCTTCTGTAGTGGTTATTTCTGTGGGACATCACTATTACTCATTTGGGAAAAGCTCAAAACTCTTCAAAAACATGTCCAAGGAAATTCTGTACCTTAAAGAATGCTCCTATTTTCCCTCCTCTTCTTCAGCTTCACAAGTAAGTCAAAGCCTTTCCTTTTTTCCTCTTACAATATTTTATTTTGTCACGGACATTGAATCCATTTCCAAGGACTCTTTGATACTGCTTGATGGAATCAGTCTTAGAAATATCTGCCAGTAAGACCCTAAGCAGTAATGTAATAACTATTTCAAGCTTGATTTTCGTATTTGTAGGAGTAAGGACATTTTAAGTGAAGTGCGTACACCTTTGAAGTATAATGAGTTGGCCTGAAAACAACAACAAAAAGTGGTCCTTGCTCTGCTGTTAACGCCCTGGGCTCTCTCCCAGGCCAGTCATCATCTGGGAACCTCCTTCCCCAAAGGGAGGGGAAGTCTCAGTGCTAAGGGACCACACATCGTCAGCATGTGTCAACAGACTCTTGAGAAAAGGATTTTCTGGAGAAAATCCAAATTCATGGATTTTTTTTTTTTTCTGAAATGATTGAGTTGGTTTAAAAATCATCTTGGAACGCGGGAAAGTAATAAAGAACAGGTGAACTCTGTCACCATCTACAGTAGCCACCTGGGAACTCTTTAAGCTAATTGCTCTCTTCAGGTGATACAGATGGAAAACAATAATCCAGAGAGCACTGGCCCTGAAACACCCAAAGGGACCCCTTGAAAGAATTTTCTTTGGAGCTCAATTCACTCATGGCACAGATGTGACATGGGGAGCCGTTGTATTTAGTAGGCCTATCTATAAGGAACAATCCTTCTCAGACCAAATGGCTCCTCTGTCCAAGAGCATATGTGAGGGATCTGGGAGGGCAGCTTCCTTCTTGGGCCGTGACTTAATCGGTAAATACTTGCTTCATATTGACAAGGTTAAAAAAAATTCTGTTGGTTGCTGGTTGATGTCCCTAAGAAAGTTATTCCTTTGCTATGAAAACATGTCATATCCATATGGTACTTACTACGTGCCAGGCATTGATGAGAGTGTGAAACATATTAGTTTATTTAATGCTTCTAATAACCCACGAAGTAGGTACTTTGCTTATTCCAAGTTTCTAGGTGAGGAAGCTGAGACACAGGTTGCTTATATAACTTGTCCAAGGTCAAGTTTCTTGCAGGAGCAGAGTAGGGTGTTAGCCCAGGCCTCAGGGCCAGGTTCTTTTGTTTTGTTTTGTTTTGTTTTTGCGGTACGAGGGCCTCTCACTGTTGTGGCCTCTCCCGTTGCGGAGCACAGGCTCCAGACACGCAGGCTCAGCGGCCATGGCCCACAGGCCCAGCCGCTCCACGGCATGTGGGATTTTCCCGGACCGGGGCAGGAACCCGCGTCCCCTGCATTGCAGGCAGACTCTCAACCACTGTGCCACCAGGGAAGCCCCAGGGCCAGGTTCTTAACTGTACGCACTGCCCTCATTCCTTGATCATTGCAAGATGACGTACCCACTGCTCTCTTCTCTTCTTCAGCTTCACGAGTATGCCTCGGCCTCCCCTCTTCCCTTTCAGAGTCTTCTAGTTTGTTACCGACATTGAACCCACTTCCACAGAAGTTTTGAATACAGCTCAGTGGAACCAGTCTTAGAAACATTTTGCACTAAGTCTGCTCGATGGAAAAAGGCCTTAATCACTGAGCCCTGGCCTTGCCATTGGCAGGTGCAGCCTATTTTCTTTTGAATCAATCAGTAAAAACAGCTGCTGGCTTCTCCGAGGCTGAGCCAGAGGGGCTGTTTTGAGGGTTGCAGTAGTTGGCTGGGGGAATCCACGCCGTGAAGGCAGGGAAAGCACTGCCTGAAATAGAAGGAGAAGCCTAGCGAGGTCTCCGGCCCTGTCTTTCATTTGGCCTCATAACTCCATTTTGAAGATGTGGAAAATGAGCTTAAAGAAGATGCTGATCAGGAAGAAGGTAAGATCAAATGCCAAGGCAGTAGGGGGATGTGACACGGGGTGGACAGGAGCTGGGACGCCTCTTTTCCCACCTTAATGGCTGCACTTGAGCTGCGTGAGCTGGTACCAGTTACTTAGCTTCTCTTGACTTCAAATGTCTCCATCTTTAGAAGAAGAATGTTGGGCTGGTTGACTTCTAGTCCTTCTAAAGACCTCTTCAGCCTCCTAACAATTTGATTCTACCCAGCTTCTTCCATAATCTTACACTCCTTTCATCTGACACCTCAATCATTTAACAAATGTCTTTTTGAGTACTTGTGTGGTCATCATGTCCTCAGTTCTCACCATTTAAAGGATTTTTTTTTTCCTGTGGTACGCGGGCCTCTCACTGTTGTGGCCCCTCCCGCCGCGGAGCACAGGCTCCGGACGCGCAGGCTCAGCGGCCATGGCCCACGGGCCCAGCCGCTCCGCGGCATGCGGGATCCTCCCGGACCGGGGCACTAACCCACGTCCCCTGCATCGGCAGGCGGACTCTCAACCACTGCGCCACCAGGGAAGCCCCAGTTCTCACCATTTATATCAGACTTCACTTAGTTAAAACACACTTCCTGAACCCAAAAAACCCATCTCTGCCCATAACCCCACTTATATCTTCATAGTTTACTTACTTTACTCAGCCCATTGCTCTGAACTCTTTCCTTCCACAGAAATAGTTTCCACAATCTTACTTACTCTTATTAATTTTAACTGTTTTCTATTTTTCTCAAGCAATCGTCACATGAACCTAGTTGAACCCCTAGAAGCTGGAAGCCGTTAGTCATTAAATGCAGGCCGGGAACTTGAAGTATACTGGATAAGGAGAAACATGAGAATCATTTAGCCCAACACCGTGCTTTACTTTTCCCTTGCCTTTCTGGGATTTTATGAGAATGTGAGAAGGCATTCTCTAAGCTGAGTGACATGGCAGAGGGCTGCAAAGAGTGTGTGAGGTGGGGGGCTTTAGGAAGTTTTTCTTTTAGGCAGTGTCAAATTTCTGCAAATTGACTTAAAAAATTTTAATGCTCATTCCTCTAGTTGTTATTAGAATCAAGAAGCTAGGTTCTACTGCTTCCAGGAGATGATATGCCTTTTTTGTTGTTGTTTTTGCAACCATTCTTTTAGGCTTAGCTCACTAGGTATTGTTTGTTGGACTAATGTTCCCATTGCCATGAGGTAAAATTAGCTCCAGCCTCAATCTGAGAAGATGGTGAGATTGGAGGAACACAGAGAATCCATTGGTAGTAAATTCTGCACACAAATAGTGTTCAATTTTCAAGTAGCTGGGTAGTGATTGTTTTTAACAAGTAGTTACAAAGAGCAACATGTGGGTTAAATCCTACCTAATATTCATCATGCCTGTTTCAACTAGTTGTCCAAGGCAGATTATTTTTAATCTGCCTTTTGCACAGGTGTAGCTGTTAGAGAGCTTAAGTGTTTTGAGGTTAGAACAAAAGAGAGTCAGGTGAGGTTGAAAAGGAGAAAGTCTTGGCTGTCACTGGTTTTGTGTAGTAAGTACTTAGTAAGTATGCATCACAGGACAAGACAGAGAGAACGTGCAAGAGAAGTTATTCTTCCCCCCCCCACGCCCCCCCGGAGAATGTTAAAGCATTAAATGGATTCATTTTTCAAGACCACCCAACTAAGATCAAATTTGTAGGCTGCTTATTTGAACACTATGGTCTGAAACGTTTTTCCATTCCCTAAATGACCAGATGTAACATTTCTCATGGCCATGAGAACCAGTGGCCTGAAAGAGTCAATATTCAAAGATCTCTGTAAACTACCATGCTTCTCTTTCTTACTCATCTTCATATTTTTATGGTCACTGCTTCTTTCATTCAGAATTGTCTTATGTCCACCTATTGCTGTTTAGACCGAGTCTGGGGTATAAAGTACTCAGTTACAGTCTATGAACAGGAATCACCGCTTTCTTGGCTGATTTCCTGTATTAAACTTCATGTTTCATGAAGGTGGAGGGCTGAAGTTTTTTTATCTTTATGTCCCCGGAGCCTTGTACAGAGTCGGTGCTTAACAATGATTGTTGGATGAATGCATCTTTGTGGTAGTTAAGCTTCCTAAATGAAGGAGAATTCTACGGGTAAGATGGAAAGCCTCTTGATAGGTTTGAGTCCCGAGGATTGTATGTCTTGTCTGTGACCAGTAGACAAGCCAGCTAGGAATTTTTGCTTGATTTTTCTAAGCACCCCCTCTAGATTTCCCCCCTAAATTACAACGAGGGAAAAGAATGGTCATTCTCATATTGTTTTTTCTTTTTGTGAAGTCAACCTTCTGTATCATCTCAAAGGGTAAAGTACAATACATGTCCTAGTGAGAGACCACCAACTAACCGGGCTGACACTCTTGCACATTTCAAGATGCAGGCGTGTGTGTAGTCCTATTACGGCAGGATGCAGAGCTCAGGGTTTTGGAAGAGTGATTGTGGATTCTGGGGCCTGATTGCCTGGATTCAAGTTTCAGTTCCACCTGTGAACACGGGCAAGCTATATCATCTTTCTGCTCCTCAGTTTCTAAACATGAAAAAGAAAATAATACCAGCCTCATAGCTAGATGTACCAATCAGTTAATACACATGGAGCACCTAGAACAGTGCTTATAAACACCCAATAAATGTTAGATATTATTAGTATCCTCCACTTACTAGCTGTGAACCTTGGCTTGGTTGTGTTCTCTTGACCATGGTTGCTTCACTTTTAAAACAAACCTAATAATACCTTACCTAACTCGAGTCAAGGGACTGGGATCAAATCATCTCCCTGGGACCCAAGACTTCCCACACTTTCCATGACATTGTATTGGTGTCCGTGGGTATTGAGAGGGTGCTAAAACTTTGTAATTCTGCTCCATGCTGTACTGTAGAAGAGCCATCAGCCCCTTCCAGTTTATGTCCCATTTTGCCCAAATCTGCTGAAAGTGCTTAGAAACTTATTCTGGAAATCTGGAAATCAATAACTATGTCTGAGAAAATGGAGCTTTGTCAGTTGAAGAACACCAAATATGTGCCATGTCTCCTCCCCTCACCTGTATATTGGCTGTTCTACATAGTTCTTCAGAAGACTGATCTTATGATCTGATGTGATGATTCCTTTTTTTTCTGTCTTGAAGAAGCAGAAGTATGATTTTATCAACGGGCATTTCCTTGAGACAGGAAGCTTGTTCTGAGACATACATGTCACCAATGAATTTTCCTGTGTGTTGTGGTGGCCTTTTGATTAACTGTACCCTAGTTAATAATCCCCAAATATACTGGGATCAGGAGCAAACAGGAAAGTATCCGTTTAGATACAAGGTCAAATCAGGGATTAGGAAGTACTGTCTTAACTTTCCAATAGGAGTTGATGGGTTATAATCGTATGTACCCTTTTTGTGTGAGGGTTTCTTTTGAACGCATCATGCTAGAAATTTATCACTGTGATCAGAATTTCTTAGTATTAATACTTAGTGGGGAACACAATTCAAGTTAGCAGTGTGGAAGCCACAGCCATTCCCTGCTGCGGATAAAGCAAGACAGTTGTTTTGCTTGTGGCTACAGCTTCTGTTTTGCAGAATTTGTTTGCGTTTAACACTTGGGCTCAATCTTCTCGAAGCTTTGTTCAGAGAGCCGGTGATTACTATTAAACCATGATGACTATTAAGCCAGTTTGGTTCTTCTGATCCAGCACAGTACCTTATCCATCCCAGGTGCTTACTAAATGCCTGCTGACTGGATGGGATTTGAAAAACACTGAGACCTTCAGGTACGACAGGAAGCTGCCCCAAGAGTCAGCAGGTATGCTGCTGGGAAACAGAGCTGCAATTTTTCCATGTTCTTCATTGCCAGGTTCTCAGCATATAATCACCATTGGAAACTACATTGAGCTGATGTTTGGTGGTGGTTTTGTCTTTCCTGTTTTTGTTTTAGGCAAATTGGGTCTGTGACAGAGACCTGCTGGAGACCTTTCAGGTGTTTTTCCCTTTAGGGGAATGGGGCTCCTTGGGGACCTTCAGTGAATTGCTTTACCTAACAAGGCAGGTTGTGTGTTACTTTGTATCACGCCAGGTTTCAATTTGTTGGTCGGATGGCTGAAGCACAGAGGCTTTGGCCCGCAGGATTCATAAGGAAGCCAGGAAGTCAGAGCTGCTGAGCAGAAGCCCAAGGTTGGCACAGAGAGTGTGGAGGGTAATCGTTCCTGCCAGGCTGGCTGGGGCTGTTTACTCTGCCACCCTAAGGCTGGTGGACAGTGGGCGTGGTGGGTGTGCTTGCCTAGGTACCTGTTTGTAGAACACAGACACCAGGGCAGAGCTAAAACAGCAGTAATCTGAAACCAGTCGAGTTGGTTTTCCTTCTCCGGCTGGGGCAGCTAAAATCTGCATTCCAGATGAAACCTGCAGGGAAGCGGAAGAAAGCACTTTAAAAAAGAAAAGAAAAGCAAGCTTCAAGGGCAGTAAATTAACTGCTTTTGAGAGTCCTGGGCATCCTGAGATGATCTGTTTCTTTCTTTTCTTTTTTTTTTTGCTTTGGGCTTTGTGAGTGGCTGTTGGTCTGTGTGCACTGCTAGTTTTTTGTTTTGGGTTTTTTTTTTTTTTGGCCTGGATGGCACAAGCTTCTGACCGTGATTTAGATGGCAAAAGAGAGCCCGTAAGAAGTATTTCAGTCATTTGCTGCTGATTCACTTTTAAATTTCTTCCGCGGCTCCGGGGGTGGTTGAAGGCCGTCAGGATCAGCTTGCCGGCTCAGCACTTTCTGGAGCCTCACTTGCTCACCAATGAGGAAGTTGAAAGCGACCAGGAGAACGGCCGGCACTGGGGCGGAGCTCGTGGCAGAGTCCTGGGCTGGGGTGAGTGGGGGCAGGCTGACTTTCCCTACGACAAAAAGCCTTTTGTCCCCGGGAATAAATACGGAAGTCCCAGAGGAGCAGCCTCCCCAGTCCGTGTGTAGTAAGGTGCGCAGCCTCGGTTGCCTCTGGGCATAAAGCTCCGCGGACTCTTTATAGTTGCCCCGGACGCCCCATCACCGCGGAAACCGGAAGGAGGGCTCGGGAGGGACCAGAGCCCGGCCAAGTGTGCTCACTCCGCGGCTGAGTCCCACTGGTGGGTTCTGCTGTTCTCTGTCCTGGAAGTTAAGAGCCGGTGGAGTGGAGAAACAGAGAGAGCAGGGGAAGGTCGCAGAAGTGAGAATCTGCCGCCCAGGGCACGGCTGGGACATGGAAGACGTGGGTAACGCTCCGAATAGCAGTGATGGCTCAGAACCAGGACAACCCGAAGCCGAACTTGACGTGGCCCAGTCGATCCTGACCAAGTTCTCTATGAAATCCCTGTTTGGCTTTACGAGTAACTTGGAATCTGTGAACCCTGAAGAGGAAGATGCGGTGCTCAAAGCCTTCCGCAGTTTAGTGGTGGATCCCACGCCTCAGCTGGAGGAGCCCAGCAGTGGCTTGGATCCGCCAGAGGCAGAGACTCAGGTTCCACCTGACCTCGGAAATGATGGGAAGACTCCAAGGGTGGAGACAGAGACGGGGTTGGAGGGAAGCCGGGGAGAAGCAGAGGCAGGGATTTCTCTGCCTGCTCAAGAGCTGCTTCCACTGGCTGCTTTGAGTGTGTGCAGAGACAATGTCATTTTGGTTCGCGGGACCCTGGTGAACACCACCAGTGATTCTGACTCTGATGATGGAGGCCAGGAGCCAGAAGAGGGAAGCAACACCAATGGCCCAAAGTCCCCTGGTGGTGTTTTATCTGAGCAGCCCCAAGAAAAGCCAGGAGATGGGAGGGAAAATACTGCCACTGGAGAAAGGGGCGATGCAGAGCCCAGTGGAGAAGGTCCTCAAAGGACTCTGCAGGAGATAAACTGCAAATTGGAACCCGACGATGGGGGCCTTAAGACAGAGCACAGCCCCGGCCAGCGACAAGCTGGAGAAGGAGGTTCCAAAGTTCTACCTGTGGTAACAGACCAGAACTCAAGTGTTGGTGTCACTGAGAACACCCCTTCTAAAAAAGAAGTCCCTGGAGAGAAGTCCTTCCAGCTTCCAGCTTTTTTTAGTGGGCTTCGTGTGCTGAAGAAGGGAGCCCCAGCCGAGGTCGGGGAGACCATCACTGAAATTAAACCAAAGGACGGGGACCTGGCTTTGCTTAAGTTGACCCAGCCTGTCCAGAGGTCCCTAGCACAGGCAGGGCCTCAGACGGTGAAGATGGGAGAGAAAACAAATGATCCAAAGGCCGCTCCCACTCTCCTGGAGCAGCTCTCTCAGCTGCTCAACATTGACGTCCCCAAAGCCGAATTGAAGGCAGAAGACCCTGAACAGCCCAGGGGGGAAGAGATGAGTGGCAGTACCCCCCAGGAGAGCCAGAGCGGCCCCGGAGAAGCCCAGACCCAGGGAGGAGAGGTCAAGCCAAAGCCGCCAGAGACTGCCTTGGAGGCCTTTAAAGCCTTATTCATCCGTCCGCCCAAAAAGGGGACCACAGCTGACACCTCTGAGCTGGAAGCTCTCAAGCGCAAGATGAGGCATGAGAAGGAGTCCCTAAGAGCTGTGTTTGAGCGGTCGAGGTCAAGGCCAGCAGATGGCCCCTCGGATTCCAAAAGCGTACGTAGCGTTGGGTTTTGGGTTTTGTCATAAAATGTGATGCTGCTATATTTCTTTTCAGGTTTCCTATCAAAGAGCATCTCATATACCGATCTTAGTGACCCTCTTCTAGGTGAAAGATTATTATAGTCCAGTTGTCCTTGTAAGGAGTATGGAGTTGGACAGAAGCGTTTTCTTTCTTCCTTATATTTTTCTGGATTGTTGTAAGAGAGGTATAAGTAAAGATGTGCAGGTCAGAAAGCGAACCGTCACTCTGAGTTTAAACATTAATGGGAAATGTGCTTCTAAAAACCAAGCAGCATGAGGAATCAATGCAGATCTAGAACTATAGCCCAGATTTCCTCCCCACTTAGTTATACCTCTGCGAGAAATGTATTTTTCCTTTGAAAGTCTGCCACTTGGTGAAATACCTGTTTGTGATGTGATTAAAATGTTCTGTGTTGGTTACAAGGCATCTTGATTGCACACTGGGTTAGTGTGAGACTTGGGTTTTAATTCTAGCTGCCAGTTACTGGCTGGGTGACCTTGATCAGCAAAATGAAGGAAATAACCTTTATTTGGTTGTTGCGAAGATTAAATGAAGTTAGCACTTAGTAACCATCTAATTAGTGAAAGCTGTTACTATTATTAAAAAACTTCAGGTAATTTGTAAGGACTAGCAAGCACTTGTCCTGTGGATCTTAAAATTCATAAAGACAACAAATAGAATTTCTTGCTTAGTATCAATTTGACATACAATTATCATTCCCTCATACATCAGTTAAATTTAAAGGTCTTTGGAAAAACTATCTTAGGTTGCAGTTAAAAACTAAATACAACATAGCATTCTCCTAGTTGTAAAAATCAACCTCTATAAAAATAGCTTGAATGTGAAAGCCAGCTCATTCATTTTTGTGTGTGTGTGGGAAAGAAAAAAAAGAAATGATCAATGTGGACGTCTTAGAGAAGTGTATCCTGGCCTACAGGTAATGTTCACAGAAAATGCAAAACTAGTTTTTATATTATAAATAACTGGAGTTTGGGATATATTTCTAAACATCCCTATAAGTGTACCCTATTATAGTATATTTGTATCTTCAGATCAAAGTGTACTTGTGATTTTAAAAAAAGTTATATGCTAAAAATCAACTATTGAAGGTTGTGTAATACTTGGCCTTGAGTTACTTCTCTTTCCACCCCAACTGATCACTTGACATTTCTAGAAAAGGATCGTATTGGAGTGAGATGTTTCAGTTACAGTGAATGAGAGCAATGTGCCATTAAAATTAATTTCAGAGTTAGCACAGTTGTTCTCAGGGATTAATTGGCTCTGGCCACATTTCATTTAACCTACTCTTTTGTTTGCCCACTTTTCCAACAGCCTGACCACAGCCCCACCGAGCAGGATGATAGGACTCCTGGCAGACTCCAAGCTGTCTGGCCACCCCCAAAGACAAAAGACACAGAAGAAAAAGTGGGATTGAAGTACACTGAAGCAGGTAATGGGAAAAGAAGCCAGGTACCAAGAATGAATCTCTTGCTGCAATGGCTTTTAGTTCTAGCTCAGTAGACTCACAGAATTTAAGTTTTTGTTTCATTATAAAATGTAATGCTGAAGGCTTTTCTTTTTGGTTTTGCTGTTAAAGTGAACCCTTGCACACTTATCACTAATGAATCTCTTAGAGATGAAAGGTGAACGCCGTGGGATGAGTGAAGGGGGGCACATGTGTAAAGGAGGAGAACCTCGGGGGAACTAATGGAGAAGGTAGATTACAGATTCCTCAGGAAGCAGGTGGTTGGCCCTCACAGAATGTCATGTAAGCTGGCAGGGTTGCTGGCAGAGGTAGAGTACGAGACTCCAGAGCTGTAATCTGATTTGTTCTTTGTCTTTGAGTAATGCTTTTGAGCCACAGGAACCTTGTGCAGAGTGAACGTACAGATACCATATCAGTTACTCTTTCACTTCTGTTAGACAAAGCTTTATTTAATGCATGGCCAATTTCAAAGCAATCTGACTCCCTGGAAACCTTCCCAGGAGCTTTGCTTGAATATATTTAAGTAGAATGGGAATCTAGATATTTTTACTCTTTAAGTGAAGGGTTCATGTGAAATCTAAAAAAAAAAAAGAATGAGAGGAGGATATATCTTAATTGTATATGTGTGTCTCTATGTATCTCTGATGAAACCTCTTTGTCTTCTTCCTGATATTTGAAGATTATGTAACACGGACTTAGATTTTGCTGGTTGTCTTAGGTATGTGTGTATATTACCAGTCTGTATGGTTATACAGAAATACTTCTTTCAGTTCCTATTGGTTGATGACATAAGTGGATCAAAGTTTGGGTGGTTTAGTAATACACAGGTTTTTTTGTAAGATGATAAAATTACAGTCAGTGATTGAGAACACAGATGAATCTCAGTTCTACAGCCTGATTGCTTTAGCCTCCATTTACACAATTGCAAACTTCTGACTACCCCAAGACATCAACTACTTCATGACATTTTTTTCTGACCTGCTTGAATTACAGAAAGAAAGCTATTACAGCCTTGGTGAAAATGTACATAGCGTTGGATTCTTCTTCTCTACATTTGATTTTTCCAAAATCGGATTGCTTATGACTGCAATATTGTACCACCTACCAAGTTGTCTTTCCTATGATCTGGCACAGTTTGAACAGTGAAAAGTCCTGAAGTTCGCTTTAATGAAAAACCGGAATGCTATAAGTTCTTATTCCTAGTTTATATTGGGGTGGCCATCTTCTTTGTGACGATGAGCATTTGCTGAGTAGAGAAGGAAGTGGCATAAACAGCTTTTCAATCTACTTCAAGCCATATTTGGGGGCATTTATACTCTACAGAGATTCCTTAGTCTTTGCTTCTGTCCCCTTCCATTTCCAGAAGCTCAGAGGAGTGCTATCATTACACTCAAAGTCAGTAGCTCTTCCAGTCTCTCTTTTTTTTTTGTAATGAAATGCGTGTTCTCCAAGCTGTCTAAGGTCTCGGATGAGATGGGGAAAAAAGGAGGGAGGAATTGATGAATAGTGACAGTTCTCTTGGGTTCGTTCTGATGGCACAATGACAGCTTGCAACAGAGAGAAGGCTGGCTGTTGTCTGGAGAAGGCACCTAGGTCCCCAGCCAGTTCCCATGGGTGGCAGTACTGTGTCTTACTTACCGTGCTCCCAGCCAGGTCTGGTGCTCATTGTCTTGAGAGTCTTGTAGCGCTAATCACTCTGCTGATACACTCTGGAGGTTATCAAAGAAGATACTCCATGCCTGTAGGAAACTTCTTTTTACCCCATTACTCAGCCAACATATGGTTGTCTTGCCATTTACTGCTAATCTTTAGGAAGTTAACATTTTCCTTGTGATTTTCTTGAGCTCTGTTGTTGAGAAATCTGGAGTCTTATATAAGCATTTGGTTTGTAGCTTAACATATTTTAATCTGGAGTCTTATAAGCATTTGGTTTATAACTTAACATATTTTGTGGTATTTCCATTGGTTTCCCTGCCCTTAGGGAAGGAGATTAAAATTGCCACTCTGTAGGGAGCACAGAGACAGAAAAATTCGTTCCAAAATATTTCAAGGTGTTTGAAGTCTTATGCTTTTACATCGTCAGTGCTCTTAATTTTTCCTGGCATGTATAATTCATTAAATTAGTGAAAGGGGAGAGCATGACTATTTATATTTCAAGTGTGCTGTTGGAGTTCTGTGCTGTTGACATCGAAGCCCAGTCCTTGGCAGGGCTGGCAAAGAGATGGTGATTTTCATCATGAGTCTCTCACTGTCCTTGTGTTGCCCTCGGCTGCTTTGGATGTGCCACTGCTTGTGTTTCCCTCTATTCAGAGTTTATCATTCGATGATCTTTTTCTGAGGGCCTAGGAGATCACCTAATACTGTAAACTCACTTTTGTTCAAGGATAAAAAAGAAAGAGCTGACCTAAGGGAAGCTGTCCCTTTAAACTATGGCTTCTGGAGTCCTCTTTGCCATGTGAGGGTAGCTGACCACTGTTGCTGGTGCCCACTGCCTAGGATGCACACTCCTGCCACTGCCAAAGTCATCAGCATCATCTATAGCTGCTGACGCTGCAACTAACTCTCTTGGCAGCTAAAGCCTTCGGCTTCCACTAGAGCCTCTGATGCCATTCTGATGATAGTGTGTCCACCACTAAGGGCACTTCCACTGCCATTCTGTGAGCTCTTGGAGCCTTGGTGATGTGCCAGTTGAGAGGCACTAGGGCTCACTAGAGCTGTCACTCAAGGGACTTGCACAGGTGCTGGAGTTGACTTCTACCATGCAGGGAGGGTCCCCTGTGTTCATTCACACTGTACTTGAATTGCTCTGCTCAAATGAGAAAGAATTACTTTCTCCCAAGTCCTGTGCTGTGCTTTCATACATTATTATCAATGCAATTCTGCTTTGTGTTTGGGATGCCTCACAGCTATTACGAGTGAAAAGAGCATTTCCCTGTATTCCTTGGAATTGGGCTGGGGACAATCTGAGTGACAGACTCCTTGTTCTCAGAATTGTCTTTCCTCCTCTAGGTATAGGAGCTTGCTCTCGAAACAAGCTTGGGGGATAGTCTTGCTTTTCTAGGAAGAATCTTTTAGTGGGCTCCTTGCGTCCTTTTTTTTTTTTCTTTTTTTTGCGGTACGCGGGCCTCTCACTGTTGTGGCCTCTCCCGTTGCGGAGCACAGGCTCTGGACGCCCAGGCTCAGTGGCCATGGCTCACGGGCCCAGCCGCTCCGCGGCATGTGGGATCTTCCCGGACCGGGACACGAACCCGTGTCCCCTGCATCGGCAGGCGGGCTCTCAACCACTGCACCACCAGGGAAGCCCCTCCTTGCGTCCTTAAATGGTTAATCAACTCAGCTGAGTCCCTGCCACTTTCTTGTGCTGCAGACCAGAAACATCTGAATGGAGTAAACTTGATTACCTTGTGAAGCCCGGGGCCAAGTAAAACCCAATCACAGCCAAGGGAAAAGGTGTGCTATGAAACAATACAAGGGAATCTAAAAGAAAAATGTAAATGTCTGCCTTTAAATTTAATGCTGCAAAAGCAATTTATCTCATGAGAAACAGAGAACCAGTGATCTGTTTGTCCTCTAACATGCTGTCTTGTACGTGGTCAGGTTATATAAGGGTTAGTAACATGCCCAAAGTCTTTTAAAAAAAAAAGGACTGGAAATTATAAAGATCTAGGTATCATAGAATAATCATAGAGGTAACATGGGGTTAAACTTTTATCTCAAACTTGAATAAAAGAATTTTCTAAACCATATTAGGTCACTTTTTTCTTTTTGCTTTGTGAAGAATAAATGCACTTAGCCATATTTATTTTTTCTTTGGATAATTATACTATTACCATATCAGCCAGGGTCCTGTCAGGGATCAGGTGAAGATGATTTGTTTGAGAGTTTGTCCACAAAGGTGTGGACAGGGTTTGGGGAAAGCAGTGAGAGATGAAGGAGCTCTCTGGGGCTAGTAATCACGGGAGGTGTTTGCAGCCCTAGACCTGAAGGGGCAGGGCCAGGAGAAGCTACTGGAAAACCCAGAATGTCAGAGGGAGGCCGAGTGGTGTGGAGAGGGCTGCCAGACGGGAGCGATGGCCTTCAGTGGAGGGATGCATCCAATCCACGGTGACCTGGCGGCCGGAGGGAATTGTGGGCATAAATGCCCTGACTTCCTTCTCCTGCTCTCTGGTCTCCTGCCATCTCTGCCCTTCACCAAATCCAAAGAGAAGTCAGAGGACCGGAATCCACTTTAGGCCACACAACAGAGCCAAGAAAAGGACCCAGAAAGGGGGAGAGTGGATCTAGGAGGCAAGTAGAAGATACTCAGCACAGTTTCACCTGGAGTCAGTTGGCGGTGTAAGAAGGTTCTAAAGCCCGTCAGTCTGTGCGAAGAATTGGCACCTGACCACACAGGCGTCTGATACAAGGGCACAAAGAAAAACTCCTGCTTTGTATCCCGTGGGAGGGTTATGTTTTCTACTGCAGTCAGTTCATAGAAAATATAATGGCTATCCTCGAGAGCCTTGCTCTTTGCACACCTACTTCACCTTGGTGTAAAGGCTTTGTTTACTGATCTCAGAAAATCTTCCAGATGCTTTCAACGTTTCCCAATATTACAAAATAAAATAAATTTGGAAATATCCAGAAATATCACAGAGCAAAACAAACTCTCTATAATGTGTTTCATAGAGAGATCATTGCCACCATTTTTTTTTTAAAGAACTTTTTTAAAAATTAGTTAATTAATTAATTAATTTATTTTTTGCGGTATGTTGGCCTCTCACTGTTGTGGCCTCTCCCGCTGCGGAGCACAGGCTCCGGACACGTAGGCTCAACGGCCATGGCTCACGGGCCCAGCCGCTCCGCGGCATGTGGGCTCCTCCCAGACCGGGGCACGAACCCATGTCCCCTGCATCGGCAGGCGGACTCTCAACCACTGTGCCACCAGGGAAGCCCCCATTGCCACCATTTTGAATTATGATAGGCCTATGTGAATTTAATACTTAAAATTAAAAAAAAAATTTTTTTTTAATTAACTAATTTATTTTTGGCTGTGTTGGGTCTTCGTTGCTGGGCGTGGGCTTTCTCTAGTTGCAGCAAGCGGGGGCTACTCTTCATTGGGTGTGTGGGCTTCTCATTGGCGGTGACTTCTCTCGTTGCGGAGCACGGGCTCTAGGCGTGCGGGCTCAGTAGTTGTGGCTCATGGGCTCTAGAGCGCAAGCTCAGTAGTTGTAGTCGCTCCGTGGCATGGGGATCTTCCCGGACCAGGGCTCGAACCCGTGTCCCCTGCATTGGCAGGTGGGTTCTTAACCAGTGTGCCAACAGGGAAGTCCCATACTTAAGATTTTTATCACACTGTACAGACTGCTTTTTACACTTGAAAATGTGACTATCTTTGATTTTTACTACATTTGAACAATAATTATATTTATAGATTTCATTTTTTTCAAGTTATTATGTATAATCATGAAAATAACAATACTATAAATATTTTTGTTCATAGGTGTTTTCCTTTAATTAGAACACATTCCTTGTGGAATTGCTATATATAAGTATATATGCCTTTTTCAGGTTTTTGGTGCATATTAATTGCCAAACTTAATTTTTTATCTAAAGTTATTCAGTATGAAATCAGTACTTTTAAAACACTGAAAATGTTTTTCCCTCTTATCATTTGCTTTTTATTTTACTTGTGTTTTCTGGTATAGAAGTTTTAAATATTTATGTAGTCAAATCTACCCTCATTTTATTGTATAACTTTTCTTTTGGCTTAAGAGGACCTCCCCTACTCAAAGATCAGCTCTATGTTTAAATTTCTTAAGTGATTTCTTTCCACCTCTTCCTTCCTTGTCTTGTTTTCCATTTCATGTTGAAAACTTACTTCGGTGCCTAGCCCGAGGTAGAGAGCTAAGACAGCTTCTGTTTTTCTAAGTAGCTAATTGTACAGCAGGCTTCTGGAGTAATTATTCCTCTCCATGATAAGTTTAGGACTGTCTTGGGCTTTCTGTTCCCTTTTTGTGTTTTGTACCAGTATCTTAATGATTGCAGCATTATAATACATCTCAGAATCTGTTCAAGTTCTCAAGCATACTTTTAAAAATATGTTTTTAGCTTTTCTCTTATTTATTCTTCCAGAAAGCCTTAGCCTCCTTGGTCAAGTTTCAGAAGGATTGCTTTGGGACTTTTATTGGAATTGCATTAATTTAGAAATTAATGTGAAGGTGGGAATGAGAATTGAGATCTTTAAAATGCTTAGTATTTCTACGCAGGAACATATCTTATAAAACTATTCAAGTTTTCTTTTTTCACTTAATAAACTAGATACACAGATGTATGGATATAGATATATATCTTGTATTTTTTCTAAATGTACTCCCAGGCATATTCTTTTTTTAAAAAATACATGATATGAAATTGTATCTTGTGATTTATTTTTCCTAAAAGTCAAATGCATTCCTTAGAATCTAGTGACTCATGCATGCTAGATACTCTGTAGATTTCCCTCCTGAGGTCAGGGCTAGACTGAGTGAAGGGCACATTTGGACCAACTGATCTCAGGGGTCCGTCCCTCAGTTTTACTCTGGTTAGTGATTCTTAGTGTTCTCAGGCTCCTTAAAAAACCTAATGATGATAGAAAGCTGTGGAAGAAGACCCTGCAGTTAATTTTGCATCTACAGTATTTCAGACCCTCCCCCCACCCCATAATCATTTGTGGACACATCCCCCCATCTCCTGCCACTTCCTCAGGTGTAGATGAAGAACCTTTGCTGCAAACGCTCAACCTAGAGCTGGGCTTCCTTTCCTCTTCGTCTCCTATTTTGTGTTACGACGAATGGCCTGAAACATCTCCTTATTTATTAGGATGTTTAAAAAATATACCATCATGATTTGTGCCTCAGCATCCTGAGAGGAGATGAAGCTAATGTTTGTGAGATTAAAATGGCACCATTTGGGAAGCTGGCAGTGACTTAATTACCCATGGGGTAAAGAAAGAAAAAGAAAAAAGGGCAAAGAAGGAAAGCTCTCATGTTTTCCAAAACAAAAATGAACTTTCAGCATGCATCTGGAAAAGCCCTTCTCACCACTGGCTGCACATCAGAGCTGGACTAGGGGCTGGCACATGGGCCACCCTACTTAGGGCGAGCGCTGCGGCTTTGGTAGTAAAGAGAACCTAGGTTGAGGCATCATGGTTACTGTGAGCAGGCAAGCTGTCACTGTGTGTGGCATCTCTTGGGGATAACTCACACCGCCTCGAAACTTGGAGTGGCTCAGGGACATCCCTAGTTAGAGTATTTTAGGTAACCCATCCCTCAACTTAATAAAGATCCGCCTACTTTCTGGTTTGTGTCTAATTTAGGTTCCCTTGGTAAAAGTGATAGAGCTGTGTGCCACCCTCCCTGGTGAGTGAGACATTCTTGCCTCACCAGCCAGGGAGAGCTATAAATATCTTGGCATATTTTATTGGCCTACAGTACCTTTAAAAAACCTATTCATTCACAGCTAACAGGCTGCATTAGCCATGAATGGACTTGCCTTTAATGTCATATGTCTAGACAGATTATCCTAAGTGTCTTCTTTCACAGTCTAGGCTATAGGTTTAGTCATTGTATATTTCACAGGACTTTGTGGTATGTTACCACCACTTGCATGGAGTTATGATGATGGCCCAGAAATTGGAAGCTGTACAGATTAAAGACCAGGAAAACCTTGCGTCTTATAGCTGTAGAAAGAGGTCGTACTGGGAAACCAGAGGCGACACGAGTGTGTCAGGCTTCTACTTACTGTATATCTGGGAGCTGTGAGGAGGGAGATTGACTTCCCCAACACCAATGGGAACTAAGGCTTGATATTACGCAGAGGGAATCCCAAAGTATGGACCAGTGACTCAGGAATCATATGCTGTATTCCAGGAAGTATTAGTAAAGATCTTTAGCTCAGAGGAAAAGAGATTGAAAGAGAGATGAAAAATTCTATATTTTAAGAGATTAAAATATAGAATCTGAAATTTTAGAATATTAAAAATTTAGAGCTGCAGACATCTGAGAAATCATGTAATTCATCCTATTAGTTTTACAAATGAGAGCCAAAGAGGTTATGACTTGCTGAAAGATACACGTAATTAATAAGAGAGCTGAAATGACAGTTGGAAGTCATTGGGGGGGGCATTGG
This sequence comes from Mesoplodon bidens, assembly GCF_964165515.1. Classification (NCBI taxonomy): domain Eukaryota; kingdom Metazoa; phylum Chordata; class Mammalia; order Artiodactyla; family Ziphiidae; genus Mesoplodon; species Mesoplodon bidens. Next base: position 100,998,463 of record NC_138178.1, on the reverse strand, counting down.
AGGGTGATGGATTTTTGTTTGTTTGTTTGTTTTCTGCCAATATCCTGACAGTTAAAGCTCCAGCAAGGAAAGCACACGGGAACAGGAGCATTTAAGAATTATGCTGCTTATTATAAAACAAAGAATTATGAGACCGCACTGAGTCCATCTGAATAATAAAGGAGAGCATGTGAGTACCATACCAGCTCACCAGACACATCCACAGAAATTGTCTGGGTCATTTCATGCTGCTTTTTGACTCATAAAAATAGAAAAGGGGAATTTTAATGGTATCTTTAATGCTTTTGAGGCTCACTTAAGCAATGTAACGCAAATAAAAATGCTTCTGGTTTGTGGATTCTTGCGAAGTTCAGGTGGGGCTCTTTGCTGGGCCCAGTTTGTGTGCTGAAGGGCAGGGTGCATATGTATTTGATTTTAGGAGATACATGAACAAATATTTTTATTTTAACGGTTGTGTATTTCAGTACTTTTATTGTTTTAGAGAAAATGAGTACTAAAATCCACTTTGAAGCTTCTTTTGGGGAGATGAGGCTGAAATTTGATATGCCATATCCTATGCCACATTTTCACAGATACCTCCTTTCAGTATTTTTCTTCCTCAGAATTTCTATCCAGGTGGCCCCATTTTTCTTCTCTCCCTCAAATCTTCATCTGTCGCCAGCTGCCCGGTGCTTGTTCTCTGGATCCTCCACCAAGCAGCCACTCTACAGTTCCAGCCTCAGCACCCTCCCCTCCTGCCCTGCCACACCTTTTCACTTGCAGCCCATTGAATTCCTTCCACTGATCTACCTTTACTGTGCTGGACCTGCCCACTGGCTCAGCAAAGAAAGGGCACTCACTCCTTCAGATCCCTCCGCCAGAGACGGCAGCTGGGACATTGTAAATGCTTTTCTCTTTGGTAGAAAGAACAAATGACCGTATTTCTGAGAAATAACTAAAGGCGAAGTTTCAATAGCTAAACTCTTGAGCATTCCTCCCCAGATGAAGGATGAGAACATAAGATGGGAAAGGTAGAAGACTGTCTCAGAGAGAAAGGAAAATTGAACTAGGGAAATCTTAGGGACATGCTTAACTTTGGGATTTCCTTTACTTTGGGTTTCATGGGTTTGAGCATCAAATAGACTTGAGTTTAAAGTTTGGCTCTGCCGTGTACTAGCTGTGACCTGAGTTGATATCCCTCTTTATAAAAAAGGACAATGATGATAATTTAAAATAATTATTGTAAAGATAAAATGAGATCATATATGAAGTTCGATGGCATCACAATTAGCTTTTTATCTTATTTTATTATTATTATTATTATTTTTTTTTTTTTTGCGGTACGCGGGCCTCTCACTGTTGTGGCCTCTCCCGTTGCGGAGCACAGGCTCCGGACGCGCAGGCTCAGTGGCCATGGCTCATGGGCCCAGCCGCTCCGCGGCATGTGGGATCTTCCCGGACCGGGGCACAAACCCATGTCCCCTGCATCGGCAGGCAGACTCTCAACCACTGTGCCACCAGGGAAGCCCTTATTTTATTATTTTTAAAATTTATTTATCTTTTGACTGCACCAAGCAGCTTGTGGGATCTTAGTTCCCCAACCAGGGACTGAACCTGGGCCCACAGCAGTGAAAACATGGAGTCCTAACCACTGGACCACCAGGGAATTCCCACAATTGGCTTTTTTTTTTTTAATTCTTATATTTATTTATTTATTTATTTTTGGCTATGTGGGGTCTTTGTTGCTGCACGTGGCCTTTCTTTAGTTGTGGCAAGCAGGGGCAACTCTTCGTTGCGGTGCACGGGCTTCTCATTGCGGAGCATGGGCTCTAGGCATGTGGGCTTAATAGTTGTGGCTCGCAGGCTCAGTAGTTGTGGCGCACAGGCTGAATTGCTCCACAGCATGTGGAATCTTCCTGGACCAGGGATCGAACCCATGTCCCCTGCATTGGCAGGCAGATTCTTAACCACTGTGCCACCAGGGAAGCCCCCCACAATTGGCTTTTTAAAAAACAGTTTATATTGAAGTATAACATACATGTGGAAAATTGCTCATATTATAAGGGTTGATGAAAAAATTAATCACTCAATCTAAGAAGGAAATGGAAAATTTTATTTGAGCCAAATTGAGGCTTATAACCCAGGAACAGACTCTCAGAAAGCTCTGAGAACTGTTTTGCCCGTTTGAGGTAAAAGTACAGTTATGTATGTTTTTGAGACATAGGGCTGTACGTTAAATGATGTATTACTGACAGTTTACACAATCCAGATCTATGTGTACCAAGCGAGTAGTGGGTCATGAGTCATCGTGACCTCCTACAAGATGAAGAAGGAAGGGTGTTTTCAGAGGAGTAATCTTGTCGATGCTAGGAGAAGGTTGCTTTTTATGGTTGAGCAGGTGTTTCTGTAGATGGGAAGTTTTGGTCAATGCATGATGCAGATACACAGTGCACAGTAGAGGGGAGAGAGGAGGCCAGAGCTCAAAGAAAAAATTTTATGTGTAAATTTTCCTTAACTTGCCTTAGAATACAAATTTTTATTTCATCACAGATGTATAGCTCTATGAATTATAACAAAGTGAACGTACTCTTGTAACCACTATGCAAATCAAGAAATAGTATTGGGTTGGCCAAAAAGTTCCTTCGGGTTTTTCCATAACATGTTACAGAAAAACCTGAACGAACTTTTTGGTCAACCCAGTACCTTGCCTACACCCTGGAAGCCCCTGTCTTGCCCCCTTCCTATCACCACAATTACCGTTTTCCTCCAAAGAAACCATAGTTCTGACTTCTAACACTATAGATTAGTTTCAGTGCCTTTGAACTTAACATGAATGGATTCATTTCGTGTCTGGCTGCTTTCCTTCAACATTATGCTTGTGAGAACCAAACACGTTATTGCATGTACCTGTAATCCGTTTGTTTTCATTGCTCTGTACTACTCCATTGTATGACTTTATCACAGTGTATTTATCCACCCTAAGGACATCCGTGTTGTCCTCAGTTTTGGGCTATTATGAGTATGCTGCTGTTCACTTTCTTGTACGCGTGTTTTGGTACACAAAGGAACACATTTCTCCTTGGTATATACTTGGGAGTGGAATTGCCGATCATAGGGTGTGTCTGTATTCAGTGTCAGTAGATGATACCAAACACTCTTCCAAAGTGATGGTATCAATTTATACTGCCATCACCAAAACATCACAGTTCTGGTTGCACCACATCTTTGCCAACATTTGGTTTGATTGGTCTTTCTAATTCGAGCCAATCTGTTGTTAATTGGTGTTTCCCCAGTCAAGCACTTTTTTTATATGTTTATTGGCCATTGGATATCCTCTTTTGTGAAGTGCATGTTCAGATCACTTGTCCATTTTTTAAGAAGTAGACTATCTTTTATTATTTTGTAGAGAAGTTCTTTTTATATGCTGGATATGAGCCCTTTGGTTAATTGTGTTGGAAATATTTTCTCTTACTCTGTGGGTTGGCTTTTCACTCTCTTAATGGTGCCTTTTGATGAACAGAAATTCTCATTTTTACTATAATCATTCTTGTCCTATGGCTAGGGCATTTTGAGCCTTATTAAAATAATCCTTTCCTAACTCAGTCATGAAAATATTCCCTTAAATTATCTTAAGAAGGAATTAGTGCTCTTTATTTGTCATTTAGACCTGCAATATACTGGGCATTGATTTTTGTGTATGAGTTGAGGTGGGGATCAAGTTTGTTTTTCCTATATATTAAAATTATCTGGAATTATTAACTAAAAAACCTACCTTCTTCCCCTGGACTCTTTCTTCTGTTCCAGTATTCTCTACGTTTATCTAACATTGTAACACTGTCTTTTTTTTTTTTTTTTTTTTTTGGTAACACTGTCTTAATGACACAACTATAATAAGTCATGATCTACTAGTGTGTCCTTTTACCTTGGTTATTCTCAGCTGTTTGCATTTCCATATGCGTTTGGGAGTTACTTTATCAATTTTTACGTTATTGTTTTGATTGCATCAACATCTTTACAATGAGTTTTTAATTCCACAAACATAATATGTATCTTTCCCTAAATACTTATTTGAATATAGTCTTTTCTGATTTCTGTTTAGTTTTCTTTGTGAAGGTTTTAGCTTCCCTTAAATTTAAATTTATTCCCGTATTCTAAAATTTTGATGCAGTTGTGCACATGTTTTTTAAAATTCCATTTTCTGACTTTTTTGTTAGATAGAATCTCTCTTCAATAAAAGAGTAAATATAAGTTATTGAACTGTTTCCTGATCTACGAACCTTTTAATCACTTAGAATCTTTCAGTGTTGCAAACAATACTTTAATGAAATTATTATACATCTATTTTGTGCCTACCTGTGAGTACTTTGATAAGATAGAAGCAGAATTGTGTGTTAGAGTTCCTACTCATTTTTTTTTGAGTTGCTACTCATTTTAACCACTGGTAGATACTACACAGTTGCCCTCTCAAAATACTGAACCCACTAAATATACTCAACTAACACAAGAATGTCCATTACTCACACTTCACCAACACTCATTTAGTTTATGCCAATCTAAGGTTAAAAATTGCATATTACTGTTTTTAATTTGTATTTCTCAATAGTAGCATAGTTGGACATCTTTTCATTTTGTCTTCTTTTGTAACTTGTTTTCTTGTATTCTTTCCCCTTTTGTAAATTGGGTCATTAATCTCTATTCTTATTGATTTGAAAGCAGGTTTTCGTATATTAAGGCACTTAGTCCTTTGTTGTATATATCGCAATCCTAGTCTTTAGCTTGCCATGTCTTTTACCTTTTGCCTTCATTCATTATATGGAAATTTTATGTTTTATGTAGTTATATCTTTTCTGGAGTTGTTATTGTTGTTGGTCTGAAGGAAGCCTTCCCTAACCTAAAGTTGAACAATATGTATCTTTTAACTAATATGCATATATGTTTAGATTTTTATTCAGTCTAGAATTTGTTTCTGTGTGTGGCATACATAAGGATGTGTTGTTAAGGGTGGCACTGTGCTGTAGGGAGCTTAGGTTATGGAATCTGATGTCATGGAGTCAAATTTTAGGCTTCAGCAGTTACTGAAGCAAGTTAATTACTTTTTACTGGGCAAGATGATTCCTATTTATTTGTGCTTAGGTTCCTTATTGTTGTAAAAAATTGTTTTTGGTGGTCAATGAAATAATGCATTTAGGGACCTTAGCACAGTGCCCGGCTCATTGTGGAGCCAAAATAATGTAAGCTACTGTTAGTTTTGTCTTTCCCAGATTGATAACTATTTGCCCCAACATTTAATAAATAGTTGGTTCTTGCTTGGCAGATATGGAGTGCTAACTCTCACATATATAAATCCCTTTCTATATGCTGATTTATTTCTAGATCCTTTAATATTTTTTGTTTATGTTTATCTAGACCTTGTGCCAATTTTGTGTCTTTGAAGTTGATATAGTTTTAAAGTTATTTAAATATCTGGCATTTCAAATTACCTCAATTCTTTTTTTCCTTCTAAATTTTGTTTGGGTAGTTGTAGACATAGACTCTTATGTATGAACTTGAAAGTCAGTTTCTCAAGATCTATGAAATGATGAGGTTGGAATTTCCATTGGGATTATATTAAATCATAGATCAATATGAGAGGCCTGGTAATACTGAGTCTTCCTATCCAGGAACATAATTTATCTATCTGGCTATTCAGAATTTCGTTTATGTTCTTCAGTAAAGCTCTACAGTTTTCTTATAGCTCATGCCATTTAAGTTAATTTTTGCAAACTTAATTAAAAATAGGATTCATCTGTCATGTTTTAAAATGGTTTTGTTGGTATAACAAAGGGATTTCCATGTTTCTAATTCTGATTTTATACTCATGTTAGTTCTAGTTTTTTCAGTTGAGAGCCTTGGAATTTTTGTAGACAAATCATGACAGCTTGTGTTTTTTATTGTAAAATGTACATAAAGTAAAATTTATCATCTTAACCATGAAAAGTTTTTATCATTTTACTCATTGAAAACATTTATTAACACTTTTTATATGTAGCACATAATGGTTTACATAATAGGTGAATAGATGTTAGCCTATTTTTTTTTTTTTTTTTTTTTTGCGGTACGCGGGCCTCTCACTGCTGTGGCCTCCCCCGCCGCAGAGCACAGGCTCTGGACGCGCAGGCTCAGCGGCCATGGCTCACGGGCCCAGCCGCTCCGCGGCATGTGGGATCTTCCCAGACCGGGGCACAAACCCATGTCCCCTGAATCGGCAGGCAGACTCCCAACCACTGCGCCACCAGGGAAGCCCGGTGTTAGCCATTTTTAAGTAGAGTTCAGTAGTGTTAAGTATATTCATGTTTGTGTGACAGATTTTCAGAACTCTTTTGTCTTGCACAACCGAAACTATACTCATTAAACAACTCTTCATTTCTCCTCTCTTCCCAAACTCTGGCAACCACTATTCTATTTTTTATTTCTATGAATCTGACTACTCTGTGTACCTCATGTAAGTGGAACCCTACAGTATTTGTGTGACTGGCTTATTTCACTTAGCGTAATGTCCCCAAGATTCATCCATGTTGTAACATGTATCAGAGTTTCTTTCCTTTTTAAGGCTGAATAATATTCCACTCTATGGTCTGTACCACATTTTGTTCATCCATCCGTCAACAGACACTTGGGTTGCTTCCACTTTTGAGCTATTGTGAATAATGCTGCTATCACCATGGATGTACAGATATTTCCTTGGGACCCTGCTTTGAATTCCTTTGGGTGTATACCCAGATGTGGGATTGCTGGATCATATGGCAATGTTATCTTTATTTTTTGAGGAGTCTCCATATTGTTCTTCATAGCTGCTGAATGTATAGTGATACATTCCCACTACAGTGAGAAAGTTCCAATTTCTCCACCATGTCAACACTTGTTATTTTCTGAGTTTTTATTTGTTTAATATAAGCCACGCTAATCAGTGTGGTGTCTCATTGGGTTTTGATTTGCATTTCTCTAATTATTAGTGATGTGTGTCTTTTCAGGTGCCTTTTGGCCACTGGTGTATCTTCTATGGAAAAATATCTATTCAAATCCTTTGCCCATTTTTAATCAGGTTTTTAACACTAGAAAATAAAACACAAATCGTTACCCATCTTTTTTTAGTAGACCTTTCCTACTGCCTAGGGCCTCCAAAACAAAGCTAGAAAAGTGGTGATTAGTAGAGATCCTTGTGCTATTCCTGATTTTATAGGCTTCCTTCTAATGTTTTCCAGTTAAAAATTATGTTGGTCACCTAAATAGACATTTCTCCACAGAAGATATACAGACTGCCAACAAACACATGAAAGGATGCTCAACATCTTTACTCATCAGAGAAATGCAAATCAAAACTACAATGAGATATCATCTCACACCAGTCAGAATGGCCATCATCAAAAAATCTAGAAACAATAAATGCTGGAGAGGGTGTGGAAAAAAGGGAACACTCTTGCACTGCTGGTGGGAATGTGAATTGGTACAGCCACTATGGAGAACGGTATGGAGGTTCCTTAAAAAACTACAAATAGAACTACCATATGACCCAGCAATCCCACTACTGGGCATATACCCTGAGAAAACCATAATTCAAAAAGAGACATGTACCAAAATGTTCATAGCAGCCCTATTTACAATAGCCCGGAGATGGAAACAACCTAAGTGTCCATCATCGGATGAATGGGTAAAGAAGATGTGGCACATATATACAATGGAATATTACTCAGCCATAAAAAGAAACGAAATTGAGCTATTTGTAATGAGGTGGATGGACCTAGAGTCTGTCATACAGAGTGAAGTAAGTCAGAAAGAGAAAGAGAAATACTGTATGCTGACACATATATATGGAATTTAAGAAAAAAAAATGTCATGAAGAACATAGGGGTAAGACAGGAATAAAGACACAGACCTACTAGAGAATGGACTTGAGGATATGGGGAGGGGGAAGGGTAAGCTGTGACAAAGTGAAAGAGCGGCATGGACATATATACACTACCAAACGTAAGGTAGATAGCTAGTGGGAAGCAGCCGCATAGCACAGGGAGATCAACTCGGTGCTTTGTGACCGCCTGGAGGGGTGGGATAGGGAGGGTGGGAGGGAGACGCAAAAGGGAGGGGATATGGGAACATATGTATATGTATAACTGATTAAATTTGTTATAAAGCAAAAAAATAAAAATAAAATAAAATCTATTTAAGGACCGATAAAAAAAAAAATTATGTTGGTCAGAGATTTTTTTTTGGTCAATTATCTTTATCAAGTTAAGGAACATTCTTTATATATCTGGGCTTCTAAGTGTTGATATCACAAAAATTAGTTTGAGTTTACTGTATGAGGGGTATATTTACTGAAATGACTGTGTGATTCATGTGATTTTCTTTAATCTGATTATCCAGTAATTGCATTTTAGATTCATTAGTGTGCAACCATCTCTGCATTATTTCATCATGATGAAATGCTGAATTTGATTTGCTGATTTTCTGGTCATTTTTAATAAGGAAAGATCTTAGCCAAATATAATGAATTTTGTGAATTCAAGATAAGGGAAACTATGGGGACATTTTAATAGCAAGGTATACAGTGACTCCACAGTGGAGCACTGGATTTGTTAAAATGGAAACAACAACCAAATGGTTTTTAGGTCTGCCCCCTGTGTTCTCTGATGTTATTTTTTTCCTCAGCGTTAAGATTTCTTCTTCAGTGTAGCACCAATCAAGATAAGTGGAAATGAACCTTGAAAAACAGTTGCTATTGTTTGTTGAGTTACATGGCATAGTGAGGGCGACTCCTAGGGGATTTCCCTTGACTTAGTTAGAACACATATTCATTCTATCTTGTGTTGTAATCTTAGAAGTTGCAGGTAAATGGTGGTGACATCAGAGTTACTGTTGCTTCTAGATCATACCTACCTCTTATTTAGTAACATCTAGCGCATTATTAGTGTCTAATTCATTGATTATTAATTCCAGTATTACAAATAATAATATGTTCATGCATTCATTTAGCAAATAATTACTGAGCATCTACTACATATGGGTAAGTTTGATAGATGCTTAGAATTCAGAGATGTATCAGGCAAGATCCTTTCACTCAAGCAACTTGGTTCTTTTTGTTTGTTTATTTTTGGTGGCAGGGTAGTAGGTAGGTGACAGAGAGTAGCATGGGGGAGAGAGAGATGAAATGTACACAGATAAGTGCAATAAAATGGTCTAATACTCTTATTGAAGAATGTATTGCATATCATAGAACACAAAGGAGAGTATGATCAATCCTATTTGGGGGAACTAGGACAGGCCTCCTGAGCAGACATGGAAGATAGTAGGCTGGATAAGTCAGGTGGAGGCAAGCTAGACCAAACAGGCAGAGGAAGGATGGAGCAGGACTTGTTTGAAGAATAGCAGGTAGTTTATTATGACTGATAGATAAGAGGCAAGGGGAATGATATGCAAAGGCATTATGTCTGTAGACTTTGAGGAGGTCAGGTCTTCAGGAGAGAGAGAAATTATATGGCGTGAAGGTTCTAGGCAGGAGAGTAACAGAACCAAATACAGGTGTTGTCAGACTGCTTTAGAGGTATTGAGGATGAGTATGGATCTGGCAGGGAGGTGAGTGGCTGCTGTGGAGAAGTAGGAAGACCAATTTGGAGTGGTCCTTATAGTGGTCCAAAGGATAGATGATAGGGGCAGTCAGTGATTTCTACTTTCCTGTGAACAGATGCGTTTTAAAAAACCTTTGTGATACTCAGTGATAACGGAATCGGAGTTAATAAAAAGCCTAGGTGCTCTTGGTTTCATTTTCGGTGATGGCTTATACCTTTTGCTAAGCCTATTGCCAGGGCTACTAGAAGAATAAAATAATTTGAATTTGAACTCATTTTTTTTTGCCCAGCCTGGAATGAACGTGGGACTTAATAGTGATATATAGTTATCCTTATGTTTATGGATTACCCAATCCATAGATAAAATATGTGTTCAACTCTAGATCAATTTGCCTGAAACAAACTCACATGAAACGAGTTGTCTAAAACCAATTTCACTAAATTAATATTCTCAACGTATTTCTGTCTTCAACAGTAAGTAATTATGTTTGTACCACTCAGGCGCTATAACCCAGTGCCGTCCCACCAGGGAGTCTCTGTGATGAGTCACTTTTTGAGGGCATTAATTGCTCCTTCCTAGTCAACAAAATCAATACCTTACATTTCAAACTTGGTAAACCATTTACCTCTGCCTCTTTATCTTTCACATTCTACCCATCGTTCCCCCAGTTCCAGCGTTGCTTCCTTTAGAAAGCCTTTAAAAAAGAAAAAAAAAAAACCTTTGACTATCCCACCCTCTCATGAGTGTCTCCGAATCCTTTGGCCATCAGGTACTATCTATGATAGGTTGTCTATTGTTGAATTTTTATTTAAATTGTACATCATTTAACATTTTATGCGTTTGTTTTATATCCCAATTCGTCTCTCAATCTTTAGTGAGGGGAAAAGTAATCTGGGGATACTATTAATTCAGGTATCTGGAGTAGGGTCCATGAATCTGCCTTTTTCACAAGATGCATAGGTATTTTGGATATAGTGCTAGATCAATAGTCTTTAAACTGGGGGATGCAGAAGGACCCTCCAAGGGGTAGAGGCATGGATAATTTTGAGCAAATTACCTTCCAGATCCTCAGCTTTCATTAGTACTCTCTTAATTTAAATGGATCGCCTACCCAATTTATAAAGGGAAGGTATCTCACCTATTGCAAATCTTGCTCTACCTTGCTCAGATGTGAAAACCTCCAGGGTGTCAAAGAAAGGATAATTTCAAATAATGGTATCTGGGAAGCCTTTATTAGAGGACCAAAAAATTGATCCTATCCATTCCAATAAGATACATTTCCAATTAAATTTTAATTTTTAATAATTATCACATTTCAATATGTTTTCATACGTTAGGTGCTAATAAAATATTTTTATAACTCAGCCCAGAAGTAAACCTAAAACTACTTTTGTGATCAGAGAAAATGTTTAAAAATCATTTTTACATTTGTATTCCTTGGAAATTATGAGAAGGTGAATAATAGGCATTGAAGCATAAAACTATTACTTTTGGATAAATTCTGTTAAAAAGAAAAGAAATTGAAATGTTTAAAAGGAGGAAAAGGAACCAGGTAAAATTCCTGAATGTTAAAGCCATTTGTTCACAGCCTTTTTAAACAGATAATGCTGAATGGCAAACATGGTATTATTAGAGTCTATGAACTACATTTGAAAGAGTAATCGTTACATTTTTAAGATCAGTATTCATAAATTGTCCAGAATTTGTTTTTGCAACTGTTTAAACTTACAGTGACAAATTTCAGGTGCCAATTAAAAAATGTGTGAGGAGTATGGTATTTTTTTAGAAACACTGTAGTGGGTGTATGAGTGTAAGTTTGAAGAGCACCGTTCTGGTGTGTACTTTGAAACCTGCTGCCTCAGAATCACCTGTGACCATGTTAAAAATGTAGCTCACTGGATGTGATCTGGGCATGATCATGTGTGTGATAATAGCTGACATTTATTTAGTTCTGTGTGCCAAAGAAACTGAAAGTGGCAGATTCATTTCTGCAAAACGTGTCAATGCTGTTTGCCTTTACCGAGGGCATCGCAGAGCTCCTTTCCCTGTGGCTTACTGCCTGGTTCTTAGTGGCTAGAACCGGAGCCTAAAGTTATAAAGGAACCAGCCAATTCCCTCAGGTATGAGCCTTCTCAGAGTACTTGCTCCCTTCCCTTCCCACCCTCGCACCTGTGGAGTCAGCCCATCTCTCTAGAGTCTCAGGGAAGAAGCTTCTAGACTCTTCCCCCAACCTCCTCACACTTTCTTTCCCCTCCTCATCCAAACTCAGATCAGCTGTAGGGTGTTTGAAGGAGAGTGGGAATGTCAGTGTCACTACCAGGAACAAAGACATTCTGTCCTGTTGTGCTGTACCTGGAGGACCATCCTGCTTCTGTGTCAGGTATGAGCTGGTCATCCAGAACTCTGAGCCGCGTCTCTGGGAGGTCAGTGAGATGGGAGTGTGGTTTCTGTCTTGCTTTGTTCTTTTCTTTCTCTAAAGTGAATCAATGTCTTTATTTATTTAAAAAATTTTTTTTGGAGTATAGTTGATTTAAAATGTTGTGTTAGTTTCAGGTATACAGCAAAGTGATTCAGGTATGTGTGTGTGTGTGTGTGTATATGTATATATATATATATATATGTACATTTTTCAGATTATTTCCGTTATAGGTTATTACAAGATATTAAATACAGTTCCCTGTGCTATACAGTAGGACCTTGTTGTTTATCTATTTTATGTATAGTAGTGTGTATCTGTTAATCCAAAACTCGTAATTTATCCCTCCCCCCCCCGTTTCCCCTTTGGTAACCATGTTTTCTGTGCTTTGAGTCTGTTTCTATTTTGTATATACATTTATTTGTATTATTTTTTAGATTCCACATATAAGTGATATCATATAACATTTGTCTTTCTCTGTCTGACTTCACTTATTCTCTAGGTCCATCCATGTTGCTGCAAATGGCAATATTTCATTCTTTTTTATGGCTGAGTAATATTCCATTGCATATATATGTATATATATCTTCTTAAACTAATCATCTGCTTATGTGTACGTGGGTTGTTTCCATGTCTTGGCTATTGTAAATAGTGCTGCTGTGAACATTGGGGTGCATATATCTTTTTGAATTAAGAGTTTTCATCTATTCTGGACATATGCCCAGGATTGGGATTGCTGGATCATACAGTAGCTCTATTTTTACTTTTTTAAGGACCCTCCATACTGTTCTCCATAATGGCTGCACCAATTTACATCCCTACCAACAGTGTAGGAGGGTTCCCTTTTCTCCACGCCCTCTCCAGCATTCATTATTTGTAGACATTTTGATGATAGACATTTTGACTGATGTGTGATAATGAGGTGATACCTCATTGCAGTTTTGATTTGCATTTCTCTAATAATTAGTGATATTGAGCATCTTTTCATGTGCCTGTTGGCCATCTGTATGTCTTCTTTGGAGAAATGTCTATTCAGGTCTTCTGCCTATTGTTTGATTGGATTGCTTGTTATTTGATATGGAGCTGTATGAGGTGTTTGTGTATTTTGGAAATTAATTCCTTGTCAGTCACATTGTTTGCAAATATTTTCTCCCATTCCACATTTTGTCTTTTCATTTTGTTAATGGTTTCCTTTGCTGTGCAAAAGCTTTTAAGTTTAATTAGGTCCCATTTGTTTATTTTTGTTTTTATTTCCATTACTCTAGGTGGCAGTTCCAAAAATATATTGCTGCGATTTATAACAAGGAGTGTTCTGCCTATGTTTTCCTGTCGGAGTTTTATAGTATCTGGTCTTTCATTTAGGTCTTTAATCCATTTTGAGTTTATTTTTGTATATGGTGTTAGAGAATGTTATAATTTCATTCTTTTACATGTAGCTGTCCTGTTTTCCCAGCACCACTTATTGAAGAGACTGTCTTTTCTCCATTGTATGTTCTTGCCTCCTTTGTTTTAGATTCATTGACTGTACGTGTGTGGGTTTATACCTGGGCTCTCTATCCTGTTACATTGATCTATGTGTCTGTTTTTGGTGCCAGTGCCATACAGTTTTGATTATCATAGCTTTATAATATAGTCTGAAGTCAGGGACAGTGATTCCTCCAGCTCCATTCTTCTTTCTCAAGTTTGTTTTGGCTATTCAGGATTCTTAATAAGGATCAGAAATAAGTCAGTTACTACAGAGTTCAAAGTCATTTTAAAAACTAGATGTGGGGGCTTCCCTGGTGGCACAGTGGTTGAGAGTCCGCCTGCCGATGCAAGAGACACGAGTTCGTGTCCCAGTCTGGGAAGATCCCACATGCCGCGGAGCGGCTGGGCCCGTGAGCCATGGCCTCTGAGCCTGTGTGTCTGGAGCCTGTGCTCCGCAACGGAAGAGGCCACAGCAGTGAGAGGCCTGCGTACCGCAAAAAAAAAAAAAAAAAAAACTAGATGTGGTGCTTGCTTCGGCAGCACATATACTAAAATTGGAATGATACAGAGAAGATTAGCATGGCCCCTGCGCAAGGATGATGTGCAAATGCGTGACGTGTTCCATATTTTTTATATGTATAGCTGATTCCCTTTGTTATAAAGCAGAAACTAACACACCTTTGCAAAGCAATTATACTCCAATAAAGATTAAAAAAAAAAAAAAAACTAGGTGTGAATGGTTACAACCCTGATAAGATGTGTAGGACAGAGAATAGAAAGAAGTACAGCAAAATACTAACAGTGGCGTCTTGGGTGGATTTTTCATGTTTTCTGAATTCCAATTCTTAAATATAAACATGCTTATATTGCTTTTACAAGTTAGAAATCTCTTCTAAATTATCCTTTCTGAGAGGAGGGGATGCCAGACACTCATAAATGGCATAAATGGATACTCTGCTGCTTGTACTCCAAGAGGGTATTTCCCTTTCTCAGTGATAATAACTAATAACGAATCTGTGTTTTACGTCTGTCAGGTCCTATGGAAATGAACTAAATGTTATACATGGATTAAATAACTGTAATCCTTAGTGTAATATTATGAGGTAGATAATTATTCATAGTTTACTAAAGAGGGTACTGCAGCTTAGAAAAAATTATATACTTTTCTTGGGCTTTGCAAAGCTAGTAAAGAGAGAAGCCAATATTTGAACCTTGGTTTTGCACCATTAAACTGATAGGCATGTCACCTTATACCAGCTCACACCATGCCCCATCCTTTTTCAGTAAATATAGGGACATTTCTAAGAACTGAAATGAGGATCCACTTTGGAATGAATGGAAAGAAATATCGGATATGGAGGGATGATGAAAGGATAAAATGCTATAATGTGTTCTTACATGGAATTGTGTATAGAGGAAATAATTCACATAATATACATTCAACAGTAATTTTATTTGAAATGCATCATTTATTTAAGTAGTATTGCCTGAACACCTCCTATATGCCAGGACTTGTTCAAGGCATTTGAATACATCAGTGAATCAAGAAGAAAACAATTCCAGCTTTATAGGAGCTTGCCTTCTAAGGGAGTGGGGGAGGACGATAGTGGTAAATAGAGATAATAAAGAAATAAAGTAAATAAATTGTAGATTAGATGGCGATAAATGCTATGGAAAAGAAGAGCCAGATGAGAGGCATTGGGATTGTAGTGGAAGGGTTGGTTACAGTTTTAAATAGTGTGGTCAGGGTAGGACTCCTTAAGACTGTGACATTTGAGCAAAGAAATAAGAAAAGAGAAAAAGAGTTAAGGGAATGCAGGGGAAGGGAAGCTCCAGTCCAAAGGCTCTGAGTACAGAATGGGTGTTGTGTGGTCTGGGTAACTGCAGCTGTTAAGCAATTAGCCAGAAAAGGAGATTTGAGAAGAAATGTAGAGTCATCTCTTCTTAACCTGGGGTCTAAGGACCTCTAAGGAGTCCAGGGATAGAATTCAGGGGTCTATTAATTTGGGTGGGCAACATTTTCACTTTTATTTTTAACAATAACATCTAACTGAAATTTAACATTTTTCAGCAGACCAAAAACCTAGAATAACTTAGTAGAACCAATGACCTTGTCAGCAATAGAACTCATAGATATTATCATATCACATGATAGGTGTTGCAGATATCTTAAAATATGGTTGTGTTCATCACCACATCACATCAAAATTATATTAGTGATTAGACCTGCCACTAGATCCCCTTATTTAATGTATTAATAAAGGGAGTACATGTGTCACTATATCACAATTAAAATTAAAACTGAGTTGGTTTCCTCTGTAGTCCATTGTATTTCATTTTATACATCTAAAAATATTATTTGGAGAAGGGATCCATAGACACTGCCAACTGCCAAAGGGGTCCATGGCACAAAACAGATGAAGGAACCCCTGACAGGCAGTGTTGCAGGCCTGTGTGGAATCTTGTTTGATGTTGGCATTTGTGCTGAGAGTGAAATGGCAGGAGCTGTGAGAGAATTTTGAGCAGAGGCTTGATTTTCTTTTTGTCTGGAAAACCCCACTCTGGCTGCTGTGTTGAATTAGGGACTGGGGCACAGGGAAGGGGAGTCTGGGGCCAGGCAGACCCACATCACAGTTATTAGATCATTATGGTGATCCAGGCAAGAAATTGTGCTTGCTCAGGGGATGGTGGCATGGACTATGGGTATAGCAAAGGAGGCAGTAAAAAATAATCAGATTCTGGATTTGTTTTGGAGGCAGAACCATCGGGATTTCCTGATAGGTTGGATGTGCAGGAGAACTGTCAGGGAAGACAGCAGAGTTTTTGATTTGAGCCATGGAAGGATGGAATGGCCATCGACTGGAGGAGAGGACTGTGGCTGGTAGGGGGAAGACCAGGCATTATTCCTGATGTGTGAAACTTGAGGTGTCGATCTGACATATACAAGGAAGTGTTTGCAGGCATTTGGATGCTATATGAGCGTGGAGTTGGGGAGGAGGGCTTCTGAGCTGCAGATATATATCAGGGAGTCATTTGTGCATAGAAAAGTTGATATTTAAAACTCAGACTGGTGAGATGCTGAGTGTAGATAGAAAAGGGGAACCAGGAGTGAGTGACCCTGGGGAGCTCCAGCAGGAGGAGATTGAGGTGAAGAGGAGGAATCAGCAAAGTAAACTGAGAAAGAGTGTGCAGTGTGGCAGCAGGAAAAGCAAGAGATGGTGGAGTTCTGGATGCTCAGTAGAAAAAGTGTATCAAGGAGTGGGGGTGGGGGGGAGGGAGTGTGTCAAATGGTAGAGCAGGAAAAGTAAGGACTGAGAATTGACCACTGAATTTAGAAGCATAGAGGGCACTGGTGGAAGGGGTTAGGGGCAAAAGTCTAATTCGGAGTGGCTTTAAGAGAATGGCAGTTGGACACAGTATGGAGACCACTTTTTTGAGCAGTTTTGCAAAAGGAACTAAAGTGGGAGTAGTAGCTGGTGGGGCATGTGGGATCAAAAGAAAGGTTTCATTTTGTTCTGATTAAGATGGGAGACATAATAGCTCTTTTGTATGCCAGAGAGAAGGTTCCAACAGAAAGGGGAAATTTGAGGTAGGAAGAAGGCAGACTTCCTGGAATGATCTCTTTAAGAGAATGATTAGGATAGAGATCTTATGTACTAGCAGAGGGGTTGGCTTTGATAATACATGAAAAGTCATCTGTTGTAACAGATCCAAGAGCATGAAGAGTCATCTCTAGTGAACAGATCCAAGAGCATGAAAAGTCATCTCTAGTAACAGACCCAAGGGCAGAGAATATGGGTATCAATGCTGGTAGGTGGGAGGATGCAGAGGTTCTTCTGGCTGCTTCAGTTTTTCAGTGAAATAGGAAGCAAAGTTATCAGTTAAGAGTGAAGATGAAATAAGAGTAGCACTAACAGCTAAAAATATGTCTCATACACCTATGTGCCAGGCACTGCTCTAAGTACTGTACAAATATTAACTCATCTTTACAACAGCCTCGTGAGGTAGGAATCATCGTTACCCTTACTTAAGGGTGAGAAAACAGGCACAGAAGGTGTGAAATAACTCAAGCCAGATCCCACGGCTTGTAAGTGGCAGAGCTAGGACGCAAACCAGGCCTCCTGGGTCCGGAGTCTGCTGTCTCAGTTACGAGAGGATACCTACAGCCAAACTGACCTTCTCAAAGATAGTACGCATTTTCTTTTTTTTTTTTTTTTTTTTTTGTGGTACACGGGCCTCTCACCGTTGTGGCCTCTCCCGTTGCGGAGCACAGGCTCCGGGCGCGCAGGCTCAGCAGCCATGGCTCACGGGCCCAGCCGCTCCGCGGCATGTGGGATCTTCCCGGACCGGTGCACGAACCCGTGTCCGCTGCATCAGCAGGCGGACTCTCAACCACTGCGCCACCAGGGAAGCCCCATTTTATTTTCTTAACCAGTGACTCCCGGTGTCCTACACGATGGGATACTATCGTGTCTCCCTCTAAGGATTAGAGTACATAAGGCAAACCTCTTAGCACAATGCCCAATTCATAGAAGACAGTCAGTAAAGGTTCATACGAGCTGGTTCTAGCAGCAGTCCATTTCTGTTGATGACGATGTTAACACTTCATGATTCTATTGATTGCTTTTTAAACATTGGGTTTCATGATTTAAAAATGGTTTCCAAATAGAGGAACAGAAACGGTATCTTACACACTATTAATATTTCTTTGATTACCAGCAAGGTTGAACGGCTTGTTCCTATGTTTATAGGACATGGAAACAGTGACTCTGACTTTGTATTTCTTTGACATCTGTTACCATAGTAACTAAGGCAGTGAGCTATGACGGGAGTGCGTGAATCCACGAGCCTGGCTCCCAGCTTGCTGGCTGAGAGAGCCAAAGGGGCAGAGCAGCCGGAGGCTGTGTAATCCGAGGGCTGGATGCATCTGGGTACTTATTCAGCTGTGGCTTCTCTATTAGGAGCAGCTGTGAATGGGGCTCCAGGAGTCACCCTCACGAAATGAGGCACATGATGACAGTTGGAAGAGGAAGAGTATTACTAAAGATGAATGGATATGGTAACGGCCAAGTGGAAAAAACCTGTGGACGTGTGGGGATGAGTTGGTGCTGACTCGCTGGTACCATGAGGGATGAATTTTCAGGAAACCGCTAATTGGGGTAGATCCTCTGCAGAGGACTGGGCCTGAGTCACATCTGTTCTGTGGGATGTGAGTCCTGTGAGGAAGTCCAAGTCCTCAGGCTGCATCAGCTGCAGACCCTCCAGAATGCTGGCTCCTTCTGGTAGTGAGAGTGGAAAGCTTGGGGTGGTGTTACCATGATTTTTTGTTTGGCCTCGTCAATGAATACTGATGGAACTGGGCTAGTATTCAGAGGAGATCCTGTAGCCAGGCTTCCTGGGTTCAGAGCCCCCTTATTTAACCATGTGAACATGAGCAAGGACATCATCTCTCTGGGTCTCAGTTTATCTCTAATATGGGGGCAATAATAACAATACATCCCACATAAAATACATAAAACTTTTATAAGAATTCAATGAGTTCAAAATATATTTCACCTAATGTATGATACACAGTATCCACATCTAAAATTGCAATTTTACAATTGACATTTTACAATCAAAATTGGCAGCAGGGCTTCCCTAGTGGTGCAGTGGTTGAGAGTCCGCCTGCCGATGCAGGGGACACGGGTTCATGCCCTGGACTGGGAGGAGGATCCCACATGCCGCGGAGCGGCTGGGCCCGAGAGCCCTGGCCACTGAGCCTGCGCGTCCAGAGCCTGTGCTCCGCAACGGGAGAGGCCACAACAGTGAGAGGCCAGCGTACCGCAAAAAAAAAAAAAAAAAAAAAAAAAATCGGCAGCATTTTTTTCTTTCCTAGTGGTACGTAAATACTGATTTATCTTAAAATCAATGATGTCTTATGTTTGAGGAAATACTGTATGTTATTAGGAGAGCATTAAATGTGGCTTGGTAATAGAAAATGCTACGTGTAAGTGTTAACATTTACTTGGCTTTATAGTCACAACCAGATCCTAATGACGCCACTAAACCCATACGGATATATTCATTGCAAGCTCCTTATCCCTGTACTGTGAGAGCTCTTAAAAGCAAAACAAAAATCCAAGTAAGCTCGAATATCAACCCATAAAGAGTCACATGATCTTCGGCTTTGGGGGAGCTTCAGGATGTATTATGTGACTTTCAAGTTTACCTGTTTTTGCTGCATACCCTCATCCCCTGACCTTCCAGGTCACTCCCTCTACTTTCCTTTAATGGCCACATAGATAACCCCTTCCAAATCCTGGCCTCTCTTCCCTCCCAGCGGTAGTCTTTTTCATTTCAGTCAGGTGATACATGGTGTCTACATCCTAGATCTTATGTTTACTCAAGAGAGCTTTTATCTTGAAAAGATAAATTATAACATCCAGTTTCTGTCCATCATCTTTCACTCCAGCTTTTCCCCTCAGTTCTCTCAAAACACAGATTCCTTCTCTTCCTTGGGGACTTGACGCCAAACATCTTCCTTGATGTCTGTCAGCCTTTCCTGTCTTCCCTTCCTTCTTAGGGCATTGAAATTCTTTCTTCAGTCACATTCTTGGTAATGTCCTTGATTTCTTGACCTCATCACCTTCTGTAGCAGCCGGCTGATAAAACTCCAGCCCTGGAGGGATTCAGACATTTGCACCTCCCTCCCTCGATCTGGACTGCAGAAGCTGTTGGAGAGAAAGGTACAGCTCTGTATTTCTGCCCCTGTGACTCATGGTTCTGATGTAAGTGGGCCCCCCACCCTGTCCACGGCTCTTCATACGTGTTTCTAGACTGCACTCCTGTGTTCATAGCAGCTGCTTTTCCCAGTACGTTCTACCCCCTTCAGAACTTCCATTTCTTGCCCTCTCCCTTCACTCTGAACATCTGACCTCATTTAAAAGTCATGAAGAGGCTTTGGAGTATGGTAGAAAGTACTTGTTAGAATTAGGAAATCTGAGCTCTGCTGAATAGCCATGTGTGTTTTTTTTTTCCTCTTATAGTTATAAAATGTGTTTTCACTTGTGTATGGATCTGAGCTTCTAAAGCAAATGAGTCATTTTATTTGGATATTAGTTTCTTCCTATGTACTTTGAGGGAGGGGCTCTGGTCTAAGTGCCTTCTGAAATTTTGTCTTTAAGATTCTGTAATTTGGGCTTCCCTGGTGGCGCAGTGGTTGAGAGTCCGCCTGCCGATGCAGGGGACACGGGTTCGTGCCCCGGTCCGGGAAGATCCCACATGCCGCGGAGCAGCTGGGCCCGTGAGCCATGGCCGCTGAGCCTGCGCGTCTGGAGCCTGTGCTCCGCAACGGGATAGGCCACAACAGTGAGAGGCCCGTGTACTGAAAAAAAAAAAAAAAAAAAAAGTTTCTGTAATTTTACTCACAGGTATAGAGGACAAACTAGTGGTTACCAGTGAAGGGAGAGGGGCAATGTAGGGATGGGGGAGGTACAAACTCTTGTGTGTGAGACAGGAGCAAGGATGTATTGTACAACACGGGGAGTGTAGCCAATAATTTGTAATAACGGTAAATGGAAAGTAACCTTTAAAATTGTATAAAAATTTTAAAAATTCCATGATTTTATGATTTAAGTTTTGTATGGTTTTCTGAACCAGCTTTAATTTGCACGAAGAGACTATTTCTGATAATGTCATTTCCTCAGTAAAACAAGAAAATTCTCATTTGTCATAGAAACCTGGAAGGCATGTTACCTTTTGTGATGGCAAATTTATCCTTTTCCTATTTTAGTTTTGAACTAGTGAAAATGACTTCCTGTGGTTTGGTCTATCATTTCTTTTTTTAAATTAATTACTTAATTAATTTATTTTTGGGTGTGTTGGGCCTTCGTTTCTGTGCGAGGGCTTTCTCTGGTTGCGGCGAGCGGGGGCCACTCTTCATCGTGGTGCGCAGGCCTCTCACTATTGCGGCCTCTCTTGTTGCGGAGCACAGGCTCCAGACGCACAGGCTCAGTAGTTGTGGCTCACGGGCCTAGTTGCTCCGCGGCATGTGAGATCTTCACAGACCAGAGCTCGAACCCATGTTCCTTGCATTGGCAGGCAGATTCTCAACCACTGCGCCACCAGGGAAGCCCTGGTCTATCATTTTATCAGTAGGAAGGAAGAGAAGCTTAAGGAGTATCTCATTTCTGTAATAGAGTTAATCAAGACTTTGCCTTGAACCTCTGACTGGGGCTTCTGGGGATGAAGGATGTATGTTTCCTGACCAGGTTTCACTCTGAAGAGTGGATTGGGTGTATCAGCCAGTAGCACCTGAAGCTTTGCTGCCAGACTAAACTGCCCATTTCTAAATATTTGCAAATAATGTAAATGACAAGGGGTTAATATCCAAAATATGCAAACAGCTCATACAACTCAATATCAAAAAAAACTAACAACCCAATCAAGAAATGGGCAGAAAACCTAAATAGACATTTCTCCAAAGAAGACATACAGATGGCCAACAGGCACATGAAAAGATGCTGAATATTGCTAATTATTAGAGAAATGCAAATCAAAACTGCAATGAAGTATCATCTCACACCGGTCAGAATGGCCATCGTCAAAACGTCTACAAACAATAAATGCTGGAGAGGGTGTGGAGAAAAGGGAACCCTCTTGCACTGTTGGTGGGAATGTAAATTGATACAGCCACTATGGAGAACAGTATGGAGGTTCCTTAGAAAACAAAAAACAGAACTACCATACCACCCAGCAATCCCACTACTGGGCATATACCCTGAGAAAACCATAATTCAAAAAGAGTCATGTACCAAAATCTTCATTGCAGCTCTATTTACAATAGCCAGGACATGGAAGCAACCTAAGTGTCCATCAACAGATGAATGGATAAAGAAGATGTGGCACATATATACAATGGAATATTACTCAGCCATAAAAAGAAACGAAATTGAGTTATTTGTAGTGAGGTGGATGGACCTAGAGTCTGTCATACAGAGTGAAGTAAGTCAGAAAGAGAAAAACAAATACCGTATGCTAATACATATATATGGAATCTGAAAAAAAGAAGATGGTCAGAAGAACCCAGGGGCAAGACGGGAATAAAGATGCAGACCTACTAGAGGATGGACTTGAGGATACGGGGAGGGGGAAGGGTAAGCTGGGACAAAGTGAGAGAGTGGCATGGACATATATACATTACCAAAGGTAAAATAGATAGCTAGTGGGAAGCAGCCTCATAGCCCAGGGAGATCACCTTGGTGCTTTGTGACCACCTAGAGGGGTGGGATAGGGAGGGTCGGAGGGAGGGAGATGCAAGAGGGAAGAGATGTGGGGACATATGTATGTGTATAATTGATTCACTTTGTTATAAAGCAGAAACTGATACACCATTGTAAAGCAATTGTACTCTAATAAAGATGTTAAAAAAAAGCAACAACAAAAAACAAAAAACTAAAAATAAAGCTACCACATGATCCAGCAATCCCAATCCTGGGCATATATCCAAAGAAGATGAAAACTCTAATTTGAAAAGATACATGTACCCCAGTGTTCATAGCAGCACTATTTACAATACAGTAGCCAAGACATGGAAACGACCCAAATGTCCATAAACAGATAATTGGTTTAAGAAGATGTGGTGTATATATATAATGGAATATTGCTCTGCCATAAAAAGGAATGAAATGATACCATTTGCAGCAACATGGATGGACCTAGAGAATATCATACTAAGTGAAATAAGTCAGACAGAGAAAGACTAATGTTATATGATATCACTTATATGTGGAATCTAAAAATAATACAAATGAATGTACATACAAAACAGAAACAGACTCAGACATAGAAAACAAACTTATGGTTGCCAAAGGGGGAAAGGGGAAGGGATAAATTAGGAGTATGGGAGTAAAGATACAAACTACTATACATAAAATAGATAAGCAACAAGGATTTACTGTATAGCACAGGGAACTATATTCAATATCTTGTAATAGCCTATAATGGAAAATAATCTGAAGATATATGTGTGTGTATATATATAATCTGAAAAAATATGTGTGTATATGTGTATATAACTGAATGACTTTGCTGTACACCTGAAACTGACACAGTATTATAAATCAACTATACTTCAATTAAAAAACTGCACATTTCTGTGAATTGAGCTGATATCCTTTGCATGCTGCCCAGATGGTGCATTTCTAGAATGATAATCTGGCAGGTTACTTTGGGGTTTACCAGTAAAATGGGATTGACCAGAAGATCTTGCCATTTTTATTTCCATCTGCAGTCTCTTCTATATAATCTTGCCCTTTGAACATTATTTCTGGATGCTAAAATTTCAGGGGAACTACAGGAGGGCAAGGAAGAACCCAAGTCTTGTGCATTGGCTCTCGGTGCATCAGCTTGGATGGAGGAGAACTTGGAGTTAGCAGCAGATGGAGGGGCATGCTTTTTACAGTCTAGATATAGGCATCACCTTCTAGCCTCACCAGACATCATTGTTTGAGGATCATGCTAACAGTAGCCGTGGTTCTCAGCCTTGGCTGTCTATCAGAATCAACTGGAAAGCTGTTAAAAATTCCAGTGCCTAACATGCATCTTATACCAATTAAATCTACCTCTGGGCTGAGATCTATGCTTCAGTAGTTTTGAAGCCTCCGCAGGTGCTTGTAACATGTAGACGAGGCTGAGAACCATCGAATAGAGACTTTATCGGGAAGGGTTAAGTTGGTTGGCTGATGCAGAAGTTTGGCTTTCACAAGCGAGCTGGTTGTGTCTCTGCTTTATCTTGGCTGATTTTTGACTGTAGTAACACTGTAGCAAGATCAGAGGTAGTCAGCTGGGTGTGACTGCTTTTTCAGAAGTGTGTGTTTGAGGGGCAGCTGTGTTTTGCCTGTGAATCAGTGTGTGCTTGTCTTCATATGCTCTTACCAATGGTATTCCTCACTCTCTACAAGAAGGGAAGGTAGGTAATGTGTGCATTAGCGTTGTGTGTGTTGTGTCCACTTCATTTGGTGTCACTGTTCATTGTGTTCACTTTGAAAAGCAGGTAATTGACTTTCTTGTAACTTTCAGTGAAAAATCATTTGAAAAGATCAGATTACTTGGGAAGAAAACAAAACTCACACTTCCATTGTAAAACTAAAACAACAAAATTCAGGAGATTTTAAAGAAGGCAAGCCAGACTGAAATGTCTAGAACCAGTGTTTCTGGCTAGCTAAAAGATGCTAGTGTGACTCTCTTTCTACCTGTGTGTACACGTAGTCTCCAATTTTTAGAAATTCCTGGCCTGTTGTGTACAGTTCCCCTTAAGAGGGCCGAAAGATCCTGACTAGGGTTGCCAGATAAAATATAGGATGTCCAGTTAAATGTGACCTTCAGATAAACAATAACTATTTAGTATAAGTACCAAATATTTCATGAGACACACTGACACTAAAAAATGATCTGTTTATCTGAAGTTCACTTTTAACTGAGCATCTTGCATTTTTATTTTCTAAATCTGGCAACCCTGTGGAGGTATGGGCTAGACTCTAGGGCTGTCGCGCTGTCCAGTTTTTCTGGGCTGGGTCTCACTGTGACCTTGCTTCTTACCATATTCCTGCAGAGAAGCTGCCACTCAGTTTCCATCCCAAACTCTTATTTTGTTGTTTTTCCTATATGTCTAATAGGTTTTCTCATCTTTGGTGTTAGAATTGAGAGAGACTTGAAAATAGATACAGACATGAAAAAGCAGTTCTTAAATTCTGACTGGTAGAAGCAATGCAAATCAAGACCTTATACTTAAGGCACTTAAGCCCAGTGGCAGGTGTAGTATGTTGTATTTTGGAGTACTTTTCCACCATGTGGGAGACACAAGTGTCCTGTTGCCCTTAGAAACCTGGGCAGGTGCCCTGCCCTCTTGGGTACTTGTCTGGCCTGGTTTATTAGAAAATTCCACTTTCAGTCAAGTTAAAGCTGGCTGGCTTTCACCTGCCTCTCCAGAGACTGACCTTCACCTCCCCTTCTCCTGAGTTTCCTTTTGTTGGCCTTAAAGGGCTCTGTCAGTTACAGAGTGGAGAACCTATTGGCGAACAAACTAAAGCCTGGAGAACTTCTCCCAAAGTTTTCAGTCAAATCATCTAATGCTTGTACATGCCCCATGAGGAATGTATTTTTACTAGGACTTTGGATATGCATTCTGTTTGAGGTAGGCAATTTTTCTCACTGACTTTAAACCAAGTTTTATGTAGAAAAAAGTACATATATATATATATATATGAGATTTTTGAACACATCCGTTATCTTTTGTAGAAGAGAATCCTGCATAATTTTGAACGAATAGAAAAATAGGGAAGTAGAATGAGCTCTTGTATATTAATCATCTATACTTAAACATTTTGCCATATTTTCTTCAGACTTGTGAAGCCAGGGTTGAGACCGCTTTTGTAACCCCCCTTAAGCCAATTTCTCTGCCCATCTCCCCAGCCACTCTCCCAAGGTTTTTGTGGGGCTGACCACCATGCACAACTACAGGAAGGTCACTTGTGAATGGTGTCATCTGTGTATTCCTAGACAGTGTATAGCATGGGTTTTCTAAACCCGGTACAAATGGTATTACCATATAAACTTTGACAGTCATATCATTAAAAATAATACTAGTATTGTCTGTTCCTTTCCAGTATTTATGTCTCATTCTCTTCTAACTGCATAGCCCCAGACCTGTAGTACATGCAGGAAAATGTGAGTGGCCATGGATATTCTTAATCTTGCTTCCTGAAGTTTCACTATTACATATGAAGTGTGCTGGAAAATTCTTGATGTCCTGAATTTGATTTCCTTCTATTCTAAATTAGCTCAGAGTTTTTTTCTTTCTCTTTTTAAAATCAAGGATGACTGTTGAGCTTTATCATGATACTTTTCTGTGTCATTCTGTATCATTTTGAGATTTTGAGATTTTGAGATATGGTTTTTCTCCTTTAGTGTATTAGTGTGTTAGATATCACAGATAAATTTTCAGATGATATATAATTCTTGCATTCTTAGAATAAACCCTGCTTAGTTACCTGGTTTATTTTCACGAGTTGGTTAATTAGATTTGCTAATTTTAGGTTTACTTTTTAGTCTATCCTCTTATTGATTTTAATTAAATTGTGTTATAGAAAGTGAACATGGTCTGTATAATAATATTACTTTGGGGCTTCCCTGGTGGCGCAGTGGTTGAGAGTCCGCCTGCCGATGCAGGGGACACGGGTTCGTGCCCCGGTCTGGGAGGATCCCACATGCCGCGGAGCAGCTGGGCCCGTGAGCCATGGCTGTTGAGCCTGTGCGTCCGGAGCCTGTGCTCCTCAACGGGAGAGGCCACAACAGTGAGAGGCCCATGTAACGCAAAAAAAAAAAAAATAATAATAATAATAATAATAATAATATTACTTTGAAATTTTTTGAGAGATTTTCTCTATGAATCATCAGTTTTTGCAAATATATCATGTGTCTGAAAAGGGGATGTGTTGTTTTTGTTGGGTTCTGGGACATAGATAGTCAAGGTTGTTACTTGTGTCAGTCACTATGTTTTTATTTGCTTATCTACAATTTCTAATAGAGGGGTATTACTTATCTCCTACCATTTAACTTATTTTGTCAGTTTTTGCTTTATGTATTTCAAGGCTAAGATGTTAGTTACATTCAAGATCATGATCATACCCACCACCTCTGTTAAGAAATAAAACATTAGAAATACATTTGCAGCCTCCTGTGTGCCTTCTACCTTCCCCTTATGTAAAACTGTTTATTAATCCCATGTACTTCTTTATACTTAGGAATAAAATCCCTAAATAATGTATAATACAATTATGTGTTTTAAAAGTCTAAAAGTGGCATCCAACTGTGTGTATTTTTTGGCAACTTTTTCTCTCAAAATTATATTTGCTAGATTAATCTGTGTTGGTATGTATAGCTCCAGGTCATTCATTTTAATGTCTGCATAGTATTACTTTGAGTGTATATATCACTCAATATTTGTTTATTGGTACTGCTGTGATGGAAATTTATTTCTATTTTTCACTACTAAAAATGGTGCTTCCTCAAGTGTTCTTTTAAACATTTGTGTTCATGGTAAACACCCCATTTGGGTTAAATTTTGGAGTAGAATTTCTGGTTTTATTTATTTTATTTATTGTGTAACTTTCAATTTAGTAGATGTTGTCAATATGAATTTTCAAGTGATTGTAACAGTTAATACTTCCATCAGCAGTGTGGAATTCTCATTCTTGTTCACCAGTAGTTAGTATTAGCAGACTTTTTAATATTTTTGAGTTTGTTAGGTGTGAAATGGCATCCCATTGTAGTTTTAATTTGCATTGTCCTGAGAACAGGTGAGATTGTGTGTCTGTTTATATGTTTATAAAAAGTCATTTGGAGTTCTTCTTCCATGAATGTACTAACCATTTGCCCATTTTTCTATTTGTTGCTTTTCTCATTTCTTTCTAGTACTTGTTTATCCTGGATGCTAATCTTTTGTACTTCCTATGTTTTGCAAATGTCTTCTCCATGTGCGTGGCTTATCACTTTCTAGGGGCATCTTTTAACATACATAGTTTTGGTAATTTTAGTGCAACTGAATTTAAAACATGTTTTCCTTTTTTTAAAAAAAGTCTTGCTTAAGAAATCTTTTTGAATTTCAATGTCATAAAGATACTCTGTTCTTCCAAAGTGTTTTCTGTCATGCTTTTCACATTTAGATTTTCAATCCACTGGAATTGATTCTTATGTATGGTTTAAAAGATAAATATTTTTCTTAAATTTGGATTTAGAAATAGTCTATCCTTCCCTCACAAATTTCAGTACACCCACAGTTCTCACATTTAGTTTCCATATGTGCATGTCTCTATTTACATACTTTCTTTTCTGTACTGTTTTATGGTCTACCTTGTTATATATTAATCAGGGCCAGAGTTTCTTAATTGCAATTCTTTCTTATTATCCTTTTTTTTGTTTCATGCTGCATTTTTAGTTAATTATTTAGTATTATCTTTTATTCACAAATTCTTGACACTGCTGGGGTTTATCCAGCTCTTAAACTTTTCAATGACTATATTTTACATTTCTGTTATTTCTAAATTTGTAGTTACCTATTGTTACTTCTTTTTATATTTTTTTTCTTACTATGCTATTATTGTTTATAATGGTTGTTATCCTTTCATCTTGGTAAGGATTTTAAACATTACTAAAATATTTTAAATGTTTAACATTTAAAATTTGTATAATTTTCCCTTCAAATTGTTGATTTTGTTGCCTGTCTTGATATTTAGGGTTTCTTCATATGTGTTGGAAGTTTCGTTTGAAGCCTCATGGTATATAGGATGCTTTTCTAAAAGGAAGTTTTCCCTTCCCCTTTACACTTGTCTGTTTTACACGTGGCTCACCTGGTCCTTACAAGACTCCTGGACCAGAAGTTGGTCCAACAATGGTGTTTTGGGGTTCCCAGCCCAAGGTTGTGATAGGGACTTGAAGCTCTAGTCACTGGGGACAGGGATGGACAGGGCTTGGAGTCTGGTCTCAATCCCTGCCTATAGCCTCCCGTTTAAGCCCCCAGGCAGCAGTTGACAGCAACTACTTCTAGGTTCCTTTTACCATCCAGGAACCCCACCTGGTCCCTTTTTCTAAGCAGCAAGCCTAGCCTAGCGCTGTGTTCCTGCTCCACAGAGGGCCCTGTTAGCCCTGCTGCTCTGCAGTCACCTAACTCCAGGCCATCCTGCCCGCCTCTGGAACTGGGGCTCAGCAGACCCAGAACTTCAGGCCCAGAGCACCACTTTGCTGCTCTAGTCCATTTCTTGTTTCTCCAAGATGTTATACTGTTTTAGTACTCACCTGTGACTCTTAACTTTCTTGCTTTTTACTTTAGAATGTCATTGCTATGCAGGTTAAGGAGGGAACTAAAAAATGTGAACCTATAACAACTGAAGTCTGTTGGGTCACAACTTCTTTGGAAACCTGGTTGGAAATGCCCCTTACTTGTTCTAATTTTTCTCATATAGCTACCATAGCCATACTAGTCCATCTTTCATAGCAAAGAAAAAATGTTCATTTCACAGCTTTGGCCCATCCTCCTCCTCCCTGCCGCCCCCCCCCCGCCCCCGCCTCCAAATCTTTAAGGCATTATTACTGTGCCACTTGGTAGCAAGTTTCAAGTTTCAATATGAACTATAATGACTGCCACCTAGTGGCAGGCATTGGGTACTTTCAGTTGCAGCCTAAATTTTATACTGACAGGTTGTGTGCCTCTGTAGATTTGTTTTGTAGCTTTCAAAACTACAAAGATAGATTTAAAATGGATAACCAACAAGGACCTACTGTATAACACAGGGAACTCTGCTCAATGTTATGTGGCAGCCTGGATGGGAAGGGAGTTTGGGGGAGAATGGATACATGTATACTTTGCTGTGCACCCAAAACTATCCCAACATTGTTAATTGGCTATACTCCAATATAAAATAAAAAGTTCAAAAAAAGAATGTATATATGTGTAACTGAATAAAAAAATAATAAAAAAATAAAACTACAAAGATAGAAAGGGAGAAATAAAGTTTACTGAACTTGTATTCCTGGAGTTCAAAATGGCTTAGTATCTCTGTTTTAACAGAACAGAAAATAAGGGGAAGAGAAGAGGACAAAGTGAAAAGGCAGGTTATCCAAGTGTTGGCGTCTAGAATTTGATTTAATGACTGGTTTCCCCCATGGCGAGCTGTCCATTAAATGCTGCCGGGTCCTGAATACCTACCTTGGGAACCCAGGTAAATGTCAAAGAAACATAGCCATGAATTCGCTGACCTTTGTACATATTTTACATCATCACCCAAAGACAAAGAGACTCAAATTGTTCTGAGCTCATTTTATGAGTATTAAAGGGTATAAATGTGTTGTGTTTTTCCCCCTCCATTTATCTTCTCCCCCAAGCCCTGTTCTGTCTGTATGGGTTGGGGAGACTCCGTTCCAGTTATTTAAAGCTTCCAAAATGGTATGAGCCTCTAAATAGTAAACTTGGCTGGAAGCAACATATGTGTTTATCAGCTATTGCTGCAATAATGCTGTGTGACAAACCATGCTAAGATCCAGTAGTTTTCAATAATAGGGATTTATTTGCATGGGTATAAAGGTCCAGTGTGGTTCAGCTAAGCTAGACTGGGCTCTTTAAGGCTGTGCATAGACTGGGCTTGGCTGCCGACTCTGGCAAGGGTTTAGGTCTGCACAGCTCTCTCTCTGGGACCCAGGCTGAGTCAGTAGTAGCTGCCTAGGGTATGTCCTTCTCTTGTGAAATAGCAGGAGTGCTTCTCTTGTGAAATAGCAGGAGTGCAGGAAGCAAGCCAGACTGTGTGCAAGCAAATGTAAATGCTCCTTACATTGTGTCATTTCATATTCTGCTTGCCAAAGCCAAAAGCCATAGGAAGTATTCTATTACATCCCAAGCAGAAAGGGGAGGTGGAAGTGGATGCATATTTGCGAATGGTGCCCTAATTTTCCACACCTACATATAAAATAATTGAATGAACTCAGATGAAGTCGTTTAAGAAAATAAAGTCTCAATGCACGAATACCGAAGTTATAAGTGCCAGAAGCTTCTTAGACATTTCAAAGATGTACGCCTTGAGAAGCTTTTTAAGGCTAGAAGTGTGTGCCATTTACTTTCTCATACCCAGTGCTTAGTTCAGTGCCGGGCTTATAGAGATACTAAACACATGGATGAAAGAGCTACCAAGCAAACTGGTGGCCTTGAAGAAGTGGGATTTTCTCCCATCTTTTAATATTGGCATTTTTATATTTCTGCCTGAAAACATCCTAAATGTTCTTGAACAAGGAGAGATATTGAAATATGATAATTCCTAAGTTCATGGGATTTTTCCCTTCTAGTGTCAAATCTTGTATTTTTCTGATATGGGAACTAGTCATCTCCCTTCTATACGTATATAGAACAACGTAGTACGTAGATCCATTGATTTACGTAACTTCTACATGGCCTCATCCTTTTGGAAGAGGCAGGATGGACCTTCTGCCCAAAATTTGATTCAGATGCCAAAATTGACTATCCTCTCTCTCTCTCTCTCTCTCTCTCTCTCTCTCTCTCTCTCTCTCTCAATCTCTCAATCTCTCAATCTCTCAATCTCTCTCTCACACACACACACACACACACACACACACACGGAAGGTTTATCTCTAGCATAATGAGACTTCAGAGGAGAGCAGGGCAGGCCTCTCAAGCTAGCTGGAAGATGCCTTGAGAGAGGAAGGGTAGGAGAGTGGCGTGGGGTTTTATGGTGTTCACGGGGCGGAGACGGTTAGGGCTGGGCTGAGGATTCTGCTTGCGGGCAGTGGCTTGTGTGTTCGAATTTCTTGCTAGTGTCAAAGGCTTTCTAATCAGATTGCCCAGATGTGGGACACAGGGGAAAAGGTAGAGGTGAAGCTTAAGAAGCTGTCAGCAAAGATCAGAAAATGAAGTTAGACTCCTCATTAAACGTTTCCCAGCACGTGTGTGATTGTTGAAGGCCCGCTGATAGCAGGTGCTGTATTGACATTGTATTGTTGTGCGGACTGGCTGGCAGCTGCTGACTTTGATTTCATCCCACTTTGTTCTCTTGGTTTCTGCTGTTTCTGATGGGTACCAAGACAGCCATCCCTTTTCCAGATGGTACAGTTACTGTGAAGTGTGTTGTTGATGGGCATCCAGTGAGGAAACTGATGTGGAGAAGCTACTGTGCACCCAGACCAACCGCCTACTTTGCTTATTAAATATGAGAGCTCACATTTGACTTTATTCTTAGATATTGGAGCAAGTGGTCTGTGATGACTTTGCCTTCCATGACCAGCGCCGTTTTCGTTAACGTTAGAGATGGTTGGAGGAAGTTCCTGCATTCATTCATGGATGAGTTTGTTTGCCTGTTTATTCATCTGTCAGTAACTGGCATGTTTTCCGAAATGTCGTTTATTATGTACCAGTGTTAGTGACCAGGGGTCTTGGCCTCCTTTATCAATAGAAATTGATCAGAGGCCAGATGAGAAACTCAGGCAAGGCTTTACTGGGACTTCTGCTGCAGCATGAGGGAGGGAAAACAAGTAACAGATTCCCTTGCTCCCTGAGGGAGGATGAGCTTGGCCCTTAAATGGGGTGAGAGTAGGGGTGGATTGGTGGGTCAGGCTGGAGGAGTGGCCCTGGTGGTCTACCCACCCCCTTGGTGGTGCTGTGTGCAGGGTGCATGCGCAATACCCTGCTTTTGCTCCCGACTCCTTAGAAGTGGCCACTGGCTTTTTGGTCTTTTGCTATCTTGTTCATAATTTGCCCCAACTGTGCATGTATGCAGTTATTTTTAGTCACTTATAGTTTCTTTGTATTCTGTTGCTTGAGGAGACGTTTGTCCAGGTACAAGCACTGCAGCAAAGGGTCCCACGTCTCAGCCTGTCTCACCAGCTCCTTAATTTGGGGCATATACTTACACTACTTTTATTATTTTTTAATTTCTTCTTTAAACCAACTGATTTTTTTGCTTTGTTTTTACTTAAATAAAATTAACCTTATCTTAAAGCAGTGATTCTCAAACTTTAGCGTGCCTCATCACTTGGAGGGCTCGTTAAAGCATCTTTCAAGTTTCTTAATGAGTAGATCTGGGGTAGGCCTAAGAATTAGCATCTCTAAGAAGTTCCAGGTGATGCTGATGCTGCTAGTCCAGGGACTAAGCTCTATCTTATAACAGTGTCTTATCAACACTGTCTTATAGCAGTAATACTCATGATAGCTTGAGTTTTATGTGCTAGTTTGACTTTTTTCTAATGCACATAAAATAAATATTCAGCTGTTAAAGTCCAGCTGTCTATTACCAAAAAAAAAATGACCTCACTAGTGTGCATGCAAAACTTTGGAAACACTGAGTAGTCTCCAAATATAATTCAGAGGAAGCGTCCTTTAAAACTGAAGGTACGTACTTGAACGTGTTTCTGAACAATATAAGGCAGTGGGTGAAGCTGATGTGAGACACACACAGTGCACACGTTAGAGTCCGTGGGCAGGAATAGAGCTGCGGTTTTCATTTTGGGGGGAAATCAGAAATTCTCTAATTCCCCAGCTGTGTGCATAATCTAGTTTTGCCAGTGTCATGTGTGTATGGTAGGGAGGGACTGGGATATATAGGATGTGTGTGTAAAGAGAGAGTATAAATGAAAACCAGATTTAACCACAAACTGGTGACTACAGGCCTGGAAGTCTCCATGGAGAAGATGGACAAATAATAGTCACATAACTTGCTGGAACCATCCATCATGACTCACACTGTTCATGTTGACCTCAGACTTATCAAACCTCCCTGTGATTAAAAATACCCCATGCCCCTTGTAAAGAGTTAGGGAAAAATTTCCCAGTTTACAAGTGATTCTACTAATTGGATAAAGCCAACAACCTTTAAAGTTCTTAGGCATTTTGAGTTTTGTTTATACCTGATGATGCTTACCCAACCATAAGAACAGCAGTAACTCACAAGTAAACGAAACAAGCAAGCAAAAACTCTGTGGAGGCAGTAGCACAGGTTCTTTGGGCTTGAATGACATCATTGATACTGACTCGTATGTGGTTTGGGGGGGAAGTTGTTCAACCTGTGCACCTCAGTCTCCCCGTCTGTAAAATGGGCCTTGATATAAGATCCACCTTGTGTGATGTGAAAATGGCATGAGTTAACCTCTGTAAAGTGCTTACAACAGTTCCTGAGAAACAGCACTCAGTAACGTTATCTATACTCTTATGTAATTAAGAGAAGCTCATTCAGTCAGTGATAAACTGCAGCAGTGGTTCCCACATGCCCCCACGTTAGACAGATCATCTTTAACTTTGCCCTTGGTGAGGTGGAGAACACAACCCTGTAATGGTATCTGGCAGAAAGGACATTTTGTTGTTGTGAGCTGATCAAAAACAAAGGTTTGTACAACAAAAAGGGTCACTACCAATTAGATCAAGTACCTGACTAGAAAAAACTATATGTTTGTGGAGGGAAGTTCTTACTTATTTTCCTCCAAAATGTTGAATCCTGTCAGTCAGGATCCCTTTTCCTTTTTCTGTCTTTCCATATTATATAGTATTTTCTTAAAAGACATTCTTCAGACTTCTTTTTTGTGGGCTAGATTATCTGAATCCACTTGTTAGTTTCCATTGGGGCTAATGAGGCTTCAAAGAAGTCTGCCTTTTTCAAGCCCTGATAGTCCAAATCTCTATTCCTCCTTTTCACACATTCATAGAATCCCCAAACTACTGAATTTCAGGGTTGAGTTCTCTCTCTCTCTCTCTCTCTCTCTCTCTCTCTCTTTTTTTTGGCCATGCAACATGATATGTGGTATCTTAGTTCCCTGACCAGGGATTGAACCCGTGGCCCCTACCATGGCAGCACGGAGTCCTAACCACTGGACTGCAAGGGAATTCCCAAGTTCTCTTTTTAAGAAACAAAAACATCCTTCGTGTTGAGTGGAGACCTCTGCCTCCCCATCTTCACCCCCAAGAGACAGGGAGGATTTGCCTTGGTCCACTCCAAGGCATTTGCAAACCCAAAAAATGTGGAGGGAGGAGGGGACGGCCACGAACAAGACACAACTGAAAACTACCAACCAACTATGATTCGTTATTCTGTAACCTTTATATTCTCTTACCATTCTCTTATGAACCCTCAAAGTGAGCATTCCACTAGTGAGGGTGTTAACTTCCTCCTTCTGCGTGCTGCCCAGAGATTGTATTTTGTCATCCTTGTCAAGAATGGAGGTGTGTTTTCTTGCCACCGGTCACACAGGGACTGTTGGCACAAATACTTGTTTGAGGAGGAGATGAATCAGGATTTCCTGGGTGTTAGCTTTGCAGTGATCTTCATCAGTCTGTTGATTAGTCATAACTGTATCCGTCACACGCTTACAGGTACAATTTACACAAAATGAATCATTTCCAAATATATTCTATGTGATTTCTGTTTAGGCTGTAGACGTTATTCCCGAGGGGCATCAGTTTTGCAGGAAGGTTGGTTTAGCTAGGCCTCCTTTGTTTACTTTGTAGAGACTTGGAATTGATTAAGGTTTAAATATTGATCATCATATAGGTTAGAACTCAATATGTTTACAAGACGCACACTTACTAAATTGTTTTATTCTTATTTGATCCATCTAGAGACTCTCTTATGCCTATATGATATTCTTTATATGATATATGAGAAAATTATTATAACCAGGGTGACCTTTTTTTCTTATCTTTTTATCTTAGGTATACATAAAGAAAATGGTACAGAAGGCCTAGAGGTTAAAGGATAGTTTCTCAGTGAACACGCTTGTTCCATCATAGCCCAACTCAACTCCTCCTCTCCTGGATGCCACCATTATCCTGACTTTTGTTAATAGTATTTGCTTTCCTTGTATAGTTTTTTCATTTGTGTACCTAGGACTAGGATTGTTGGGTAAGGAGGTATGAATATCTTCAATTTTATTAGAAAATGTCAAACATTTTCCATAGTGATTGTACCACTTTGCACTCCTGCCACAAGGGTATCAGAGTTTCCATTGTTCCACATCTTCACCAGCAGTCAGTTTTGTCCAGCTTGATTCCTGATTACTATTGAGAATGAGCACCATTCAATTCATCTGTTACTTGTATGTCCTCTTTTTAGAGTGTCTATTGACATTTTTGTCTATTTTTCATTTTCCATAGTTTTTTAGGAGCTATTTACATATATTTATATTAGATCTTTATTTGTTCCCAGTATATTCTCCCACTCCATGGCTTGTCTTTTCTCTCTCTTTATGGCATATTTTGATGGAAAGACGTTCTTAATTTTAATATAGTCGTTTATTAGTTTTTTTTTCCTTTATATGTGATGCTTTTTTGAATCCTAAATTCCTTCCTGCCCTGAAGCTATAAACATATTATGCTATGTTATCTTATAAAATACTTACAGTTCCATTTTTTACAGTTTAGCTCATTACATGGTATAAAGTTGGGATCCAGTTTTCATGTGAATATCCACTTTTTCCAGCCAATAGTTATTGAAAAGACTACTCTTACTCTAAAGAAAGATCTTTTGTGCTGCTTCTGTCATATCTAGTGACCATAAATTTATGTTATATTTCTGGGCTCTCTAGTCTATTTGTCTGTCTCTTATTCCTCTTTTAGTACCACACCACCTTAATTAGGTTGTGATATGGAAAGGTAATTCTTTTTAGATGGTAAGGCAAGTTGTCTTACTTTGATATTTACTTGGAGTTTCTTGGCCCATACTGGCTTTTTGCACGTTTGTGCTTCAATAAGCATTTTAGAATGAGCTCCTTAAGTTTGAACAAAACAAAAACCCTTAGAAATGTTGAATGGGATTGCATTGGATCTGTAGATCAATTTGGAAAAAATAAACATCTTTACAATATTGAGTTATCAAAAACATGGCTTGCTCACTTTCTGTGTCTTTCTTGGTAATATATTTCAATATAGTGTTTCTGTTTTCTCATATGAAGTCTTACATATTTTTGGTAAAGTTCTAAGTACTTTATGCTTTTAGAGGTACTGTGTCAAGTGTTCTTTGTTAAACTGTTGCTAATATCAGGATTGTTGTATACTGATTTAATATCCAGCAACTCTACTAAACTCACCTATTAATTCTAACATTTTATCTGCAGAATCTTTTGGAATTTTCTAAATACACAATCATAGTGAATAATGGCTTTATTTTTTCCTTTATTATATATAAAAATATGTGTGTATGCACATGTGTTTCTCTTTTTTTTCTTGTCCTACTGCATCTGCTAGTGCCCTTAGGAAAACAATGAATAGAAGTGGTAGTAACAGGTATTCTTGTGTTATGCTGAATCTCTTAGGGAAAACATTGAAAAGTTAAATACTTGGAATATTTTAAAATTAACATACTATATAGAGTTAACTTTTTTCTTTTTGGTATGAAAATTCTGATTCCGAGTTTTAACCCAATGTATAGATTCATGTAACCACCACCATAATCAGGACGGAGAATAGTTACATCACCTTCAAAATTCCTTTGTATGCTGCCCCTTTGTAGTCAAACCTTCCCCCCATCTCTAACTTCTGGCCACTGCCTCTCTGATCTGTTCTTCATCCCTATGGTTTTGCCTTTTCCAGAATGTTATATAAATGAAATTAAACAATAGTTAACCTTCTGAGACTGACTTCCTTCACTCTGCATAATGCCTTTGATATTCATCTTTGTTGATGTATCAATAGTTCATTCCTTATTATTGCTGAGGAGTATTGCATTCTATGGATATACCACAGTTTATTTATACATTCACCCATTGAATTATGCATGATTTTAGCTCTGCAGCTTATTCAGCTTCTTTGGATAAGCTGCTTCTCCATGCATCAGTTTCTTCATCTGTAATGGGGATAATGTACCTACATCGTAGGGTTATTGTGGGGACAAAATGAGTTAATATATATGAAATACTTAGATAAGCCCTGATATATAGTAAGTGCTCAGTAAATGCAATCCATCATTATTGTCCCCAATATTAGTAAAGATTTTGAGGTAGAAAACAAGGAATAGCAAGAAAGCCAATGAGCCTGGCATGTAATGAGAGGGGAGGGTGGCATGTAGAAGGTATGCAGGTGTAAGGTCATGAAAGGCCTTATGGACTGC
Source organism: Mesoplodon bidens (assembly GCF_964165515.1). Classification (NCBI taxonomy): domain Eukaryota; kingdom Metazoa; phylum Chordata; class Mammalia; order Artiodactyla; family Ziphiidae; genus Mesoplodon; species Mesoplodon bidens. Next base: position 100,960,369 of record NC_138178.1, on the reverse strand, counting down.
CACAGGGAGTTTTGATTTTACTCCAAGTGGAAAGCCAGGAATGAGACATGGTCCAATTCATGCCTTTAATAGATCATTCAGGCTTTGGTGAGGAGAATGAGTTAATGGTGGTGGTGGGAATGAAAGCATATTACCGCGGTGGTCCAGGGAAAAGATGGTGGTGGTTTGGACCATAGTGGTGGTTGTGGGGTTGGTGAGAAGTGGTTTGATTGAAGGTAGGGTTTGGATGTAGAGCCCACAGAACTTGCTGAGGGGTCATAGTTCAGTGGAACACATTTCCTATCAGAGTAGTGGTGTGGTTAGTCATAGTTATCAACAGCAACACTCCTCTCTCTCTCACAGCTTTCCCAGAGATTTTCCTCATCCACTTTTTTAAAAAAAATTTATTGGAATATAGTTGATTTACAGGGTTGTGTTTCTGCTGTACAGCAAAGTGAATCAGTTATACATATACATATATCCACTCTTTTTTAGATTCTTTTCCCATATAGGCCATTACAGAGTATTGAGACAAGTTCTCTGTGCTATGCAGTAGGTTCTTATTAGTTATCTATTTTATATATAGTAGTGTGTCATCGGCTTTTGAATTGAAAGCTAAACTTTCATGCCTGAATTCCTGGAATCCATCTGAAGAAATAGCATGCCTTTTCATACATTTTTAAATGACATCTAAATGACTTCTTTCTTACTCATAATCACAGCCCCAAACACATTTGTGTTTAAAAAAAAAAAAAAAGGCGACTTATCCCACAGCAACTTTTTCTTCTAGCATTTTGATTTGTGGTTCTCTGCAGCCTGTATAGTGCTGTGACCGACCCCACATTCTTAGTTGTCCTGCTGGAAATAAAGTCGTCCCGGGTGCTTCATGCTTTGCCAGCGGGATGGTAGTTTTAGTGGTTGGCAGAAGTTCCTGTGTACACTTAGGACTTATTGTTGGAATAAACATTATTAGACTCAGACGAAAATTGGACCAGAAATTTATTTTTGTCCTCCTTTCAACCTCAACTCACCCTAGAGTCTCTCATCCACGTGACAAATGGTCTTGACTTTCTGAAGTGATCTAAAGATTAAAATCAGCCCTGGGTGCTTGCTTATTCAAATGGAGATTTCTTTCTTTTTTTTTTTTTTTTTTTGGAAACAGTTAAAAATAGAGTTCTGTAATCTCACGTAGAGAAGTTTTCTTTTATTTCCTCTGTGTCTGCTCTTAACATGACTGTATTTGTTCTTTGTGGGGCTTTAACTCCTCCTTAAAGACAAACACGGGGCCCTGTCTTTATTTGGAACACTTATTATGTCTTTTTTTTTCTTAACCCTATCCGATCTGCTTAATTTGGGACGTCTCATAATTCAGGATTTGCTAAATCGGAGTAAATCTCCCTTCTATTCTGAGCTTCTTGCTCTGTTTTGCCCCCGTTTTCATCATCTCTTATCAGGTTAATGTCAAACTATGGTATTTATTTACTCAGTTGACTTGTAGGAGGGCCTCTGGAATCTTGGAAATATTCACTTGAATTTTGTGCATAATTTTATGCTTCTTTGTAATTGGCTTCTTTTGTGATCTTACAGAATACCAAGCTGCTATTTTACACTTGAAGAGGGAGCACAAAGAAGAAATTGAAAACCTGCAGGTATATCTCTTTGATTCTACTGAACTGGTTATTTGAGACTGATACTCGGTTTTCTCATGTGCTGAAGTAAATACTCTGCTTTTGTTGACATATTTACCTAGACAGCATCTGCACCTTGCACCTGCCACTGGGCCTTGAGTTTATCCTGGGGATGAAAGCCTTGAACTCCATTTTTAATAGAATTCAATTCCTATTTAAAAAAAAAAAATACCACAAATGCATTTGGGAAAAGGATTTGATTGGAGAAAGTGATGGTTTTATTTGGAAAGCAGGCAAGAAGATAAGAGTATTTAGACTTTTACTGTTTATAAGAAGGCTTTGAAAAATTGTTTCCTGCGCACAATGCGAATTAGTTTGTTGGGCATCCTCCCAGCCATGTGTTCATATCTGTCTGTCACTTAGCGTATGTCTGCAATGTGATGTCAAGCAGATTAAAGCACTTAAGGAAGTGGCCCTAGTAGGAGGAAGAGTTGTGCTGGGCCAGCCATTCCATATCCCCAGGGAATGCTTGGAAGTTGCTGACTTGATCTCCTTTGTGAATCCCAGAAAGTCTGAGGGATCATTTCCTTTGTCCCACTCATTATCATTCCCTATGTTTGGTATTTGCTTGCTGTGCCTGTAACAGGAAGTTTCAGAGTCTTAATTTCACATAACTAAATATTGAATCAGGTTCGGATTCTAGTTTACTGATGGCTGAGGTTGACCCCATATCTCAGGAGAGAATATTAGCGAAATTCAAATCAAACCTGGTAGTTGTATAGTGCTTAACTCATTACATGCTAAGTCAGTGAGTGTGTGGATCAAATATTCTTCTTTCCATTAAGTGATAATATCCTTTTTAAAATAACTGTGATGGTGTACTGGATTGTATGTGAAGTCACTGCAGGTAGCAAAAAGATCATTAAATAAGTCATATGGGGTATGAATACAGGCCACTCCTCTCCAGCTTGGTTTGAGTAGTTTGGAGGAGAGAATGAGTCCATTTCACAAAGAAACAAAAAAGTGGAAAAGTACCTCTGACTCCTAGGGGACAAAGAGAGGGGGAGGCCCCTATCTCCTTTGTTGCCAAACGTTCTACAGAGACCTTGCTTTTTTCCTTTGTTCTGGTGTGCAAAAGATTCTCAGCTGTCTCAGAGAAGCTGAAGTAGGGATTTATTTAAGAGGCAGATTGCTAAAGAGGGTGGTACAGAAGTGATTCTGTGAGAAGTTTTTTTAACAGCTCAGCTATAAGAGTTAACAGTACCTTCCTCAAGTTGTAGACCAGCCCTGGGAGGACTTTGACAGCTAAATAATATTCACAGGAACCCCAGGTACTTAAAATCTCCGGGCTCTTCCTTTTTGCTGGGCATTTTTCTAGGCATGTTCTGTGCATTATTTCATGTCTTTTCATCTCCACAAAAGTCCCATGATCTCACATCTCAAACTAGGAGAAGGTTGGAGAAGGGGAAGAGAAGAGTAAATGGAAGGGGGAAGAAGTATTGGGATCATGATCTCCACTTAAAATAAAGGTTAGACCAAGATATGATTGATAGTAGTAAACGTTAAAAAATGTTCCTAATTATACCTTCAGTTTTAAGTATCTCTGAAATAATTATGTTCTTGTAATGCTGTTAGTAAACTAAAAAAAAAAAAGTCCCATATTGATGACTTATACCAAGTTGCTGAAACCCTGTGGAAATGGCACGCTATTGCCATCAGCGTACAGATGGGGCAGTGTACCCCATCTGTATGCTGAACTGTAGTTGGAAACTAGTCCAGCAGTCTGACAGCTCTCGATAGGAAGCTGGCAACTCTTATTCCTCATCTGACCTAGAGAAGTGTCTTGTTGGCAAACAGAGAATTTTAAAGATTCAATTAGGAATAGTTTCAATATGGAGAGATTTCTAGCTGCTTCTAAAAAAAAAATGGGAAAAGCTGGCAGTGTTGGGCTTATTTTCCTGTATGGCTTTAACCTGCTGGGGTTAAGGGGCAGACGTCACTTCAACGAGGACACGTGTTCTCTGGTTTGCCACTGTCCCATTGTGGGTCGTTTTCCCTGCCTGGCTCCATTATGCTGTCATGAACCTCTGTTCTCTGGGAGATGTAGAAAATAACTAGGTGGGTAGCAACACCAACCAGTCAGAACAGACACAAATTTGTAAAACAACAACCCAGCCTGGCTGTTCTCTTGGGGTACTTGCTGAATAATAGCATCTCCGCCTGTTTTATTTCACAAAGTAACAAAGTCACATCTCCTGTCACAGGACTGGTTAAAGATAATTGATGAGCAGCTGTTTCCTTACTCATTTCTTTATATGGATTTCCACTTGCAGCCTTCATTGCCTGTTAGATTTTCTTTCTCCACTTAACAGGTCACGGAGAAGTCAGACGTGTTTCAGGACTTCTTCAAAATGCCTTTCTAGAATAAGTAAGATTCCATGCTTAAAGGATACAAGAAAAGTGATCCATTCTATCACCATATACAAGATTTGATATGTATGACATTTAGTCTTTTGAGACTGTTTTCATAGACTTTAAAGAAACAGCATGGTTCAACAGAGAACCTAAACTCAGTTTGCTATTCTGTTTTAGACCATAGATTTGTAGGGAAGTCATTTAATTGTTCAATTCCCCTATCTGGAAAATAGAATCCTTATCACTTTAAGTGATTTGATTGGAAGTTGAAACTTTCAGCCCAGAGTCCCAAGGCTTGTAAGTGGGGAGTCTGGAGTTTTAATCTCATGCATGCTCTGTAGCCCATATTTGTGGAAGGCTGCACTCTAGAAAGGGCTTGGTCCTGGGACCAGCTTTTCAAAACGTGTAGCAACTTAGATACATAGTCTCCCTGTAGTTCAAAAGCAAGAAATTATTGATGACTTGAATGAATCCATTTCCAAATTCCATCAATTTATATATACCTTCAACTCAAAGCACTTGGCTGACTTTTCTACTGAAAGCTCCAGCAGGAGAGTGGTGGCAGGTCAGACATTTTCCATGGCTTGACTATTTCATGTCATTTATGATTATAACCAGCAAAATTCTTAAATTTTCCTCAATATGCCCTTTACTTAGCAAACTCTGCCTTAGAGAGTATATGATCACTTCATGATATCCAGTATCATCTAGTTCAGTTTTCAGTTTTGAGTAGTTCTGCGTTACTGATTTTATTTTTGAAAAAGTGGCACCTTACATTTACAGATACTTATTTGAGAAATTTTTGCTTGTGGTAGCCATTGCATAACAAGTTCATGGCCATTGGGTAGAAACATAGTTCACACCTGTCCTTTTAAGGCATGTGATAAAACTAATTCTACCACGGCATAAATGAAGAGTTTTTCCTTCAGGATTGTCTAGGAGCAAGGTTTGACAGTCACTATCACAGCTCTTGTGGAAAATCTTTCTCTACATGGTTGATCTTTGTCTTATCATAGTCAGAGAACCAGGTGTGATACTATTTTATGCGTGATGAGAGTATGAAAGAACTCAGGTTTTCGAGTCAGGATTCAGTTCAACTCCTTGCACTGTGACATTAGAAAATTAATCAACGTCTCTGGAACTTTTCTCAGTTTCAGCATTTGCAATAATAATCATATTAATGCACAAATAACAGATGTTGGCAAGGATGTGGAGAAAATGGAACCCTCCTACACTGTTGGTGGGAATGTAAATTGGTGCAGCCACTGTGGAAAACAGTATGGAGGTTTCTCAAAAAACTAAAACCAGAACTGCCATATGACCCAGCAGTTCCGCTCCTGGGTGTATATCTGAAAAAAACGAAAACACTAATGCAAAAATACATGCACCCCCCCACTGTACATAGCAGCATTGTTTACAGTTACCAAGATATGGAAGCAACCTAACTGTCCATCAACAGATGAATGGATAAAGATGATGTGATATACACACACACACACACACACACACACACACACACACACACGCACATATACATACAGTGGAATACTACTCAGCCATAGAAAAGAATGAAATTTGGCCATTTGCAACAACATGGATGGACTTAGAGGGTGTTATCCTAAGTGAAATAAGTCAGACAGAGAAAGACAATTACTGTATGATATCATTTATATGTGGAACCTAAAAAAATAAGACAAGCTAGTGAATCTAACAAAATAGACTCACAGATATAGAGAACAAACTAGTGGTTACTAGTGGGGAAAGGGAAGAGGGGAAGGGGCAAGATAGGGGTAAGGGATTAAGAGGTACAAACTATTATGTATAAAATAAATAAGCTAGTGGGAAGCAGCCACATAGCACAGGGAGGGAGATCAGCTCAGTGCTTTGTGACCACCTAGAGGGATGGGATAGGGAGGGTGGGAGGGAGACGCAAGAGGGAGGAGATATGGGGATATATGTATATGTATAGCTGATTCACTTTGTTATAAAGCAGAAATTAACACACCGTTGTAAAGCAATTATACTCCAATAAAGATGTTTAAAAAAAAAACAACAGATGCTCACTACACTGTAGAATGTAGTACTGATATTTAAGATAGATTAAACATTATTGAGTAAAAAAAATCAAGTTGTCTATTAGCGGTATGATTCCTATCATAAAAATTGTGTGTGTGTGCCAGTGTGGGCTCATAAATAGTGATTTGAAAATTTTATTTCCCATAATGTTTACAGTGGTTGCCAGGTTAGGATTTTTTTCTTTGTTAATTAGGCAGTTCTGAATTCCTTGAATTTTCAACATGCATATGTACTCGTTTTATAATTTAAAAAAACTCAATAAAGCAATATAATCTATATAAATAATTCAATTTTATATACTAAAAAAATATAAATAAATAAATAAGCTACAAGGGTATATAGTACAGCACAGGGAATATAACCAATATTTTACAATAACTATAAATGGAGTATAACCTTTAAAAATTGTGAATCACTGCGTTGTACATCTGTAACTTATAAAATATAGTATATCAACTATAGCTCAATTAAAAAAAATTTAAAAATTATGATAATTTGATGATGCCTCCCTTCTAGGATTGTTCAATATGACATATACCCGGTTACCAACACATGCTCAGTAAATACTATTTCTCATTCCTTTTGCCCTGCACAGGTCTCCTTGTAATTAGGCAGCTTGAGTTTAGAGTGTTCCTCAGGCTCTTTTGGTTGAGGACTTCCCTGGGACTTTGACTTATTCTTTGAGGGTGACTTTTCCATGATAATACAGCTGTTCTTCGGCGTCTGTGCTCTATATCAGGGGGTCTAAGCCGTGCTTTCCTAAAGCTCATTCTAATCAATGGTGAGCCTCTGAAATGCTCCTTGACAAAAGTATTTCATGGTCAAATAAATTTGAAAAATATCTTGTTCCCCTGTTAGAGCTTTACCATGAATAGAGAAGAATGGAGGGGGATGTGGGATGGAGGAACGTATAGCTTGTTTCTCACGTAATTCTTTTTTTCCTCCAAGTAACTGATGTTTCTGAACTGCTCTATGTTGATTCGTATAATCTTATCTCAATGTACAAGGCACATTCTGAGTTCAAGTGAAATCCTTTGAGTGGTCTCATCACCTTTTCATGCTATCAAGGCCCTGCTTATTAATCTGATTGTAGGCACCTGGGGGGAGCAGTTTTTTTATTTTTCTGTCTTTGAAAGAACCCAGCAAAGTGCTTGGCACATAGATGATACATAGATATTTCTTTGAAATATCTAACAACCTATGATTCAGAAACATTAGCACCTAAATGTAATCAAATCCTCACTGTGTGCCGACCTTTGTTCTATGCATTTGGTGGTTTTTTTTTTTAATTTTCAAGTCATTTGTTTTATTTCACTTACTCATTCTTATTAAATCTTTGTTTCATTGCCTCATGGTAAAAAATGTGGCCCAAACTAGTTCCACTTTTAGGGACGTTATTGTGGTTTTCTTTTTCTTTCTTTTTTTTTTTTTTTTAACATCTTTATTGGAGTATAATTGCTTTACAATGGTGTGTTAGTTTCTGCTTTATAACAAAGTGAATCAGTTATACATATACATATGTTCCCATATCTCTTCCCTCTTGCGTCTCCCTCCCTCCCACCCTCCCTATCCCACCCCTCCACACGGTCACAAAGCACCGAGCTGATCTCCCTGTGCTGTATGCATTTGGTGTTTGTATCATAAAGAGTAAATGTAGAAATATAAGCAAAGTAATAGATTTGTCCCCATTTTATAGATGACAAAACCTGAGGCTCCCAGAGACCATGAATTGTCAGAAGTCCTAGATTAGTAAGTGGGGGAACCTGAATTTGAATCCACCTAGATCTGTCTGACTTTGAAGCCGATGCTCTTTCTATTAATCAATGCAACATTAATGGAAAGAATGTTGGATCTAGAAACAGAAGGTCTGGACTGAGGTCTTACTTTGGGGACGAAGAACAATGTGAACTTCAGGCAGTTTTTTGGACTCAGTTTCCTAATTTATAAAATAAGGGATGGACCAGGCCATATACTAATAGTACCTTTGAATTTTTATTATTGGCCCAAGCATACTTTTTAAAAATTTTCAATTTGTCCACCACAGTGTCCTTTCAGCCTCAGGGTTATGTAACTCAGAGTCTCCAAAGCCCTGTTGTTTACACTCCCCTCCCCTGTTTTCCTTTTAGCTTCTTCCGGAGGTTCCCCTTTCTAACCTGGGTGTCTCTTCTCAGCTCTGCTTGCTTCCGTGGGACACTGTTCGGGTGTTCAGTGACACTCTGCCCTCAAGTGTCCCAGTGCTGATTAGGAAGCCTGAGTCAGTGAGGGGATGCAGCTCTCAGAATGGTAAATGCAGCTTCTTTAGGAGGGCCAATTCTTCTTTCTGACAGGAGAAAAGCGTGAGGCATATGGGTAGGACTTCTTTGGCTCTTGACTTCCTCCATTTTGAAAGTTGAAAAAAAAACAATGCATGCCTCACATCTGGCTTTTGAGGAGATTGGATAATATAAGAATATTGTTTTTGACCAGCACTTTTGGCAGTTTGGAAGTAAGTGCCATGGAAATGACACATTGTTTTATCTGTTTTTAACTAATGTTCTTTGGGTTGTGGGACAGAAGAAAAAGAACTAGCCAACAGTCACATTTCCTTTACGGGAACCTTTTCTATTTACCCCATTCATCACAGGCACAGTCCTTCACTAAGGGGAAACTTGACTGAGCAATGGCCTCTGGCAGGCCCCTGCTCATTGTGCAACACAGGCACATTTCTAATCTGGTAACTCCTACTGTGAAATGATCCAGGGATGGGCGCCAAACTAGAAATTAACTTGCATCTACCTCGTGGTCCCCCAGAGAACCAAATGATATGTTGGCCTCCACTAAGAGGAACTTGTAGACTTCCTTACTTTTCTCTCTCCAACCCACCCCACTGGTCCATTTCTAATAGTAAACACACTGCTGTTGAAACAAAATTGAGTACAAACTTGAGCCGATACAGCTAAATTTATAAAGACACGTACATCCTGAGCCTTTCCCATCTGTTATGTTCTTTGTTATCAACACAACACATTTAAATCTATTAATTTATGGAGAATACTTTGAGGGAAGGGGAGTAATTTGTAGATTGATAAACAAAACTTTTGCAAATATGAAATATGATGATTTCATTAAACCATTATGGTATTCCCCTAAGTGCTGATATTTCATTACTGAGATGCCAGGAAAGAAGATAAAGTGTTGGGAAATATTTTAATTTATTGTTTCATTGTGTATATACAGTACAATGCTAGGAGTTTAGTAGATTTGCTGGTTTGCTGGTGTTGAGATGCTTCTTGGGCCTTGGCTACCTAGAAGCTTGCAGGTATATTTGGAGTTGAACTTTGATGGAAAACACAAAGCAATTAATTCCCTAGCTGACTTAGCCCAGGAGCCCTTTGTCTCAGCCTTCAAGATGCTGTCTTGCCCCATATAACTCCATTATTTTTTCAAGCTGCATTTGCTGATAGAGGGAAACTGGTTGTAGAATGAAGAGTGTGTGCTTTACTTTCATTTGTATCATTGAGGCTGATGCTGGCTTTGTTTACCTCCTTCAGAGGCCATGGACTCCAAACATCCCCACTGAGTCTTCTTTTTTTTAAAATTGAAGTATAGTCGATTTACCATGTTGTGCCAATCTCTGCTGTACAGCAAAGTGACTCAGTTTTACACATACACACACACACACACAGAGACACACACATTCTTTTTTTAAATATTCTTTTTCATTATGGTGTATCCCAGGAGATTGAATATAGTTCCCTGTGCTATACAGTAAGACCTTGTTGTTTATCCATTCTAAATGTAATATTTAGTTTGCAACCCCAAATTCCCAGTCCATCCCTCTCCCACCCACCTCCCCCTTGGCAAGCACAAGTCTGATCTCTATGTCTGTGAGTTGAGTCTGTTTCTGTTTTGTAGATAGGTTCATATGTGCCGTATTTTAGATTGCACATATAAGTGATATCAAGTGGTATTTGTCTTTTTCTGACTTACTTCACTTAGTGTGATAATTTCTAGTTGCATCCATGTTGTTGCAGATGGCATTATTTCATTCTTTTTCATGGCTGAGTAGTATTCCATTGTATATGTGTACCACATCTTCTTTACCCATTCATCTGTTGATGGGCATTTAGGTTGTTTCCATGTTTTGGCTGTTGTGAATAGTGCTGCTGTAAACCCCACCAAGTCTTTAACTCTGAACTTGAGTCACTCATGTGGGCCCAGATGGTTATTCTGTTCTCAATAGTTTTTACTTTAGGGGACAGGCTGATGTTGGACCAGTGACTTTTTGAATGTTGGCCTTTGCTTTTTAAAAAATTTTTTAAAATTGAAGTATAGTTGATTTACAATGTTGTGTTAGTTTCTGGTATAAGCTTTTGCTTTTTTGACTCTTCATGAGAAACGAGGAAGTGAATGGAGTACATTGAGCCTGTGGGGAGTGCTTCCTTCTCCCCACACTTGTCCTGCCTTGCTTCATAATGCTGTGTGTTTTGTACAGTCATGTACCATTGGGTGAGTAATAGGTTTTTTACCCATAAAGTAAGAGTATAGGACCAGGTAGTCTACATTTCCTTCTGAAGTTCAATTATTTCTGGCCTGGGAAGAGTGGGCCCATGTGTCTGCCTCAACTCATCCCAGAAGTCTTTGAGGTCCCCTGGTCCCACATTACCTGCAGCAGTGCTGGGCAGTGAGTCATAATACGATGAATAGTTGCTGAGCAGTATGACTGGACGTTGCTAGAAATTTCTTCATGACTCAAGGTATTTCAGTAGAAAGCTGTTTTAGAGGTAGCATTAGGAGAGCCAAAGAGTTCTTAACTTTATGGCACCATCAAACACAATCCAAAGGAGTGAGTTTGCTCATCATAATGTCATTTAAAAAGTCACCCTTGAATCAATTTAAAAGAGCACGTGTACTCTTAATTTGCCACAACTCTTCCCCAGTTCCCTGTTGTCTTGCTGATGTTGATTGCCAGGCCCTGTAGACATCCACGTTGGTGACTCCCGGTATAGAGCTTGGAGAGGCTAAGTAAGAAAGTCCTCACCCTCTTTTCTCCATGGTTTCATGCGTACCAAAGCAAACATCCTGGGCTTCCCTGGTGGTGCAGTGGTTGAGAGTCCGCCTGCCGATGCAGGGGACACGGGTTCGTGCCCCGGTCCGGGAAGATCCCACATGCCGCGGAGCGGCTGGGCCCGTGAGCTGTGGCCGCTGAGCCTTCAAATCTGGAGTCTGTGCTCCGCAACGGGAGAGGCCACAACCGTGAGAGGCCCGCGTACCGCAAAAAAAAAAAAAAAAAAAAAAAAAAAGCAAACATCCTTTGAGCTTTTAGACCTTTGTGGGCTTTTACATTTCTTTTCTCTTCCTTTTTCCTTCCTTCCTTATTCCCTTTCTTTCTTCCTCCTGTCCTTCCCTGAAAGGGCTATTGATGGAATAGAGAGGGCAGCTGTGTTGGAAGGGTGAGCAAGAGATAGCTCTTCGTGCAAAAACTTGGGTATGGTTGGTGTTCTACTACATTTTTAGGAAGCAGTAGGGAGAAACTTTGTTTGATTTTCAGAGTTTAAATGCTCAGTACCCTTTGCTTTCTGACTTAATTGGAGATGGTTAGGACCATAATTGTTGAATATGAAGTACAAACTGCCAGGCATTCTACTTGGTGCTTTATATACATAATTTCTAAACAAGTGAGGCTCAGAAGTTAAGTGCTGTCCTGCGTTTCCATGGCTGGCTGGTGGAATGGCAAGATCTCCTAACCAAATCTGTCTGGTTTCTAAATCTACTCTGTTTCCACTGTCCACTTGTCAACTGATTTGACGCACTTTCTCTAGTATAATGGTTTTCTAACTTTTCATTTTCCCTCTTCCCCTCATCCTGTGGCAAAGACTTCTGCAGATCATCCCTTATTTTTATCCTGTACAAGCTCTTTATATGGTAAAAAAACAAAAAAATGGAGAATTTATGTGATGTTTATAAGAAAGAAAAAAGAGCAACAGAGACCTCTTATTTCACTGGGTTCAGAAATGACGAACTGTTCTTCCTACCTAAGGATAGAAGAAAAGAGCACCTAGAACTGCATTTCTCGTAGCTGGTCCTGAGCCCAGCTTGAGGAAGAGCCTCTAGTATTTGTCACCATAATCTTGATATGTGTCTGTATTCATCTTAGAGATTTGAAACCTGAATCTCAGAGAAATCAATTTCTGAGACCATAAATTAAGTAAGAAAATACAATGGCAAAACTTCTCTGCATCTTGCCAGCTACTCACTTCGTTGATTTCTGCAATTTGAATATAGGAGTTCCTCAGCTGTTCTCAAACCTATCTTCTCCAGCGGAGCTCCAGCATTACTGAGTCCTTAAGCAGATGGGCGACGTGGCTCCTCCCTGTGCTGTCACCTATTTGTAGGATGTGCCCCCATGTGATAAATGGGCACCTGTGCTTCTTCTAACAAGTCCAGCCTCATGTGGGCTTTGGAATCTAGAGTGTGAATTTATGATGTCTTTGTGTGTGTGTGTGTGCTTTGATCATTTCACTGCAGCTGCTTCTATTGAAGGAGTGATAACAGCTGATATTTAGTGAGCACTTACAATGTTCCAGTCTTTTTGTATGAGGATTGAATGAGTTCTTACACCAACCCTGCGAAGTGGCGCTCAACCTCTACACCGAGCCTCTGAAAGTTCTTCCACCTTGAAGGTCTTTGCCTAGAGAGGATTTGTACCATGACCTTGGTTCTGGACTGACCCTTGCCTTTGATCTCTCCTTGGGTAGAATATCAGGCCTTAAGAACGATGGACCTTAGCAGCAGAAATTGCTGAAAAATAAACCCACATAATGAAGTCAACTAACCACTCATTGGATGAAATGTTACACAACTCTAGGCAGGACAACTGAGTAGAAACACAGGTGTGGAATCTTCCTTGGGTTGAATCCTATCTCCATTACCAACTAGATGCGTGGTCTTAAGTGACCTAACCTTTCGGAGCTTCAGTTTCTCATCTGAAACTGTGCTCATGGTGACATTGTAACTTGGTTGATATGATGCTGATTGCATCTGTTGTGATTGCTAAGTATGGGACTGGAGGTACAATGGCAGTGGTAGATGACTGATAAATAACTATTTATTTGTTCTAAGGAGCAGCCTGTTCGGTTCACTTTAAGCCAGTGGCTGTTGATGTGTATTCTTTGGCAGTAACGTTTACTCAATATAAACCATGCACCTATATATATAAAAAAAAAATTCTGTGATTAATGTTATACCTAATGTTCCAAAGAGCATTGCTTTTAATATTTTTGTGATATAAGTGTGATGCTCTCGTTTCCATTACTGCCTGTTAAAGGAAATATTGCTGCTGCCATGATTTTATGAAAGAAATATCTGAATATGTGAAAGCACCCCAAGAGTTAGGGCCCCCCAAGTCTCTGCTATAAGGTATTGCATTTCAAAATTGTTCTTGCTCTAAGGATAAACTCCTTAAAATACAGTTTTATATATATAACTCTGCTTTTTATAGTTTATCTTTTTTTATAAAAATACTCATTGAGCACCTGTCAAATATGAAATGTGCTAGAGATAAAACATCACTTAAGGGGACTTCCCTGGTGGCGCAGTGGTTAAGAATCCGCCTGCCAATGCAGGGGACACGGGTTCGAGCCCCGGTCCGGGAAGATCCCACATGCCGCGGAGCAACTAAGACTGTGCGCCACAACTACTGAGCCTGCACTCTAGAGCCCGCGAGCCACAACTACTGAGCCCACGTGCCACAACGACTGAAGCCCGCTCGCCTAGAGCCCGTGCTCCACAAACAAGAGAAATCACTGCAATGAGAAGCCCGCGCACCACGACGAAGAGTAGCCCCCGCTCGCCGCAACTAGAGAAAGCCCGCGCGCAGCAATGAAGACCCACCACAGCCATAAATAAATAAATAAGTAAATTTATTAAAACAAACAAACAAACCATCACTTAATAATAGCAGCTAACACTTATTGCATATTACCATATGCCAGATATTCTACTTAGCACATACCCTGGATTATTTTGTTTAATCCGCACATGGATTATGTTCTCAGAGGATTTACTGTTTAGTTAAAAGAACAGAATGTACAATTAAGGCTGAATAACAGGCAGCATAAACTGAGTCCCTCATATTACTCAGAGGCTAATGAAGGGAAAGACTATGCAGTGTTAGCATTTTAAAATTATCTCCTTTCAATGGAATTTGCAAATTTCCAATCTTAGGTCTCAGCTAAGAGAATTCTCAAGTCTCAGATGTTCTGATTGCCTTAAATGAGTGGCAATTTCTTTAATTATTTATGAGTGGCAATTATAAAGTGTGCATTCTTCTTACCACGTACTATAGAGTTAGTTTATAGAGTGATTTCCCTCCCCTGCCCACCCTGTTTCCTGAACATGGTAACTTCACATCTTGGACCTTGGTCAGTTGAGCTGTTAAACACTAAAACTTAGGGGGTTCCTGCAAAAAAAAAAGAAAAAAAAAGCTGCTGTGTGTCTGTAATACAGTTCTGCTTATTTTCTTTTAACACTCTGTGTGCAGTGACCCCCTACCTGTTGAAAATAGATATGATATGCATAATTCAAAGTATTAATTGAGAAAGGTATTGCATAGATAGGTGGATCTGTGTGATCGGTTATCTGTGTATTACAATTATTTTGGAAGCCATCCCCCAGTCTCACCACTGGAGGTCACCTTAACTCTTTTTCTCTTAATAAAGCTCCAAGTTTTCTGTTGATGATTAAAGGAGCTTTCCAGTTTAGAGCTTTGCCTTCAACACATGAAAAAGAAAATCGCTCTTAGTTTTTTTTCACAGAACAGCATACACAAATATGTATGGATAGCTCTGTACTCATAGGCATAATGCTTAATGTAATAACAGAAGCCGTATGTGTTGTGTTTATGGCCATAAATATACATGCTCATTCTATATGACAGAAGACAAAGAGCCACCAAAAAAGCAGTGCCTTTTGAGATTGAGCATCTGTGTTTCCTCTGAGAATGGACTCATCGAAAAGAAATTAGAGGTTTCTCTATTATTCGTTCATTCACTATATGTTAAACTGCTGACTAGGTGTCAGGCACTGTGCTAGGTGCTGGAGGTAACAGAACAGACATGATCCCTACTTTCTTGCAGGGAGCCTGTAGTCCAGTCAGAGACAGATGTTGTTAAAATAATCAGTTAATATGATGAGTGCTGTGAGGAAAAATACAGAACGAGGTGCTATGGATAGACTATAATTTAGATTTGAGGGGTCAGGGAAGGATACTTTTAGGAAGTGACATTTAAGCAGAGACGCAAAGGGTGAAGAGGAGTGTGGTTGGTTTGAGGACTGTGGAGAGGCTAGTGTGCCCAGAGGGCAGTATCAAATACGAGAGAGTCTGGGGGAGAAGCTCTGGAGTAGGATTTTTCAAAGTTTTTAAACTGCATCCTGGACTAAGAAATAAATTTTACATCAAAACTCAGATTACATGTTTGTGTGTGTGTGAAATAAGGGTTCTGTTAAGCAGACATTAT
Source organism: Mesoplodon bidens (assembly GCF_964165515.1). Taxonomy (NCBI): domain Eukaryota; kingdom Metazoa; phylum Chordata; class Mammalia; order Artiodactyla; family Ziphiidae; genus Mesoplodon; species Mesoplodon bidens. The sequence continues at coordinate 100,944,774 of NC_138178.1, read as the reverse complement.
TTCATGTGATGTATTCTGGTATATTCAACTCTCTTATTTTAAAAATGCTGGCGATAAGGCATACATTAATTTGTTAACCCACTCATGGATCACAGACCACAGTTTGAAAACCATGGCTGTGGAGGGGAACAAGAGGCCAGATTCTGGAAGGGTCTTGTTGGTCTTCTTAAGGCTTTCCAATTTCATCCTCAGAACAGTGGGAATCTACTAAGTCTGAGCAGAGAAGTGTGTGATATGAATAGGATAGATTTGTGTTTTCAAAAGACCCCCCTGGCTGCTGTTGCACGGGATAAATAGTAGGGGAGCCGGAGTGGAAGTGGACAGGACAGTTGGGAAGCATGGCCATCTTGCGGGTAGGTGGTGATACTGGCTTTGACCAAGGCAGGGGCATGGGTGGGAGAATTCACACTCTGACAAAAAGCACTGACTTTCTACCAGTGCTGATGGTTGCTTCTGCTGAAACTGGAACTACTAAAACTACCACTGTTGCTTCTCTGTTTTGCATAGCTTGATTTTTTTTCTTGGGTACCTAGACCACTACTTGAACATAATAAGTACACAATAAATATTTGTTGAATGAATTAATTAATAGGGAGGAAGAAGGTGCTGACACTATACTACCCTTTTGAGTGTGAAATGAGAAAGCTCTTTCTTGGTATCTGCATACCCTTCTCTCATCATAACTGAATATATACACACCACCAGGACAATTACTTTTCTCGACAAGTAGGTGACAATTTCTTATACAGTCTTTGGAAGCTGTTAGTGGGTATGTATATAATATAGTTCTGTTTCTTAATACTACATATGGCATGACCCCTTTCTGTTGCAAATAGATATAATATACATAATTTAAAGTTTTCTCACAAAATTGAGAAAACATAGAATAAAGGGGGTCTTTATTCAAATTTGGATGGGGTTTATAAGTTGAGTCTTATGAAATTGTTGATATTTGACCTATTTTGGCTCTAAAACAGCAATTTCATATGGCTTAATCCAGTATATTAGCACCAAAAGGCAAGGCAGTGAACATGTGCTGGAATTACATTCCTCCGGATGGACCATATCCTGAGATGCTCATTGGGGTCAGGCAGGGATTGAGAGACTACAACTGAGAATGCCCTGAGGCATTGCCCAAAGGATAGTGACCTGTATACTCTACGGTAACCATTTTAAGTTAGACCTTATTGTTGAGACCTCTCATGACTCTTGTGTCCCATGTCAATTACAGAATAATCTTGGTGAGCAATTTCCCGGCCTTCAGGCAATCTATGAATAAAAAATTACTGAAAACTGTTTATCTGACTTTAATTAGTATTTCCTGGTCTAGTGAACAGACTAAATATTTCATGGTTCTTCCTAAGTGAGCCCAGACTGTTCTATGTTTAAGTCCATAAAAAATGAATAATGCTGCCCCACTATTGATCATGTTGGCTTCTGTAATACAGGTCTTTATAAAATAATTTGTATTTTGGTTTCCTCAGAGACCTTTCATAGTAAAACTTTCACTTCTAAAATTAGAAGTTACAGGAATATTATATTGTGGTACAGACACATACAAAGGCAAATAATTAGAACATTAGCAAAGGACATGAATTAAACCTCTGCATTATATTGATTGCATGTCTTTTTGTTAAACAAATGTTTTGTTGAATCTTTACTTTTCCCACAGGTGCCAGTTTTTTTTAGGTAAATGAAATTTGAAAGCTGAGATATGGTCTGCTGTTCAATAAGTAACCTGGAGGGTCTTTTGATTTTTTAAAAATTAATTTTCAGTTAGTCCTGCTGGAAATTTATGGATGCTAAGTCTGATCCTATTTTTCCTGCTTCATACTTACAGTTCTCAACCACATTATCTCCTAACCCTTTTAAGTAGTGAAAATCTGTAATTATTTTCATGCAAAAAAAGGGTTTTCCTTTTTGATATTCTCAGCGCATAAAATAACATTGATTCCAAAGTTGATTAATATAGTACAGCACCATTATTTTCTCTGTGGAATTCCCACATTCTAGAGTAGTGGCTCAATCTTGAGGCTTAATTGCCAAAATCAAATGGAAAGTCCTTTGCTTCTGCTATAAAACAATGGTGGATGGGCTTAAAACTGAGGAGGGGAGAAAACAAGATTGCATTACAAATCTGGCAACATCGGCCACACTAGTAAAATCAAATCCAATGTTGTTTTATGACTAAATTTATGTGAGCGCCCAGGATCAAAGGGCTCAAATCTCACTGGACTACAAGGTCCATAGTTCATGGCAAAAACTCATCAAAAAGAACATTTCAGTCGTTTAGGCTTTTCATTTTAATCAGCCACAGTCATAAAAGAGCCTTTAGGTGTCCAAAAACATTTTGCAAGATCAAGAGGTTGTTTTCTCGGTCATAGAAGCAGCTTTCTTATTGGATCCATATAATGCCTGTGGCCTTAGCGTGTCAAAGGGCCACTGCCTCCGCATTGTTTGCCCTTGTGGGATGGTTTCTTTCGGTTCTTCTAACTGTGTATTATGTGACAATAAATTATGGTGTCTGACGGAAGGACCATAAAATTTTCACACAATCTATCAAGCTATTTCAGCCATTTAAAGTTTGGCCTCTGACAGCAAGCCAGGTACTTTGTAATGTTTAGACAGAAACAGAGTCTACTGCCAGCATCTTGACAAGTGTCTAGAGACAGCTCTGCACGGCAGAAAGAACACGAGGCTTGAGAGTGGGACCCAGTCTTAAGGCACAGCCCGGCTACTTTGTACAACTCTGACTTGGGACAACCCGTAAAATGGGGATCCTACCTTCACCACAGTGATGCTCTGATTCTATAGGGGAATATTTGTGGAGCTGTTCTCCTGCAGTAAGAACAGATATGCGCTAGGCATCGACTGTATGGGGAACCAGCCCAAGCAGCCCTGCATTTTCAACAGGAGACCTGAGTAGGTACAGGGGAGAGAGCCTGGCTGGAGAGCAGCAAAGTGATGAGAAAATGTTCCCGAGCATGTGGAAGAGGGTGAAATCAGGGACCCAAGAGGTTGAATTAGCTCTGGGGGAAAAGGGGGGCACTTCTTTTAAGATAAGAAGAAAATAGAGAATGAGTGCCTTTGTGTCTAGGCTATTAATGCCCTTATTTCTTTGCCTCTTTTTTTTTTTTTTTTTTTTTTTACTTTGGCTGCTGTACATAGGGAAAGAAACAGAGACACCTGATATTTTCCTTCCCAGTCTCTTCCATGTCACCCTCTACCACCTCTTCTGCGCTTTCTCTCATTCGTTGTTCCCTTTTTGGCAGGTGCCTTCCCCTATTTGTAATAGTATACTCAGCTCTTCTCTACTTTAAAATCCCTTCACTTGACTCCTGCTTCTTGAAGTTTCCATCCGTCCTCTCAACGGCCAAGTTCTCAAACATTAGTTACGTGTTGCAGATTCTCCTACCACTTGCCTTCTGCTACCTGTACTGAAGCAGCTGAGACCACAGATAAGTAATCATCAAGTGCTGCTGTTCCCCTCTGGGTCTCCACTGGCCTTGATTCTAGAATGTCAGTGCTGAAATGCTTGATCTCTTCCCCCAGCATCTAAGACGCTGAATTCTCCGTTATGCCTCCTCCTCTGAGTGTTTCTTCATCTCCTTTGCTGCCCGTCAGCCCTGCCTCTGCAGCACCCTCAAGTGCGACTCTCCAAAAGGTGGCCTTGAGTTCCCTGGCTTCCTGTATGTTGTGTTGAGAGATTTCACTTATTGCTGCAAGTCTGTATCTATGTAAAGGCTTTTCACACCTATTTATTCAGATTCAACTGTTTTCCTGAGTTCCAGCTCCAGGAAAGTTCTAGTTTTTGCTGGAAAACCTAGACTGGGAAATGTCTTTAATATCTTACATTTAAAATTTCCAAAGCCTCAGCATCAAAAATGCAAAGAACCCCAGGGTTGAAAGGACTCATCTCCTTGTCTCCTTCTGACCTCCCCCTACACAGTATAAACACAACACAAAACAGTCTTTTCTTAGCTGCCCTAATTAAAGGATCCACCGTTCTCAAAGTCTGGAATAGAAATCTCAGATGCATCTTTGGCAACTCCTGCACCCTCAGCTTTTGCATGTAGTTGATTGCCAACTGATGCTAATTTTATCTCCATGGTCCCTTATATACGCTCATGCCTTAGCACCCTGCCACTGTCATCCTAATTCATCACATCTTTCCTATATTCAAGCTGTATTATAAATTGCTTAAAGATTGTTGTTCCTCTCTCTTACACACCTTTAATAGCCTACTATTATTGTCAATCAGATTGAGTTCAAGTCCTTGGTGGTGGTATTTAAGACTTTCTAAAATCAGATTCAAACATACAACTTTAGTCTTCTCTTCTGCTTTTTCCCAATACTTTCCCATTACTCCGCCTTTTTCTTTTGCTTCGATTGCTCACTATCTGCCCCTCTGCCTTGCCATTCCTTTATGGCCCAGCAAGTGTTCCCTATTATACATGAAACCATCTCTGACTTCCCAAGGCTTCGTCCTCTGAAACCTTAGGGTCTTTATACCTGACTGAGGCAATTATCAGACTCTCCTATTATAATCATGAAAGCAGAGGTTATAGCCCCTTCCTTCCTTCCAACCCCCAGTGCCAAAGCACGTGATAGACGTAAACCTTCAATGAATAGCAAACAGTTGAATCTTCTGTCACAGTGATGCATGCATTAGTGCATAAATTAACCACTGGTTGGTTTTCTCTTTTTCTTTCTCTGTAGTGGAAACTGGATTTAAATGAGGGGGATTATACAGGCAGTATTTTTCAAATTCAGAGATGTAGGAGAACTATAGTTGGAAAACTATGTTCCCGGGAGGTTTTTTTAAGCCAGTTTGGAAAGTTTATGACTCTCTACTGGGAGAATGGTGTTTATTTCTCATTGTCTTAAATGAACATTTATCAGACTTTGTATGTCTAGACAGGTTATGGTGATTGATCGTTTGTAATAGTTTATGTGAAAGCAACATGGACACATTTGAGTTTTTGGTAATTTGTAAACCCTTTCCTTTTATGGATGAGACTGAAAGGCTGAAGGAGTTGATCTCTGAATCAAGCTTAATGCTTCTCATCCTTTTCTTTCCTAATGCCCTTAAGGGAAGCAACATGCTCCCAGCAGGACACGGTTCCTTATAGCCAAGGAAGCTGACCACCCATTGAGACTCACCTTCTGGTTACTACTTACTAGCAATAATAGAGCCCAAGCCCATGAAGGCAGCTGATAGATGTACCTTGGCTGGAAGTCAGGTCTTTTCCCAGTCCAATGCTCTCTCACTTAAGCCATACAGAGATTGCTCTGCTGAGGGCAGAGAAAGTGTTCATTGCAATTTAAGAGATGGGCAGAAAAACCCTCATGTATTCCATAATGGTGTGTGGTATCGAGCATATGCTACCGGAGATTTAACATAGCTTGTTTAAAACCAAAATCTTAAGGCACATGAACAAAATTAAACATGGTTCTTTTAGGAATGTACAGATCAGTTGGAGGAAAGTAAGGCCACCTCTTCCAAATATTTAATTAAATTTCAACTTTTTTAAGTTGTTGCTTTTTAAGGTCAGAAGGTTATCTAATACTCTTTTCTCCCGTGCTCATTCTTTATCTCTGCAAGATTAAGAATTGCATTCAGGATTTATGAATAGGAGCTTGAGAGAGTATTTTATTATTCTCAGATGAGATTTTCTAGGTTTGTGAGCTATTATGGATCAGTGTGTGCAGATGGACTCTGTTCAATTATTATAACGTAGACCCAAACATTGGACTCCTACAGCATCACTCACTCCTTGCTCAGTAGCAGCCTAATTACCAAAATAATAATAATGATGATGATAATGATAAAGGTAGAGACACAGAGGCTGCCAGCTGTCAGAAATACCTCTTGGAGTGATTTTACATTTTACCCCTAAACCCTGCAACCAAGCACCACCCATACCAAAGGACTTTTAAAAACACCATTACTGGGCTTCCCTGGTGGCGCAGTGGTTGAGAATCTGCCTGCTAATGCAGGGGACACGGGTTCGAGCCCTGTTCCAGGAAGATCCCACATGCCACGGAGCGGCTAGGCCCGTGAGCCACAACTACTGAGCCTGCGTGTCTGGAGCCTGTGCTCCGCAACAAGAGAGGCCGCGATAGTGAGGGCCCGCACACCGCGATGAAGAGTGGCCTCCGCTTGCCACAACTAGAGAAAGCCCTCGCACAGAAATGAAGACCCGACACAGCCAAAATAAATAAATTAATTAATAATTAAAAAAAAAAAAACCACCATTACTGTGACTGGAAACTGTAAGTGTTGCTTAGAGGGTTTGGCATGGCTAACAACCCCCCCGCCACCCATCAGCTTTTAAAACCAATCACACACAGAAATAGTTAAATATTTCCTTCTTTATGAGCCCCAATTTTTTAGTACTGGCCTGTTCACTGTTTTCCTTATAGGTACATCATATTTGGATTTAATTCTACTTTTAATCTTACCTGTGCTGTGTTGATAGGGAAATCTGAAAAACACATGAGAGAAGAAATACGAAAAAGAAAATGATTCGAAAGAAAATAGGCTTTTGCTTTTACACTTGGCAAGCTGAGATTGGGGTATGTTTAACAAAGTAAATTTGGACCAAGAAAAATGATCTTCGTGTCAATCTCTATAAAAATCAAAATTCCTTCCTTTCAAACACCTCAGCCATTCTAATCCATTTCATATGTGTATTAATACTGTGTTCAAGGACATGCAATCAGAAAGCCTTCTACTGCTCTGAAGTGCAGTGAGGGAAAGGTGATGGTCCAACACTGAGATTCCTAGTAATCTAAATATTTAGAATGTGAGTAGTTTGTAATTAATTAGAATGGATGACTGGCGTAGATACTTGAGCCAGTTCATTTTTTTTCACGAAGGGTGCATGGCACAAAGTTGGCGTGTGTAAGCTCTCGTAGCAGATAGATTCCAGGAGACAGCAGCATGTTCATGGTATGAAACACTGCAGCAGTCACGTGGTCTGTTAGAGACGTTATATAGCTGGCCCTGTATCATTAACCTTCATATTTAGTATTTAACTTTGGAATGACTTGTGTAGAAATTATGTATGCGTTTTTGAGGTAATAGTGCCTCTGTCTTTTCACACATTTAATATGGACAGCTGTAACATTTAAAATAGAAAAATTCTTAGAGAGAGAAAATTATACCATCTATAAACCTGAGTCAAACTAAATTCGAAGTGACATTTAAACTTTGCATGGAGGAGTTAAACATTTATTTTGAAAACGATTCATGAATTACATTCCATGTTTGATCAGCTAGGAAATAAGACTACTGATTGAAAGTTACATCTTCCAATTACTGGAAAAAACTGAAAATGTAATTCTTGTAACAATTATCCTTTCAAAAAGCGCAAATTACAGAGATGAGTATCAGTCAAAAGTAATACAGTTTAATCTAAGGGGGAGAATGCAGGAAGAAAACAAGAATGTGGTTTGTCTGTATTCCAGGAGAAAAGAATCAAGTCAAAATGAGATCTGATCCTTTCCAAGTTATTTTGTGTGCATCATACTTGAGTGTAATTTCACATGCATCTTGACGTTCCAAGTATCATTAAACATCTAGTAATCAGAACAAATGTTCTGCCAAATTCCATTTATTATCTTAACTGTTTAAGGCTTTGAGCGCTCCAGATTTCTAAATATATAATTAAAATCCATATTAAAAAAATAAACCTAGATGGGGGATTTACATTTTTCTTAATTCGTGTTTACACGAAGAAGAGATCTGTTTTTAAATATTGCATCAGATCTTTGTGAGCTCAAATAAATCAGTGCGATACTTTGCCAAAGCTTTCCAAAAATGATGGGTATTGATGCCCTGTGGTCAGGAAACCTCCTGTGTGGAGTTTTAGAATTCTCTAGTTACTCAAAAGGACCATTATTTTGGGTCTCTCTGCTCTGAAGGTTATGAGCTTAGATGCTACGGATGAACTTTGTCACTCATACGGCTGTCAGCCCATCTACATCCTCAACTGCACATGTTCCAAATGAAGAAAGCACAGCTCTAGAAATGTCTGCTGCTTTCTAGATAGATCTGTGACTGGAGATGTTCTGCAAGCCTGACTGCTTATACAGTCAACCCTTAGTAACTGAGGGATTGGTTCCAGGACCCCCTGAAAATACCAAAATCTGCAGATGCTCAAGTCCCTTGTAGAAACTGGGATAGTACACTCAGCCCTCCATATCCATGAGCAGATACAGAGGGCTGAATATAGACAGAAACTCAAAAAAAAAAAAAAAAAAGCCTAGCTATTATAAAGAATAAACTGGTCACCCACATTATTATGGATGCTATTTCAAGGTTCTTTTTGTTGATCAAGGGATTTCTATGGACCCTGTTCCATCCATTTTGGTGTGTGTCCCAGTGAAGGAAGATTAGAAAATAACTCATAACTCTTGGATACACATGGAATAAAACATGTTTGTGGGTTCCTCAATTATTTCGAAGTGGAGATTTGTTTGGAGCTATAAAAACCCTTACCAATAATAGTATGGGTATTCACAGTGATAGCATTATGAATGCCTTTGGTGTAGAATGTTTGTTTTGACTCATTTGGGGTCAGTTTGTTTGTCAGCTCTCATCTAGGCCCTGTGTGTATTATATGATAACAGTCTGGAGGTCCACTGACTGAAACAAAGTTACCAGGTTTGAACGGAGATGGACCTGTAATGTCAGACTTATGAGTGCTAGGATTTCATGAGGTTTGTTGGAAAGAACGTGGTCTCCATCAGCTGTGCCCTTATCAGCTAGAACATTGCTGAGGGGTAATAGCAATAATTATACAAATCGGAGAGTTTTTTGTCATATACGTAACAGGCTCTGCCTAGGTACTACTCAATAGTTCCTCCGCCTTGTCTCCCTTTTGCTCACTGAATGTCACTGTCATAGGCACAATGGCTTTAGGGACTTCTAAGAGTCAGTTAGGGATCCTGAAAAAGTCATTCATTCATTCACTCAACAGCTATCTGAGTGCCACAGGCCAGGCAGTACTCATGGTTCTAGGAGTGCACTGGTGAACAAGAGAGACAAAAACATGAGTCCTCATAAAATTGACACATTTAGAAGATGAAAGAGGGAGAGAAAGTAGCATGGTAGGCATAATAATCGCAAAGGTAGAATGAAGACCAGGGAGCTGTATAGTCAGAGAAGGCAAGAGAGGCCTTTTTTTTTTTTTTGTGGTACACGGGCCTCTCACTGCTGTGGCCTCTCCTGTTGCGGAGCACAGGCTCCGGACGCGCAGGCTCAGCGGCCATGGCTCACGGGCCCAGCTGCTCCGCGGCATGTGGGATCTTCCTGGACCGGGGTACGAACCCGTGTCCCCTGCATCGGCAGGCGGACTCTCAACCACTGCGCCACCAGAGAAGCTCAAGAGAGGCCATTTTTAAGTTCAGCTGGAGAGTCACAAAGGAAGAACGAGGACAAATCCACTGAACTGGGTAACCTAGGAAGCCCTTAGTGATTTTTGTGAGCATTTTCAGTAAAATGGTGGCAACCTAAACCAGGTTTTTGACAAATTACACAAAGGGTATGACAAAGATGTAAAGACAGCAGGTAGCTGCAAAGCTTTTAGAGCATTGTTTGTCAGCGAACATAATAGGAGTTTTTTTTCTTGAGGAGGGGGCAGACTTAAGGCAATTATTCCGATTTTTGTTGGAGGGGATTGGGTAGATGTGAAAACACAGGAGTACTTGAGCACTTTTCACGTAGGGGTAAAAAGGCAAAAGAGGTACCTATCAATGAATATGTTAAAAAAATTGAGAAAAATCTTGGCATAAGCATCAGTGTGTCTTGTATTAATGCATAAGTGATAGACTAATTTTTGTTGTATGATACAATACTAGTTTATTTTGATGTTTATTCTCGTGGTAGATGGATCCCACTTAATGCAGTTTATTAAGAAGAAAGGTTGACTTTTATTTAACCACATCATGTACACTCTGTTCTCTAAGGCCACCGTCTAAACGTACATATAAACTTATACATGGGGAGACGTATGGGTTATGTTAGTAGTTTCCAGCTGACAGTGCGCTGTAAACCCAACTAGTTGCTGTTAGTTCTATCTTATGTTATATAAACTCTGTAATGTTTTTTAGTCAGAGTATTTCTTAATTTGTTCTGAACACATTATTCTGAGTTTCTTTCACTTCCCGTGAAAAATATATTAGGAAGCAAGACAGGTAATATCATCCTCATTTTATAGAATAGGAACCTGAAGGGTGATCTTCAGCTTACAAACATTGATGGAATAATAGGCCTCCTGTGTCTTGGAGACCCAGTAAGTATAGGAGGAAACTGTTCTAATTGCACTGTGGAACAGATAGGTGGTATCTCTGCAACTAAAGAAGAAAATAGATCAATCTATTGCTTAAAAGAAAATGAAAATCCAAGGCAACACTTTTAACCCAATACTCTGATCCTTGCTTTAGAGACTGGCTCATGAAAAACACTCATAAAGAAAACTCTTCATGTTGGCCTGGGAATAGAAGATGCTAAGTCCTTTTTCCTTACAAAAATAAAACTTTAGAACCCTGTTCCCTTGGAAGTGCTTATTAATGAACTATAATGAGAAAATCAGACTCTTATAAGTAAGTAATGGGATAGAAGGTAGACCAGGAGAAAGGGGCAGAAATGAGACATCACAGTATTCAAGGCACCGTAACATCCTACCTAACGCTGTGAACTTTCAGTCATTTACTCTCCTCTGGCCACGTTCTCACGCAGCTACAAGGTTAGAATGCTGCTGAACGTGGCTGTGCCATCTTGGATGACCACCACTCACCCCATCCCATCGCCTGACCTAGGGAGAGAAAGCTCTGGAAATTGGGCCACAGAGGTGAAAATTGTATAACATCGATGAGAAAAGTTAGACTTTTATCTTGGGGAATTTGGACGTATGTGTCTTGTTAAGACCTAGGCACCTCTTTGGGCGTTTCAGGGACTCATTTCACTCTACTGTCTGTTGACATGTGTTTTCTCAAAAGAGAAACATTTTGTTACAAACAAAATGTTGCTTGGAAGTCCAACTGATAAGTGACATTTTGTTTATAATGTATTTATTTTGCAGTTTTAAATTTGTAGAAATGTGTGCATATGACTTATTATGTCAATCTTCAAGATGCTTTTTTTCATTGAGATAGAATTTTACATACAATAAAAATCACTCTTTAGTGTATGAGTTTTGACAAACGCATGCAGTCACATAACCAAATCACAATCAAGACATAGAACGTTCCCATCACCATAGAAAATGCCCCTGTGTCCTTTGGAAGACAATTCCTCTCTTTTTAAAATTTATTTATTTATTTATTTATTTATATTTGGCTGTGTTGGGTCTTCGTGGCTGTGCGCGAGCTTTCTCTAGTTGCAGCGAGCGGGGGCTTCTCATTGCAGTGGCTTCTCTTGTTGCGGAGCACGGGCTCTAGGCACGCGGGCTTCAGTAGTTGTGGCAAACGGGCTCTAGAGCACAGGCTCAGTAGTTGTGGCTCACGGGCTTAGTTGCTCTGCGGCATGTGAGATCTTCCTGGATCAGGACTCGAACCCGCGTCCCCTGCACTGGCAGGCGGATTCTTAACCACTGCACCACCAGGGAAGTCCGACAACTCCTTTCTTGAACTGAGAACCCTGGCATTCACTGATGCTTTTTCTGCCCCTATAGCTTTGACTTTCCCAGAATGTCATATAAAGGGAATCATACAGTATGTAGCCTTTTGAGTCCAGCTTCTTGCACTTAACGTAATACATTTGAGATTCATCCATGTTGTTGGATCTACCAGTGGTCCATTCCCTTTGTTTCTGATTAGAATTCCACTTTGTGTACGTGCCACAGTTTGTTGATCCTTTAAGCAGTTGAAGAACATTTGGGTGGCTTTCATTTTGGGGCAATGTATTATTAGGCAGTGTTCTCCACAGGAATTGAGCTAATAGGGTGTATATATAAGAAAGATATTTATTATAAGGCATGGCTCACACAGGTATGGAGCCTGACAATTCTCAAGATCTGCAGGGTGAGTCGGCAGGCTTGAGGCCCAGGAAGAGCCAATGCTGATGTTTCAGTCCCAAGGCAGGAAGAAGCCAATTCCTCAGTTCAAAGGCGTTTAGGCAAGAGGAATTTTTTCTTAGGAGGAGAGTCAGCCTTTTTGTTCTTTTCAGGTCTTTAACTGATTGGATAAAACCTACCTGCATTAGGGAGAACAAATCTGCTTTACTCAGGCTACTGATTCAGTTGTTAATCTCATCTAAAAACACCCTCACAGAGACACCTAGAATAATATTTGCCCAAATATCTCAGCACCCCACGTCCCAGTAAAGTTAACCATCACAGTTGATTAAAAATAAGCCTGCTGAAAAAATTAGCATATGGATTTTCATGTTAACATACGGTTTTATTTCACTTGGGTAAATACTTAGCAGTGAGATTGCTGGGTCATACGACAAGTGTATATCTAACTTTCTAAGAAACAGCCAAACTGTTTTCCAGAGTAGCTGTACCATTTTACATTCCCATTTGCAAACTGAGAGTTCAGTTGCTCCACATCCTCCCCAGCACTTGGCGTTGTCAGATGGGTCAGTTTTCCTCTCCCTCTCTCCTTCCTTCCTCCCTCTCTCCCTTCCAATAAGTATGAAGTGGTATCGCATTGAGGGTTTTTATTTATTTATTTATTTATTTATTATTTATTATTTATTTTTTTAAAGTAAAGTTTATTTATTTATTTTTTTAAATTAGTTTCTGCTTTATAACAAAGTGAATCAGTCATACATATACATCTGTTCCCACATCCCTTCCCTCTTGCATTTCTCTAATGACTAATCACGTTGAGCATCTTTTTATGAGCTTATGTGTTATCTGTGTATCTTCTTTCATGAACTGTCCATTCAAATCTTCTGCCCATTTTGGAAGGGGGAGGTTGTTTTCTTATTTTCATTTTAACGGAGTTCTATGTTCTGGGTACAAGTGTTTTGTCAGATACGTAGTTTGCAGATATTTTCCGCAAAAATTTGAACACGAATTTGAATTTCGGGGTTTTCAATGTTGAGTCTTATATTAGCCACAGCATCCCATTACTTTCTAAATTTTATTTTACTAACAGAAAAGTCTCAAAAATCACATTTTACAAACTAGTTAAAAATGGAATCAGTTTTTGGAAAAAAAAAATTTTCCCTTACTATCCTAGGGCTGTATTCAATTAAAATAATTGTGAAGATTGAAACATGAATTGTAGGAAATTTTTACTTTACAGTTGAATCAGTTAACAATTAAGAACTGCTGGAATTAGTTTTAATCATAAACATCACTCTGTCAAAAAGCACCAAGTATAAAATTAAATGTTAAAATCATCTGTTACTCTGCCCATTCATGTGCTTGTTATTGAACAATGGACTGTTTTGCCAGGGTAGGGCCCTGCACAGAGCAGATTAGCCTGAGCCTTGGCTGTGCACAGTTGAATATGGTGCACATGTGCTGTAGAATATACTTACATGTATATGTACAAACCTGAATTTAAAACAAGAAAGGAAGGGAGGGAGGGAAGGAGGGAGGGACAGATGGATGGATGGAGGGAGAGGGAGGAAGGGAGGGAGGGAGGGAGGAAGGAAGGAAGGAGGAAGGAAGGAAAGAGACCAGTGCAGAGTTACAACTTTCCTGATCAGTGAAACCATTTTCAAAACATCTGAATAGATTCAGAAAGATGTCAGAGAAAACTTTATATTTCAAAGACTAAAAAACAAAGAAATCGCCCAAAATTAAGTGCCTTAGTACTAGGTGTGCTGGTGGTATCCAAATATGTAGGTTTTGGTGTAACCATATGTATTTTTTTAAATTCGTTGTTTATAAGGTTAAACATCCCTTTTTTTAAATTCGTTGTTTATAAGGTTAAACATCCCTTTAAAATAACAAAACCAATTGTTTGCAGAACTGCTCACACCTCCATGGATCCTTAGAAACCTGGTTAGTAAGCCTCCTGATCTTTTTCTGACCTGTTTGTTTTACAAATGAAAATAGCCAGAGATAAGAAGCAAATTTAAGGTCATACAGAAGTATTATGCTGAACTAAATCCAGTCATTCTGATTACTATTTTAGTGTTTTTTTCCATTAACTTGACCTAGCCTCTCCAATTGGAGCAGAAAATATTTCTCCTTGGGTCCATTACTTAGAGAAATGAAGATTATACTCAATTTTGTGAGCCCTTTTCTGGCATCTCAACTTATGTCTTGTATAATGAGTATGCCTCTTGGCTGAGGTGAGCAATTTTTGGAAATTTCTAGCTTCCTCCAAAGGAGGCGTCCTAGGCCAGAGTCCAGATCTTAATGAAAAACACGTAAACCTCTTGTTTGTTTTCCCTGTTGATTAGCCTATAATTTAAAACCCATTCAATGGCAGATTTATCAAGTGACTAATCCCTGGGAAGACTAGAAGTGGCCGGGAGAAGGTGATTGTGGCCTAGGCACACATCATCGGTCACTTGTTGAAATATTAAGGTAGGAAGCCAAATACCTCCTTGCTTACTAATGAAAATATATTCAGGGAGGTTAGCTATGAGTGGGCCTGGAGTGGCTCATTAGTGGATGATGAAAGCAACACAGACAACCAGGGATATCTTTGCTGGACAAATCGGCCTGTATGGTCCTTGGTTTTCTTCATTCGTCAATGAAAAAGTCATGTATGAGTAAGAGTATAAAATCCACAGCAGCTTAGCTGTTCTGAAAATTAGAAACAACTCACAAATACCTCTTCTCAGCTGGAACATGAGCCTCTCAAAGTATGGATTGTTTCTTTATATGTATTTGCAAGATCAGGTGCATTGTAGATGCTCATTAAAGCTTGTTTGACTATTAGATGGTAGAGAGACCAGAGTCTCATCTCACTTTGATATAGAGAAGACTCGTTCAGTGTCTATCTGGTTCAGACAATGTCCCTATGCAGAGTAAGCCTACAAGTAGGATATCTGTCACAGTCATTCCCCTGAACCTCTTCTTGTGAGCAGAGAGCTTTCTGTTTCATTGGTAAAGATGTGGAGACTATTTTTCTAATCAATAATCCTAGAGTCTTAGACATAAATTTTGCTTTTAACACCTGAAAGAACTCAACAACTAGCCCCCGGCACTTGCTCCTATTTGATGATGCTATTTAAATTATCTAATATTTTTTTCATTTCCTACCCCTTTTCAATTAAAAAAAAAAGAAAAAGACAGTTGGGAATACGTGAAGCAAACCTAATTGGGGAATCTGCTTCACAGTTTCCAGAATGATGGTAGTGTACAGATGGGCCTTGGCCATAGGATGGTGACCCCTCATAGACAGTGAGTAAATTGAGAAAGAAGTAGTAAAGTGATTGCTGTGATTACTTGAAGAACCTCAGTTTGTCACAGTATTAAGGGCCAGGTCTTACCATCTGTTGCTTCTAAGCTCACATGTACTCTAGAATGGGTTGTACATACCTCACTGGGCTAGCTGTAGCTTCAGTAGTGACAATAACAATACAACATAAAATGCCAAGTCCTCTCTCTTAATAGAGAAGGAATTAGTATGTTGGCTCTTTGCCTAAAAGTATGCAGTCTTGGGTTTGCTTATTAGGTTTACGAATTACTTTCTGGAAAAAATAAAGCCTGAAAATCATTTCCATAGATATCCCAAGGTATATCCATTCTCTGACTCACACTAAATTTAGTGATATTAATAACTTAGAAATAAAACATTATCAGAATCCTCCATGCTTTTATTTCTTCTGTGTCACAAAAGCACTCTGGCCACCCTCAGGTGTTGTTTTGTTTCCCAGCTAGGAATCTCAGTACAGATTTCAAAGATTTATCTCTTTTACTTCCCCACTATTTCCTTGGATGACTTTCCATAATTATATTTGCTTATTTTTGAAGTATATTTCAGAATCCTTGGAATAAGTATCACATTTCAGAAGTAATGCCCAACTTTATCTGAACTGCATACTGAACCACTGGTGTGTTTTCAGAGTACCTTAATGAGTCTGTTTGACCTGTGTTGATTTGCATTCATAATGAGAGCTAGGACTTTCTTTACATGGCTTAGATGGTACTATGCTTTGCGTCCTTATGAAGCTTTCATGAGCAGAGCTGTCTGTATTCTAGGAAGTTGAAGAGAAAGAGATATGGTAAAGTCTTGGGTGTGGTAATTATTAGCATTTTAGAACTTTCCTGAAGTGAGGACCTTCTGTGCAGTCCCCTGGAATTGTCTTGCTTTCCCCAACCTAAGAATTTAGAATTTGGAAGAGTCCCTGGAAAAGGCTGACTTACTCAAGTTGTACAGCAGATAACCTGAATTTTTAATGGCCCCTGGCAGCACCACTGGGAGAGAATGTTCGTAGCAACAAAATGCTGATGGGTGATTTTTTGCACAGTGCTTGGCACCGGTATGCTGTCTTTCATCAGTAGGCACTTTTCCACCTTCTTTTCAACAGGCATATTTGTGGGGACCAGACAAGCAAAGTCTCCATCTATTGCTTGGGCTTCAGGACAATGTGTTCCTGCGATGATATCTCTGAGCAGTGGTAATGTGGAGGATATTAAAAAATAATGAGGATTTTGTAGGGGAAGGGAGCACCAGCCCCTGAGGAGGCTGCAGGAGTTTCCTAGAGCCCAATTCCTAATCAGGTTAGGATCACAAATATGGTTCAGTCCTACTGCATAGTTTACTATGCTTATGGGAATAGCCTTTAAGCTTATTGTGGAGAGAACACTTATCCACACCAAATATTTTTAAATTGTTAAAATTTAAGGATCAACATTAATTTATAGAAATACCCACACTGAATTTTCTAGGTAATAACAACAATGAAATTTCATAGTCCATGTTGTGCTTAGGCCTATCAAAGAGGAAGGGGACCACATGTCTCTCTGTTTTTACATTTTCTTGGAACTTTGAGTCTAGTTGGGTGGGTAATACAGAGGCACAAGGAAGTCTTAATATTTAAAGCTAAAGAAAGAATTCAATAAGCATTTGTGGATCACTAAGCAGAGTGCAGTGTTCTGGAAGTTCAAACATGAATAAGCCATGGTCCCCAACTGCCTGGAGCTTTTAGATTTGCAAAGAAGATAAACATAAATGACTGTAATGCAACATAAACCTAGAAAGTTCTTTGGCAACAAAGTCAAAGGAAAACTTTTGTCAAGAGGAATCAAGGAAAGTTTAAGCCAGAAGGCTCAATTGCGATGGAGTGAGTTTTCCTTCGGGGCTTTCACTAGGTGAAAATGGAGAGAAAGGGTGTTTTACAGAGAGGAAACAGCATGTGCAAAAACATAAAGATGTGGGAGTTGATGGGATGTTTGAATCTGTACTGGTGCAACACAGGGAAAGTATAAAGAAGTATCTGGAAAAGTAAGCAGAGGGAAGATTTTGAAGAGCCATGAGTATCATGAAAAGAATGTAGGCTTCTTTGCTGCATGAAACAACTGTTCTCAATATGGGTAATGAAGGGATATTTCCCTCATAGGGATATATCAGAATTAGCAAGGGGCTTTTTCAAATAACACGTTCCTTTGGCGATTCTGGAATGACCCAAGTTAAAAGTCGTTGCCAAAAAAATTCTACCAATATTGTAGTGCCATACTATCTCAGCTGTGTTTGGAGCAGAATAAAGATTAAGAACAGTTACTGTTGGTTTCAACTCTGGCTACCCATTGGAATCCCTTGGGGAGCTTTAAGGATACCAGTGCAAGGGCACCACCATCTCAGACCAATTGAATGATTATCTTTTGAGATGGTCCTGCCCGTCAATATTTTCTACAAAGTGCTGTAGGTGTTTCTGACGGGGAACAGGCTGAGAACCACTACATTAAACAGATAAAGACAGTGTCAGTCAAGGAAAAGGGTGATTGGAACAGAGTGGTTTAATTGCGATTGCTCTCTTAAAGACTGTGAATTTGCATATTGCTTAGAAGGAGATAGATATAGACTATAGACAGACTATTGCAGGTGGGAAGAGGATGTGATTAAAAATGAAAGCAGTAGAAGCAATCAAGTTAAAACTAAAGGGAGATAGATAAAATTTAGATGAAGTCTGGAGATAAAACTTGGGGCAGGCTGGAAAGATGTCAAAACTTTAGACCTGTCTCCTTTCAAATGATATGTTGGGGTGAATGCAGAAAAACAGATTTTTAGCAGGGAGGTTTGGGGAGAGGGAAACTCATAATGTTTCATATGTCCTAAAGAACGTTTATCTAAAAATGATCGGAAGGTTTCTAAATTGTTTTGTATACTGTGTACAAGCACCATGTTCAATGTGAAAGTAAAGGAAACTGAAAAGAAAGTCAATAGGGTTTAAAAGCATTATGTTCCCTTGATTCAGCCTTATCTGTAATTTCGGCTGTGAGGGTCTGGGCTTGACATTCCATAAAGATTTCCAGGGTCCTGCCTGGGGGTACGTGATTATTCAACAGAAAGTTCTACTCTCTGTGTTTTATTCATCAAGTCGTTAACAGTCCTTCTAGTTATGGCTCTAGACAAAGGAGGGAAAACAATATATGATTTCCATGTGCAAAGTAGAAGGGGCACTTAACAGGAAGTGGAGTGTAAAATAGTGTTAAAAAATAACTTTCCTGAAGGCTTGATTCATGATATGTGCAGATTTGAGATGCCTATTTGTAATAGAGCCAGGAACAATTTGAAATAATTGACAAGATACGTGTTACTGAACGCAAGTTAGTGTGTCCGACACACAGTGGTGCCAAACAAGTTTGGAGCAGAGAAAGGTTTATTGCAGGGACTTGCAAGGAGATGGGTGGCTTGTGCCCCCAAAGCCCCAAACTCTCCAAAGGGTTTCAGCAAAGCACTTTTAAAGGCAAGATGAGGGAGGGGCATGATTAGTTGTTGCAAACTCCTTGGTGTCAGAATCCTTTGTTCTTGCAGCTGTCCATGTAGGTCAGGTCATGATGTTCCTGTAAACCTCCAACAGACAAATGCCGTTCTCTGTTCTGAAAATTTTATCTCCACATGAATGGACTCTTAAAGGTTAGAGCCCTGAGAATAGGCTATCCTGTATATTTCAGGCTGTAGGCCACACTCTTTTATAAAAGGTGCAGAGCCAGCATGACTAAGCATGTGCAACAAAGCCCAAAGGTGAAAGCAAAAGGAATAGATCTACTATGAAGTCAGATTTGTTCTTCCCTGTTACATATGGACAGATAAAGAATGAATGAGGGGGGCTTCCCTGGTGGCGCAGTGGTTGAGAGTCCGCCTGCCGATGCAGGGGACACGGGTTTGTGCCCCGGTCCGGGGAGATCCCACATGCCGCGGAGCGGCTGGGCCCGTGAGCCATGGCCGCTGAGCCTGCGTGTCCGGAGCCTGTGCTCCGCAACGGGAGAGGCCAGAACAGTGAGAAGCCCGCATACCGCAAAAAAAAAAAAAAAAAATCATCATGGAACCAATGTGGCTAAACTGGAATCAGGAAAATTAGTGAGGTGGCTTGTGCCACTGTCCAGGTAGAGAAGGACCCAGTGAAGAGTTGAGGCAGTGGGGGTAGACGGAAAGGAATGAATCAGAGAAATTAATGAAACTCATTGATAAGTAATATGTTGGGAATGAGAGAGAGCAAGGAATCCAGCATGATATCCAGGTTTCTGGATGTGATGGGTTGGGAGGATGATGATGCTATTAATTGCAAAGAAGAATTTCAGAGGAGGAGGCAATTGAAGTTTGACAATCATGAGTTCATTTTCAGACGTGTTGAGTCTGAGGTGGCTGATTAAGAATATTCAGGTAGAACAGTTCCAGAGGATAGTTGGAATTATTATGGTTTTAAGATACCAATTTGGAAGTTGCAGTATATAGTCAATGAGTGTAATTTACCTCATGAGTACACAAGATGACCGAGAGAGATTGTGTAGTGTGAGGATGAAATGTCAAGGGACATACCTGGAGAACAACATTTGAGGGATGACTGGAGGAAAAGGAGTCCACAGATTGCTTGGAGAGAGCCAAGAAATAGGAAGAAAATTGCGGTGGGTGGAGAGAGTATCGAAGTTCAGGGAAGCAGAGAATTTCAAGGCAAGGCAGCAGTCAAGTTTAACAATGCAGCTGAGGGCGGAAATCCCTGAAAAGTGCTGAGCAGACGTAACACTCAAATCATGGAGTTTTAAGAAGGTAGTGGGGGCAGAAACCAATTGTCATTGGTTAAAGGAAGCATGGATAAGAAAATAGATGCAGCAAGAGTTGTGTGTTTTCTTAAAAAAACAAAACGAGACAAAACTCTGTTGTGAAGAAAAAGAGGTAGTGTGAGAAAGAAAGGGCGACAGCTAGAAGGGATTAAAAATGGATTTTGACATCTTTATTTTTGCTTTAGATGGATAGAGCCTGGTGCTGGGGAACATGCTGAGAGCCGAAAGCAGGTGATGTGTCAGGCAGCCAAGAGACAAAATAATAATGGCAGCAAACGTCTGTAGCACCTCCTGTGTTCTAAACACTCCTCTATGTGTAGTTTTACATGTATTAACTCATCTACTTTGCATAACTGCCTTGCAGGGTAGGTTCTGTTATTACCCCCATTTTCCTTATAAGAAAACTGAGGTCTAGAGAGGTTAAGTAACCTAACCAATTTGTGCTGTACCCACCACGCTAAACAATAAATTACAGAGCCACCAGAATGGTATATATAGATGTATACATCAGATTCAGCAGATTCAGAAGGTCATTGGTTGAGAGGTGGAAAGCAGGAGAGGTGGGGTGCTTTGTGTAGATACAGTCCAGTTGTGTGATAAAAGGAAAGTTTTTCTGTGGAACATGTCTTTGCAACTTTTTCATATTATTGAGAAGTTGAAGATTAAGTGCAATTATTGGCTCATCAATATTACCTGACTGTTAACCTGCTTGGAAGAAGGTTAGTCAGGAACAACATTCAAGATTTAGTTTGCTGTGGCAGAACTAAACTAGTCGCTAAAATGAAATTTAAATATGCGTGATAATCCAAGGTGGGAATCAGGGCTGGAATGTGGCTGGAGGTGGGCAGGGGAGGCAGAGGGCGATGGAGATGGGTAGGGCATCCAAACAAAGGTCATCTTGATCTCAGGGTTGAATGAAGCATGAAAGTACTTTCAGCCATTTGATAGTAGAACTGGTGAAAGTTTGGGTAAACGTTTGTATTTGTAGTACGTTGTTCATCCTGACTGCTTAAGCTTTTCCTAGTTTTATGCCTGTCACTCCACAAAGGTGACATTGTTTGGAAATTTTGAAGAATGTTTAGAAACCTGTTAGTCTCTTACTCTAATATTATCCTTAGCAACAGTAACCAACAGTAATATTTATTCAGAACTAGTGTTCCCGGCATAATGCCTGCCACTTTATAGGAACTATTTCATTTTACCTTTATAAAAACCCTAGAGATGGTCTGCTACTTTCCTTATTATACACTTGAGGAAACTCAGGCTTGAAGACACAGTGTTCCCTGCCTAAGGACATAGAGCTAGCAAGAGGCTAAACCAGGATGTGAACCAGGTGGTTTGAATCCAGAACTCAGGTGCTGCTTAACCCTCTGTGTTGCAAAGAAATAGATGGTACCCTGAACTTGCCAATTTTTTCAGAGTTGGATTGCAGCTGCCGTGTCCACATATGAGAAGTTCAGCTTTAGAAAAACCTGTCTCTAGTTCTTCTGACCACAGTTATTTGGGGTTTGGTTTAGGAAGCAAAAGGTGAAACTAGTAAAAATACAGTTAAAAGTTATCTTAATGAAGATGGAGAATTTTCCTGTGTCATGACCTTGACTGACTTAGGCCACTGAAAATATTTCTTTACCTTTTTAATATAAAACGGATCTGTACTTATATACCCGTTGGTGTTCTAGACATTTGTGGGCTGAAATTACAGTGAAGAAAGTCTTATTAGCCATAGGGAAGACTCTTGGGACAATGATGGAATATAACTATTGCAGTTTTTTTTAAAAATAAACTTATTTATGGCTGCATTGGGCCTTCAGTTGCTGCGCGCAGGCTTTCTTTAGTTGAAGCGAGAGGGGGCTAATCTTCATTGTGGTGCGTGGGCTTCTCATTGCGGTGGCTTCTCTTGTTGTGGAGCATGGGCTGCAGGCGCGCAGGCTTCAGTAGTTGTGTCACACGGGCTCAGTAGTTGTGGTTCGCAAGCTCTGGAGCACAGCCTCAGTAGTTGTGGTGCACGGGCTTAGTTGCTCCGCGGCATGTGGGATCTTCCCAGACCAGGGCTCGAATCTATGTCCCCTGCATTGGCAGGCGGATTCTTAACCACTGCACCACCAGGGAAGCCCTGTTGCAGTGGTTTTTATCCATCCGTCTCATCAGTAGTGGGTACTTGCCGTTTTAGCTGCTGGGATACAGAAATAAAGGCAGATACTGTCCCTGATTTCTTCTTGTGGAGTTTGTAGTCTGATGGGGAAGGCAGAAATTAAATAAATTCACCAAAAATGTTTAATTACTGCTAAATTGGATTTTGGAAAAACTCAAATATAAAATTGTAAATTTGACTACCTCCCAGTTAACTGTAGTAAGCTAAATGGCTTTGAATGCTGGGAAATGGACTAGTTAATAGCCAAGAGTATGCCAGTTTGTGCTGGTAAGTGAAAAACTGTAGACTCGAGGTATTGACATAACTGAGAAGATGAGCATTAAAAAGGCTGGCTTCATATAAACTATAGTTGAAAATATAGAGTATGTGGAAAAGAAAAAAGCAAACCTTAATAAGCTCATTTTCTATGCATTTATTACTAAATTATGAATGATTATAAAACAAACTCAAATACTGATCATGGGCAGCTTTGATATGGAAACTTTAAAAAAATGCACACACATCATAGCTTCTTCTGGAATTTTTTCTTTCTGCTGTGTTGGCCTGGAAACCCCAGAGGTGAGACATTCTGTGGAAAACTGTGAGAACTGCAGCTCCTAGCCAAAAGTATCTCCAAACCTTTTTTTTTTGTTCTTTTTCCAAAACCAAAAGTAATAACAGATATATCTAGGCATGTTCAAATCTTTATTAAAAGTTTGTTTTGCATTTGATATTAAAACCAATGAAAATTCTTAGATGACAGTTTTACTTTTACCCTTAATCCATGGTTATTGTTCCCTGTGAGCTCAGATTGGATGAAATTATGCTTTTACTCCAACTGTTTAAGTCCTTGGAAAATTCACAAGGTGGAATTCACACCCTGTTGGATTCGCAGAAGAACGTCTCTGTCTTTCCCTGTGTTTATGTGGCCTTGTGCTATGGTGGTGTGGGGATGCTATTGAATATTTTATTTCTGATAATTGTTTTTGATAAATTTTTTGCTTTCTTTCCCACTGATATCTCTACAGGCTCAGTTCGAACTTCAAGCCTTTCATATCCGGGGTGAGCATGCGGTGATAACAGCGAGACTAGAAGAAACCATTGAAAATCTCAAATACGAGATAGAACACCGATGGCGAGGAGGATGTGAAGAGATGAGGGATGTGTGTGTCTCCACCGACGATGACTGCCCTCCAAAGACTTTCAGAAATGTGTGCATCCAGACAGACAGAGAGACTTTCCTCAAACCCTGCGAAGGTGAAGACAGGACAACCAGAAGTAACCAAATAATACCCAAAAAGCTGAATATCTCCTCTTTAAGCCAACTCTCTCCCCCAAATGACAGCAGAGACACCAGTGTACCACTTCAATCTGCGGAAAGCATCTCATCGAGTCAGCAGAAAGCAACCCCTCCCCCTCCCCCTCCCGCACCACCCCTACTGGCAGCCATCCCTCCCCCTCCTCCCCTCCCACCCGCACTTGGACCTTTGCCACTGGCACCTCCACCACCACCTGTGAATACTGGACCTCCCCCACCTCCGCCACCTCCTCTGCCTCCAAGTGCTGGACCTCCCCCCCCTCCCCCACCCCCCCCACTTCCTCACTCCACCGCTCCGCCCAACAGTGGGGGGCCTCCTTCTGCTCCGCCACCCCCAGGACCTGCGCCTCCACCTCCTCCTGGACTCTTCTTCGGAGTCAACCCTTCTGCTAGCCAGTGTCCTCGGAAGCCAGCCGTCGAACCCAGTTGTCCCATGAAGCCTCTGTACTGGACTAGGATACAAATAAGTGATAAGAGGTAAGCTCAACTCCCCTGGCCCATTCTCAGCTTGTGAATTGGCAGGATTTTGGACAAGCGATGTTGTATTCCTGTTGGTTCAGCATCTTTGTAGTGTGGCACTCGTTCTCAGATGTGGTAGTGAATGCCTTGGGTAAACAAGGCTGGAATGTTTTGAGGAGAATGTCTCCACTAGGTCTTCTCTGTGTTCTGTATGGATTGACGCTGGGAGAAACGACGTGTTCTGTGTCAGACCCTTCTCGATGGTATATATTCCATTTCCCAGACTAGAGAAGAGCCCAGGGCTCTCCAACATCTCTGCAATTAGTGAGTAGTCACAAAGACATTGAGCCTGATTCCATACTTCAGGTTCACTGAAGAGTTTTAGATTATTTGTCTTGTCTTTAGATGGTATCATCAACCCTATAATGTGTATATTCAACAGGTAGGTGTAATTTTTCAATTTTTATTAAAAGAACTGGACATAGCTGAATCATTAGCTCTTTAGGTCGGAGAGGAGTCTTAAAATATCAGCTCCCTCTGCTTGAACTCTGTTACCCCTCGCTGCTGAGTACCCTCACATCTTTATACCTTGTTGCCCTCCAGAGAAAGTGCCAGTGGGTAGGTAGCTAAAAAGCATCTTCCATTTGCATAGGTTGTTAAAGTGGGTCTGTAAGGCAGCAAGAGATGGTTGCTTGGAAATTTCCATTCAAACAGATCTGATCAGATTTCTTCTGCCCCATTTTGGAAAGCATCAAAAGGACAACGAGAAAGATGTTGAGTTGCTTCTTGACCACTCTCTAGGTGCGAAGTTCATTGTTTGCAAAGAACAGCAAATATAGAACAGATTTTTACACTTAAATTTTTGAACTTAATTCCCCAACTCAAGATGTGGTGGTGAATTTTTCTATTTCTATAACATTTCGCTTGGGGAAGGCAGTATACTGAACAAAATAAACTGCAATTCACAGTGAGAAAGCAACTAGAAATCACTCTAGGAGGGGTGGGGCACACCTTGACACTAAGCATATGGTGAACTAAATTGATTGTATACTTCATATTTGGTCCCTTTCCTCTCACCAAAAATTAAGGGCAAATTTATTTATTTAATAAATTTATTTATTTATTATATTTAAATATAATACTCTATATTTACATTTCCCAAACGAGTGGTTAAAAAACCATTCCAGATGGTCCTGAAATAGCTCGTACCGTTAACTAAAGTACTAGTATTCCCATTTAAGACTCAGATGACATTTCCTAAGAAATAATTTCTCAGTATATTTATTTGCAGCCATGTTCCCTTATTAGTGTTCTCAAATTAATGTGCAGCCATTCCAGGGTGATGAAGCCCACCTGTCAGCCCTGGCAGTATGTGTTCTGAGGGCACACAGAGCTGTTCCACACCTGGGTCTCCCTAGCCTGCCTCAGCTTCATTCCCATAAGGCTTCATGGGCAAACAATAACCTAGACCATACCAGTGGTGTAACAGTAACCACTGGGAGATGTGGGCCCTTCATCCACTGTTTAAAACAACAAAGACAAGCTGGAGATAAGCATAGTAGTTTTCTCTCCTTACATAGTTTGCCAGTTTGAGAAAGAGGACAATTGAGTGCTCAAGCTCTTATTAGTTTAGCCATAAGTGTAGGGCTTCAATTTTGCGATGGGTTGAATTGCCTCCCTGCAAATTGATGTGCCGGTGCTCTAATCCCCAGTACCTCATACTGTGACCTTATTTGGCAATAGGGCTATTGCAGATGTGATTAGTTAGGTTGAGATGACCTCAGACTGGAGTAGGGCGGGCCTCTAATCCAAAATGACTGGTGTTCTTATAAAAAGGGGAAATGTGGACACTGCCAGGGGCGGAGGGAGAACGGCATGTGGAGTTTGGAGTCCTGCCACCACCAGGGATTGCGTTTTGAGCAAAATGAAAAGTAGATGAATGTTCCAACTTCCCTGACCTGGGACATCAGGAGAGCCCTGCTTGGTGAACATGTCAGCCTCGAGCCTGAGTTCCAAGCACAGGGGTTTAGTCTCTCTTATTATGGTTTCCTTAAAATGTTTTTGTACTTCAGAGCATGAATACGTCTTTTAAACTGAAATGGTCTGAAGACCCTGTGTACTATTCATTATGGACAAAAGTAAAATTATATGGAATGTGTTCTTTGACAGGAGATGATATTTTGTACAGCCAGAGGGGTAAGCACTTCGTGTAATGAGCACATAATCAATTTTGGTCTTGGTCTTCTGGGGAACTAAGAATAAAATATGAATTTTCTCTAGTATATACACACTGCCTCTCATCCACTTAGATTGCTTTTCACTACTAACATGGTTTTTAACTTTTGCCATTTTGCTTTCTTTGATGTCTGTTTTCTGGTTTCTAGAATAGGGAAAAGCCATTTAGTTTAAAAAAGTAAAAAAGGAAGAAAGAAATCCTCATCTGTCTACCTTTTCGGCTTCCTAATAAGTATCTTCCTGGTGAGAAAGTGTCTTCTCCTCCGCCCCCTGCACCCTCCCCCCTGCTTACTCCCGCATCTGTCCCCTCCCCACTTCTTCCTCCCCCACCTCCTCCTGCCTTCCTCTTCCTCTTCTTTTGAGCTCAAACTGTGTGTTCAGTGGTCAGAAAAGAGCTGGCCATGATGGCAGACGGTCCATTGTGAGCAAGTCCTTGTTACTGCCCCACCAGCCCAGTTGCCCCCAACCCACTGAGAGGTGGTATTCCAAAATTCTGTTACTCATTTTTGGAAATGCCTTTTCCCATAGAAACAATGTTGTAGATGGTGATGAGGTGTTCACCCTGACTGCCAAAGCCTATTTACTTCAGAATATAAGTGGATTTATAGCACTTAGTCATACTGACCTGAGCTCAGAGTCCTAGGAGGGGAAGCCAAGCGGTACAGGTGCAGGAGATGGGGGCATGGGTCTGAATAATCTGCTTTGTGGGTCACATCACCTCCCTCTAGGCATCCTCTCCTCAGCTTCCCAGAACCTTCCTGAGGCCCAGACCAGCAGCCCTGAGGCTGCATGCTCCAGAATTTCCTGGCTCTCTTCTCCCACCAATATCCCCTTTCCCAAGCGCAGCTGAGAAAAGCATTTAACATTAAAGGTGTTCATGTTTCGAATTGAAGTTAAGGGGGGTGGGGGGAGGGAGGGGGCGGTGCTGAGGAAGGAGCACATAGATGGATGTACCTCACTGGAAATGTTCTAGCCCTTGGGTGACGATTTCACAGGTATTCATTATACTATTATACATTATAAGTTACATATGTCACATATATGTTCTTAAATGCCTCAAATATTATATTAGAAAAATCATAATTTAAAAAAAAGTGGAGAGAAACAAATGTTCAGTTTTGTTATGGGCCAGAACCAAATGTCATATTTCACAGCAAAGGCAGGCACATAGCAAAATGTGAACACTCAGATCGGAAAAGCCAGTGTTGCCAACTGTTTCAAATATGAAAAATTGTCAAAGCGGCGGGCAGGTGGGGATGGTGGTGTGATGAATTGGGCAGTTGGGATTGACATGTATACACTGATATGTATAAAATGGATGACTAATAAGGACCTGCTGTATAAAAAAATAAATAAAATTCAAAAATTAAAAAAAAAAGAAAAATTGTCTTTTAGTATCAAAAAATTTGTGTGGCCCACCCCATGTAGTAATAGTTCTTTTAGTTTTCATTGGGAAAATGCATACCAAAACAAAGATAAGTACTTGTAGATATTATGGATCATAACATACACACACGTTTGATGTGTATGTTTGCTGTGTGGATGAGACTTTTTATTAAATGTCTATAAGCATTAAAAGTGTTTAAAAATAAGATGAGAAAGTAAGTTAAGAAAGTAGACATTTGGGAGAAAATGTGTTCTGACTGAAAGGAGCCTGGGTAGTAAACCATCTAAGGCAGCTCTCCGAGGCAGTTGTTCTGAACCTGATTTCCCATATCTTCTTCCCTTTCTTTGTTTCAAAACTAGGGTATCCCTGTTTTTAGAGAGAGAAAAAAAACCAATCAAACAAACAAAACACAGTCTCCCCATGGCTGCTTTTGCTGAAATCTCTGCGGGGGCTGGTGCAGTAGGGGTTTTGCTTTGTTTTTATTGTTAATCCTGTTGTTGGGTGGTGTATTATAAAATCAGGTATTTCTAAATGAGCACAGCCTGTTCACGTATATGGGTCCTGCGCTGAGTTAACCCGAGCTAAACCTGAGAACTATATTTAAAATGAATAGAAAAAAATTCAAAAGAGGGCACATCTTCACCCAAGCACTCCATTTTCATTCTATTTAAGAATTATCCTATGAACGTCTCAGAATTGGTTATTGTTTCAATCTTTATACGATGCCCATTTCTACCCGTCATGGAAATGACACAAAGGGAGGGAGGGGCAGTTTCCATGCCTCAACAATCTGAATCCCAGGAGTTCTGATCCCATGGGGTTTCTTTGGTTCTCTCTCTTTGGTTATATCTAAGGACCATTCTGTTTCGGAAATGTGTGTTTGCTTTAATACTTAGTATATTTTGACTTAAAAAATCTGTAGTCGTAAAAAGCTTTTCTTCAAGCGTTATTAGAGTTTTTTAAGGAGTTAAAAAAATGAATTAAGGATTTCACTGTATTCTATTCTCTCTTGTTTCTTAAGTTTAACTCGCCATTTTCTCTTTTAAGCCAAAATTCTACACCAACCTTGTGGGATTCCTTAGAAGAACCTGATATTCGGGATACTAGCGAATTTGAGTATTTATTCTCCAAAGACACACCTCAGCAGAAGAAGAAACCTCTGTCAGAGTCCTATGAGAAAAAAAACAAGATCAAAAAGGTACTGAGTAACTACAGTAATCTTTGTAATTATATATATATATGTATATATATTTGTCATACATGGGAATTTATTATGTGCTGCTGGTTTCCTTTCCCTCTGTTTTCAAAAAATGTTTTGAAAGGTTTTGAGTCACAGATGACAGAAAGGAGCCAATAGTTTGAGAAATCTGTGCTTGCTATTTTGGTCACGCTGTCTGAATTTTCAAACTTTTCTTCATCTGGACTTCTTTCAGCCACTAATTCTATTGAAAAAATGCATAAAACTTAGTGAAAAGAAGTCTGTAGGCTATATGGAAAATGTCTTCTTCACTTATTTAGAACTTCATTCATTGAACAAATATTTATTGGGAGGTCTATCTGTGCTAGATTTTGTTTTAGGCACACGCTATCCAGTTGGGGAGCCCTTAGCCTCATGTGACTATTTGTGATAAAATTAAAAATTCAGTTCTTCAGTGGCACCAGCCACTTTTCAGTTTTATTCTTCTGGCTAGTGGCTACAATATAGCACAGATATAAAACATTTCCATCGTTACAAAAAGTTCTCGTGGATAGCACTGTCTGAGCACCTGGGGTATGTTGGTGAAGAAAAGCAAACAAACGAGAAAACAGATCCTTGCCCTCTGGAGCTTCTATTAACAATAAACATCAGAAACTAAAAATCAGATCACATGGTAGAGCAGAGTAAGGAGGATCAACTTTTTTGGGGTGAGGGAGGGATGGGGGCTACAGGTTTGAATGCAGTGTTCAAGGTAGTCCTCATTGAGAAGGTGACTTCTGAGCAGACTTGAGGGCTAGAAATCTGAGGCCACCAGCAAGCCATCAGAGGACAAGGTCAGGATTCACAAGCCATCAGACAGATGTGGAGGTGAGTCGCCACGGTGCCATGAACTGGCTGCGTGCCCCAAGTCAAAGTTCCTTCAGTCTGCCTTGGTCCCCTCAGTGTCACATGAGATGACATCCATCCATATTGCTCTGAGTAATGATCAAATGACATCATATATATATATGTGCTACCATAGTGCCTGGCACCCAGTCAAACCTCAGCAATTACTTGCTGCTCTCATTTTCCTACTGTTGCTGCCACTGCTGCTATTTCTCTGCATTAGTGTTGTGATAATAGCATAGATGGTATTAGGGAAAAACAGTTGGCCCTTGAACAACATGGGTTCGAACTGCACGGGTCCACTTACACGCAGATATTTTTCAATAGTAAACACTACAGTACGAAACAGCCCGTGATTGATTGAATCCGCGGATGCTGAGGAACCATGGATATAGAAGCTGACTCTAAGCTATATGCACATTAACCCCTAGTTGTTCAAGGGTCAACCGTATAGTACTTGGTTCTGCTGTTGATTTGTGATGTGATCCTGGGCTGGTCATCTCACTTCTCCAGGCCATATTTTCTCTTCTCTGTAAAACAAGATTAACAATATTTGAGTCTACCTGACCCACCAGGATGCTGTGAAATTCAAATCTAAGAGGGTTTGAAGAAGTGTTTTGAAAGGTGTGTAATACTGAATGATAGTTTCATCAACTCTTCATTCTTAAATTATATAGTGAGGTTCATCCATTGATTCATATCTCAAGTAACATGATTGTGAAATGAGCTGTGCCTTGTGGGGGGGAAATGGCAAAAGTCCGGATGCAGTTTTCTGTGAATCAAATCACGTTTGCCCACTGACTTAAATTATACATGGAAATCATGGTCAAGGTTTTTCACAAGTTCATTGGAATTGTGTTTTCCTGATTGAAAAATGTGATGCCAATAATGATTAAATATCAGAGCAAATCTTTTAAGAGGAAACAATTGAGTTACGGCAAGAAGTAAACTGATAGACTATAGAATATATTCATGTGCAGTTAGATTCCTATGAGATGGAAATAAGGGTTTTGCTGGCCAGCTGGCTTTTTAAATGCCATCTATAGGAACAGAAGACTAATTGTTTCTATACAAAAGGCAAAAGCAGAATCTCTGTATTCCAAAAGTGGCCTCATTTTGCCTCTTTCAGGAAGCCTTCTCTGACCATCAAGGAAATCCTCTGAATGTTTTCTTACCCAATATCATATTAAACTTACTTTCATTCTCTTTTTCTTTTAAAGTTGTTATTACTCCTTGTGTTTCTCTCTCTGGATGCTTGGTTACATGTTATTTACTCATAAAGCTAATTGTTTCTGTTTTGGTGAATGAGCATTTTTAAAACATTGAAGTATTTGTTTTTAAAACGTCAAAGCATTTGGTAGTTTATTCTTATTTCTTATCTCATAATTATTTGCCTCTTCAACAAAGGATTTTCACTGAGGCAGTTAGTACTTGATGTGTTTGTTTCTCCGTCTGAGGGGGAAAATATCCTTTATTCAAACTCTTTAATCTTTCTGAACAGTGAGGTTGCTGTTACCTCAAAGACTCTGTGCACACGTGTAGTCTCTATTTTTTTTCTTTAAGGGTAGCAGTCTTGAGGGTGCTTGGAGTTTGCAGTGAGCTTGTGTCCTAGAGCTGAGATTCTAAGTTTTAAAGAAAAAAAGAAAACAACGAATTGAGTCAATGCCAGAAAACTCTGAACCTGCCTCCTATGCGCCTTCCTTCTGTGCCCGTGGCCAGATTTCCAATATCAAGATGGATCCCTTGGTCTCTTCTGAAAGTCAGATGTTTATTTTCTTTTCTCTGAGAATGAAGATGAAAGTGAATTTTAGTGATTGTGAGCAACTGAGGAGTTTCAGCCCTGGAGGCCAGCTTTGTTAGCCTAACCACAGAATGGTTCCCATACAAGGTGACCAGGAAACACTTGCCAGATAGATCTTTTTATGGTGACTGAAGTGGAGTATATGTCAGAGATTTTAAAATCCAGCATTCTGAATCTTGGCCGCAGGGACTCTGCCAGCATTGAGACAGACGTGAGCATCTCTCTTTTTTTTTTTTTTGTGGTATGCGGGCCTCCCTCTGTTGTGGCCTCTCCCATTGTGGAGCACAGGCTCCGGATGCGCAGGCTCAGTGGCCATGGCTCACGGGCCTAGCCGCTACGCGGCATGTGGGATCCTCCCAGACCAGGGCACAAACCTGTGTCCCCTGCATCGGCAGGCGGACTCTCAACCACTGCGCCACCAGGGAAGCCCCGCGAGCATCTCTTAAGTGGAGCTGGTCTGCATCCCTCTGCACGTCCCACATTCCTAGTCAGAACTGTCGGAATTGTTACCGTTCTGCTGAACTCAGATACAAGTTTCTAGTTTCATCTTCTATAACAGCATTTAAAGTTCCCATCACTGGCACTGATTTAAAGCAAACAGATACATATCTTCTTAAACTGGGCTGGGATCCTGTTTTCTAGTACGATACAGTCTAAGAATTAGAAGAAACCTTCCTGATCATTTAATTCAGTGCCCTCATGTGGCACATGAGAAACGAGACCTAGAAAGATGAAGATGACTTCTAGGGTTTGTACGCTTTTAGCTAGGAAGACATTGATAATGACGGACACTTGAGAGGATGTAGAAGAGCCTCAGCATATGTCTTCACTTCCCCTGAATTTAAACAGGAATTGGTTGCACTTAATGTTGGTAACAGCTTTTACTGGGATGATTGATTTTAACATTTATAAATGAGGGTAGCCATTCTTAGAATCAGCAACAAAATCCAGCTACACTTGTGCAAATCCAAAATATGTCCTACCTTGTGAAATTATCCAAAGTCTTCTTCAGGATCTTCCAGTAGGAATCCAAATCTTTGAATAAAAAGATACTATGTATAACTCCAAGTACGAAATAATATGAAACAATATGTAGATTTGGAGCTGTTTTCCTTTGACCCCCATCAATCATTTTAAATATTAGCTATAAGTTAAATACTAACTATGACAGATTCGTATTGCATACTCAGGCCTGTGCCATCTTCGTTTGTGGTATGAGACCACTCTGCCACCACAGACATAACATTCACCAAATTGAGAACCAGAACTCAAAACATCAGCTCTTGTCTGTACCAGCAGCACTTAGTACTACCTCCTATTTTTTTTGCCCTCTGATAACCTTCAGGGCAAGTCGTTTAACTTTTCCACACAGATTCTTTCTCTACCCAATAGGGAGTAATAACCCTTTACAGGGTCATTACAAGGATAAAATGAAATCATGATTGTGAAAGTACTTGAAGTATTCTCTAGAACTATGTATTAATCTCTTCATTTATGAACAGACATGAAAGCTTTGCAAAGGAATTCTTGAACATCGCTTATTCCCACAAGCTTGTTGAGGGTCTTCCAACATGAGTGTGTCCCTTCCTGAAACTGTTTGCAAATGGTCATCTCTAGACCATTCCTGTTTTCCAGCTCCTTTAACAGCATATACAGACACCTAGTAGTTCATCTTACGTTGGTTTATATAGTCTTTTTGCACTGTAAAATAAGAGTTTTCACTGTCAATATGCCCATATTTCTACTATCTCTAAGTTACATTTGTTCCAGGGAAAGGTAGATCAGTGCCTTGACGAGGAGCCAGAAATCTGCCTTCATCAGACAGAATCTGTCTGAGATTCTTTGTCCTGGTGCCTGTCAGAGAAGTAGCTACTCCAATAAACTTACCAATTGCTTTCTAAACTTGCCTGACAACGTTCAGAAAATCAGCATGACCTGCCAATATTCTTCCTCTCTTGAAATTATGAATAATGTCCGTGCTTGTTCCCTCCTCTGTAAGATACATAAAATTACTCCACTCCCCTGGCCTTTTTAATAGATATTTCTTAAGAATTAATGACATAATGGCTATTCCCTGAGCACTTGGTGGGAGTGGGGGTAGGGAGGGGTGGTGATGGTCCCGCAGACACTGGTCTATTGAAACTTCCTGGAGCCAAAAGCTTTCAGTTGTAATTGGGTCACTTTGGCCAGGATCATAGCTGTAACTCTCAAATCCCAGACTTGGTGTCTCAGTTTAGTGGGGAGGGGAGATGAGTGGAAGGAGAACATAAATTTGCAGGGTTTTCATAATCTGTTGCCTTCCAAGTTTATATAATTTCAGCTTTTGTGTACAAAGATAATTTCTCTGGGCCGCCCCGGTAAGGTATGTGCATTATTTTCCCCCCCCCCCCAGGAATGGGAATGCATTTTCCAAGCCCTTTCTATTACTCATTTGTTTGAAAAATGAGCAGTGAGGTTAGGGGTTATCATTTATGGCAGTGAGTGAAATCACTTGCCCGTGTGTTGTTTGCACCAATATATGACCTTGAGGTCATTGGTGCTATGTCCAGATTCCTTGAGTGATATCTGGAATGATCTGGGCTTTCCTGTTCTTTGGTTTTAAAGGCCCCTGACTGGCCAAATCTACTGAAAGCAAACGGGAGCTTCTACTCAGCGACAAGCACCAACTTACAAAAATTCTGCCTTGTAAATTTTATGTGGAAATAAGACAGCCCAAAAAGTTAAGTTGTACTTTTACTTTATTTACTTATTTTTTTTTAAAAATAAGTCATTAGAGCTTGTCAAGTATGGATATCAATGATTCTTTCAGAATGTTGAATCTGAATATTATTCTTGGAGTTAGACTATGTTTCTCTTGTTGGCTGTTAAACAGTAACTTAATCTGGACTTGTACCGCAAGCCAGCTGCAGGGTCATACGGTGCTCAGTTCCTACCCATACCACAAGAGGACACCTTCGAATGCTGAGCTCTGCAGAGCTAAATTAGCCTCTGTCCTAGAGCCGGAGCAATGGAGCCTACAAGAGTGTAACTACCCCTCGAGTATCCTCTTCCGTCTTGTAAAATCTCTTTATTGTGGACCATGGGGCCAAATTTCACAGCAAATTATCCACTCAAAGTATTGGGAGCCAAAGGAATATTAGAAAGGCTTGTAGGTATTAGTAGAATAGAAATCATTAGTAGGCATAGTTCCAGTGCTTAGAATGAGTGACTGCAATATAAAAATTTATGAAGTATTAGACTTAGCCCCTTTGGGACTGATTCTGGAATCACCTCCCCACTGCACGCACACACACACACGAGGTTTTTTTTAATTGTCCATTTCTAAAGGGAGGGAAGATGTATTTGAATATAGATTTGGGGTTCTCTAATTGGAAAATAAAGAAGTTTGATTAGATATTACAAGATATCCTATGAGACAACAATTCTAAATATTTGGGGGGTTTTTTACGTATTTTATTCTTTACTCCTAGTTGAGTAAAATTTTGGAAATCTCACCTATATTTTCCTGGACCTCATTCATTTATGCTTAATTCAGGACGTTTTCTAAGACTGTGACTGGCTGGAGGTAGACAATGGTTTGAGGCTGAGTGCCAGTGTAGGGACCTTGGTGGTGGCAGTGACTTCTCTGGCCTCCAGTTTTAAGCTAGAAGTATGTGAGGAAATAAGAACGACCAAAGATCTTATATGTTTATTTAAGTCAAAAACCCAGGTCACATGGGTGCTTCCAAAATGAACTCATAA
Source organism: Mesoplodon bidens (assembly GCF_964165515.1). Lineage (NCBI taxonomy): Eukaryota > Metazoa > Chordata > Mammalia > Artiodactyla > Ziphiidae > Mesoplodon > Mesoplodon bidens. The sequence goes on along the minus strand of NC_138178.1, from coordinate 100,909,472 downwards.
ATACCTTGCAGAGTGCACACATCTCCAATATACACAAAGATCAAAACAGCCCCATACACATACACATGCATCCATAGGTATGTGCTTAACACGAACAGAAGTCTTAATAACCTTGTATTTATGTAGAATCTTTCAAGTGAAGATGACAACAAGATTTCAATAGCAATAATAATGGTTAATGCTAGGGGAGCAGTTTTTGGCAAAATGCCTAGCATGTATTAATTTATCCAGTCGTGGGGCTTCCCTGGTGGCACAGTGGTTGAGAGTCCGCCTGCCGAGGCAGGGGACATGGGTTCATGCCACGGAGCGGCTAGGCCCGTGAGCCATGGCTGCTGAGCCTGCACGTCCGGAGCCTGTGCTCCGCAACGGGAGAGGCCACAACAATGAGAGGCCCGCGTACCGCAAAAAAAAAAAAAAAAAAAAAAATTTATCCAGTCGTCACAAGAACCCAGTGAGATGGTTCTATGATTATTGCCATTTTTTAGATGAGGAAGCTGGAACTCAGAGGGGTTATGTAACTTGCCCAGCATCATACAGCTCTTAAGTGGCAGAGCAAGGAGATGAATCCAGCAACAACCCCAGAATCTGTGTTCTTAATCACTTGACAAATGGTCTGTTGGGCTGAATGTAACTACAAGTCCTGACTTTATATTCACTTGGAGAAGTCTGAATTTTATTTCCTGGTCATTGTTTAGTGAAAAGAGCTCTGGCTTTGGTGTCTGTAGACCCGCTTTCTACTTATGGCTCTGACCTTAGCCAACTGTTGAATCTTGGGCAAGTTCTTTAAATTCTCTGGGTCTCAGATTTCTCATCTGTCAAAAGGTAAACTTTAATTAGATGAATTCCAGGGATAGGGTCATCACTTCTACTTTGCAAATGGGGACACTCAAGATCCACCAGCTTTTGTCTTATTTATTAGAGGGCAGTTAGACAGAGGCGTCACATGTGAACCAACATCTCTGCGCTCAGACCCATAGATCAGACTGCCTGACACCATCAGCACCACGGTGTATGAGTCACAGGTATGTGGGAGCTCAGGGAGTAATTGTTAGTATTTTAATAATCCCCTAATCTTAAGAGACATAAACGTATTGGAGGATTATTTTAAAATAAGCCAAGTTTCTCTATGTACTGGGGTATTGAAGGGCTGGAATCTGATGGGGAAACCTGCAATGGAAAGGTGCCAGAGGTCTGGTCTTGAAGGTAACTAGTTAGCAGTTGTGTGTCCAGTCACGTAACCTCTCTGGCCTTAGTTTCTGTAACTGTCATGGCCTCTGGAGTGGATGTTTCTAAAGATGCTTTCCAGATGCAAAGTATCAGATCATATCTGTACGTGGACACCTTCACACACGCATTTTAAAACTCAGTGTATACGAGTGTGTGAGTAGAATGCAACCTCATTGGGACCTTGCTTCGTCAGTGAGTAATGTGGGATATACTGCAAACCAGCCTCACAAACACAATGTTGCTTCCCCCAAAGATGCAATATTTCCCTCCTCACACTTGTCTCTACTTAACAGAAAATGTCTTTGGCGGCAGCAGCCAATGGCCGAGTTGGCCAGCCCCATTCTGCTGGTGTGGCACTCTCCCCTCCATCTCTCCATAACGTTTCCAGGGTCCAGAGGCCAAGCCAAGAGTTCAGGTTTCACCAGACACAGCCGTCCACGTGTTTCCTAGGACAGTCTGGCTTGCCCCCAGTACTATGGCTACACTTACAATTTTTGATAAAGTACCTTTTAGCCCAGAGCTTGATTTCCTTTAGGCCTGACCTGGTTTCTCTCCAGCTGAGGCTAATTTGCATGGCTGTAAACACGGGCCTGACAAAGCTCACCAACTGTGATAAAAGCTAAGGAAACCTGAGACCATTGGAAACTCCAAAATCCGCCTTCAGTATCTGAGCCTGACTCAGAGTCACGCCTCAGCCCAGGAGGCTGCCAGCATGCAGCAGCTAAAGAAATGTTATTCTGATTGATCTGATTAGGGCAGCAAGGTTAGCCATGGTCAATTTACAAAGACAGTATGAGAAGAAGTCATGTGTGCAGGCAAGTTATGGGTCAGCGAGGCCCCTGCCAGAAGTTTTGAAAAGCCACAGCTCTGCCAGGACCATTATCAGATCTCCTCGGTGGGGTACAAATGGGATTGGAGGGTTAGGGGCCCTCCAGAGAAATGAATGACAAAAGGGATTGGGCTGGGAAGAGCTGGGGAGTGGTGCTTGCTTGCAGCTGGATTCCTTCGCTGCCAAGCCCTTTTTACATGGACTTCCCCAGTACCCTGTGAGGAGGACTGCCCTTAGCCCCTCAATCGTAAGGGAGAGGAGAAGGTGGGGAGGCTGATTTGAAAGGGCCGTGAGGCTCTAGACTGACCCACAGGAGCAGCCAGATGGAACCTATTGGGCATTTTCATCCCTTCCTTCACCACCAGAGTGGTTTAATTGGGACCTGGCTCCAGGCCGTGGTTACTAAATAACCTGAGTTTTAGTGTTTTCATTTTCATTCATTAACTTTTATGCTAGGTACCTTATTAGTCACATTAGACATTTTGCATGTGCAAAATGTCCTAGGAGGTGGGGGCGTGGTCTTTAAACATAGTGTAGAGCTGCAAGGACCAGGGGGTTAATTCAGGACTCAGTTATCACATCACTTTTGACTGTCTTGTAGACTCTCTTGTACAACTTCCTTAGTTTACAACAAACACAAAAACTAACTTTTAAATTTTGCTTTCAAGTTGTCATGGCATTCGTACTGATTCTGAAGACCTTGGATCTTTCACTCCGGGTGTGGTTCTTTTCCTCCCTGCTCAATTCAGGAACATAAATGAGTGTTACTTACAACACTGGGTAAGGCACATTAATTAACAAAGAAAGATGGATTTAAAATGTAGCTAACTGAAAGCCACAATGCCTGAGCTGGGCCTCATTATAAATAGTTCACTCTGTACTATAATCATCTTACTAATGGAAAAAATGAGACACTGAGATGGTTGCTTAGAGAAGAATGTAGTTCAGAAAAGCAGCAAAATGCCTAAAGCATACGAGATGTTTAGAATGATTTAGTAAGACATTGGAGAAACTGGGCCATGTGATGTTTTTGTTGTGTATTACTTATGCTCTTGGGATGTGGAGGTATCTGAACAGTTCAGCTCTGTAGGACACAGCCGTTCAGTTGCCACCAGTGGAAGGGATGAGCTTCTGAGGCTGAAGGTATGTGGAAGAGAAAGTAAGACTCACAGGCCAGCACAGGGAGTTCACACCAATTGACTCAGATCTTGGTGTGTGTTTGCCCCAGAGCCACCAGGAAGCCAGTTTCAAGGCTTCCAATCAGCTGCTTCCTCCTGCACACCCAGGGCACCAAGAGTCACGACTAGTCTAAGTATGGAAGGTGGTAGCATCGTGGTTCAGCAGGGCTTTCTGGAAACCACACAGGCCTGGCTTTTTCTTTGAGTCATCACTTTATCCATGGAGTAAGTCCCTTCATCTTTCTAAGGCTCCTCCGTACCACTCCCTCATCTGTAAAGTGAGAATAATAATAGTACGTATTTCAAAGGGTGATTGTGAGAGTTAAAATAATCTGTGAAGTGTTTAGCTGCGTGTCTGATGCATAAATATTTGCTGGTTCAACCACACTATTGCCACCATCGTCATGACCATCAGGAGTAGGAATAAGGACAATGAAAAATCCCTTAGTGTCACCCCTAAAAGAGAACGGGAGGTTGGATTCCAACCAGAAGCTTCATCTCTTATGCAAGGATGACTCCTGAACCCCCAGAGGGCTAGCAGAGATCCATCTCACCCTCTCATTTGTCTGTCTGTGTCCCATTGGGACACAGCTGTGTAATTAAAACAAATGAATTTAAGCTAGATGCTCAGAGATGAACATCCTCAAGGTGTGCCAAGAGAAAACCACGCAGTACAACAAAAAGATGATAAAATTTGTCAGCGTTTTCCAGTACTATTTTTATTTGGCTTTCATAGTAATCTATGTTGGAAGTACAATTTTTAAGTATGGCGGCTGTTGGGAGGCAACATAAGGGTGCTTCCTTAACTCCTTTTAGAACATGATAGACTATAAATAAATAAATATAATCATGTCTAGAATCACTGATTTAGGTGATGATGATGCTCTTTAAAGTGTGATATTTTACGTTGGTTTCTATATTAATAATCAGATTGAATTGACTTATAGTTTATTTCCAACAGCATAATGCATGGATTAATTTTAAGAGTCGAGCAATATTAAAAGACCTAAGAAAAACAAAGGTCCTGAAAACCTCAACAAATTTCACGCCATTTTTCATACAGACCATCCTCTGGCCAAAATGAAATTAAGTTAGAAATAATTTACCAGTAACAAAAAGATAATTTAAATATGTCAGTAACAAAAACCTCCTTGCCTTTTAACATTTACATTCACACCTGAAAATAACTCACGGATCAAGAAAGAAGTTATAATGGGGTTCAGAAAACCCTTATAATTCAAACAATACTGGTTTTTAAGACTCAAAGGATACCACTAAAATGTATGGTCATGAGTGTTTATATTAGAAAAGAAAGATAGGTCAAAAATAAAGCATCCAAAATTAACAGCTAGAAAAAGAAAAACAAACCAAAGAAATTTGAAGGAAAAATTAGGTTGAACAATAGGAAAGGCCATTTTTGCAGGTCAAATGTGATCAAATATTTAGAATTTCATATGGTTCAACCTAATGCATTTTAAGATGAGAATGGAAATTTTTTTTAAAAATTTAATACAATATAGAAGATCAGTAAAGTCAAAAGTTTATTCTTTGAAACCGAAATTCAGTAACTTTAGGCATGATTGAGCAAAACAAACAAACATAAATAAAGATAATAGGAAAGTAAAAGTGAATGTAACTATAGATGCGATAGAAATGTATAAGAGAATACCATGACCAAACTTTTGGCAATAAATGAAAATAACATAAAATTTTAAACTTTCTTGAAAAATATAAATTACCAAAACAGAGTCAAGAAGAAATAGAACACTGGAATGTTCTATAAATATTAAGGAAATTGGGTCCATAGTTTAAAATCTTCTTATGAAGAAAGTTCCAGGCCCAGATGGTTTTATTACATGAAGCATTTTCTTCTTACACAAAATACTTGAGAGAATAGAGAATGTTATGATCAAAGCTAGAATATAGTCTTGATAGCACTACCAGACAAGTACAGGAAGTGAAAGAAAAGTTACAGGTCAATTTCTCTCATATAGATGTGGAGATCCTAAACAGTGTATTAGTAAATGGAATCCAGCAATGAATAAAAAATTATTATAGCGAAAGTATTGAAGTAGACCTGAATAAAAGGAGAGACATAGTCTTTTCATGAATAGGAAGACCAATATTATAAAGTTGTCAGTTAGCCCCAAGTTAATTTCTAGTTTCAAAGTAATTCCAATCAAAATCTAAGTAGGATTATTTGGAATTTGACAAGCTTATTCTAAAAATTTGTATAGAAGAGCAGAGTTTCAAAATAATCTTACACATGATGTTTTGTGAAAAAAGCAAGTCACAGAAAAATGGTTCCATTAGCCTGAAGTTAAAAACATAAAAAGCCAAAGAATTTTATGGAATCATACATTTGTGGCAAACTGTTTTTTAAAAAGCAAGGGAACAGTAAACATAAAATTCAAAAAAATTTAAAAATTCTGACAAAGAAAAACCAGTTAGGATGCTTATTCTACCTCATATCAAGAAAAATAAAGCAATAGGCAGTAAGGTAGCTATAGTGTGGTAATAATTGGTGCAGAAAAAAACAAAGATCAATGGAAAGAATTGAGGGTTCAGAGGCAGATCCATGCATATCTGGAAACTAATATATGACAAATGTGGTCTCTCAGATCAGTGGGCAAAAGTGACTATTAAAAAAAGTACTTTAAAAATTGGAAAAAAAATATATCTCTCCAAAGAAAGTAGATTCCCTCCCTCATGTCATGAATAAAGATCAATTCCAGATGTATCAAGCACATAAATGAGAAAGGAAAAAGTTAATAGTTTTTTAAAAAAAAAGAATATAGGAGCATATTTTTTAACCTCACATGGAAAAGACACAAAAAGCATATCAAATAAGAAATAAGTACATTAGATAAAATTACATTGAAAATTTTTAAACTCTTGCTCCTCAAAAGGTACCACAAAGAGTATGAAAAGATAAGCCACAAGCTTGGAGAAGACATTTGTAACATATTTAACTGAAGAAGAATTACTACCCAAAATATATGTAGAATTCTTACCAGTCAGTAATAAAATGGTTGCCTTCCAATAGAAAGATGGGCAAAAGATATGACCAGGCTTGTCATGGAATGAATGGTCACTAAATAAATGAAAAGATGATCAACAAGTCAACAACTAGGGAAATGCAGAGATACCATTTTAGGCCCACCAGCTTGACAGAAATCAAAAAGTATAACTGTGAAATGTTGGGAGGGTGTGAAGCAGTAAGAACTCTGATTGCTGCTAATGGGAAGGTCAGCTGTTCTATATGCTTGGAAAACAGTTTGTCTCTGTCTAGTTCACGTGAACTCGTGTACAGCCTCTGCTCAAACTTTTGCAACTTTGTACCAGGAGACACGTGAGAGTGTTCGTAAAAGCATAGCTTATAATAGCAAAAATCTGAAAATGACAACAATGGCCATCAACATTAGAGTGGAGGAGTATCACAGGATACTACACAGCTTTTATAAAAAAGACTCAACTACAGCTACATGCATCCACACTGATGATTCTTTTTTTTTTTTTTTTTTTGCGGTACGCGGGCCCCTCACTGCTGTGGCCTCTCCCGTTGCGGAGCACAGGCTCTGGACGTGCAGGCTCAGTGGCCATGGCTCACAGACCCAGCCGCTCCGCGGCATGTGGGATCTTCCCAGACCGGGGCACGAACCCGTGTCCCCTGCATCGGCAGGCGGACTCTCAACCACTGTGCCACCAGGGAAGCCCCACACTGATGATTCTTAAACACGATGTTCAATGGAGAAAGCAAGTCACAAAAGAATGATTCCATTGGTCAGAAGTTAAAAACATAAAAAGTCAAAAATTTTTATGAAATCATACGTTTGTGGCAAAACCTTTTTTCTAAAGCAAGGGAAGAATAAATATACAATTTAGAAAACATGGGCCCTTTGGAGGTGAACTGTAGGGGAAGATAGAGGGCCTTTGAAGGTGTTAACAGTTCTCTGTTTGGTAAGGTGTACGCCTGTACATGGTTTACTTTTGTTGTCCTTTATACATAAATGTGCACATGCTACTCTTTTCTATAATATTTCACAGCTTTTAAAATTGTTAAAAAAAGATTTCCTGTTGCCCCCCATTCCGCTCCCACCTTGAACCCCAGGGGCACCAGTTTTCAATGCCCTCTCTGGCCATCTGTCTGGTATTCTGCTGTCTCTTGTGAATACAATTTTAAACAGTCACCATGGACTTCCTATTTTGGTAGACAAGGGTTTTTGTGTTTCAGAATTCTATGTGAATTTATAGAAGCTCATTTTTTAAAGAAATCAGTTACCTTCCTGAATTTATAAATTATAGTTTCTTCACATTTTCCTTTGCTTTTTACTTTCCATCTGTCTCTTCTTCCAAGCTTCTTTTTTTACATTTTTTTGTTTGTGACCTCTGTATTTCACATTAGAGGATTATCTCAAATAATTGGCGATCCTTGGCTGCTATTTTATGTATAAGATCAAGGCATGATAAACCTGGATGGAAGCTCAGTATGAATGGATGAGGTTTGCCCAATGGCGGGTCTCACAGTAGGGTAAACAGTTGCAGACCAGCCATTTTATTTGGGTGGGCCCTGAATGACAGGATCTGTTTATCTTTGCTCTTAGACTGATCCATTTTTCCAGGTGGAATTTCTCCAGGCACCTGACTCTGGGGGCTGGGGTGTCAGCCTGACTGCCAGTTTTCTGAGAGAGAATCCAAGAAAGGATGTGGAATTCTGAAAATGACTACATTCCAGTACAAGACCTCAATCCCAACTTCTCCTGTGCCTGATGTCCACAAGTCCCAAGTCTGTCTGGTTGAATTTGTCTAGAAACTATACTTCCAGATAATGATAAATGGGATTATACACCTGGCACCTAGTTGTACCATATACTAACTTTTAAATAATCCCCTTATTTTTAGCTCCCTACCTCACCCTTCCCCAGCATGTGGTGCCTCTAATTCATGCATGTCCAAGATTCTGCCTTCCTCTGCAGACAGTTAGGTTTGTCCTTCTGTTACTCTGCCATGGAATTTACCATTCTTTCAATTACTTTTTTTTTTTTTTGGCGGTACGCGGGCCTCTCACTGCTGTGGCCTCTCCCGTTGCGGAGCACAGGCTCTGGATGCGCAGGCTCAGCGGCCATGGCTCACGGGCCCAGCCGCTCCACGGCATGTGGGATCTTCCTGGACCGGGGCACGAACCCGTGTCCCCTGCATCGGCAGGCGGACTCCCAACCACTGCGCCACCAGGGAAGCCCTCTTTCAATTACTTTTGCCTCTATGTTTCTGTTTGGAAATCAGGGGGGTCTGCTAGTTTCACTGGAGGTAGATTGTGTGTTTCTGATCCTCAGTCTTATCATTTGGGGTTGATTTTATAAGAGAAAGGGAAGTGGACAGGCCTTTACTCTGCTACCTTAAAACTAAAAAATAGTTGTGATTTTCACATCTTAGAGGCTATTGCCTTGTTCAACATGATGGATGAGGCATGCACATCCTTGCTGGAATGAGATGTATTGCTAGGGAAAGAACATAGGAGTAGAAGTAGGACATCTGGAGGACCCTGGACAAATCCCCTACTGTGTGCTTGTTGCACTCATACTATCAGAAGGTGACCTGTCCATATGAGGGAACCTCAGGGAACATATATTCATGATTCTAGCCAAGATGGATATAGAGGCTCACTCTTCATGGATGATGGCAAATAAATATTTTGGATCGTGATGTTACTCCATTCCCATGGATGACTGAAGAATATAATGTGTTTTCTTTCCGTGATAGATGGGCCGTGAGAGTAGGGAGGATGATAAAGACTAATTTTAGGCGAAATGTGCTGGGTTATAGACTGTAAGCCTTAACCAAAACTTGTAGCAGTTTAAAAATATGTGTATACCATGCTCTTTCATCTTTCCTTTCTTACTAACATTTCCTGGAATCGTCATTTTATGTTTATAGAAGGAACTCAGGGAGCCTCCTTAGAAACAATGCGGTGCTTATGTCATCTGTTGTTACCCAGAAAGTTAACAGGGTAAAATGACTTAGGTAGTAAATGATGCATGTTACAGCAATAGCTGCAAATTAAAACTATGTGCGAGGTTGTTCTAGATGAAGTATGTCCATAAAAGGAAAAAGGAAAGTAGCCCTAGGTATCTTTAAAGAGGAAGTGTTTCTCTTTGAGTTTTGTCACAGGTTTTGCTGTCTAGTGGCTGGAGGCCCTGAAGCTAGGAGTGCCCACTGTCACTAGCTCTTCGCCTTCCAAGCAGGAGTGAGAAAGAGCCAGGTAATTTGCATCATGGTACACTCGAAATCAAAGACCATCCATCATTTCTGATACCTTGAATGCAATGATTATCATATCAAAGACATATGATGACATTGAAGATAATAACTTTTCTGTTGCCCATTATCTCTAACCAGCTTGGAGTAATTATTAGCATGTGTTCTTTTCAAAAGCCTAACACTCTAGATTTTGGAAGAATATGTATGAGACTAGATTCAGTGTCTTAATATCAAGTGAAAAATTATATAAATAAGGCAGGAAGCCCAAAGGTCTTATAAACTTTGTTATTTATAATCCTTTGGAGGGCAGTATGGCTGTCTGTGTACCTGGGATTTGCCTTATCTGAGAAAGCCGTACTCCTTGACTGAGCAGCTAGCTTTGAAAGAGGACTCCATGGAAATTGATAGAGGAAGGGGTACGTTTCCAAGTAGTTAGTTAGCAGGAAAAAAAACTCTAGGAATTAGGGATTATATAAACGTACAAACATATATCAGGCTCTGTGCTGAGTGCCAGTGATAGTAAACAAAATACTTCATTCATTCATTCATTTGCAGTCACCTGGCTACTCAAAGTGTGTTATCCATGGACCAGCAGCATAAGTATCACCTGGAAGCTTATTATAAATAAAACATTCTGACTCCTTGTATTAGTCTCCTAGGGCCAACTTAAACTACCATGAACTGGGTGACTTAAAGCAACGAAAATTTATTGTCTCCACGGTGCCAGAGACTACAAGTCTGAAATCAAGGTGTTGGCCGAGCCATGCTCTCTCTGAAACCAGTAGGGGAATCCTTCTCCCCACGCTTCCTATCTTCTGGTGGTTTGCTGGCAATCTTTGGCATTCCCTGGCATACAGCTGCCTTCATCAACACTTGACCTTCTCCTGGTGTGTCTCTGTGTCTTCACATGGCCATCTTCTTAAAAGGATGCCAGTCATATTGGATTAGAGGTATACTCTCCTCCAGTATGGACCTCATCTTAATTACATCTGCAATGACCCTATTTCCAAATCAGGTCACATTGTGAGGTGTTAGGGGTTGGGACTTCAACATATCTTTTTTAAGGGGAATACAGTTCCATCCAAAACAGGTCTCATCCATACCTGGTGAATGAGATTTTGTATTTTTCAGGATGTCCCTGTTAATTCACAGGCACCCTAAACTTCTAGAGGATATCCCAGAGGTTGTTAATTGCCTTATACCACAGACAGTTTTTTAGTGTCTCCACCAAACTTCTCTAAGGGCTTTGCCTACAGGATATAGAGGTATATAGGATGGAGATGTTTCCCATGCAACTTAGGAGTCATGGAGAGAAAGCTTTCCCTTTGCTCTTCAGTGCTAGGTCCAGTAGGGTGGGAAGGGGAAGAGAAGGAACATTTACTCTCCCAGTCTTTGCTAGGCATGCAGATTGGTTATTGAGACAGGAATTTGAAGTGAGATTGTAATAAAGAAATGTAAAACAAAAAACAAGTAAAACATGACTCAAAGGTCCTGTGGCATCATGCCTCTGGTGTATCAGGAGTAATGAACCACTGTGCTCCCATCCCTCCTAAAACAGAGGAAATAACTTTTTCTTCCTGCTGTTAAAGGGTGAGTTACATGTATGGAATAAGTTCCTGGCTTTGAGAAAGTTGAGCCATGATGACAGGAGCCCACCTGAAGGTATGGAATTGAGCTTTCCCAGGTTGTCCTGACATTAACATCTGTCCCAAAGAGAGTCCCTGTTTCCTCTCACTTTCTGACCACCAAAGCTTAGTATTCACATCATCAGAGTCTTGAATATTTTTGTGTTTTTGTTTTATGTTTCACTAGAAGTTGATATCTTCATACTCTTCTATTCTCTTTTTTCTTCTTTTCTGCTGTATAGCCCTCTGTCTAGTTACTTCTCACCAGGTTAGTTGTCAGTTTTAGAATTGTTTCATATTTATTAAGGCAAGCACTCTTTAAGGGGACTTGAGCACTAAGAAATCATAGGATGACTTTTCTCATCTGTACCTTGGTGTGACCGTAGTTTTGGTCCTGTCTGCAGACAGGACACTTAATGCACTGATGTCTCTCCTGAGTCGCTGAGCAAGAGTAAATGCATGTGATTTTGTTTTTGGAGTTTGTTCTCTACATAACAGGAAAACTCCAAAACCAGCACAGGTACCTCCTGCCCACACCCGCCCCCCAATCCCACTGTGCCCTTCACTTCCTGCCCCACCGCAGCCTTCACCTGCTGTGGCCTTCTCTCTCCATTTGCTTTCTGAACAGAATTCACTAGCCCAAAAAGCAATAAAAGGGTTTTTCTGTCTCATCAGTAAGGGAATGGGATGCCAAATATGTTCTCAGACGCAGGACAGGATGACAATTTGCCTTTTCACATTTCTTGGTGAAGAGCCTAAATCCTTAAAGTAAATTTCATCTGAGCAATTTTACGTGTCCCCAAAAATAAGGCCATGGAAGAGATTCAGACCTAATGGTTTGACAGAACAGTGCAGCTTAGTTTCCCTTGAAACATTTGGTGGCACAGATATCAGGCTGCGTGTGGAAAGCTTATTTTAATGACATTTATCAGGCCAGTTGATGCAGGCCACTACCCAGAAGGATACCCACCCACGCTGGCCATCAGTGGCGAGGGCTTGTTTACACCAAGTCAGGTGACATTTCATAATATGGCACCATGGAGCCCGCCAACCAGCTCCTCTGGGTGTGATGCCAAAGAGTGGCAGGGGGTGGAGTGCAGGAGAAGGGACAAGGAACCTGAGTCAGCATTTATTTTCCTGAGCACCTACCAAGAAACAAATGCATGTTTCCAAGGGAACGCACATTCTCCCTGAGGAGAGAGCAAGATGGCTGCCAACTCTGGTCCTGCTATTCCCCTCCAGCTGGCCCTAGCTCTTGGTACTGGCTGGGAAAAGTAGTTGCTTACCTGTCTCATCTCCAGTCACCATCACATTAGCAGTGTCAGGGAGGGCACAAGGCTGGCCACAGCTGTGAAGTGGGATTGTGTCAGTTGCTTATTTCCATGATTGTCTTTTTGGGAGAGGGGAGAGGGTGCTTATAAGGCCTACATCCATGGGCTACCATGCCTCATGACCGTGTATCATCTTGTGTTACATCTTGGAATGTCCATTGGGAAACACTCTGTTTTCCAAATTAGATTTCTATTACTTATAAAATAAGGATTTCTAATTTGGGGAGTATGTGAATGGGTGAGAGTTAAATGACAGTAAAAGTTAAAACCTAGGGGTTCCCTGATATATACCATATCTCATCCCCAGAAGATACCGCCTTCTAATCCAGCCAAAATTCAGACTCCATACTGATTTATATTCGTGATTTGGAGGAATCCAGAGGATATTATCAGCTCAGTCACCCAAGCTTAAAGCCCTTAGGATAGGTGCATCCATTTCTACATCTCCACCATAGGATTCTACCTGCTTTTCAACCTAGTCCATGCGAATGTCTTCAAGATAAATGCAGCAGTCATTATGAAAGTACCTTGGTCCGTGTGGAAGCTAGTGCCTTAGAAATGCAAAGGATTACTGTTAAGGAGGCAAGCTGACTTGTCATCAGTAGCACATGTGCTTTGTGCCAGCCTCCGAATGTCTGTAGTTTTGCCAAGTAGTGGAATTTGGTGAGTGTTGATATGAAGCATAAGCAAAAGATATGGCCAGTCTGAAGGCACAAAAATAGAAATAGTGTTTTTCAGAGTTTTGCTTTGGAGAGTCAGATTGTCTCCTTTCTGTGTATTCTCCACTGTGTTGTTTGATCTCCCTGAGAGAGGCAAGCCATGGACTCATTTGTTCTCTATAGTTGAAAATGTCCTGCCCGTGGAGATGTGATACATATCACTGTCTCGAAAGTAAATGTCTACCCATGTATGTAGATGCTTCATTTATTTGTTTTTGGTGGAGGAAGGCAAAGGCAGCAAATTTCACATGTACTTAATTTGCCTGAAGTGACCGAAAGATGTTCCTTGGAGATAACACATGAGGCTGTATTTAACTAGACGTGGGGCCTGTCCTCCAGGCTCTGTGATAAAACCGACTTCACTGGAGATGGAAATCCCGCAACTGAAACTGAGAAAGTTCTAATGTGTGGCCTAAGCTGAAGAACAGAATACCCACCTGATCTGCTTTAGGTTTCAATGTGTTTGGTGTTTAGCTTAGGTATGAGTGTGGAAATGACTCCTCTTTTTCAGACAGGGAGGGCTCCCTGGAAGAAGAAGGCTTCTGTGATTCTCTTTATTTTGTAGCTGTGCCGAACTCACTTGGCCAAGCGTGCTTCCAGCATTCATGGCCTATCCAGACCATTTATTTTTATTTTTATTTCTGGCCACGTCTGCCAAGCTCAGGCAGAAAGCTAAAGATATATATGGATTTTATGAAGATGTGAAAATCCCACTGGACCTGGCAGGAATTCTTTCTTGGTCTGTCTGGCAAGACTTTTCTAGTTGAGCAGTCAGGGTGTGGTTTTTCCACTGGAGCAAATCTGTCTTCCCATTCCTGTCTTCATTCTTATTCAACGAGGCAGATTTTTCTAAAAATCCACATATGTAAGAAATAATAATGATTTGGATGCACGGGCTCAAGGTGCAGGTTTAGACAGTGTGGGGTGTGGGGCTGCCTCCCCCTCTCTGGAAGGCATGGCGAGAGGTCCTTAGGCGATGTAATAGTGCGCGTGTGTGACAGGCCCTAATCCTAGCATGCGGCGGGGGTCTGGAAAGGCTTTGCCTTAAACTAGGCATGTCTAATAGGGTTTCACACAACCTGTGAATTTGCCCCTGCACAAGGTCAGCTTGTAGGTCAGTGGAATGCTGCACAAATTGCATTCTCCTCCAGACTGTAATTATACCTAGGAGAAGGCCATGTGTTGCCAAGTTCAGCTGACTCCAGATAGGACCAAGATAAACTGAGGGCTTGCTAATGCTTCTCAAAAACTGATTTTTAAGGCTTTTATATAAAGCATCGCTTGTTTTTAAAAAAAAAAAAAAAAAGATGGGCTTGAGGTTTATGAAGGAGCTTTGTGTAGAGGATGGTGAGACCAGCCATTGTCTGCCTTCCCTGAGAGCAGAACAAGATTGTTTGAAATGGAAGCATGAGGAATTCCAGTCAGACATAAAGTGAAATGCTTTGGTGCCAAAAGCTACTTAATACTAGAAAATGATTTTAAGGATTATAACAAATCAAGTAATATGCAGCTAAAGACAAAGAAGAATGAAAAACGGGTATGGGGAGCAGTCATAGAGTAGGAATAGGATGAAAAATTTAGGTTGTGTTTACAATTAGCTGAGGTAGGATTGCGTTTTATTTGTTTGATGGAAAATGGCTATACATATGTGTCTGTTATATGCCTGTAACTGTAATAATTTCTTAAAGTGTGAGCTTTCTTCTAAAGTAAGGTCCATCCTTAAATATCTGGGCCATTCCAAAGGAAGAGGGTAAGTCAGGCAACATCTGCAGGTTTCTTCAACGCTAACAGCTAAGTGATTCTAAAGTCCACTTAAAACAGAATATTCAGTAGATGAGCAAACTTTTATAAGTACTCATACTCTCTCATAAATGTTTTCTGAAATATCTTTCTCGAACACACTGAAATGGGCATTTTATTCCCCGGACCCACTTGGAAGGAGGTCACATTGAGAGCTTCAAGGCATAATTCTGCCTACCTGTTCCACATCCATGTGGAAAACCATGAATTTGACATTCACATTATGAAGCTATGGACTAATAAAGTCAGGAATTCTACCAATATCCAACAGTCAAATGTGGAGGACTGGCCTGAGGGTCTGCAGTGTGAAAGCCCGTCCTGCTGGCTGGTCGTAATGCCTGATGCAGAACCTTCACCCCCAGTGGCCCCAGTGGCCACGTGGCCTGGAAGGAGCCCTTTCTGCGTGGGTAAGGGGAGCTTAGGTTATAGTGTTGGTTGCAGGTCCTGGTCTGCAGAGCTTCTCATCTCTCAACTCTCCCTCGTGGAGAGGTTTTCCAGAGGTGAGACCTGGACTTTCGTTTCAGGAAAAAGGCACTGAGTGTAACGCTTCTGGAAATGCTTTCAGGTTACCCAGAGGAAGACTCTGCCCGAAACAGCCATTTCACTTAAAATCCCCACTTTCAATGCGTCCTGGCATTTTTTAGGTAACATATACCTAAGAACAATTAGAAACTCTTCATGTTAGCTGATCCCTGTAAATAGCTCCCTTATGTCAGACTTATTTATGTGGAGTTCTCTCATATAAATAAACCGGTCTTTGAACTCCCATTGAACAAGGATGTATATATATGTACATATATATACATACGTGTATGTGTTTGTGTGTGTGTAAATATATGTTATTTTTAATCTTTATAGCCCTGCAGTGCACCAACATCGGAGTTTGCATATTGTGAGTGTTGCTGAATTGGACTGACTTGTGTCTCAACATTGGTGTGGGATGATAGGGCAGGCCTAGAAATAGAAGGCTGGTCTCCTGATTTTTCTCTTGATGACCAGTCACCAGATGATGATGCCTGTCACTGTCCATAGCTGGTCAAGGGAATATGACAGCTCAGAAGGCTCAAGCTAAAAGCTAGAGGGCAGGACTGTTGTATTTATGGCTCTGGTTCTTAGTTTTATTTGTATTTCTACTTAGATTGTTGCATTGCTGGGAACCTTTGACTTGGGCCAGACAACTTTAAACATTTGTTAAAATAACACAGGATAGGGCTTCTCTGGTGGCGCAGCGGTTGAGAGCCCGCCTGCCGATGCAGGGGACACGGGTTCGTGCCCCGGTCCGGGAAGATCCCACATGCCACGGAGTGGCTGGGCCCGTGAGCCATGGCCGCTGAGCCTGCGCGTCCAGAGCCTGTGCTCCGCAACGGGAGAGGCCACAACAGTGAGAGGCCCGTGTACCACACACACACAAAAAAACCCCACAGGATAATAACAACCAGAATGCTTAAAGAATGGGTTGGTGCTGATTAATTAAATTTTTAGTTAATAAATGATTTGATATGTTATGGGGTTTTTTGTATTTAAAGTCCTGTGGTTATTTTTAAAATGTATTCAATAGAAAAGTTCCTACTATAAAAAAGGCAGGCTATTAAATATCTGACAGCCTCGGGCAATTTAGGATTCTAAAAGTTTTCCAGATAATCATTATGATCTCCAGTCTTCACTGTTCAGTAATGCAAATAGGGAAGGTATAAGTTGACTGTGATTTCTTTCAAGCCCATGATATTTTAGAGAAGCTAGTGAATTGGGAAGAATACCCAGGATTAGTTTATCTTCCTCTCATATTTTCTTTCTCTTCAGAGAGGAATTTTGAAGTTGACTTTATCTGTCTAGAAGTTAGCTTAGCAAGAATGCATATGATACAATAAAAGAAAAACAAGAGGAACTTTCAGTTAGTGGAAGGTTCTCCATAAATTGCATCTGGTTACTCAAAACTTGACCGTGATTCTAAAAAAGAATATTTTAAAAGCAGTGTCATAATTATTGGTTGATAACTAACTGAACATCTTAAAAAAAAAAACAAAAAACCTTTGTCCTCCCTCTTTCTTTTCCTTGTTTGTTCTCTTCATCAGTTTTCTCAATCTTGTCTTTTTTCCTCTATGTTTTCTTCCTACCTACTCTGCTGTGAAGGTAAAATGCCTCAGATAATAGGTAAAAATCTAGGTAAGGAGTAATGACATTTGATCACAAATATCAGAACAGAGAATTGGGTTAGAACAAAGTGTGCTTCTAGTTCTGTGCCCCTTGCTTTAATGCCCTAGCAGTGAGGTGACTGCGCTGACTGTACAGGACTCCTGAGCCTATAGTATTGTTACCTTTCTGGAAATCCACAGGGGGCCGCTAAAGGGATAAACGTTTACAATATCATGGTGCTCACTGCCCCCAATTCACAACTCTCCACTTGGATTGGCTCGTGTGCAGAGGCGCATAAAACCTTAGTAGGGGCGCGGTAAAAGGTAGTTCCCTTCCCCCTTCTTCCCTTAGAAAATGCCTCTTATCCACAGCAGTCTCTGTGTAAGTCTCTCTTCCTGCTGTTCAACTATGTCATTATTTAAATTTCTTTGCATTGAACCAGCCCCATAGATAGTCATTGGAAAACAGCAAAAAGGATACGAAGACAGTTCACAAGAACATGTGACCAGTAATCAGATGGTTAGCCTTACTATTAAATCATTAAAAATGCCAAATAGTGAAAAAACATTTTACCTATCATATTGGCCAACATTTTGAAAATTGATAATACTCAAGAGTGGGTGAGGGAACAGGAAAACTGTCACTCTCAAATACTTGGCAGGAGTATAAATTGATGGCACCTATCAGAAACAATTTGACAATATTTATCCGAATGTAAAATGGACATGCTCTTTGAACCATTTCTATAAGTCTGTCCTATAGAAATACAACCTCAAGCGACCTCAGGAATGATCTGAATATATACCGAAGTCTTGGACGGGACTTACTAGCTGACTGAACTCCCACTGAGTCTGTTTATTAAGTCTAATGTGTTGTTTTCCTCCGTGTTTTTTGTTTGTTTGTTTGTTTGTTTAGTCATTTTGCATATTGGACTTAAGAATATTTTAAAATATGTATTCTACTCTTTATGGGCTTTTTAACCCCTTTTTTACTTCTGATTTTTTTCTTGTAATTTGTTTGGTAGTGTCCTCCACTTCCTAAATTAGAAGCTTTACAAACTACAGGCACCCTTGATCTATTGTGCTTTGCAGGTACTGCAATTTTTACAAATTGAAGGTTTGTGGCAACCCTGTGTTGAGCAAGTCTATTGGTGCCATTTTTCCCAACAGTATTGCTCATTTCATGTCTCAACATTGCTCATTTCTATTGGTGCCATTCAACAGCATTACTCATTTCATGTCCAATTTTGGTAATTCTCACAATATTTCAAACTTTTTCATTATTATTATATTTGTTATGGTGATCTGCGATCAGTGATCTTTGATGTAACTATTGTCATTGTTTTGGGACACCATGAACCACGCCCACGTAAGATGGGGAACTGAATCAATGTTGGGTGTATTCTGACTGCTCCACAAACCAGCCATTCCCCCATCTCTCTCCCTCTCCTCAGACCTCCCTCTTCCCTAAGACTCAACAATATTGAAATTAGGCCAATTAAGAACCCCACAATGTCCTCTAAGTATTCAAGTGAAAGGAAGATTCACACATCTCTCACTTTAAATCAGGAGCTAGAAATGATTAAGCTTACTGAGGAAGGCATGTCGAAAGCCGAGATATGCCCAAAGCTAAGGCCTTTTGCACCAGTTAGCCAAGTTGCGAATGCAAAGGAAAAATTTTTGGAGGAAATTAAAAGTGCTATTCCTGTGAACACACAGATGATAAGAAAGTGAAACGGTGAAAGTTTTAGTGGTCTAGCTAGATCAAATCAGCTGCAGCATTCCCTTAAGCCAAAGCCTAATCCAGAGCAAGGCCCTAACTCTCATCAATTCTATGAAGGCTGAGAGAGGTGGGAAAGCTGCAGAAGAAGAGTTTGAAGCTAGCAGGGGTTGGTTCATGAAGGTTAAGGAAAGAAGCCATCTCTATAAGGTAAAAGTGCAAGGTGAAGTAGCAAGTTATCCAGAAGATCTAGCTAACATAATTCATAAAGGTGGCTACACTAAACAGATTTCTAGTGTAGCTGAAACAGCCTTCCGCTGGAAGAAGATCCCATCTAGGACTTTCATAGCTCGAGAAGGAGAAGTCAAAGCCTGGCTTCAAAGCTTCAAAGGACAGGATGACTTTCTTGTTAGGGGCTAATGCATCTGGTGACTTGAAGTTGAAGCCAGTGCTTATTCACCATTCCAAAAATCCTAGGGCCCTTAAGAATTGTGCTAATTCTACTCTTCCTGTGCTCTATAAATGGAACAACAAAGCCTGGATCACAGCACATCTGTTTACAACATGGTTAACTGAATATTTTAAGCCCACGTTTGGGACCTACTGCTCAGGAAAAAGATTCCTTTCAAAATATTACTGCTCATGGACAGTGCACCTGGTCACCCAAGAGCTCTGATGAAGATGTACAATGAAATTCATGTTGTTTTCATGCCTGCTAACAGAGCATCCATTCTTCAGCCCATGGATCAAGGAGTAATGTTGACTTTCAAGTCTTATTCTTTAAGGAATACATTTTGTAAGGCTATAGCTGCCATAGATAGTGATTCCTCTGATGGATCTGGGAAAACTCAATTGAAAACCTTCTGGAAAGGATTCACCATTCTAGATGCTATTAAGAACATTGGTGACTCATGCTAAGAGGTCAAAATATCAACATGAGCAGGAGTTTGTAAGAAGTTGATTTCAACCCTCATGGATAACTTTGAGGAGATCACTGCAGATGTGGTAGAAATTGCAGGAGAACTAGAATTAGAAATGGAGCCTGAAGAGGTGACTGAACTGCTGCAATCTCATGATAAAACTTGAACAGATGAGGAGTTGCTTCTTCTGGATGAGCAAAGAAAGTGGTTTCTTGAGATGGAGTCTACTCCTCGTGAAGATGCTGTGAAGACTGTTGAAATGACAACAAAGGATTTACAATATGACACAAACTTAGTTGCCAGAGTAGCAGCGTGGTGTGAGAGGATTGACTCCAATTTTGAAAGAAGCTCTACTCTGGGTAAAGTGCTATCAAACAGCACTGCCGGCTGCAGAGAAGTTGTCTGTGAAAGGAAGAGTCAATGGATGTGGCAGACTTTATTCCTGTCTTATTTTAAGAAATTGCTGTAGCCACCCCAATCTTCAGCAGCTACCACCATGACCAGTCAGAAGCCATCAACGCTGAGGCAAGACCCTCCACCAACAAAAATATTACCACCTGCTGAAGGGCTCAAGTGATAGCATTTTTTAGTAATAAACTATTTTTAATTAAGGTATATACATTGCTTTTTTAGACATAATACTCTTGCACATTTAATAGACTATAGCATAGTGTAAACATAATTTTTATATGCACTGGGAAGCAAAAAATCTGTGTGACTCACTTTATTGCGATATTCACTTCATTGCAGTGATCTGGAGCCAAACCTGCAGTATCTCCGAGGTATGCCTGTTGTACAGTGTGCAAAACAGGATGTTACTGGTATAAAGACAGACATAGACCAACAGAACAGAGGAGAGAGCTCAGAAATAAACCCACATGAATGTGGTCAAATGATCATCAACAGGAGTGCCAAGACTAAAAAATGGGGAAAGGATAGTCTCTTCAACAAATGGTGCAGGGAAAACTGGATATCCGAATGCAAAAGAATGAAATTGGACTGTTATCTTTCAGCATAAACAAAAATCAATTCAAAATGGATTCAAGACTTAAATGTAAGATCTGAAAGTGTAAAATTCCTGTGAGAAAACATGAGAAAAGCTTCATAACATTGGTCTTGCTAGTTATTTCCTGGAAATGACACCAAACCACAGGCAACAAAAGCAAAAATAGACGAGTGGAACTATATCAAATTAAGAAGCATCTACACAGGAAAAGAAACAATCAACAGAATGAAAAGGATATATATGGAATGGGAGAAAATATTTGCAAACCGTATGTCTGGTAAAGGGTTAGTATCTCAAAATATGTAAAGAACTCCTACAACTCAGTTTTTATAAACCTAATTTAAAAATGGGCAAGGACATGTATAGACATTTCTCCAAAGAAGACCTACACACGGCCAACAGGTATGTGAAAGGATGTTCAACATCACTAACATCAGGGAAATGCAAATCAAAACCACACCTTGGGCTTCCCTGGTGGTGCAGTGGTTGAGAGTCCACCTGCCGATGCAGGGGACATGGGTTCGTGCCCCGGTCCAGGAAGATCCCACATGCCGCAGAGCGGCTGGGCCCGTGAGCCATGGCCGCTGAGCCTGCGCGTCTGGAGCCTGTGCTCCGCAACAGGAGAGGCCACAACAGTGAGAGGCCCGCATACCGCAAAAAAAAAAAAAACCTAGCAGGATGGCTGTTATCAAAAATAAAAACATAACAAGAGTTGGTAAAGATGCTGAGAAATTAGAAAAATAGAACTACCACATTCTCCAGCAATCCCACTTCTAGGTATTTATACAAAAGAATTGAAAATAAGATTTCAGAGAGATATTTGCACTCCCCTGTTCACTGCAGCATTATTCACAGTAGCTAAGAAGTAGAATTAAGCTAAATGTTCATTGATGGATATATTTATATATATGCACACACACATACAGTACGCACATATATATACACAAACACACAACGGAATACATATATACACATATGTATATATGTATATGCGCACATATATATATACACACAAACACAATGGAATATTATTCAGCCTTAGGAAGGAGGTTCTATCACATGCTACAACATGTATGAACCTCGAAGATGTTATTCTAAGTGAAATCAGCCAGTCACAAAAGGACAAATACTGCATGATTCTGTTTACTTGAGGTATCTAAAGCAGTCAAACTTGTAGAAGCAGAAAGCTGTCCAGGGGCTGGGGGGAGAAGGAAATGGAGTATAGCTGTTCAAGGGGTATAGAGTTTCCAACATGTAGGATGAAAAACTTCTAGACATCTGCTGTACAACAGTGTGCATATAGTTAACAGTGATGTACTGTACATTTAAAATGTTGTTAATATGGTAGATTTCATGTTTTCCTCTCTCTCTCTCTCTCTCTCTCTCTCTCTTTTTTTCTACTGTAGTAAAAGAAAAAAACTAAACCTTTCAGTCGTGAAAACAAAAGAAACGACGAGGGCTTAGGGCATATATCCATTCCGTGTCCATTGTGTTCCTACCATTTTAGCTGGTTTTGAGAAACCTGGTGTTATTCCACAATTGAAGAGAGACTCTTTTTACAAGTCTAGTTAGAGGTAGACAGAGAATTTGACACAAATAGGGAAGAGAGTACAAATGCTCTGACTTGAGCACTGCCTACCCCCTTTTTAGGAAGTAGCACTGCATTTCAGAAAACTCTTAAGGTTTCAGTCCAGCCGAAGATAACAGACTTTCTTTCCAAACACTTGCCGTGCCAGGTTATTAAACAGAATTGTAAGGATGGTAACATCCTTTCCACAGGGCAGCCTGGTTGAACAATGAAGTGGGGATGGATTTGCTTGTTTTTATTTTTAGGTTTTTTTTTAATCTTTATTTTATATTGGAGTATAGTTGATTTACAATATTGTGTTAGTATCAGGTGTACAGCAAAGTGATTCAGTTATACATACACATATATCCATTCTTTTTCAGATTCTTTTCCCATATAGGTTATTACGGAATAGTGAGTAGAGTTCCCTGTTCTATACAGTAGGTCCCTGTTGGTTATCTATTTTATATTGTAGTAGTGTGTATATGTTAACCCCAAGCTCCTAATTTATCCCTCCCCCCAACCTTTCCCCTTTGGTGACCATAAGTTTGTTTCCGAAGTCTGTGAGTCCATGTCTGTTTTATAAATAAGTTCATTTGTATCATTTTAGATTCTACATGTAAGCGATATATGTTGTCTTTCTCTGTCTGACTTACTTCACTTAGTATGGTAATCTCTAGGTCCATCCATGTTGCTGCAAATGGTAGAATTTCATTCTTTTTTATGGCTGAGTAATATTCCATTGTGTATATGTACCACATCATCTTCATCCATTCCTCTGTCAGTGGACACTTAGGTTGCTTCCATGTCTTGGCTACTGTGGATAGTGCTGCAAGGAACATTGGGGTGTATGTATCTTTTCGAAGTATGGTTTTCTCCAGATGTATGCCCAGGAGTGGGGTTGCTGGGCCATATGGTAGTTCTATCTTTAGTTTTTTTTAAGGAACCTCCATACTGTTCTCTATAGTGGCTGTATCAATTTACATTCCTACCAACAGTGTAAGAGGGTTCCCTTTTCTTCACACCCTCTCCAGCATTTATTGTTTATAGACTTTTTGATGATGGCTGCTTGCTTTTATCCAATGACAGACAGAACCTCAATCTCAATTTCAGTCCCTCCCTCTCTCTCTGTTCTCTTGTGGTTACTCTCTTGCTTTCTTTTTTTTTTTTTTTTTTTTGCGGTATGCGGGCCTCTCACTGCTGTGGCCTCTCCCGTTGTGGAGCACAGGCTCCGGATGCGCAGGCTCAGTGGCCGTGGCTCACGGGCCCAGCCACTCCGCGGCATGTGGGATCCTCCCAGACCGGGGCACGAACCCATGTCCCCTGCATCGGCAGGCAGACTCTCAACCACGGCGCCACCAGGGGAGCCCTCTCTTGCTTTCTTTTAATTAGCTATTAGAAAACCTTGAATTTGAACCTTGTTTTTCCTGTAGGTAGAATGTGTTACCCAGGGTTTTCAGAACCCTAACTGGATAGCATGGTGAATATTGGTTTGAAGACATTTTTGCAGCCCAGTTTTCCTCTTGTCATAAATTTGATTCCTGTGCCTGTCTCCTTGACGTTGATGTGTATGCCATGACCAAGCTTGCATCTCAGTCACTATCTTGGTCTTCTAAGGATAAATCTAGTCAATTCCCAAAGCTTTTCTTATTTTGAATTTGCTTTGCAGTTAGTTCAAGTCATGGTTTTATTTGCCTTTTTAGTTCTTCTCAGCAATTTAAAATCATTAAATTCTACAAAATTTATGACGTCAAGGGCATGAGTCCAGAGCAGTGCCAGGCATGTAACAGATGCACAGCAGATATTTGTTAATGAATGAATGCATGTCTGAATATTTACACGAAGCTTCGGTAGGTTTTTCTTAATTTTGTATTGGACTTTAAAAATTGTTTCACTTTAAATTTGTGTTCTCTAAGAAGAAGCTAGAAATTGCATTTTTAAGAAGATATTTGATATACATAATATCTTGTTCCTTTGCTTTT
Source organism: Mesoplodon bidens (assembly GCF_964165515.1). Taxonomy (NCBI): domain Eukaryota; kingdom Metazoa; phylum Chordata; class Mammalia; order Artiodactyla; family Ziphiidae; genus Mesoplodon; species Mesoplodon bidens. The sequence goes on along the minus strand of NC_138178.1, from coordinate 100,885,178 downwards.
GTATAAAAAATAAATAAAAATACCAAGTACCTTCTTTATTTCTTTTAAAAACTGCAATTCTGTATCCTCCAAGAATCTTTCTTCAAGGCTAATGTTGAAATGATTAAACACATTAGGCTGAAAATCAGATTTCCCTTTTATCCTGATGAAAGCTTAGTGTTTACTGTACTTTCGGCCTAACAGTAAGATAAGAGTAGCCATGCTGAGCAGAGACAGATAAAGGGCTGGCGATAATTGATTCAGCATCAATCAATAGGTAATTAGACAGTTGGACAAATAGACAGTCTTGGTTGGAGCAAGCTCCTGTTATCCCTTATTGTTCAACCAGCAAGCAACTCAGCTAGTTAGTATCAATATAAATGTAGGTGTTACTGTTTAATCTTGTCTTCACTACATTTTTGGTAAGTTTGTGTGTACATAGGTGGGAGAGGAAGCATAGCTCTTTAGTTTGTATTTTACCCAGAAAAGTTCATTAAAAACATAAGATTTGGGGATGTTTTGTGCGTATTTCCTATTGATTTTTGTAGCCCTGCCACAAGAGAGAAAAAAAAGATAAATTTTTTCCCTTAGTGGCCACTGTGCAATACATTCTTTGGGGCTGATTTGGTTTAGAGAGAGACAAAACTGTGATGAGCTCTCCATGGAATATTCATAGGGGTTGAAATTATTGGCAATGAGGTATTTGGAGTTTCTAAAAGGATTATAAAAGTTTCTGTATACATACATTATTATAAAAGACCACTTCTAAATAATTTCAAATTAAATCTGTATGTACAAAGTATTATTTATATTAATCATAGCACAAATACAAAGCAACCTCACCATCCTGACTAGGGCAATTTTATTTAAATAATAAGTCTGTGTCAGGAACTGTTTTAGGTGCTTTACCTATATTATGCCATTTAATTTCTAGAATAAATGTACAAACTAAGTACAGTCAGCCCTACTTCATGAAAAAGTTGAATTCCTAGAGGTTAAGTCACTTTTCTGAGGCCATATCACTGGTAAACAGTGGAGTCAGAGATCTCAATGATATTTCCCCTAAACCACTCAGCAGATGATGCTGCACTACAGCCAAGGAGGCTGGAGGCTGTGAAGTGACTTACGAAGTCCAACGTGGAAACAGGCCAATGATAAGTGGAAAAGCTGGATAAAAACTTGTACATGTGTTGCAATTGCAACTTAGTTAAGATGTGTTTGGATAAAAAAGATCAGAGTAAAATAAAGATTTGAGTGCTCGTATTAGATTGGTGGAATTTGGGGTGGTGTTTTTCCTTTATTTTCTAAAATATCTATACTTGTGGATAAGTTATATTCAAATTAAAGTATTAAAATAGAGTGACTGTAGCATCAGTTTAGTTTACCAGAGTATCTAAAACTATGAAGGTTTTTGGTGTGCTTCTGAAAGATTGCCTGGCTGTTTGAGCTTGTGTTAATTTTTTTAAATTCCAGATCATCAAGTTATTGGATGGAAAACGATCTCAAACTGTGGGAATCTTGATATCTAGTTTGCATTTAGAAATGAAGGATATCCAGCAGGGTAAGTCTTATTAACCTTTTTTTTCCCAACTTTAAAATTTTCCAGCTTTTATTGTGAAAAATGTCAAACATATACAAAATTAGAATGCCGCGGTGAATCCCATGTACCCTGTGCCTAGCTACAAAACCATTAATCCACTCTTGTTTCATCTAAAGCACCTTCCTTCCATTAGATTACTATGAAGCAAATCTCAGACAGTTTATAATTCATCCTTTAAAATGGTAACACACCACGAAAAGATATGGATAGTTTAAGCGTAACTCCAGTGCCATCATCATGCATTTAAAAACATTTGCGATAATTTCTCAATGTCATCAAGTATGTAGTTCTAATAGCACTGATTGTCTGTAAATTCGTCCATTCATTTACAGTTAGTTTGAATGAGGATCCAAACAGATTTCATGCATTGCCTTAGATGTGTCCATCTCTCAGGGGTTTCTTTTTTTTTTTTTTTTTGGCTGCATTGGGTTCTCGTTGCTGTGTGCCGACTTTTCTCTAGATGCGGTGAGTGGGAGCTCCTATTCGTTGCGGTGCGTGAGCTTCTCATTGTGGTGGCTTTTCTTGTTTCAGAGCATGGGCTCTAGGCACGCGGTCTTCAGTAGTTGCAGCACACGGGCTTCAGTATTTGCAGCACATGGGCTCAGTAGTTGCAGCACACAGGTCGTAGAGCTCGTGGGCTTCAGTAGTTGTGGTGCGTGGTCTCAGTAGTTGCAGCGTGCAGGCTCTAGAGCGCAGGCTCAGTAGTTGTGGCACACGGGCTTAGTTGCTCTGCAGCATGTGGGATTTTCCCAGACCAGTGATTGAACCCGTGTCCCCTGCATTGGCAGGCAGATTCTTAACCACTGTGCCACCAGGGAAGTCCCCTCTTAGGGGTTTCTTTTGATCTAGAGGTTTCTATCCTCAATTTTTGTTTTTTTCGTAATTATTTTTTGAAGAAGCCAGTTTCTTCAAAAAAGAAGAGTATCCTGTAGAATTTCCCACATTTTAGATTTTGCTGTTTGCGTTGCCTGTTTTTTATTATGTTCTTCTGTCCCCTGTGGTTCCTGCAGACTGTTAGTTTGATCTAGAGCGTTAATATGAGTGGAGGAAGAGTACTTCACAGATGCTATTGTATACTCTGTCAAGAGGTACATAATATCTGGTGTCTCTCTATGATGTTGGTGGGCACTAATGATCTTTGCCTAGATTCATTATTTCATTAGAAGTTTGCTGAATAATGATCTCCTAATTCCCTCATTTCTTCTTCATTAGCAGGAATGCTTCTATGGAGAAACACTCTCCTTCATCCACTCAGTTATGTCACTGTTTCTTAATCCCCTATTCTTTTTCAAATGATGCGATTTCAACTTGGTTTCCTTTGGCTCAGTTTGAAGTAAGACATTTAGAGAGGGAATTTTACTTGTATATATTTTTCTTAGGCCCTAGAAAAGTAAACCCAAAAACCTTCTGATGTTTTTGAAATCCGCGTCTTGCATGAAGACAACGCTCCCCCTTTCTCGGTCATCAGTTAAATGTAAATCTTCATTTTGACATGTCACTGATAATATTTTCTGAGTGGTAATACAATCTCTCATAGATGGTTTCAGTAGAATTTAGCTTGGGTGTAACAGGAGACACTCTGAAACCACACTTCCTTTCAGGTTTTAGTTGGTGTTGCCTCAAAGTTATTTTATTCTGAGACACAGCAGAAGACCCGTAGGTCCCAAACTGAAAGGCACTTAAGAAACTTTCATACATTATTTTTCCTCTGAAAAAAGCTTTGTTAAGGGCTTAAAATTTTGCTTTATTACAAACATTTAAAATTCCACATAAAACTAAACATATCCTGAATCAGATGACAGTCACAGAGTATTCAAATAAGCTTGTCTGTTTTTAATATTTAAGCTTAATAGTAGAACTGAATACATAAGTGTGAATATTAAACCTCAGACAATGTTGCACTAGTTGATTTTGAGTTTGGGGCAGAGGGTGGCTGGCAAGGTCCACCATCAAAATTAGAAAAGGATTCTTCAGTGGCTTTAGGTATTAGATCTTCTAGAATGGAATTTCTGAAATTCACACAGAAAACTGTGATGCTGACACAAATGAAAAAATAAAACCAAAAAAATATCGGTAGGGAAGTTTATAATCTTTTGTCAAGGAGAGTCACTTTTTTGATGCAATCATTGAAATAGAAAGGAATTTTCCAGGTATAGTGGCAGAGTCTTGTCCTAAACCACGGTACTGTTTATAAGCCTGGTAAAAATCAAGTATGCTTGGTTTCATCACCATGACAGGTAGCACTATGGATATGAGCTTTACAATGTCTACGGCACCTTGGACTTTATTCATTTCTTTTTAGTCATGTCCTGTTGTAGTACACATCAGATTGCCATATGGATCAGACTCATTCCGGCCATGTGCTATTCCAGTTACCATCTCAGGACTGTAAACCTTCTTCCCATGGCACTCCAACCTTGTTGGGTTGAATGTTCATGGTGACTTGAATAAGAGATTAGTTCACCGAGCCCTTTTCCAATATTCTACTCTGGACAAGAACATGTTTATATGAAGTAGACGTGACCTTACATTTTAGCACTGGAAATGTTGATTGTAGCATCACAGACTTCTAGGACTCATGGACACCACTTTAATTCTTTCTCTTGCTTCAGGGCATCTCTGTTATCCACCACAGAGTTGGCTCCTAAGTTAAAAAAAATTATCTCCATTTCATGTCTTCATTTAGTAATGCATTCCAGATGAATATAGCAATATAACTCGAGCTTAATTTCTCTTTAGAATCATTTGACTGACACTGGCATCTGAAGGTCACTTAGGAGCCCAGGCTGTGTCAGGTACATTTCATTCTGAATCCATGTCTGGTCGTGAATGGAATGCACTTGGCCTTGTGTTGTCATCCTGATGAAAGGACTCCCTGTGCTGACCTTGACCTAAACGTTTGTTTTAACGTAAGAGGGGTAGCTGTCGTGAGATCTGATTGGGGCAGGCCAGCTGGCAGCCAGGCAAGGTCATACAGCATGTCAACCATGGTGAGGTGACCACGGTTGGGAGACTGGTCTTCAGCCTTCTGGTCATATATTCATCTTTGTCAGTGTGCAGAGGTAGGTGCACTAACTTGCACTTTACTGCAAACTTACATGGAGCTGATGTATAAACCGGAAAGCTAGTATATTCACTCAGAGAAGATCAGAGAATTTTCCATTGTCATGACAAAAATGTTTATCGTATCTGTTCATTGTTATGTCCATGTCACTTGTCTCTACTTGGCATTAGATATTTGCTTATGCCTTTTTCCCTTTTGCTGGTCACCTTGAAAATAGTTTTGGGTGTTTCAGCCCACAGTTACCTCCCACAGATGGATAATCCAGTTTTTACTTGTTCAGCTCCTAAAAAGCAACCTTATTTTCTTCATTTGTAAGGTGGGCACTTCTCTGTTGTCCATTAGACACTACCTATAATGTATATTCAAAGTGGAATTTGGGGGTGCAGTACCTCAAGGTCTTAACTGTTAGCAAGTAGCAGAGCCAGTGCTTGTTCCTTTATGACATGTAGCATTTCTTTGCTTAGAATTTCTCTGATAATTAAGCATCATTTACCAATAAGTGGGCTAATGTATCATATGTAAATGTCATTCAGTAAGTGATTTTTGATTTTAATTTGATTTTAAAGAATAGACTAAACCTTAGACTAGATGAAATCAGAATGTCATGAATTCCATTCCAGTGCATTTGGGCAAAACTTCTTCATTCTTCTTTCCCTCCCTCCCTCCCTCCCTCCCTCCCTCCCTCCCTCCCTCCCTCTTCCTTCCCTCCCACCCTCCCTCAGTAAACATGTACTGAATGCCAGTTCTGTTTCAGACACTATGACTGCCACAACACATAAGATCCAGACTCTCACATTCTCAAGAGTTCACAGGATGGTGGGAGAGATGTACAAAGTATCACAAGATCACAGTATAGAGTTTCCTGTGAAATAACAGAGAGCAATATATTGGCTCCTCCTGTAAAACTTAAGATGAGTCTTAGAGGATGAAATGGCGGTCGTCACATAGAGAAGGAGCTTTTCCAACTGAGGAAAGAAGACATGTGGAAAGAGGCACAGCTAGAGTATATACGTTACATGTGAATGTGGCTTGTTTCAGGGCAAAGTGCTGGAAAGGCAAGTAACATCCAGACCAGGAAGGGCCCTGAATATCATGAGACGAAATTTGAACATTATCCCATCAGTAACAGGGAGACAGAATTTCAGATTTAAAAGGGACAGTGCTGTGATCTGATTTTGAGCGCAGAGATATCTCTGAGGCCATGGAAGACTGGCCCCCAAGCCCTTTCATGCTCTGGCCACAGCCGTACCTCCTCCTGCACTTGGCCGTGCTCCCTTCCTCTCTCCCTGCACTCTAGCCACAGTGGTCCTCTGGTTCCTTAAACAGGCCAAGTGCTTTCCTTCCTCTGTGTCTTTGAAGGCACAGCATGCTTTTCCACCCCGCTCTTTATAGCTTGCTCCTTTGCTTTGCTGGGGTTCAGCCACACACCTCAAAGAGGCCCTCCCAGATCCTCTTCCCTAATTTAAGTCACCCTAAGTTAATTCTCTTATTTTCTGCACAGCAGCTAATATTTTATCTGTTCATCTACTCTCACATCCACCACCAGAATGTAAGCTCCAAGATGGAGATTGCTCACTGATGTGTCCCTCGCACCTTGTTGTGCCGGCCACCTAGGTGAGGATCATCAAGGGTCTGTTGAATGAATAAACAAAAATAGTCCTGAAGGTGGCTAGATCTGTTAGAAAGGGGCGGTGATTGTTGACATAATAAATGACGAAGGCCAGAACTAAGGTTGTGTCTGTGGAAGTGTAGAGGAGACCATATACAAGGGATATTTGGAGAGAGGATTGCTACGGTTAGTCCCATCAGATTCACACAGTGATGGAGAAGTCTTACATGTACCTTGGATTGCTGGTTTCAACAAGAATGTGAATAATGGTGCCAAAAACATAAAATGGAAATACAGGGGAGAAAGCATGGGTAGAAGCAAAAAGGTCAATTCTGTTTTGGATGATTTGAGTCTGAGATGACTGGCGACATTTCAGCAAAAGTTTTCTTTTCTTTTTTTTTTTGCGGTATGCGGGCCTGTCACTGTTGTGGCCTCTCCCGTTGCGGAGCACAGGCTCAGGACGCGCAGGCTCAGCGGCCATGGCTCACGGGCCTAGCCACTCCGCGGCATATGGGATCTTCCTGGACCAGGGCACGAACCCGTGTCCCCTGCATCGGCAGGCAGACTCTCAACCACTGTGCCACCAGGGAAGCCCTCAGCAAAAGTTTTCAGTGAGCATCCGAAAATTCTAGCCTGACGCTAAGTGGATAGGGCTGAGTTAGAGATAGAACATCCCCCCAAAGGTAGCCACCTTCATCTGTTTCTCTCTACCCAAATGTTGTGGAACATCTTGTGGGAGAAAGCCAAATCCCTGTACTGACTGAAGTTTAAAAGCACTGCGTGACTAAAGGCAAGACCTTGGTTGTGGAGGAAGAATAGTTTCAGGACACTGATCATAATACCACTGCACTTGTATTTGGTCCAGGAGAGATTCCGAATAAGTGATTTACTTCTTGCTGGTTTTCCATCTGCTAAACTGGATGACTTATATTTTAAAGCATTTGGCATCCTTGGACACAGTGACTGCCTACATGATTGCAAATTAGTGTTTTCATTCCACGTTAGTGATTTCCTCTTATTCTTTTCCCAGGGGAGATGGAAAATTGCTGTTGACTATTCTTGATATAAACCTCCGTATGCATTGCAACAGACTAAGTGCCAGAAACCTCCTGGCATCTATTTGGAATTTCCCGTACACTCAGAATTCATATTTATAATATTTAATCTAACATGAAAATAAAACATTTTTCACTTTAGTTCCTACTAGTCCAGAATCTCAGTTTGGAGGTTCAGCTGCATCAAAGACTATCTTTCTATCTATCTATCTATCTGTCTCAAATCAAAATGTAAGAGGATTTCAGTTAGTTGTATGCCCAGAGTCTAAAACCCAGATCTGAGAATGCCCACTGGACTTTGCTCCCTTTTGCCTAATAATTTCTGGAAATCTCTGTCAAGGTTTATGCCAATTGTCTAAAACATAATGAATTTCACCAGGCATCTGAAGTTCACCATGAATTGTCTAGGACTTTCCTGAGGAATATTCTAATTCTAGCCTGGAAGACCTATACTCAGAGACCAAAATTTTTATCGTGCACCCCTGCCAGTAAAAAGTTTTAGAGCATGCTTCTCAAGATATGTTTTAAAGAACTTGTACATCATGTAAATGTGTGACAGAACTAATATTCACATTATAAAATGTATGCAACGATATAAATTAAAATGAGATTAATATTTCTAACTATCTTACTGATTTTGATGGCTTTAAGTTCTCAACAGCTAATATCTCAAGGCTCAGTATATAAATAGGGTGAGGCTTATTATTAAAAATCGTGGACTTAAACCCACATTTCAAACAGTCTATGGATAAATTCTATTATAATTTATGGAGGTCAACATCTTGGCAAATCCGGTTCAACTGTTCTTGCTTCTAATTCATTCCACGACGGATGAAGAACTTGTACTAGCAATCAGAGCCTCTGCTCTGCCATTTTTCTTACCGTTGATGGATTATCTTCAGTCTGGGGTTTCTCTGCAGGAATCTTTTGAAGCCACCTTGTTTATTTTGTCAAGTTTAGTTAAAGCCAGATTTTAGAATCAGAAAACGTTAGTTAATTGCCCTCTCACCATCACCACCAAATCCCGGTATGTTGAAAGTAAAAGAACAAGTTGAGGAAGGTACGTGTGAAGGAGTTTACCCACCAAAGGTGACAGGTGGTCACGACCTACTGTCATACCAAAGGAAGGCGCCAGGGTCAAGCAACTTATTAAGCACTGGCAGAGATCAGTTTTTGGATGAATATAAACAGTAGTTCTAACGCCACTGTATTTCCTTTCCCAGCTTTCTCTTTCTCCCACCAAGTCTAAAACACCTGAGCAGCAGGGTTCCCACCCACCTCTCTCTGAACCCCTGTGCATTCCTTCACTCTCAGAGCTGAATCCAGAAAGCAGAGGGTGGCATTTCTTTGTACTTTACCTTCAGGCAACTGGCTGAGACCATCCAATCTGCCTGGAATGTAATTTTGGCTTAAAAGAACCAGAACTAATGGAAGAACAGAAGCAGCTTAACCCAAACTGTTTCTCATTCCACTGCCCTACAGAGAATAGAGGGGACGACGGAGGGGAAGTTCTGTGAATTCTTCGCCTGTGCCCTTCTTTGAGGTTTGAACCATGGACAATTTTAATTGCACCTATAAAATGGCACCTTGCGGCAGAGTACATGCCTGGACTTAGGCAAGAATTGGGATTTTTGCTTTATAAGATTGAGTGATTTGGAGCTTTGGGAACAGATTAGATGTGTCCCTTTTGGGATTGTCATTTCTTTCACCTGCCAGCCAGCTCCTGTTTACTGTGTCATTTACACTTGCCTCCTGTTTCCATCAAAGCTCGAGTAAAGTCTGTACCAACTAACACGACACACTAACAAGCATTTGGCAATGTAGATAAGATCGTAAAATGTATTCCCTCTATAGTTGCTATTCTTTATGTGTCTGGAGGCAACTTTTGTTTGTGTTTCTTCATTCTCTGTGCCTTCGCTTCCCTTTTTAGTTGGTTCTGGCATGCAGTATAAAATTGCAATTATTAATATCTTTTCAAGAAAATTGGACTTTATATTACCGTAGATTTTCTTCTAAGATAATGCCTTTTCAAGTTCCGGGTTTCTTTTTCCGTTTTCTAGAAATTCTTTTTTGCCATGGGAACCACATTATTGGTTATTGTCAATAACTGTGAATAGTTAACAAAGATTGAAGTATATATTAAGGTAGCATACTAGAATCGAACTAAGTATCAGCAATAATTAAATAATGGTGAGGTTATGGATTGTACAATACACAAACGATATTTTTGTGGCATGGGCTGTCTGTGGTTCCCACTGGGAGACTGCTGATTGATGTAAAAAGCATGTGACGCCATTCAGAGGCAAAGGTTTCTGTATGGACTGTTGTGGGTAGTTGGTTCACTGATTTTTTTTTTTTTTAAGGTGGTGAGAATTTTAGGTGGAGTGAGTATTTCTAGTCTAACACTTATAAAGGCTAAAAGAAGTGCAGTCATAGTCCCGTCATTGGTTATGGAACTGAGCTTAGGAAATCATGCTTTGTGGCTTCGTGCCTTAGTTTCATTACCTATAAAACTTGGGACAGCAGTAGCAGCCACCTCATGTGATTAAATGTAAAACACTTAGAGCCATGCCTGGCTCACAGGAAGCTCCCGATAAAGGCTAGCTACTAAGTGATTAAGTATTCATCTCCAGTATGGTCTGCCTACTTTCCCACCCTCTGGTAGAGTGCACAGAAGATGCGTTTAAGCTGCTTAATAATTGCCGCCCTCAGCATTTCATCTGGATACGTGCATGGAATGAGGCTTGGCCCGTACCTGTGTCTGCACAGGTGTGCCTGGTGCCATTCGGAGGAGGAACATGGTGGTCAGTAGGGAAAGAGTGAGGTGTATTGAGGAAGGGCTGTAGGAGAGCTATGACCATCATGAAGAGATTTGGGTACAGAGCATTCAGCGGGGCAGGTTCTGTGCAGCTCTTGTCCTGGCCTCTGTGTGGTTCTTCCACCCTCCACACTCCTCTCTGCCCAGCCCCCTTCTTTTCACCTCTTGCCCAGTTTCATCACAAGCTTGGTCTTCATTCTCAGTGGTGGCCTCGTTGTTGGGAGGTGAGGCTGTGGGGAGATATTCCTGCTCTGCCTTCCCTCAGCTTTCAGATTGTACCACAACCTCCTTCCTTCCATGACCCCACATCCTTGCTTTTCTCTTGAGAGAGGTCAGAGGAGTTGGTTTGTGGCAGTTTTGAGGGGTAGATTACCTGAGAGTTTAAAAAACCCAAGGCCTGGGACTTCCATGGTGGTCCAGTGGTTAAGACTCCGTGCTTCCCAATACAGGGGCACGGGTTGATCCTATCCCTGGTCGGGGAACTAAGATCCTGTATGCCGCATGGTGTGGCCAAAAAAAAAAAGAAATAAAATAAAAAACCCAAGGCCTTCCATATTACTTTTCCCATTCCATTCTCTTTTCCTTACAAATTATTTATCATACCCTAAAAATATCAGTCATTTGGTCGAAACAGGTGAGTTTTATGTTGGCTACTCGGGAGCTAACCATGTTAACAAAATAATTTCTTTTTCTTTTTTTTTTCATAAACTTATTTATTTTTTTAGTTTTGGTTGCGTTGGGTCCTCGTTGTTGTGCGTGGGCTTTCTCTGGTTGCGGCGAGCAGGGGCTACTCTTCGTTGCAGTGCGCGGGCTTCTCATTGCAGTGGCTTCTTTTGTTGCAGAGCACGAGCTGTGTAGGCACGTGGGCTTCAGTAGTTGTGGCACACGGGCTCAGTAGTCATGGCTCGCGGGCTGTAGAGCACAGGCTCAGTAGTTGTGGCGCACAGGCTCAGTAGTTGTGGCGCACAGGCTTAGTTGCTCCGCGGCATGTGGGATCTTCCCGGACCAGAGCTCGAACCCATGTCCCCTGCATTGGCAGGCGGATTCTTAACCCCTGCACCACCAGGGAAGCCCTAACAAAATAATTTCTATTGATAATCCAATAAGCGTCTTTGCTTTCTTGGGCTGAGAATAAATCTAGCCCATTTGCAAAGGATTTTTATACACCCACTTGTGAATAGGTGTCATGTCAACTACTGAAGGACACAGAAAGAAGCATACAATGGGCTAGTAGAGGCTATTTTAAAAACCAACATCAGCCAAAGCCTGGTAAAGCAGCCATCTTTCGGTGACATCTTCTGCACCTTGGATGACCAGGTTTACTTTGGCTAATCTAACAGACTGAGGAGTGTGCCTCTCCTACTTCAGTCTGCCATGTGTTTCTTGCCCAGAGATGCTCCTCTGTCAATAAGAACAGTGCCCTTAAGTAAGTACTTGTTTTGTGCTAATTAGAAGTCCTTCAGAACAGCAAACGCTGTCCTGTTGTTTATTTGGACGAGGTGCACTTGGGGATAGAAAAGCGTTCAGGGTTAAAAATGCCTGGAGGGCTGCAAGAATTCTTGCCAGTTCTTTCTCCTTACCCTGGTCTTGTGAAAAGCTGTCTCCAAACCAGAGAGGGAATTTACCTATTGTGTAAGACCCTGACCCCGTGCCTATGCCTTAAGCAGGCACATAGTTTTTATGTGCGCCTGTTAGTTTGAATTTGTGATACTGATCTGCTTTTTGTCCCTGCTGACGGTTATTATATCTTAATGGGCGAAACCCTGCTCTAATGATCCTTGTGTATATAATTCTCGGAGTACAGAGCAGGCACCAGAGGACCACATAAAAACGTTTGCCTCAATTTCCCTGCAAAAAAGGAGCCCAGAAACCAGACTTGACCAAGTAACAGATTTTTAAAGGTAAAGGAACCCAATAAAATTACCAGCTTTTCACAGCGTGTGTCTACTTCCTTTCGACATACTGTGAAGTGTAGGTGAAATATTCTAACTGAACTGACAGTGGGAGTGGGGATAACTAAGGAGAGAGGGAGATAAAAGTAAAAACCACCAGCCATGATTGATACTGCAGAAGCAATGAATCGTTGGGGGTCTCCCCTTTGTGGATTTGGCACTTCACCTTTCTGACACCACCTGCAGGAGTGTCAGTGTAATGAGACCCATACAGATGGAAGCAACAGCTAGAAGTGCTTGGAATTACTGTATCAGGGCTTTGAGGCGCACTGGAGAATTGTGTAGGCTGGTATTTGCTTATTCAACTTTTACAGTAAAGAGGGTGTTTGTGAGTGTGTGTGAGAGGAAGAGAAACAGAGAGTGTGTGTTTACAAGTGCGAAGTGGAGGGGGCTACCTGATCCTAGGTAACTCCAAAAATATTTTAATAAAGGACTGATTTCTTTCTATAACGCAATCTTCAATTAACTAAATGTGTTCATGGGATGCTTCTAAGTTTGATGGTGAGCGCCTTCAAGAATCAATTCTCTAGGGACTTCCTTGGTGGTGCGGTGGTTAAGAATCCACCTGCCAATGCAGGGGACACGAGTTCGATCCCTGGTCCAGGAAGATCCCACATGCTGCAGAGCAACTAAGCCCATGCCCCGCAACTACTGAAGCCTAGAGCCCGTGCTCTGCAGCAAGAGAAGCCACTGCAATGAAGAGTAGCCCCTGCTCGCCACAGCTAGAGAAAGCCTGCGCACAGCAATGAAGACCCAACGCAGCCAAAAATAAATAAATAAATAAATTAAATAAATTTAAAAAAAGAATCAATTCTCTAATACACTGTCCCATATTTGGGGAATAGCATGCTCAGGTATGGATTCTGGCCCTATGTATGCACTTAAACTATTCGTGGTAAATAGGAGGCAGGATTTATGTACATGCAAGACAGCTCTCCTGTGAGTCACAGCACTTAGGCTCTTTTTACGTTTCAACCCTTTGGCCAATAACCTAACCTTCCCTGGCCACCCTATAAGATAGAAATAATAGAAATCATTTAATTTCCTTAAGCTCTTGGGCTCAACCAGATGATCTTTTCATAGTGCTGCTTCCACCACTGAGTTTTATTTTACTTTTAAGAGCCTCGTGGAAGAGGAGAAATCTCAGTGGAATACTTGGCGTTGGCCCTAAATTAATCTCTCAATCTACTCTTCCTCTCCCCCATTCCTCCCCCAAAGATGAGATTGGAATTGTAGCTCGGGGCTAGGAAAGGAATGGGCTTAAAAATCAGGCCAAGGCCTTAGGACTTCACCCAATATTTAAAGGAAGACATCTGAGGTATTTTAAACATCAAGTAAAATTTTGAGACCTGTGTTTAAAAAAAAAAAAAAATAACTTGGGTGGTACGATGAAGCGTGGATTGGTGGGAAAGACGGAAATGAGAGGTAAAAATAGGTTAGCTTTCTAAATGGACCCGAAGGTTAACTTTTTATATTTCCCTTAAGACATTGGATACATTATTTTTTGTAATTAGAGTTTTTGTGCATGTAAATTTTCTATTAATGCTTCCTGAAGTTGGGTGTCCAGCAGGGTTTTGAAGGACCAAAAGGGTTTAAATTGCAACTGCTCCTATCTGAAACACTCCAGAATTCTAGAAAGTTTCACTTATAACACAAACTACTCAGTAATGGCAGTCTTCTTTCTCTGATGCTTTCCAGATGTTAAAGGAGATAAGGCATTAACAAGCATTAAAACACATCCACAGTGTGTATATTTAACATCACAATAGTCAGTTTGTAGGTACCATTCTGATTTCACACCATGCTTTATACTCTGGGCCAAGCATACATCTTAACCTCACTTAATGTTTTCAGTAAGTGAAATTAGACCCATTCTATGGAGATGCTGAGGTTCATAGAGCTGAACCTGCCAGGGTCACGTAGTAAGTTTTGCTCCCTCCACAGCAGTCATCTCGGTCTTTTTCTGAACCTTGAGCTTGTTCCTTCATCAGGATTAGAAATATTCTTCTGCATTACCTCTCTCCCTGGAAGGCTTTTCTCCCAGACACTCACAGAACTGACCTGCTCAGCTCTTAGCTTAAATGTCACCTCTTCAAAGAAGCCTTAACCTCTGTCATGTTGCTCATTTCTCTGCTTTCTTCATATCATTATCTGTAACTGTTTATTTGTTTATTTTCTGTCCCCTAAGGTAGAGTCTAAATCTCATGAGATCAAGTGCTTTGAACGTGTCAGACACACATTTGATTTGTGTAATCACAGCATTTTAGAACCATTCCTAGAACTTGGTGCACGTTCAACAAGCATTTATTCAAGGGATGGGTGAATGAACGAATGAATGTCGCCAGAGCCCATGCTTGTTCTCCAGTCCCATCCTCCCTACGTGTTTTCCTCTGCTTCCTGGCATACTGCAGGGGAATTGGCTGAGGGTATAACCCATCAAACTGTGTATCTGGGACCCAGACTGATTAACTTCTGAAACTCAAATATTTACTCACTAGGAAAGGAAGCCAACAGATCATTCTCTTTCCCATTAGGTAAGATTACTTGATTATATGTAAGCTTGCAGTTCATGTGCAGTACCTAGTTTAGGAGTGAACGTTTCTGATAAATTCTTTTAGAATTTTACCTTTTCTTATCGCATTCCTGTTGGCTGATTTTTATAGGAGACTATTAGAATTTACATAAACTAGACATTGTTCCTGGCCATTTTTTTGTTTTTTTAAAGCATCAGACATTGAAAAATGCCTGGTCCATCTAATAAGTTAGTGAATTCATATTATCCCCCCCACACAGTGTTCCTGGGAGGGTAAATTCTTGCCTTCTTTGCTCAAACGACATTTTTCTTTTGTGGTTTCAGATTGGACTTTTCAGAAGGGTAATTTTCCTTTGTCTTGGTGGAATCTGAGCTGACTGACTTTGTCACTAGCATATTAACCTCCTCTTTTCTCACTACCCCACGTAGCTGAGGAACAGCTTGATAATTAATTCCTCTAAGTTAGAGAAGGTGGCCTATGAAGGAATTTTAAGTACATTTCTCGGTGTTCTGTGAAGTTACATGATCTTAGCTCCGTTAATTAAGTTTATTAAAATTGTATAAAGGGGTTCATGTGATTCTAAACCACAGAAGAAGCAAAACAATTTGAAAGCAACCTGCCCTTTACCTTGATCCCTACCTTCTCCAAAAACCGTGGTGTAGTGCCAACGAACAGAACAGTGGTTGACGAGCAGAATTTTAAGTCATTCTAAGTATTACTGGTTGGTTTAATAAAATTAATTAGCCTGCCACGGAGAAAATTTACTAGCGTGCTGCTTAATTTCACAATATAAAGTCAGAGAAGGGAGGTGGGGTTGAGGGAACAAACCTTATTAGTTTTGAATAATTATTTAAAGATGTGGAGCTGCCTATTTCAAGCACTTTGATTGCCAAATCCATTAAGGCTTTAAAATCTCAATGTTTGTATGCTGGTATATATGGGAAGGAATCTCTCTAGATGAAATCACAGGCATATTAGTTAACAGCTAAATAACTTATTTAACATACAGAACAGCAAGTAGGATCCAAATAAAACCATGGGAATGAGAACTTGCCTTAAAACTGGCTCATGGGAGGTTTCCATAATCTTAATTTGCCATTGATGCAATTATTGCTTTTTCTTGTCTCTTTAATCCAAACAAGATGTTTGCAGCGGCCATGGAAAGGTGCCTGAAATCACATGCCTGAATTCATTTAATTTGCCAACATCGTCTTTTTTCTCTCTCTCTCTTCCTGGTAATGGGCAAGAGTCAGTTCTGGTGCATCAGGTACTAAATCTCTTCAATTACCAGCCGGGAAGAAAGATTTAACCTTGTGTTTCAAACCTACAAACTGATTTAGTTTTAAAGCACAAACACTTCTCCTGTGGAGCCTGAATTAAACTGCAGAAAGGATGCAGAGCTTGAGGAATTAAACCAGGCAGGGCCAAGGCTCAGGCCAGTGATCGGAACCATTTTGGTTTCTTTCTCGGGCCCCTGGTGCAAAAGGAAAGGGAGTTGAAAGACAACCTGTGTGAGAGGGGGCAATGTTACATTGCTTGGAAGCTAGACATGGAGTAAATGTGAGTGCAGGGGAGTCCAATCTAACCTCTTATCCTTTTTTCTTTTTCTCTTTGGGGGCTCGGCAGCCATTTTTAATGTGGATGATTCTGTGGTTGATCTGGAAACCCTGGCGGCCTTATATGAAAACGTGAGTATCAAACACCTACAGAGCCAGAGTTTCCAGATTTTTGTATCTTAACTAACTTAAAAAAAAGTTAATGTCTAGAAACTGGTTATATGTGACTCCTTCCACCTGAAAAGTCACTGAGCCATTCATGTTCTTTGGCAGTGGGAATTGTGACATTGCATGGAAGAGATTAAGGCACAGAAATGCAAGCTCAAGTGAGAGTGACCGTGAGGAAAACACTAGGTTCTTGACCGCCCACTGTGGTATCTGGGTTAGTAGATTTCTTTTGCGAGGGAAGGCAGTTCAATGTGGAGGCCGCTTCTGTGCCGTGGAACCCAGGCCAACCCTGTGGCTTGCAATCAGAGTGCATGAAGCTAAGTTACCAGCTTAACACTGGTGTACACCAGTGTCATCCTCTGAGGAATGGGGATGCTGTTACCAGCTTGGATGATTACTTTTAACCCAAGTGAACTGATGGCATTGATCGTGGGAAATAGTATAGGATGGTGGGTGTGTGTTTTGGATTTAGAGTGAGATACTCTCAGGTTTGAGGTCGAGCTCTACCATTTACTGCTGAGTGGCCTCAGGCCAGTTAAATTCCTTAAACCTGTTTATCAGTACAATGGGGATGATAATGGGCTCGACATGATTTTTGTGAGTATTAAAAGAGAATTCAATATATGCAGCAGTAGCAGTGTTTTTTGTTTGTTTGTTTTGTTTTTTGCGGTATGTGGGCCTCTCACTGTTGTGGCCTCTCCCGTTGCGGAGCACAGGCTCCGGACGCGCAGGCTCAGCGGCCATGGCTCACGGGCCCAGCCGCTCTGCGGCATGTGGAATCCTCCCGGACCGAGGCACGAACCCATGTCCCCTGCATCGGCAGGCGGACTCCCAACCACTGCGCCACCAGGGAAGCCCCCAGTAGCAGTGTATTTTGAAAATAAACAGCGCTGTACACATATATGGTCTTCAAATGTGGATTATATGTGGAGATAACCAGCATAATTATCAGGCTTTCTTGAGAAGATGACACAGGAGAGTCACAATTCCCATAATTGTTAACTGTTCTGGTTCACTGACTCTGTTAGGATTTGAAAACATAGACTGAAACAGATTCTCTTTACTGAAGTAATGCTGTTTCCCAGGAAGCTACCTGGAGCTCTATAGCATGCTATGATTACCCAGCTCAAAAAACGATTTCATTTCAATACTTAGGTCCCCTGGGACCTTAAGTGTCTCAGAAAATTTCCATAGTGTGATAATCCAGCCTAGCGGGATTGCCAGTTCCCTTCACATTTTTACATCCTTTGTATATATCAGGAACTGTTTGGTATGACTGGGTGGGAACTTACCATGTTTCTATCAGGAAGGCTTTCGTTAATAAAGAAGGTGCACAAATCCTAGGCCATCGGGAGCTAATGGCACATTTGTTGAATACCTGGAAGGCATCATGGTATTGTGGAAGAAAGGTGTTCCAAGTCAGGCTCTTTGCCAGGTACTTAGTGTAAGCCTCGGTGGAGTCATCTTTGAAACAAGGATGCAATACTTGATGTCGGAGGACTTTGTAAAAGGCAGAGTGCCTTCTAGGATGCTTTTAGTTGTTGCCTCGGGCTCAGGACTGTGCACATGATTGGTACTTGTTAGCTAACAGTAGAGGTAAGCTACATACGACTGACATAGTTGCGCAAATTGAGAAAGTATGGGACTAAATGCCAAAATCAGTGGTGCAGACAACGAATGCTTAGAAAATTCAGAAAGGGAGAACCTGCTGACCAGAAATTTAAAAATCAGGAGCCTACATAAGTTAGGAGGGCTGTTCGGTTCTGAGGATGAAGAAAGCACATGCTAAGGACAACTTGACCCTTATCCTATCTTACAGGGAAAGGCACAGGGGATTCAAAGGTTAGCAATCAAATGTCCTGGCTTCTGTATCCAGCTAAGTTCACTTGTTATGATCATTTAGTTTAGCCAGTAATTCCCAAACATTAGCATGTCTCAGAATCACCTGGAGGGCTTGCTGAACCCTACCTCTGGAGTGTCTTATATCCAGGGTAGGGCCAACAAGGGGCATTTGTAACTAGCGACAGGTGGTGCTGATGCTGCACGTCCAGAGACCACACTATGAGACACACTGCTTTAGACAGATTCTCATTGCTCACTTTTTGTGTGTGTTTTATTTCTATTTCAACACAGAGAGCCCAAGAGGATGAACTCGTTAGAATAAGAAAGTATTATGAGACATCCAAAGAGGAAGAATTGAAGCTACTGGATAAACCTGAGCAGTAAGGATGCTTAAACACTTTTCTGTTAACAAAAGGAGAAGGGCCGTCCCTATCTTCCTAGCTCTGAATAACCAAATCTCAACTGTGCCAATCTAAGTCACAGCAGCGTCATTCCTGTGACCTATTGCATGCAGCAGAATGACCTGACTGCCGGGAAAGGCAGCCGGGAGATTTGTGCTGCTGGATATCATGTCTCAACCCCTCACCCCACCCCTCATGACTCCCCTTTTCTTGTCCTAGCAACTTGTTAATTCCTCCTAGACTAAACATTCTGGCCCAAAGGGTAACTGAGGAAGGAAGAGGTTACTGCTCTGTCTAAGGTTCTGCTGATGCAGTTAAAAGGGATGATGTCAGAGTCACAGAATTCAAGTTGATTTTCCTAAATATTGTATCCAGTAAATGTAGCCTGAATGTGCCAGCTTTCTCCCCAAATCCTCTACCTGCTCTGCCCAATTTAGATGTGACTTTTTCATCCTCCCTTTGCATGTGCTTGTGCTTGTGCTTGTGCTTCTCCCCAGTCACTATCTGGAGGTGTCTGCTCTCTAGTTTGGGGTGTTCCACACACTTTGAAAGTCCAGAATTCTAGTGCATAACTGAATGACTCTTGTCCTTGGCTGGGCTCTTGGGGTCTGCAAACCATGGATAACCTTCTGGGTCTCTGCAACCCTGAGGACTCTGTGAGAATGTGGGATGGGTCTCCAGTGGGCAGAAGGCTGCTTAGCTTGTGGCTACCTTGAGTGCTTCCTGCCCAATGCAGGCTGTGCTTCTCAGCCTGGAGATGAGGCAAGGAATAGGAAACAGAGGAAATTGACTGGGTTTAGGGTAACAAGTCAGCCCCAGAGACATTCAAGGGTCAGTCGCTTATACTGAAACCTTCACACCTTGCCCTTAGTTCCTCTAAAATGCCCCACTCCCCTTGGAAGCCAGGGTATTCAGGTCCAGAAAAAACATCTTTCAGTGACTGGGTGAGGAATTTCTAGGTTTACTCAGTTATTGACAAACCTTTATGATAACTTGGGGACCCTTAGATGACTGGCTGTCACATGGGGCATATGCCAGGGCTCTCCCCCCAGCACACACCCAAAGTTAGTTCATGAAGCCTAGGAATATTGTGAATCAATGCAGATGGGCTTCCCTGCCCTTCTGTTCCATCGACTTGAGCCCCCCGTCCTTACCAACCCTCACCCCGACCCATCCTGTGGTCCACTGCCAAGTCTTGTTTCCTAATATAATAAATTCATTCCCACTAAGGTGCTGACGACCGAAAATGAAGTGACTAATAATGGGATATTTAGACACAAGGCCATGAGGAGTATTTGAGGACTGTCTTAGTCAGTTTGGGCTGCTATAACAAAGTATCCTAAACTGGGTGACTTCTCAACAGCAGAATTTTATTTCTCACAGTTCCTGAGGCTAGAAGTCTGAGATCCAGGTGCCAGCATGGTTGGGTTCTGGTGAGCACCCTCTTCCAGGCTGCAGACTTCCCTTTGTATCTTCACGTGGCAGAGAGCAGAGAGGGGAAGTAAGCGCTTGTGTCTCTTCTCTGAAGGGCACTAACCCCACTCATGAGGGCTCATCCCTCACGACCTAATTACTTCCTAAAGGCCCTACTTCTTATTACCATCACTTTGGGGGTTAGGATTTCAACTTAGGGATTTGGGGCGGGGGTGGGTACAAACATTCAGTCCATAACAGGGACAAGAGGGCATATCAAGCATTTAGGTAGTGCCAACTATGCCATGTTAAGCAATGATATTCCAAGCCCAGAGTTGGTAAACTTTTCCTATAAAGGACCCAGTAGTAAGTACTTTAGGCTTTGTGAGCCATTACAATCTGCTGGAACTACTCAAGTCAACCGTTGTTGTACAGAAGCAAGCACAGACAATGCATAAACAAATGGGCGTGGCTGTGCGCCAATCACAGTTTATGGACGCTGAAATTTGAATTTCATATCATTTTACATGTCACAAAATATACTGGTTTGTATTTGATTAATATTATTAATATTAATGTTTAAATGGTTGATTTTTTTCAACCATTTAAAAATGTGAAACCCATTCTTAGCTGATGGGCCATACAAAAACAAATAATGGGCTGAATTTGGCCTGGGGACTGTAATTCACCAACCCCTGCTCTAAACTATGGAATGTCCCCCTTGGTAAAATGAACCGTGGGTCCCTGCTCCTGGAAGGGTTCCCCTTTTCCTTCCTGTGTTAATGCCTTTCTAGCATTATTTTTCGAGATTAATTGCCAGGACACAGAATAATGGCAGCAGGTAATTAACAGATGACTTATTAAAGTTCTCCTGCTTTCTCTACTGATGATCTGGATGGAAGAGTGTTTTTAAAGTTTGTAAATGGTCATTGTAAGGGCTTCCTGAACATGCTAAGCTCTTAGTGACAGCAAAGAAGATGGTCGTGTTGTCCTGGTGATATGCTTGGGCTCAGCTGCTAGAAGGTGAGGCCCAGAGAGGTAGGGCCTCCAGGGCTGAGTGATTTTCACCTTTACTCCTGACCTCCTGCACAGTGTAGCATTTGTTTGATTCATGCCAGAGTCTGATTTTCTGGCAACTGATTTGCCATGAGTTCCAAGTGAGTTGACTATAAGCATGTTTTGCATACTGGAAAATATGAATCATTTATAGTTTCAGCATTGCAGTTGCCTAAGATTCCTGTGGTGCCCAGGCTTTAAATCAGAGCCCGGAGAGGCTGCCCTCCTCACTTACCTCATCAGCTTTCTTGAGCCGCAGGGCCAGATTTAGAAAGTCGTTTCCCACAGAGGTGTCATCTGCTTGGGACCAGGCTGTCTGAGAACCATTCCCTTCAGCAATGGTCCTCAAGTCTGTTCACACTCTCCTTGGGATGGTGGTGAGGCGAGGGGAGGCTCTACTGGGTTTGATTAGGCCTGATGTGTGCTTTTTGTGGCCCAAAGTGAGCATCCTATTGGGATGCTCCACTGAGGCCCACAGCTGCCTTGGGATCCCCCAAAAGAAGACATATTGACGTTGAAACAAGGCTCTGTTAGCATCCTTCTCTATGGAGGAACATAGGCTACAGCATGCACAGACACCTGACATGATATCATTCAGGGCTTTGAGGAGTGATAAACCACATCTTAGTCCCTTGAAAACAGTGGGCCCGTTGCATCAATCCACCTGACAGCCGAGTTGCTGTGGATGTGTGACCCACATACTGTGAGGTGCAGAATGTTTCTGCTATGTACCGGCTGTAGTCACAGCCCATCCTAGGAAGATCAGCCTGCCTTAAGGAAAGAAGAGGAAGGTCCCTGGTCTGTGGCTCTTGAGGGTATTTAGTCCTTTCTATCTCTGGCCCTAGGGTATAAAGTTAGACTAGTCCAAAAGGAAATCAGTCCCTAAATATTCATAAGTACCATGGCCTAATAATGCCCAAGACCCTCTCCTTGGGGATGTGTAAAAGAGTGCTTACCCCTGCCCTTATGGGTAGAGTATAAAACCCACATGTGGGAGATAAGATATTAGACACTTCATAGCCTTTGAGGTAACCTGTACTTCTGGTACTTTCTCAGATAAATGGGAAATGGTGCTCTCCTCGAGACTTTGTTTTTCCCAAATTTGCTTCTCTAGTGTTTTGTATCTTCGCCTTCTACTAGGTGACCAGGCCCCAAACCCACAAGTCACCCTGGACTCTTCTCAGCATCGCGTGGGATGGGTCAGCTACATTGGGTCTGGCAGCCTCAGTCGCTTTCTCACCATTTGCCCCTCAGCATCCACACTGCAGGCCCTCTCCCGTTCCCCCTTAGACTATTGCAGCTGCTCCCAGCCTCAGATCTGCTATCACTTCCAGTCAATCAGCCGAGCCATCGCAAGGGCGATTGTCTAAAACGAAAAGCTGGAAGTTTCACTCCTCTGTTTAAAACCCTTCATTCATTCAGAAAAAGCTTGAACTCTTTATTTTAGAACACAAAGCCCCATTTTAGCTTCTTCTCACCTTTACCCACGAATATTATCAGCCTGTCCAGCCTCTCGCTGGCAGTTTCTTACATGTGTAAGAAGGACCAGAGGGCTCCCGGAGACCTTGGCTGACATGGGCCCTCCAGGGCTCTGACTTTGATGCCCTGCGTATGGCTTCCATAGCTCCTATTTTAGGCCCCATCACCGAGAGCACTCATCACACCCGTGGTAACTGTGGATTTATTTCTCAGGTGATCAAGAAGGAATCGTGTTGAAGTTAAATTCTGTTCTCAGGTCTTAGCGTGGTGCCTGACACACTGTAAATGCTTCATACACATCTAAAGATACTAAAATTCTTGGTGACTGATGCTCTGGTATTTTGGGTGACACATTCCCTACAGTTCTATCCAAAAGTATTGGGAAATATCTGAATTTCCCTCCCCCCTCCAACTCTGGATATGTGCTTCGGCCCCTTCTCCATACACAGAACACTGGGTCTTTAAGATTCTCGGAGAGCCTTCCTAGTGCAAACCCTAGTTCCAGTAAAGCTTTGATCCCAGGGAACCTTGTAGTTCTATTTTACTCTTTTTTCTGGGTAACACAGATTGCTTGAGCCTAGGGGCTCATCTCCTCATGTTGGTCCTAAACCTCCTTTTTTGGAGACGAGTTATAAGTAATTGCTTATACAGCATTTCCTTCTTCTCATCTAAGATCTTGCTGGTAAGCCAGGGTGTTGATCCGTATATTCTCTCCATCAATTCTTCACTCGCTGTGTTCATTTAAACGAGGAAGTGTACCCACTCAGGGATCTGGGTCCTACTTAGGGAATAGTATTTCATGGTTGCATTTAGAAAGGGAGAAATGCAGGGTGCTACACTTGAGGTAGCTCTCAGCCACATCTGAATAAGTAAAACTTCCCAAGACTCACTACAGGACCCAATGCCTCCAGTCCCACAGGCTTTTTACTGCTCATGTTTGTGAGAACTCGGTGATACCCCTGATTTCAGTCATAAATGAATCAGTGGTTTAATACTAATTTTACAAAGAAACAATTCACATATAGAGTGTAAGTTTTTCATCTTGTCCTAATTCAGAATTCCTCTGGGTTTCCACTTTTATATCCCGTCACATGGTTTTCATAATAATCAGAG
Source organism: Mesoplodon bidens (assembly GCF_964165515.1). NCBI lineage: Eukaryota > Metazoa > Chordata > Mammalia > Artiodactyla > Ziphiidae > Mesoplodon > Mesoplodon bidens. The sequence continues at coordinate 100,861,539 of NC_138178.1, read as the reverse complement.
TTACAGAACCTTAAAGCAAAGGTATGTTTTCTTTTATGGGCATTCTTTGCTTCCTCTCAGTGTCATTTAGGAAAAAAAAAAAAAAGGATTATGATCTGGTTGTAGGATAAATAAGAAAAACAGCTGATTATTAGAATCTTATTAAAGCCCAAGTGTCCCTAAAAGAGGCACAGAGTATTAGCTAAGGAAATTTCTTTGGTTATAGAAAGAAGGGGGCTCCACCTTTGCTCCTAGGTAAAAGCATCCTTGGTAAGAGGTTACAGAATGTCAAGGTAATGATGTTATGGTTTGACCAAGACTTTCAGAACTATCAGTTAATCATCGTTTCAACCCCCAAATGGATTTAAAAGCTTTCAGTGGATTCTCTCCTTTTCTGAATTCATGTCCAACTCTTTCCACCCATTTTAGTGTATACCCCTACCTCGGGTGGTTGGCCTAGAGGATATGTAGCTCTTCCAACTTAATTTTGCAAAGGGCACCAGTGCCCAGCTGCTCAGACAGTGAGCTTCTGTGTGTAGGTCAGTACTCAACTTTAGCTTTTAAGATCTGTCTTGCCATAGTTTTTAAGAAACTTCAGATTGTGCCCACTTAATGAGTGCCTCCTTTGTTCCAAGCATGGAGCTATGAAGTCCTGTCTGTGTAGGTAAGTTGTTGTGGAAAAGTAAACACATACCTGCAGAATAGAATCATTATAGATTATTATAATTGTTTGAACAACAACAACAAAAAGTAGTAATCTAACTTCAGAAAGAGATTATTTTTTCACTTGTCTATAGACATGTGCCTCAAGTCTTCCCCTTACTTAGCCCGTGTTAATACGCCATTAGAGAATGCTGCATTATAAAGGGAGTCTATTGTGTTGTTTTTTTTTCCCAAACACTAAAGATTAATGCTTTCCATTTCGGTTTAGTCTTACTTGGGTAGCAAGAGACAGATAGCTTCACATGGTTCAGTATACTTGCATTAATTTTCTGTTCTTAGTTTATACACCATATGCTTGCTCACCATTATAGAAACCCATTTTATTTTTTTTTTAATTTTTAAATTTTTTAATACAATTTTTAAAGGTTATTTTCCATTTACAGGTATTACAAAATGTTGGCTATATCCCCTGCATTGTACAGTATATCTTTGAGCCTCTCTTATACCCAGTAGTTTGTAGCTTCCACTCCCCTACCCTTATATGGCCCCTCCCGCCATGACTGGTAACCACTAATTCTCTGTATCTGTGAGTCTGCTTCTTTTTTGTTATATTCACTATTTTGGTGTATTTTTTAGATTCCACATATAAGTGATATCATATAGTATTTGTCTTTGTCTGACTTACTTCACTTAGCCTAATGCCCTCCAAGTCCATCCATGTTGCTGCAAATAGCAAAATTTCATTCTTTTTTATGGCTGAGTAGTATTCCATTGTGTGTGTATATGTATGTGTGTGTATATGTATGTGTGTGTATGTATATATACATATACCACATCTTCTTTATCCACTCATCTGTCAATGGATGTTTAGATTGCTTCCATATCTTGGCAGTTGTAAATAATGCTGCTGTGACTGTTGGGGTGCATGTATCTTTCCAAATTCATGTTTTTGTTTTTTTGGATATTGTTTTATTTTTTTTTTTGGAGTGGAGTTGCTGGGTCATATAGTAGCTCTATATTTAGGTTGTTTTTGAGAAACCTCCATACTGTTTTCCACAGTGGCTGCACCCATTTACATTCCCACCAATAGTGTACGAGGGTTCCCTTTTCTGCACATCCTCGCCAACATTTGTTATTTGTGTTCTTTTTAATGATAGCCATTCTGACAGGTGTGAGGTGATATATGGAAACCCATTTTTAAAAGTGGCTTTGTTGTCAACAGTAGAGCACATACCCTTGGAGTCCCCTGAGTTTGCCTGTTTGATGCCTTTTATAATTGTTCAGTTAACATTGTCAAACAAGGAATGCTCTCATGATGAATCTCTTTTTGCTGTCTTTTTATTTTCCTTGCGATTATATGTGAAGTCAGATGATTCATTCTTAATTTTTACAGATTTTTACACGAGTTAGCCCAGATCCCTAATTTTGCTGAACGTGCCCAGTGTATAATCTTCAGATCTGTCTTTTCTGAGGGCATTACTGCCGTGCACCGAAAGGTAGAGATCATCACACGAGCTTCTAAGGTATGTTTGCTGTCTAATTCAAAGACAGCTTTGCCCTCCTTGGGGGTAAAGGAGGGAGTGGGGAGTGGGAAAGATCAACTCGAGTCCCTCTGCAGAAACATTGTGGACTTAAGATTGTGTGTTTTCCTGAGTATAACTGTGATGATTATCCCGTGTGAGCGTGCATGCAGGTGAGTGAGTAAGAAAGAAGGAGATGCAGATTGACAGAGGAGAAAGAGGGAGAAAAAAACGACACTTTTACAGATTTCTTCTCACATATTCCAAATACCTCCCAATGTACATTCTGGCCACTTAAAACCAACCTAAATAGTATAGTGTGTTTTCCATTCTGACTGTCTAGATTGCAAAAAGAGATTTGCCTTAGACCAATGCACTGGATCATCTGAAATGTGTTTACATGGTAAAATAAAAATATTCTAGAGACTTGATAAATGAAATCAATGATTATGATAATGAGTAATGGGCCGATAAGTTTTTGTTGGCTTTACCACACTGGTGTTCGTTATAAAGTTAAATTCTTGAACGTGGCTTTTTCTCCCAATGACGCACGTCCTTCACCACATGATGATCCTCCACAAATACTGTAATGTTTAGTTGCTTATCTGAAGGCATGGGGTTTTTTCCTTCTAAAATATAAAAGATTTCACTAAAGAAAGCATAAATATTACCAAGGTATATAATATACACCCTCTAATAACGCCCTACAAGGCAGGAGCAGAGGTCGTCCTAGAGCTGCACTTGGTTTTCTTTCTTTACCCTAAAATCAAGGAAAATAAAGTCGACTAAAACTGTAGAGAAGGGGAAAAGTATCAGTTTGAAAATTTGCACTTGGAGCAAAAGAATGAGAGAGAGAGGAAAAACAAATGAGATGGGGAGCTGAAGAAAACCCGAAGCAGCTTGAAATTAATAGACAAATAGTAAAAGTTAATAGACAAATCAGCAAACACTTAATAAACATAGCCTATGACCTTGAAATACATTATTGTATTTCACCTCTGAGGATTCTGTAGTTCACCTCTGAGGATTATTTCCAGGGATAAGGAAGTATAGGCTTGCTATTGTATCTACCCTACATTTAACTGTGCTGTTTATATAGATACATAGTCCAAAACCAGATCCTCAAATGATCTTAAACCCCTTCCTACTTAGAAGCCGTCAAATACAAAGCCTAACTGTAACAACTGTCTTTTTTCAATTTCTAAATTCTTTAAAATAAGTATTTAAAAAATAAAACCGGCTCAAATAGAAATATAAAAACTAATATTTAATATTCAGTATTAGAACATGCACAGTTTGTAATTCATTAAAAGGATAAAAAAATGATGGCTGTTAACATATTTTTTAAGACACTTATGGCTTAGTGAAGTGTATTTTCCATTTCACCAACTATAAATCCAGTTGGTAACAGGCCAGCAAGTGCTCAGTGAATATTTGTTGTTGAATGAACATAGGTGCATTTGGAGTTCAGCTGCATAATAATTGGTGTTTGCCTTCCCAGGGCTTGCTGCAAATGAAGAGTGTGAAGGATATTTTGGCTCTCATTCTGGCTTTTGGAAACTACATGAATGGAGGAAATAGGACTCGGGGACAAGCAGATGGATATAGCTTAGAAATTCTGCCCAAACTCAAGGACGTCAAAAGTCGGGTATTTATTTACTTTTCATAACGAAGGTCTGTGATCTGTCATTATTTTCCTTGTATACCTTCAATTTTAAAAAAAAGTGTTCCCAGTTGTTCCGTTCATCTCTATCTTCCCCCTAACAGTACATTTTTTTTCTTTGCTTTCTTTTGAATAAAGACAGGTTTTTCATGTTTCATCTTCTTTTGATGACAAAATCTCCAACGTTCATTTGCTCGAAAGCACACAGTTAGATGTTGAACTGCTGTGAGAGAATAAAGCAGATAGCATACAGTATTCGCCATAGCACAAGGCTTGATTCTGCTTGAATTTGGTGTTAGCTACTTGTAATTTACTCACTCCTAAGTAGAGAGCAATGCTGACTCACCGAGGGAGCTGAGCGTTTGAATTATTCTCTGGTCCACAACAATTGGGCTGGGGGTCTACTGTCAAACCCCCTGAGCCTGATTATCACTTGGCTCCACACCCTGCAGAGCTACCTCTTTAGAAACAACCAGCCCATATCTAGGCGTCCCCTGGGGGGGCAGGGGGAGTGGAGGGAGGGGAAACACACAGGCAAATTAGAATTAGACCCACGTGAACAAGACACAAAGGCTGCCTTGTGGGAGGGCCTGCTCTCCCCTGGAGTCCCAGGGTCATAAAGTGGCAGGGTGTTCCTTTTAAGCCGCCTTGATTGTTTTTCACGCCAGTAAGAACACATTTTTTGAAAGGTGGGAAGGGAGGGATGGTCTTCTGTTCTACTCTCTGGTTCCCTTTAGCACTCCCCTACCCCCTCCCTTCTTGGCTTTATGCCTGAAAGTATGGAGACAGTCTTTTGGTTGTCTGGTGCTTGTCTTAGCCATTACCTCAGAGGCCTTATGGATTACCTCTTTGGGTTCCCCCTCCACCCCACAAGGAAGAGTGTAGTGTCATTTCTTTGTATAGATGCCATAAAAATTAATGGGACAAGGAGGAAAGAGGACAGTCTCGCCAGTCTCAAACAGAATTAGGACCAGGTATCACAAATTAAAAGTGTTAGAGTTACAGAGTGAGATTTCAGCTCTTTGACTATCTAATATGGCAGAGTCTCATGTGAATGGTATTCATTTAAACTTCTCTTTTAAACCTAGGATAATGGGATTAATCTGGTGGACTATGTTGTGAAATATTACCTGCGTTACTATGATCAGGTAAGAAATAGCGTTATGTGGAAAACTACACTAATGGGGTTTCAGCTCCTGCACATTGCTGGCATTCAGAAATTGGATGATGGATGGATGGATGAATTTCAAGTCCAACATAGAATTTGAGAGCTCTCCAGCTTCCTTGGTTTACAGATGGGAACACTGGAGCCAAGAGAGTTTAGTTGACTCTTGTAAAGAGAAGCATTATTCAGTGGCACAAGTCTACTGACTCTTAATCCACTGTATAACACAGCTTCAAAGAGACCCCCGGTCATCTCAGTGCCGTCTGACCAGATTGTGAGGGTCTCTGTGAAACCCATATCCATTCAGTAATTGGTTATATTTGAAACTAGATTCTGGGATGCAGACCAAAAGTTAGGAACTTAAGATGCAATAATACCGAATACTTTATCAGCAGTGTTCATCTGTGAACAAGTTAAAGACGTGGAATTTGAAATCCATCTTCTCTGCTTAGATTACATTGGGCCATTAGAAATAAAAATTTCTGTGAGAATCCACCTGAGCGCAATTTTCTGTGTTTTATTCCTTCTCATTAAATCGAGAACAAGGAGTCCTAGCTTTGAGAAGAAAGAGGTACTATTATAAGTTGTTGAGAAACCTAGCAGTCAATAAATGGAAAAAGTCTCAGGAAAATGTTGTCAGGAGTCCCGCTTAACTATCCACATAAGCAGAGTTTTTCCTAGGTACCAAGGGAAGAAAAGTAAAGATTCCAGGGCCTCGTTTTCAAAAGGCCTACAGTTTCATGCAGAAGACAAGTTAAGCACTGATGAAGTCTTTAGTCATCTCTCCTACCCTCCTGGTGGGTTTATCTAACTGTTGTCAATGTATCTACCACCAGGTTTATTATTCCCCTGTATATAGATATCACTGAGCAATTACCTAGCTTCCCGGCATTGCTCCTTGAGGTCCAGAACTCTTTGTTGTCTCTTTTTTCATGTTTGTAATATAGGTGCTTGATAAATACTTGCTGAGTTGAACGTACTGTAAATATCCACAAGCATGTAATAAGTAGCATCTGTAACAAACAAGATGCAACGAGGCAAGAGCTACTTTCTGGTAGAGCAGGGTAGGTGTGTTGAGCTTCAGGCAATATGTGTGCACCCAAAGTTCTGAAGGCAGGTACCGGGGTGGCAGAAGAGTTACCCTGAAGGATCTTGAGGGGACAGTTCAAATTCAAGGCTGGCATAAGCAGATTTACTCGTAGTCTCTGCCTCAACCATCCTTGCTACACAGATGCACCGTGTAGGAAGGATGAAATTTGCCGATGGAGTTTGACTCCTACTGAAGAGGGCTGAACCCAGTGGAATCGACTTCACAGAGGGGAATCTCAAAGTAAGATTAATTTCAAACACGGGATGGTCCAGTTTAGGAAAAAGAAGAAGTCAACATTTGTGTGGTGCTCTCCCAGTTTTTCACTGTGTAAAATGAATTTCACTCAACAAGAGTACAGAATTATGTGATTTAGTAAATGATCCCTTCCCTCTTAGGAGCATAAGTGATGATTTTTGTGGTTAGTGATGATGAGCAATTAGCGGAAGAAAGGTGACTCTTGCTCCAAGCTTCTTTCCACTCATGCCTGGTTTTTGGTCCAAGTCTAGGTCTATGTAAAGTTCAAAAAAACCCTTCTAGGGCCATGTCTTGTGAACTCTAATTGAGCAGCTTTCACAAGAGCTACTACCAGGCCGATTTGCTCAGTAGCATTTTCTCTTTTTCTAGCTTAAAAAAAAAAAAAAAAAGATGAAGCCAGGACTGAATCTGATAAAAAGTTTTGGAAAATAGAAAGAAATATGCATGAGTTCTTCCATAGATTACTATGGAGTTTCGTGACAAGCATCTTAGATGTTGTTCCATCTTGGCGTTCAAAGGAGGGTACTGCTTCCATGGTTTGTTAAAAAAACAGTAAAATAAGTAGAGGAAGATGAAAACTAGTACACTGATCACGTAAAATGTTGTTCTGATCAAATGAGGAAAACTAACTTCTCTTTGAGGCCAAAGGTCTTAAAGGAAGGGGGGTAGGGTCCAGGGAATTCTCAAAACCACAAGAAAACAGAACGATAAGATAGATGACTCCTGCCCAAGGTGCACACTTCCCAGAATAGCGTGTTTTTTTGTTTGTTCGTTTGTTTTTGCGGTACGCGGGCCTCTCACTGTTGTGGCCTCTCCCGTTGCAGAGCACAGGCTCCGGACGCGCAGGCTCAGCGGCCATGGCTCACGGGCCCAGCCGCTCCGCGGCATGTGGGATCTTCCCAGACCGGGGCACGAACCCGTGTCCCCTGCATCGGCAGGCGGACTCTCAACCACTGCGCCACCTGGGAAGCCCCAGAATAGCGTTTTATAAGCTCTCTGTTAGTGGTGCCAAACAGATTCTATTGGTAGGCCAGATGGTGTGTACTTGACCGAGAACAAGGCACAGTTCCTGCCTTCAAAATGTTTATAGTCTGGTGGGGAAGACACACAAGCTAACAAGGCAATTTTTAAATTAACGTTGAAAAGTGCTGTGATAACAGGAATCAGCAGGGAACTCTTGGAAACACCCAGGTGCTGAGCTTAGGGGAGGGAGGTCTTTAAGGAAGTGTTACCTGTTTTGAGACTAGAAAGAGGAGTATGAACAAGGAGGTGTGAGGAGGGGCTGGGGAAGAGTTTTTGAAAGGGACAGTTTTGTAGACAAAAGCCTAGAAGCAAGAGACTGTGGCCTGTTCCTTTATTTTATGAAAGTTTAGGAGAGGGAGTTAGCGATAGGGGAAGGGAGAAATCAGGCTGGAGATGGAGACAGAGGCCAGATCAGAAAGTGCCTTGTAAAGCAGTTTTAGAGTTTGGAATTGGTCCTAATGGCAGTAGGGAAGATGGAATGTGAAGGAAAGCTGGCAAAGTAGCCTGTGTGGAGAGAAGAATAAGCGAAGATGGCCTGAGACATGCAAGACACAAAGCTTGTATTAAACAACTCGGGGAGAAAGCAAGCTGGACTGGAAAAGACAGTTGAGGCTCTGCTGGTCTCCCCGTGTGCCTACAGTTCGTGTCCCTCTGGATGTTTCTCAGCTGAGATCCTCTATTAGGTATAGTTGTGGAGCTTGTCAAAACCCAACCCAACCATGCCCTCGTAAATATCTGCTAAGATAAGCCAAACAACATTAAGAGAATCTTTACAAACGTGAAGAATTTGATCACGTACGCACGTGCGCGCACACATGCGCGCGCGCGTGCCCACGAGCTTTAAGCTGCAGAGAAAGGTAGGTGAGGGCATAAGTGATGGTGATTGTTTCTCCCACCTCAGTGCTGCCTTATCCAGTACCTTCCACTTCACACCCTTTGGCATACCCCAAAGATGAGTTATCTCATTGCTCCCATGCGAAACTCAACAGGGACTTTCAGGTTAAGTACTTTCACGTGTTCTCCCTGTGCCATTTTCCATGGGCGTAGAGGGTCTACGATTAGGACATACCTGACCATTTTCTCTTTGATTCAAGAGGCAAAATAGAGCCCAGCCCATGCCATAGCTACAGCCATAGCCAACCTCAGTGCCAATAAGACCAAAATGATAGCGTGAAAGACACGCAAGCACTTCAAAGCAACAAGTCCAGAGTTAGGAATAGCAGGGGAGCATTGCTATGATTCTTATCCAACCATCCGAAAAAAGATGCTTTGAATTTCAACTGAAAGTGACAATTGGGAAGTATAATGTACTTTTGTTTACCATATATTCTAGGAAGCAGGAACAGAAAAGAGTGTTTTCCCCCTGCCCGAACCACAAGATTTCTTTCTGGCCTCCCAAGTCAAATTTGAAGACCTTATAAAAGATTTGAGAAAACTGAAGAGGCAACTAGAAGGTAACAGGCACACTGTTCTGTTGTTATGATAATACATAGGATTTTAAAAAATGATTTAAGGGGATGATTTCTGTATGGCTCGGGGAATGGAATGGTGAGAGTTCAGTTATGGTACACTACCTCAGGACACTTTCCATCTCTGTGCACAATTTGGAGGCAGTGTATTTACACATCTCTCTCTTTCATTAGTGTAAATTAGTGCTTATTATATAATACATATATATATAGTTATATCTACATTTTCCAACATGTAATAGATATAATTTTAATAAAAATAATAACCCTTTTTTTGAATTCTTACTGTGTTCTCATACAGTTCTTCTAATGACCCAAATAAGCAGGAACTACACTAACTCCATTTTATAGATGAGAAAAATGAGGCTTTGCGAAGCTATATTCGCACAGCCAGTGAGAGGCAGATCGGGTCTGATTAGAAAATCTCATGCACTGCATTTTCTAAGCTAGTTTACTATGTGCTGCCTTATCTTTCTGTCTCTCACTCTTGCTCTTGCTCTCCCTGTGGCGCGCACACCCCCCCACACACACACATCCCTATATATTTCGTTTATGTATATGAGTCTATTAATGATGGTAAGACCCGTAGTAAACAGTCTGTTTTAGTTTAATTTACATTTTTAATTATCCAAAGCAAAATGCTGAAAGCCCTTTTTGGCTTTTTTAAAAGGTGAAAATATGTCTCTGTTGGGCAGGAATTTTCCTTTGGCATTTCTAGAGTCTTGTGTTTTCACTGTGGAGACATCTCCTTGTCCAAGAATATAAATACTTGCCTTGGAGCTTGTATAACTCCAATTGAAGAGCTCTGTGGAGGATTTAGGGAGCGTGTTAATGTGGAAATGGAGCCCAGCACGCCAAAAGCAGAGCTTGAGGAAATGAAGAGCTTGCACCAGGAATATTTTTACACCAAGACATAAAATAAACATTTTAAAAATGTTTATTGTGAAAGAGTGCTCAGAAATCTAAGTCTTAGAGGACAGCTTGGAAATGGAAGTAAAGTGGGAAAGATCTGCTCCCGGTGGCAGGGAGAGCCATTTATTTTTACTTTGGGCATAGAACTTGCTTAAATAAGGATAGTGGTTACAAGTGAATATTTTTACCTTGTAAATTATTTTTAAAGGAACATGCAGGGTTTTTTTTCCCCTCCTGTCGATGTGGTCGAGAGCGTGAATTTAAATGAATGCTTCGTTCAGGAATGTGATACGTGAACTCGTGATCATTCTTTTCCCTCTCCTCAAAAAGGGGCAGTTTTATCCTTGACTGAGTTGCGGAGCTTGATTTTTATTCTAAGAAAGCGGAGTAGCATCATGTCGCAGTTTTTTTCTCCCCCTCTCCAGTGGCAGAATTCGGGCCAGGCCAGTCCTCAGGGTGGCTTTTGCAGTAGCAGAGAAGACCTGTGCTTGTCCGGTCCCTGGCCGCCATCCCTGAATGCCCATCCTCTCTCGTCTCTTGGTCCTTGTGAGACCCTCTCGTATGGTCTTTCGAGCAGAAACCTGATCTATGTTGGATCTTTCCTCTTCGCCTGCCTTCCCTCCACGGCTGCCTTTCTCAGGCCTCCTGGCTCAGCCCACTCCCTTTGCTATCCCTGTGTGTTTGATGATAAATAACAAAGGGATAAGAAGAGTGAATTCAAAGGACCGTGTAGAGGCAGGGGTGCCCCCAAACCTCTGCACTGGATGTACGTTATTTTCTCTAGGGAGCATGGTGTCATTCCAGATCTCTGAGTACTCAACTGACACTTCCCCCAGTCAATTTTAAGGAAATACAAGACCTTCTGAAGCTGAAGGAGCTGCCTTATGAAGGAAGACTGAACGCTACCTCAGTTATTTTTCTTCTTTGCGTGGGACGTCACCACAAAGACGTGAAGTGTACCACCAAGGCAAATGAGGAAACCGGCGCTGTCCCACACACATTGAATATTTAAACAAAAAAATGCCCTGCTAATCTTTAGAGATGCCCGTGTTTTTAATACATGAAAGGTACCTAGTAAATATTTAAAGAAAATACAGACCATGGGTTCTCTAATGAATTTCTTGTCCTTCCAAATCCCATCTGGCGAGATGGCCAGAGTCGTGGCGGCCCGTTTCATCTCACTTCCCCGTTCAGTCTTCAGCTCCGTTTCCACAAGGCCTGGGTGTGAGCTGAGATGGAATGTTTAATTGAAGTGGACATAATTTTCACACATACAGCAAAGATTTGATGAGGCTTTGAGGTTTATTGTAGCCATTAAAGTGTCGTGGCTGCTGGCAAAACCCCAGAAAATGTCTAAAGCTAAACCAGATGCGATTAGCAAATTTCAAGAAGGCTCAGGCCCTAGTTCTCCAGGCAGGCATAGCCCTTTAAAAGAAAATCATTTGGGGTAGCAAGGACCACACCTTAACAATCAGGTGGGAATTAAACGATGGTTGTTGGCTGTATAGATGTCACTAACAGCAGTAGAGGTTGTCAATGAGCATCTTTCCTAGAGACCAGAACTTCCAACGGCACTTTTATGTAGATAAACATAGCAAGGAATTGAGGATAATTGTATCTGCTACAATTTATTGCGTGATTATTATCAGGTGCTTTACACAGACCATCTCTTTAAATCCTTACAATGACCCTGTGAGGCAGATATTGCTATACAGCTCTTACAAGAGGAGGAAGCTGGTGCTCAGGTGACCTGCCAAGTTACCTCACAGATGATGACCTAGCCTCATTTTGAAACTAGATATGACTCTAAGGCATGTACTCACAGCTTGCCCTGTTGCTGGACCAGAAGTCTCCGTATCTGATCAGAGATCACAACAGAGAGATGCCTATTCAAGCCATAAAGCCTCGTGAGGATACAAATGACAGAAAGAGTTCGTGAATGTGTGCGCATGAGTGCAAGGGTGTGCACACACACATGCCTAGAGCCCATATATGTAGACCCTCAGATCAGATAGGGACTTAGGAAAGAACTTAGTTTGTGTGTGGGGTATGGGGAGTGGGGAGACCTAAGAGAGATGGATTATCAAAGCGAATAGTACTGCACAGGATTAAGAACTCAGGCTTTGGAGTCAGATATGTACTTTCTACTGGTTTGGTGAAAGCAAGCAAGATCTTGTCAAGTAACATAACCATAAAAAGTATTATCTCACCTGTAAAATAGGGCAGTTATAACACCAACATCATAGGAGGTAATGAATGCACAGTCCCTCAGTAAGGAAAGCTTCCATAAAGCTGATTAGGGGTATATACCTTTTACTGGAAAACAGACACCTTGTAGAATCAGGCCCATATTGTTGAGGGGCCAGCTGGCTGTGTTTGTGGAGAAGCTAATTTCCAGAGCACTACATACCAAGCCCTTGGTGCTTAGGAATGTGTTCCATATCTTGTTTACTATTCTGCATCCCTTAAGCAGACAATAATTTGGATTTCCTTGATGCTTTGATGCTATAAGTAATATCTGAGAGCAAATAACAGCAACAGCTGCTCCCTTTCTCATTCTTTGACCTTGTTTGCTAGCCAGAACTTTGAAGGTAGTCTTACCAGCTCATGTGTGGTAGGCAGAGTAATGGCTCCCAAAGATCTCCGACCCCTGACCCCTGGCATCTGTGAATATGTTACCTTACATGGCAAAAAGGGACTTTGCCGACACTGAGATGGGGAGATTATCCTGGACTATCCAAGTGGGCCTAATCTAATCACGCAAATCTTTAAAATGAATCTTTAAAAGCTGACGACTTTCTCTGTGGTCAGCGGGAGATAGTACAGTAGAATGATCAGAGAGATGCAGTGTTGCTGGCTTTGAAGATGGAGGAAGCGGGCAGTGAACCAAGGAATGTCGGAAGCCTCTAAAACTGGAAAAGGCAAGGAACAGATTTTCCCTAGAGCCTCCAGAAGGGAATGCAGCCCTGTCAACACCCTGATTTCAGCTCAATGAGACCCATGTCAGACTTCTAACATACAGAACTATGAGGTAATATATTTGTACTGTTTTAAGCCATTTAAGTCTGTGGTAATTTGTCATAATAGCAATAAGAAACAAACACAGCATGCAATGCATCCTTTCTGATTGGGCCAGTTAATACCAGTTATGCACGCATGTGCACCCCATTGCCGAGGCTGTAGGTGTAGGATTTGCCAACTAGTGATATTCACCAGTATTGCATGAAATGTGAATTGGTGCTCTCTGAAAAAAGAGTCTGTAGTCTGATAAACCTGGAAATGCTATATACTAAAAACAAATCACAGGGACACAGTGCATATGAGCTTATTAAAGGCTCTGGGAAGTCCTGTAGTAAAAAACAACAAAACGGTTTAACCGTGTTTAAACCAGGATTTCTCAAAACATGAAACATTGTCTTTTTTTCTTGCACTGAATATACTTTACGTAGTATGTTGTTGTAGAATATGCATTCTGTAAAATATTGTTTAAGAAGAAGGCATGTTGATATTACGGTTGATTTTTAATATAAAGAACAGTTGTTGGTTAAATGGTCATTCCTGGGTGACCTTAATAGGAGTAACTGTGATGAATAGGTATGGTCTTTGCTCTATAATAGTTCTCTTCATACTCCCTGGCTGCATTGTCCTAACTGGGTTTGTTATCCACGTAAACAAATGCAGTAGAATAGGTCACATTCTCTCTGATGTCTTGAGGCTTGAAAGCCAAAATGAACAACTTTAGTGTTACAATTACTCTAGTAACACTGCTCCCAAATCCACATTTGTATAACATGATCCTGTGACTGTATTTCATTATGAAAAATTCTTTCTGGGTTTCCAAGCAGGAAAGTGGAATTTTTTTGTTGGAAATGACAGGAACTCTTCAGATAGGTGTTGAGAAGTCAGCCTATTGTGAAAAGTTTAAAGATTAAAATAAATTGCCCTTAGTAGCTAACGAGACTTATTTAGTATCCTGTGTCATTAAGGGTAGGATATTTAATCAGCTAGCTGTGTACTAAATCTTGCCTTGAAAATGATGCATTATTGGCCCTGTTATTGCATATATGAATTGGGAAAATGTAATCAGTAGTTAACCCTCAGTGTAAGATAATCAAACTTCTTTGAGAATGTTGGCAGAGATGCAAGTGTGTGTGTGTGTGTGTGTGTGTGTGTGTGTGTGTGTGTTTTAAGGTAATTCTGATGATGTTCTTTTCTCTAAATATTTAAGACTATATATTCGAACATGTCCTTTCTTATGTACCATTTAGAAATATTTGAGAATACACTTACACAGTTTTGGAAAGACGAGGAGTCTCTGTTGACTTTTCTGATATCTGTTATCACTCCATAAATGTTTATCCTTCAAATGTTTATTCTGCAATGTTAACTCTTATAAGCCTTCTATAAATGAGATGCTATGTGAAATGCACAGTCCTGGCATCCAATAAACGTTGAACTGTTCATTCTAAGTCTGAATAGTAGTAACATCTCTAACTCGACATTGAAGTACACCCGTCACCTCTTTAGGCATAGTCGGTCCCCACGTCCTTATTTTAGTGGACTGACCAGATTAGCCCAGAAGGATCCAAATGAACCTCTTTTGTACCTAAATATTCTACCTTCAAATCTAAGTTGCAAGATACATACATGAAAGTAACAGTTCAAGAAAGAGATAGGGGAGGGTTTTTTTGGTAGATTTTTTAAAACTGTACTCAGTATGTCTTCCAGATGAACATGGCAGACTGAACTCATTCATTTAACTCCACTCCTTTCTAAAAGCCCACAGAAAAATGAACATTTATCTTATTTAGAGGCACACAGTCAATACCAATATAATGCAGCTGAAAGAGGAGGAATTAGGGAGGGAGCCATATACCTACACATATAAAAACAGGAAATGAGAACATTTTTACGTGGTGGTTTCTCATGGCCCTGGGCAGGGGCTGGTGTGGTGGCAATAGTTCAATGATTTGGATATGCATATGAAATCATACAATTAAAACTAAGTTCAAAAACATAAGTTATAGTCAACTCTCAACTGTAGGTTGCTAGATTAGGGAGGTCACGGAATAGTGATAGTCTTTAAAAAATTAATGCATTAGTTTTCACATTAATCAGTATGAGTCAGCTATGCTATTTACATGTTGGAAAACCTTTCCTATTTGAAACTGCATGATAAGCAGTAGACTACCTACTGTTTCTTCTGCAAGGTGGAAACAGTCCTCTTCTTTAGGTACTTAATGAACAAATTAAGTGTCTGGGCAAATACATTGATGCAATAGTATTAGTGAGGTGATGAAGGGTGAGGTGGGTTTGGGACTCTGAGCGCTGATGGCGTTGGGAAGAGAAGCTGCCTACAGGAGTGTTGGTATCTCCAGCGATGGAGGGAGGGCAGAGGGCTGGCTAGCAGAACTCGCACTTCATCTTGCCCTTGATTTGGGATTATGTGTGGTATCCTTCCCGCTTCCTATTACTGTAGTTAATCAAGAGTTGACTGTGAGAAGTGAGGAGGAATGCTAATAACTGGTATTGCTGGTCTACTAATGAGTATTCAAGTTTGTTCCACTGCGGGGAGGAGGAGGGGTCCTGTCCAGGCTCCACTGCCCAGGTCTTTAATGCAAGTTCACACCGCGCCACCACCCTCTTGTACTGTCTCCCTCACAGCCATGTTGGTGCCTCCCCGGTCTGGATCTGTCCACCACTTGGATGAAAGTATGCCCTTCTGCAGATTTAGTCAGTCAGTACTGTTGAGCCCCAAACAGAACTTAAGAAAAGTGATGGCCTATTGATATTACCTCAGGAAGCAAAAGAGACCATTTAAAGAAGGCCTGTAGTGGCTATTCCTTTGAATTTGCAGTAGACACAGTTGGGAAGTACCAAGCAGTGGGGGGAAGGGGCCTTTAGTGGAGTATTCCACCCCCAGTGCATGCTATATGGGGGTGCCCTTAGCATTGTCAGATCTAGTAAATAAAATCCAGGAGGCCCAGTTAAATCTGAATTTCAGACAAACGAGACTTTTTAAAACTGTGTTTTAAATAATGCATAGGACATGCTTATACAAAAAAAAATATTCCTTGTTTATGTCAAATTCACACTTAACTTGGTGTCCCATCTTTTATCTGGCATTTCTATACAGAATTTAAAAGCAATAATAAAACCAGCTAAAAGTTAGCTATTTTTTTTAACTTTATTGAAGTATAGTTGATTTACAATGTTGTGTTAATTTCTGCTGTACAACAAATTCATTCAGTTATACATATATATATTCTTTTTCATATTCTTTTCCGTTGTGATTTATCACAGGATATTGAATATAGTTCCCTGTGCTATACAGTAGGGCCTTGTTTTTTATCCATCCTATATATAATAGTTTGCCTCTGCTAATCCCAAACTCCCAACCCTTCCCTGCCCCACCCACCTCCCCCTTCCCCTTGGCAACCGCAAGTCTGTTCTCTATGTCTGTGTGTCTGTTTCTGTTTCATAGATATGTTCATTTGTGTCATACTTTAGATTCCACACGTGAGTGATATCATATGGTATTTGTCTTTCTCTTACTGACTTACTTTGCTTACTATATTAATCTCTGGGTCCATCCGTGTTGCTACAAATGGCGTTATTTCATTCTTTTTATGGCTGAGTAATATTCCATTGTATATATGTATATATATACACACACCACATTTTCTTTATCCATTCACCTGTCGGTGGACATTTAGGTTGCTTCCATGTCTTGGCTATTGTAAAGAGTGCTGCTATGAACATAGGGGTGTGTGTATCTTTTCGAATTATAGTTTTGTCCAGATATATGCCCAGGAATGGGATTGCTGGATCATATGGCAACTCTATTTTTAGTTTTTTGAGAAACCTCCATATTGTTTTCCATAGTGGCTGCCCCAGTTTACGTTGGGGGTTCTCTTTTATCCACACCCTCTCTAGCATTTGTTATTTGTAGACTTCTTAATGATAGCCACTCTGACCGGTGTGAGGTGGTACGTCACTGTAGTTTTCGTTTTTAGCTCACTTTTTATTACCATGATGTGCTGGCAGTATTAATCTCAGTGATCAAGTCCTTTTCCCTGCAAGGGTGGACCGTGGACACAGGTGCAGTAAACATGTCCAAGGATATGGTGCATGGCCTTTTCCACCATCACTAACGACAGCAGTTACCACTTAATGGGCACTTACTAAATACCAGCGTATTTGCTTACATCATTTCTGTTTCTTAAACTGCTTTGATGTAAGTCCTACCTACATTTTAACAGTAAGGAAGTTAAAGCAGCTTTGCTACTGATGACAGGAGTGAGATCTGAAGCAGGTTTATCTGATTACAAAGCTTATACACTTTTCACTGTACCATTCTTTCTTTTACTGTTTGTAGGCACTGACAATACGATCGAAGTGGTAAAGCTTGAAGTTTGAATTTAGGCTTTTTCTTATCTCTACTCCTAACCACTCAACTCATCTACCTGTTGTAATTTCTATCCTCCTGTCTCCTCCCTGTCTCTTTTGGTTTCTCAGTCTCTTTCAGTTCCTCTGACACTCTCTGTCTCTCTTTGGCAGTTAATTACCTAGCCTATGTTTTATCCCTTCACGACCTAGAAGATAAGCAGACAAGTCTGATGTGGTTAGCCGGACGAATAACAGGGTACTACAGGGCCATCCCAAGGCACTGTGTGGTTTGGACTCCATTACTGTCTCTTCCACTTGTGGACATTGCATGGAGCAGGGTTCTCACATAGATGAGAAGGTGAGGGAACTTCCAGGACTTGTCAACTCACACAGCAAAGCAGACTGTTGCTTCTGTGTTTGGGACCAGCCCTGACTCTGCAGGATAAATGACTTCTGCCACCAAGCATTATCAAATGGCTTTCTCTCCATATAATATTCTTTAAGAGAAAAAGAGAAAACTAGATCTCATCATGAGAGTGAATATTTATTACTCATTTAAGCGTGGTCCATAGGCAATATGGCTGTAGTAAGGAGCAAAGAAAGACTGGAAAACTTTTGGAGGACTTCTGAGGAAAGATGGCCAACTGAACATTCATTTGGATTGAACACTCACATTGGAATTCAGTTCCTCTTGAAAATGACTAAAATAATAGTATAGAGAGTTCTTTTAAAACATAAACTCAAGAGCACAGAATGAGAGAGAAAACCATAACCACAAAATTTCTGAAGCTAAAAAAGTAGATGGACAAGTGGTAAATGAATTAGCCAAACAAGACAGCTGAATCCTAACCCAGGAGTGGAGAAAGGTGAGAAGCAAGCCAGTTTTTACCACAATATCCATACACACCACAGATTTATACATAAAATCCATATATATATCCATAAACATTCGTATATATTCATAAGTAAATCAATGAAATCATTTTTGAAAATTTCCCCAAATGATGGATACAAGTTCCTAATTTTAAAAGGCCCAAAGAGATGTTAGCACAGATCCATACCACTGTATGAACATTTCAGAATCCTCAGGATAGAAAGAAAGCTTACATACTTCTAGAAGGGGAGGAGGTAGAGAGTGGGATGTGGGAGCAAATGACTCAGAGAATCAGGGAGAAGAATGGCTTCAGACTTTACAACGGCAATGCTAGAAGCTAGAAATAGAATTCTGATGGAAAATTATTCCCAATCCAGAATCTTATATTCACCAAATTATCTATCCAATATGAGGGCAGAATAAAAATGCTTTCAGACATGTAAATTCTAAAAGAAAAACATATTTCCCACGCATCCATCTTCAGGATGCTACTAGAGAATGTGCATTACCATGAATTAGGAATGCGACGGTGACAGGAAATGGAAAATCCAACAGAGAAGAGAAGTGAAGGGATCCTCCAGGATAGGCAGAGAGCCCAAGATGCCAGCCAGGCATGGAGAGCAAACATTCCAGATTAATTAGATCAAAAGAATCGTGGTGAAGATTCTTGAGGAATATACAGTTAACGCGTCTGCTATATCTGAATGTTTTGACAAGATTTACACAGCTAGCAACAAGTTTGGCATTCCTTTAGTAATAAGTACATAGAAAACAGCAAATTAGGGGGAAAAAATCATTCATTCTGAAGGTGAGGGAGTTTGCAGGGGCGGGTGGGACATTTAGGACAGGCTAATCAAAATTGACATATGTCAGCTGGGGCTGGAGTTGTTTTTGCCAAGTCATAATAATGGCAACACTGAGTACTGGTCTAAGCAAGTCATGGTAGTGCTATGTTGAGAGGCAGCTCATGTATGGTGGGTGTGAGGGGAGGGAAGAGCGCCATCATTTTTAGGGTGTAAAGAGAAAAATCAAAAGGTGCCGATCGAAGCTTGTTAGAGACATGCAATTAAGTTCTGGATTCAGCAGGTAAAATTGGTATAAATGGTTGCCTCTGGGAAGGAAGAATTGGGTGAAGTTGTTGGGCTGTTGGTTCATAGAATGCGTAGAATACATTTATTCTTTTAACTACGTGCATGTGTAACTTCGATAAACATACAAAACCAAAACCAAAAAATAACAATAAACCAAAACATTTGTAAGTGATAGTTGAGTTAAATTTCCACAGCAGAGGCTGATGTGTACTGGTCTCTGGCCGGTAGTCCTGGCCGGGATTTAGGAGATGCAGTTGAAAAATGTAGTTCTGCCTCTTCCTAACCACGTGATCAGCCGTGCAACTTTGACAAAAATCACTTAACTTCTGTGAGCCTCCGCTGGAAAAAAGCGGAGCTGATCATCCCAGCCTGCCCAACTCAGTGAAATCGGAAGGGTCAGGCAAGCAGACGGATGAGCAAGTACTTGGGAAGGTGTGGGAGGTACTATCTGAACTCATTGAGAAGCCGTGCAGTTTGCAGTTTGCTCAGTTCGCGCTGGTGTGTCCTAGAAGGGAGAGGGGGGAATTGATCCATTAGGACAAGCCTGGCTAATTTATCACTCTTTAGGAAGCTCCAGAAGACACGACTGGAACGATTATTGACCATGCCTAATTTATTAGCTCTTTCTCCTTTAAAGCCCATTTGTCTGCAGCAGGAGTTTGCTAAGTCTGAACTCTGGTACGGCCCTGGATACATTAGCCAGAGTCCTGGCCGTGTTGCCATGGTGTTAAAAATATTTAGTTTTGCAAGCAAAGTGTTCGAAATAATAAAAGAAAAACTTTGATATGATTTATTTTTGTAAAATGATTTCAACCAAACAGACCCAGGAACTGGGGTAAGGATTTCAGAAGGGCAGTGGGTGTAAGATGTTGATCAGCGTAGCGACTTTTGATGCAAAGCATTCAATTAAGTGCAGCACCGTGGGTAAAGGTCACACATTTCCCAAATGAAATGCCTTCAAAGACAAGTTCTGCGGAAAGGAGAGAGGATGTGGAAACCGAAACCTGATTCATCCGTTTAATTAATGGAAGACGTTTGTGTTGTCCTTTGATTGTGACATCTCTAGGTGGGAAGCATGAGTTATGTTGTCCTGGTTTCTTCTTCTCAGTTTTCACTCTGTTTCTACCCTTTATTTATAAGTCAACACAGTTAATAGAATTTATTATTTTTTTCTTGGACAAGAAACAAAACATTGAAAGAAAAGCTAGCCTCATGGAAAAGTCTGTGTCACAAGTCCTGAATTCAAATCCTTGCTTCACAAGCTGTGTAATCCTTGGCTGGCTTCATCCCTCCCCATCTCCGTATCCTTGTGTAAGGAGGAGGGTATCCCAGCCTTCCACACTGGTTGCTTGAGAGCATTAATCAGGATTCTATGAAGGAAGTCCCCAGCATATAAGCAAGATATATAATGCTTATTCCTGGTTCCTTTCATGCCCTCATATCCAATATCCAGTCCACGAGCAAATCCAGTTGACTCTTCCTTCAAAACGTGCCTTGAATCCGTTTAATGCTCTCTGTCTCCACACCACATTTCTAGTCCAAACTCTACCCCCTTCTCTCACATGGGCCAGACTAACAGATTCCTAACAGGTTTCCCTGCTTCCACGCCTGCCCTCCCTTTAATCCAGCCTCCGAACACCAGACGGGTCAGGCCATTTTGTTTTTTCATAGCCGTTGCTCTTGGAATAAAATCCAGCCTCAAAACTTGTAGCTGTGCCTCACAAGTTTCTCCAAGATTCAACCACCTCTACCTCTCCTGTCTCATTTCATGCCACCCCATCCCTGCCTGCCCACTAAACTCCAGCCTCACAGGCTTTCTTTGTGTTCGAGCCCAATAAGCTTGTCTCTGCTTTAGGACCTTTGCAGTAGCTATTCCTTCTGCCTAGAATGCCCTTCCTCTGAAGGTTCCCACGCGTGGGCCTTCACTGACCACCCAAACTACAGCAGCCACTTTGAATAGTCCCTCTCTGTTATAGCGCCCAATTTATTATCTTCTATTTCTTTGTAAGTAGAAGAGGCCTTTTTGGTGTTTATATCTACTGTGATGATCAGTACCTACCATATAGTTGTTGCTCAGCCAATAATTGTTGAGTGGGCGAATGAGCAAATGAATGAATGGTAGAAAAGATTCAGCTCACTCAGTTAATTGCTGACCTTGCTGTAAGAGAGGAATTAGATGATTTCTTTAAGGGCAAAGATGTCAAATAGTCATAAAAAGGCAGAAGCTTTAGGGAAACATTTTAAAGCTACTCAAAGGGAGAACTGATGAGGTAGTGGGTCCCTCACACACTTCCAACTGGAAGACTGTTATGATAAATGGGTAGGATAGGTGCCGTTAGAAAGGGTTTATGCTACATGATTTTGAAAGTACATTCCAACTCGGAGTTTCTAAGATAATGAGTATTACTATGCTATTTCAGTGCATTCTGCTGTTCTCCTTATTCAGTAAGGGTTATTAAGTTCTTCCCTAGACTTCATTAAGACAGCTAAAAGTCCCTGGACTTCTGACCATTTATAGGATATAAAAGTCAACTGTAAAATTATATCAGGTTGAGGTCTCAGGTATTCTCTGTCTAAATGGCTCTCAAGGATCTGCTCTCACCTTAATCCATGCCTCAAAAATTCTAGCATCGATACCATCTAGAAGTAAGCTTTATAGAGTAGAACTCTTATCCAATGTGGTTAATTAATGGAGAAAAGATGGCCCAAATCAGGAATCACAGAAAATGATACTTGCATCCCTTAACCTTTCATTTAAAACAAGCTAAATATAGCATCATTTGTCTATTGATGCAGGGCTGAGGCCTCTTCTTGAATTACAGATCTGTTCAATAAAGTTTTGTGGGTCTTCCTACATATGCCACATCTATAAGGAGATCACCTGTGATTTCCCTTTCATATTTTTTTCCCTTTCATATTTTTTAAGTGGAGTCATGGCTCTTGAAAATATCACCACCAAATCTTTCTAGATACTTATAATAGTTCTCAATCTTTTAAAACTGTCTTGCCCACACCTTTTTAAAAATGAACATTTTCTTTTTGGTATAATTTTAGATTTACAGAAAAGTTGCAAAGATAGCATGGAGAGTTTCCATATAGCCCTTCTCCAGTTTCCCCATTATTAACATCTTAAATTATAGTGATAAATTCATCAAAACTAAGAAACTGGCACTGATACATTTCTGTTAACTAAACTCTAGTATTTATTTGGACTTCATCAGTATTTCCATTACTGTCCTCTTTGTGTTCCAGAGTCCAGCCCTGAGTTCCACATTGCACTTAGGTACTATAACTGCCCAATCTCCACTGGTCTCCCACACCTGTATTTAACAGCAATATTTTGGCTTCTTCCACTTTAATCTATAGAAATAATACTTTTTCTCAGTCGTATTTCTACAATTTACCATCAAGTGATTAAATTATGTAATTACAGTGAAGAGAACAACTAGCATAAACAGGTTTGGAAACAACACAACTATTCTTTATAAGGATTCTACTCAGTGGTGGGGAGAATTGCCCAGAGAAACCAGAGAATAGCCTTCCAGCTGCGACTGTGTGCCATAGGAATCAGGTAGGAGGAATAGAAAAGAGCCCTGATTTGGCAAGTCCATTAATGGAATGTTTTTTTTGCCTTATGTGGGCCTCTCACTGTTGTGGCCTCTCCCATTGCAGAGCATAGGCTCAGGACACGCAGGCTCAGCAGCCATGGCTCACGGGCCCAGCCGCTCCACGGCATGTGGGATCCTCCTGAACTGGGGCATGAACCCGTGTCCCCTGCATCGGCAGGCGGGCTCTCAACCACTGCACCACCAGGGAAGCCCTGGAATGCTTTTTATATTTCCCATTCAAAAAAAGAAAACAAAATTAATATAATGCCGATACCTTACCTGTGTGTAGAGCTCCATCCTTTGGAGTGGGTAGGGCAGGCCTAGGTAGTAGAGAGAACAGATCTCCACGATAGGAAGCAGTGTGGCCAGGATCTCCCAGCCAGGCATGGAACTTGAGTCTTTTGATTGCCAAGCCAGCGTTCAAACTTACGTTACCATAAACCTAATGTCAGGTCAAAACATTTTCTTTACAGAAATAGATTTGTGGTTGGTTTTGTGAATGTCACAATATTTTCCTGCCCAAGTAAATTGTGTATCTTGGACCCTGTGGAAGACTCACAGTCCACAAGTGGATTCTTTTTGTGTCAGACATCCAAATGAGTGAAGTTAGAGGGAGACCTCTTTAGCCCCAGTAAAGGGGATTGGAATTTTTGCCAACGTCCTTATCTTTCCCAGATTTCTGGACCTCGTGGTGGCTCTTAGATGGACAGAGGTCGTGGACTCTACTTTTTAGGTAACCATGGAAAGATCAGTGACCCCCCCGCTCCCCTCACCGACCCAGGGATCAGCAGCCCTGGTTGATGTCCCCTCTGTGCCACTTAATAACCTAACCTCCACCTCACCTCCCCTGGCCTTCTGTTTCTCCATTCAAAATGAAGCTTTGGGATGGGTGAGTTTTAGCTTTCATTGTCTTGTTCCTTACCTTTTACAAAGCATTTTCATAGATACTCCACATTGTTTCTAGAACTTCCCTACACCAGCATACCTTGTTTTACACTTCTCTTTATTGTGCTTTGCAGATATTGTGCTTTTTGCACATTGAAGGTTTGTGGGGCATGCAAGTCTATTGGCGCCATTTTTCCAACAGCATTTGCTCCCTTCATGTCTCTGTGTCACATTTTGGTAGTTTCCACAATATTTCAAACTTTTTCATTATTATTGTATTTCTTGTGGTGATCTTTGATCAGTGATTTTGTATGTTACTAGTGCAACTGTTTGGGGCACCATGAACCATGCCCATATAAGACATGAACTTAATCAGTAAATGTGTGTGTGTTCTCACTGCTCCAACTAGCTCTTCCTCTTCTCTCTCCCTCTCCTCTGGCTTCCCTATTCCCTGAGACACAGCAATATTGAAATTAGGCCAGTTAGTGACCCCACAATATCCTGTGAGTGTTCAGGTGAGAGGAAGAGTCTCTCTAACTCAAAAGCTAGGAATGATTAAGCTTAGTGAGGAAGGCTTGTTGAAAGCCGAGATCGGCCCAAAGCTAGGCCTCTTGCACCAAACAGCCAAGTTATAAATGCAAAGGAAAATTTCTTGAAGGAAATTGAAAGTGCTGCTCCAGTGAACACACAGATGATAAGAATGTGAAACAGCCTTATTGCTGATAGGGAGAAAGTTTTAGTGGTCTGGATAGAAGATCAAACCAGCCTCAACATTCCCTTAAACCAAAGCCTAATCCAGAGCAAAGACCTAACTCTTTTCAATTCTAGGAAATCAGAGAGGTGAGGAGGCTGCTACAGAAGAAAACTTTGAAGCTAGTAGGGGTTGGTTCATGAGGAAAGAAGCCATCTCTATAACATAAAATTGCAAGGTGAGTAGCATGTGCTGATGTAGAAGCTGCAGCAAGTTATCCAGAAGACCTAGCTAAGATAATGAATGAAGGTGGCTTCACTAACTAACAGATTTTCAGTGTACACAGAACAGCCTTCTATTTGAAGAAGATGCCATCTAGGACTTTCATAGCTAGAGAGAAGTCAATGGGGAAAAAAAAAAAAACTTCAATGGACAAGCTGACTCTCTTGTTAAGGGCTAATACAGTTGATGACTTTAATTTGAAGCCAGTGCTTATTTACCATTCCCCAACTCCTAGGGCCCTTAAGAATTGTGCTAATTCTGCTCTACTTGTGCTCTGTGAGTGGAACAACGAAGCCCTGATGATCGCACATCTGTTTCTAACATGGTTTAATGAATATTTGAAGCCCACTTTTGAGACCTACCCTCAGAAAAAAAGATTTCTTTCAAAATATTACTGTTCATAAACAGTGCGCCTGGTCACCCAAGAGCTCTGATGGAGATGTACAATGAGATTCATGTTGTTTTCATACCTCTAACACAGCATCCATTCTGCAGCCCATGGATCAAGGAGTAATTTCAACTTGCAAGTCTTACCATTTAAGAAATAGATTTCGTAAGGTTATAGCTGCCATAGATAGTGATTCCTCTGATGGATCTGGGCATAGTCAGTTGAAAACCCTCTGGAAAGGATTCACCATTCTAGATGCCATAAAGAACATGGTGACTCGTGGTAAAAGGACAAAATGTCAACATGAGCAGGAGTTTGGAAGAGTTGATTCCAACCTCATGGATGACTTTGAGGGTTTCAAGACTTCAGTAGAGGAAGTCACTGCAGATGTGGTGGAAATTCTAGCAGGAGAACTAGAATTAGAAGTGGAGCCTGAAGATGTGACTGAATGGCTGCAATCTCATGATAAAAGTTGAACAGATGAAGAGTTAAAGTTTTCTTCTTCTGGATGAGCAAAGAAAGTGGTTTCTTGAGATGGAGTCTACTCCCGGTGAAGATGCTGTGAAGACTGTTGAAATGATAACAAAGGATTTACAGTATGACACAAACTTAGTTGACAAAGTAGCAGTGTGGTTTCAGAGGATTGACTCCAGTTTTGAAAACAGTTCTACTCTGGGTAAAATGCTATCAAACAGCACTGCCGGCTGCAGAGAAATCGTTTTAGACATAGTGCTATTCCACACATAAAAGACTATAGTATACTGTGTAAACATAACTGACGTTTGCACTGGGAAACCAAAACATTTTTGTGACTCACTTTATTGTGATACTTGCTTTACTGCAGCGGTCTGGAACCGAACCTGCAACATCTCTGAGGTCTGCCTGTAGATGGTTGGGGTAGGAGACAGGATAGCATGAGGCCAGCAGGTCTGACACCCCTGGTTTCAAATTCTGGCTCAGCCACTTAATATTTGTATGACTTTACCCACCCTCACCTAAATAAAAAGCAGTAATGGCAGGACCAAGCTCATAGAGTTCTTATGAGAATATAATGAGATAACACGCATGAAACAGGCCAAGGTTCAAGACACTCTTGGCCATTAAGGGCCATTTGTTTCCCATCATGCAGGTTGAGAGGTTGATAGTTTTCACAGACTATTGTGTGCAGAGATAAAAGACAATTACGTCCGACTCAGTGTAGACAACCAGGCACTGTGAGACCAGTCATTTTCCCTGTGCCATAACTTACAGAAAGAGGAAAACCCAAGGAAAAGCTATAATGGCTAATATGCTAAACCAGCTAATTTTACTGTGTTTTAAAACTTTTTCTTGACTATTTTGATAGCCTTTAAAAACATCATAAAATCTCCGGGTATCCAAAAAAAAAAATTCTTGAAAATGTGAGAAGGACCTTGTTTGACCTTTTCAATCAGTTCATTTTGTTCACAGCAAATATTTATTCAAAGCACTGAGTTAGCTGCTGATTTTAAATAAACTCACTGAAATATCAAGTCATCTGTAAACACATTTTAAGAACAAGTGTTACCCTCATTTTCTAGGGGAGAAATTTATTCCTACTTACTCTTTGGATTTCTCTTCTGCCCAGGAGCAGGAATCTGCCCCTAAGAACAGTGATTAAACTTTCCCACTATCTGATAGGGGTGAGAAGTGAGCAGAATTTGGTGTTCCAGATTCACAAAAACATTTGCAAAGCCCTTCCTGATTGTGATATTGTAAAAAGAATCAACAGATATTTGCTACCTTCTGTTCAAGGCATTATACCTTGGAATTACAAATACCTCATTTGTTGCTTCAGTCCAAGAAATACTTCCTGCTAATCCCCTACCCCTACCCCCAAAATTGAGTGTTTTAAGCTGGGGGTGAGGTTTTTTAAAATTATGTAAGTTTCAGGTACACAGCACTATAATTCAATATCTGTATACACTACACAGTGATTACCATCATAAATCTAGTTACCATCCATCACCATATTGTTGATCCCCTTCATTTGTCTCCCCTACTCCCAACCTCCTTCCCCTTTGGTAACCAGTAATCTAATCTCTGTATTATGAATTTGTTTTTATTTGATTTTGTTTGTTCATTTGTTTTGTTTTTTTAAGATTCCACATATGAGTGAAATCATATGGTCTTTGTCTCTCCCTGACTTTTTTTCACTTAGTGTGATACCCTCAAGGTCCATCCATGTTGTCTCAAATGGCAGAATTTCATTCTTTTTTATGGCTGAGTAGTATTCCATTGTGTGTGTGTGTGTGTGTGTGTGTGTGTGTGTGTTACATCTTCTTTATCCATTCATTCATTGATGGACACTTAGGCTGCTTCCGTATCTCAGCTGTTGTAAATAATGCTACAGTGAACATAGGGGTACATTTATCTTTTTCAATTAATGTTTTTGTGTTCTTCAGATAAACACCCAGAAGTGGAATACCTGGGTCATATGGTATTTCTATTCTTAATTTTTTGATTCTCCATACAGAGTCTCCAAACTGTTTTCCACAGTGCCTACACCAGTTTACAGTCCCACCAACAGTGTACAAAGTTCTCTTATCTTCACATCCTCTCCAACATTTGTTATTTCTTATTTTTTCCAAAACAGCCATTTTAACAGGTGTAAAGTGTATCTCATTGTGGTTTTGATTTGTATTTCCCTAGTAATTAGTGATGTTGAACATCTTTTCATGTGCCTGTTGGCTATCTGCATCTCTTTTTTGGAAAAATGTCTGTTCAGAATCTCTGCCCATTTTTAATTAAGTTGTTTGTTTTCTTGTTGTTAAGTAGTATGAGTTCTCTCTATATTTTGGCTATTAATCCCTTATCAGATATTTGATTTGCAAATATCTTCTCCCATTTAGTAGGTTCCCTTTTCATTTTGATGATCATTTTCTTTGCTGTACAAAGCCTTTGGTTTGATGTAATCCCATTTGTTTATTTTTATTTTTGTCCCCCTTGCCTTTGGAGTCAGATCTACAAAACATAACTAAGACCAGTGTCAGTGAGGTTACCACCTATGTTTTCTTCTAGGTATTTTATGGTTTCAGGTCTTAACATTCAAGTCTTCAGTTTTGTTTGAATTAATTTTTGTACATGGTATAAGAGACAAGTTTCATTCTTTTGCACGTGGCTGTTCTGTTTTCCCAACACCATTTATTGAAGAGACCATCCTTTCTCTATTTGTGTTATTTGCTTCTTTGTTGTAAATTAATTGTCCACATATGTGTATTTACTTCTGGGCTCTCAATTCTGTTACATTGATCTATGTAGCTGTCTTTCTGCCAATACCATACTGTTTTGATTACTGTAGCTTTGTACTATAGTTTGAAATCAGGAAGCATGTCACCTCCAACTTTGTTCTTCTTTCTCAAGATTGTTTTGGCTCTCAGGGTTTTTTGTAGTTCTATGCAAATTTTAGAATTTTTTGTTCTAGTTCTGTGAAAAGCACCCTTGGTATTTTAATAGGGATTGCATTGAATATGTAGATTGCCTTGGGTAGTATGGTCATTTTAACAATATTCTTCCCAACTATGAACACAGTATATCTTTCCATCTGTTTGTATTGTCTTCAGTTTCTTTCATCGGTGCCTTATAGTTTTTCGAATACAGGTATTTTACCTCCTTAGGTAGGTTTATTCCTAGGTATTTTATTCAGTTTGATGTGATTGTAAATGAGATTATTTCCTTAATTTCTCTTTCCCATAGTTGGTTGTTAGTGTATAGAAATGCAACAGATTTCTGTATATTAATTATTTTTGTATCCTGCAACTTTACCAAATTCATTGATAAGCTCTAGTAGTTTTCTGGTGGTGTCTTTAGAATTTTCCATGTAGAGTATCGTGTCATCTACAAAGAGTGACAGTTTCACCTCTTCCTTTCCAATTTTGATTCCTTTCATTTCCTTTTCTTGTCTGATTGCTGTGGGTTGGACTTCCAGTATGATGTTGGGTAAAAGTGGTGAGAGTGGGTATCCTTGTCTTGTTCCTGATCTTAGAGGAAATGCTTTCAGCTTTTCACATCTGAGTAGGATGTTACCTGTGGATCTGTCATATATGGGCTTTATTATGTTAAGGTACATTTTCTCTATACCCACTTTGTTGAGAGGTTTTATCATGAATGGATATTAAATGTTGTCAAATGCTTTTTCTGCATCTATTGCGGTGATGATATGGTTTTTATCCTTCAGTTTGTTCATGTTGATGTATCATGTTGATTGAATTGCAAATGTTGAACCATCTTGTATCCCTGGAATAAATTCCACTTGATCACAGTGTATGATCCTTTTAACATATTGTATTCAGTTTGATGAATTTTGTTGAGGATTTTTGCATCTGTGTTCATCAAGGATATTGACCTGTAATTTTCTCTTTTTTTGTATGGTGTCCTTGTCTGGTTTGGGTATCAGGGTAATGCTGGTTTCATAAAATGTGTTTGGAGGGTTTCCCTCCTCTTTGATTTTTTGGAAAAGTTTGAGAAGGATGGCCATTAAATCTTATTTGAATGTTTTGTTGAATTCACCTGTGAAGCTGTGTTGTCTTGGGCTTTTGTTTGTTGGGAGATTTTTGATTACTGTTTCAATCTCTTTACTAGAAAACAGTCTGTTCAGATTTTCTGTTTCTTCATGATTCAGTCTTAGAAGATTGTATGTTTTTAGGTTCTATCCATTTCTTCTATCTTGTCCAGTTTGTTGGTGTAATCTCTTATGATCCTTTGTATTTCGTGGTATCAGTTTTAGCTTCTCCTCTTTCATTTCTGATTTTATTGAGTTGGGCCCTCTCTCTTTTTTCCTTGATAAATCTGGCTAAAGTTTTTTTTTTTTTTTTTTTTTTTTTGCGGTACACGGGCCTCTCACTGTTGTGGCCTCTCCCATTGCGGAGCACAGGCTCCAGATGCGCAGGCTCAGTGGCCGTGGCTCACGGGCCCAGCCGCTCCGCAGCATGTGGGATCTTCCTGGACTGGGGCACAAACCCGTGTCCCCTGCGTTGGCAGGCGGACTCTCAACCACTGCGCCACCAGGGAAGCCCGTTCTGTATGTTTAGATGCTCCTATGGTGGGTGCATAAATATTTACAAATGTTGCAGTCTCTTGTTCGATTGACCCATTGATTATTATGTAATGCCCTTATTTGTCTTTTATTAGTTTTTGTTTTAAAGTCTTTTTTTTTCTGATATGAGTATAGCTACTCCAGCTTTCTTTTCATTTCTATTTGCATGAAATATCTCTTTCCATCCCTTCACTTTAGGTCTGTGTGTGTACTTTCTTCTGAAGTGAGGCTCACATAGGCTGCGTATGAATGGGTCTTGTTTTTTCATTCATTCAGCCACTCTTTTTATTTTGATTGGTAAATTTAGTCCATTTAAAGTAATTATTGATACTTTTACAATACAATACAGTAAGTACAGTTACACTTTTGACATTTTGTTATTTGTTTTCTGGTTTTTGTAGTTCTTCTCTCTTCCTTTCTTCTTCTCTCTTTTCCTTTGTGTTTTGATGTTTTTCCTTAGTGTTATGTTTAGATTTCTTTCTCATTTTCTTTTGTGTATTTACTGTAAGTTTTTTTCCTGTGGTAATAGTGGGGTTCACCTATAACATCCAAGTAGTAGCCTGTCTTAAGTTGGTAGCAACTTAAATTTGAACACTTGTTAAAGATTTAACTTTTTACTCTCCCCCCCACACACATTTTATACTTTTGATGACACATTTTATGCCTCTTTATGCATCCCTTAACTAATTTTTGTAATTTTAGTTAATTTTACTACTTTTGTCTTTTAACCTTCATGCTTGCTTTGTAAGTGTCTTTAACCTTTATCCATTGCTTTGTCTTACAGCTCACTGATTCGTTCTTCTGCCTCACCCAGTCTATTGTTGAACTCCTCTAGTGTATTTTTCAGTTCAGCTAAAACTTCTGTTGGGATAATATTTTTTATCTCTTTGTTGATGTTCTCACTGTGTTCATACATTCTTCTCCTGAGTTCCGTAAGCCTTTTTATTACTTGGAACTCTTTATTGGGTAGATTGCTTGTCTCTGTTTCATTTAGGTTTTTTTCTGAGGTTTTATCTTAATCTTTTGATTGAAACATATTCCTTTATCTCCTCATTTTGCCTAATACTCTGTATTTGTTTCTTTGTACTGGGTGTATCATCTGTCTCTCCCAGTCTTGAAGGAGTAGCCTTATTTAGGAGATGTCCTGTGGAGCTCAGAAGCACAATCCCACCCAGCCACCATAGATTGGCACTCAAGGGGTATCCCTTATGTGGGCTTCATGTACCCTTCTGTTGTGGTCAGACTGTGGCTGCTGTGGGGCACTGGTGGGCAGAGTTATCACCCAGCCAGCTGTGAGGTCCATCTCAGGCCTCAGCAGGGTGCACCCACTGGTGCTAACAGGTTAGAGGGAGAATTCCAAAATGGTACCCACCAGCACTGGCATCAGCATTGTCGCCTGAGTTCACAAAAATGGCTTCTGCCAGTGTCTCAGTCCCAGGGGAGCATTGAAACTGGTTCCTGTCTCTCTGGCAGACACTTTAAGATTAGTAAGTGCTTTACCTTCACCTGTGGTCCATGTGCTGTTAATAAGTCTGGTGTGTTTGCACTGATTTTCAGGTCCAGTGAGTCTGCATGCAAATCCTTTAACAGTAGGTTTCCTCATTCCATGCAGTCCTGTCGGTTTTTTGGACTGTTCCCCATTGGTTTTCAAAGCCAGGTGTTTGGGGGCTTGTCTGTCCTATGCAGGATCTAGAGGTTGGAATGCCTGATGTGGAGCTTGAATCCCTCACTCCTCAGGTAAAAGATACTGTCTTGATACTGTCCTTTTATCCTTTGTTGTGGAGGCTCTGTTCATCCAATTTTCATGTCCTTTTCTGAGGGAATTCTCCCACATACAGTTGTAGATTTGTTATATCCATGGGAGGAGGTGAATTCAAGTTCTTCCCTCATGGCCATCTTGAACCCTCTCCCTGGGTCTAGGTTTTTAAACTGATATGTACTTTTAATGTATTATCTTTCTTCTTTAAAGCTGTTATAAAAGTGTGAGTCATAATCAGTGACATGTTCAAGTCAGTGACGTGGAGTAAAAAGGTATTTAATCTAATAGGAGGAATTAAATGATTGTTCACTTTGCTCAAAGTCTTATCACAGGTACCTGACTCATCTTGAAGAGAGGGTTAAGATGCTGCGGCTCCCCCAGGCCAGCAGGAGATAGCTCAGATAGGCCTCCCTCACCTTTAAATTTTATCACTTAGGCTCATTAACATCAGGGCTGAAGATGTAGGGGAGTTCAATAGACATTTTAGAACCTGTTTTACTTTGCCTCTCCCTGGGGATACTATTTGTTTGTCACCATTCAGCTGTCTTGTTCTTCCCTGCATCAGCCGTACCCAGAATTTCCCTTTTCCTCTGAGAGTCCCCCATCCTTCCCCACTTAATACACACTCATGTCACATGTAACCATATAGTAGCCTCCTGTGTCAGACCTCACCAGCTCACCTTCTCTAACCTGACAGGCCCTAGGATGCAGACGACCAGGGCTGCTGGACCAGTAACTTTCCCTGTACCATAACTCAACAGAGAGGTAGGATCAATGACAGGTTTATAGGAGAGAAGGGCTTTAAATAGCTGAGGTCAGTGTCTGGAGGCTTCCTGTTAATACTACTAACAGCATCCCGCCAGCGGGACGATTGGCCACTTTGTTACCCACTCTAAACTATTTCTGATTTTCAACTTTAATTTCAAACACGTCCTAAGAAATCTTGACTCCCAGCAAATTGACAATGCAGCCCTCTTTATATGAAGCCTTGTTTATAGGCCACAATTCTCCCGACAGATTTACAAGTGTCTGCGGAGTTTTAAAAGACGATTGCTTAACTGGCATTAAGTGAGACACATAGGACTGTGTAAATATTTTAGCTGGAATAGGGGATTTTTTTTTTTAAACGTCTGAGCCAGATATTGCATTAAATCTGAAGACAGTGGCAAACTGATTAGCAGTAGTTGCCAACTTCATGCTTTGCCAATGATTCCCGTAGCCAAGATTAGATACCAGAATCCATCCACCAGTTGAGGTTGTATGTTTTAGAATAACTTTCCATCCCTTTCTCCCTTCTCCTTATGCCTTTCCATCTTTTCTCTTTTGTTTCTTCAAGATTTATTTAGATGTAAACACTTTGCAGAGTAGAAAATTACAGTTAGTGTGACTAACTAGTGAAGGCTGAGACGGGAACGTGGGCCTGGAGGTCAGAGAGGCTGCGGAAGGCTCACAGCTGTCCTGATTGAGCAACGTGGAGACAGGTTCCTCTTCGCTAATGGGCTTATTTATCACAATCACTGGTCTCTTTGTAGCCAGCTGTTGCACTGCTGGGAGGAAACAGTCCTAAGATCTGCACTGCTACCTCTTTCACATACTGATCCCCTTGAATTGCTGTTGCCTTCAAAGATTTATATGTGTGAGTGAATTCATCACTTAATTTTAATGAAAATTGCATGAAATCAGCATTTTGGCTCCAGAGGAAGTATCTTTAATTTAAGCATTTCTACGGAAAAGCATTTTCCTGATTTGGGCACTGGGTAAGATGGATGGCTTTATCTCAAGTGTCACTGCTGTGAGAAGGAGGCATCCTACCCAACAGGGCCTGGCTCTGCCTTTGCTGATCCCATCAGCAACCTCTTACTTTTCATCCACTGATTTTCACTTAAAGATACTCCTTAAAGCAATACTCACTTGGTTGCCCCAAAACATAGGTTCCGTCTATTCTCCACAAATTGCTTAAATTGTAATCAGGTGTCCAGTTCATTATGTGATATTCTTGATCTACAGGTCTGAGCATCTTAAATTTATGTGTTCATAATTACATAAATGTATGTTTCTCAAAAAATACGAGTGTTTGAGGCAAATTTTAATTTTGCCTGTAGACACCCCCAAAATTCAGATTGCTCCACTGGCATTGACAATAGTATAATTGACATTCAGAATAAATGTGATACATAGGACCTTTCAAAACTGCTGTCAGGGAAAGGCCTCAAACCTAGTCTTATGCTGTGGTTAATTCTAGATTATTTCGTATTAACTTCTGTAGGTCACCAGTTATCTTCACCTTTGAGTAAATTACCTCAATGCATGGATGGTCATCTCACTGTTTTCCATCCTAGAATATAATCACTTCAATTGCAAGGACCATAGTCCTTATATTACAGTGACAGGCACAATTCTAGCTCCTATGTAGCCAGCCACCTCTGCAGAGTGGTAGAGAAGGTACAATTTTATTTTCAAAAATCTCTCTCCTCCTTCTTTCCCATTTTGGTACAATCCATGTTGTACCAAAAGCAGCTTGGCCACTATGTATCAAGGACTTAAAAAAATTTTTTTTTTAATTTTTACCCTTAATTCCACTTGTAAAATCTATCCTAAAGAAGTAATCTTAAACTCAGAATAAGTTTTTATGGGCACAGATGTTACTTAAAGCCTGAATAATTCACTATAAGAATAAGGTAGAAAGGACTTTGGTATTCAACTGCAGGGGAACTGTTACATGAACTAAGGCATATCCACTTGATGAAATTTTATATGGCTGTTAAACACAGTGCTTGTGAATTTTGTGAAATAATATGAGAAAGTGTGCCTGATATGTTTAATAGAAAGAATAAAGGTACATAAATTTCTCTATCAAATAAAAGTATATAAAAATAACATATAAAAGCAACCTCCATAAAATTATGGAGGTTGGGGGGGGCGGTGGTGATGCAGAGGCTGAGACACTAAAAAGAAGGTACCAAAGTATTAAATGGTGGCTGTTCTGGTCATGGTACCATGAATGATTTTTTTCCTATTACTTTTTTTTTTCTACTTTATAACAAATTTAATCAGTTATACATATACATATGTTCCCATATCACCTCCTTTTTGCGTCTCCCTCCCACCCTCCCTATCCCACCCCTCCAGGCGGTCACAAAGCACCGAGCTGATCTCCCTGTGCTATGCGGCTGCTTCCCACTAGCTATCTACCTTACGTTTGGTAGTGTATATATGTCCATGCCGCTCTTTCGCTTTGCCTATTACTTTTTTTTTGTAAGTGTGTTTTGCGTTTCTTTATGTGTATTACCTTCATAATACTTAAGAGAAGTTAATTGCTGGTCTCCTCCCCAGGATGAGTTCCCTTCCCCTTCAGATGCTCAGAAACTTCATGTTTGCTGCCTGCCCGAGGCTTCCCACTAGACCATCTACTTAGAGATCAGAACCTTGCTGATCGTGTCTTTTTCTTCCCTTATAACGCAATTTCCCTGTCTCTTGTTTGAAATCTACCCTTTTTTGTTTGATATTGTTTGCTTTCTCAGCTAATATATATATGCATTTCTAAAGAGATCTTCTGGAGGTAGCATCTTTAGTCCAAGGGAAGGCTTCTAATGGTGGCGATTTTCATGGGGGCCACGGGAAGGGATGTTTTCAAATAAATGGATGGATCACTTAACACTCTGTAAATCAAAGCACGCCCAATCCATCTATATTTAGGCCTAGTCATGGGTAGGTGATTAATGAATATTTGTCATGCTAATGTCTCACAGGCCAAGGCAGCATCTATGACCACATAATCATCACAGTGGAAATTCTGACTCAGCTGTGATGTTCGATAGGAGGGACCTTTGAATAGTGCTTGAGACAATTCCGTGCAAAGGCTGTAGTCAGTGGCCCAGCTTTGCAAGTCTTTCCAAAAGTCCTAAAGCATGTTGGCATGTCCTCACTTGGCCTTGTCACTTCTGCTTAAATTTTTTCATGGAGAATACTCATGATCATGGGACATTAAGGTAAATTTGATCTTGGACAGCCTCCCTCTGTGAAGTGAATCAGCATCATGGGATTCCCCTCGACCCAAGCTTCCTGGTGGGTTTATTTTTACACAACATTTCTCTGGGGAAAGGGGCACCCACTCTTGATCAGAGAAGCGCTAGAGACTATCTTCTTGGATGGAAGGATCTTCCCCGTTTTGCTATTTTTTTTTCTTTTCTCTAGCTTAACTTCATAAACCAGTGGCTATAGAATCTGTCTTCACTTACCTCACCTCTCTCCAATTTAGCTTCCTCCCTCCACCCCCGACTCCCTGAAACTGCTTCTGAGACGACCAGTGACCTCCCTGTTGCTAGAATCAGTGGTCCCTTCTCTGTCTTCAACTTGACCTTTCAACAGTATTGCGCAGAGCTGACTGCTTTTTCTTGCAGTAATGGTTTCCTCTCGGATCTTGTGACTCCACACTCCTGATTTTCTACTTTCCTGCTCATTCTTGCTGCCAAAATTTCAGCCTCTGTACACTGGTGCCTAATCGAATCTCAGAGACAGGGTTTTGGGTGAAGTAGAAAAGAATAGCTTTATTGCTTTGCCAGGCAAAGGGGGACAAAGCAGCTCATGCCCCCCAAAATTGTATGTCCCAACCAGGGAGGATTTGATGAGTTAATAAGATTAGGGTATGTACAGGGCCTGCACTCCTCTAATCTGGTCTCAGGTAATCTTCTTGATGAGCTTCTCTGGTTCCTTTAATGTAGCCTCAGGTGGTCTTTCTCTGGTATGAAGAGTGCTGACATCTTAAAGAGTTTAAAGACATTGTTATGTGCATCCCTTGAGGGACCAGGACCTTGCCCCAAGGCTGCACTATTGTTTCTTGGCTGCCCCTCCCTTGTCTCTGCATCCTTCCCCTTCCCTGCTTAGCACCTGTTCAAATCTGCCCTTCCGAACTCAGGGAAGGTCATGGAGGCTGGACGGAGACAGAAAGGCTTCCATGCCCAGGAACCCTGCAGGGTCCTGCTCGGTTTCACCCTCTGTCCTTTGCTGGCCTCTCCTCCACTGCTTGCAGCAACCTCTTCTCTTCTTTCCCTAGCAATTCATCTGCTTCCATGGCTTTAAATACCAGTGTTATGCCTGTGATTTCCTGGAGTGTATTTCTATCCCAGCCATGCAGCCTGGCCTGCAGACTTTTATATATAATGTGGGTGTCTCATTGACATCTCAGACTTAACATGTCCTAAATCCACACTCTTGATTTTCCTCCTCAGACTTACTTTGGCTCCCTCCGTTACTCTGGTCAAGTCTCCAGTCAAATGTCTTCACAGTGAGACTTTTCCTGATCACTTTACATAAAATTTCAAGCCTCCTACGTCTACGGCATTTTCTGTCCTCCTTTCCCTAGTCAAGGTGGTTCCAGTTCCTTTTAATCCAGTTCCTTGAATCCAGTTCCTCTGAATCAGGACACTAGAGATCCAGGAAAGAGAAGATCTGTGTCTCTGAGGTCCAGTCATCCTATTACCATTTAACTTATCCCAAATGACCCATGCATTTCTGTAATGCTTTACTTTTCCTCCTCATATTTCCTCTTTCTGAAACGACTTCCTTCTTCCTTCATTATGCTGGGCTGGCTGGCTGACTCCTCCTTGACCTTTGCAATTCAACTCATAAGTTATCTCTTTTGGAGAACCTTCCCTGGGCACCACCTCCCAATTCCAATCTGAATGGGAAGCTCCTACCTGGTGTCCCATGACACTATCCTGTATTACAGTTTGTTGATTTCCCTGTCTCTCTGTGTTATTAGACTCTTATGAACATTTTGAAAGGACAGGTGACCGATAGGTGTGGTTAAATATTTGTCCCCAGTGTTTACCAGTTGCATAGTGCAGATACTCAATATTTTGAATGTATGACTATACATGAATGTATAACCTGTAAAGATGCATAGTAGGGCTAGAAGCCACCCTGTCTCCTGTGATCTAAGAGCAGCTTACTCCAAAATCCCATCTCTGTAGAAAAACAAAGATGTCCATAGGATTTGAAGGGAAGGGGATTGGAGGGATGCCTTCTTGTAAGGTGTCTTTGTTCTGCACTAGGTCCAAACTTTGTGTAAAATTCAGCCCCTCCTCATTATTCACAGGCCACACTCACTCACAACAGCAAGCACTG
Organism: Mesoplodon bidens; assembly: GCF_964165515.1. Classification (NCBI taxonomy): domain Eukaryota; kingdom Metazoa; phylum Chordata; class Mammalia; order Artiodactyla; family Ziphiidae; genus Mesoplodon; species Mesoplodon bidens. The sequence continues at coordinate 100,823,654 of NC_138178.1, read as the reverse complement.
TGAGCTCAGTGGGGCTCTACTGAAGCTGCGGGGACGACCCAGAAGCCAGACTTCTCCAATTCAATTATACTCTCATCCTATCCATAAATGTCTGTATCCATCTCTCCTTCTGAGAGAGATACAAACTCCTCTTCCTCTGTTACGAAAGACAACATCTCATTTCCCTGAAGCCCTCATCTGGAGCTTTTGGGATGTTTGGCTCCAAGAACTTATCAAAGATTTTTGTTTCCAATAATGACTATCCCCTTTCCAAGAATTCTGAATTGAGGTTTTGAATTTTTTTAAAAAACATATATCTCATATCTGAATGAATGAATGAATGTGAATGAAAATGACACGGTATTCAGTCTACATGTGTTTTCCCCAGCCCCTGCCTCTATCTATCTAGGTGCATTTTACATATAAAGATGTAGTTTTGTGTGTCTGTGGATGTATATACTAGAGACAGATTCTATCAAGGCACTAATATCTGTACTGCGTGCATGTAAGTGTATTCATTTGGTAGTTTGTTCATTTATTTAGCAAATATTCATTGAGTACCTTGTATGGGCTAGACATCATAGTAGATGCCAGGGAAGTTACAGTAAGCAAAGTACACTGCTTCTGCCTAATGAGGGAGACATTCAAATAATCGTGAAGATTATCGTATAGTTACGAAGGCAAAGTATGCCACGCTATGAGACTATAATGGGGGAGACCTCATTCGTATAGAGTGGAGGGTCAAAAAGCAGTCCCAATTAAGTGACCTTTGAGCTGAGATGAAAATGATGACTAACCACTAACCAGGCCCTGGTTACTCAGGGCGTGGAGGAAAATATCACTGGCTAAAAAACGCCCTGATGATGGGAAGAAATTGATGATGTTTGAGGATCTGAGAGAGGGCCACTGGAGCAGAGTGTGGCGGGAGAAGGGAGTGAGTGTAGGGAAGGGCCAGTCTCCAAGAGCAGTGGAAGCCCCTGGTGGGTTTAAGCAGGGGATTGGCATAATCAGAGGTGTGTGTGTTATAAAGACGACTTTGACTCCAGTGTGGAGGACAGATCAGGAGGAGGCAAGGGTGGTTGTGGGAAGAACAGCTAAGAAGGTGTCTCAGCAGTCTGGTGAGAGTGATGGACTCAAGAGCTCTTTTGGAGGTGAAACTATGGGCTAGACATGTACACTTAGGAGTTATAGTCCTAGAGGTGGTGACTGAAATGTTTACCTGGAAATTGTCTAGCTAGAGGACATAGCATGAGAAGAGAAGAAATAGTCAAGAACTTTAAAATTTAATGGCAGAGTAGAGAAGGATGAGGCTGCAAAGGAGACAGAGCAGTCAGAGGTAGGAGAAAAGCCAGGGATGCAGGACCCAGAGCCAGGGGACAGACTGTTTCAGGAAGGGAAAGTGGTTGACAGAGTGGAATCCTGCTGGGCAGTGAACTAAAATGAGATTTTTTTTCTTTAAAAAAAGACAGTGACAATAGGGTAGATTCAGTGTTGACTTGAGGGTGTTTTTTTCCATGTCAGAATGGGGGTGAAGTAAATTTCAATGCATCCAGGATTAAGTAGTGAATGAGAAATGGAAAAAGTGAGTATGGGCAATTTCTTAAAGATGGTTTGGCTGTGAAATAGATTAGACTATTTATAGCATAGTGATTTGTTGTTTACTAAACACATAAATATTAGGAAAGTCAACTTGTTCAAAGAATTTGTGGGATTGTTATTGTTTCGTTGTTCTCGGAAACGAAACGGGAAGAATAAAGCCATGTACAGTATGTTATCTAGCTAGGCTTAGCACTGTTTGAATATTTTAAATGGATAAAGAATAATTTGGGTAGCATTTTACTGCTCAGTATACAAAGTGCTTTTTCATGTACCTCTCATTTAGTCCTCATGAAATTTTATACATCAAGGAACTAAGAGTCAGAGAGGTATTAAATAACTTTCCAAGCCGTAAAGAGTATGGAAAGCTAAGAATAAATAAATGTATCTTTAGATTAAGAGTAGTTCAAAGAGAAAATTTTTCTAATGTATTAATTTTCGATCTATATGTGTATATATTATCTACTATATATATAGTTGTCTTCCACAATTAAAAATATACCAAAGCTCTTGTTTTAATTTATTAAAAGTTAACAAATTCTTTCAGTGCCTTGCTTGTATTTCTCTTAAGTCCAATTATTTGTTTACTAGGTCTTCTATTTTGATAACATTTATTGGTACCTTCTGAAAACTGATATATTTGATTTCTCAAGTACAGGTGTATTCAAAACTCATTTTCCACTTCACATTATGGCTTAATAAATATTATAACTTATAACGAAGACATAGCTGCACCTAAGATTTGAAAAATGATTCTACCTTATAAAAGAAGCAGATAGGACATTCTTAACTTACCTGCTCATATAGTTCCAGTTTAAGGCTCAGAGTTTTGAATTAGCTTTTTTTTTAACAGCTTTATTGAGATAAAAGCACATTCCATATAATTCACCCTTTTAAGGTGTACAATTCAGTGATTTTTGTTATATTCACAGGGCTGTGCAACCATCACTACACTCAATTTTAGAAAATTTTCATTAACCCAGAAAGAAGCCTCATACCGCTTAGCCCCCTAATCTCTCTACCCCTCTTTCCCCTTAGCCTCATACCGCTTCACCCCCTAATCTCTCTACCCCTCTTTCCCCCAGTCCTGGGCAACCCCATACTCTACTTTTTATCTTATAGATTTACCTATTCTGCGCATGTTGTACAAATGGAGTCATACAGTGTGTGGTCCTCTGTGACTGGTTCCTTTCACTTAGCATAATGTTCTAATTGACTTTTGAGGCATAGACACAGTGCATGTACAGATACTAAGTAGCACTAGTGTGTGTAGATCCATCTATGCCTCTACATTATTCTGAGGTAACATTCTAACCCAGGTACCATGCATCTAAGGTCTCTATCTTTACTCCTAATACCCAGTTGCCCATTCAAGATTTTTGACTACTTTGGATACAGATCTTTGCCTTTGGATGCATAGAGTCACTAGGAGGAATAATTTGGACATGGTAATTATATCAACGGAATCCCCAAACAAAGGATAATGAGCGAAGACACCTTTGATTACATACAGGTTGTCCATACAAGGGTCACTAATGCACATTTGTCTGATTTCAGCCCAGAAATTTGGGGTTTGGGGGTCTATTTAGCAGAAAATGAATCTAGCAGTTGGTTCCCTTTGAAATCTAATCTATACAGAATTCTTTTTTAGGGTAGATTTTCTGTTTGCCCTGCACCCCACCCTAGCCCCAGAATTTCCTATAACACCACTCATGACCCCACCATGCTCAGCCATAAATGCCCCCCATATCCAGCATCAGAACCCAAGAACGTGAAATAGGCACTTTCTATTTCCAGTTTTTGTCATTTGTTTTTGACTTAAATTGAGTTGAAATCTTCCTTTTTGTAGCCTTAAAAAAAAATGAACATACAGAATATAGCCACAAAGTAGCATTCTCATTTGTGCCAAACCTTTAACAAGCAAATTTTTAAAATTCCTAATATTTTACTGATTTTATGTATGATTTTCACCCTCTATAGAAGTCCCCAAATTGCAGCCAGATCAACGCCTTTTTATTTCTATTTTAATACATTGGATTTAATGTAATCCCCTAACCATTCAGTTCAAGGCCAGTACCATGAAAAAACATTGTGTAGGTTCATCATGCTAATACTGCTATTTTGATTTCTGAATTTGTTTTAAAATTTATTTTGTTAAACGTATGTTTTGGTCAGAAAACTTAAAGCTCTGTGCGTGTGTGTGTGTGTATGTATGTGTATGTTGCTTGATGTGAAAAGCACTAGGAAGAACACTATACTGTCCTGCTGTTACTAAAGACAGGGCTTGAAATACAGTATGAAAGGATATAATTCACGTGTTTGCGTGCAGTTCAAATTACGAAAAACAATAATTACTATGTGCCATTCCCATTGAGAAATTTTGTTGGTGACCTATTCACTACAATGTCTGAGGGCATAGGTTTTAGTCTTTTTTTTTCTCACTGATGTATCCCCAGTACCGAGTACAGTTTGTGGCACATAGTTGGCATGCAATAGCTATTTGGTGAATTGATATATTTATTGAATGAATTTCTTTAGAATGAACTCCTAGCGTTCTATGCCCTTTATAATCTAACCCTGATTTGTATCTCTCACATAAACCCCATTGATGTTACCACAAACATTTGCTTTAGTTTGTGTTAGTCTCTTAGTTCTTTTTTTTAAATCACTTTCTTTTTATTGAACTGTACTTGATGTACAATATTATATAAGTTTCGGGTGTACAACATAGTGATTCACAATCTTTAAAGGTTATATTTCATTTATTATAAAATATTGGCTATATCCCCTATATTGTACTCTCTCTCTCTCTCTCTCTCTCTCTCTCTCTCTCTCTCTCTCTCTCTCTCTCTCTCTGTGTGTGTGTGTGTGTGTATATATATATATATATATATATATATATATCCTTGCAGCTTATTTATTTTATACATAGTAGTTTGTACCTCTAAATCCCCTTCCCCTATTTTGCCCCTCCCCTCTTCCCTCTCCCCACTGGTAACCACTAGCTTGTTTTCCATATCTGTGAGTCTGTTTCTTTTTTTTGTTACCTTCACTAGGTGGTTTTATATTTTTAGATTCCACATATAAATGATATCATATTGTATATTTGTCTTTCTCTGTCTGACTTAATTCACTTAACATAATACCCTGCAAATGGCATAATTTCAAAACTTTATTCTTTTTATGGCTGTGTTGAATTCCATTGTATATATACTACATCTTCTTCATCCATCTGTCTGTTGATGGACACTTAGGTTGCTTTCATATCTTGGCAGTTGTAAATAATGCTGCTATGAACATTGTGGTGCGTGTATCTTTTAGAATAAGTGTTCTTGTTTTTTTCGGATAAATACCCAGGGGTGGAATTGGTGGGTCATATGGTAGTTCTATTTTTAGTTTTTTGAGGAACCTTCATATTGTTTTCCATAGTGGCTGCACCAATTTACATTCCCACCAACAGTATGAGGGTTCCCTTTTTTCTACATCTTCACCAACATTTGTTATTTATGGTCTTTTTGATGATTGCCATTCTGATGAGTGTGAGGGAATATCTCATTGTGGTTTTAATTTGCATTTCTCTGATGCTTAACAACGTTGAGCATCTTTTCATATGCCTGTTGGCCATCTGTATTTCTTCTTTGGAAGAATGTCTGTTCAGGTCTTCTGCCCATTTTTTAAATTGAGTTGTTTGGTTTTGTGATGTTGTATGAACTGTTCATATATTTTAGATATTAACCCTTTATCAGTCATATCACTGGCAAATATTTTTCTCCCATTCAGTAGGTTGTCTTTTTGTTTTGTCAGTGGTTTCCCTTGCTGTGCAAAACCTTTTAATTAGGTCCCATTTGTTTATTTTTGCATTTAATGTCTTTGCTTTAGGAGACAGATCCAAAAAATATTGCTACAATTTATGTCAAGGAATGTTCTGCCTATGTTTTCTTCTAGGAGTTTTATGGTTTCCAGTCTTACATTTAGGTCTTTAATCCATTTTGAGTTTATTTTTGTATATGGTGTTAGAGAATGTTCTAGTTTCATTCTTTTATATGTAGCTGTCCAGTTTTCCCAGCACCACTTATTGAAGAGACTGTCCTTTCTCCATTGTATACTCTTGCCTCCTTTATCAAAGATAAGTTGACCACATGTGCATGGATTTATCCCTGGGCTTTCTATCCTGTTCCATTGATCTATATTTCTGTGCCAGTACCATACTGTCTTGATTACTGTAGCTTTGTAGTATAGTCTGAGAGCATGATTCCTCCAGCTCTGTTCTTCTTTCTCAAGATTGTTTTGGCTATTTGGGGTCTTTTCTGTTTCCATACAAATTTTAAAGTTATTGTTCTAGTTCTGTGGGAAGTGCCCTTTTTTTAGGGATTACATTGAGTCTGTAGATTGCCTTGGGTAGTGTGATTGTTTTAACATGAATTCTTCTAGTTCATGAACACAGTATATCTTTCTATCTGTTGTGTTGTCTTCAATTTCTTCATCAGTGTCTTATAGTTTTCTCGGTACAGGTCTTTTACCTCCTTAGGTAGGTTTATTCCTAGGTATTTTATTCTTTTCCATGTGATTGTAAATGGAATTGTTTCCTTAATTTCTCTTTCTGAGAGTTTACTGTTAGTGTGTAGAAATTCAGTAGATTTCTGTGTATCAAATTTGTATCTTGAAACTTTACCAAATTCATTGATGAGCTCTGGTAGTTTTCTGGTGGTATCTTTAGGATTTTCTGTGTAGAGTATCATGTCAATGTGCAAACAGTGACAGCTTTACTTCTTCCTTTCCAATTTTGATTCCTTTTATTTACTTTTCTTGCCCAATAGCTGTGGTGAGGACTTCCAATAATATATTGAGTAAAAGTGTTGAGAGTGGGCATCCTTGTCTTGTTTCTGATATTGGAGGAAGTACTTCCAGCTTTTCACCATTGAGTATGATGTTAGCTGTAGGCTTGTCAGTATATGGCCTTTATTATGTTGAAGTATGTTCCCTCTATATCCACTTTCTGGAGAGTTTTTTTTATCATAAATTGGTGTTGAATTTTGTCAAAAGCTTTTTCTGCATCTGTTGAAATAATGATATAGTTTTTATTCTTAAATTTGTTAATGTGGTGTATCATATTGATCACTCTGCAGATAGTGAAAAATCCTTGCCCTGAGATAAATCCCACTTGATCATGGTGAATGATCCTTTTCATGTATTGTTGGATTCAGTTTGCTAATATTTTGTTGAGGATTTTTGCATCTATATTTATCAGTGATACTGGCCTGTAATTTTTTTGTGTGTGTTATATCTTTGTCTGGTTTTGATATCTGAATGATGCTGACCTTGTAGAATGAGTTTGGAAAGATTCCTTCCTCTGCATTTTTTTGGGGGGGTTGGGTAATAGAGAAGGATAGATGTTAGCTCTTCTCTAAATGTTTGGTAGAATTCATCTGTGAAGCTATTTGGTCCTGGACTTCTGTTTGCTGGGAATTATTTTTTATTATTGTCTTACTTTCATTACTGGTAATTGGTCTGTTCATATTTTTTGTTTCTTCCTGGTTCAGTCTTGGGAGATTGTACATTTCTAGAAATTTGTCCATTTTTTCTAGGTTGTCCATTTTATTGGCATATAGTTGTTCATAGTCTCTCAGTTCTTTATGCTGCTTCAGCAATCCTCTATGGTGGTCCTTTGAGCATGGTGCTCGGGGAAAGGACAGTTCTTATAAAACTGAAGAACAGGTAGAACTGGCACAGAACCATGGAGGGGTTGGGTAGGAATTAGGTCAACAGAAGAGAAAAGAGAGAATCCCAGAGTTAAAAAGCAGAGCCTAGATACATCTTTCCTTTTCTCTAAAAATGTATTCTGACTTCATTACCAAGCCCATAGGTCCTTCAACTCATACAGCAAGAGAAATGCGCCATATATTCCTAAAAATGCGCATATACATTTGAGCTGTTAAAATGATTAAACATGTATTACATTTTGATGAATTATATCTGGGCCTTGCCTCTGTATCCTTATAACCTACCCATGCTTTTTCAGTTACTCAATAAACTTTATTCCTTGTTCTTAAAGGTCAAAAACCAAAAAAACAGACAACCACTTATGACCTAACCAGTCTAGTATCTGAAATCTTAAAACATTCAAAGCTGTATCTTCCTCTAAAATGCTTCACAAGCACTTAACCTATTTTTTAAATTTTTTCATTGAGGTATAGTTGATGTACAATGTTATATAAGTTTCAGGTATACAATGTAGTGACCCACAATTTTAAAGATTATACTCCATTTATAGTTATTATAAAGTATTGGCTATATTTTATATGCTGTATTTTATATTTTAAATGCTTCACAAGCTCTTAGCCTTTAAATGAGAATACTCTCAATTTAGTGTCAATTATTTTATTATGTATTGGTTTTCAATATTTCATCTCTCACAATGATCACCTATTAGTAACTAACTTCAGGAATTAATATGTACTTTAATTCTGTCAAATTTAATAGAAAAAGGAGAGAGAAAGAACCTGGGTGACTTTGGCTTTTAACATTGGAACTCCTGGCACAGCCTGTGTCTGAGGCAACCTTGGTGGTCTAGCAATATTGCATAAGCATCTTCTGGTTGGACAATTAATGACATTGGGAATTTGTCAGGGACCTCTTTCCTTTATGCACTGCCAGTCTCCAGTGTCATTGTTAATTAGTCTTCAGGTCTCCTGTTTGTCTGCTAGAATGCATCCTGGATAAGCCAAGTTAATAAGTTGGAGCGGGCAAGCTGCCTGGCCATTGAATGTGCGACTGTGCTCAGTCAGTCAGAGGGCAGCCCTCTGCTTTGATCGTGTGGAGAAGTTTAATTCTAACAGGCCACATGGGAGGCTGTGCCCACTGGGGTGCAGAGAGGGCCTCGGGCACAGCAGGGGAGCTGCTCTCCTTTGCGCTGGTTTCAGTGTTTCTTATTTCAAAACCATGAAGCTCGGAGGCCCAGGGCACTTGCTTCACATTTTGCTTCATCTTTCTCCAGCAGTTTCTTCCTTGAATTCTCATAGTGGGTGGTGGAACATCAGCAAGGGAAAATCATTATCTCTTTGTTCCAAACAGAAGATTTGCACTGGGGCATATTTTTGTAAATGGAGTGTAGAATTTGTAGCACATAATCCCTAGCCATGACTCTCTTGCTGTTCTGGCTATGACATGTTTCAACCAAAGGCATAAAAGTGACAAATAATGAATACGAGACCACTTGCTAGTGCCAGGCATTTTGCAAACCACTTTACATGCATTATCTCACAATTCGTATATCTTGCCTATGAGGAAGGGGGTCCCCATTTTGCAGATGAGAAAAGCTATAGCCCACCTGCACTCAGGTAGGTCTCGATCCAAGCACGAGCCCTTTGCCATACGACTACCTGGCCTCATAAAATCTGGGCAGTTTGATGGACCCCATGGGCTCTGTCAGCACAGATAGGACAAAGGGAGAGCTGCAGTGATCAGCCCTTTTAATTCAGGCAGAGATGGAGGCTTTGCTTGTATATTTAGGAAAAGAAGCTCTGCCTTGGGCTTTGCGTTTGCTAGGGAGAAATAACCTTGAAGAAATTACTGTCACGGCTTCAAGTATGTCCTCTTACCAAAATGCAGGCCTCACCATATATTATTTGTGTTCGTGAAAAATAGTTCTCTATAAATGGAATTGTTGGAATTTGAATGTAGTAGAGGGCTAAAGAATTTAAAAGCCTCTCCCAATTTATATTGTGAGAATAAATATGGCTTCCTGTGTTCTCAGAATCATGGCTGGATATCATCAGAAAAGCTTATGTGGTCATGAAAGTTCGTTGAAAAATGTAGATTCTTGAAAGCAGGCCTCTTCCAAAGTGTGTCTGACCAATCTCCTGCTTCTAGGCCGGCTGTCATAACCGCTCAGTCAGGAGAATGATCTTTACTACCTTCTTGTGCCTTACCGCTTGAAGTGGTGGATGTTTTGGGGGTGGGGAGGGTCTTTAAAATACACTGAGCCCTTTCACATCAGCTTGGGACAGTCACAGGGTTTGTGAATGAAGAGACTAGGACCCTTTGATGTACCTTCCTGGGAAGGAAGGAAAAGAGTAAAGAGACAAGGAGGTCATACTGCACCCCTGGAGAGCCCACTCGGTGTCTGGGTCAGCATTGCTAATTTTTTTTCCACTTTCCTCTGCACAAGAAGCTAGTTAAGGGGAGGAGATCTGATGCTTTGGCCAGGTATGCATGGAGGTCTCTGGAGATGTTTGGAGATGAGTAAATGAATCCTGCATGATGGCTTTGCAGGGATTAATAGAAATACACAACTAAATATAATTAAAGGTAAAACATAAATGCTCTCTGGAAGGCAGATGTTTGAAAGATGCAAAATCTTTGGATTGGAAAGGTTTTATGGTGGTGGCAGCCTCTCAGAGAAACTTTTTTAGGATGAACAGGACTTTGCCAAATGCGGTAGAAGGTATGTTTGGGATGAGAGCAGGATGGGCAGAGAACCACATGAATGAGGGCATGGAACTGGGAACACTGGTTTATATAAGTTGGAAACATTGCATAATTTTGATTTCATTGGTCAAATATATGGGAAAATAGAACTGAAAGGTAGAATGGTACCATCATGGAAAAGGCCTTAAATCTCAGGCCTGGGAGTTTGAGTTCAGTTGAATGAGCAACAAGAACCCATTAAGAGTTTCATCTTTTTTGTGTAACTTTCCCTCTTTGTTTTCAGTGGATGATCTTGCCTTGTAATTCACAGAGACCAGGGAAAACAAGTTTCAAAGTTAACTTTTGATCTCCTCTCCCTTAAAACAAAAGAATAGAACAGAACAAAAAAAATAATACACTCACCTCTCCCCCATCTCAGTAAATGGCACTTCCAGCCACACCTTGCTCATCCTTCCTCTCCCTCAACTTTACATCGACTGCATCAGCAATTTGTTCTACCTCCGAAATATATTCCAGCTCTATATACCCTGTCCCTCTTGTCTCTGTCCCTGACATCACTCTAGCCCAAAGCCATTATTTTGAGAACAGAATAGCGGTGGGAAGGGAGGTACTTATCATTTGGCCACAGGCCCATCTACTAGGAAAGAGGTAAAGGGAAATCTGATAATAGTAGAAAATTATTAAGTAGTCATTGTAGAGAGGACAAATACACTGAAAAATAAAGGTAAAAATGTAGGGGGGGAAAAAAGGAGTGTTTTGAAATGATGGTTTTGGCTGGTTTTTAGGAATTTGTTCCAGGTAAGATAGATCATTTTTAAAAAAGAAATGAGTCTTTGTGTCCCAATGGACAGGGTTTCCTAGATAGCACTGGTATGGTTATCAGAATAGCTAATCACAGATATTCAAAATAAACTCTATTAAAAACTTTTAGAAAATAACATTGTCAATAGGAAGAGCCTAAACTTAGGCCCTTGTGTCCTGTGATCAGCCTCATGATCTCAGGTGGGAATCCCTGGAGCTGATTCTGGGAATGTAGCTGATGCTGAACTTGACAGAGTTCCCTCACATCATGCTTTCATCGTGAGCACAATCTGGTAGTCTCCTAGAGTTGCCTAGTATTTCAGCCATCTAGTTGGCAATATTGTAAGAGAAAGTGTCAGGCAGCTAATTTCGAGGGACCCTTGAGTGACCTCTTTTGCCTTTTTTGTGCTTCAGTGCTGATGTGCTTGTGGATTGCCTTACATAGTAAACATTTTGGGGTGCTAGTTTTGGAAACACCAAGTTCTTGTATACAAATTTCCCAACATAAATAAAGGAATCCTTTCTAACCATCTTCGTCCAAAATGCCTTACCTCTGTGCTTCTGTAAATTCCTCCAAGAATATATCTCTCTCTATTTTTTGAACCAGGTGGCATGATTTCCAGGCGAAAATCTAATGCTTTAATAGATTCTCTTGAATAAGGACATGTCAGTAATTTCTGGCCATGATCAACAGACAGAAGTGATCATGACTCAGCTCTAGCTTTGGAGAAATGAAGTCTTTTTTTTACCCAATGCATTTCTCCCACTGGCACAAACATACAGAAACCTTGAGAAAATGCCTCTTGCCTGGGTTAACTGCTTTTTATGACGGTGAACTATGGTTTATTGTGGTCTCCATGTCACCAAGTCAGAACTGTCTAATTTGAGGGGCCTTGATTATCAAAAAGAGCAACCTCTTGTAAATTCCAGATAACCTGTCTGAAGTAAATTACGTATAAAATGTTTCACATGTGTTAATGGGAAGGGGAGGTGAACGGCAGAGAAGAGGGATTCGGTCCTCCCTAACCTGGGGTTAGTTCTCGTGCTGGGATGTGGGTGTCACCTTGAGGAATTGCCAGTTTGGTGAAAATTTCTGCAACATCTATTTTAAGCTCCACTTTTAGAGTATGAATCTGAGGAGGGTCTGGGCCCTTAATTCCCTAGAACTAGTCCTTGAGTAGTTCTTGCCTCTATTTTGGAGAGACCAAAAGCGGAGTAATTCACCTGTCCCAAGTCAGAGGTTTTGCCGTGTCTCTAAAAAAAAAAAAAAAAAAAAAACCTTGAAGGTGATGCATTTCCCTGTTCCTGAAGAAAGGTGTAAAGTGAGCTAATTATTTGTTTGTTTCTGCTCTCTCCCCTGTAATTTGGATAAACCATGAGGGATAAGGATTTTGCACTATTAATACCCAAGTGCAGAACACAGAGCACAAGTTCAGCAAATCCGTGTTCTCGAGGAAGTCTAATTGCCACCTTCTCTTCACAGCAAGTGAGAAACAGATGGCAGTGGTATGTAAGGAGTCACCAAAGGAGTATCTGCAGCCGTTCAAGGACAGACTCAAAGAGTTCTTCCAGAAAGGTAGGAGGTGTGACGTTCTGAAACGTCCTTCCTTTCTCCATGTTTCTCTGACACCTACTGCCCTGTGCATCCCGCCTGAGCACCGGCAGCTCCAATGATTCCATTAGACCATCTTCCCATGGTGGAGCCGTACTCAACTTAGATGGAGTTGTCCTGTAACCTTTATATCACCTTTTAAATCTGCCGTGAGATTTTAAATCCTTTAACGTCACTCCTGTTTCTGTAAACTTTGCGAGAGAAGGCTTTCTCTCTTTGTCTCTTCATGGATCCCCAGAGGATCCTCAGTCCCTGTTAACTGACAGACGATGTCCATGCAAGGCTTATGCAGTTGTGCAGGCGGATGGTGATTATCTTTCTGGTTTTACGAGTATAGCAACTTGGAAACTTGTGTTGTATTTTCCATTCTTTTCAGAAAGGAAAATTGGGGCCAGGTGAATGTCACACATCCAATCACTTGGCAACCGTCAGCCCTCCGGGGTTAGCAGGTGGAAGTGATATGCATGAGACCCAGTACTGACTTAAAAATCTTACCGAGTTATATCCCTTCCTCCATGGTTTTGGCAGGACTAGGGAACTTTTGTTGAGCCCTGGTAGTGAACGTGAAAGTTTAACGCCTTTTGGATATTTCCTATTCTGGTTTCTCAAATTCAGCCTAGATATAAAACAAAAATAAGTGTGGGGCACAGTTTCCAATTATAAAATAATAGGTCATGGGGAACGTGATTTACAGGATGGTGACTGTAGTTAATAATACTGTATTGTATATTTGAAAGTTGCTAAGAGAGTAGATCTTAAAAGTTCTCATTATAAGAAAAAAATGTGTAACTCTGCATGCTGACAGATGTTAACTAGACTTATTGTGATGATCATTTCACCATATATATGTACATGGAATCATTATGTTGTACACCTGAAACTAATCTAATGCTATAAGTCAATACTATCTCAATAAAGAAAAAAAAAGTGTGGGGTAGTTAGAGGGGTCTTTTGTCTTTGCTAGAAAGCCAGAGGAAATGCATGTAGGAACCTTTAGGGGTATATCAGCATGCTGTTTCTATTTATTACTAAGGCTACATGATATCACACCATCAACAAAAGACCATTAAGCAGGGTAAATCCATAAAGTATGGCCAAACCACCTTGGAAATTGGCAGGGAAATTCTCAGTCCATGAGTCAGAGAAACTTCATTCCAGCTGGTCTCTTGGTGCAGAGTTCATTGCTCCCTCCTCCTGGATGAGGTCTCATTTGTGTTGAAGCAGAAGTCAGAATTCTCTCTTGGCCATAGCTGAACCTTATATATGATGGAAGTAGTGCCATAATGCCATCAGGCCAAGTATCATTTTGAGAGCAGATAGTAATACCAACACTTACGGGTTATGTGGCTAAACTTAGGTTTTATATGTGATTTATTAAAGTAGATGCATTGCTTTATGATTATTTTATGTAAATATAACCTAAATGGCCTAAAGAAGAGCACGAAATATTTCCCTTTGCTGACCCCCAATTAATAATTTCTACTTTTGACATATGCATAGGGAACTTGAAATGAGGCTCATGTGTATTTCAATTCCATTCCTTTCTTTTTCCCATTTCTATTTGTTTAAATTTAAAATTTTTTTAATTTTTATTGAAGTCTAGTTGATTTACAATATTGTGTTAGTTTCAGTGAATATAAAACACGGTGAATATATATATATATCCCTTTTCAGATTCTTTTCCCTTATAGTCTATTACAAAAGACTGAGTATAGTTCCCTGTGCTATACAGTAGGTCCTTGTTGTTTATCTATTTTGTTATATGTTAAACCCAAACTGCTAATTTATCCCTCTCCCCCCTGTTTTTCTCCTTTGGTAATCGTAAGTTTGTTTTCTATGTCTGTGAGTCTCTTTCTGTTTTGTAAATAAGTTCATTTGTATCATTTTTTTAGATTCCACATATAAGCAATATATGATATTTGTCTTTGGCTTACTTCACTTAGTATGATAATCTCTAGGTCCATCCATGTTACTGCAAGTGGCATTATTTCATTCTTCTTTATGGCTCAGTAATATTCCATTCCACTGTATATATGTACCACATCTTCTTTATCTATTCATCTGTCAATGGACATTTAGGTTGCTTCCATATCTCGGCTATCCATTTCTATATTTAATTGCTATTATTCTATATCTAGAAAATTCTGCAATGAGTATGTCTGGGTATTATTGGCTCATATACTGTAATGGCCTTAGGATCCTTTCTCTTCAAATTAGCTAGCATTTTAAAACACTTATGTTGTGAATTTTTTTCTTTTTGTTGGGAGAGGATAAATATGAAAAGATTTAGAACACTGAAAAGCTTCTTTGATGCCTTGGAAAAGGAATTTGCAAATCACTCTTGGGAGTTCTGTTTTAGCTTCTTCTCTACCAGGTTTCTTAAGAAAACTGTGATCTGTTCTGAGAGAGGGAATTGAGTTGAGGCAAACTGGACCTTGAGTCAGGAAAGCAAGGATGTGGCCACAATAAGCTATTCTAAGAATGCCCTAGAGCAGTGGTTCTCAACCCTGGCTGCATACTAGGATCACCTGGGGGAGATTTTAAAAATTTCAACACCGGGCCAAATTCCAGACCTACCACTAGCATCTCTAGGGGTGGGACCAGGTATCAGCATTTCTTTTTTTTCACTCCCCACGTAATCCCAGTGTGCAGCCCAGGTTGAGAACCACTATTGTCAAGCTTAGTTCACCTCTTAATGGGTATTCAAAGGTATTTCGTCAGAGCCCACTATGTGTCAGGCACTGTGACAGAGGCTGGAGATCCTAAGATGAGCCATAGACCCCTCGTCCCTCTCTCAAGGACCGTCTTACTGGGGAAAGGTCTGTAATTGAATAAAAGAGTCACCTCTCCTTTAACCAACAGAGGGAAGGGAAGATGGGAAGGACATAGGAATAGCCTCAAATTATGGTTAAAACAAAGTCAGCCAAAATGAGACACAAAGAATTTGGAGGAAAATTACTATTCTAAAATGAACTTTAAAATATAAAAATAAATCTTAAACATTGCCAATGTCATGTGGTGAAAAGAGCCACTGTTGAAATACCTGTGTTACTGTTGACTCATTAGTTAACTGAATTGGTCAAAGAACAGTCTAGAATTGTGCCGCTCAGTGTGTCAGGCACTGGCCACATGCAGCTGCTGAGCAGTTGAAACGTGGCTAATCCAGACTGAGAGGTGCTTCACAAATCAAACACACACCAGATTTTGAAGACAGTACCAAAAAACATGCAAAATATTTTATTTCTGCTTTTTTTTATATTGGTGACATGGTAAAATAGTATTTTTAATACATTGGGTTAAATAAGTAAAATATAATACTAATCTTGACCTGTTTCTTTTCATTTTTAAGCATGGCCACTAGAACATTTAAAATTATATCTGTGGCTTGCATTGTAGCTCTATTGGATAGGGCTGTCTAGAAGTAAGATCCCTTGGCCTTTCCCATCACATTCCTTCACTTTCCTCTCCACGTTATTGTTTTGCCTTCTCAGCTTAAATCCTAGGTTATGTGGACCCAGTATCACAAGCTAGCCTCTCCCCACTTTTGCTCTGGGTCTGGCCATTGTTTGGCTCTTACTTCATCAGGCTACCCCTGTGTGGTTCAGGGGGCGGTGCCTTGCTACACGACAGTATATACAAATGAAATATCTCTTGGCTACTGTAGAGTTCCAAGTAGTAGTCCCTTTTTTTATGGAGATGGTTCACGGATTCATAGAAAATGTGAGATTTCTCATCTACTACAGATGTGCATTATCCACTCTGGATGATCAAGTATTTACGGCAGCTATCATAAGTGTAGGTATCATCTAATATGCCACTCATAAGAAACACCATTATTCCAAGTACTACTAAGAAACAAAAATTGCTGCCAATTAAACCATGACATGTCATAGATGACACGAGGTACCCCAGTATCAGAGATGCTAAAATATGAAAATTCCATCAATTTTGAAATTGATGTAAGATGGTACTGTAATTGGGCATATAGGAGCAGAGAGGAGGGATGACTGACACTTCCAGGTAAGTGAGGGAATATTTTGAGCAAAGGAGATGTTTTTATTCAGATCTGAAAAAACCAAAGATGACAGTGATGTCAATGACAAGCAGTGACAATGACTGCTAACATTTGGTGGTTGCTTCTATATACCAGGCACCGTGGGGAACAGATCATTTTACTTTGTCTTCATGACAACTCTCTGAAGTAAACACTATTATCACCCTGTTGTCCAGATGAGGAAATTTAAGATTAGGAATTCTCAGCAGACGAGTTATAAAGGGCATTCCAGGCAGAGGGAAACACTGCACATCTCAGGATGAAAGACATGACGTGTTTGGGGAATGGCAAGAGACTTGGTGTAGCTATATCACAGGGCATATGGAAAGAACACAAGACCCAAAAGGAGCAAGTCACAATGTGACTTGCTAAAGAATCTGAACTTTGTCTTACGGGCCACTGAGAGCCTTTGAAAAATAGTATGTATGGGAGCGACACGGTCATGTTGGATTTGTTTGTTGTGATGTTGGTGTGTTGGGATCATTTTGCTTTTTGTTGTTGTTAAGAAATACATTAGGGCTTCCCTGGTGGCGCAGTGGTTGAGAGTCTGCCTGCCGATGCAGGGGACACGGGTTCGTGCCCCGGTCTGGGAAGATCCCACATGCCGCGGAGCGGCTGGGCCCATGAGCCATGGCCGCTGAGCCTGCACGTCCGGAGCCTGTGCTCCACAACGGGAGAGGCCACAACAGTGAGAGGCCCGTGTAACGCAAAAAAAAAAAAAAAAAAATGAAATACATTATAGGGAATTCCCTGGCGGTCCAGTGGTTAGGAAGGACTCCACACTGTCACTGCCAACGGTGCAGGTTCGATCCCTGGTCGGGGACCTAACATCCTGCAAGCCGTGCAGCACAGCCAAAAATAAAACAAAATAAATAAATAAAAATACATTTAAAAAAAGAAATACATTATAACTAAGAGCAATATAAGGAAGAGTTGGGACAGTAAAAGACTGGAATCCAGTCCGTCAAGCTCTTCTCCAACAGTCCAGGCAAATGATGGTAAGAACTTGAGCAAAAGCAATCAGAGTAAAACTAAGAAAGGAAGGGACATATCAGTAAAGCTTTTTGGAGTTACAGAACTAGATGACCTATGAGAAGTAAAAAAACAGAGGAGAAAAGGATAACTCTCCTTTTCCTTGCTCAAATAACTGGCTGGATACTGATTTGGAGGACCCATTTGGGACAGAATACAATGACATAAACTTTGGACACGTTGATTGGACATACATTTGAGACACACAGGTAGAATACGGGGCTCATAGGAGAGTGCTGGGTGAGACTTTATAGGGGATAGCAGTTTAACTCATAGGAGTGAATGAGACACCCCAAAGAAGGGGTAGAGAAGGAGAAGTTGTGGAGTATCTGAGCACAGGGTATAATATAATAATCATAAATGAGAAAAGATACTTCTGTACTTCTGTAGTATTTGGCAGGAAAGCCAGTTTTCAATTAGGGGTCCATCACTCGTAAAGTCTTAAGCAATTGCCTTCTTTATGCCTGAGAAGTCATACACATGCGTTGTGACTCAGCTGAATCATGGTTAGGCTAATTTTCATATGAGCTGCAGTTCAGTTCTAACCATCATGATGATTTAATTTTCTTATGTAAATCATAACCTGTTGCCACACTCAAGCAGAGATGATGTGCCTGTCCTTCTGTCTTTTATCATCCTTCCCTTCTCCAAAGGCCCTTAGTGTTATTTAACAAAACTTGTTCTTAACTAATTTCACTTTCTGCACAGAATCGAAAGTAATTTTAACGGCACCCCTTTTCAGAGTTGCAGCCTCCATGGCATCTGAGCCCTTTCCCTGACGTGGGTTTTCTTTTCCACACTAGTCTCTTATTGATTCCAGTTTACAGCTCCGTTCAGAGTGACCTTGTGCAGGCATTATTTGAGCTCATGTTTTTCCACCCTCAGATCAAACATGGTCATAATGATATGGCCTTCAAAAATGGGATGCTCACATTAAAAGTCCCCATAAACGTGGCAGGGATCCTGTAATTGAGAAAAGGTACAGAACAACTGATTAGATCCCAGGTATAGATCTTTAGGGTGGTCTTTGCATGCTGTTAAATTGGTCATTTGTATTTATAGCTTTGGCAGGGAGGGCTGGAACCTAACCTGGTGCTAATACCAATACTGTCCCACACTTGGCCTTATCTCATTCTCCATTAGTTTTACTTAGCATCCATGAGTGGACCCAAATCAAAGTAAATCTGAAAAAGCCATGTTAGTCCTAATTTATCCAACTATCTTCTGAGGTTCTTTGACCGGCTGAGATTAAAGATATTCTTAACATCAAGAAACTGTTTTCTAGTAAAAAGTGAGTTGATAAATTTACCAAGCTTAAAAAAAACAATAACTCTGATTTCGCACATTGAATGCATAAAAAATTATCTATGTAGCTGCATACCTCGTGATAGCTGGGACTGTGTCAGTCTGGTCCTATGCATTTTCTTGTCTCAACATAATATAGGCTTAGCCTGGCCCATAATCGGTGTTAATAATTATTTTTTAAATTAATGAACAAACAACCTGAGTCTTGTAAAGTGCCTGCAGGCTTCCCCCCCCACCCCCGCCCCACATGGGTTTCCTGTTTAAATCCTTTTTAGTATTGGTAACTTGTGCCAGAATCTGGTAAGATGTATCTTTGGTCTACAGTGCATGCCTGTGGTTAGGTCTCCTGGATATCAAAGCATCTTTCTATGTTGCAGATATACATAAATCCATTCTTCATAAATACTTAGCTCAGAGTAGATTGATAAAGGCTGTAATTGAACCTATATAAACTGTAGAATAAGAGCAGGTTATTAGGTAATCACTTCAACCCCCAGAAAGTAGAAAGAAAACCATCTGAGTCACCATATTCACGCCTTAAGATTACAGAGATCAGGACAGGTCATTGATCTGGACAGTGTGACCTGTGAAAGGAAATAATTCTTACATTCTTTACAGGACTTGTGGAAGGAAGAACTGTGGCTGGGGGAACACACACTCTACATGGGCCAAAATGAGTTCTTATATACATCACTACTCAAAAAAGTGCCAGCAGGGATGGCTCCAAATAACATCAGATGGCCAAGAGTTAAGATAATCTGTTGTGATTTCCAGGTCACTGAAGTAACAGAGCAGTAATACTTGGAAGGTGGAGAAAGCCATCTTATCAGAGGCTTCTTAAGTAGACTCTTACCTGAAAGGATTTAGTTTGAATCAGTTTTTTTTTTCCAGAAATTTCTGTCAAGAGCACATATTTGCCCCCCCATCAGTTCTCTATCTTCTCCTCTCCCACTCACTTCCCCTCCTTCCCTCCTCCCTCCTCCCTCTGTCCCTTTCCTCCCCCTTTCTCTCCTCTCACTCCCCTTTTCCCTCTCTGCTTCTCCCCCCTTTTCTCTCTTCTCCCTTCTACTCAACCCCCTTTAAATCTTTTTTTCTTTACATCTTTATTGGAGTATAATTGCTTTACAATGGTGTGTTAGTTTCTGCTTTATAACAAAGTGAACCACTATACATATACATATATCCCCATATCTCCTCCCTCTTGCGTCTCCCTCCCTCCCACCCTCCGTATCGCACCCCTCTAGGTGGTCACAAAGCACCGATCTACTCAATTTTTCTTTTTGGCCAAGCATCCAATAAGTTGTCTTTTCAGTAACTTTTGTTCTCTTTTTCTTTTCCTTTCTCTCCAACGAAAAGTTTTGCAAAAAGAAGAAAAATGTCTAAATTCTTTTTACTGATATAAATACCTGAAAAAGATTGCCTGCCCCCCAAAAAAGAGAGAAAACTACAGACCAGTCTCACTATAGTTGTTCAGTCTGTTGGTAAATATTTAGAATATTACTCCTGAAAATAATCAAACAGATTCATTTCTATCCATATCCTAGTGGATAGAAAATGGATGGATGGGGTTCAAAGGTACTATGTAGACTTTTTATAAATCTTGGTATTTAATCACCGTGTTCCTCTTCAAAATAAATTAAACAAATATTTTTTTTAAACAAACAGCTATATGGTACTTTGCAATTAAATTTTTTCTCTCAAGACTGCTTCCCCTTTTAGGGTTTCCCCATTGTGGTACCATTTGTGGTCCCTAAGCCCACTGAACCTAGCCCTTTCTGTTCAATTTCCAAAGAACTGGAAATTAAATGCTCCCACTCACAGCCTGTTTCCCTCCGTTGGGTGCTGGACTGGTTGACTTAGAAGGACATTTGAGGGCCTCTTGTATTTTCCTGCTCTCGTGAATGGAGAGCCCGATCTATGAGCTAGTACCTTGCTTTCTTTCCTTGCGGTCTTCCTCCTCAGCACCCCTCCACAACAGACACACACACACAGTCCCTCAAATTTTTTCTCCTGGCCTTACATTGCCTCCTCTCATCTTGCTCATGGTTCTGTCACTCTTTTGTGATGCCTGTAACTGAAGTGTCCATGAAGAAACCTCTTTGCTCTAATATGGAGGGTGTTGGATCTTTTCCTCATCTTTTGTTCCCTGCGCCATAATGTATTCTCCATTTCGTTTGGGTCCTCTTACTTCTTCAGTATACAGATGTCTTAGGTGTCTTGATGTACCCTTTCCTAAACATACAGGATGAGAGAGTAAGAATCTATATCTCAGATTACCCTGGCACAGACCATCTTCTAAACCTAACACCAAAGTAGGACGAGTTATCAGGCATTTCTGTCTCAAGACCATTATCAGGATATGACCTCTCCTGTGGGTATTTGGAAAGAAAGGCTTCGTCTCCTATTTTTAAGCAATGTCTCTGAGCTACATACAGGTAAAAGAGAGATGGTGGTGGTTGGATTTGGACAGAAGTGTGGGGTAAGTATTATTAACTCTTACTTATATAGGTCTTCTCTAGAGCAGCAGATATTTAGGAACACACACGTGTATGTGTGCACACATGACAACAACAGCTCTAAGCTTATGAGACAAAGGTGCTTTAGTGGAACAGGAACTGTACCTTAAAATTCTTACAACCTTGAGTAGGGCCTTTAACTATTAAGTATTATAGCATCACTAGGGCCCATCTCATGATGGTATTGTTGGTGTTGATGTGATCCCTTTCTTTCCGTTTCATTGTGGCAGAATCCAAGATCCTTTGAGATTATGGAGCCACAATTAGAATAACTCTTTGCTGATGAGAAGCGGCCCCACGTAGAAGTAGGGGATGGAGCCGAGTGAGCCAGGCTCTTTCTGTGTTTAGACCAACTTGTCCACTTGTGAATTCTCTTTCCATATTTCAATGGCTTGTTTTAGAAAAACTTGAAGTAGACTAAGTTGTATCCCCCAGCAGCAGGGTTTAGTAACTTCTGAAGTTTCATTTATGATACTGAGCCATAATCACACTATTTAATCTTCCTATCATGGCTTCATATACCCTTTTTGGTTAAACCTGTTTGCTTTTTGTTTTTAAAGTGTTCTGAATGTAGCAGAAAGAGCATCGTGCTTGAAGTTAGAAGACCTAGGTTTGAACACTAGCTTCACCACTTCTCTGTGTGTTTTGGGGCAAGTTTTTAAATTTCTCTTCGCCTTTTTCTTTCTTGTCTGTAAAGTGGTAATAATAATATCTACTGTAGGGGCTTCCCTGGTGGCACAGTGGTTGAGCGTCTGCCTGCCAATGCAGGGGACACGGGTTCGTGCCCCGGTCCAGGAAGATCCCACATGCCACGGAGCGGCTGGGCCCGTGAGCCATGGCTGCTGAGCCTGCGCGTCTGGAGCCTGTGCTCCGCAACGGGAGAGGTCACAACAGTGAGGGGCCTGCGTACCGCAAATAAAATAAAATAAAAAATAAATAAATAATAATATCTACTGTATAGCATCATTATTTTTTTTTGTTTTTGTTTTTTTGTGTTTTTTTTTTGCGGTACGCGGGCCTCTCACTGCTGTGGCCCCTCCCGTCGCGGAGCACAGGCCCCGGACGCGCAGGCTCAGCGGCCATGGCTCATGCGCCTAGCCGCTCCGCGGCATGCGGGATCCTCCCGCACTGAGGCACGAACCCATGTCCCCTGCATCGGCAGGCGGACTCTCAACCACTGCTCCACCAGGGAAGCCCTATAGCATCATTATGAAGATTAAATGAGACAGCGTACATGTGAAACCACCATAGGAACTATAAAGCATTGATAAATATATTGTGTTATTTTTACAGAGTGGTTATTATCCCACCACCACCCTCTGTGAGAAACACCAATTGGTTGAAACTACTCTCCCTTGGGTTTTCAGTTCAGACAGGCAGTTGGAAGGATTCTTCTTTTGGTTTGATGGTTTTCTTCGGTAGTATGCGTGTGTTCCTTTCTTTTTATTTTTTGTGTATCTATTGTAGGATTTTGATTTGGGGTTACTATGGGGTTCATATATGTTGACCTATAACTATATCTACTTGTTTTAAACTGGGAGTCATTTAAGTTCAAACACATTCTGAAAGATCTACTTTTACTCCCCTACCCCACATTTTGTGGTTTTGGTGTCATATTTTACATCTTCATGTTTATCCCCTATTTGTTTGTTGTAGTTATAGTTGCTTTCACAATTTTTTTTGTCTTTTAATCTTTGTGCTGGCTTATTTAAGTGGTTGTTCCTCAGTCCTTACTATACATTTGCCTTTCCTAGTGGGATTTTCCCTTTCCTATAGATTCTTCTTTTCCACTTAGAGAAGACCCTTCAACATTTCTTTTAGGGTAGGTTTAGTATTTTTTTTTAATTTTTATTGGCGTATAGCTGATTTACAGTGTTGTGTTAGTTTCAGGTGCACAGCAAAGTGAATCAGTTATACATATATATATATATTCACTCTTTTTTCAGATTCTTTTCCCATATAGGCTATTACAGAGTATTGAGTAGAGTTCCCTGTGCTATATAATAGGTTCTTATTAGTTATCTGTTTTATATATAGTAATGTGTATATGTCAATCCCAATCTCCCAATTTATCCCTGCCCCCCCGATTCCCTAGTAACGATAAGTTTGTTTTCTACATCTGTGACTCTGCTTCTGTTTTGTAAATAAGTTCAGTTGTACCCTTTTTTTTGGATTCCATATATAAGTGATATCATATATTTGCTTTTCTGTGTCTGACTTACTTCACTCAGTGTGACAATCCCTAGGTCCATCCATGTTGCTGCAAATGGCATTATTTTGTTCTTTTTTATGGCTGAGTAGTATTCTATTGTATATATATACCACATTTTCTTTATCTATTCCTCTGTTGATGGACATTTAGGTTGCTTCCATGTCCTGGCTATTGTATATAGTGCTGCAGTGAACATTGGGTAGGTTTAGTATTGATGAACTCCTTTAGTTTTTCCTTGATGAGAAGATTTTATCTCTCCTTGTATTCTGAATGATAGTCTTGCTGGGTAGAATATCCTAGGTTGCAGGTTTTCCCTTTCAGCACTTTTAATATATCATGCAACTCGGAAATTAGCTGATAGGGCTTCCCTGGTGGCACAGTGGTTGAGAATCCGCCTGCCAATGCAGGCGACATGGGTTCGAGCTCTGGTCTGGGAAGATCCCACCTGCCACGGAGCAGCTAAGCCCGTGCGCCGCAACTACTGATCCTGCGCTCTAGAGCCTGTGAGCCACAACTACTGAAGCCCATGCGCCTAGAGCCCGTGCTCCACAGCAAGAGAAGCCACCACGATGAGAAGCCCGCGCACTGCAATGAAGAGTAGTCCCTGCTCACCGCAACTAGAGAAAGCCCACGCACAGCAACAAAGACCCAACACAGCCAAAAATAAAAAAATAAATTAATTTAAAAAAAATGAAATTAGCTGATAGCTTTACGGGGATTCCGTTGTGTATGGCTTTTTGTTTTTCTCTTGCTGCCTTTAGAATTCTCTCTTTAACTTTTGCCATTTTAATTATGATATGTCTTGGTGTGGATCTATTTAGGTTCATCTTGTTTGGGACCCTCTGTGCTTCCTGTACCTGGGTGTCTGTTTCCTTCTTTGGTTTTGGGAAGTTTTCAACCATAATATTATCCAATACTTTTTCGATCTCTTTCTCTCTCTGGCCACCTTCTGGAACCCCTGTAATGCGAATGTTGGTATGCTTAACGTAATCCCAGAGATCTCTTAAACTGTTTTCATTTTTTAAATTTGTTTTTCCTTCTGCTGTTCTGATTGGGCGATTTTCTTTATTCTATCTTCCAGATCACTTGTGCATTCTTCTGTATCACTTAGTCTGCTATTCATTGTTTCTAGTGTGTTTTTCAATTCACCTATTGAATTCTTCACTTCTGATCAGGCCTTTTTATATTCCTAGTTCCTTGTTAAAATTTTCACATTGTACATCTGTTCTTTCCCTAATTCAGCCAACAGTTTTATTACCAATGCTTGGAATTCTTTTTCTGGTAAATTGTTTATTTCTGTTTCATTATTTTTTTCAGGTTTGGTTTTTTTTTTGGCAGTACACGGGCCTCTCACTGTTGTGGCCTCTCCCATTGCGGAGCACAGGCTCTGGACACGCAGGCTTAGTGGCCGTGGCTCACGAGCCCAGCCTCTCCGCGGCATGTGGGATCTTCCCGGACCGGGGCACGAACCTGTGTCCCCTGCGTCGGCAGGCGGACTCTCAACCACTGCACCACCAGGGAAGCCCTCGGGGTTTTTTTTTTTTTTTCCTTGCTCTTTCAGTTGAGAGCAGTTCCTCTGCCTTTTCATTTTACTTAACTTTCTCTGCCTCTATGAATTTAGGTGAAACAGTTACGTGTGGCAGTCTTGAAGATGTATTCTTATGTGGGAACATCCCTATACCGACTGCATGTGCATGGACACAAGTCACATCTTTCCTCAGCGTGTGCTGGTAGCTATCACCTTGGTAGGGAATGGGGCTGGAGATGGAGGGGCTAGAGCTGGAGCAGGGTATGAGGCAGGACTTCTCCTCTGCTCAGTGGCCATCACTTCCCTATCAGGGACAGGGTCTGATCCCAAGTTGCTGGAGCAGAAGCCCCGAGGTTCAGGCCCAAGCTGTCTCTGTTCCTTTTAAGTGTGTGCTTTCCCCTCTCCCTGCACCGAGTCCCCTGTCCCAGAGAGAAGCAGTGCTGAAGCAAGTGGAGCCCATGCAGGCTCTCAGCTCATGTCAGCCGCAGACAGAGGTCCGAGCTATCTCTGATTCTGTGCCTGTGTCAGCGCCCTGAATTGTTTCCCTCACTGCACTCAGACACAGCCTCGGGTGCAAGTTGCCGTTGTCCCTCACAGCCAGTCACTGCCCCTAGTCTCTGCCACCCTGTTGTGGAGCCATACTGCGGGCAGGCTGGGGCCCACAGTGGACTCTCAGTGTGTATTGTCAGAGGGTGAGCTGTGGTGGAGCGTCTGCCATCAGGGATCTGAGCTGCTTCTGATGCACTGCTTGAGTTAGCTGCCACCACCCCACCCAGGCTCCGCCCCCAGAACCAGGCTGCCTCCACACCCCACAGTCAAGTCTTCCCCATTGTGGCTGCCCCAGATTCAGCACCAAGCTGCTGTTATCCCAGCAGTCCTCCAGTGAGCCAAATGGACTCATCTCCCTTGATAGGATCCTAGGACTGGGGCATCCAGTCTGTGGCTTGACCCACTCACTTCCCAGGGTGGGTGTCCACCTGTGAAATCTCCCTTTTTCCTCTGTGTCCCCTTCCAAGGGTACAGGTTCCAACCCAATCACTTTTCTTCCCTTACTACCCAGCTACGTGTGTATCTTTCTTTCAGCCTTGGCTGTGCAGGAGTCCTTCTCCCAGTTTCCAGTTAGTTTTCAGTGAGAATTGTTTCACATGTAGGTGTATTTTTGATGTGCACGTGGCGGGAGATGAATTCCCTGTCCTTTTACTCCACCATCTTGATTGGTCTTCAGAATGCTTCTTGACTTTAACAGTTAAATCACAGTGCTTCATTTAATCTTTGCAGCAATCCTTTGATACTGATTTTATTGATATTATCCCTAACTTTCCAGATAAGGAAACTGAGTCTGAGAATTTCATAACTTACTCAAGGTCAGTGTGATCTTAATCCCCATGTTGGTACTATGCCATCCTAATAACTTGGGAAATAACTTCTTTTTTCTGTGTCCCAAGACCTTGGTGGCTAACTAGAAATAAGCATTTTCTCTTACCATCTAAATGAGAAAAACGTGAGCGTAGCAAACTTGTCCACTATAGCTTAACAGCAGCAACTCCAATTCCTGGAGTCCTAATGGAGACCCCATTTCACCTCCCCAGCAGTAACAACAGAAGTTTCATTCGTACTCTGGAAAGAATTGTGGTGACAAGTAGTTCAGTATTTTGTGGAATCAGTATTGAGTTCCGCATTCGTGCATAATAGTTGTTTTCATGATAAATTGCTTTGTGTAATTGTCAGCTCAGCCAGTACTTCCTCTTTGGATTCTTGACAACCTATCATTGAGGTTTTCATCAGTGATTGATTGCAACTGTTATCAGATGACTTCTCTTTGAATTACTCAGTTACTATCTTCATGCTGGAAGAACCTAACACCTATACTGCCTTCTGGGAGTTACTGTGCAGAATACATATTATATAATATGTGGTTTTGCAGATAATCACAACTCAGGAAAGGTCTCCTCATTCTTTCAAATAATACAGGTCTGTTTCTTCAGCTCAGTTCATTTTGCTTTAGAAGAATTGTGGCAGCAGTAGTAGGAACCCAGGACTGAATGAGATAATGCATGCGGAGAACTCAGCACAGAGCCTGGCACTATTTATGTCGGCTACCGCTATATTAGGCATTTCATCACAATTTTATCAAATGGTTCGGAGGGTGGAGCTCAGGAAATCAATCACAGAAGTGTTACTTCCCAATGGTGAGAATAGCAGCAGTTCCAAATTCAAATGACAAATAATAAATAATTACAGCAAAAGGTCTTATGTATCAGAAGGAAAATCATGTTCATCTTGTCCTCTTCTCTAAAAGTAAGTCAGAAGCATTGACTATGAGCTGGATTTCCCTAGGACCTGAAGCTTTTTTTGTTGTTGTTATAATTTGTAGATCATTATGTATGTAATCAGAGGAAGAATCAGGTAAGTAGAGTTAGCAGAAGTTAAAAGGTAGCAGAAGTTAAAAGGTACCAGATATGCATGAGCTTTTCTACAGGACTGTATTCTTTTACTATTAAAATATTTTATTTTATAGTATAATTGTAATGTCTAGAGTTATACCTTAACGATAAAAAGTATTTACATAGTTCCATTAAAGATGACATGCCTTACGGATCTAACTTCCTGGCTACCCAAATCAACAATATTACCACCTAGTGGCCACTGAGTTGAACTGCAAACACATGATCCTTGCGACTCACAAAGAGTCTGAGTGCCTTGTTTCAGCGGCTAAAGTGATTGAAAATGACACTGAGCACCACTAGAGTAAACGACTTTAACTATCCTTGATCACTGTTAATTATCGGAACATTCAAACTCTGCTCTCTAGCAGGTGGGAGAAAGATGAGACTTTGAAAGTTTGCAAGCTGAAGCTAGAAAATGTGATCATTTAATTCCTTAATCCTTTTATTAATCTTTTGAATTGAGAAGAGCTATATCTACCTTTCTCCACCAGCTTTTATATTCAAGTTTTGATTGATTTCTACTAGTTTTCTTCTGAAAATAAAAAATGCGTATCTGAGTAGGTCATAACTGTTTTCAACAGAGATAAACAATGGCTTTTCCACTATAGGAAATATGCAGTGTCAGTTTATGTCCTTTAATAAAATTATCAAAAGCTAAGTGCTTAGCTTCTTGAAGTGCTGGTCCGTGATAGCATATCCTCACTCCATCTCACCAGGACCTTTTTTATTTACCACTTCCCCTCTCTCCCTCTCTCCTTATCATCTACCGACTTGTTGACATTCAAATTATTCATTGAAATGAACAAACCATCTGCCTACTGAGCTCATCGCCCCATCCCAGTTCCTTGCTGAAATAAATGAAATGTGGGATGAGTAATGGTAATGTAATAATTCTAAGGGAGTATAATATATTCAAGTAGGTTGAATGCAGGAATCCACTAAAAATATTATTTGAAATTGCTATTCTTTCCTTAATATTGTCCCTTTGGTTTCATGATTCTAGGATTAAGCCTAATTGCTAACATAATATATGTGCATGATCATCTGCTTTCTTAAACTTAAGCTTCCTCTGGCATTGGTTTCCAGTTTGTAGTCATGGCTGTGGCATTAACGGTAATTGGTCTGAGCTTCGTGTGGTGAAATAGGTTCCAACATGTTGACAGCAATTAATGGAGCTAGTTAGCCCTGGGTAAGATTCAAGGGATGGGTTTTGCATCTCTTTAGAATTGTTTTCTTGTTGTTTCTGTGGTAGTCTCCCAGGAGACTGTAGTGAAAAGGGGGCTGGCTTTAAAATTACACAAACCTGAGTTCAGATCCCTTCCCTGTCTGTCCTTGGGAAACTTATTTCATCCAAACGAGGCTGAGTTCTCTCATCTCAAAGATAGAGGTAGTAACACCAATACCATAAGGTTACTGTAATGATCAAATCAGCTAACATATGTCAGCCACCTAGTACAATATCTAACACAGTAATATACATAAATATTTGCTCTCTGCCTTCCCATAATCGTCCCCTTATGTTCCCTTGTGTTTTGCTGTGACTTACCTGTCTTAAGCAGAGTCAGATTCAGTTCCATCTAAGATTCTTTGTTGATAATGGGCTCCCTTTTTTTGTTATTTTTTTTTGTCCTACTAGTGCAGATATAGTAGCTGTTCAAATTGTTCATTCAATGATAAGGTCTTACTATGTTCTAGGCACTGTGCTACTTGCTGGTGATTCAATGATGAGCAAGATGAGCACAGTCTTTGCTTCTGGAATTTACATCTGCAAGTAGAGATTATAGCCTTTTGGCATTAGAAATCCACACGGTATATTCTGGTTATGTTACTGAATAACCAACCACCTCAAAACTTAATAGCCTCAAATGCCAGTTTATTACTGCCTGTCACAGTTCTGTGGGTTGACTAGACTCAACTGGGTGCTTCTTGCTCTGAGTTTCCCATGAGGTTGGAGTCAGAAGATGGCTAGATTTGGAATCACCTGATGACTTCTTCACACACATGTCTGGATCCTGGGCTGGGATGGATAACACAGGTGGAGGATAGCTGGACATCTCCTAGTCCATGCAATCTCTCCACATGGCCTGGGCCTCCACACAGCATGGTAGTCTTGGGGTGGTTAGATTTCCTACGTAGTGGCTGGCTCTTTCCAGAGCAAATGTTCCCCCTCAAAAAAACCCAGAAACTACTAATCCTCTTAAAGGTTAGGGATAAGACATCATGTCACTTTTGGTCAAAGAAGTCCCAAGCCAGGCCATTTTCAAGAGAGTGAAGCAATAGACCCCACCTCTCAATGGAGAGCAGTGCTTATGTATGGGGAAGGAAAGAATTGATGGTGGCCATTCTGGAGGCAAGTGACCACAGAGTGTAATTGACTGTTCCTCAGTTTCATGTCCCTTGATATCTAGACTCTGAAGCAAAAGCCAGTACCTACTAGTTAACTTAGTCCACCAAGATTTGCAAAGCTGACCATTAGTGCTTGCCCTAGGAACAGGGATCAATATTGCCTTTAGGGGTCAGACAGATGGCAAAATAGAAATGTGTTTGCTCTGGTCCTTTTAATTCTACAGGACAGATGATCTTTCCAGGGAATGAGATTTCATCTCTCTCCTCAACCTCCCTCTGAGGAAACGGCCTTATTTCTCTGTGTCACTATGAGGGAAGAAATAAACAGCCTCAAAAATAGTAGCCTCACAAACCCACCTTACCAAGTGATTCACATGTTCATGCACCTATTTTAGCACATAAGAACCATCACTATCAGGGTATATTTCCTGGGACTCAATATCAATTCCCATTTGCTGCAGTTTCTACTCCGCTTCTTCTGCGATATTCTCTTTGGAATTGGAGCCCTAACACATCAGTCCCCTGAGAACTCAACGCTTCGTGCTCTTGGTGCGGTAAAGACTTTCCTCCCTCCTTTTCCCAGGGACAAATGGCCTATAACCTACTCTCCTAGGCCCTTTCCTACAACCTTATAATCTTTTTTTTTTAAATATCATTCAGTGCACTAAAATAAAAACCACGAAAGTTAACTTCCCCAGCACAGACATGAGAGAGGAAAAAAGTTGAAGCTGCCACATTCTTATTGTCAGTATAAATGCTGCTTGATTTAAGGTCTGGATTTAACTATTTTATACCTTTTAAAGAATAAATTATCAGAAATTTGACAAAATTGGGAAGTTGGGTGTTTCTGTTCCTGTACTCTTGCCTTCATTACAATTGTCCACTCTAAAAGCCCAGTGATAGGTTCTGTATGCCTTTCTCTAGTGGGTTATGTTTTGCTCTCTGGTCCCTCAGTGGCCAGGTTAGCGATGCTCCCTCTGACAGAAGATCAAGCGGTCCTCCACTACCAGAAGAGCATCTGCTGGAATATTTTAATCTAATATGAATCCATAGAGTTGAGCTTTTTCCCTAAGAGGGTTAAGAATCTTTTAAAGACAGACCTATGAAGACTTTCCTTAGCTACAGCAGGTAATTGTGGTCACGTGGGATCAGGATTTGTCCTTTGTACTCATATGAGTTCTTTCTGTGCTTGTCAGGGCTGTCGTCATTAACCATCTTAACTATGAACCACTGAATAAGAGAGAAAGTACATGTGACCAATTGCAGTCTGCATAGATATGCTTAAAAATGCTTTCTGGGGCTTCCCTGGTGGCGCAGTGGTTGAGAGTCCACCTGCCGATGCAGGAGACACGGGTTCGTGCCCCGGTCTGGGAAGATCCCACATGCCGCGGAGTGGCTGGGCGCATGAGCATGGCTGCTGTGCCTGTGCGTCCGGAGCCTGTGCTCCGCAACAGGAGAGGCCACAACAGTGAGAGGCCTGTGTACCACACACACACACACACACACACACAAAAAAAAATATATATATATATATATATAAAATGCTTTCTGATTGAGATGGGATGGAATATATAGGTTTAAGAGCCACTTCTAAATCACATTGAAAATATTTTTTTCAATTGCTATTTTATCTACCAGTTTTCTGTTCCTGAAAATATAGATGAGAAACCAAAATCTGAAATTTATGTTCAAGTTTATGAGTTTTGACTACGTGTTCCAGGTGGATTGATTTGCAACACCACCTGTCTTAATTTAAAATAATGACATTGTTCCCCTGAATTGATATAACCTCTTCTCCAGGGACACGCTATGTATACTGTGAGATTAGAATACCATATATGTGTGTGTGTGTGTGTATTTCTCATAAATATTAAATGGACAACATCCAAGAGGCATCTAAGGAGGACCAAGCTAAAAAAGTAGCCTAGATTGTTTCCCACAAACTGTGATAATCCAAACTCAACCAAGATCAATGAGCTGTCGGGAAACAGGAAACAAACATTCCAAGCAGAAATATCTCAAGTAATAGCCAAAGGGATAAAGAAAACCACTGGCTGGATAAACTGTGATAAATGGTGGTGTTTTGTTTTTAAATTTTGTTCCTATGTGTAAGTGCCTCTTTGAGCAACAGTTTCTGTGTAATGCAAGCCCTTTGTACTGTGTGACACTCCTGTCTATGTGTATCTTCCAAAGACTGGGGAGGGTGGAGTGAGGAGTCATCTTTTCTTCTTTAAACAACTATTTCTCACACTGTTTAGAACTTAACCAGTTGTGTGCATTCTCTTTCCAGTACTCCAGTTGTACAAATGACTGTCCGCTTATTGCTCTGTATGCATGGGACACGCAAACCCACTGGCACAACTGCCCCTCATGTTTGTACCGTTTTTATACATCCCACCTCCTAGTCATCCCAAGGATCACTGTACTCCCCACGTCTGCCTCTCCCCGCAACCAGCCATCTTTGCCTTGGTGCTGAATGAAATAACCAAGCCTCCGGAATTCCTATAACTTGCTGCATGTCAAATCCCACATGATCTAAAATGCCTTTCACATGGCTACTATAACTTTTGAGGCAAAATGGTTTTAGTCATTTGCACGTAATTATCTGCAGAAATTGGAGGCTGCCACCATGCTGTTAACTCCTTAGTAGAATTTTTAAGGTGATGGTACCAAATGTTCCCACCCTTCTACTGGTGATCTGGGAAAAAGAGAGCTACTGCCAGCTAGATTTTCTTGAGCATATGCTAATCCTAAAAATGACCTAGTCCTCAGCCCTCTCAGGAAGAGATGTATCTCCTCTTCTAGCTGTTCTCTACCCCCTTCCCCATGGCCACAGCCACCCCGGTGTAGAGTCTGAGCCACAGGGACTCTCACCAAGGTCTGGGCCGCAGCAGTGACAAGCAGAAGGCCGAGGAGATGGGTGTGTGGGACCCATCTAGGCTGGGACCCTAAGTTTTGCCCACAGACCTCAGGTTGTCACTCACCCCCACCGCCCATCTACTTTGGATGCCAAGGCTCTGGTCCTCCTCCCTCGGGGGACTGGTCCCTTCTCAGATTAGTTCAACACTAGTCTGTCAAGTTTCTAAGATGTGTTGCTCTGAATGCTCAGAGGGCAAAATCTGAAATTTGGTTGACTTACCAATGTAGGTCTCCCCCCATCCAAACCTACAGTCCTCCGTGTACCTATGGAAAGTTCCGTATAATTAGGGGCAACATTTTTCATCGCTGCTTCCCACTTCATGGCCATATCGCTGCACGTTAGAATGAAACCTAGGGCTAGGCAGTAAGGAGATAGATTATTATTATTATTATTATTTAATTCATTAGGAAAGTCTCAGCATTTATTTTTTATATTTATTTTTGGCTGTGTTGGGTCCTCGTTTCTGTGCAAGGGCTTTCTCCAGTTGCAGAGAGCGGGGGCCACTCTTCATCACAGTGCGCGGGCCTCTCACTATTGCGGCCTCTCCCGTAGCGGAGCACAGGCTCCAGACGCGCAGGCTCAGTAGTTGTGGTGCACAGGCCCAGACACTCCACGGCATGTGGGATCTTCTCGGACCGGGGCACGAACCCGCGTCCCCTGCACTGGCAGGCGGATTCTTAACCACTGTGCCACCAGGGAAGCCCGAGATAGATTATTTTTTAAGCTCATTCTCATTTTGAGGAGAAATAAGTTCTCAAGAGAATCCTCTCAGTCCTGTTTCTGGAACCCTGATAGGCACTAGGCGTTACCGATTTCCACAGTCAGCCGAGGGCACTAGAGGTCTGGGTCTCTTGTCTCGAGAGGCCAACCTTCTGATGGAGGCAAAGAGAAAAATGCATAAACCATGCCAGAAGTTGCTCATCATTATTCACCACCATGGTGTTTCCCAGCTTTTGGCTCTTCACGTGTGATGTGTCCTGCTGTGGAGTCCAGGGGGCTTTCGGTCCTGGACCTCAAGTAGCTCACAGTCCAATTCAGGATCTAGGAGGACACTGAAATGGTGAGCACTTCTCCAGTGTGGCCAATGCTCAGTCCGAAAGGGCCAAGAAGTTCACTGGAACAGACTTATCTTAGCTGCAGAAGCCTTGAAATTTTGCTTGCAGTTGACTCTCTCCAATTGATTCTTGCATCTGAGTATCTCCACATCTCCTGACCCCAGGGAGTGGTAGTGTGGGGGAATAGGATGCAGAAAGAGGAGGTTGGGATTAACATAAACACACTGCTATATATAAAATAGATAACCAACAAGGACTTAACTGTAGAGCACAGGGAACTGTACTCAATATTTTGTAATAACCTAGAAGGGAAAAGAATCTGAAAAAGAATATATCTATATACACACACACACACATATATATACATATTACATATATGTGTGTGTGTGTGTATGTGTGTATATATATATATATATATATATACACACACACATATATTGGATTTGCCAAATTGTTCGGGTTTTTCTGTAACATCTTACAGAATATATATGTGTGTGTGTGTGTATATATATATATATATATATAAAAAACTGAATCACTTTGCTGTACACCTGAAACTAAAACAACATTGCAAATCAACTATACTGCAATTAAAAAAACATAAGAAAACAAGAAAGCCGTGGTTCTGACGCTACTCAGGGAAAGCCCGCTGCCCGAACCGGGCTCACTGGCCCCTGGCTTTGATCTGGAGTCACGTTCCCATGAGAGTTCTGCCTGCTCCTCCTCTGTCACATATGACAGGCTCCCCCCCCAGTTTGGTCCCATTTCAAGGGAAATGAGCTGTTCGTCCAGTCACCATCTACAGGCTGTGTAAACAAGCAGATGGGCAATTAGTGGCTCTGTCAGGCTTTGACCCGCCGCACCGCTGGCACCAATAGAGAACCATCCCTCATCTCTTGGACGACAGTCATGCGAGCATGAGATAATGGGGACTGCCCGGCTTTCGAGATTTCTTCATGCTGTTTAGATTTCAGTCTTCGTGTCAAAATCCTATTGTTCAAGCACTTTTGGCAACAGCAACTGCTGCCATTCAGCTCATTTGGGGGGGGCAAAAAAAAGAAAAATTTAGATTCTGTTGCCTTGATTTTTTTTTCCTCATTAAACCATTTTTTAATGAGCAGGAAATAGGACCAAGACATAGAGATCTGTAGGTAATATCTTTCCTTAATTAGCCAAATGCTGACAGAGAGGTCACCCAGTTGAGAGCGTTTACTCCTTGCCCCTTGAAGCCGCCATGTGTGTGTGATGCACGCAGACTTGGGGGGTGGGGGGCCGTGCAGGAATGGGCTGGAGCCTCCTGGGCTGCTTGGCCGCCCGTGGCCTTGTCAAACATGCAGTCAGGTCACTTGCAACCCCAGGGCTGCTGTCGTTTGTGTTTACTTGAGCATTTCACTTTGGCCAGTGTGTTTCTTCTTGGGCTTAAAATGCCCAGAGGCTTTGCGGACGGCCTCCCCTGCCCCCCCCGCCCCACAGTTTACCATTTGTCTCTTCTTGAGGTGCACAGAAATCAGACACCAGTCCCTCGGTACCCAGGCTGTCCTCAGCATAAGGCGATGGCGTTGTATTTCCTTTGTTCTTCCCCCAGACATTGGCATCACCTCCTCAGGTTTTTTTTTTTTTCTTTCTCTCCTTCTGCTTTTAATTTTCTTTCCCCTCTTACCTCAGTTTTCTCTGCCTTCTTTCATAGCTTTCTGTTTTCTCTCTGCATCCCCCTCCCCCCTTATGTTTTTGGTTTCTGGTAACACGCTCTCCAGATTCTTTCTTATTCAAGAATCCCTGTCTTGGCCGAGGGTCATTCGACCATTCTGGTCTTTTTTTTCTTTTTTCTCACCACGTTGCCTCTTTCATTCATTCCTTTCTCAACCCTCCACACCACCTCCTAGAACCTTTGAAGTTCTTCAGACTAGGGCTGTCTCTGGGTCATGCCAGGTAGATGGGGCAGGAGCGCTAGGTGATGCTTTCAAGCGTGACAGCTGTGGAAGTGGTCATCTTTTCCCCGTTTTGCCCTGGGCATCTGCTCATGGACTAGGAAGTTCTCTGTGACCGATCATGACTATTTTTTTTTCCAGTTGTTCAGCATTGATAAGCCACCTATTGTGTGTGAGGCCCTGAGAAAAAATGATGAATCAGGTATGAATTCCAGCCTCAAGGACCCTGTAGCTTTGACAGAAACTCTCACTCGACCTTTCAGCAGCATTGGGTAGAACTGAGCAACCCACCCTTTAGAAAACTCCTTATTTTTTTAGCTTATGGCCAGCATTCTCTTTTGCCCTCTTTCTACTTCACGAATGCTCCTGAGTCTTCTCTGCTGGCTCCTCATCTTCCTGATCTCTAAACTTCAAAGGGACATCTTCTCTCTCTAGCTCTGCTCACTGGTACCAGCTGATCTCATCAAGCCTTTAAATAACTGTTACCTTTATTCTGACCGCTCCCAAATTTATATCTCTAGCCCACACCCCTCCTCTGGACACCAGATTTGCATGGTTAACTGCTTGTTGACGTCTTCACTTGGCTGCCAGATAAGTGTCTCAAAGTTAGTGTCCAAAACCAAACTTTGATTTCCCACTCCACCCCATCGCCCTCACACATCTGCTTTCCCCTAATAAATGGAACCGTCATTCTTCAAGATGCTCGAGCCAGAAATCTTGGACACTTAGACTCTTTTTGATCTCTCACTGCACAACCAATCCATCAGCGAATCCTGTCCCCTCTTCCTTCACAATATATCCAGAATCTGACAACTCCTCTCTACTTTTTCTGCTACAGCACTGGTTCAAGCATCATCCTTTCTCTCCTGGACTGGTGTAACAGTCCTTCCAGCCTTGCCACTCACATCCGTTTAAAATTAATGGAAGATTGTCACTCAGGGTCCTTATTAAACCCTATGTCATCTGACTCCAGCCACCTCAGTGTCCTCAGTTTTTACCATTCCTTGCCTTGATCTTTCAGTTCTTCCTGCTGATCTTGAGCCTGGCCACTCCCTTGGGCTGCAGGAAGTATACTGGTTCTTCCTCCCGTCAGAATGCACTTTCTCCAAATATTCACATGGCTTGCCTCCCTCACTTCTTTTTTTTTTTTAATTAATTAATTTAATTTTTGGCGGCTTTGGGTCTTCATTGCTGCACGCGGGCTTTTCTCTGGTTGTGGCGAGCGGGGGCTACTCTTCGTTGTGGTGCGCGGGCTTCTCACTGCGGTGGCTTCTCTTGCTGGGAGCACAGGCTCTAGGCGCGTGGGCTTCAGTACTTGTGGCACACGGGCTCAGCAGTTGTGGTTTGCAGGCTCTAGAGCGCAGGCTCAGTAGTTGTGGCGCACGGGCTTAGTTGCGGACCAGGCCTCGAACCCATGTCCCCTGCATTGGCAGGCAGATTCTTAACCACTGCACCACCAGGGAAGCCCTGCCTTCCTCACTTATTTCTGGTCCTTGCTAAAATTTTAAAGAGAACATCCTGATAAAATAACAGCTCTTCAGATTCTGCTCTTCTCTCTTCTCATTTCTCTGCTTTATGTAGCTTCCTAGAACTTATTTCCATTTGAAATAGCATGTGTTTCATTGTTTTCTGTTTGCTCCCATAAAATGTATGTTTCTTGAAGTCAGGGATTCTGTCCTGCTCACTACTTAACAGTGCTGCCTGTAGGCACCGTATGAATATTCTTGAATGAACAAAAGAAGTGCTTTCAAGGATATGCATAAAAGGTGCCGTGTAACTCAGAGGTGAGACAAATCAGGAAAGAAGGTGGATTATGAGCTAAGGGTTGATGTGTGGAATGTGAAGAATATTCCAAGGGAATTGAAGTGACTCCAAGGAGCATATACAAATTGCAGTAAATAGATTCATTGTAGCTGGTGCATTCTATACCCAGTGCCCCAGTTGCCCAGGAGAGATCAGGAGGCGATGCAATTCTATCTGTGCCCCTGACCACCCTGCCCTAGGTGCACTTGTCTTGCTTAGATCAGATTTCTGATGAGCCTGTGCTAGACCTGGAGGAAGGTAACAAGGTGAGAGGCTGCTGGTGGAACTGGGAAGTGTTCTTGGTACAGTCATCTGCAGAATCACTTTGGGGAACGTGTGAGGAAGATACAGAGGAAGTAGATGAAGAGAGGCATTGAAGATCGCATCACCTGGTAGAGATGGTTTGTAGTCATATAGTCTAAAAACTGAACACTCAAAAATTATGCGCTACAGCTGGATTGACCAGGAGTCTTCCATCTACCAAAGTTCTGCCCATCAACACCACCTCTGAGTTCCATTCCACATTGGGCTTTCCTTCCATTGATTCACTTAGGCACTTGACTTCTCTGGGCCTCTGTTTCTCTACAAAGTGAAAGTACTGGGATCCCAAAGGTCCCATCAGGTTTCAACATTCTGTATATCTACGAGTAGCAGGAAACAAAGTTGGGAAGTTTTGAAAAGTAGGAGGAGATGGAAAAATGTGTGGAGATTGTGAAGAATCTAGAATGCTAAGCCGAAAGGTCTGTATTTTATTCTCTATGTGCTAGGGGGCCATTGAAGATTTGAGCAGGAAAGTGATGTGATAAGAGCTATAAAATAAAAAGATGATACTGGCCACATGTACAGTGACCTGGGGGCAGGAGGGACAGTGACTCCAAGTGATGATTTAAGAAGCCGTGCAGTAATTTAAGAGAAAAGTGACAAGAATCTGAATTAGGATGCATTTTATGGGAAAAGATATGAGAAGTTGAATATGGATGACATTACAGAGGCCAAGTCTCCAGGATTTTGGTGCTGATTGAATGTAAGCTCCATGAAGGCAGAGCAGAGACCACCTCAGTTGTATTCACTGCTGTAATCCCAGCACTTGGCACACAGTGGGTACACACTAAATATTTGTCCACGAATGAATATGAGTCATGAGATGTGGGAGGTTAAGATGACAGTGAGACTCAGAGCTTTAGTGACAGAAAGAACAGAGTACCATTAAAAGAAAAAGTGAGCACTGGAAGATGAACATGGACTATAAGATCTTGACTTCACTCTGGAACATACTGGGAATATACCTGAATAATGTGTCTAACAGGTGATGGATACTCGAGTCTAGCGCTCTTCGTTGGGAAACAGCCACAAGGCAATGAGTGGTGAAGCTATAATGAAACTGAAAATGGAGAATGAGAGGAGAGGAAGAAGAAAGCAGTGGAGGGAACTGAGGGAGGGCAGGCAACATACCGTAAGGGGGAAAAAAAAGGATAAGACCTAAAGTAGTACATGGCACTAAAGCTAAGGAAGAGAATTCCAAGGAGCTGATATCAGCACTGTGAACTATTGTAAAGAGGCTGAAGAGAAAGCTAAACTACACATAAAGAGATTGGAGACTGGGGACCAGAAGTGGCCCTGGGGTGACAGACTTGCCACTGCAGGACTGAAAGCAGCTCGAGGAGGAGTCTGACCTCTGTGTTTAAATCACATCATTCCTTACTAGTTCCATAGCCATTCTCGTGTATCCTGGTCAACTACATGTTTATCTCAGACCCAAACTTGCCCAGAAGACTCTCTCTCCACTTGAAGAGAGAAATAAATCTCAACACGGACTTTTTACAACATTAAAGCATTTGTCTACTACTGTTGCGTTATTTTCCAGCCCGGGGCAGGGGGGTTGTGGAGAGAGCAAACCAAGTTGCCGTTTGATTTAGTTTTGTGAGTGCACTCTTCTGTGAGGGGCTTAGGAGAGGATTAGAAAGGCACGACATGTTCTGGAGTGTCGCCCTGC
Organism: Mesoplodon bidens; assembly: GCF_964165515.1. Taxonomy (NCBI): domain Eukaryota; kingdom Metazoa; phylum Chordata; class Mammalia; order Artiodactyla; family Ziphiidae; genus Mesoplodon; species Mesoplodon bidens. The sequence continues at coordinate 100,784,100 of NC_138178.1, read as the reverse complement.
AGCCTGGGCATAAGCTGCACCCTGTCATTGTTCATCCTGTCCCCAGAAGGCCCTATCATAGCAGGACCTACACAGTTCTTCTTTTTCTCATGTTGCTTCACTGAAGTCTTTTTTTGTGTTCTTTCTGATGATAGCCATTCTGACAGGTGTGAGGTGATATCTCATTGTGGTTTTGATTTGCATTTCTCTGATGATTAGTGATGTTGAACATCTTCTTGGGTGCCTCTTGGCCATCTGCATTTCCTCTTTGGAAAAATGTCTGTTCAGTTGTTCATCAGTGTTTCTGAGGTGGATAAAAGCTTGAGACTTTCTTATTAAGTCTACAATAAAGAGACCAAGGGAGACATGTGCTCGGATAATGGGTGTGTCACCTTCTTCACCAAACGAGGGGGATAGTTTTATTTTCATTAAGTGCAAAGTCTGTGAGGTATATATATAGTTTAGGTAAAAAAATGTGAAGGACTTGGTTCTGGGGAAAGAGCATCTGGTCATTTTTAATATTGAATCCAAAGGTAAGGGGAAAGAGTTGCTGAAGTAAAACTAAGTTAGAGTATGAATTACTGTTGCTATAAATTACAATAAATAGAACCAGTGAAATGGGAGAGGACATGAACATTACTATACTCCTCAAAAAAAAAAAAAAAAAAAGGCAGTGAACAGGACAGCTTGTGAAAAGCTTTGTTTTTTCTTTCCATCATTTTGAAAGTTTCACTTTCTTCCTTCCCCCTTTGCACCAGACAGATTTTTACCACTGGGAATCCTCCTTGTCTGTGTCCCAAGGTTATCTGAACACCAAGGTCACACTTAAGAAGGAAAGGTTATCAATTCAAGGGGATTGAAATAGGAGTCCCATGGAATTACCCATAACATCTGTTTGAAAACAAAACCCTTGCAAATCATCACATCATGGAAATCACAGCCCATGATGAGAAAACTGCCAAGTTTATTGAGGTTGCAATTTAGACCGCGCAAACACAATGTGTCTGCGTCTCCAAGTGACTTTGGTTTGGAAATTGGAAGAATAGGGCATTCCATTCGATCAGCCTTCCTCACAAGCTCTTCAGTACTTTTCCCACTTCCAGTGGCAGAAACCTGGTTGGTGGTCTGAGCCAGGAAGGAAAGTGATATTTCAGTTTGGAAGAGAGAAATAATTCTAAGTTTACTGTTTTAGAGTCATGATTTAGAAAAAATAAACTAAAAGAAGGGATGCCTTTTATTTAAAGTCAGTCAGTTTTCATTTTATCTGAATGATTTGCTTTCCCTTGTGCTTGAGTGTCTGTGATTACGTGGTCAGGAACTGACACGCATCCCAGGCAGGCTGGGTGACATCCGTGCGTCCTGCCCTCTCCTCATGGCCTTTCCAGTGGCCATGGGATTGTAGGAAGAAAGGGACTGGATTCCCTGATGCCACTCTGCTTCCAAATCAATCCTACATAATTCAAATTCTCAGGCCTGAACAAAGGTAATGCCTTTCCCCTGAGGATGCCCAAAAGCCACAATGCCCACTGCATGGCAATTTTGTTTATGGCAAAACTTTGAGTATTTTTGGTATCACAGTGTTAGCATTTTGAAGGGTTTAAATGAGTAAAAGCCTTAGACTTTTCTATGCAGTGACTATGAAACATCTGTCCTAAAATTAACCAAGGTGATCAGTGATGACCAGGGGCTCCCCCTTTGAATGGTGATTCCATTTACAGGATCAGTAGAAATAAGAAAAAGATGAAAGAGTGTTTTTTCAGAGAAAGGTGCTACCTGGATTACCTTATCTGCTCATACTGCTGCCTTTTCTTATTTATTTTTTTATTTACTTACTTACTTATGGCTGCGTTGGGTCTTCATTGCTGCATGTGGGCTTTCTCTAGTAGTGGCGAGCGGGGGCTACTCTTCATTGCGGTGCACAGGCTTCTCATTGCGGTGGCTTCTCTTGTTGCAGAGCACGGGCTCTAGGTGCGCGGGCTTCAGTAGTCGTGGCTCGTGGGCTCTAGAGCGCAGGCTCAGTAGTTGTGGCACATGGGCTTAGTTGCTCCGCGGCATGTGGGATCTTCCCGGACCAGGGCTCGAACCCATGTCCCCTGCATTAGCAGGCGGATTCTTAACCACTGCGCCACCAGGGAAGTCCTGCTGCCTTTTCTTGAAAGGAAAAAAAAAAAAAGATAAGAAAAAATGGCTGAAAATAATAATGGTGGGAGTGGGAGAGGGCCACGAGGGAAGTGAATTTCAGCCACCTTTGGGGGAGAGGGCGAACCAGCTGAGTAGAGCCCAAGTAGTGGCAGTTGGGTTTCTTTGTCTGGGGTAACTAATAATAGTCTTGATTTGGGCCTTTAGTCAGTGTATGTTTGTTTGTTTGTTTTGTAGGTTTCTTCTCCTTGAGGCAGTCTGAAAAAAAGGGCAAGGGAGCAGAGTTAACATAGAATGTGAAACATATCTGTATATGATTAAGGTCTTACTTCTTCAGTTTGCAACTACCAAACCCCAAGGGAGACCAAAAGCCATGTGGGAGGAGGAGACTGATTCAGATGAGTTAGGCAGTTTCATCAGCATGTTGGTCAAGGGTCAGAGATTCCTGAGCTGAACTCGAGATCATGGTTGATATGGTATAAATATAATTTTTCTAGTTTTCCTGAAGGAAAAACAATAGGAACTTAAAAAGAGGAGTTTACCATCCAAGGGTTTAATTTGGTTTTCATCAGAGTATGGCAAAACAGGCATGTTGGAGTCTGGGCTCAACTAACAGAGATAGACTGGGTTGGAAATAAATCTCAGGAGGTTCTGAGAACCAGAAAAACATGGGAAAGGTCAGAGTGGAGATTATAGAGGTCTTTCACTCTCAAAATGCTGCTACAACATGAGAAGTATCTGCTTTTTAGTATAAGATCTGGGCTTATGAAGGAACTCAAAATGAGAATGGAGTAAGAAAGTTCATATTTAATTCAATGAAGATGCCCACGTTCCTTTCCTTACTGATTTCAGAGATGGAACTTGAGTTAGGCCTGTAATATGTTTAAAATCTAAGATTATTCACTAAAAGTTTTTTTTAAGCAGTTGGTTTATCATATTACAGGGAGAAGTATGAAAATACCATTTTCCACTAACTTCCATAAAGAAGGTCCGCAGACCTTCAGAAAAGAGATGCTCAGATAATTCATCAGGTTTCAGAGAAATAGTCAAACTTGTTAATCCCTTTAACTCAGTTATAATTATGAAGCAAAGTCCATTACACTTTTGGGTCATTGATGTGGGTGGCAAACCATTCCCTGGACTACAGCATCATCTCTTCTATGGGCTAATTTCGGGGCGTATTGGATGACCTGGATCAGAAGGTTCACTTCCTCTGCCCTTGGCTTTTGAGGCTGTTTTGGTGCAGTTGGCTTTCTGTGGGCCTTCTCCCTCATCAATATGGGATATGTCCCACTTCTCCAGATGAGCCCCTCACAAAACAGCCATTGTTTCAAAAGCCATTCCCATAACCCAAGCCCTGTCATCACCATCCGTTACACTAGCTGAAGACTAAAACTTTTTTTTCCTCACTATGTCTTTCCTGCTTATACCCTAAGAGAAGAATTAGAGAGTAGGATTGTTCTAGAAGGGGTAGCAGCCCTTAGAGGGACGACAAAGATAATGTTCTAGAAGAAGAACAGAGTCGAGGCAAAACAATATGTCCCTTGCTTTTTCTCCCATTGACTAATCTAAAAGTAATAAGTTGCTTTACCTCCTGCTTTTCACACACACACACACACACACACACACACACACACAGCATACCATATTCAGGAAACTGTGAGTCAGAGATGGAGGAATAGAATCTTCAGCAAATGACTTACATACCTACCATCAAGCCTTGAATTATCGGCAGTTTCAAACACAGCGTGAGTCATCTCAAAAAGCTCTCCCCTTTGCTTTGAAAATACTCACATTATCATCTCAACAGCCACCACATTGAAAGCCCTCTCCACACTGGAGCACAGTGAAGAAAATTTAGGGAAGCCATAGAGGAACAACAGTTCCTTTACAAATTGCTGTACATCAGAAGAAAAGCTGAGGCAGGCATATAGTATTTTATTTTACACACCACAAACAAACAACCCCCAGACTTGCAATCCAGAGTTAACAAAAGCATTAAATCCATCGGGCTTTGAGAAGAGGCAATGTTTTTTCATATTTCTCCTTGCTACCATTATTTACATAACAAATCACTGCGAAATGCAATCATGTCAGATGTTGGAAATAAACTCTTTGGGGTATAGCTATTTTTAAACAACCCATAGTTATAGGGATGTTTTAAAAACATGCAAAAGCTGAGTTTGTGTTTTAAATGGTAAGTGGTCTCATGAACTCAGTATTGTTAGGCTAACCTATGGAACAGAAAAAACTTTTTCAGCAGAGCCCGAAATCCCTCAGGAGTGATGTTGTTTTAAAGAGTTGCAAAGATTCAAGTTGGCCATAAATTGAAGCCTGGTATTTCCAGGCAGGTACGTGGAAATCTCTGGTGCTAGTTTTGTCCACTTTGGAGAGCATTGAACTTCTCTTGCAAATATATTCAAAACATTTCCCCACCAGAAGATTTTATTTACTGACACCAGGAACAAGCATCCCTTCCCTACCCACCTTCTTCACCCTCTCACCCCAGGGAATCAGAAGTCAGTAAAAAGAATGCTGCATTCTTGGGGATTATTTGCATGAGTGGATTATTTGCGGCACTCTCTGAGAGGTTATATTCATGCTCTCTATTCCACTCGTCCAAGCTTCCCACAAAAGATGTTTCCTCCAGTCTAGCGGGTCCCATGCTTGTCCCCGTGACCCCTGCAACATCCCTCACCCACACCAACACACCCCCACCAGCCACTCTTCCTCTCCAGCCTCATCTAGGCACTTGCTTACAGAGAAATAGAAGCGTCAGCTTGAGCCTGGAGTCCTAGCTGTTTCCCTTTTCCTAGCCCACGTTAACACACACCTCCCAGAACTGCCCTAAGGTCCCACCTCTCCTAGTGAAACTTCCCAAGCTCCTATGATATTTGTGATGCATTATTAAGAATAAAAAAAATAGTATTAAATTAGTATTAACATTTATTTAACGCTGTCAGCCAGATTTGATGTTATTAACTATAGTCTCTTCTAGTTGTCCTTAAAAAAAACAGAACAAAAAGACCTTGAGGAAAGCACTGTTATTATCTCCATTTTACAAATGAGGAAACTGAGCTCAGACAGGCTAGCTTTGTTTGATGTCAAAGGAGGACCCCAATGAGGACGAGTTAAGAATTCAGTGTGGGGGCTTCCCTGGTGACGCAGTGGTTGAGAGCCCGCCTGCTGATGCAGGGGACACGGGTTCGTGCCCCGGTCCAGGAAGATCCCACATGCCGCGGAGCGGCTAGGCCCGTGAGCCATGGCTGCTGAGCCTGCGCTCCGCAACGGGAGAGGCCACAACAGTGAGAGGCCTGCGTACTGCAAAAAAAAAAAAAAAAAAAAAAAAAAGAGTTGCCATATGATCATGTAGTCCCATTCCTGGGCATATATCCAGAGAAAACTCTAATTTGAAAAAATACATGCACCTCAATGTTTATAGCAGCACTATTTATAATAGCCAAGTCATGGTAGCAACCTAAATGTCCGCTGACAGATGAATGGATAAAGAAGATGTGGTGTGTGTGTGTGTGTGTATATATATATATATATATATATATATATATATATATATATATATATATATATATATATAATGGAATATTACTCAGCCATAAAAAAGAATGAAATAATGCCATTTGCAGCAACATGGATGGATATGGAGATGATCATACTAAGTGAAGTAAGTCAGAGAAAGATAAATATCAGATAATATCACTTATCTGTGGAATCTTAAAAAATGATACAAATGAACTTATTTACAAAACAAAAAGAGACTCACAGACATAGAAAACAAACTTATGGTTACCAAAGTAGAAAGGGGAAGGAGGATAAATTAGGAGTTTGGAATTAACAGATACAAACTATATATAAAATAGATACACAACAAGGTCCTACTGTATAGCAGAGGGAATTATATTCAATATCTTGTAATAACTTATAATGGGAAGAATATATATATTATATATATTCAGTTATATATATATATAACTGAATCACTTGGCTGTATACCAGAAGCTAAAACAACATTGTAAGTCAACTGTACTTCAATTTAAAAAAGAAAAGGAAACTCAAACTCTTCCTACCACTATCTAACCAAAAGAACAAGGCCAAAAATGCTATCAAGGGGAAAAGAAAAAACAAACTCATGAGAATGGAAGACATTCACTACCCTCTACAGTGAGTGTATAGCCAGGGTGATTTTTTAAAAATCTGTGTTTATCTAGTGGTCAGTGCCTAGTCAGATACAAGGATTATGAGGTTTTCATTTCTGTTGTCATTTGTTAGGCAGTCCATTTCTTTAGCCTTCCAGATTTGTTGAAATTTTGGATAACCTATATTGCCTAGAGAATGGTCAAAGTTCCCTTCACTTGTCCAGTTGCTTTTAAAAACAAAGAAAACATTAAAACGGGTTGCAGAGAAAAGTTATCCTTATGTAGTTATTTCTTCTTTTCAGTCAGCATAAGGTCTCAACATAAGTACAGGATTTGGATTCAATACTTCCTAACTTTGCCTCCTGGGAGAAATGTGCCACCCTTCATTTCTATGGGAGTATTTGTCTAAATCCCTTTTTCTTCTCACCACTGAGGTCTCAGACCTTGGAGAGTTGGATCTAGATGTAGAACATGGTTTTATATGCCAGCAATAGAAGAGTCCTAACTATTTTCATCACTCATGGATCCCAGCCTTTAAGCAGATGAAAGGGTGATTTACATGAATTGGCAGGGGTCTAAGGATCCTTATTGCTTTTTTTGTAAGCTGAGACAATAGGCCCAGTCCATAACGACACCAAATAAGGTGTCTTGGAATATGACTGCATCCATCTGCTTTCAGCTCATGCAATACAGGGAGAAGAAAACCAGTCCCAGGAAACTGGCCTCAGAAGGCATGGGCTGCTGACTTGATTCCCACCCAGTCTTCCTCAGTAGCTGCGTATGGAGTTCTTAATATTCCTGAAAATATAAATTGGAAAGAAGTTTTCATTCTTAGAAAACAATTCCCTGCTCCCGTTTGCTGGGGCCTGTGTTATTCACCAGCTAGAAACACTAGCAGCTGGAAGGTAGGAGATGGCTCGTCCAGTCCTCCTGGTTCTTTGCTCTGAAGAGCCAGAGGTTGACAGAACTTCTGCCTCAGTGTCTTTTTTAACTTAGTGGGAAGAATTGATAGTCTCATCACTTGTTGTGACAGTCTTAGACTGGATGTTGCATAACAAGTTTTTGTTCTTGGATATTTGGCTTGTTACATCAATGCTAAGTTAGAGTAAACCTTGAGGAAGCAAAGAAGGAAGTTTTCTTCAGTTTGGCTGCTGTCCTCTTTGTGTTCTTACAAATCGTTACTTGGGTTTGTGACCAAGTGGCTAGCCATCACGTATTATAAGAAAGCAATTATGAGCATGCTTGCCATCCACCAGGCCTTTTCTCTAAGGGATGACAAAGCATTTGATGTGTAGCACATGTATAAAGGTGCCGGCAGATAAAGAGGTTTGCCTTAGGTCATCTTCCAAGAAATAGTATGTTTTACCTATTTCCCTCTTCACTGGAAATGCCGTAAAGTAGCATAGGGAGGAATTCTGAAATCTTTAAATAAAAGACTTAAATAAAACTATGAAAGTGTTCCTTTATTGTGTCAGTATTCCTAGTAGTCAGAGAACATGCTTTCTCTCCCCAAAATGTCATTAGGTTACTGAAAAAATTGTGGTTTGGTTAGGAGAGAACATGAGCCAAGTGGTAGACCTAAATCCCTTCTTTTATCTGAGAATCGTGACACTACTGTAACCACAAATATTTATCTTTCATTCTCAGAGGAGACTGGTAGCCTCTTTGGATCATCCTCTGCAGAATGCAGTTGATCCTATGAGGAACTGTTATCCAGTTTGTTAGATCTTACAGCCAGACTAGACTCTGTTCACAATCACAAAAACCCAGTGTGGAAAGAAAATTCTAAATGATAAAAAGTTAGAGAATTGAAATTCCCTTTGGATGACTTTCAGTGATCAAGATTTACCAATTTAAGAATAAGAACTCCTGACTGTGTTCAGGAAAGCTGTAAAAAGTACAATAGAAAGGATGCCTTATACTAGGTTTTATCATTCTCCATCCTAAGTTTTCACTCAGGATTGTCTGAAAATCTATCCATATCAATAAATATGGATTTAATTCTTTTAACTGCTATGGACTCTTCCAGTGCATGAATGAACCATGTTTTGTTTATCCACACCCCTTTCTCTTTCTATCATTATTAGTCACATCAGTCTGGAACTCCACTATAAAAAAGAGCCAGGAATCTGTGTATCTCTTCTTCTCCATTGGGACTTTGGAAGGATAAACAAGATAATAACATGGAATGACTAAGACTCTTCTGTTATGAAGTGATGCAAATGTTAAAACTAATTCTACTTTCTTATATACTGTGTTTTCCATTTAGAAGGACAAGATTCCGCAAGCATTCTTTTTTTCTATTTAAATAATGCACTAGTGATCATCCATATGTGAAAGTGATGGGAATGTAAAATTAGATCATTGTGATTAGCTAGGCCTTAGGGCCATAAACTCAGCCCAAAATAATGCTGCTGAGACCCAAGGACAGTCATTTTGTGGCTTATAAATGATAGTTTAAGCAGTAGAGTGGATGAGGTCCAGAATTCTCCTTGGTCCCTTGATAGACAGTAATGCTGCTTGGACCATAATTTTCCATCTTTCTTCTTGGAAAGACTGACTACAGGCCACTCAGTAAAATGAACCTTGGAAATAAGACTTCTGTCTCACACCATTTACTCACAAAAGAGAGCTTTAAAAATAAACACAAACCCAGAGCCTAATGGAGACATGGCAGCAAGCCTGAGGGAAATGCCATCCCTTCAGCCTCTCTTTTCATTCTCTTTTTACTTTTATTTAGCTTTAGGACAGGGCAAATGCATCCGTTGTAGTCAGACATCTGGGTTTTCTGAACTTGTCAATCTAGAAAGTAGTTGAAAGAGATAAGAATGGAATAACTTTGGATATTCCAAAGTGAATGGAATAACTTTGGAAAGAGCTGGCACTAAGAAGACTGGGATGGGCATACAGAATAGTATTTCTACAGCTTATTGCTATCTGGAAACTACCTGGAACATTTCAATGAAACCATTCTGTGTTCATCACCTAGTGTTCTGATATAAGGTCATTCTCTCTTGGTTCCTACACAAAAATTCCAAAGTGAACTCATAGGTTGGCCTGACTTAGAAATGGAACAAAGTATTGAAGTCCATTGTCAAGAAATTTGGACTCAACAGTGAATTAGGAAGAATGTCAAGGGGGAGAGCACCCTTGTGCTTCTCACTGCTTCCCTGTTTCTCATGAATTTGGTCTGTGTCTCCCTGGGATCCTTCGACTGTGTTTTTGCTCTCTTTTTACTAAACCTTTCTTCAGTTTGATCTGATGGGCATCAACTCTTCCCATCAGTTTCTGAGCATACCCTCTTGGTCTGTTTCCTTTTTTTTTTTTTTTCTTTTTTTCTTTTAATATCAGGGAAACATTTGTTTCCTAGGGAATTCAACTTCAATCTTGTTCAACATCTTCACCGTTGGCATTTAGCCTCTCAGGATGCAGTAAGCAGGGCCCCCTGAGGGTCTCCCATTCTCCTTAGAGTGCTTTGTCTCCAGTGCACTGCAAGCCCTTGACATTCCGCCACCTCATTTCTCCTCCCACTATCCTTGTGAAATAAGCAGCCAACAGGCCCTCTTGACATAGGAGGGAAGGGATGCTCTGAGAGACACTCCTTTTCCAGGGACCACACTGCTAAGCTGGTGATAGGTTTTGACATCCAGAGGGAGAGTCAGCTCCCTTGGGTCTCTCCTTGAGTTATTTCTGACTACTATTACAAATTTGTTTCCGTCACTCAACTTTTGTTATCCAAACAGACCTTATCCACTAATTCCTTGGTCTTTGCTTATTACCAATGTTTTTTTTTTTACCTCTCAAGACTACTTACTCTAAACAGCAACTCCCAGGTTGATTTCGCATGTCAGGTCTAATACAATTTGCAAAAAGATTACTGAGTACCTAATTGTAACTCTTCATACCTCTGTATAGGCCCACGGTGTGTTGGATATTGTGCCAGGCAAGGACAAGAGACAGCTCCCTGGCTTACAGATCCCGTAGCCTAGGCTGGAGAGCCAATCCTGAACAGATGCCTATACCATAGGGCAATTGCAATGCATAGAATAATAGCAAATTCGTTCAGCCCATGTTGAGAGCATACAGTATGTCAGGTTCTGTGCCAGGCACAGTTTGTATAGTCATGAACAAAATAAAGAAACTTACAATAAACAAGAGAAAGAGACAAAAGAGCAAATAACTAACCCAGTGGATACTACAAATTATGAAATGTTTAGGTTTGATAGGGGGCAGAGTTTTAAGAAACCTACCTTCAAAGATTGTAAAGGACTCTCTGCAGTGGTGACATTTAAGCCAGGGAAGGATCTAGGCATGGGAAGTGAAGGAGTACAGCTGTCACGAGCAGAAGGAATATCATGGGAGGCAGCCTGGGGTGGGTAAGAGCACGGCATACTGAGAAGCTAAGATGGGCCAGTACAGCTGGAACTAGGGCAAGCTGCCCATGCAGAACCCTGGAGGCCATGAGAAGGGATTTGGATTTTATTCAGTATTCAGTGGGAAGGTTTAGAAGAGTTTGTCAAATGAAAGCGACATGACTGCCTTTGTGTTTTAAAAGATGATTCTGATTGCTCTCTAGAAAATCAATGAAAGGGGCAAGAGTATATATAAGGAGATTACTGAAGTAACTCAGGTGAAAAACAATAGTCCTGTGGTCCACAGCGGTGGAAGTTGAGATGGAAAGATAGGGATGAATTCAAGATATGTGTTGCAAATAGAAAAGACAGGGATTTGGCAACAACTTCAACCTTGGAGTTGAAGCAGAGGGAGGAGCCAAAATAATTCCCAGGTTTTGATCATTTTGGTGAACGATGATGCCATTTACCGAGGGGTGGAAGACTGTGAAAGGAACGGGTTTGTGTTACGGTGGGGCTCATCTGAATTCCCGGACAGCTATTCATGTCATGGTGTCCAGCAGGGCAGGAGAAATGCAAAACTGGTGTCGAGAATGTAGTTTGGAGTTGACAGTATACACTTGAGATTCATCAGCAGAAGAATGGTAGGTAGTTGTGTGTCTAGCTAATCATGTAAAGGTAGAAGAGAGGAGAACCAAGAGACAGTCTTGGGGGCTGAATATATGTAGAGGGCAAGAGGAAGAAGAAGAAGAAAAGCCAACAAAAGGGATGGAGAAAGTGATCAGAGTGGGTGAGATACTGACCCATACTGAACACCAACCTGTTTAGCTTGCCACTGATAAGTACTTTGTCTTTCATGATAATTAAAAAACAAAACAAAACAAAACCACTGTTTCTGAAAAATGTGTGGTAACTATAAAGCATTACCTGTGTGTAGCTAATGCATCAGTAATGTATGATATTTTGGACCTAAGGTAACCACGTAAGAATCTGAGCCTCTGCACATCACTGCTGGACTCCAGATCCAAGGAGACTTGCATTTCATGGGGTGAAGAAAATGGGACATGTCCCTTTTCAAATGGTGCTCACGTTTATTTAATAATATAATTAATAATAATGTGGCCAAGGATTTTTTTTTTAATTCTTGCCTTACTTCTACCCCAATCCTCCTGCAACTACAATATGGTATCTGTTGGCGACAGTGTGTGTTGCCATCCCCAAGCCCTTGTTCTCCAACTGCGTGTGGCTTCCAGCACTTACATGAAATCTTATTTATGCGCAGATGCCATTTTATAGAACTGTAAAAAAGGAAGCACGTGGCTTTTTGCAGGGGCACACAGCTCTAACACGGCCTTCCACTGTTTTTGCAGTAGAATGTCACAGCTCCAGGCTCTGTGCCTTCTCTCTTGTAAGTTCAGGTAAGCCCATAATGTGAAGAATGCTTTGCAAATGTGCAAAGTTACCGGTAAAGCATTCTGTACCATCTTCGTGATTAGACTTCCAGTTGAGGGCTGGAATAGCACCTTTGTTTCAGGGGCTTTGTTTCCATGTAGCTCTTTTGAAATAGGTATGATTTTTTTAAGTCGTTAATTATGATTATTTACGCCCCACATCATTACTTATGGTAATAATCGTAATGTTTTTTGTTTTTAATCTAGTTGCTTCTTTGGCGTTTTATTTGGTTTTAAAATCTAAGAAAAGCATGCATGAACTAGTCTATTGTCATAAAGCTATGGGGAAAGACATGTAAAACTTTGAGTTTTGAAGTGTAAACAGTTGCTCAGAACTACAACCCTTGGAGGAGTTTTCTCATTCTGTAGAGGCAGCTCCTTTGGCCACACCCTGGAAAAGGCAACCACAGCAGGAAGTATGTACCTCTGAGACGGGGCCAGGAAAGGGGCTCTTGAGTAGGAGAGACAGAGCAGTGCCTTGGGTAGCGGATGATGTCTCGGGATATGAAGGCTTACCCTGCCCAGTGAAACATACTCTGCCCCTCCTCCAATCTCCCCAAAACAACTACAATACAAGTTGCAGCGTCATATCCCACTCTTGCACCCAGTGGTGAGAATGTTTTGTTTTGTTTCTTTTGTTTTAATCTAGAACCATCTGTTAAGGAAAGGCAACAAACTTTGCCTTTCAGCGAGTAGAAGAACTTACACCCGAGGAAATACACTGGTAGGCAGAACAGGTCTTCAGAACATGTCTGCTCTATAATCTCAGAGAATTAGAAAAGGCTATCATTCCATAAAAAGGAATCCAGTAGAGAACAGAGAAATGAAAGTTTTGGTTGATGGAATTTTTGAAAATCGGTGAATGCACACAGTGGTAGAATAGACATCACTGAAGAGCAATTAGTGAATTGAAAGATCAAATCAAGGACTTTTTCTAGAGTAGAACATAAACAGAAATATATGGAAAGTATGCAGAAATGTTGAGATATAGAAAATGTTCTTAGAAATTTCATCTATTTAATCTAACATCTATTTAATACAAGTCAAGAGAAGAGAGGAAGAAAGAAACAATGTGAGGTTACTCCCTGGAAATGAAGAAAGACATTGCATTTTTTACTGAAAGGGCTCTTCAGAGCCACAAAAGATAAATGCACACACACATACACACCCTTTGCTCTTTATAAGCAACTTTGAGAAACAAGGATTTAGAAAAATTCTGAGAGCTAAACAACAAACTTCTCAGCAACACTGGATGCAAAAAAGCCAATGAAGCCATAAATTCAAATTCTGAAGGAAAATAATTTTAAAGCTAGAATTCTACATTTAGCCAAACCATCCTCAAAGTGAAAGGGAAAAGTGAATTCTTTTGAGACACACAGGGCCTCGGAAGTTTACTCTTCATAAATCCACTCTTGAGGCTGCACTATTCAATAAGAAAATGAATCCAGGAAGAAGTGGAGTGGCAAAAGGTATAATGAACAAATAAATGTGTAAAATTATGGTTAAATATTAACTATAAAAAATTTATTTTTGGTAATCTGGAAGTAAAATTGCAGATGATATCAACATGGGATGTGGCATAGAATGTGGCCATAAGGTTTTAGCAGGGGGAGAAAGGAAAAGCCAGGCCACTTTTACATTTTTCAGAGTTAGGGCACAGAGCAGTAAGAAACCCTAGCAGCTCTAGATACTTGTGTTACGGGTGTTGAAATTTTTAGACATATTCACCAATCAAAAAGTTAAAATTAATCGTTAACAGACCAGTAAAGGAAAAATGAAACAAAGACAATTTGGTGAATCTGGCAAAAAAAAGTTAGGAAGTGGGGAAAAGGAAATAGCTAGAAAGTTTGGTAAATAAAAGTACTAAAATAAATATGACAGAGATAAATCCACCATAAACATGAACATGAATGGGTCAACTTTACCCAGAGGCTGAAAGCTCTAACGAGGGCAGTGTCAAGGAAAAAGAAATGACACGTCTCAATATAAGCGAGGACAAGACGAAACTGCCACTATTTGCATTACACTGATTATCTTTTAGGAAATCAGTGCTGTTTGAACCGGTTCCTATCCATTTCCAAAATAAGAGTCCTGCCCCACACAATTCCAAATGATTAATGAACTAAATCTAAAAAGACAAAGGCAAAAAGTATATAAGAAAATACAAGGCAGCTTTATGACCTTGGGAGTAGCAAAGGCCTTTTTTTTTTAACGATTTAAAAAGCAAATGGCATGAGGAAAATATTTATTAATTTGACTACTTCAGAATTAAATTTATAAATGAAAGATTGTAAACAAAGTCAAAAGGCAAGCAAAAGAATAAGAAAAAGTACTTGCAATATATGTCATAAGGAATTGTACTGAAACCTGTGTGACTTGCAAAAATTAAAGTTTGAAAATATGAGTTATTGGCTGTTAGGAGTGTAACATGGTACTCTCTCTGTGGAGGACTGTTTGACAGTCTCAGCCAAAATTAAAACCTTGCATACCCGATGAGCCAAGCAAGTCTTCTTCTCTCTGTCTGACTTAGAAAAATCTTGCCCATTTGCACAGGGACACTCAGAAGAAAGTTTTGGAAGGATATACTTCAGGCCAGTAACAGCACTTGAGTCTCGGGAGGTAACGAGCATGGGAGGGATGGGGAGTGACGGAGGATGGGGTGCAGGGGGCTCTGGAAGAGGACTTTATCTCTGATGTTTAATATTTTTACAAGGAGAATGCTTATTACCTAAAGCAATTAAAAATTAATTTTTCAAAACCTTTAGGACTGGAAGTTTTCTTTTCAGTTTTGCAGTGTTCAGAATTAAAAGCTCTCTAGTCACAGTTAAAAGAAAAAAAGTAGCCTGTCTGTTAATACAAGGTTCCAGGTTGAGCCCAGTGTTTATGTAATCACAAATCTCTGTTATGGCACTCACTTGCTACAATGGGGAGAGTTTTTAGATGACGATGAAGTTTACATATGCCCTTCACATTGTGTTGATGGATTTGGGTTGGAAATTGTCTGCGTTTATCTTTAGGCATATCCATTTTAAATGTTTAAATATCTGCAATTTTTTTGTTCAACACCGATGTGGTTGGACTTTTATTATTTAGTCCACCATTTGGAATGGTGAAATCTTTAAAAGTACATCAAAGCCAGATTATTCTTTCTAGTCCTGTTTCAAGTATGCAGAAAATGGTAGGTTATGCACTTATATTTTTAGCTTCATTATATAAATGGCATTACACCAACCATAAAATAATTGCCAATGATAACAGCATTGTTTCACTGAGCTTTTATTCATGACCATGAGTCATTTTTCCCTCTCCAAATAAGAAGTGGTTCTTTTTTGGTTTTTTGCTTTGTTTTTTAAATTAGCTCTTAAACACCCAACTTTTGACCATATTTTTCTCCAGCTTTTGGAATTCTTTTTTTCTATCCATCGTTATATTTCTTTAGAAAACTTCTTTAAATTTTTTTAAGGGGAGGAACAAAGCTAGCAAAGAAACAGATGTGTCCCATATAAAATATGCAATAAATCTTGTCCCACAAATTCTTTGCTCTGAACTTTCTGACAGAAACTGTCAAATATCCACTTTAATTCAGGTATAAAATGTTCACTCCGTGTCATGGCGCCAGCCACCATATGCCAGAATAAAGTTAGTGACCAGCCATAAAAACAGCAGCATAAGCACCTTTGAAACGGGACAAGTCATCTTGGGTGAGAACGACCCTTATAAATCCACGGGGAATTAATCTCGGCTTTGCTACTATCCTGCTGCGCATTTACAATGAGCTTCTACTCCCACATAGTAGAAGTAGTAATACTTTTAAAAGGAGAGAGAGAATGAGAGAGCCGTGTGTCTACCTAAAGAGCTTGTGGGAGGGAAGAAGGTGGTTCATGGATCAGAAAGCAATCGCTTTTCCTCCCCCTCCGCCGGGCTCTGGAATCCCCTTGAAAAGGGCAGATCCCAGCCTCAGTTGAACATGTGGGGCTCTTCTTCAGCTTGCATTGCCTGACTTCCCAGCTCATGTGAAACCAATCTCCCCGAAGCACAATCACAAGAAATGACTTCAGCTTCATAAATCATTGTTATCATCCCACAGGAGGAGGTAATGCCATGGTTTTTCTCCAGTAAAACATTTCAAGCCTCTGGTTTCATGATCTCTCTCTCTCTCTCTTTTTTTTTTCTCCTTCCTGAAATCAGCTTCATGCTATTGGCACGCCTAGCTTCAGGCTCCCACCTAAGGGAGACAGTGGCACTTCTCCAACTGACCAGATATTTCCCCCTCTCTCAGATGTTCAGGGAGACCTCTTTCCTATGAGATGTGTGTGTGTGTGTGTGGCTTGTCATATGCTCAGAGGTCTCTCACTTGCTTCCAAGCATTTACTGACCCTCAATATTTTTTCCTGTTGAGGATATTTTCTTTATCCTGTATTTTCCAAACACAGAACAGGTATATTAGGTTTAAGCACAGTGGACAGAAATTTTAACTTATTTTGCAGCATTTATGATTTTCGTACGTGTGGCCATCTAAAACATTTCTCTACTAAGCCTCAAAAAGAGGAAGACTAAAGGGTAAAGCAATGGATTATTTCCAAGTTGAATCAAAAGATAAAAATCTGCTTTAATTATACTTGGTAATATTTTAATAGTGCTTCATAACCAAGCATTTTTCTCCTACAAGATCTCACTTAAGAAATACTGTCAGAAAATTAGTTTGAAATGTTATCTTGCATTTCTAGAAATTTATTTTGTTTTATTTGCATAGGTTCCATACCTGCTTTGGAATAAAGGCTTATTTTTCAACAATTATTTTCAGTAATTACAAATTATCTATAAAAGTATTCATTTAAAAGTTGACCTATCCTTTGACACATTAAATGAAAAAGCAAGCAACTGAATTATATATTCAGTATCATCTCAACTATGTAAAAAAGCACAAATGAGTAGGTGATCATAAATATATACCTACATTTATGGAAATGAATCAGAATATCAAGAGGCCATTACATAGAGAAAGACATACACACTATTTTTGTTTTCTTATTTCTTTTTTTCCTCAAATATACAAATGTTCTACAATGAGGATTTATTAATTTAAAATCTGAGGAAAACATAAAAACGACAGAAAGGAGGGTGAGAATTATTGTTGAACGATGACTCCAGAGGAGCCACCTGGAATTCTGTTAAGCTCACCATCAGCACTTTCACCTCAGTAGCCTTATAAGCAGTGTGGCCGGTCTTAAAACCTAGCCTCATTTCTTTGTTTCCTTTTACTGACTCTGATGATGACCACCTGAGCTAATGGTCCTTCTGTGTAACTTTTACAGTCGGAACAAATTAAATGTGCTTTAATATGGAAAGATATCTTCTACAGTATCTTCTTAGGGAATCCCAGTTCTCCCACTATTTTCTCTTCTTGGAAATATCTCCCAAGAAACACTATTGCTTACTTTCCCTGCACCTAGATTCTTTGTAACATCACAACTATTGAAGTTATGGTAGTTCTTGGGGACCACTTCTAGTGGGTCAGTTTAAATCCCCAGCTAGAACAAATTCTTGACCACAAGAAAGAAAAGTAGATAAGAAAGTATTTCGATATTCAAAGCAATAGCAGATATCAGGGAAGTGAGCCTTTTATCAGCTACTGTGGCCCTGTAAATGCAGTTTCCTAGTGCAGTTAGCTTTGCCAAGGTCCTAAAAGAAGACTGGTTTAACGGTAGCAATGGGTGTTCCATGATGGTTTACTGGACATTCTGGTGGTCCATTCATATTCATAGCTAAACATCTAAGCACTTATTTTTCTAGAGGGAGAGCTTCTATCATTTAACAAACATCCTTTTTGTTTTTTTGTTTTTTTGCTATAAAGATGTCAGAGGTTTCATATAAATAAATCTAGACGAAGAGGAAATTTCTTTTGTAAAGGTATGGGTGCCACGTTATATTTTATCTGATATGTGAGTTTGGCTTTTTTTCCTCTCTTTGTTTTTGATTAGTTAAGATCCGTCTTAAGCTATTAAGATCTCTGACCATGCATAACAGCTTTTTTTTTTTTTTTTTTTTTTTTTTTCCGGTACGCAGGCCTCTCACTGCTGTGGCCTCTCCCATTGCGGAGCACAGGCTCCGGACGCACAGGCTCAGTGGCCATGGCTCACGGGCCCAGCCGCTCTGCGGCATGTGGGATCTTCCCGGACCGGGGCATGAACCCGCGTCCCCTGCATCGGCAGGCGGACTCTCAACCACTGCGCCACCAGGGAAGCCCCATAACAGCTTTTTATCTGAGTTTTATTCTTTAAAATATGATTAAAATCACCCATCATATTGGATATATTTCTGGACAATTCATAAAAATATGTAGGATGGTTACTTTATAGAGCTGGTAGAATTTCACCTGTGTGTGTGTGTGTGTAAGGTATAAATAAGTGACATTAATGTACAATAGGTGACTATGCATTTAAATATAACATTCACTCAAATGCTTGTTTTTCAGTTATAACTTCTTATTTCTCTAATTTCCCACTCTGTTGTGATATGACAGTTTTATAGCTTTTAAGTAGGAACCTATGCAGGATAACAATGTGGAATAGTGGAAACTGGAACAAGGGAACAAGTTCGTTCTTTTTTCCCCCAAACTAGCTGTAGGACCTTAGGCAAGTCACTTATTTTCAGTGTGCTGTGCTGCTGCTTCCAAATAGCATCTATTGTTCCTTTATCTGATTATATTAAGTGATGCAAATTCTTTTAAAAAAATTAAAAAACAAAGGAAACACAACCTATCAACCAGAGAGGCAGAAATAGTGACTGTAGTATTACCTCCTGATATTTTTTAATAGATATGTTATTTATTTCTGTGATGTACATTTTAATATAATTTTAGTCACAGCATATTTACTGCTTTATATTCTGAATGTTTTCACTTGTAACCACGTCATAGCTTTTTCTCTTGATATCCTTTGAAAGCATGATTCTGGGTGTTTGGATCTACTACGTTTGCTTCAGGTCTTGGGGAGTTTATTGTGGCAATTCAGATGTCACTAAAGAAAAAACAGGATGTTCAGTTATTCAGACAAGTCTCATGGGAACCCAAGGAAAGTTGAACAAGCAAGCGTCATTTGGACGAGTAATTGCTGTAGTGGTGACAGTAATGATTGTAGTAATAATTGACATTTACTGAGCTAATGTGCCAGGTGCAATGGCTGAGTACCTTACAAATGTCTCATTTAATTATTATAACAACTATCTAATATGGGTCCTATTACTACCTCCATTTATAGATTAGAAAACTCATTCTTATCCAAGTTAAATAATTTGCCCAAGGCCAACAGCTAATAAGTAATAGAACAGTGTGAAGCTTTGACTCCACTGTTATCTACAATATAGAACCCACCTGACATGTTCACTGAAGAGGTTAAATGATGTGTAAATCCCTTGGCACACACTGAATATGCCTCAGTGAATGTTCGTCATCATCATCATCCCTGCCACCACTAGTCAGTTATATTAAACTGCTTCCTCAGCAGCTGATCAGCCAGTGGATTGACTGTCCTTGGGTCCCACTAGCTGTGGCTGGGGGGCTGAAGAGGTCACAGTCCTGTACACTGTCCTATTAGCATAAAATCCAATATTTATTTATTCATTATCCTCTTGTTTAACTTAGCTCACTTTTAAACGATAGCATGAGAGGTTTACACTAGGTAATTTCTTAGGTTTCTAGTGGCTCCAGGGTTCTTAATTGTAAGGTTTCATTTTATCCAGTGTACAGATGGGTAAGTTGAAGTACAAAGAATCAAGTGACGACTCTTAAGTACATGGATAGTCATCAAAGGAAGTTATGGGAAACCCAGAGAAGCCAACTGGTGAACTTTTTTCCCCGATTTGTTAATGTGGGCTTAAAGAAAGATTTGTTGAAAACCAAGTATTAAAATGCTATGAAATACACAAACAAATAAATGAGGCCCTTGCTTTTGAGTGCACTACTTTTAAATCAGAGAAAAATGAGCATGGAGCCTGTTACCACTTTGCTCATGAACCTCCTTACAAATTCGAACTAGCAGCTCCTTTTGTAGTCATTCTCACCAATTAATGGAGCAAAAAGCCATTGATTTATTAATAGTAAGCTCATAGTCTCAAGTGCTAAGCATTTTGAATACAGAGTTAAACACAAACGCACACACAGTCCATATCTTCCCAAAATGATGCACCTTTAGGCTAGTGCTAATACCAAAATAGGACCGAGTTGTTTGGGAAAGGAGATCTTCTTCCAATATTAGCATACCTGCAGTTTGTCACCAAATACTTATTTAGAGCCTTGAGACTCTGGACCCCATTGTCTTTGAAATCTCACCAAGATTCTTGATGAACCAGAATAGGGGCAGCCTCTTTTCACAAAGCTAGATTCTTTGCAATTCCTAATATTTCCTAAATGATGATTCATTTGGTGGCTGCTTCATGAATGATGAGCCCATAGATGGAGTTCACTATTCCTCCATGACCCCTAAAAAATTCTAAAGCATTGTAGAAGGTCTGAGCCTTCCCATTGGGATTGAGATGGCAGGGAGAAAAGGTAGACACTATAGGAAACAGGATTTATGCATAATTGTTCTCTAAGTAAAAATCATATTTTATATATACACTTGTCTAGAAGTATCTATGAAAAATAACTAAGAAAAAACATCTTTGCAAAAGACATGTCACTTTTATTAATGCTGATAAGTTAAAGGTATGTATGGGCCTAGAAGATGAGGTAACGTGGAGAATCTCAGGCCCTGTTTGAGAATGCAACCACCTGACTCCCATTAATGTTAATGAGCCTCTCACAGATCATCCTAAAATTTTACCCCCATCGTCTGTTTTAAAGCATCAAGAGTCAGGAACTTTAGAGTGAAAGCTGAAATTCCGTCTTGGCACTTACTCTCTGATGTATATATTCCTATGGAAAATGTGCAGTACAGCACAGCCCCAATATACCACCTTGGTGTTTTGAGAATTCTGGAGAAAAACACTACCCCCCTTGGAAAGCAGCAGGGGTCACTGGAAATATATTGGATTATGAGTCAAGAGACCTGGATTCTGCCACTATTAACGTGACCCAGGAGAGTAACTTCATCAACTCAGGTATCCATTTTCTCATTTCTATAAAATTAAATTGCTGGACTAGGTTATAGCTAGGTTGTATGTGATACTGTCTTATCAACTTTCTCAAGTAATTGCATCTGTATCACCTTGAAACCAAAAAAAAATTGCTGTGTACAGACAGTTGTACAGTCTTTAGAGATTTCACTGAACTACAGAGAAGCAGAGGAAAAAAGGTAGTAAAATATTAGCAGCTAATTAAATGGTTGCCTTTAAAAATAATGAACAGAATTCCTTCTAAAGTCTAAAGTTGAGTGTTGTGTCAGTATTGTGAGTGGGTGAAAGACTTACCTATTGGGCAAAAGTCTCATCTAAGATGGAGATATATTGAAAAAAAAAGTGTCATAATGTGTTCACAGTGGGTTGACTTGTGAATGGTAGATAAATTTACTTCATTTAGATCCCAAGTGATACTCATAACCTGATTACTTCCTAGAATTGTGAATGGATAATATGTTTACTTCTGCAGTAGTTGCTCTAGAGAAAAAACCAGATGCATAATCCGATGAACACTTAGATTTATATTGTGGTCCCTTAAACTGTACTCATCACCTACACAAATAATTATTACAGTCATCATAGAATATAAAAGAATAGTATAATTCTTTCCATTATATAACCAGGGAGATTTTTCTAATTCAAATTATTATTCCAGTATGATATTTTATGAGGTATTTGAATATTATCATTCCTGGGTTTAGAAATACTAAAATTTAAATGACTTAAGATCATAAGTCTTCTGTAAGCTTGATTTCATCAAGACTGACCCTTTTCCAACCACTGATGAGAGAATTAAGCCCTATTGCCCTAAGGGCACCATTGTGTGTAATGAGTTTGTATATCCCTATGAACTTAGAACGGTAGCACTTATGTGCGTATGAGGGTTGTGGGTTGGTGGGGGGAGACTGAGAAAATAGCTGCTCAAATCATTTCCATGTTCTGCAGTTCAAATGAAGAACCTTGGTTGAGAAAGGCCCCAGGTGCCCAAGTTAGGTGATACTACTATTTTGCTTTCCTTTGATGCCCATAAAAATATTTAGATTTAGTTATAAAGGCAACTGAAAATGGCAGATGAAAATGATGAGCCCTGGCAAGACTGATTGAACACAAGAGGATCCCAGCTCAAACATAAGCCTGAGGGTTAGACTAGATGACTTTTCACACTCCTTTTATCTGGGTCCCTTTGATTTTATGACGCTCAAGACCTCTTCAAAGTCTTCTGATCCAATGTCTTTTACTTGGTACTTTCATCAAAAGCTTGAGTTTTCTAATTCACTTTAGCCTTAGACAGGTGACCTGGAAATCAATTTTTTTTACCCATACGTTGGGAACCTTGATACCATGCCTTTGTACAACCTCACACCAGCTTACACAGAAAATCTCAGAGATGGTCTCTTAGGCACTTCAACTTTACTGTCCAGCTAGACCTTTGCAAATGTAAACTCTGTGACAGACCAAAAATGATCATTCTTCTAGTTTAGTCACAGCCAAAAAAAAAAAAAAAACCAATAAAATAGGAAGACCAACTAGGAGGATCTCATCCTCTGTGGGCAAGCATACCAAAAGAAAAAAATGTAAAGGTAAGACCGCTCCATAACTTAGTGATTCCATATATTTATATTTTCTCCTCTCTAATAAATGTTAAAAAGCCATCCCTCTTTTCCAGTGTCAGTGGGCTGTTGCCTCCGTGGGTGAAAGCATTCTTTTCCCCTGAAAAGTGCATGACAGGGCAATTTTCTAAGAAATGAAAAATGGCTGCCATGCTCATCACATCAGATGGATACCACATGAAGTGGAGTGTGGTCCCTTTGTTTCCTCGTGAGTGTCACCAGCTCGTCTATTTGTAGAGCTGTAATAAAAACAGCTTCTTTACTGTGCGTCCTGTTGGTTTATACCAACCACGTCAGGTCCATAAACCATGGTATGTTAAAGTGTAATAGACTGTGTAAAGAATACTAGGAAGATACTCCAACCTCTGTCCCTTCTGCTCATTTCACAATTTACTACCTCCCAGGTGGGCATCCATAAATATGACTTAATTATGTTTGGCATAAAACCCCCACTTTCTTTGAAGAGTGACCTCCTTCTGCCACTTTCAGTGCATGAATGCCACCCTCATGGGGATAAAATGTTGGATATCTCAGTACATCTAGATGATGAATGTTCTCAGTCTATTTTCTGGAAGTGTCATTTTACTTATAAAAACTTTACATTTTTGTAATTACTGTATTCAGAAAATTCAGTCTGATATAAATGAAACTCAAGGGTTTATGTTCTTTGTGCCTGTGATATATCAATCTAAATGATGTATCAGTCTAAAACAGGATATATGGTAACAGGATGAAAAACAGTATTTTCTTGCCCTTTGATTCTACTGGACTCTTTCATTTTGCTGCAGAAAGAAAATGGAAGATTAGAAATTGCTGTGCCAGGAAATGGGCCCTGGTCCCTCAATAGGGAGATAGTGAGCAGGGAGTGTATTCTGTTAGCTTGGGTCCCTTGCTGTCAGTTTATCCATCTGTCAGATAAGTGGAGTAGCTACTAGGTTTTACTTGAGAGAAACACTATGGAAAAGATTAGGTCGCTGCCCTCAAGAAGCACGGAGTTTGGTAGAGTTAAGCAGACTGCCAGCCAATGATTCCAGTACTGTGTCCCACGTTTGTGAACACAGTGCTGTTGGAGCTCCGCAGAAAGAGTGCTCACCACTCCATGGAGGAGAGGGCCACGTGGAGGGCTTCACATGGGAGGTCATTGTAAAGCTCAGTTTTTGAAGAAAGGAAAGACATTTACAGTGGGAGTGTTTAGGAAGGAGAAAGGCAGGAGGAGGAAGCATTCAAAGCAGAGGAAACAGTTTTCCCAGCACATCTATTGAAGAGACTGTCTTTTCTCCATTGTATGTTCTTGCCTCCTTTGTCATAGATTGATTGACCATAAGTGCGTGGGTTTATTTCTGGGTTCTCAATTTGGTTTCATTGATCTCTGTGTCTGTTTTTGTGCCAGTACCATACTGTGTTTATTACTGTAGCTTTGTAGTATTGTCTGAAGTCAGGGATCATGTTTCCTTCAGCTCTGTTCTTCCTTCTCAAGATTGTTTTGGCTATTTGGGGTCTTTTGTATTTCCATGCAAATTTTAAAATTATTTGTTCTAGTTCTGTGAAAAATGTCCTTGGTATTTTTGATAGGGATTGCATTGAATCTGTAGATTGCCTTGAATAGTATGGTCATTTTAATAGTAATCTTTCAGTCCAAGAACATGGTATATCTTTCCTCATCTGTTTGTATCATCTTCAGTTTCTTTCATCAGTGTCTTACAGTTTTCTGAGAACTGATCTTTTACACCTTTGAGTAGGTTTATTCCTAGGTATTTTATTCTTTTTGATGTGATTGTAAATGGGATTGTTTCCTTAATTTCTCTTTCTAATATCTACTTGTAAAAGAGTGAAATTAGAACATTTACTCTCACAATATTAAAAAATAAACTCAAAATGGATTAAAGACCTAAATGTAAGACCAGAAACCATAAAACTCCTAGAGGAAAATGTAGGTAGACTACTCTGACATAAATCGTAGCAATATTTTTTTTGGATCCAGCCCCCAAAGCAAAGGAAATAAAAGCAAAAATAAACAAATAGGACCTAATTAAACTTAAAAGCTTTTGCACAGCAAAGGAAACCATCAACAAAAAAGAAAAGGCAGCTTACTGAATGGGAGAAAATATTTGCAAGTGTGATATGACCAATAAGGGGTTAATATCCAAAATATATAAACAGCTCATATAGCTCAACATTAAGAAAACAAACAACCCAATTGAAAAATGGGCAGAAGACCTGAATAGACATTTTTCCAAAGAGTACCTGCAGATGGCCAACAGGCACATGAAAAGATGCTCAGCATTGCTAATCATCAGAGAAATGCAAATCAAAACCACAATGAGGGGACTTCCCTGGTGGTCCAGTGGTTAAGACTTCACCTTCCAGTGCAGGGGGTGTGGGTTCGATCCCTGGTCAGGGAGCTAAGATCCCACATGGCTTGGGGCCAAAAAACCAAAACATAAAAAAAAAAAAAACCAGAAGCAATACTGTAACAAATTCAATAAAGACTTTAAAAATGGTCCACATCAAAAAAAAAAAAAGAAAATCTTAAAAAAAAGAAAAAAAAACACAGTGAGATATCACCTCACATGTGTCAGAATGACTATTGTCAAAAAGGCCACAAATAACAAGTGTTGGTGAGGATGTGGAGAAAAGGGAACCCTCCTACACTGTTGGTGGGAATGTAAATTGGTGCAGCCACTGTGGAAAACAGTACGGAGGTTTCTCAAAAAACTAAATATAGAACTACCATATGACCCAGCAGTTCCACTCCTGGCTATATATCCAGAAAAAATCAAAAACACTAATTTGAAAAGATGCATGCACCCCAGTGTTCACAGCAGCATTATTTATAATTGCCAAGATATGGAAGCAACCTAAGTGTCCATCAACAAATTAATGAATAAAGAAGATGTGGCATGTATATACAATGGAATACTAGTCAGCCATAAAAAAATGAATGAAATTTTGCCATTTGCATCAACATGGATGGACTTGGGAGGGTATTATGCTTAGTGAAGTAAGGCAGACAGAGAAAGACAAATACTCTATGTTATCACTTATATGTGGAATCTAAAAAATACAACAAACTAATGAATATAACACAAAAAGAAACAGATTCACAGATACAAACTAGTGGTTACCAGTGGGGAGAGGAAAGCGGGGGAGGGGCGTGTTAGGGGTAGGGGATTAAGAAGTACCGCAAAAAAAAAAAAAAAAGAAGAAGTACAGACTCTTATGTATAAAATAAGCTACAAGGATGTATTGTACAACACAAGGAATATAGCCAATATTTTATAATAACTATAAAAAGTATAACCTTTAAAAATTGTGAATCACTGTATTGTACACCTGTAACTTATACAATGTTGCACGTCAAGTATACTTCAATAAAAAAATTTTAAAAATTTAAACAGCAGAGGAAGCAGTATGCCAAATGATAAAGGCACAAGAAAATAGGAGGAATGCCGGGAACGGCGAGGAGTCCCACATCACAGGAGCATGGGGCACATAGTGGAAGCAGCAGGAGCCAGGTTGTGGAGGGCTTACTGTACCTTGTGAGTTAAGTGCATCCCAGAAGACGTGGAGGGGAGGAGCCACTAGTGAACACACTAAGCAGAGCAGTGGTATAATGCAGTTTGCCTTTTAAACTGGCAATCTGGTAGCAATGCAGAGAACTGGATATATTGTGCAAGCAGGGAACCTGCTGCAGGTCACTATATGGAGCCTAGAACTTAAGGAATCTTTGCTCTCAGAAAACTTACCTTGTTAAAACAGACCCCTATCATTATCTTTCCTTTAGCATTGGAGAAGTAACTCAGTTAATCAGATCAAAGATTGCATAACCTATGATCATTAAGTGTGAAAAGAATTAGGTGAGGGGACTTCTCTGGTGGCGCAGTGGTTAAGAATCCACCTGCCAGCACAGGGGACACGGGTTCGAGCCCTGGTCCAGGAAGATCCCTTATGCCTCGGAGCAACTAAGGCTGTGCGCCACAACTACTGAGCCTGTGCTCTAGAGTCCGTGTGCCACAACTGCTGAGCCCACATGCCACAACTACTGAAGCCTGTGCGCCTAGAGCCCACGCTCCGCAACAAGAGAAGCCACCACAAGGAGAAACCCACGCAGCACAATGAAGAGTAGCCCCTGCTCGCCACAACTAGAGAAAGCCCATTTGCAGCAACGAAGACCCAACGCAGCCAAAAAAAAAAAAAAAAAAGTGAGAATAATCATAAGTACCTTTCCCCTCACACCTACCCCCTTAACTCCCAGTATGTGCAGACTTATCAACCAGTTTCTCTCTTTTTCTCCTGAGGAGTAAATAAAACAAAATGAGCTGAAAGAACAAATAAAATAACTTTAGGTCAGACATAGGGAACATTCCCGTGTTCCTGTTTCACAGGAACAGCTCCTGTGAAAAAGCTTTAGGGTAAGGACATCAGCTTTGTGAGTAAAATGGGAAAACAGTGAGGTTTTGAGCAGAGGACACCTGATCTGACATGAAAATGATCACAGGGAGAATTATCGTCTACTGAGAATGGTTGTTGACATTCTTAAGCAAGAAAAGAGCATTTTGCTTGAAATTCTGTATTATTCATCCCAAAGTCAGAGAGCTGGAGCGGTGGCTACTAGCATTTGCTTCTAGCCAATCAGTAATAAATGGCAGCCATCCGTGGGTGCCTGGCATGTGTTTGTCACTGTGTTCATCTCTCATGTTCATTGTGTCCAATAGTTACAACCACCTTGTAAGATAAATCTTATCATTCCAATTTTATGGGCAAGGCTCAGTGCAGTTAAGTGACTTCCCCAAAGTCTTTCAGTTAATAAGTGGCAGAGCAGAAATTCAACTCAGGTCCACCTGCCGCAAAACGCAAGCTCTGTCCACTCGACTATACTTGTATTTAACTTGGCCAAAGCAGCCATCCCACTGGAAGCTTGAATCCCCAGCAGCCTCTACATGACAAGGAACCGTCAAAGATCTGACTGCAATGATTCTGATTCACCCAAGCACTGTGCCCTTCTCATGTAGCCCTCATAACTATGTGGGAGGTAGGTGTTATCATTATTTTCCAGAGGAGGAAACCGGAACACAGGACACTAGCAACTTCTCCATGACATTTAAGTGGCAGAGCTGGGCTTAAAACTCAGCCTTTAAGTCTCTTGAGTTCTGATTTGCATTCTTTGGGGCCACAACCATTGAATAGAAAGGGCCATTTCTGCTTCACTTGGTAGGCCACAGCACTTATGAATTTCAGAATTGTTATAGTGGGGCAATTTTACGATAACTAATGAGACAATGGCCATCAAATGAACCAGGAAACAAAATGCCAAGGCCTTAAAGATTTACACAAAAGCAAATGGCCTTTATTCAGTAAAGGCTGCATTAAGTACAATCCACATAAATCTCTCTTAAACAAAAAACACCTTCTAAAGAAGCTGTGTTGCTTTCTCCCTGCAACACAGAATTGTGAGAAATAAATATTGTTCTTTAACAGAGAAAATTAAAATGGAAGAAAAGCAACACAGTTCTATCAGTGACAGGGAAATTATAGTATGCTGTAGGTAGGTCACCAAGCAGACTTACCATTCCACTCTCTGCTGGCCCCTCCAGTAAATCACCATCATCACAGTGTATACCTAGACTTGATAAAGAACTTGGGAAAACAGAATTGATGTTAAGCGAAACATCTCATTTTAGTACTCTGGTTTGTTTTTCTTATTGCCTTAAACTGTGAGACTATCAACATTCTAAGCAACTCTTTTATTCCCCTGATTTGAAAAATATTTGTTGCAGACAATGAAACAGCTTCTTGAGAAAGAAAGAAAAGAGAGAAAAGCAAGGTCGGGGATGCCTGTTGTATCTCCATCTCCCCTAGTGCTGTGTCAGTATCTGACAACACCTCCAAACTTACTCTTCTAGAAGCCTACCCACCCCCCTACCCCACACCTAGCACCAAATCTAAACTGAAAAAGAAGCACATATATACTCTGTCCATGGCATTGTTGCATAGAAAACTAAGGAAACTCCACACATGGATTCAGGGCCACGACTCGTCATATTTGTAGGGTAAGGACAGTTTCCATCTAAGATGTACCATCTTCAATTTAAACATTGTCTCTCCCTTTTTGTGCCGGGTACCTCTGTGGCATGCTCTGGCTGCCTACGCACCCCTAATTCAGTAACCCACATAGAGTCTCCTTCTATAGGCAACAATCCGTACTCTGGAATTTTTTTCTTTTTTTGCTACCCCTCATCGAAAATTACTTATACTGCATCTTATTCTCTCAGGTTTAATTGTCTGTCTTCCCCTAGAATGAAAGTTCTGTAGGGGCATTTGTCTGCTTTCTTCACTGGGGATCCCACGCACCTAGAACAGGGTCTGGCACGTGGAATGAAAGAACAGACCCACCTATGTCATGATGTCTGTAGCTACTAGAGCTTGCAGAGCCAGATACGGCCAGTGGGAATGGGATCTTTCTCCTACAGAATGTTTGAAACATCTTTCTAAAGTTGGGAACATATGTTTAAAATATCCTAGCTGTGGGACTTCCCTGGTGGTCTAGTGGTTAAGAATCCACCTTCCAATGCTGGGGACATGGGTCCAATCACTGGTTGGGGAACTAAGATCCTGCATGCCGCGGGGCAACTAACCCCACGTGCTGCAACTACTGAGCCCGCACACCACAACTAGAGAGAAGCCCATGCACTGCAATGAAAAGATCCCGCACGCTGCAATGAAGATCCCGCATGCTGCAACTAAGACCTGACGCAGCCAAATAAATAAATTATATATATATATATATATATATATATATATATATATATATATATATATATATATATATGTTAAAAAAACAAAAAACCAAAAACCTAGCTTCTCTGAAAAAGGTGGAAGATCGGTTAGCAGTGGCTAGTGCCTTCCCTCCCTTAAATGGGGCATGGCCTTCCCATTTCTCTCCCACTCCCTGGTGGCTTCCCTGCACTGGGATTGTGTCAGTTCCAGTATTGAAGAGTTAGAGAGAGAATTTTGGAATGTTAAGGTTCTTACACTTGGCCTACAATTACCTTATTTGTTGGTGATGTTGGAACTTGAGTTTGTGACTCCAGTCTTTAAACATTTTTCTTCTAGGTAATGTCTTTTTTGTTTTGCTCAGAGCGTTTTGAGGACTTAAAATGTATAATGACATGGTTGGAAATTTCACACATTGTGGCAGGAGAAATATTTTAGGCTGGTGGAGATTCAAGGTCACACCAGGGGGGTGACTGCCTTTTCTGTCTGTACATAGGCCCTTGGCTTAGGAAGACTTGAGATCTCTAGGTTCTTCTCCTTTTCCTGAAGGCTCTTGTCCCCAAAACCCTCAGAGGTTCTGCAGAATGCACTGCCTCTTAGTAATACCTCTTTTTACATTTGGATGCTGTTTTTTCCCAAATAACCATATTCATAGAGCTATTGCACAAGCTTAATCTCATCTTAATTCAGTTTGGAGAGGGTATTTCTCTCTAAATTTATATGCAATGACGGGTTGACCACAGTCTGCTTAGCACAAAGTGGAAGTAACCAGTTAGAAACACCTGGTGACAGAGAACAACAGCTGTGCTCCAGGAAGATCACTCATGCCTTAAAGGAATTTTCCCCCTTGTTTGGCCATGTGCATAATTAATAATCACTGGATAAGAACAAACCAGTAGTTTGTTTCACATTTGGGGGAACTTGGTAGCCTATGAGAGACGTAAGTCACTTCTCTGTATCTGATTGACTAAGAACCCAACTAATTCACAGAGATTCCTGCTAGGAGGATGGGGGGAATCATAGCACAGAAGATAGCAATGACTATGACTTTACCGAGAAGGATGTCGTTATCCAAGCCAAATCATTTTAATATAAAAAAATATTTTTGTTGAAATTTACTGGACTTAGAGATAATACTATATAACTTTAGCCTGACATTCTTCTTTAGCCTATGTTCATATTCTGAATATAAAGTTTTATGTTTAGGAAACTTAATATCTCTCTATTTAAGCAACCATTGTCCAATATATACATTTTTAGCTAAAATAATTTATTTAATATGTGGACACTTTTCCGTGTTTAAGGCACAAAAGAAAACAGGCCAGGTGAAGTGGCTGCTGTCTTGAAGCTTCCATTCAATGTCGTATAATAAACAAATGAGTAACTGCATAGTCTGTCAAGTAGACAGAGGCTATAGGGAAAAGGGTGGGGAGGATACATGGCAAGGGATGGTCTTTAATTTAGCAGAATCAGAGAAGGTGATGTTTGAGCTGAGACCTAATGGAGTGAGGGACCCAGTCATGCGGAGTCTGTGGGCAGGGTGCCCCAGGGAGGAGGAAAGGCAAGTGCAAAGATCCCCAGTGCACATGCTCAGTGTGCTCCATCAGCCAGCTGGCCAGCCAGACTGGAAAGGAATGAGCATGGGAAGGAGGAGGAATGTCACAGGGGAGCCAGGGGCTAGAATGGCAGGGCCTTGGGGCCACTGTGAAGACTTCAGGGGTTATGTCAAGAGAGATGGCAAGCTATTCTGAGCAGGGGAGTAACTTGACAAAATTTACATTTTATCATCAGTGATAAAGTGAATGATGATGAGGTGCCAGTAATACCTGTCACGTCATTTATGAGCGCGTCTTAGGTGCTAAGGGCTTTACATGTATTGTCTCATTTAATCTTTGTAACAGCTGTAGGATGGTGGTCTCTGTGGCTATGCTAAGAGGACAGCTAAGGGCTTTACATGTATTGTCTCATTTAATCTTTGTAACAGCTGTAGGATGGTGGTCTCTGTGGCTATGCTAAGAGGACAGATGAGGCCGTAACTACACAGTTGATCAGGAGTGACTTGCCTAGTCACACAGGTAGCACATGGCAGAGCTAGGCTTAATTTAAAGTGATATTTTAAAATCCTTTAATACCTTTCATGAAGTATCACAACATAGGCCCTAGATACAATTGATTTTCTTTTCCCATTCATTTTGCATCATTGTAGCCATAATGAAAGGAATCTTTTTTTAATTGAAGTATAGTTGATTTACAATGTTGTGTTATTTTCTCCTCCTCTACAGCAAAGTGATTCAATTATACATATGTATACATTTTTAATATCTTTATTGGAGTATAATTGCTATACAATGGTGTGTTCGTTTCTGCTTTATAACAAAGTGAATCAGCTATACATATACATATATCCCCATATCTCTTCCCTCTTGCGTCTCCCTCCCACCCTCCCTATCCCACCCCTCTAGGTGGTCACAAAGCACCCAGCTGATCTCCCTGTGCTATGCAGCTGCTTCCCACTAGCTATCTATTTTACATTTGGTAGTGTATATATGTCCATGCCACTCTCTCACTTCGTCCCAGCTTACACTTCCCCCTCCCTGTGTCTTCAAGTCCATTCTCTACGTCTGCGTCTTTATTCCTGTCCTGCCCCTAGGTTCTTCATAACGATTTTTTTCTTTTTTTTTTAGATTCCATATATATGTGTTAGCATATGGTATTTGTTTTTCTCTTTCTGACTTATTTCACTCTGTATGACAGACTCTAGATCCATCCACCTCACTACAAATAACTCAATTCATTTCTTTTTATGGCTGACTACAATTCCATTGTATATGTGTGCCACATCTTCTTTATCCATTCATCTGTCGATGGACACTTAGGTTGCTTCCATGTCCTGGCTATTGTAAATAGAGCTGCAATGAACATTGTGGTACATGACTCTTTTTGAATTATGGTTTTCTCAGGGTATATGCCAAAGAGTGGGATAGCTGGGTCGTATGGTAGTTCTATTTTTAGTTTTTTTAAGGAACCTCCATACTGTTCTCCATAGTGGCTGTATCATTTTACATTCCCACCAACAGGGTTTCCTTTTCTCCACACCCTCTCCAGCATTCATTGTTTGTAGATATTTGACGATGGCCATTCTGAGTGGTGTGAGGTGATACCTCATTGTACTTTTGATTTGCATTTCTCTAATGATTTTGATATTGAGCATCCTTTCATGTGTTTGTTGGCAACTGTATATCTTCTTTGGAGAAATGTCTATTTAGATCTTCTGCCCATTTTTAGATTGGGTTGTTTGTTTTTTTGATATTGAGCTGCATGAGCTGCTTGTAAATTTTGGAGATTAATCCTTTGTCAGTTGCTTCATTTGCAAATATTTTCTCCCATTCTGAGGGTTGTCTTTTCATCTTGTTTATGGTTTCCTTTGCTGTGCAAAAGCCTTTCAGTTTCATTAGATCCCATTTGTTTATTTTTGTTTTTATTTCCACTTCTCTAGGAGGTGGATCAAAAAGGATCTTGCTGTGATTTATGTCATAGAGTGTTCTGCCTATGCTTTACTCTAAGAGTTTTATAGTGTCTGGCCATACGTTTAGGTCTTTAATCCATTTTGAGTTTATTTTTGTGTATGTTGTTAGGGAGTGTTCTAATTTCATTCTTTTACATGTAGCTGTCCAGTTTTTCCAGCACCACTTATGGAAGAGGCTGTCTTCATTGTATATGCTTGCCTCATTTATCAAAAATAAGGTGACCATATGTGTGTGGGTTTATCTCTGGGCTGTCTATCCTGTTCCACTGATCTATATTTCTGTTTTTATGCCACTACCATACTGTCTTGATTACTTTGTAGTAGCTTTGTAGTATAGTCTGAAGTCAGGGAGCCTGATTCCTCCAGCTCCGTTTTTCTTTCTCAGGATTGCCTTGGCTATTCAGAGTCTTTAGTGTTTCCATACAAATTGTGAAATTTTTTGTTCTAGTTATGTGAAAAATGCCATTAGTAGTTTGATAGGGATTGCACTGAATCTGTAGATTGCTTTGGGCAGTATAGTCATTTTCACAGGGTTGATTCTTCCAATCAAAGAACACGGTGTATCTCTCCACCTGTCTGTATCATCTTTAATTTCTTTCATCAGTGTCTTATAGTTTTCTGCTATATGTTCTGCTATGTTCTGCTAATTTTGGATCCTGCTACTTTACCAAATTCATTGATTAGCTCTGCTAGTTTTCTGGTGGCATCCTTAGGATTATCTATGTATAGTATCATGTCATTTGCAAACAGTGACAGTTTTACTTCTTCTTTTCCTATTTTGATTCTTTTTATTTCTTTTTCTTCTCTGATTGCTATGGCTAAAACTTCCAAAACTATGTGGAATAATAGTGGTGAGAGTGGGCAACCTTGTCTTTTTCCTGATCTTAGTGGAAATGGTTTCAGTTTTCCACCATTGAGAATGATGTTGGCTGTGGGTTTGTCATATATGACCTTTATTATGTTGAGTTAAGTTCCCTCTATGCCTACTTTCTGGAGAGCTTTTATCATAAATCGGTGTTGAATTTTGCTGACAGCTTTTCCTGCATCTGTTAACAGAGATGATCATATGGTTTTTACCCTTCAGTTTGTTAATATGGTGTATCACATTGATTGATTTGCGTATATTGAAGAATCCTTGCATTCCTGGGATAAACCCCACTTGATCATGGTGTATGATCCTTTTAATGTGCTGTTGGATTCTGTTTGCTAGTATTTTGTTGAGGATTTTTGCATCTATGTTCATCAGTGATATTGGCCTGTAGTTTTCCTTCTTTGTGACATCTTTGTTGGGTTTTGTTATCAGGGTGATAGTGGCCTCGTAGAATGAGTTTGGGAGTGTTCCTCCCTCTGCTATATTTTGGAAGAGTTTGAGAAGGATAGGTGTTAGCTCTTCTCTAAATGTTTGATAGAATTCGCCTGTGAAGCCATCTGGTCCTGGGCTTTGGCTTGTTGGAAGATTTTTAATTGCAGTCTCAATTTCATTGCTTGTGATTGGTCTGTTTATATTTTCTATTTCTTCCTGGTTCAGTCTCAGAAGGTTGTGCTTTTCTAAGAATGTGTTCATTTCTTCCCAGTTGTCTATTTTATTGACATGTAGTTGCTTATAGTAATCTCTCATGATCCTTTGTATTTCTGCAGTGTCACTTGTTACTTCTCCTTTTTCATTTCTAATTCTAATGATTTGAGTCTTCTCCCCTTTTTTCTTGATGAGTCTGGCTAATGGTTTATCAGTTTTGTTTATCTTCTCACAGAACCAGCTTTTAGTTTTATTGGTCTTTGCTATTGTTTCCTTCATTTCTTTTTCATTTTTTTCTGATCCGATCTTTATGATTTCTTTCCTTCTGTGAAGTTTGGGGGGATTTTGTTCTTCTTTCTCTAATTGCTTTAGGTGTAAGGTTAAGTTGTTTATTTGAGATGTTTCTTGTTTCTTGAGGTAGGATTTTATTGCTATAAACTTCCCTCTTAGAACTGCTTTTGCTGCATCCCATAGATTTTGGGTTGTTGTTTTCATTGTCATTTGTCTCTAGGTATTTTTTAATTTCCTCTTTGATTTCTTCAGTGATCTCTTGGTTATTTAGTAATGTATTGTTTAGCCTCCATGTGTTTGTATTTTTTACAGATTTTTTTTCCTATAACTGATATCTAGTCTCATAGCATTGTGGTCAAAAAAAAAATACTTGAATCAATTTCACATTTTCTTAAATTTACCAAGGCTTGATTTGTGACCCAAGATATGATTTATCCTGGAGAATGTTCCATGAGCACTTGAGAAGAAAGTGTATTCTGTTCTTTTTGGATGGAATGTCCAGTAAATATCAATTAAGTCCATCTTGTGTAATGTGTCATTTAAAGCTTGTGTTTCCTTATTTATTTTCATTTTGGATGATCTGTCCATTGGTGAAAGTGGGGGTTAAAGTCCCCTACTATGACTGTGTTACTGTCGATTCCCCCGTTTATGGCTGTTAGTATTTGCCTTATGTATCCAGGTGCTCCTACGCTGGGTGCATAAATATTTACAGTTGTTGTGTCTTCTTCTTGGACTGATCCCTTGATCATTATGTAGTGTCCTTCTTTGTCTCTTGTAATAGTCTTTAACGTCTTTCTTTTTTTTTTTTTTTTTTGCGGTACGTGGGCCTCTCACTGTTGTGGCCTCTCCCGTTGCGGAGCACAGGCTCCAGACCTGCAGGCTCAGCAGCCATGGCTCATGGGCCCAGCCACTCCGCGGCATGTGGGATCTTCCCGGAGCGGGGCACGAACTCGTGTCTCCTGCATCGGCAGGCGGACTCTCAACCACTGCACCACCAGGGAAGCCCCCAGCTTTCTTTTGATTTCCATTTGCATGGAATATCTTTTTCCATCCCCTCACTTTCAGTCTGTATGTGTCCCTAGGTCTGTAGTGGGTCTCTTGTAGACAGCATATATATGGGTCTTGTTTTGTATCCATTCAGCCAGTCTGTGTCTTTTGGTGGGAGCATTTAGTCCATTTACATTTAAGGGAATTATCAATATCTATGTTCCTATTACCATTTTCTTAATTGTTTTGGGTTTGTTATTATAGGTCTTTTCCTTCTCTTTTGTTTCCTGCCTAGAGGAGTTCCTTTAGCATTTGTTGTAAAGCTGGTTTGGTGGTGCTGAATTCTCTTAGCTTTTGCTTGTCTGTAAAGGTTTTAATTTCTCCATCAAATCTGATTCTTGATTGTAGGTTTTCCCCTTTCATCACTTTAAATATGTCCTGCCGGTCCCTTCTGGCTTGCAGAGTTTCTGCTGAAAGATCAGCTGTTAACCTTATGGGGATTCCCATGTATATTATTTGTTGTTTTTCCCTTGCTGTTTTTAATATGTTTTCTTTGTATTTAATTTTTGATAATTTGATTAATATGTGTCTTGGAATGTTTCTTCTTGGATTTATCCTGTATGGGACTCTTTGCACTTCCTGGACTTGATTAACTATTTCCTTTCCCATATCAGTGAAGTTTTCAACTATAATCTCTTCAAATATTTTCTCAGTCCCTTTCTTTTTCTCTTCTTCTTCTGGCACCCCGATAATTCAAACGTTGGTGTGTTTAATGTTGTCCCAGAGGTCTCTGAGACTGTCCTCAATTCTTTTCATTCTTTTTTCTTTATTCTGCTCTGCAGTAGTTATTTCCACTATTTTATCTTCCAGGTCACTTATCCATTCTTCTGCCTCAGTTATTCTGCTATTGATTCCTTCTAGAGAATTTTTAATTTCATTTATTGTGTTGTTCATCATTGTTTGTTTGCTCTTTCATTCTTCTAGGCCCTTGTTAAACGTTTCTTGTATTTTCTCCATTCTATTTCCAAGATTTTGGATCATCTTTACTGTCATTACTCTGAATCCTTTTCCAGGCAGACTGCCTATTTCCTCTTCATTTGTTTGTTCTGGTGGGTTTTTACCTTTCTCCTTCATCTGCTGTGTGTTCTCTGTCCTCTCAGTTTGCTTAACTTACTGTGTTTGGCATCTCCTTTTCGCAGGCTGCAGGTTCGTCGTTCCCATTGTTTTTGGTGTCTGCTCCCAGTGGGTAAGGTTGGTTTAGTGGGTTGTGTAGGCTTCCTGGTGGAGTGGACTAGTACCTGTGTTCTGGTGGATGAGGCTGGATCTTGTCTTTCTGGTGGGCAGGGCTGTGTCTGGTGGTGTGTTTTGGGGTGTCTGTGACTTCATTATGATTTTAGGCAACATCTCTGCTAATGGGTGGGGTTGTATTCCTGTCTTGCTAGTTGTTTGGCATAGGGTGTCCAGCACTGTAGCTTGCTCCTCGTTGAGTGGAGCTGGGTCTTAGCATTGAGATGGAGATCTCTGGGAGAGTTTTCACCATTTGATATTACATGGAGCCAGGAGATATCTGGTGGACCAATGTCCTGAACTCGGCTCTCCCACCTCAGATGAACAGGCCTGACACCCCCCGGAGCACCAAGACCCGTCAGCCACACGGCTCAGAGGAAAAGGGAGAAAAAAGGAAGGAAGGGAGGGAGGGAGGGAGGAAGGAAAAATAAAATAAAGTTATTAAAATAAAAAATAATTATTAAACATATTAAAAGATTTTTAAGTAATTAAAAAAGAAAAGAAAGAGGAGAGCAACCAAACCAAAAAACAAATCCACCAATGATAACAAGTGCTAAAAACTATACTAAAAAAAAAAACGGACAGACAGAACCCTAGGACAAATGGTAAAAGCAAAGCTATACAGACAAAATGACACAAAGAAGCATACACATACATACTCAAAAAAAGAGAAAAAGGAAAAAAATACATATTGTTGTTCCCAATGTTCACCGTCTCAATTATGGGATGATTCGTTGTCTATTCAGGTATTCCACAGATGCAGGGTACATCAAGTTGATTGTGGAGATTAAATATGCTGCTCCTGAGGCTGCTGGGAGAGATTTATCTTTCTCTTCTTTTTTCACACAGCTCCTGGGGTTCAGCTTTGGA
Source organism: Mesoplodon bidens (assembly GCF_964165515.1). Classification (NCBI taxonomy): domain Eukaryota; kingdom Metazoa; phylum Chordata; class Mammalia; order Artiodactyla; family Ziphiidae; genus Mesoplodon; species Mesoplodon bidens. The sequence goes on along the minus strand of NC_138178.1, from coordinate 100,746,047 downwards.
TTTGGCCCCGCCTCTGCGTGTAGGTTGCCTGAGGGCGTCTGTTCTTCGCTCAGACAGGGTGGGGTTATTAAAGTAGCAGCTGATTAGGGAACTCTGGCTCACTCAGGCCGGGGGGAAGGGAGGGTTATAGAATGCAGGACCAGCCTGCTGCGGCAGAGGCCAACACGACGTTGCAACAGCCTGAGGCGTGCTGTGTGTTCTCCCGGGGAAGTTGTCCCTGGATCACGGGACCCTGGCAGTGGCAAGCTGCACAGGCTCCCAGGAGGGGAGGTGTGGGTAGTGACCTGTGCTTGCACACAGGCTTCTTGGTGGCTGCAGCAGCAGCCTTAGCATTTCATGCCCGTCTCTGGTGTCCGCGCTGATAGCCGTGGCTTGCGCTCATCTCTGGAGCGCGTTTAGGCAGTGCTCTGAGTCCCCTCTCCTCGTGCACCCCGAAACAATGGTCTCTTGCCTCTTAGACGGGCCCAGGCTTTTTCCCCTACGTTCTTTTTTATTTTTTAATATTCTTTTCCATTACGTTTATCACAGGATATTGAATATAGTTCTGTGTGCTATATAGGAGGACCTTGTTATTTATCCATTATATATATACTAGTTTGCATCTGCTAATCCCAAACTCCCCCTCCATCCCTCCTCCATACCCCTTCCCCCTTGGCAACCACATGTCTGTTCTTTATGTCGGTGAGTCTGTTTCTGTTTCATAGATAAGTTCATTTGTGTCATATTTTAGATTCCACATGTGATATCATATGGTGTTTGTCTTTCTCTTTCTTACTTCACTTAGTATGATAATCTCTAGGTCCATCCATGTTGCTGCAAATGGCATTATTTCATTCCTTTTTATGGCTGAGTAATATTCCATTGTATATATGTACCATATCTTCTTTATCCATTCATCTGTTGATGGATATTTAGGTTGTTTCCATGTGCTGGCTACTGTGAATAGTGCTGCAATGAACATTGGGGTTGCATGTATCTTTTTGAATTATAGTTTTGTCCAGATATATGCCCAGGAGTGGGATTGCTGGATCATATGGCAACTCTATTTTTAGTTTTTTGAGGAACCTCCATACTGTTTTTCATAATAGCTGCACCAACTTACATTCCCACCAACAGTGTAGGAGGGTTCCCTTTTCTCCACACCCTCTCTAGTGTTTGTTATTTGTATACTTTTTAGTGATGGCCATTCTGACAGGTGCGAGGTAGTTTTGATCTTTGATCTCATTGTAGTTTTTATCTTTTATGTGCCTGTTGGCCATCTGTATGTCTTCTTTGGAGAAATGTCTATTTAGGTCTTCTGCCCATTTTTCGATTAGGTTACTTGTTTTTTTGTTGTTGAGTTGTATGAGCTGTTTGTATATTTTGGAAATTAAGCCCTTGTTGATCACATCTTTTGCAAGTATTTTCTCCCATTCTGTAGGTTGTCTTTTCATTTTGTTTATGGTTTCCTTCACTTTGCAAAAGCTTGTAAGTTTGACTTGGTCCCATTTGTTCATTTTTGCTTTTATTTCTATTGCCTTGGGAGACTGACCTAAGAAAACATTGGTACAATTTATGTCAGGGAATGTTTTGCCTATGTTCTCTTCTAGGAGTTTTATGGTATCGTGTCTTATATTTAAGTCTTTAAGCCATTTTGAGTTTATTTTTGTGTATAGTGTGAGGGTGTGTTCTAAGTTCATTGATTTGCATGTGGCTGTCCAGCTTTCCCAATACCACTTGCTGAAGAGACTTTTTCCCATTGTATATCCTTGTCTCCTTTGTCAAAGACTATTTGACCATAGGTGTGTGGGTTTATTTCTGGACTCTATTCTTTTTCATTGATCTATATGTCTGTTTTTGTGCCAATACCATGCTGTTTCAATTACTGTAGCTTTGTAGTATTGTCTGAAGTCTGGGAGGGTTATGCCTCTTGCTTTGTTCTTTTTCCTCAGGATTACTTTGGCAATTTTGGGTCTTTTATGATTCCATAGAAATTTTAGGATTATTTATTCTAATTCTGTGAAAAATGTCATGGGTAGTTTGATAGGGGTCACATTAAACCTGTAGATTGCTTTGGGTAGTATGGCCATTTTCATGATATTAATTCTTCCAACCCAAGAGCATGGGGTATCTAAATGAAAGGACTCTTAAGGCTCATAGAGATTATGACTTGATGATTCTTCTAGACATTTTTAAGATGTCTCGTGTAAGAGTTGTATTATCATATATGACAGTATTATCTTTTTTTTTACTTTTTTTATTGGAGTATAGTTGCTTTACAATGTTGTGTTAGTTTATACTGTACAGCAAAGTGAATCAGCTATACGTATACATGTATCCCCTCTTTTTTGGATTTCCTTCCCATATAGGTCACCACAGTGCACTGAGTAGAGTTTCCTGTGCTATACAGTAGGTTCTCACTAGTTACCTTTTTTTTTTTTTTTCCGGTACGCAGGCCTCTCGCTGTTGTGGCCTCTCCCATTGCGGAGCACAGGCTCCGGACGCGCAGGCTCAGCAGCCATGGCTCACGGGCCCAGCTGCTCCACAGCACGTGGGATCTTCCCGGACCAGGGCACGAACCCGTGTCCCCTGCATCAGCAGGCGGGCTCTCAACCACTGCGCCACCAGGGAAGCCCCTAGTTCCCTATTTTATACATAGTATCAATAGTGTACACATGTCAATCCCCATCTCCCAATTCATTCCACCCCACCTTCCCCCTTGTTATCCGTATCTCTACATCTGTGTCTCTATTTCTGCTTTGCAAATGAGATCACCTATACAACTTTTTTAGATTCCATACATATGCATTAGTATACGATACTTGTTTTTATCTTTCTGACTTACTTCACTCTGCATGACTATCTCTAGGTCTATCCACGTCTCTACAAATGACCCAATTTCGTTCCTTTTAGTGGCTGAGTACTAACTATTCCATTATATATATGTACCATGTATTCTTTATCCATTCCTCTGTTGACGAAATAGCTCATGCAGCTCAATATCGAAAAAGCAAATAACCCAATCAAAAAATGGGTGGAGGACCTAAATAGACATTTCTCCAAAGAAGACATACAGGTGGCCAACAAACACATGAAAAGAGGCTCAACATCACTAATTATTAGAAAAATGGAAATCAAAACTACAATGAGGGGCTTCCCTGGTGGTGCAGTGGTTGAGAGTCCGCCTGCCGATGCAGGGGACACGGGTTCGTGCCCCGGTCTGGGAAGATCCCACGTGCCGCGGAGCGGCTAGGCCCGTGAGCCATGGCCGATGAGCCTGCGCGTCCGGAGCCTGTGCTCCGCAATGGGAGAGGCCACAACAGTGAGAGGCCCACATACCGCAAAAAAAAAAAAAAAAAACTACAATGAGGTATCACCTCACACTGATCAGAATAGCCATCATCAAAAAATCTACAAATAGGGCTTCCCTGGTGGCGCAGTGGTTGAGAATCTGCCTGCCAATGCAGGGGGCACGGGTTCGGGCCCTGGTCTGGGAAGATCCCACATGCCGCGGAGCAACTGGGCCCGTGAGCCACAACTACTGAGCCTGCGCGTCTGGAGCCTGTGCTCCGCAGCAAGAGAGGCCACGACAGTGAGAGGCCCGCGCACCATGATGAAGAGTGGCCCCCACTTGCCACAACTAGAGAAAGTCCTTGCACAGAAACGAAGACCCAACACAGCCAAAAATAAAAATAAATAAATTAAAAAAAAAAAAAAAAATCTACAAATAATAAATGCTGAAGAGGGTGTGGAGCAAAGGGAACCCTCTTGCACTGTTGGTGGGAATGGTAAATTGATACAACCACTATGGAGAACAGTATGGAGGTTCCTTAAAAAACTAAAAATAGAACTACCATACAACCCAGCAATCCCACTACTGGGCATATACCCAGAGAAAACCATAATTCAAAAAGACACATGCACCCCAATGTTTATTTTCTGATCAGAGAGAAGAATATGTAAAAGAACCACCCCCAAATGAAACCTCCCGGTTTCCCTGTGGTCCCTACGGAGTGTGGGTTCTTAATCTGTAAATTCAGAATTCTACCTCAGCATCATTGATTTCCTTAGTAATTTTAAGTATTTTTTCAGTGCATTTAAAAACATTCTCAGTAAAGAGACCATAGGCTTCCCTAGACCATGGGTGTAGAGACAGGGTATGCAAGGATTACAGTGAATTCCTTTGAATCTGAGCAGAACTATTGCAGGTGGTACTGGGTTTATTTTGTGGTAGTGGTTGTTGTGGGGAAAGGGGGAGTGCTGAGCACATGCCAAGGCTCCCAAAGAGGCCAGGTATAGCTAGGCTGACCATGTGATCCAGTCTGGCCAAGAATGTTACAATTTAAGCCTTTGCCCAGAGTAATTAGTAATAGTCCCCCCTTTCAAAACTATCCCAGAGAGAACCATGAATTATATGGCCACCATTAGCTATAGCTGTTATCAAGAAAGCTGTGGTAGTGGATGTAGCAAATTGAGTACAATTGCCAGGATACGTGGTAGGGCCTTCCAACCCCTGAATTCAGATTTATTTTGATAATGAATGGGTATAATCAAAGAAGATTACACAAAGGATATGCTGGAAGAAAATACTATTTTAACCGTAATTATTTCTTTCACAGCCAAAAAAGAGCATACAATGGAAGAAAGTCACTTGGAGAATGCACAGAAAAGGTAAGCAGATCTGAATTGGCGCCAAGTCTTTCTTTGCCTAGCTATTCTTTTGTTATTATCACAAACCATCAACACCAACCATCTCCAGAACTTTTTCATCTTCTCTGAAGGCAAACTCTGTACTCATTAAACCATAACTCCCCCATTCTCTCCTTCCTTCAGCCCCTGGCAACCACCATTCTACTTTCTGCCTCTGTGACTTTGACTGCTCTAAGGTACCTCATGTAAGCAGAATCATACAGAATTTTTCCCTTTTATGATTGGCTTATCTCACTTAGCAAAATGAATGACTAGCCATTCTTTGGACCCCATCGGCTAAGACTCTGCATCCAGAAGCAATAAGAGTCTAGGGAGAGCTAGAGTGAAAGCTCCAGAAATAGGACTTGGGAATAGTTTTCCTCAAGAAGCAGGGAATCATCCAGAAGTGACTCACCTGCCTCAGGAGTCAGGACACCATTTCCACCTGTTTGCGTCTCCTCCACTACTCTGCTCCTAAACACTTCACAGACGCTGGGAACAGTGGGATCCTTCTTAGTGTTACAACTAGATTAAACCATTTATTACAAACACCTAAGACACATATGTCTTTCCTCAGATCCTGGAGGATACTGTAAACAAGGGACAAATGGGGAGAAGGGACTTTCCTCTCTGTGTGCACAGAAAAGGGGAAGAGACCCCAGAGGTCTTCTATTCAACCTCCCACCTACCTCAGGCCTCTTCTACGTTCTTCCCTCTCTTAATAGACACCCAAGCGGAACCATCCACCTCACCTGGTAGAGCCCAGTAATCGTTGGCTGTGATCCCTCATGGGGGTCTTTCTTTTTTTCAGTTGACCAGGTTAGTCAGCTTGGCTCTCCCTCCCTCTTAGAAAGGTGAGGGGGGAATACACTGAGACTTTCTCATATTCAGGGCTGAGAACTGAGGTAAATTTTGCTGGGACCAGTTCTACAAGTACTAGAAAATTAAATAAGAGATAAGGACAGGAAACAGTAGATAAAGGAAAATGAGCTTTACAAATGTGTGAGGAGGGGAGTTCATTAAATGCAAGTGAACAAGTTCTAGAAATGAACGTTTTTCCTCCCATCTCACCACAATTTCCAAGGGTACTGAAAGCCTATAGTCAGTGCTGTCTGTTCTGCCTTGACAGACACTGACATCTTGCCCTGCTTCCCGCTGTAAGTGCCAATAGAATAAATATGCAGAAGGAAGCAAGGCGAGGGCAAATCTTGCATCTTTCTAAGGGCAGACATGTTCTTGATCATGATTACCATCTTTGCATGATAATCTTTGACAACCAAGACAATCACATGATTCTGTTTATAGATTTTTAGGTTGTGCCCCTTTATTGGCCTTATCCCCTATAGAGCTTACATTATCCCTGTAGTAAGCTTCCCTTCGTCAGCGTGTAAAGCTGGTGTGTCTGTGTTATAGAAGTATCCCATATGCATAGAAAGGACCATCAACACATGGGTATCAGGCCAAACAAAATTTCACTTTCTAAGGTAGATGTCAAATTTCTAATTCTTCTTCAGGATTCTTGCTTCAGGAAAAGGGGCCCTGTGTGAGAGGGGCCGAAGTTGCTGCTGTGCATTAGCTATGCTGAGGGGGGTCATAAATTTCGGTTGTCAGCGTTTTCCGTGACTTTGTGGTGAAGGTAGTCTAGCTTTCATGTCATACATGAAATATGTTAGATCCCATCTTTAACGTAGAAACCACAGTTGTTTGGTTACAGTCTTGAAGGAGGTTGGTGGTCAGTGTTGCAACATTCGAGTGAGATTTAGGAAATTCTTATGTTGTATTCTCAAGAGAAACAATTTACTCTGAGGCTAAGGAATATTTGCTTTTCCTCAGCAGTTTTCTAAAGGCATGCATGAGGGGCAATAAGCAGATATGTTCCGCCCTGGCATCTCAATACTGCAAAAGTAAAACCGTTCCCTTTGCCGTGGGCTCTTTGATATAATCATTGGCTGAACTCTCAAAATGTTTAGCTGAATAGAAAAGATAGAAATCAGACAAGGAATTATAGCAGAGAGAAAAGGAGTCAGGGAACAGTTGAGAGTAAAGCAGAAAAGTTTTATAGAACACAACATATGATGAGAAATAAATCTTTTCAATGTTGAAAGCTATTTTAATTATCTGCTGAGAAACAGAAATTTCAAACAGCATGACTGCCCCTTTGTCTGTTGGAGAAAATTCCAATATTGTTGTCAAATAACAGCAGTTTTCATGCCCAAATTTCAGAAGGTTTTCAATAATCAGTCTTCTGTGAATCAAAATTAAATTTGAAAGGAAGAGAGTTGTGTTTGGAGCGGGACTGGGTGGGTGGGGAGGAACGTAGTCTAGACCTTATCAGATAGTTGTAGGTTCATATTCTAGCTTTTGGCTTTTCCTGGAACAAAGGGATCACACTGAAATCCAATAAGGCACACATCCTCAGAGTGACTTCGTTAAACTTGCAGAGTGCCAAAGCCAGGCCATCCTCTGCAACTCTGTTTGCTTTGGTTCTCCTGAAGAGGTTCACTTAAACACATGGGGGGGGGGGATGCTGAAATTCACTATTTCCTTTAGGTTTCATACTCTTTGAGGGTTAGCAAGCAGGGCCTCCCAGACTCCCCGGGGGAGAGGTGGTGAGAGTACATCATTCAATTCAGAGTTGGGAAAAGTGTGGCCCACAGGATGATGACATGCTTTTCTCAAGCTCTGTGATAACCCACCAAACAATTCTGTCATTCTCTGAAACTGTATCATCCTTGCAACATCTTGGTCTCACAGTCTACACTCCAAATAACACTGGAACTGTTGGCGTTGAAGCAGTGAGCAGAGTTTCTGTGCTCTTCACTATGTCATGCTGGAAATCAGGAAGATAATTTGCTCCTCTGAATACTAAAAGTGAAGACTTTCTCTTCTCTATTCATTGCACAAGTAAATATGTTTCTGTGTTGAAGGTAAACGTAATGAAGAGAGAATAATGATGTGCTTTGTTGGGGGTAACACACATTACGTATGACTTAGGTGGCAACGGCGTCTAACATGGAAAGAGACCAAAACATGACTATTTTATTTCTTAAATGCCTGGGTCAGTGAGTATGAACAACAGGGGGTGGGTAGAGCAGGAAAAGCATTTCACGGAGAATCAGGGGACCCAACTCTGCCGATGAATAAGGTCATTCCATCTTTCTGGGTCTCTGTTTTCTCAGCTGTAAGATGGGAACATTGGACAGACTGACATGTCCGTCCCTTCCAGTTCTAAAGGCCCGTGACTCCATAAGAAATTCATGGCCTGTTCCTTTAGGTTACAGAACTCTCTGCTTACGCATTTCCATGCTACAATCAATGTAATTTTCATTTTGAATGAAATAAAAAGTGTATTCAGCGTTTTGACTGCCACAGAATTAGGAGTCATGCCTGGGCAAAAGTGGACATTGCTACTTTCTGGTTTTGCTCCAAAATCTGTGTGTTTGGAATTATAAGAGAAGTCCCTCAAGAAATTACTGCAATTATTGCCCTTCTCCACCTATGCACTTCTAGTCTTTTAATAACTGGGAGCCAAAATTCCCTGACCAGTAGTTTTAATTTGCATTAAAAACAGATTTATTATTTACAGAAGCACAAAGAATTTATGGGACTCAGAGCTGCAGCTCCAGCTTGGATCTCACCTAATCATAGCCATGGAATCAATTAACAGTTCATCTGTGAAATGTGATAAAATCTTATGAGATACATAGTGCCCAATAACTGAGACTGAGTTGAAAGTATGCTCCATAATAGTAATGGGGCTTCAGGGTTTTACAATTGCTGTTGAATAGCGTTCCGTTAGAAACTCAGTATTCAGGATGGCCACAAAAAAAAGAAAAAACAACGCTGTGTCTGAACAGATGATAGAGCATTGAGTAATAAACCTGGCCAGCCATGCCTGCTTTGATTAGTTTCCGACACCCTAGAAAAGGGGGCCATTTATTTAAGTGTTCTTGCTCATGGCAAATGAGCTTGTGGGGCTTGGAGTGGGTGGGGAGAAGGAATGAGGGCAGAGCTATAAATTGCTGCAAAGCTAGTGCCTCCAAGAAGGGCTGCTTGGGAGGCCTGGGTAGTCATCTGGGAACGAACCTCCAAGGGGTAGGTCAGGAGGTTCTTAGTGATATCTGGGAGTCACCCTTGTAAAACCTGGGTTCTTTTCCGACTGGGTTAGAGATCATTTTTTAAGATCAAAAATGGTTTTTCCTCCAATCCTTGCTATAGCTTCAATTATATGTATTTTTGTACATTGATGGTTTGTACTCCTGTATCACATCAAGCTTTAAAATGTAGCTTTCTTAAACATCATTTGGTCTAAGTCTCTTATTTTACCCTTGAAAATACTGAGAGCCCAGTGTTGAATGATTGACCCAAGATTATAAAGCCAGAAGATGCCAGAATAAGGATAGAACAGTCTCTTGATTTTCTGTGGAGCAGTCAACAGACTGATGATTCCCCGTGGGCTCTCTAACTGTCCACTGCTGGTGATACAGAACCAACATGTCATTAGTGTTCCATGTAATCATTCAACCTAACACAAAGAGCAGGTAAATGACATGGATTTGAGATGAAGAACAAACCCCAAAAGTTTTACCTACATACACCCTGGAATTATACATGCTGGTTTTATACAGATAAGATGTGCCCAGGAGTATCCCCAATCATGTTAAATTTCTTAGATAATTGGCTTGAACACGTAGGTCTTACTGAGGCTTAGGATAAGCTGCAGTGACTCAAGCCTGGGCTTCTGTGCTAGAGAAGAGAAGTGTGTGGGAGAAACTCTCCTGGTGTCCCCTCTCCTCCCCTAATGGGTATTAGCGTTGACAGCCTCTCACCCTCTACCTCACTGTTTTTCTTCTCTACTTTTGCAGTTTTGAAACAACAGTAGGATATTTTGGGATGAAGCCAAAGTCTGGTGAGAAGGAGATCACACCCAACTACGTGTTTATGGTGTGGTATGAGTTCTGCAGTGACTTCAAGACAATTTGGAAACGGGAGAGTAAAAACATATCTAAAGAAAGGTAAGGCTCTAATAGATTGATTAACACCCCATTCGGGGGTCTAGGAAACCTTCTTCTCAAACCTAAGGAAGTGTGTGCATCTCACCCGTGTCAGTATCGCCTTTCAGATCAAGTGGATGTCGAGGAAGGATTACTGCCTCAGAGTTCATAGGGAAATTCGGGGGAGGCTTGCTGTCCGCATAAGCAAATACACTCACGTGATCTGATAAATTACACTTTCTTAACCCCTTCCAATTACTAGCTAGTAAATGAAAGGGGAGCTGTGCTAATTTGCAGCAGATTGCTTTTCTGTGTATTTTCATGTTGGCCCAGGCTAAATGAGGCAGCCTTGCTGTCGCAGACAGTACAGACAAATAAAAGTGAATGCTTTTCCCATTAATATACTGAACTTGCATCAAAGGGAAATCTCTGAGAGTCGGGCCACACTTAACACGGTGTTGAAGCCCCGCTCTGGATTTACAGCGCCACTTCTGACTCCCCGTATCCTGCTGAGGACATCAAACTGCGTGCCGCTCGCCTCATTGCAGCCTCCTGATTTTATTAGTTGGGGGTAGAAGGAAAACTTCGGCCCTGAACATAGGGAGAGAGAGAGAGAGAGAGAGAGAGAGAGAGAGAGAGAGAGAGAGAGAGAGTGTGTGTGCGCGCGCGCGCGCGTTCTCCTTAGAGAGAGACTGAATTTGGCTCTGTTGATCAGAACACAAAAGCATTTCTGCTTGATCGGTGTTTTGATCAGGTTGCCACTGTTCTACAAAGGGTATCATGGATTTCAACTTCAAACAGGTCTTGCTACTTCTCCTGCAGAACAGATGTATGAGAGTGTCATTCAAAGTGGAGTCGGGGACAAATTCTGCAAATGAAGGGAAGTGGTTTAATTGTAGCATCTATATCTTACTAAACATTGAGAACCTGAAATTCCAAAATTCAGTTATGCTTGCTCTTTACTTTGTAATCAGAGAAACGGTGTGCACATAATATATCCACACAGACACACACACACACACGCAGTACACTAACATGTTTTACCTTAAAAAGCTACTTTAAAGGGCTCATAATTTAGAGATTTCTTGACTCAGTCTTACTGAATCTCTAAATATTTTCTCAGGGAATTTTTTCACAAGCCTGCTTTCTTTCTAAGGAAGTCAGAGAGCTTTAAAAATATTTATCAACACATCTTCCCACCATTAACTCTTTTGGAACTTGGGAGTTAAACTGAGTATATCCATTATAGGGATAAAATGAAGCAGAGAAAAGTTAAGTGACATTGTTAAGAAAATAGATTGTTGATAATAACATGAAAAAAAAAAAACCCTAAAAATCTTGACATCCCACTCATTGTTCTCACCCTCCGATCTCTTGTTTAGCCCTTTAAGCTAAAATAAGCTTCTGTGGAATACATTCTGTGTTTTGTGAGCCTCAGAGGAAACGTGACAGAGCCAAGTTCCTCTCTCTCTAACAAGGTAGCAGCTGGCCAGTCAGCTCTCCACGTCCACACCCGAAGGCCAGGGAGCCCCTCAGAGGGCCCTGAATGTCCAGCCTTTGCTAAAGATTTCACACCTGAGATTTTGATCCTAGCCCTTAGTGAATCTGTCCTTGTTGCTGGAGCCCTAAAAATGGTCCCAAAAAACCAACAGAGACGGTAACGAATTGCTTTTCATTTGAATAATCTTCTATTGAAATCCTGAACCGTATTCCAAATGGAGGAGTTTTTCCCTATCCCAGAAGTTAGACCACACTCATTGTGGGCCTGCGGTGGTTCCAACCACCCTTCAGAATGACCTGTTCTCTGATTCCTAGTGATGGGCACTTGCTGTGCTGCTTCCTGGGTATAGCTGGTGAATTGCCCACTTCACACTCTGTAAACCAACACCTTTAAAGGGTCATGACTTCCCGGGACTCTTTTCAGGTCTTCTCATTTAGCAACTTCAGGGGTTTCTTCATTCCAGCCATGCTTTGTGAGATGGATCACCAAGGTTTCCAACCTAAAACAACATCTCTGAAAGTTAATGATGGCTCATAAAGTATTTGTGGAAGCAGCTTGTTTACAAAAATCTTTTTGTTAAGAAATGTTAGCGCATTATATATATTACTGCTCATCCAGTTCAGTAAACTGGTTAATATCCGGGGTTTTCTCATGAAGTGAGGATTTTTTTCAGTTGTTCTCTATCTGCTAAGGGTTTTAGCTTTTAAACGATTAGAATCACATATTCGTTGTGGTGAAATAAGTGAATTCTTCTATTACAATCAAATGATAAACAATATGATTGTTTTGACCCATATTTAATGATGTTTGATATTGTCATTTTTTATTGTACTTCTCCAACAAATCCCAACAACACTAAATGTCAGGAGGTAGCATTAGATAATATGAAGACATCCTCAAAAATTAAATTCATAATCAAATGAAAACCTCATAGCTTGTAATAGGGGGAAAAAAACTATACTTTGGGATCCCATCCAAAGGAATTTCATCCCCTTGATTTTGAGAGGTATTTGAAGGCCAACTAAAACCCCAAAAATCATTGAGAAAAATTAAGGATCAGTAATAGTATTTTCAAAGGGACAGATTCACTTCCAAATGAAATGGAAGTTTTGAAAACTACTTTACGTCACTTGAGGTCAATTTTAAGGGATAGAGAATATTTACTTCTTGTTCTGCTTAGTATGGTTTCCATGGATGCACATGAGCTTGATGCAAAATCGAAATGATGCAGCTCCATAGCAGGGTAACAACTACCCCTCATGAGATCCAGAACGATGTCTGAACACACAGGTGACTGATAAAAAACGCCCTATGTGCTTGTGCTTTGAAAATGAATGATAAACCCCCTATTATTAAGCTGGTATCAGGACACGATTCTGTATTTGAGTAGAATAGACATAGTATTTCACTGGGGATATGGTTTACCTGCAGATTAACTCTCAGTAGAAGAGCAGGCTACTGTATGATGGTATATTAATGGTATGAAACTTTGCTGTTGTGTATGCCAATATTAAGCAAAATAGAAAACTTCTGAGTCTAGGACCAAATCCAGAGCACCTCGCTCCCTCGACCTTCAGTCTGTGATCCACTCAGTCCTCATGGTGCCCCTAGTACTAGAACTCATCCTCCAGTGAAGTATACCAGGTCCTTCTCTTACCCCTGCTGAGTACTTACTGGCAGTGCTCAGTAGTGTAAAAAAGACCTCTAGAGAGAGAGTTGAAACCCAGCATTTTTTTTTTTTTTTTTTTTTTTTGCAGTACACGGGCCTTTCACCGTTGTGGCCTCTCTTGCTGCGGAGCACAGGCTCCGGACGCGCAGGCCCAGCGGCCATGGCTCACGGGCCCAGCCGCTCCGTGGCATGTGGGATCTTCCTGGACCGGGGCACAAACCCGTGTCCCCTGCATCGGCAGGCAGACTCTCAACCACTGCGCCACCAGGGAAGCCCCGAAACCCAGCATTTTTATGCCATTAATTTGCTTTGTGATCTTGGGCCAGTCACTTATTGCCTGGAGGACCCAAATATCATATCTGTAAAATGTATGTATTGGGATGAAGCAGAAACCAAATGTTCACTAAGATCTTTTCTAGCTCAAAATCTCTGTGAATCTAGAAACTACTTTTTTTTTTTAATATTTTGAGAAACTGTTTTATTTTTGAGATAACGCCCCTCACCTTTGCTCTTGAGCTCATAGGGGATTATACTGAAAGACATTCCAAGCCAAGGTCTGGTGGTGAGTGGGGAAGAGATTTGGGGGCAGGGAGAATTTTCACTGTCCTCTTGGACTTGGTAAATGTCTACAGCTTCCTTGGCTTACACTCCCAGTTCCTCCCCTAAAATACTAAGGTTGGTCTTGAAGACCACATTTTGTTTGTTTTGTTTTGTTTTGTTTTTTGCTTTATGCAGGCCTCTCACTGCTGCGGCCTCTCCCGTTGCAGAGCACAGGCTCCGGACGCGCAGGCCCAGCGGCCACGGCCCACGGGCCCAGCCGCTCCGCAGCATGTGGGATCCTCCCGGACCGGGGCACGAACCCACGTCCCCTGCATCGACAGGCGGACCCTCAACCACTGCGCCACCAGGGGAGCCCGAGACCACATTTTTTTAACTGAAAGTATACACACAAAAATCTTTTCATCTGCATCCAACATTGCGTTTACTGGTTTATGGAAGTTCATCAAGATTTTTATTCTGAGAGGCAGCTTTGCCTCAATTTTACCTTTTCATGCAGTTTTGTATTTGTGTTTCTTGACAGCCAAACCAGTCAATGAATTTTTGCAACACATATTTCTTCCACCTATTAAATCAACAGATTATTCAAGTATATGCATAGTTGCAAGGAGATAACCTAATTTTTGCTGCTACCTTTATAGACTATTCTTTACTCATTTTCTGCTTTTTCTTTTTCTTTTTTTTTTCCTTTTTAATTATTCTGGGATATACAACCCTTCCTTATGAAGTTTTCCACTATTTAGAATATGTTAAGACTGCTCCCCACATATGCCCCCACATGCACACATAGAGGCCCCAAACGACTACTCCCCACAAAATGAGCTATGAATTTGCAAAAGGTAAAGAAGTCCTAGGGGGCTCATGACTCCAGGAATAAAGTCTTGGCAAATAATTCAACCCTGAGCCAAAGCAGACTTTAAAAGTACCATTTAAAAACCCATAATGGGTAAGTAATGAGTGAATAAGGAGTTTGGTGAATTTTATGTGAAATGCAAATAAGACATTTCATTATATACATAACTATAATTTACACCATGGGGGAATGGATGGTTAGTTTGGGTTTTTTTAGTTCAGCTAAATAACAACAGAGTTTTTGTTTTAGGTGTATTACTTGCAGTTATTATGGTTAATTATGCAACTGCCATACCCTTGACAGCAGAGCTGTTGTGGAGTTATCCCAAAGCTGTTCTCAGGGCTCACTGCTCAGGTCACTTTAGGACCAGGAGCTGGGGACTTAGAGAGGCCATCACTCAACCCACAGAGAAGCCGTTGATTGCAGTGTAGACATCGCAGGAATTCCTCTCTTTATATGATAGTTATTCCTGGAAAAAGTTCCATAAACTAAAATTTTTATTTATTCAATCATGATCATTACAGTAATGTCTAACAAGTTACCCTAGCCCTCTGTTATGTGGTTAAATGATTTATATACACTTAACTGCTAAGGAGCTTCATATTTTAAAGGACCCCTTTAATAATACGAATAATCACCCCCAAGTTACTCGGCAAAACTTTGAATTTTCCTAAGTCACATTTGAAGGCAGTTCTGTACAAATACACAAACAGTAAATGTCCCAACAAGTTAACTTATAAACAGAATGTGTGATTATCATAATCACAAAGAATAAAACCTGCTTATTTCCCAAGCAATGAATTTAAAACTACTTCTGCAAAATTAAAAATATGCCATGAGTAAGGAGAGGAGATAGTAGACTTCTAAATGGTAAAAATTATGGGATCATTGATTCTTAAAAATTAAAACACCTCTTTTGACCCTCTTTCCTCTGGAAACTAGCAATCTCCTGTTCCTTCCATCTTCTTAAAAGAAGAGTTTATATACATTTCCTCATTTATTTTTCCATAACACACATCCACTCCTTTCTGTATCAGTAAGAATAAAGCCTCAGCTGCCATAACAAAGACCAAAGTAACTGTTGCTTAAACAAGAAAAATTTATTTTACTTTTGCCTAACAATCTGAGTATAAATTGTTTAGAAGTTCAGAACCCAGATTCCTTTTCTCTTGTGGCCACCATCATTAGGTGTGGTCCTTATTCACAAGTGTAAAGATGGCTCACATCACGTCCGCCAGCGCCACTGCTGCTGAGTTCCTGCCAGTAGAAAGGGGAGGGCACACCATTTCCTTTAAAGCGGGGTGGACCTGGAAGGTACACGTATTTCATTGAGCAAAACTTAGTCTCTCACGGCTATATGCAAGGGAGACCAGGAAATGCAAGTTTATCTGGGAGCCATGGGCCCAGCTAAAGACTCATGGGTTCCATTACTAAAGGGAGCAGAAGAAATGGATGTTGAGACCAGTGGCAGACTTTGCCACCTTTCCCGTTTGTGAAATCAGACAGCTAACTCCTTGCCACTACTAGCTTTTGACACTGATGATAGTTTCTTCCATCTTGAAGATGCTCTGAGGGTATTCTGGGTTTCCTTCTGCAAAGGTGACCTCCACTCTTCTATTTCCTTCATCGGCTCGTCTTTTTCTTCTATTCCTTAAGTGTGGACCTTCCCCAGGGTTCAGATCTCTGTTCCTCTTTTCTGCTCTGTACTCTATCCCTAGTTAACCCCAACCATTCTCATCGCTTCACCTGTCACCTCTTTGCCAAGTCCTCCTGCCCAGAAACAACCTCTTAGTTCTAAGTCTTAGACTCAAATCTCCTACTTCACGCTAAAGGCTCCCACCGGCTGCCCAACTTTCACCTGCAATTCAGTATGCCTACTCTGAGGGTCCCTAAATTTCACTTGCACCCTTCTCCTCCTCCTAGTAGCCAAAGGCAGGCTGGAAACCTGAACTGTCTTTAATGCTCCAAGATTCACTTTCCACCCCTGGCTAACTTCTCAGTTTTACCTCCTTAGTGGTTATTCTTTTTCATCCTGTTTTCTCAGTGGCTTTGCCTAGTTCGGGACCTCATCTGTCACCTGGATTATTGCTACATCCTTCTGACTGTTCTCTCTGCCTATAGTTTTTCTATTTCCTCTTCATTGGCCCTTAATATTGTATCCAGCTATCTTTCTAAAACAGAAGTTAGATCACATCTATTTCTTTGAACATATCCTGTTTAAGCATATTCTGTTCTGAAATAAAGGGAAGAAAATCAGCCATGATTGGTACTTATATTCATTAACTTTTGGGGCCTTACAACAGCCCTGAAAAAGTGTATTACTATTGTGCAGATAAGCAGAGGAGAGAGTACATGAATTACCAACATCACAGTTTCACTCCTAAGCAACAGAATGGGGATAATGACCTAGGTCTTATGTGACACTAAAGCTTGAGCTTTTTCAAGTATTCTGTATTTCTCCCAAATTAGAGCATGAGCCTCCAAAAACTTGCCTTAACTCACTTTCCAACCTCATTTCCCATATCCTCATCCCCCACATACCCATGATATTGACTCAGTGTTTCTCACATCTACACATTCTTGCCTGGTGTTCTCACTGGGTAATTTCTTTACATTGCATTGTCTCAGTTATTTCCTGCTGGTCAAAACACAGTCATCTTCTAAGGGCAACCTCCAAAACCTCTCCCCTAAAAATCTTCTGAAATACCCCTAAGTAAAAGAATTACATCTTTCTCTGGTCTCGGATAGCATATTTTTCTTACCATCCTTTTGCACTTAATTCCTTCCAACTTGTTACTTTAGCACTTTACATGTCTTTTTCCACCTTTAGGACATAAACCCATTCCTTATCGTATCTTCTATGGTGCATTCTCCAGCACGGAGCCTGCTAATTGTTTACTGATAGAGAAAGGACTTCACAACATAGTACAAAATGATACTGAGCACTGAAGATCCTGGGCAGTGTGAGTTTGGAGGAGGAAATGATTCCTAAGGAATGAGGAGGCCAGGGAGGGCTTTGGGAAGATGGTTAGCCATAAACAGGGCCACCCTCCACAAAAGTTGTAGAAAGGATTCAGAAGCCAGTATGGGAATGTTGGATGTCAGCTGCTCCCAAATCTGGCAGGTCTTCCAAGTCACCTGGAGAGCTTTGTAAAAAAGTAATCAGATCTACTAAATCAGAATCCCAGAGGATTAGAACCTAGGGATCTGCAGTTTTAGAAAGCTCCTTGTAGAGAGGATGAGCAAGAACACATTTTGTGTTTGGTTGCTTCAGTAAATACCTTGGCTTCATCCCTTGCTGAAATCTATCAGGTCAGCTGTGGAGATGGGAGGAAGAAGTTCATCTTCCCAAGGGAGTCTTACTACATCCAGCCAAGTTTAGGAACTATTAGACTCAGGTGATCGTGAAGGTCTCTTCCAGCCCTTATTTCCTGTGGTTTTAGGTGGGAAATGAGCTGGACATTGACAGAGCAGATGAATTCAGCTACCTAGAGATGAAAGGGGTAAGGACATGCTGGAGATCACATGGCAAAGGCCTGGGCTTGGAAGGCTCAACACACATTTTGGAGGAATCACATAGTATGATTTCAGGGGCCAGCCTAATTGCTGTGTTTCCTGTGCATCCTGGGAGTACACACTGTCTCTCATCTCATTTGCATTTTGCATTCCCATAACATAAATGTGCACCACTTAATCAGCTTAATTTAAGCACATACTTTCAAAATACCTATTCATTCTTAAGTGCTGTACAAGCTATGAGACCCTATTCTGGAAGAGTTTAATCTGGTGATCACAATGCCTCCTTCATAAAGCTTTCCCCAATCTCCGTGAGCTATCTTTCCTCCAAAACTGGGGCAGGGGGAGATGGTTACTATTGCTTTAATTTTGGCATTAGCGATTTCTTTTTCATTCATTTTCTTATAGACATTTCCCCCTCAAATAAATCATAAGCTGTAGAAGACAAGGGCAATGCCTCATACTTCTTTGTTCTCTCTCTAGCATCTTATGTTTCCTTATACATAGTGAGTGCTCAATTAATATTTGTCGAACAAATAAACAGTCACTGTGTTTTCGTTTGCCACGTTGAAATTGATTACAGAATTTGCTGTCTACTGCTGATAGATGAGAGATCTTATTTATTTAGACTTTGATGGTAGAATTCTCCAAACATATCCCATATGGGTTGCTCTTGCTCAAGTATCTAAAATCTTTATAGCTTGGTTAAAGAGGATAGACATGTTCAAAACAAGAAAGACCAGTTAATGGGGTAAAACAATCACCTTCTCCGTTCTTGCCTGTATTACTTTCAATTTGTCTTAAAAAAAAAAAGAAAGAAAGAAAGAAACAAAGAAGGGAGTGAAGGTCTTTGGGATTCAGGCTGTGTCAAGCCTCACACCTCTTCAGAGCTCACATAAGAACCTTTGAGAGCATCCGTCCACGCGCTCTTTCCCTAGCTTGGCAGACAGCAATGGAAACCCAAAGTAAGTCTCCTTCATTCAGCTAGAATACTTCTAAGTTGCTTATCTGTGGGACTCCTGACAGCTCCTGCCTTGGGCAGAGAATAGATGGAACAGGGGGCTGCCTGGGTAGTATGATTTGAGGGGCGCCAGAAAGGCTGCCTGCTCCACCCAATCTCCCCTGCTTCCTCCCCCTTGTCGTTTTAGTCACCCCTGCAAACAGGCTCTGATCAGTTCCAGTTTTTGGTGAGACTTGGTAGGTGGTAAAGGTTTCAAAACCAAAGCGGGAGCGGGGGCGGGAGTTGGCATCTACAAGCACGTGCATATCTTCATTATCAGGATTGGAAATGTCTTCCAAAGACAAGCAATGCTTGCAATTAAACTTGCAGATTTATGTCCCAGGGCCGGCTTGAGTTTCCAGGCTGCCTCCCAGACGCCTCTCCCCGAACAAGGAAACGCAATGCTGTTACCTCTCACTCCACACCTAAATCGCCCGGGCGGCTCAGGGTGTTTCGTCTACCAAGTGCAGAGTGATTGGCTTTAACTGATCATGCATTCCAGGGCAAGTCCAGGACCCCCCCGCCACTTCCACTCCCCTGTGGCCTGGGGGAGACGCTCTGCAAACGGAAGCGGTCTTTGTTCTGCAATTAATCATTTGAAGTCAAAGTGTGTTTGGGAACTACAAGTGATAACCCGCAAAAGCTATCAAGTGGCTGATTGTGTAGCTGGTGAAATGTGGTCTCTAGGAGGACTTCCTTCATTGTAAATAGAAAAATATCTTAGGAATGAGGTAGGGAAAGTTGTCAAATGTAGGAAGTGGAAGTGATGGGCTAATTTATCATGGAATCACTGAGAGGCTAGATTCTGATGTGTAAGGAGCTAAGTCTTTTAAGTCTAAGACCTGCCTTACTTTCCTGCTGGTCTGTCTTACCATGGCTGCTAGTGAGACTGGCCTGGGGGACACAGGGATGGAAGGGTTAGTCAAGGTCAAGGGTCAGACTCTGAAGAGGGGATAAGCATAGAAGAGTGTGTGTCTGTCCAAGTCTGTGGCCCTGCTGGCCTGCCTGAGATAAATGATTTTGAGGCTACCCATTATTTCATATTGTCTATGGCTGTCTTCTCTGAGTTTTATTTTCTTACCCTTTGCAAGCATTCCACATAGACGAGTCCATGATGTTTCCATCAGCTGTAGCAGTGAGGAAGAAATGTCCCTTTACACTGAGGAGTTAATGAATTTAGTCTTTGTGCTGTTGGGTTTTTTTTTAATTGAAGTATAGTTGATTTACGACACTGTGTTAGTTTCAGGTGGACAGCACAGTGATTCAGTTACACATATATTGCGTTGTTGGTTCTTTACTGACAATAAAGAGTGACTTTATTTCATTGGCTTTCATAACTGTTATCGCTGTGTAGTAGTTATATCCAGAATTCAGAAATACCTCGTGAGGGA
Organism: Mesoplodon bidens; assembly: GCF_964165515.1. Classification (NCBI taxonomy): domain Eukaryota; kingdom Metazoa; phylum Chordata; class Mammalia; order Artiodactyla; family Ziphiidae; genus Mesoplodon; species Mesoplodon bidens. The sequence continues at coordinate 100,725,897 of NC_138178.1, read as the reverse complement.
CTGTTGTCAAGGTGGGTAGAAACAAGGGCAGTTCCCAAGGCCCCTGGCAGGCCTCCCTGATTGCATTTACTTATTTAGAACTGAAGCTGGATGTTAACCCCCTTTCCCCCAGCTGTGGAGAAACAACCTCAATGTCCTCAGTGAACTGAGGACAGTACCTGTGGAGGCTTGGGAGTATCAAAAGATGCAAAGAAACCCCACAAAGCTCACACGCCTTCCCTCTAATGTCCAGGCTCCTAGGCAATGGCCGGAAGGGTAGCCTGACATAGCTACACCTTCTAAAAGCACAACGTTAAAAACAACCCCTACAATGTTAACACCAGGGAATCCTAATGAGGAAAATACTGGGATGTTGCCCTCAACCTTCTCCATCTAAAATACAAAAAACCATGTGCTATTAGGCTTTCTTAAGCAATAAGGCCACTCCCACACCTCCCCAAAGTCTCTTTGGATAGTATTCTTTGCTCCTTGACCTGATGCTACTTAGTTCAAGGCTATAAGGAGATCACAGGAAAAGAGTGGATAGTCAGTTGGTATTTCATCTCTGCAGCTTCTTATACACTGTCTCTGATTTTCTTCTCCTAAAGGGAGACCATAAAAATAGTACCATTTACTTATAGAAGAAGGTGTCCCTAATGATGATTCGTAAAGTCAACCCACACTGGGAAGCCAGACTGGCAAGTTACTTATTTACAAGCATGATCTTCAGTAGGTGCCATCCCACAAAACCTTATCTACCCTTCAAAGGGCCCCAGGCCACAGTTTACAGGGCCATGGACAAGGGCATGTTTTTCTCATGCTTCTTTGCTGATCATGTTCTTCTGTGTATTTCAGAATAGCCACCAGAAGGAAGAGTTCTCATGCTTGGTACATTCTGGTTCACATGTCTTTAAATTTTAGGATAAGCCTAGTGACATAGTGATTTGGACCTTCAGCTTTTATTTATCCTGTTTTTTTAGGGAACTTGGGTGTTATTCCCTGTAGCATGCTGACTCAGAGGCCCATTACTACACATACGGGTGCACAGAAGCCTGCCCTGTTCCCTTTCTAGACTATTTTGACCTCTTTAGCGATGACTGATATTAAGTCTTCTGTAAACAGATTTACATTACAGCTGGTCAGATTTCATGCTTTTACCAACATGCATTTTATGAACTATATTCGTGCAGTGCCTCCCTTTTCTTTGCCTTCATGACACTGATGTTCCCAAAGCCATTGACTTTGAATATCTTCAGTGAAGATGTGTACATGGTCTGGGTCATGCAGTGGTTAATGTTTTTAGGTCACACTGTACTGGATGGCTAACAGAGCTTCCTCTTTGAAGCTAGTGGCTCTATAGGCAAAACTTTACTTCTGTAATCCTGAAGTTGCTTCCTCAGTCCCATTGTCAACATTACACGAGTTGAGTGATTTATTAACAAGTATGTCCTGGTAATATAACCAGATTGTCTATTTTCCACTTGCTGAAATGAATTGGTCATTTTCATTTAGAGGATTTCTAACAAACCAACGGGCGTTTAAAACAGAATGGTAATTTGTGGGGGCCATCTACCTGTTTTTTTTCTTTTTTTTTTTTTTTTTCTAGCAGTACGCAGGCCTCTCACTGCTGCGGCCTCTCCCGTTGCGGAGCACAGGCTCCGGACGCGCAGGCTCAGCGGCCATGGCTCACGGGCCTAGCTGCTTCGCGGCATGTGGGATCTTCCCAGAACGGGGCACGAACCCGCGTCCCCTGCATCGGCAGGCGGACTCTCAACCACTGCGTCACCAGGGAAGCCCTGTTTTTTTTTCATTTTTAAAAAATATTTTTTTAATTTTTTTAGAGCAGTTCTAGGTTTACAACAAAATTGAGAGGTAGGTGGATTTCCTACAGAGAATTCCCATGTATCTCCTTGTCCCCAAACATGCGTAGCCTCCTCCAATATCAACATCACTCATCATAATGATACTTTTTTTCTTTTTTTAACCAAAGATGAATATTATTGACACACCGTAATTACCCAGAGTCCATAGTTTTTACCTTAGGGTTCCCTGTTAGTGTTGTCCATTCTGTGGGTCCGGACAAATTGCGTAATAATATAATCCATCGTTATAATATCATACAGAGTATTTCCACTGCCCTAAAGCTCCTCTGCACTCTGCCTACTCACGTCTCCTCCTTGCCCACAGTCACTCATCTTTTTATTGTCTCCATAGTTCTGCCTTTTCCAGAACATTTACTCATTTTTAAATACTAAAATTAACCCCACTCTTTAGAGCGTAGATTCCAACCTGAGCCATGATTTGAGATCCGCTGTGTCCAGACATCCGTTAGTTGCCTGTGTAACTTTTTTTCATTAAAAATGTAACCTAGCCTCATACTTAAGAATTGTTCCAAAGTTAACAGGTTGACAGTCTTGTTACACTTCAGACAGTTATTTGGAATGGGAAAGAAAGGAAAAGGGAAAGAACAGATGACCCAAAGAAAATGTTAACTGCAGTCACAGAATTAAATTGGGAGGAACCTTAGGGTGTAATCAGTTGGATTCATTCCATCTTCATTCTAGGGTAGTAAGAGCAAATAGAAATTGGAGAGTAGAATAGGACCCAAATCAGGAAGATCAGTTATAATTCCCAGAAAGACCACAAAGAAAATAAACCATAATGAAATGTAAGGTAATTCCTGACTTTAGGACAGGGAAGTAAGTGGGTGCCCCCCTGGGCACTTAGTTTTCCCACACTTCAGCTCCTCTGAATCTGTCCCCACGGTGCCTGTCTGTGAGTAGTTGTCAGAGACTGTCCATCTCCCAGGCTTAGAACATATCTGGAAAGTACCACGCAGAAGAGAGTGGCAGAACTGGCTGTGTTTTGATTTGAGCCCTGAAATTGAGCTGAAATCTGGTGGCTATGGCTGTCAGAAGAACCATTCTTTTAAGAGGCCTTGTCTTCTTAATCAGCTGTTCATCTCCCAGATATCCCATGGCAGTTCTTTAGGAAGAAGACTTCTGTTGGCTCTCATTCTCCTGAACAGGAAGGGTATTTTTTTCTCTTCCCGGCCTAAGAGATTCAGTGGGTTCTGTTGAGTTCCATACATAGCGTTTTCCAACTTTTTTTTCTAAACAGCAGAGCTTTTTTTATCTAAATGAAAACATTCATGAAACCCCAATATATAAAACAGATTAAATTAAGCTTTTCTGGTTGAAGCAGGCTTGCAGATGTTGGGGTTAAGAGAATCCTTAACTCTTCCTTCTTTTCCTGAGGCACCTTTGCTGAGGCTCTTTGGAAGACAGTTTGAAAATGCTGCTCTAAGTTACTGGTTTTTCCATTAGTGACAAGGAGTATGAAACAGCCTGAACACTCTACCCCACCTCCTATATCTCACTTACCTCTTGGTTGGCTGGCATGCCTAATCCCTATGGTTAAAAATGAAGGCACTTCTGTTATTGTAAAGTTCAGGATGATTTCAGTATATTCTGCCTTGTACCTCATTAGCCAATGAAATACTGGATGTCTAAAGAATAAAGACATCGTACTTCTTCAATCTCACAGAAGGCTGTGCTCTGAGTTGGTTTGATTCAGCTGCAGGAATACACATCTAGCCTGTAGAAACCCCAGAGCATGCCCAGATCTCCCAGAAAGGGAGGCTGTCATGTGGGGAGCCTGAGCCTTTAAATGGAAAGGCGTATCACTCTTTGGGATGCAGTTGCCTCAGCTGCCTTGTGATCCCAGCCCTCTAATGGGTTAAGAAAAAGTGTGATTTTGTACCTTATCCAGATCTTTTCATTGAGGATGGGAATAATGTTCTCTTGTAGCTTTCTAACTGGAAGCAGAATTCCCTCCCCAACCAACCAAGGTTGCAAATCATTTCTGTAGAACAAGGACTAAGCAGGACCATCTGAGGACACATGTCACTGTCCTATCTCATATTCATGTCTTTCCTCAGTAGACTTTGGCAGCAACTGAAATTTACTGGGGCCCTTAATAACTCTCTAGGGAGGTGTTATAACGGAAAGGAAGAAAAGGTTTTCAGAAATCACTTTTATTAAAGCATTTGTAAATTGAAAGTAGTTATTTTCTTTCTCTAACTTGTAGGTCTTCCTCCCTATATTTCAGAATTTTTTTTTTAGAGGGCATGAGATGTAACCTTTGAAATCAAGTTGAGGTATTTGCCTATATGAGCAACTGTGTGTGAGAGTCTAGCATAAATATTTAGACCCAAAACAAAAACAGAACCAAGATCTAGGCCAGAACCAAAGACAAGTCCCTGAGCAATGAAGCCAAGGGAGAGATCGAGCATGGCTGTAGCTAGAAATTGTCCAACCAGTTCCCTTTGACTGCATGCAAAAAAGTTCTTACCTCCTAAGTGAGAGAGGCAAATTCCAGACTTGGGGAAAGTTGTATAACCTCTCTGAGCCTCAGTCTCCTTGGGGGCAAAGTAATGTGGATACTTTCAGGAATCCTGGAATATGTATGTAATCTGACATGCATAAATCTTTAGCACATTTGGGTGGCCTTAAGCACCCTTTCTTTTTCCGTATTTAGGACTCAAGCAGCTAATCAATAACTGGAGCTAGATGTTTTCATGCTTTTATGTTTTATTTTTTTCCCAAGGCTAAATGCAAAAGATAATTGTCCTACAACTTCTGGGTATTTACTAAACATTTAGGCTTGTTTGAGGTAAAGCGGAGAAAAGCTGTCAATGCAAGTCATTTGTCTTTCACTTAGATATTTGCTAACAACTGACTGCTGCATGGCACAGTGCTAGATGTAGGATCAGGGAGAAGACCCAGTATGCAGAAGGCGTGATCATTGTCCTCAAGTGGTTCCAGTGGTTTGAGGGAAATGAGACACCTATACAGTCCTAAGAGGAAAAGTTCCTAAGTGCCATAAGAGAGGCACAAAGTGCCCTTTCACTTGAGAAAAGAGCAATTACTTCTAAGAGAGATGAAGGAAGCTTTCATGACTCTGGCACTTAAGCTGAGACTAGAAGAATGGGAAGAATTTGAACACATGGAAATGAGTAAGAAAGTCATTGAGGGAACAGTAAGAGCAAGATGCAGGGGTGAGAAAAGCCTTGGTAGAAAGAAGAGTGAGAAGTTGGGACAGGACGGGGAACACGTGGAGTGAGGTGAAGGAAAGGATGCTTGATAAGTAATCACAGATAATAAGTTTCTTTAATTTGCATAGCAATTGTGTTATTTAGGTATGGTATTATTTCTACTTTTAAGTTGAAATTGAGTTGAGGCTCAGAAGGGTTAAGTGATTTGTCCAAGGACAGTATTGAACCAGATCTGGGTCTGCAAAGGTAAGATAGACCAGTAAACTAAGTTCGAAACGGGGAGTTTAGGTTGCCAGAGTAAGGAATTTGGATCCTATACTATAGTTCAAATCCAGCCCACAACTGGTTTTTGTAAATAAATTTCTTAGAACACAACATTGCATTGCCCTTCATCTGTGTATTTTTTAGGGCTCCTTTCACGCTACAACAGCAGTGTTGAGTAGTTCCAGAGACCATATGGCTCACAAAGTCTAGAATATTGACTCTCTGGCCCTTTACAGGAAACCTTTGCTACCCCAGCTGAAGTTGATTGGGAGTCACTGAGAGTTTCTGAGAAGGGAGGTGACATTCTTAAGAGCTACACATTGATAACGGAGACCATGTTCATCAGTAGGATGGATCAGAGGGAACTAGATCATTTCAAAGACTACTTCATTGTCTGGGTCCTCATCCCTGGGCTCCTGAACTATCACAGAAGCCTTCCAGCAAGTCTCTAGCCAAAACTTTGAAGCTTAGAGAGTCCAGGCAGGCAGCAAAAACGAGTGGTGTATGCCGGGTATAAGAAAACCAGTTGTGCAAACAAGCTGGTAGATGGTACCACTGGGCAGCCTCGGGCTGAGGACAGGATGGGGAGTGATGGCAAGTGTTACAGACTGAGGTGTTGCCACACCTTCCGGTTTTGTAAGGGAGGTGAGAACTTTGTATTCTTGTGTGAAGTCTCTGCCTTACACACGCAAGCTCACATTTATTTAAACCTCCTGTGGTGGATGGAAACTGAATTTACATGTTTAAACCCTCCAAGGTCGATAACACTGCTGACCTCTACTTTGCAAGTCTCTTCCCACATCATTACCAGAACAATGATGCTGGGTGAATTTAATGTGATCAACCATAGCAGCCTGCTGTGGCTTCTTCAGCAGGTATAGGACACTTTGCCCATGGTTTTTGAAGGACATTTGAGAGACAGGTGGACAGATTGACTGACGGACTGACCACCCAGTCATCCAACCATCAATCTCTCATGAGGTCAAAGCAGTTTTTAAGACCTGCCTATATGCTCCATCATAACAATGGACGTAACGTAGCCAGACTGTCAGAATATTTAAGTATTTGTCTTTCATCAAGGGTGAGTTTCGTACTGTGTGATACAAAAGCCATTGACAAACAGCCTTGCCCGCCACAATTAGCTTTGCCCTCTAACGTTAAGGACATATAGAGAATCTCGTGAGAATTTGCTGGTTTGTATTTTGCAGGACCAGTTTTGAGCACTGGTGATGTTGTATTCATTCAGGTGAGAGTCAGTGACTATATTTTCATGCACCTGAATGGACATGGATGTTTTCCCCTATAACCATTCTTGACACATGAATTTTTACAGTTTAGAGAGTAATCACTTATAATTATTTATTCATTCACTAACTTACTATTTATGGTCATATACTATATGCCATTTTACTGTGCAAAATGTGAAGGAAAGAAAGACAGTGAAGTCCTATCTCTGCTTTTGAGAAGCTCCAGTCTAGTGTAAAAAGCAGGTGCATAAAAATGTTCACAACACAGTGAAATAAATGAACCTTGGCAGGAGGTAAGAACTCTATCCAACCAGATTTCTCTTTCTTTATGTAATAAATGTGCCTTGGAAATACAAGGTTGGAAAATGTTCCATTTTAATGATAAAATGACTTTAAATGTCCTAGAAAGTCTGAGACAGGACCAACCTCATAATTTATGGGGCTCCCCTTGTTCAAAAACTAAGAATTTCGAGGGACTTCCCTGGCGGTCCAGTGGTTAAGACTCTGTGCTTCCACTGCAGGTGCACTTCCACTGCAGGGTTCGATCCCTGGTCAGGGAACTAAGATCCTGCATACCATGCAGTGCGGCCAAAAAAATATATATACATATACTAATAATTTCAAGACAGTGACGGGAGTGCATTAAACCAGGAAGCCCCACACGACCATGCAGGTTGCATGCCCGGGCAGCCTCATGGCTCAGCATTTTCAAGAAATTCAAGTGAGCAGTACTTCAGGAAAGTAAAGGATTTTTTTTCGATTTTGTTCTCTAGGTCTCTATTTATTTATGGAATGTATATGTGTGCCGGCTACTGTATCAAGGGCTAGGAACACAGCAATAAAAATGATAGCCACTATCTCTACCCTCATGTATCTTACTGTCTAGCTGAGAGGTTTGTATGTGATAATTTTCGTTAACTGGTCCCATTATGTCTTAACTACATTCTCAGAGAAGTATTTAAATGGCCAGTGAGTCTTACTTTTTCTTTATACTTTTAAATATATAATATAAACTGAAAATATAATCTTTCTGTGTATAGATATATAATATTCCTATAAGGAACAAGTGTTATTTTGGTTATGAGAAAAACAAGGTTAACATGAAAAATATATATTTATTCAGAAGTTCTATACTATTTGAAATTTAAATTTTACTTATGATACCTCCAAGAAACCTGGAAAAATGGGAGGAAGTAGATGGAATCTTCCTTTTGAGGTTGAAATAGTTCCTCATATTTGGTTGAAAAATTTATGTCATGCCTGCACCAAAGTGTAGCTTCTCATTATGACTTTTAGAATCTGTGTTCAGATCAAAAAAATTGAGCTGAGTTCCCTTGGTTTGCTAAATCTTGGGGTAATAGCATTAGTTGATTTGGTTTGCCTTCAGGACACGTCGAAATGGTATTACTACAAGATAGTGCTTAGCTAATAGCTCCATTTGTTTTATTTGTAGTCAGAAACTACTGTTGTGCATTCTTAAGGAGTAATCCTTTATATCCGTGATGGAAGGTTCCATAATTGTTATTCTTTATTGACCACTTGCTATATACCAGGTATACTAGAGGTTTTACTAGATATATTAATTAATTTAATCCTCACAATAATACCACAGTTAATATTGTATGTATATGTATATACATATATATGCGCTATATATATATCATACCATTTTATATATAAGGAAACTGATAGTTGATTAACTTGCTCCAAGTTTTCTAGTAACTGGCAGAGTTGGAGTTAGAATCAAGCCTCACTGATACTGAAGCTACTTACCACCAAGCTATGCTTTCTCCCAATCCTTTATGATTTTTCAAGAGTGCCCTGTGAGAGGGAGACATCATAATTGAATGAGAACATTTAGAGAAGAGCAGGATGGAGTCACCAAGATCAGAATTGTCCTCGGAAGCCTGGGGTATGCATGGCAGCCTGTAGTCTGCGGGACAGCCACTGACCAGTAGGAAAAGGTTAGCAGTGCGGACAGGACCTTAGGTTGGCTCCCGGCCTCCACATCCCTGACCACCATCCCCCCAGATACTGAGAGAACGTGGGAAGTGATTGCAGGGCTTCTGAGAAGTGAAATTGGGAATTAGGGGAGGCGATGCTGAGCCAGGAGTGTGGTAGAAGACCAACTCGGGAAGAAGAGACCAGAATTCTAAGGTGAAAAGGAACTACTTAGGCAAAAGATGACTCCCAAAAGTGCCCTAAAAGTTAGGGAGCCCAGGGCTTCCTTGGTGGCGCAGTGGTTGAGAGTCCACCTGCTGATGCAGGGGACACGGGTTCGTGCCCCGGTCTGGGAAGATCCCACATGCCACGGAGCGGCTGGGCCTGTGAGCTATGGCCGCTGAGCCTGCACTTCCAGAGCCTGTGCTCCACAACAGGAGAGGCCACAGCGGTGAGAGGCCCGTGTACCAAAAAAGAAAGAAAAAAAAAAAGCTAGGGAGCCCAGAGAGAAATAGTAACTCCAAACCATTCCATTGGAATATGGATTAAAGGGTCACTAATAAGTGCTCTCTCTGAAAACAAATCTTGCCAGAGATGCCAAGAAAAGTAGATGCTACAAGCTGTGGCCTCATTGACAGCACCATCATCTTGGTTTGCAGATTCCTTAGTAGTCAGTCTCCAGTGTAGTCTGACCTGGCTTTGATCCTTCTAGCGCATTCCTTTCTTGTGTGGGTATAGTCACAGTTACTGCTGCAAGCAGAAAAGTTTAGTAGGCAGTGTGGTGTATACGCTCAGACCTATGCCCCTGTCCAGAAGTGCCCGTTCTCACGGCAGCTTCACAGATGTATTTCTTGGGTTATATAAATCATTGCTCATTTTGTCTCATTTTTACTTCTTTTCTGATGCACGAGTTAGCATGTTGAATTCATTGAACTGACTTGTGCATGTGGGCAGGGAGATTGGATTATGAAGCGTGTGTTTCAAGCAAATTGTGCAAGATTAGATAAGGAAAGAGCTAAGGCACTCAGCCACTTCTTCAATATTAAGCGAGTATGTGATTAATATTGAGTGAGGGCTTCCCTGGTGGCGCAGTGGTTGGGAGTCCTCCTGCCAATGCAGGGGACACGGGTTCGTGCCCCTGTCCGGGAAGATCCCACATGCCGCAGAGCGGCTGGGCCTGTGAGCCATGGCCACTGAGCCTGCGCGTCCGGAGCCTGTGCTCCGCAACGGGAGAGGCCGCAACAGTGAGAGGCCCGCATACTGCAAAAAAAAAAAAAAAAAAAAAAAAAAATTGAGTGAAAGGTTTGTATTTGAGGCCCTGAAGAAAAAGCATGTTCTTCTTTTTTTCTTTTATGTCTGTGATTTGGTGGGTCTTTAAATATTTGGTGTTTTAAAAATATTTTTGAAGACATTTTTAAAATAAAGAAACATATTAAGGATAATTTAACACACCCATATTCCCACCACCTAGAATTGTTAACATTTTGCCACATATTCTTTAAGATTTTACAATTGAAAAATGAAGTATTATAGATAGAAATGAAATTCTAGTAGACATACTACCTCCCAATGTCATTCTCTTCTGTATTTCTAGTGATAACCTCTATCAAGAAACTAGTATCTTTCCAGTCTGCATATAAATATAAATAGATGTTTACATGTATGTTCATATACACTGTGCAGGCATCTGTGAACAACATTGTTTTGTGGGCACTATTCCCCAATATATATACAAGGTAGCATGTTGCATACACAGTAACAACAGTAGTGAACACATGTTGAGTGATTACACAGTGCCCGGAGCAGCACTTTCTCAGTCCTTTCAATGACTCTGTGTAGCCCACACTGTTGTTGTTCTCCTCTTTTTTAGGTGCACAGAGAGGTCCCTTGCCCAGGGTCACACAGCTAATAAGTAGTGGGGCTGAGAATTCATCTCAGTCAGGTTCTGGAGCCGAGCACTTAACCACCAGGCTAGATGGCCTCTTCACTGTGTCACTCTGCAGAATTCATCCCTCTCTCAATATCATGTTTCTGATATCCATAATTGGTGAATTCAGATCTAGTTTATTCCTTTTCACAGTTATACCATATTCCGTTAAATGAATATAATATACAAGCATTCATTGCACGGTGCTTAAGACCCGTAAAATACAAGTAGTGAAAATTTCTCTCTCACAGGGTTGTTGTGAGAATTAAATGGTTTAATTCAAATAAAGCAGGTAGAACAGTACCAGACGTGCCGTCAGCACCCAATAAATGTTAGCTATTACTATTTGCTCTTATCAGCTATCCATTATCCTATTGAATTTGATCACCAGGTTGTTTTCAGTTTTTCACTATTGCATATATTGTCACAGTGAAAGGTGTGCCTAATTATAAAAGTTTCTTTGCGGTATCTCCCTAGAAGAGGGATTGATAGCTCACAGGGTATGTATGTTTTCAGTTTCAGTTGATGCTGCCAAAGCCAGGTGTACCAATTTACACGCCCTCATACACAGTTCAGCAGTTCCCATGTCCTCACGTCCCCAATAACAGTTGATATTGCCTGACTTTGAGTTGCCTGTCTGATGGATAAGAAATATTACTTTGTTGAATTGATGAGCTGGATAAGAAATAATATCACGTTGTGGAATTGAATTTTTATAGCAGCTTTATTGAGATGATTCATACTGTAAAATTTACCCTTTTAAAGGTGTACAATTCTGTGGGTTTTCGGTATATTCACAAGGATGTGCAACCATCGCTGCTACCTAGTTTTAGGAGAAACCCCTTACCCCTTAGCAGTCACACCCCTTCTCTCCTCCCCTGGGCACCTGGCACTGCTAATCTACTTTCTGTCTCTGTGGATTTCATATAAATGGAATCACATAACATGTGGATTTTTGTCACTGGCTGGCTTCTTCCATTCACCTTAATGTTTTGAGGTTCACCCACATTGTAGCACGTATCAGCACTTCATTCCTTTTTATGGTTCAGTAATATTCCATTGTATTAATAAACCACATTTTGTTTATCCATCTAGCAGCTAATATAAATTTGGGCTGTGTCTACTCTTGGCTATTTTAAATGATGCTGCTACAAACATTTATATATAAATTTTTTGTCTGGACATACATTTTCATTTTCTTGGGTACACATATATTTATATACCTAGCAGTCGAATGGCTGGGTCATGTGCTAACTATGTTTAACATTTTGAAAAGCTGCCAAACTGTTTTCCAAAGTGACTGTACCATTCTCCAGACCCATGAGCAATGTAGGAGGATTCCAATTTCTTCACATCCTCACCTCCAACACTTGTTACCTGTCTTTCTTTCTTTTTTTTTTTTTTTTTTTTTTTGCGGCACGCGGGCCTCTCGCTGTTGTGGCCTCTCCCGCTGCGGAGCACAGGCTCCGGATGCGCAGGCTCAGCGGCCATGGCTCACGGGGTCCAGCCACTACGCGGCATGTGGGATCCTCCCGGACCGGGGCACGAACCCGTGTTCCCTGCATCGGCAGGCAGACTCTCAACCACTGCACCACCAGGGAAGCCCTGTCTTTCTTTTTAATTCCAGCCATCCTAGTGGCTGTGGAGTGATAATCTCATTGTGGTTTTGCTTTGTACTTCTCTGATGACTGACGATGTCGAGCATCTTTTCATGTGCTTACCGGCCATTTGTATGTCTTTGGAGAAATGTCTAGTCAAACCTTTGCCTGTTTTTTAAATTGGGTAATTTGTCCTTTTATTTGAGTTGTAGGAGTCACTCATGTATTCTGAATTCAAGTCCTTTATCAGATGTATGATTTACAAATATTTTTCCCATTCTGTGTGGGTTGTCTTTTCACTTTCTTAATGTGAACTGGTGAATTTTAATATTTGTAGTTTTCATATGTTTCTCCAAAATTTCAGTTTTCAAAATTGTCTTCATCTTACCTACTGAGTGGATCACAAGCCAGAGAGCCTTGAAGTGTGCCCTGAGAGTACAGTGAATCCATCTAGTATTCCGTAGATCAGAAACTCCTCCTGCACTGGTTGCAAAAGCACAGACTTCCCAAAGACATCTCGGTGAGCCTCTCGGCCAGTGAAGGAAATTCAGCTTTGATAACCCAGAAGAGTCACCTTCTCAAAGTTTGAATTTAGTAATGAAAAGCACTGAAAACCGTCACTTATATTTTCAAACTGCTAATTGGTTAATTCAACAGCATTTGGATTTCTGTTTAACCTCTTCCTCTTTCTTCTCTCCTTTCTTCTTCTCCTTTCTTCTCCTCCTCTCCCCTCCCCCCTCGCTGTTTCCATTTCAGATTGAAAATGGCTCAGGAATCAGTCAGCAAGTTAACAGCAGAGAAGAAAGTGGAGACAAAGAAAATTAACCCCACGGCTAGTCTGGTGAGATGCATTTTTCATTCACAACCTCAAGATTTTTCATTATAACTGAGGTGCACCCAAGAGTGGGTCAGAATTTAAAGGGTAAAACTCAAGAGGAATGAGTAGTATCCAGATTTCTCAATTCCCATCCCAGAGTAGCATATGGGTAAGAAAGAATATAAGGGAAGACAGACTGAGGAACAAACACAGCCTCGAGCGCTCTTCCAGCAAATTCAAACAAGGTCATTTCCTGATAAACCAAATGTAGTCACTTGCCATTTCACACCCTTCCGCACCGCACCCCACGCCATGATCCCCCTCATCTCAAAGCAGTGTTCTCCTGAAATGTTTAAGTATTCTCACCCTCACCAATTCCTTTTCCCTGTTAAGGAAACGGGCAGGGATTATCCTCTTTTGATAGTTGGTAAAACTGAGATGCAGAAAGATACAGATTACCTAGGATCACTTCACAAATGGATAGCCAAAACCAGAACGAGCCTCTGGGTCCCCCGACAGCTCTCCCTGGGCTAGAAGCTAAGCAGGCTAGTCTGTCTTCCTAGCTGTGAGGGGAAACTGTCGTCCACCACAGTCCCATTTTCAGTAAGGATCACAAGGAATCTCCGTGTTACAGCTGGAAAAGCTAAATGGGTTAGGAACCCATTTAGATGTAGAGATTCAAATCCCAGATCAGCCACTTACTAGTTATAAAACCTTAGTGAAGTTACTTTGCTTCTTTATTCTCCACTAGTACTTTTTTGCCGGCTGCTTTAAATCCTTTGACCATCTAAGTGGGGTATAAGTTAAAAGTGAGGTTATTTCTATTGACTGACCATGATGTTCTCATCACAACCCCATCAGCAGCTCAAGGAATGTTGAGTGAAGTCGATGAGTGAGAAATGGAAAAGTCAGGGCCATACAGCTGGGTCAGGGACAGCCATGGTTAGCTCACAGAGCTCCTACCTGAATGGACACATCCTCTGTGCCCATTTGACCATGTGTTTGTGGCGCCCATTTGTGCGTGATCTTCTGTTGGCAGTGGGTTCAACTCTTATTTCTGTCTTCCTCCCTCATTAGACACTGCCCTTTTCCCCAGGCCTCCTATTTGGGCCTCTATCCTAACTTTTACAGCCAAGCCTTATTTTCAGGGGCAGAGAGAATGGACTCAGGCCTGTAGACAAAGGGGAAACAGTGGGTGGACCGTGGCATTCTTTTATTGGTGACCTCCATGGCAAGTAAGCTCTCAGCTGTGATCCTCTGCATCTTGGGGTGGTTTGTTTTGTCGCCTGTTTGTTTTGGTGGAAGTTAGGGAAGAGCTCATAAACTGATTCCTGATTCAATTTCACAAGTCAGGCATGGTATCCAAACAGGATGGGTGTTTAAAAATTATCTTAAGTTTAGTATCTTATCTTAATTTAGTAATTCATTGCATTTTCACATCTCCTAGGTCACAAGAAGCTTAGGACCTGTTCTCAAAGGGCATCTCTCTGCACCTGCTCTCTGCAAAGGACTGTACTTGTTCCATCTCTTTTTTAGCCTTCTATGTATTTGTCCACCTTGAAGGCCAGACACACCCACGTGTCTTACTATGCTTAATATATTTACTTCTAAGTCCTAGAAACAGTGAGGGTCTGTGTTTCTGTTCTGTGTACTTTTGTTTATCTTGCCATCAGACTTTCATGTCCTTCCTCATTAGAAGGCTGTCCCTGGGAAGGAAGCTCAGGAAGAACAGAGCAGACCATCCTTGACAAAATGGGAGCTTCTGCCATTCTGCAGAGACTAAATCTCGTCATCCTCCATTCTGCATAGCCTCTGTTCAGTCCTGCCAAGTTGGTCATATGCAGACACGCCTGACTTGGAAAGAGTGCTTTTTCATATCTAGACTTCCTAGAAACTATTTCTTGAGCATTCCCTAATGGGAGGAGTCTTTGAGTAACACTACGAAGTTAGGACCTTTGTCCCAGAAGATGAGAACAGAAGGGAAAAGCCTGGCATTGTAAAGGCTGGTGTTTTAGATGGATATAGTTGGTTGACTAGCTGGTTATTTATTTTGTGTGTTTGTGAGGTGATAGGGTGGGAAGGGTAGGAAACTGAGGGTTTCTGGGAAAAAGGATAGAAATCCTCTCATTTCTAGGGCATTTGGTACAACTCTATTTGGCATTCTAGACTGACATTTGAGAAATGTACCAAAATTTGAGAAAGATGAAAATTTTTAAAAAGGAGTTATACTAAACTCAATTTTTTTCTCAAACAACAGAAAGAAAGACTGCGTCAGAAGGAAGCCAGCGTGAGCACCAACTAACACAGAGACACAGGAGAACAGTGACGGTGAGACGTAGCACTCTGCATGATCCTTTGTAACACCAGTGTTGCAAGAAGTTCTCGAAAGATATGTCACTAAATGTTTATTTTGCTCATCTCTTTCTGAGCACCCCGTGCCTTCTTAAAGAAGTCCCTTGTTAAGCCATAGGAACAATGAAAAACTGCTGAAGAAGTATTTGATAACTGTTTCTTCTAGAGGTCCAAAGTTCACTCTGTTATGAGACCAGAAAAATTACCAAGATTTTCCAATTTTTTTTTTAAAGCAGAGATTTCAAGCTTTCTAACCCAAACCTGCTGTATATAAACTTGTGACAGCAGAAGGGAAGGATGTTTTGCGACAGTTGCCTTGAGCAAGTTCAAGCCTTGGTCTTTACATACTGCTGGTTTGATGATTGATCTTAATTTTGATCCTATTGCAGCAAGATCCTGAAGCACCCTTCTCGCCAAAAATGTTGAAACTTACCAAAACTACTTTAAGAGGTCCAAGACTCTCTATTTCCCACACTCGAAAAACGGTTATTTTTTTCATTGCTTTTTTTTATGTAACAGAACAGAAAATGGAATTATATACATGGATGGAGAAGGGGGTTAAATAGCCATAAACTTCATCCTGGAGAACAAATTATGATACAGGGAGTTGGCATCAGCCATTTAGCGAGACCCATTCTTTTGTTTTCATATCAGCTCATTGGGGTTTCCTGGACCACTAGGGATTCCTCCACCCCTTCTGTCCCAGAAGAAACTGTGATACCTGAGTGGGGACAGACTTGGGGTCAAAGCACCTGCTTGGACAAGTGACCCAGTATCAATCAGAGCACATCTCACACCTCAAATCATCTATGCGTGGATAACAACTTGGTAACCTACAGCTGAGCTGTACACTGTGTTCTGGGACCGGATGTGGCTGGACCTCTCCCACCAACCCCAGGAGGCAGTTTCTAGATAGGAGAGCAGATGCTACTTGCAGCCCTTTATCATGACCTTGACTGACAGGCATGTGACATATGGTGAAGCAGGGGGTTTTAACTTCAAGAAAAAAAACACAAAAATCTAAGGGCAGAAAAAGAGTTCTTTACATCAAAATGGGAAGAAGGTGATTACATTGATATTGAACTTTGTGCGGAATATCGTACATAAGCAGCTTTTTCTGACCCTGGAAACTCATGTGACCACTGCCTCTTGAGTCACAGGGAAACCAGATTGGACCTCTCTCCTAAAATTTTTTCCTTAAGCCACCACTCTTCTAGTCTATCTTGTGAGGAGAGAAGAGAGGAGACTTGGGGTGAACTGAGATGAGGATCAAAGCCTATCAGGTTTCAGCCTTGAAAGGAGAGAGGCGCAAGTTTTCTCCTCCAATTGGTGGAGGACCGTCTA
Source organism: Mesoplodon bidens (assembly GCF_964165515.1). Classification (NCBI taxonomy): domain Eukaryota; kingdom Metazoa; phylum Chordata; class Mammalia; order Artiodactyla; family Ziphiidae; genus Mesoplodon; species Mesoplodon bidens. The sequence goes on along the minus strand of NC_138178.1, from coordinate 100,709,372 downwards.
GAGATGAGCAGAAACTTTAAAACCCTTCCCCATCCGCCTGCCATGTGTGGCCTGCCCCTTACACCCTACCATCTTCCCAGGTGCCTGAGTGTCTACCCAGGACATGCCTGCTAGTCATCAGCCCCCTCAGGGACCCCGCAATAGATTTGGCCAATTAAAGCAGCACCATATTCTAATAGAATGCCCATTCGGGGAATCAAGAATGCACAATCAGGATCAAATCAAGTCATGAAGCCATATTCATGCAGGTGCTAATCACCTTTTCTAACAATTCAAAGGAAGGGAATATAATAATATGGTTTGGTTTTTTTCCCAAAATAATAGAAGGACGAGACAAGCAAAATAGCAGAGCAGGTAAGAACTTACATGACTAAAAGAAGTTGCTTGTGAGCGAGGTTTTCATACTGCTTTGTTTTCATACTGCTTTGAAACTGATTGTTTCTCTTCATTTTCACTTAATGGTGAAGACGACCTAAGGAATTCCTCGATTTAAAACAAATTCTACTTACAGCTACCCTGTGCTCTGTGACAGTCCTTCTAGTATTATCATACAAAAGAAAAAGCACCTGTTTTGCCCATGCCTTGGGAATCAACTTTGAGTTTAGTGAGAACAACAGAAGTCTAGATCCTTAATGGCTCCTTAAAGACTTGATGGGAGAGAACGGCAGGAGGCTCTCAGTGGGGTCCCTGTAGCCCACTTCAGGTCTCTAAGTAGGATGCTCACAAGAAAATCACTGGAGGTAAGCAGGACTGTCGCTTTATAACCCTACAAAAACATTGCTCTCAGGGAACCAGTGCTGAAGAATAATGAATGGAAACACTGAATTTGAGAGTTAGACAAATGCAGCCCAGGTTGGATTTCATCCTAGTGGACAGACTAGAAATTGGCAGTCAAATACCTATTTCTAAAGAGCAACGTTTGCCTACCTCTGTTGGGGAAACCTAGTGAGTCCAATGTAGTGATACCGTATCACTACACTAGGCAGGATCCCCATTATTCTCTCCTGGTTTGCATCCTGCATTAGGTATCTGGACACCCTTCCCAAGTCCACACGCGACTGCCTTGTGACAGCGCCCTCATGTCTGACTTGACTTGATGCTCGGGAAAGGTTCACAAGAGTTTGTTCAAGGTGGGCCATCTCAAACCACCTGGAGGCCCTGAGAACAATCCGTCCAAAATGCAGCTGAGATTGTATCAACTCCAACAGGTGTCGCTAAACTTTTCATGGAGAAGTAGTAGTTGGGGTACCACTTAGCAGGGTGCGCACTTCTGGCTGCTCTAAGCATAGCCCTGCCTGCACTAGAGGGACAGTGGCCAGTATTTCTACTCTGCGTTTAACCAGACACTCACACCTGACCTACTAGTCAGACTTGGAGAAACCTTAACTTATAACAACATCATCTCTTCCTAGCCAAGGTTCATTAAATCCGAGGACACAGCAGATAGCAGTTCAGATTCCTGCATGAGAAACTGGCATAATCATCGAGCACACAAGTATATCATACATGACATGAAAGCATGATATAAACACGTTAGTTAAAAACATAGGCCTGCGAGGTATCAATAATCAAGTGAGGAGAAGGTGTGCTGTATGGTTTTTTAACCCAAGAAGAGGCAGCTTATGGGAGGGGGTGTGGTGAAGGGAAGAGGTGGCCAAGAAGAAATGGATGATGTGATGATGGTCGAGGCCCAGGGGTCACAGGTGATGGACCTGCTGCCCAACAGTTACCTTTTGAATCTTTGGTTGTTATCTGTGATACCTCTTTAAACATTCACTGCAACTACCTAGGAACTATGAAGAGAGAAGGTCTGAAATCTGGGAAGTAGAATAAGGAAATCCAGTGGTGGTCTTCCATCTTTAAATGTTCTAGCCAAAACAAATTGGCAACATCGTTGAGGAACTGAATGCCAGATTGGGTGCTGGTCTCTGACCCCCTCTTCTTTCTGGTAAGAATAGTAGAAGCTGCACGCCTGCTCCGCCTCCCTTAGGCACCTCTTTTTCTCATAAGTACTATAAGGAAAGGCATTTCCCTAAATGATAAACTCCTATGCTGCTGGTGGAGAACCTGGAAGAACTAAAGGAAGGAATAAAACTCTTTGGTGGTATTGGAAACCTCCAGCAAGATGAAGAAGTCATGGGTATAGTCCTTCCAAGACCATGATTGGATGTAGCAAAAGAGACGTAAGTGTATTTCTGGTAAAGATTTGCTTGTTGGACTGGGATTGCACATCTCTCTCTAGATTATACCACCTGTATGGAGGAATTTTCATTTTACTTCTATTCTTGCTTTCTTGGACATCATATTTTCTCATTTCTATTTCTGCTTCTTTCTTGCCTGGTGTCACTGACACAGATCATTTCATACACTAGCACAGCAAACAGCACACAGACGGCCAGTGTAGGAAGGGGAATTAGCAGTACAGACCTGCAGGCTCTTTTCCAGTACCCAGACTGTAACATTGACATGGGAACCTCTTCATTCCCTGACATTCTAAATTGATCTCTTTTGTAGTACTGCACCCTGGCCAAACAAAGATAAAACCAATTTGGGGCTTTCTATGTTAAGGGGAAGGAAGAACTGCAAGAAATACAGCTTTTTCCCCCCAAATACCTGATGCAAATATCAAATATCCAATTTTATATATTAGTTTAAATAGTCTAAAAGTTGCTAACAAGAACTCTCGTTAGATTTGAGCTTCATTTTTCTTTGATCCTGCCTTTTCTAATCAGAAAAAGAATGACCAAAAGGGGGAAGGGGAAAAAAAACATTAGCAGATTTAGCAATCCACAAATTAATTAGTTCCTGAATCACACATAAAAACAACAAAAAACAGACATATTGTGAAACCCAATGTTGTAGAAGTCCTAAGCACATAAGGATTTGAACAGCTATAAGGGCTGATGAGCATGAACAAAGTAAGAGCTCTTAACTGCCCACGTGAGACTTCAGCCTAAACCAGGCGAGTTTTAGAGTGTGAATTCAAGAGAGTCAAGTATTGCTCTGAGCCGTTTATTTTTGGAAAAGCCACGTACAAAGAGAAATAGTATAATATAGTGAAAGAAGTGCTAGACTATGAAAATTTCCTTTCTCTCGTTCTCTCGTAAAAGCAGTTTATAAATGTATGGAACATCCAGAAGCCCATGAACACCACGCTTCATAGGTTAGGTTTTTACCTTAGGAACACAACTAAAGAGAGTGGATTGAATAAAGAAGTGAATTTTCATTCATGTCAGCTACTTTGTTATCATAAAGAAATCTGCAACACAAGAGAAACAAGTCTGTGTGGACAGACTTAACAGTATTTGAAACAAATGGCCAGTGTTTAACCTTTCCAAAATGCAAATAAGTTGCAGGGCCTGTTTCCATTTTCCAGCTATGGAGAGAGATAATCTGGCTGCTTGGAACCTTGTCTATTGTTGGTGCAGAAGTCACTTAAAGGCACCTTTTGGAACAGGCCTCAGCAGGTCTGGCTCCTTTAGACTCCCGTAACGGTATTTATAAGTCCACGAGTGACTGAATCCAGGCAACACTGGGCTCAGTTACACAGCTGTATGTGACTGAGAGGCTCGTTTTGTGTCATTTCTGCACACCTGTCAGTTGTTGGCACCTTGTTAGAGGCACTTAATTTTAGTTTCATAGTTCTTCCTTTCCCCTCCCAAGGAGTGGGCAATCCACCAAATCCTCCCAGATCAATGCTTGCTGAGAAGTAGTAAATTCAAGAGAGTATTAACATGTCAACGTGGAAGCCAGTTCAGTAGCCTTATTTGTTCCAAGACCCTTAATCAACACTGTGATATAAACTTAGCATTTGGGAAATCTGTGTAGTTGACAACTTACTTGGAAATGTGAAGATATGAAAATGGCAGCAAGTTTACTCTCTCTTAAGGCGCCCATGCAGTTTCTACCAGTGAAGAGATTAGGGAAGCAGATCAAGCCTCATTCAGTAGGTTATCCTGTCCTCAATGGAGCTTGAGGACAGGATAACCTCAAGCTATCCTATCCTATCCTCAATTCATTTCTTCTCCACCCCCAGCCCCTCTCCCAACTACCCTGGAGATAAACAGTAACATAGAGGACCTTTTCCTTCTTGTCTTCCCTTCTCTAGTATGATGGTTCACTTCAGTCAGCGCTCAAATGAACTTTGGCATATTATGTCTATGAAGTACTTGTTCATGAATGTCTTCTTCATGCTATAATCTGGGGAAGGCTGATTTAATCTTAATATTTTAAATGAGAGTGGTAGCTAAAGCCATTAATTTATTCTACATTCCATATGCACATATAATTTTCTATTTTTAATCTTCTCTTAAATATACTAAGAATCTCCAGTGTATCTCCATTTCAGAAAGCTGATTCATAGACTTCTGTGGGCTATTTTTTTTTTTATGTTTTGTGTGAAATCTGATAGCACTGGGCTAGCAAAATGCAAATGAGCCCACAATTTCCCACAGCAGTTTGGCCTTCTTCCCCATGGAGTAAACAACCTTCTACCACCCTTAAGCTGTTTTGTAGGCTGAGCATTTCCCTAGATTCTACCTGTGCAGACACCAAGGGGTTCTTTTGTCTTGGAAGCTGTAAGAATGTCTTAAAAGAGAATGAGTACTTCTCCCCATGTATAGTGTGAGCTGCCAGTGTGTTGTATTTAGTATATCAAGTAAGAAATCTAATGTTTTCAGGCATGCATGCCCAGTGGTTTGTCAACATCTTTGGCAAAGTTGTACGTACTTCCCTTCCTTGTTCTCTTCTAGGGCTTGCTTCCATTCTTGTCTCGTGAAACAAACGTATTTTTGTTTACTCATCTCGGTCAGCTTTCCAAAATGAGAGTCTAGTCGCATAGACCACTGAGTGTAAGGGAAATTACTCTCCACCACACCATGACATGGATGGTAGGTGTATTTAGGAATGCACAGCTTTCTAGGAACTCTTGGGATGGATTCCAAATTCCAGGTATATAAAAATGGGTATATAGCACACAAAGATTATACTACTCTTCCCAGTAAGAGACTAAGAGATTCAAACTCTCCATTTTAGATAGGTTTGAGCAAACTATAAGTAGCTTATTTTTTTCCCTTTCCTCTTGGCAACTTGTCCCTACCTATAATCTTATTTCTTCAGATCTGACCACCAAGGCATGAAGGAAGGTAGTGTCAACCCACTGAGATTGCCCTCTGCATAATCCTCTAAAGATGTTCATTTCCTTTGGAAACAAATCAGTGGGTGAGGGGGAAAGTCTAGTGACAATTCTCTCTGCCCAGAGTGACACACATAGGATTTGGGGATCTACCAAAGGGATAGGTCTATGCCAAGTATTAATTTTACAATTCTACAATTCTACAATTCCTCAAGACGCAAATAATATGACCCTACTGTTAGTAGGATGTATAATCTTTGAAGAATATAAGCATTAAGAAAAAAAGGGCTTCCCTTTAAAGAAACAATTGAAGATATTCTTTAAAAGGCAGAAACTTTTAAAGGTTAGAAATTGAATAATTTTTAAGATTCTTTGGAGGAAATATGTCATCGATTCATCATAGTCTTTTCCTTTCATTGAATTTTAATTTAGACTAGCATGGAAGCAGAGTGCCCCTGGACTTTGATTTAGGGGGATCGTGCTTTGGCCTGGAAAAACAGTACTGGCCTGAATGCCCAGAACCTTAAGTGAAGTCAGTCAGCATCCTAATAGGAATCAGGCCTAACAGAAATGTAAATTATTTCAAGTCCTTTAGAGTTTAATTTTCTTATCAACACCCTCGACCCTGCTTCCTAAAATTAATTTGATCCATGCAGTTATGTGTCTTCACTTTGCCTTGTGAGATTACAAGCAATGGGATAATGGAGAAAAACAGGAGACAGGGGAGAAGGAAAATTTGAATGAGGCCAGGGTGCAATGTTTTGCTGATATAATGCGTTGTTAGGGAGCTGGTGACCGTTGCCATGGTTGTATCATGGGCAGCCTTTCAGTGGAAGCTCAGGGCATAATATGTATGAGGGCAGTGGAATGGGAGTGCCCAGTATCTCATATTGGTCCGTGCCTGACAATGTTCTGGAAAAGCAGGTGCCCCACTGAGACTGGCCTGTGCTTGTTGAACTAACTCCAATGAATTTCAGATTCATTTCCATGGGGTCTGTTGTCCATGGACCTTCCTATTTCCTCTATGCCTGTTTAAAAGTCATTTTGGCATCAAGCTTCATTTCACTTTTCTCCTTTCAATACTTCTGCATCAGCCTCCCCTTCCTTCACACCCCACAGCGATTTTTTTCCTCACTTTACTTTTACCGTTTCTCCAGGACCCAGCTTTCTCCACCCCTTTCCCCCACAGACACCTGAAAGTCCCCCCTGAGCCCTCACTCCCTCCTCTCACACCCTGTGCTCCACCCCCCAGCCCTTTGGACAGGGAGCTCTGCTGTCACCAAGAGAGACACAGCGTTGTGACTGCCTCTTGTTAATGTCAGCACCACCTCATCACTTAGGCAAAGAGGGAAAATCCATAAAAGAGATGGAAAATACATCTTTTTTTATTCTACTTTATATTTTAAGAAGGTTGAGGAGAGGCATGGTTCCAGTCCTTCTCAATTTCTCAGAGATTTTTACTTTAAAACTGTCTAATTAGGGACCATTCTTTTGATAAATTGTAAATCCGTTCAGGTCACCAACTATGATGTGTTTTAAGGCTCAAGTGTTGACTCTCAAGTAACTTTTCTGTGCTGCTGGACGAAGTGAATTCTGTGCAAACATTTTGAATCATAGGCTCTTTATCGCCCCTCAATTCTTACTATTACTAATGATTCAAGCATCTTCAGGAATGTGGATCAGGATGTTGACAATTTGTGGTTATTTTCAGATCAACAGTAACTGTTACACTCTTGAAAGCACTTAAAGAAAGTATAAGCATGTCTTAAATAGTCAACCATTTGACCTGGAAAAAAGTTGGCTTTTCTGTTTAATTATTAAACCAAACTGTAGATGTAATCTTAAAGGATTTTAAGCAATAATGAAGACGGTTTGAGAAATGAGAAGGCACTTTAGAGACATGAAACCTTACATTACACGCTCTTGGATATCTTTTAAGGTAATAAGCTAATTGGATTCAGGTATTTTTTTCCCTTTAAATTTTTAAAAATATGTATTTCTAATTTGCATATTTAATTTTGTCAAAGCTGAGAAATGCTCTTTAGTTGAGTTTGTAAATGTCATTTGCAAACCAAATGAAGTATTTATTTTTAAAAAGAAAGGGTGAAGGAACCAATATTGATTTGTACATAATGAAAATGTGTGTGTGTGTGTGTGTGTGTATATGTTTTCCTCCTTGACACTACTTGGTCCCCATATCAAGTGTATTTTTGTACATAATATATATTGGTTAGAAAATGTAGATTGTCTATTCAAAGAATTCTATCTCTGTGATAGATTATATTTATCCTAATCTGTTGATACCTCTGATAATTTAAGAGATAGAACTCTATTTTTTTGGAATCTACAGAGAACTGCATTCATGTCTTCCAATTGTAAATATTGCTAAGGGAATTTTAATAAATCTTGGTTTCATGTCTGTCTGGTGTGCAGTGCAGATTTGTTTGCAGGAGGTGTTTAAAGACAGTACCCTAGCAGTGCTCTAATGTGGAGAATACCGGTCATTTCTAGCTTTCATTACTGCTCAAGGGCAGCATTACTACTGAGCTGCAAGAGCTGGGTCTCAGTAAGTCCATCATTCACACTCTCTTCTTTCTCTCCTGTCCACCACACCAACAATGCGTAAGCTAGCTAGGTGTTCACGGCTAACACTGAACAGACAAACCCAGCCAAGCATGGTCTCAGCTATACTGACCCAAAAGCAACACTGCTTGAACATAAATTGCCCAAGGTGGAGAACCACAAGGACTGGTGACTTCATGTTATGGGATGGTAAATGATAAGAGGAGGGAAACGGAACAGAAATAGAATTGTGTTGTATTCTAACACTAAGCACAAGGTACAAATTCTTTTCAAGCAATGGTAAGAAACATGCAGATATCTATGAAAAAACTAAAAGACTTTCAGCAAAACACTCCTCTGTGAAACAGAAGTGGGATTGTGTGTTTTTTTAATTGATTCATTTGTTCGGTATTCCTGAATGCCATGCACTGTTGAGTTCTAGAAGTTTGCTGAAACATGCCTCAGTGGGTACAGATAGACTTAATGAACAGACATAGTTACTATCTGGGGAGACATTTTATCACTAGGAAATCTTTTAAATCAGAGTCATAGAGCTGCAAAAATCTTCAGACAGTGGATAAAAATCTCCATTTCACAGAGTGAAAACTACTGAAATTCAAGGGACTTGCTGAAAGTTACACTCAATGTTAGTAAGTACATCAAGGCTAGAATCCAGATCTCTTGACCCCAGATCTCTTGACCCCAAGGCAAAAGCCCTTCCCAGTGCTCAACTCGTTCATCACGTTAAACTCTTTTCGTCAAAAGACTCCTTTATGGAGAAATGTTCTAGAACTGTTGTTTGGAAAGTAAGGTCCAAATGCTCCTAAGGGTTTGTAGAAACCATTATTAGAGTTGTGCTCTGAATTAAAGCACCTAGGAGAGGGTGGAGGCTTGTGTATCATGAGGACCTAGGAAAAATATTCCACCTTAGGAAGAATCTCCTCTTTGATTTAACAGAGATTTACTCTCCCTTGCTGAGCATAGTGATGATACCTGTTGAATTTTAAGTATACATGCTGATGGTCCAACTAACAGGCCATAAATTCCTGAGACTAAGTATTTCCCTTTAGACTCTACCTGCCTACTTTCACCTGGATATGATGTATTCATGGAAATAAGACTTTAAAGTTGGCCTGCACCAGCCATGCCTGCTTGTATGCCTCCAAGTCTCTCTCCAAGTAACGTCTGCTTCATGCCCATCATTGCGTGAAGATGAAAGGTATTCAGTAAGATAAGGTAACTTTATAGTTATCAACTGCTACATAACAAAATACCCCCACATTTGGTGTTGATTAAACAATAATCACTTATTTTTCATGGTTTTTGTTAGTTTGAGAGGAACTTAACTGGACAGTTCTCACTTGGAGTTGCATATGGTTTTAGTGCTGTATCCACTGGGTATGCAGTCACCTGGATGGCCGAAACATGGACCTCTAAGGTGGCTGACTCACTTGGCTGGCAAGTTGTTGCTGCCCTCTAGGCTGGGGGTCTCAGTGCCTCTCTCTCCACAGGTCTGCTTGTGTGACCAAGGCCTAAAAGTCACTTTCATCGTATACTATTGGTTGTATTTACGAAGTTCTGTCCCAGTTGAAGGAATGGGGAAGAAGAACCCACCTCCTGATGAAGGAATGTCAAAACCATATTGTAAGAAGAGCATGTAAGATGAGAAATATATTGGTGCAACTATCTTTGGATAATACAATCTGTCTCTGTAACTTGCCCTGTTCTTTCCATCTGGTTTTGTTCTTATTTTTGTTATAAAACTAAATTTTAGATTTTTTCAAATTTTTCCCTACTTGTTTGCCCCAAATCTTCTTTCCCTCTGCCTGCATATTAGAGCACAGAAATGTTTGTCTTGTTCCCCTGAATGCAGGCATTCTTTTTTATTATTATTGAAGTATAGTTGATTTGCAATATTGTATTAGTTTCAGGTGTATGGCACAGTGATTCAGTATTTTTGCAGATTATATTCTATTATAGGTTATGACAAGATAATGTGTAATACCTTAAATCCTTTTTGCTTATCTATTTTATATACAATAGTTTGTATCTGTTTGTTCCATACCCCTAATTTTTCCCTCCCCCACCTTCCTTTTCCTCTTTGGTAACCACAAGTTTGTTTTCTGTGTTTGTGAGTCTGTTTCTGTTTTATATATACATTTATTTGTATTATTTTTTAGATTCCACATATAAGTGATATCATACAGTATTTGTCTTTCTCTAGCGGACTTATTTCACTAAGCATAATATTCTCTAGGTCCATCTACGTTGCTGCAAATGGCAATATTTCATTCTTTTTATGGTTGAATAATATTCCATTGTGTGCAGTATTATTTAATCCAGTCATCTGCTGATGGGCACTTGGGTTGCTTCCATGTCTTGGCTATTGTAAATAGTGCTGCTATGAACATTGGGGTGCATGTACCTTCTCAAATTAGAGTTTTCATTTTTTCCTGATATATACACAGGAGTGGGATTGCTGGATCATATGGCAGTTCTATTTTTAGTTTTTTAAGGAACCTCCATACTGTTTTCCACAGCGGCTGCACCAATTTACATTCCCACCAACAGTGTAGGATACGAGGGCTCCCTTTTCTCCACACCCTCCCCAACATCTGTTATTTGCAGACTCCTTGATGATAGGCATTCTGACCAGTGTGAGGTGATATGTTGCTGTTGCTTTGATTTGCATTTTTCTCATAATTAGCAACGTTGAGCAGTTTTTCATGTACCCGTTAACCATCTGTATGTCTTTTCTTGAAAAATGTCTATTCAAGTCTAAGGCCCATTTTTGTTAGAATTTTTTATTGAGTTGTATGATCTGTTTGTATATTTTGGATATTAGTCCCTTGTCAGTCACATTATTTGCAAATATTTTCTCCCATTTTGTAGGTTGTCTTTTCATTTTATTGAAGTTCCTTTGCTGTGCAAAAACTTTTAAGTTTGATTAGGTTCCAGTTGTTTATTTTTGCTTTTATTTCTTTTGCCTTAGGAGACGGCTCCAAGAATATATTGCTACAATTTATGTCAAAGAGGGTTTAGCCTGTGTTCTCTTCTAGGAGTTTTAGGTTTCAGTTCTTCCATTTAGGTCTTTAAACCATTTTGAGTTTATTTTTGTATATGGTGTGAGGGAACGTTTTAATTTCATTGCTTTACATGTGGCTGTTCAGTTTTCCCAACACCACTAGTTAAAGAGACTGTCTTTTCTCCATTGTATATTCTTGCCTCCTTTGTCATAGATTAACTGACCATAGATGCATGGGTTTATTTCCATGCTATTCTGTTCCATTAATCTATGTGTCTGTTTTTGTGCCAATACCACACAGTTTTGATTTCTGTAGATTTATAGTATAGTCTAAAGTCTGGGAGCTTTGTTCTTTTTTCTCGGGGTGGCTTTGGCAATTTGGGGTCTCTTGTGATTCCATATAAATTTTAGGATTATTTGTTCTAGTTCTGTGAAAAATGTCCTGGGTATTTTGATAGAGATTGCATTAAATCTGTAGATTGTTTTTAGTAGTATGGCCATTTTAATACTATTAATTTTTCCAATCCAAGAGCACATGATATCTTTCCATTTCTTCATCCATTTCTTTGAATCATCTTCAATCTCCTTCATCAATGTTTTATAGTTTTCAGCATATAAGTCTTTCACCACCTTGGTTAAGTTTATTCCTAGGTATTTTATTTTACTGATGCAATTTTAAATGGGATTTATTAGTGTATAGAAATGCAACAGATTTCTGTGTATTAATATTGTATCCTGCAACCTTGCTGAATTTATTTATTCTGGTAGTTTTGGGGTGGAGAGTGTAGGGTTCTCTATACAGGGTATCATGTCATCTGCAAATAGTGACAGTTTTACCTCTTCCCTTCCACTTTGGATACCTTTTCTTTTTCTTGGCTGATTGCTGTGACTAGGAGTTCCAATACTATGTTAAATAGAAGTGGCATGAGGGGGCATCCTTGTCTTGTGCACCTGAATTTAGCTGGAATGCTTTCAGCTTTTCACCACTGAGTGTGGCTGGCAGTTTGTCATAAATGGCCTTTATTATATTGAGATGTGTTCCCTCTATACCCACTTTGATGAGAGGTTTTATCATGAATGATGTTGAATTTTGTCAAATGCTTTGTCTACATCTATTGAGATGATCATTTTTGTCTTTCCTTTTGTTAATGTGGTGTATCACAGTCATTGATTTGCATATGATGAACCGTCCTTGTGGCCTTGGAATAAATCCCAGTTGATCATGGTATATGATCCTCTTTATGTATTGTTGGATTTGGTTTGCTAATGTTTTATTGAGGATTTTTGCATCTATATTCATCAACGATATTGGCCTATAATTTTCTTTTTTTATAGTGTCTTTGGTTTTGATATCAGGGTGATGGTGGCCTCGTAGAATGAGCTTGGGAGTGTTCTCTCCTCTTCAGTTTTTTGGAATAGTTTGAGAAGGATAGGTATAAGTTCTTCTTTATATGTTTGGTAGAATTCCCTGGTGAAGCCATCCAGCCCTGAACTTTTGTTTGCAGGGAGGTTTTAAATTACAGATTCTATTTAACTTCTAGTGATCAGTCTGTTCAAACTGTCTGTTTCTTTTTGACTCGGTCTTAGCAGGCTCCATGTTTTAGAAATATGTCCATTTCTTCTAGATTGTCCAATCTGTTGGCATATAACTGTAGTGTTCTCTTGTGATCTTTTTATATCTCTGTGGTATCAGTTGTTATTTCTCCTATTTCTTATTTTATTTAGGTCTTCTCTCCTTTCTTCTTGGTGACCCTGGCTAAAGGTGTATCAATTTTATTTATCTTTTTGAAAAACCAGCTCTTGGTTTCATTGATCTTTTCTACTGGTGTTTTTTGTTTTTGTTTTTTTTTTTGGATAACTATTTATTTCCTCTCTGATCTTTATTTCCTTCTGTCTGCTAATTTGGGGCTTTGTTCTTCTTTTTCTAATTATTTTATCAATAGGTGGTAGTTAGGTTTTTTTTTTTTTTCTTGTTTCTTGAGGAAGACCTGTGTAGCAATGAGCTTCCCTCTTAGAATTGCTTTTGCTGCATCCCCATAGATTTGTAAAGCTGTGTTCTCTTTTTCATTTGTCTCAAGATATTTTCTGATTTCCTCTTTAATTTCATCATTGACCCATTGGTTTTTTAGTAGCATGTTGTTTAGTCTCCACATGTTTGTTCTCTTCCCATTTTTCTTCTGTAGTTGATTTCTCATTTTATACTGTTGTGGTCAGAAAAGATGCTTGACATAATTTCTTTTTTTGTGTGTGTGTGTGTGTGTGTGTTACGCGGGCCTCTCACTGTTGTGGCCTCTCCCGTTGCGGAGCACAGGCTCCGGACGCGCAGGCCCAGCGGCCATGGCTCACGGGCCCAGCCGCTCCGTGGCATGCGGGATCTTCCCGGGCCGGGGCACGAACCCGTGTCCCCTGCATCAGCAGGCGGACTCTCAACCACTGTGCCACCAGGGAAGCCCCCATAATTTCTCTTAAATTTGTTGAGGCTTGTTTTGAGACCATTCCATGGGCACTTGAAAAGAACGCATTCTGCTTTTTTAGGATGTAGTGTCCTGTAGATCAGCTAAGTCCAGCTGGTCTATTGTGTCATTCAGGACCTCTGTTGCCTTATTGATTTTCTCTCTGGATGATCTGTCCATTAATGTCAGTGGGATGTTAAAGTCTCCTACCATTATTGTATTCCTATTAATGTCTCCCTTTATGTCTGTTAGTACTTGCTTTATATATTTAGGTCCTCCTGTATTGGGTGTGTATGTTAACGAGTGTAATATCCTCTTGTATTGATTCCTTTATCATTATATAATGCCCTTTTTTGGTATAGCCTTTGTTTTACAGTCAATTTTTTCTGATATGAGTATTGCTACCTCTGCTTTTTTTGTCATTTCCATTTGCATGAAATATCTTTTTCCATCCCCTCACTTTCAATCTGTGTCTTTTGCCCTGAAGTGAGTCTCCTGTAGACAGCATATTGAAGGGTCTTGTTTTCAATCCAATCAGCCACCCTATGTCTTTTGATTGGAGTATTTAGTTCATTGACATTTAAAATGATTAATAGGTATGTACTTATTGCCATTTTATGTCTTGTTTTCTAGTTCTTTTTGTGGTGCTTTTTGTTTTCCCCATTGAGGTTTGATGCTTTTCTTTTGTATTATGCTTGAGTTCCTTTCCTTTTGGTTTTTGTGTATCTATTTTAGGTTTTTGACTTGTGGTTACCATGAGATTCATATACGCTTACACATAACTATATCCACTTGCTTTAAACTGATAATCATTTAAGTTCGAACACATTCTAAAAGATCTACATTTTATGGTTTTGGGGTCCTATTTTACATCTTCATGCTTATCGCTTTACTGTTTATTATAGTTATAGTCACTTTTACAATTTTTTTTTTGTTTTTTAATCCACACACTGGCTTATTTAAGTGATCTCCAATCCTTACTATATTTTTGCCTTTCCTATTGGGAGTTTCACTTTTCTATAGATTCTTGCTTCTTTTCCATTTAGAGAAGACCCTTCAGCATTTTCTCCAGGGTAGGATTTGCTGAAATCTTTGCTTGTCTGAGAAATTCTTTATCTATCTTCTATTCTAAATCATAATCTTGCTGGTTAGAGTATCCTAGGTTACAGGTTTTTCCTTTTCAGAATTTTGAATATATCATGCCACTCCCTTCTGGCCTGCAAAGTTTCTGCAGAGAAATCAGCTGAGAGCCTTATGAGGGTTCCCTTGTAAATGAATTTTTCTCTTGCTGCCTTCAGGATCATCTATCTTTAACTTTTGCCATTTTAATTGTGATATGTTTTGGTGTGGGTCCGTTTGGGACCCTCTGTGCTTCCTATACCTGGAAATTCATTTCCTTCTTTGGGTTTGGGAAGTTTTCAGCCATAATTTCTTCAAATGCATTTTCAATTCCCTTCTCTCTCTCTTCTCCTTCTGGAACCCCTATTATGCATAGGTTGGCACATTTTATATTATCCCATAGACCTTGTATGTTGTCTTTCTTTTGTCTTTCTGCTATTCTGATTATGTAATTCCCATTTTTCTATCTTCCAGATCACTTACATGTTCTTTTGTGTCATTTAGTTAACTATTCATTGCTTCTAGATTGCTTTTTATCTCAGAAATTGAATTATCTATTTTTGATTGGGTCATCTATAGTTTCTAGCTCCTTGTTAAAATTATGTGGGTTTATTTTGATAATCTTTTTTAAATCAATTAATTAGCATTTTTTAAACATTTATAAGTCAGTATCCGGAAGACTGTTTGTTTCATTATTTTTCAGGGGGTTTTCTCTTGCTTTTTCAGTTGGGTCTGATTCTTCTGCCTTTTCATTTTACTTAACTTTCTCTGTCTCTATGAATGTAGGTGTAACAGTTACCTATTGTGTGGAAGGGTTTTTGGTTTTTTTATGTGGGAGCATTCCTAGGTAGACTGTGTGTGCCTACTATCTTTGGTGTGAGGGCTGGATTGGTTGTGAATGCCAGCCCTGCCTTTCCTCAGGTGTGCTGGCCAGTGTCACCTTGATAGAGGGTGTGGTTGGTGTAAGAAGGGCTAAAGCCTACACAGGGTATGAAGCAGGACTTCCTCTCTACTCCATGGCAGGAGTGAAGTCTGCTCCCCAGTTGCTGGGACAGAAGTCCTGACAGTCGGGCTCAAGCAGCCTCTGTTCCCTTTAATGTATGTTTTCCCTTGTTCCTGCCCTGGGGGCTTTGCCCCAAAGGAGGGGAGTGGTGAAGTGAGGCTCATGTGCTCACAGAGGTTGGATGCACTCCCTTTGTAAGCATCTGTGGCTCTGCTCAGAATCAGCCCACAGTGGCATCCTTTCCCCTTCTGTGGTCAGCCCAGATCTACTGTCAGGTTGTGGCATGCAGTGGGCAGAACCAGAGCATTTGTTAGGCTAAGAGTGGGAGTTGGGGTGTTGTGGTTGCAGGAATTAAAGTGGCTGTGCTGCCATCAGAGCTCTGGGGTACTATTTGAGCAAGCACCAACACCAGCTGCCCCACCTGAACCACACCTCAAGTCCCCTTTCCATCCCTAGATCGAGTTTTTTCTGCCTCAGATCCAGGGCAAAGCTGTGGCACGGACAGTGGGTGTGGGCCATGAAAGCTCTGCTGGGAGTGGGGACTGTGGTGTGCTGCTCTCGGAGGTCTGCACTGCTTAGATGGCACTGCCTGAGCATATACCAATAATGGTCGTCACTACCACCCCATGTGGACCACACGCCAGGTCCCCTGGCTGTCTCTGCATCACTAGATTGAGTCTTTTCCCAGGACCTTAGATCCTGGGCCAAGCCGTGATGTGCAGTGAGTGGGGGCTTGGGTGGTCACCCCACCTGGACTGGGGAGTGTGGCAAGGTGCCAGTGCAGTGTTCTCACTGCCCTGTTGGTAAGCCAGCACACTCACACTCTTCAAGTGGAGTCTAGGCTTCTCCAGTCCTTCTGTCTGTCCCACAGCTTTTCGCAGCAGCCACGGGGGCTTTGCTCCCTCACAAAGGACAGGGATGCCCAGTCGTGGCTCAACCTACTCGCTCCCCAGGGTGACGGTCTGCCCCTGGGATCTTCCTTTTTCTCTAAGTCTCCTCCCAGGGGCACGGGTCCCAACCTACTGGTTTTTTCCCCCCTACCCTACCTGGTCACAAGGAAATCTTTCTTGCAGCATTGGCTGTACAGAATTTCTGCTGGTTTCCAGTTTTCCATAAGAATTGTTCCACATATAGATGTATTTTTGAGGTACTGGGGGGTTAGGGGAGGTGAGCTCCACCATCTTGATCCCCCTCCCCATGCATTCTTTACCTTTAAAGAAAATGAGGAGATCCTAACTGGGAGACTTTGTAAACACTGGTGGAGAAAAGGAATCAAAGGTGAGCCTAGAAATTTACTCCAAAAGCATAAGCCTGCATTTTCTATTACAGTACTAGAGATGCTGACCCCTGCTGAAGCTGTGTCTTAGCAAGTAAATGAAATCACTTTTTCAGTTGCCAGAATAGAGCTCTGACTCTTATAATAGTATGTAGGTATTAACACAATGGAATATTATTCAGCCTTTAAAAGGAAGGAAATTCTGACATGCTGCAGCATGGATGAACGCTCAAACCCAAGATGCTAAGTGTTCTTCAGTCACAGAAAAACAAATAGCATATGATTCCACTTACATGAAATACATATAGAAGTCAAATTCATAGGGAAAGAAAGTATAGAATGATGGTTGCTAGGCAGCTGATTGGGGCAGGGGAGGGAATAGGAGTAGTTGTTTAATGGACATGGAATTTTAGTTTGGGACGATGGAAACATTCTGGAAATGAAAAGTGACAATGGCTGTACTATATGAATATACTTAGTGCCACAGAACTATACATTTACAAGTGGTTAAAATGATAAGTTTTATGTATATTTTACAATGATGAAAACTAATGCTTGGAGAAGTTGTTAA
Organism: Mesoplodon bidens; assembly: GCF_964165515.1. Taxonomy (NCBI): domain Eukaryota; kingdom Metazoa; phylum Chordata; class Mammalia; order Artiodactyla; family Ziphiidae; genus Mesoplodon; species Mesoplodon bidens. The sequence continues at coordinate 100,692,229 of NC_138178.1, read as the reverse complement.
ATTTCCCATGTAATTTTAAGTGGAGAAACCAGAATTCAGACACTCCAGAGAAACACTCTCAGCCACTATCCTATCTCTAAAATCAGAGATAGAATTAGCTGATTCAGGAAAAAGGGGGATGTGTAGACAGATTTTAATACATCACTGCTCTTTCAAACTTAACAAGAAAGTAACATATCTAACCGAAGAGTATTAGAGACAATAGCACTTCTGTAAAAGCCGAAGAAACTAACTGAACAGTACTGTATATATAACCTTCAAGGAACTGTTAATAGCCACCTTCTGGAATTTGCTTAATTCTATAGATGAGATGAAGTAGGGTATAACAGAAGGCAAAAATGAATAGGAGTTGGTGAGAACCACATGAGGAATACTGTGAGATGAAGAAAAGTGGCCATCTAATCTACCTCTGAGTAGTTACCCTGAAGTAACCTTGCAATGAATCAGTCTGGAAATATATCTGACAAGGTTAAAGTGTCCTAGCCACAGAAAAGACTGTTTAAACAAACTGGACCATACAGTGCTAGAATTTCCCAGAGCCTTCTACCAATATTGTGGTATGTCCACTGCTTGATTTGAGGCCAAATTGAGATCCCATTGGACCTCATTTAGAGTAATTTTGAAGATATTTGCTAGTGAAATTAAATCCTCCTGTTCAGAGTATTTGTTAGTGAAAGAACCACAAATGAATAAATGATTGTACTCAGTTTTCTTATGCTGGCCAGAACCAGAAGTAGAAAGAAAATGCCCTTACTCATACTTCAGGTTCTAGAAGACATCAAAAGTTACCAAATTATCCATTACTTCATCTGATCTTCCAAGACTTCAGCCTAGTTCCAAATAATAGAATGGTTTAGCCACCTTTGAAGGCTTATTTAATTTAAGGGAATGTGTCCCACAGATGAATGTGGGCCTAAGAAGTAGAGAGTGTGTTAACCTAGAAAGTCAGCACACCCCTGCTGTTCAGCTCCTACTTCTGATTTGTGTGACAGGTCAGAGACCACTGTCCCCATAAGGCTCTCCCAGTGGCTATTTTACAGTCTCACCAAAGAGGCCCTTTCTGATATGAGTCCTTCTTTTCACTGGACCCCCACCTAAGACTCAATGGTAACTTCGATGATCTTTTAATACATATTTTAATCTACAGGCCCCCAGATGAGAAGTCATGACCCTAAGAAACCCGTAGGAGCAGCAAAGCATAAGAAAATTTAAAAATCATTGGCTCTAAGGTTAGACTCAATCTTCTATCACAGCTCTGCCACCTACTAACCTGATGACCTGAAGCAAGTTACAGCACGCTAAACCTCAGACCCTCCTCTAAAAATGGAGATTAAAAAAATCTCTAACCGCCTAAGTTTGTCAAAGGTAAAATGAAATGCAGAAATTCTTGATAAAAAAATAAATATTTCCTTCTCTCATAAGAAGGATCAGTATTGCTTTTGCTCCTCTTGGGACCATCCCCTCTTGAACTTCACAATAGGAAAAAAAATTGTCCCATCTCCTCAACCTAAGGTTTGTCAGTGCCTTACCTAGTTTGAGCTTGAGTGGATTCATTTTGGCCCTTCTCATTCCTCTAGAGCGGACACATTTCTTCAGTTCTAGTTATCCCACAACAGTATAGTTACATGAACTAGGTGCTTTTTAGGATCCCCAGTTATAAATCCCAGAGAGTTTAGGATTCTTTGAGTAGCTTTCGTAGAAAGCACCCTATAAGCTCTTGTCTTCAAGACCTACAATATACCAAGAAGGAAACACTCCTTGACCGAAAATGGCTGGGCATTTATAGTCAACACTCAATCTTTGAGACTTGGTCATTAAAGTTTAGAACTGAAAACCAATTTGTAAAACATACTTCAAGATAAATGTCTCCATAGTAAAAAGGGTCCTGGTATGGCAAAGAAAAAGAGCCTCTACTATGTGGCAGAATGGCCCATGTGAGAACCATGCAGTACAGATAGGACTTACCTGCAACTATGGGTATAGGGATTCTAAACATATGGCAGGGTGCTCTCCAGGCAGCAGGAATGGGTGTGTGCATATACATCCCCATGTCAAATTTGGATCTAGTCTCCACTGAAGACAACTGTAAAAGCGGGATAATACTCTAATTAGGGGGACAAAAGTAGAGATCAGGGACCACTATGTTTAAACCTGATTAAATTCCCTTGTTTTGGGTTAAGATGGTGGTTTAAGTACCAGGGGATATTTGGCAATATCTGGAGGCATTTTAACTGGGAAGAAGTGTCATGGGTGTCTAATGGGAAGAGGCTAAGATACTACTAAACATCCTGTAAAACAGGATGTGCTCTCACAATGAAGACTTATCCAGCTTGAAATGTCAATAGTGCCAAGGTAAGATAACACCAGATTGCTAGTGCTGTTGAGTGCCTGGAATATATTCTTTCTGAAGAATATCATCCTAGATCTGCAGAAACAAACCCACTTTAAAAATAAAGTCTTGTCGGGCTTCCCTGGTGGCGCAGTGGCTGAGAGTCTGCCTGCCGATGGAGGGGACACGGGTTTGCGCCCTGGTCCAGGAGGATCCCACATGCCGCGGAGCAGCTGGGCCCGTGAGCCATGGCCGCTGAGCCTGCGCGTCCGGAGCCTGTGCTCCGCAACGGGAGAGGCCACAGCAGTGAGAAGCCCGCGTACCGCAAAAAAAAAAAAAAAAAAAAAAAAAAAAAAAACAATAGCCCTTGTAGTTATTGACAAGATATATAAGGATTCCAAAAGGGTGAAAGTCAAAGGATGTTAAAGCGCACAAATATATCACTTAAAGTTTTAGGAATTAGGCTGACAGCTAATCTCTCAAGCAAAACCACAAAATCCAAAAAGTAAGGACATGCTCTATTCAGTATTCAAAAAAACACGAGAACTTTCACTAGAAGCCCTGCCCTACAATTGATGAAGCTACATTAGTATCCTTTAAAGGATACTTTAAGGTGACAAGCATTACTGTAGATTAAAACGGACACTTCACAATGATCAAAGGCTTGACTTACCAGGAAAATAAGACAATTTTAAATTTTATTCCTCTAATGGCACAGCCTCAGAATATTTAAAGGAAAGACAGAACTATAAGGAGAAATAGACAAATTCACACATTGTGGGAATAACTGATACAACACAGAAGAAATAACATTTGAACAAAACAGTTTCAAAAACTGATTGATGTATTGGGTCATAAGGCAAGTTTCAAAAGGTATTGAATCTACTGAATATGCTTTGTGAAAATGCAAACTAAAAAATAAATTAAGCTAGAATATTTATTTCCATCAATGTAGAAATTCACTTCTAAATAACCAGCAGGTAAAGAAATCATGATGGAAATTAGAAAATATTTTGAGCTGAAAATTTCATGAAAAAAACTCGTGGACTGTAGCAAAATCAGTACATATATATTTCAGATTTTAACTTTTAAATACAACAGACAGATGAATATTAATCAGCTAATATCCATCAAGAGATCAGGAAAATGGTGAATAAAATTTAAAGGGTTAAAATATTAAAGCCAAAATTTGATTCTTTAAAATGTCTAATCAACTTTTTAAACTTTTGACAAGACTGAATCAAATCAGAGAGGGACAAACAAGTAACCAATATCAAGAATGAAAGAAGGGACATGGTATATCACTACAGAGGCTGTAGAAGTTGAGAGAATTATTTAAAAACTATACCAATATATTTTAAAACAAGTAAAATGGAAATTTTAATATCCAATAACCAAAACTGAGAATAAAATATCTGAATTTTTAAAATTAAAAAAAGTTGAACATAATTAGAAGTCCAAACTCAAAGCTTTCACTAGCAACAACAGTTTAAGGAGAATACCAGTCTTCCAGAGAATAAAGAAAGAAGACCAAGATTGACCAGGATGACAGAGTAGAAGACCCTGAGCTCACCTCTGGTCAAGGACATAACAAAATTACAACTATTTACAGAACCACCATCCATGAAAAAGACTAGAACCTACCAGAAAAGATCTTATACAACTAAAGATATAAAAAAAAGAGCCAAAACAAGATGAGTTAGGAAGGGCTGACTCATGGTATAGTCAAGTCCTATATACTCGGGTAAGTGACCCACAAAAACGAAAGTTATAGTTGCAGAGGTTCTCCCCAAGGAGTGAGGGGTCTGAGCCCCACATTGAGCTCCCCAGCCCAGGGGTCCTACACCAGGAAGACAAGCCCCCAGAATGTCTGGCTTTGAAGGCCAGTGGGGCTTACTCTGGGAGTCCCAGAGGGCTGAAAGAAAGACTCCACTCTTTAAGGGTACACACAAAAACCTCACACATTTAGGGACCCAGGAAAGCAGTAGTAATTTCAAATGAGCCCCAGAAGACCTACCTGCTGATCTTTGAGAGCCTACTGGAGAGGCAGGAGGGAAACGAAGCTCACCCAGGGGACACAGACATTGGTGGCAGCCTTTTTTTTTTTTTTTTTTTGCAGTACATGGGCCTCTCACTATTGTGGCCTCTCCCATTGCAGAGCACAGGCTCCAGACGCACAGGCTCAGCAGCCATGGGTCACAGGCCCAGCCACTCCACGGCATGTGGGATCTTCCCGGACCAGGGCACGAACCTGTGTCCCCTGCATCAGCAGGCAGACTCTCAACCACTGCGCCACCAGGGAAGCCCCTTGGTGGCAGCCATTTGGAGGAGCTTGTTCTACTACGTGCACATTGGTGCTGGGAAGCATCACTCTGGAATCCTCCCTCTAGCCTATTAGCCTCAGAACCCAGCCCTGCCCCTTCCCAACAGCCTGTAGGCAGCGGGGCAGGGGCCTGGCCCCAGGAAACAGTAGCCCCACAGCCTGCAGACCTAGCCCACCCACCAGCAAGCCAGCACTAGCCCTGGGACCAACCACCAGCAGGCCAACACAAGCTTCAGAACATCCTGGACCCTATAGGAAGCTGTGTCCAGGGATCAGCCCTATCCACCAGCAGATTAACACCAGCTCTGGGTCCCCTGAGCCCTAAAGCTAAACCCCAAGACCCAGTCTTGCTTGCCAGACACTAGGCCCCAGGACCTGGCTTTAGCCACAAATCGGTGGGCACCAGCCTGAGGCTCTCCTGGACCCCAACTCTGCTCACCCATGAACCAGCACTAGCCCTGGGGTGCAACAGCCAGCCAGCCACCTTGTGATCCCAGCCCTACCAGCAAATGGCCAGCAACCTCTGCAAAATTTAAGGCATGGCAACAACTGGACCAGGGGACCAACCAAGCCTACCAGACTGCCCACAGTCATCAGCCCACCACAGCAGAAAGACCCAAGCAGCCCCAGAGAGGGCAGCCCTAGCACACAGAGGCCTGGTGATGAGAGAGGAATGCGCTGCTGGGACATATAGGTCCTCTCCTACAAAGACCATTTCTGCAAGTTTGGGAAGTGTAACCAACCTACCAGATAACTAGAAACAAAAACAAAAGTTAGGCAAAATGAGGTAATGGAGGAACAAGAGAAACAACAAAGGAACAAAAGAAAAACCCAGAAGAAGAAAGATTATTGAAGAACTCAGAAGACTAGATGAACAGATCAAGAAGTCAGTAGTTTTTAAACAAAGAGTTAGAAAATAAAGAACCAAACATATGAAGAATAATTGAAATGAAAAATACACTAGAAGGTATTAATGGACCAAATGAAACACTCCTTTCTCTCAGGAAGCTGGGAGACAGTAGTGGAACTCACTATTCCTGAACAAAAAGAAAAGAAATAAGGACAGTTTAAGAGATCTCTGGGACAACATCAAGCATACTAACATTTACATTATAGGGGTCCCAGAAGAAGAGATATAGGGGGAGACCTTCAAGATGGTGGAAGGGTAGGACATGGAGATGAACTTCCTCCCCATAAATGCATCAAAAATACATCTACCTGTGGAACAACTCCAATAGAACACCTACTGAACGCTGTCAGAAGACCTCAGACTTCCCAAAAGGCAAGAAACTCCCCATGTACCTGGCCATGTGGCTGACAGGGTCTTGGTGCTCTGGCTGGGTGTCAGGCCTGAGCCTCAGGTGGGAGAGCCAAGTTCAGACATTGGTCCACCAGAGACCTCCTGGCCCCACATAATATCAATCGGCAAGAGCTCTCCCAGAGATCTCTGTCTCAACGCTAAGACCCAGCTCCACTCAACGACCAGCAAACTCCAGTGCTGGACACCCCATGCCAAACAACTAGCAAGACAGGAACACAACGCCACCCATTAGCAGAGAGGCTGCCGAAAATCATAATAAGTTCACAGACACCCTAAAACACACCACCGGATGCGGTCCTGCCCATCAGAAAGATAAGATCCAGGCTCATCCACCAGAACACAGGCAGTAGTCCTCTCCAACAGGAAGCCTACACAACCCACTGAACCAACCTTACCCCCTGGGGGCAGACACCAAAAACACTGGGAATGACGAACCTGCAGCCTGTGAAAAGGAGACCCCAAACACAGTAAGTTAAGCAAAATGAGAGGACAGAGAAATCCACAGCAGATGAAGGAGCAACGTAAAAACCCACCAGACCAAACAAATGAAGAGGAAACAGGCAGTCTACCTGAAAAAGAATTCAGAGTAATGATAGCAAAGATGATCCAATATCTTGGAAATAGAATGGAGAAAATACAAGAAAGGTTTAACAATGACCTAGAAGAACAAAAGAGCAAACAAACGATGAACAACACAATAAATGAAATTTAAAATTCTCTAGAAGGAATCAATAGCAGAATAACTGAGGCAGAAGAACAGTAAGTGACCTGAAAGATAAAATAGTGGAAATAACTACCACACAGCAGAATAAGGAAAAAAGAATTGAGGACAGTCTCAGAGACCTCTGGGACAACATTAAACACATGAACGTTTGAATTATCAGGGTCCCAGAAGAAGAAGAGAAAAAGAAAGGGACTGAGAAAATATTTGAAGAGATTATAGTTGAAAACATCCCTAATATGGGAAAGGAAATAGTTAATCAAGTCCAGGAAGCGCAGAGAGTCCCATACAGGATAAATCCAAGGAGAAATACACAAAGACACATATTAATCAAACTATCAAAAATTAAAAACCAAGAAAACATATTAAAAACAGCAAGGGAAAAACAACAAATAACTTACAAGGGAATCCCCATAAGGTTAACAGCTGATCTTTCAGCACAAACTCTGCAAGCCAGAACAGAGTGGCAAAACATATTTAAAGTGATAAAAGGGAAAAACCTACAACCAAGATTACCCTACCCAGCACGGATCTCATTCAGATTCAACGGACAAATTAAAACCTTTACAGACAAACAAATGCTAATAGAATTCAGCACCACCAAACCAGCTTTACAACAAATGCTAAAGGAACTTCTCTAGGCAGGAAACACAAGAGAAGGAAAAGACCTACAATAACAAATGCAAAACAATTAAGAAAATGGTAATAGGAACATAGATATCGATAATTACCTTAAATGTAAAAGGATTAAATGCTCCCACCAAAAGACACAGACTGGCTGAATGGATACAAAAACAAGACCCATATATGTGCTGTCTACAAGAGACCCACTTCAGACCTAGGGACACATACAGACTGAAACTGAGGGGATAGAAAAAGATATTCCATGCAAATGGAAATCAAAAGAAACTTGGAGTAGCAATTCTCATATCAGACAAAATAGACTTTAAAATAAAGACTATTACAAGAGATAAAGAAGGACACTACATGATCAAGGGATCAATCCAAGAAAAAGATATAACAATTGTAAATATTTATGTACCCAACATAGGAGCACCTCAATACATAAGGCAAATGCTAACAGCCATAAAAGGGGTAAATCGACAGTAACACAATCATAGTAGGGGACTTTAACACCCCACTTTCACCAATGATCATTCAAAATAAAAATAAATAAACACAAGCTTTAAATGATACATTAAACAAGATGGACTTAATTGATATTTGGACATTCTATCCCAAAACAACAGATACACTTTCTTCTCAAGGGCTCATGGAACATTCTCCAGGATAGATCATATCTTGGGTCACAAATCAAGCCTTGGTAAATTTAAAAAAATTGAAATTCATATCAAGTATCTTTTCTGACCACAACACTATGAGACTAGATATCAATTACAGGGAAAAAAAGCTGTAAAAAAATACAAACACATGGAGGCTAAACAATACACTACTTAATAACCAAGAGACCACTGCAGAAATCAAAGAGGAAATCAAAAAATACCTAGAAACAAATGACAATGAAAACACAAAAACCCAAAACCTATGGGATGCAGCAAAAGCAGTTCTAAGAGGGAAGTTTACAGCAATACAATCCTACCTCAAGAAACAAGAAACATCTCAAACAACTTAACCTTACACCTAAAGCAATTAGAGAAAGAAGAACAAGAAAACCCAAAGTTAGCAGAAGGAAAGAAATCATAAAGATCAGAAATAAATGAAAAAGAAATGAAAGGAACGATAGCAAAGATCAATAAAACTAAAAGCTGGTTCTTTGAGAATATAAACAAAATTGATGAACCATTAGCCAGACTCATCAAGAAAAAAGGGAGAAGACTCAAATCAACAGAATTAGAAATGAAAAAGGAGAAGTAATAACTGACACTGCAGAAATACAAAGGATCATGAGAGATTACTACAAGCAACTCTATGCCAATAAAATGGACAACCTGGAAGAAATGGACAAATTCTTAGAAAAGCACAACCTTCCAAGACTGAACCAGGAAAAAATAGAAAATATAAACAGACATATCACAAGCACTGAAATTGAAACTGTGATTAAAAATCTTCCAACAAACAAAAGCCCAGGACTAGATGGCTTCACAGGCGAATTCTATCAAACATTTAGAGAAGAGCTAACACCTATCCTTCTCAAACTCTTCCAAAATATAGCAGAGGGAGGAACACTCCCAAACTCATTCTACAAGGGCATGATCACCCTGATACCAAAACCAGATAAAGATGTCACAAAGAAAGAAAACTACAGGCCAATATCACTGATGAACATAGATGCAAAAATCCTGAATAAAATACTAGCAAACAGAATCCAACAGCACATTAAAGGGATCATACAGCATGCTGCAGTGGGGTTTATCCCAGGAATGCAAGGATTCTTCAATATACACAAATCAATGTAATAAGCCACATTAACAAATTGAAGGATAAAAACCATATGATCTTCTCAACAGATGCAAAAAAAGCTTTCAACAACTTCAACACCCATTTATGATAAAAACCCTCCAGAAAGCAGGCAAAGTGGGAAATTACCTCAACATAATAAAGGCCATATATGACAAACCCACAGCCAACATCATTCTCAATGGTGAAAAACTGAAACCATTTCCACTAAGATCAGGAAAAAGACAAGGTTGCCCACTCTCACCACTATTATTCAACATAGTTTTGGAAGCTTTAGCCACGGCAATCAGAGGAGAAAAAGAAATAAAAGTAATCCAATTCAGAAAAGAAGAAGTAAAACTGTCACTGTTTGCAGATGACATGATACTATACATAAAGAATCCTAAAGATGCCACCAGAAAACTACTAGGACTAATCAATGAATTTGGTAAAGTAGCAGGATCCAAAATTAATGCACAAATATCTCTGGCATTCCTATACACTAATGATGAAAAATCTGAAAGAGAAATTAAGGAAACACTCCCATTTACCACTGCAACAAAAAGAATAAAATACCTAGGAATAAACCTACCTAAGGAGACAAAAAAGACCTGTATGCAGAAAACTATAAGACACTGAGGAAAGAAATTAAAGATGATACAAACAGATGGAGAGATATACCATGTTCTTGGATTGGAAGAATCGACGTTGTGAAAATGACTATACTACCCAAAGCAATCTACAGATTCAATGCAATCACTATGAAAGTACCACTGGCATTTTTCACAGAACTAGAACAAAAAATTTCACAATTTGTATGGAAACACAGAAAACCCTGAATAGCCAAAGCAATCTTGAGAAAGAAAAATGGAGCTGGAGGAATCAGGCTCCCTGACTCCAGACTATACTATAAAACCACAGTAATCAAAACAGTATGGTACTAGCACAGAAACAGAAATATAGGTCAATAGAACAGGATAGAAAGCCCAGAGATAAACCCATGCACCTATGGTCAATTAATCTATGGCAAGGAGACAAGAATATACAATGGAGAAAAGACAGTCTCTTCAATAAGTGGTGCTGGGAAATCTGGACAGCCACATGTAAAAGAATGAAATTAGAACACTCCCTAACACCATACACAAAAATAAACTCAAAATGGATTAAACACGTAAATGTAAGACTGGATACTACAAAACTCTTAGACGAAAATATAGGCAGAACAATCTTTGACATAAATCACAGCAATATCTTTTGGGATCCACCTCCTAGAGTAACGAAAATAAAACCAAACAAATAAACTTTAAAGCTCTTGCACAGCAAAGGAAACCATAAACAAGACAAAAAGACCACTCACAGAATGGCAGAAAATGTTGCAAATGATGCAATCGATAAGGGATTAATCTCCAGAATATACAAACAGCTCATGCAACTCAACATCAAAAAAACAAACAACCCAATCAAAAAATGGGCAGAAGATCTAAACAGACATTTCTCCAAAGAAGACATATAGACGGTCAAAAGGCACATGAAAAGATGCTCAACATCACTAGTTATTAGAGAAATGCAACTCAAAACTACAATGAGGTATCACCTCCTACCAGTCAGAATGGCCATCATCAAAAAGTCTATAAACAATAAATGCTGGAGAGGGTGTGGAGAAAAGGGAACCCTCCTACACTGTTGGTGGGAATGTAAATTGGTACAGCCACTGTGGAGAACAGTATGGAGATTCCTTACAAAAGTAAAAAGAGAGCTACCATTTGATCGAGCAATCCCACTATTGGACATATATCCAAAGAAAACCATACTTTGAAAAGATACATGCACCCCAATGCTCACTGCAGCACTATTTACAATAGCCAAGACATGGAAGCAACCTAAATGTCCATCGATAGAAGAATGGATAAAGAAGATGTGGTATATACATATACAATGGAATATGATTCAGCCATTTTATATATATATATATATATATATATATATATATACACACACACACACACACACACAATGGAATATTACTCAGCTATAAAAAGAATGCAATAATGCCACTTGAAGCAACACAGATGGACCTCGAGATTGTCATTCTGAGCGAGGTAAGTCAGACAAAGACAAATATATGATATCACTTACATGTGGAATCAAAAAAGTGATACAAATGAACTTATTTACAAAACAAACAGACACACAGAAAGCAAACTTATGATTATCCAAGGGGTAAGGGGGGACGGGATAAATTAGGAGGTTGGGATTAACATATACACACTACTATATCTAAAATAGATAATCAACAAGGACCTACCATATAGCACAGGGAACTCTACTCAATGCTCTGTAATAACTTATATGGGAAAAAATATGAAAAAGAATAGATACATGTATATGTATAACTAAATCACTTTGCCGTACACCTGAAATTAACACAGCATTGTAAATCAACAATACTCCAACATAAAATAAAAATTAAAAAAATAAATAAATAATAAAATGGCAAAAATCAAAGATAAAAAAATATTAAAAGCAGCAAGGGGAAAACAAGTTACATACAGAAGAATTCCCATAATGTGTTCATATGACATTTCCGCAGAAACTCTGCAGGCCAGAAGGAAGTGGCATGATATACTTAGTGATGAAAAGGAAAAACCTATAATCAAGAGTACTTTACTCAGCAAGGTTCTCATTCAGATCTGTTGGAGAGATCAGAAGTTTTACTGACAACCAAAAGCTGAGTTCAGTACTATCAAACCAGTTTTGTAAGAAAGGTTAAACAGACTTCTCCAAGCAAAAAGAGGTCCCAACAGAAATATGAGAATTACAAAAGGAAATAGTTCATTGGTGAAGGCAAATATACAGTAAAAGTAGAAAAGCCAAGCATGTACAAAGTTAGTAGGAAGGTTAAAACAAAGTAGTAAACTCATCTATATCCACAGTAAGCAGTTAAGTGATACACCAAACAATTAGATGTAAAATATGACGTCAAAAAACAGTAATTGAAAAAAAAAAAGTAACTGTGAGAGGAAGAGGACAAATGCAGGGTTGTTTAAAAAAATGCAGGTTGTTTGTTTCAATGCATTTGAAATTAAGAGATCGGCAACTTACATCATGTATACAGATGGCTTTATATAAACCTTATGGTAACCACAAACCAAAAACGTATGATAGATAAACACTAAAGAGAAAGGAATACAAACATAACACTAAAGAGTCATCAAGTCACAAGGGAAGAGAAGAAAAGGAGCAAAAACACTGCAACAAACCCAAAATAATTAACAAAATGGCAATAAGAACATACATATTACTTTAAATGTAAATGGATTAAATGCTCTAATCAAAAGACAGAGTGGCTAAATGGATACAAAAACAAGACCCATACATATGCTGCCTACAAGCAACCCCTTCAGATTTAAAAAGACAGAAATTGAGGGAATGGATTCCATGCTAATGGAAATCCAAAGAAAGCCAGGGTAGCAATAGTTGTATCAGACAAAATAGACTTTAAAGACAGACTGTTTTAAGAGACAAAAAGTACATTACATAATGATCAAGGGATAAATCCAAGAGGCAACAATTTAAAATATATATGCACCCAACACAGAAGCGCCTTAATACATAAAGCAAATCTTGACATAAAGGGAGAAATTGACAGTAACATAGTAGTAGGGAACTTCAACTCCCCATTTATATCAATGGACAGATCATCCAAACAAAATATATATATACGAAGTAAACAAATTCCTAGAAATGTATATTCTCCCAAGGCTGAGCCAGGTAGAAACAGAAAACATGAACAGGCTAATTACCAGCAGAGTAATTGAATCAGTAATTTTAAAACTCCCAAACAAAAGTCCTGGACCAGATGGCTTCACAGGTGATTTCTACCAAACATTTAGGAGAAAATATTCCAAAACACTGCAGAAGAAGGAACACTTCCAAACTCATTCTATGAGGCCAGCATCACCCTGACACCAAATCTAGACAAAGATATCACAAAGAAAGAAAATTATAGGCCAATATCACTGATAAACATAAATTCAAAAATTGTCAACATGGGGCTTCCCTGGTGGCGCAGTGGTTGAGAGTCCGCCTGCCGATGCAGGGGACGCGGGTTCGTGCCCCGGTCCGGGAAGATCCCACATGCCGCGGAGCGGCTGGGCCCGTGAGCCACGGCCGCTGGGCCTGTGCATCCGGAGCCTGTGCTCCGCAACGGGAGAGGCCACAACAGTGAGAGGCCCACATACCGCAAAAAAAAAAAAAAAAAAAAAAAAAAAAAAAACAATTGTCAACAAAATGTTAGCAAACTAAATCCAACAATCCATTGAAAAGATCATACACCAAAATCAAGTGGGGTTTTTTCCCAGGAATGCAAGTATGGTTCGATATCTGTAAATCAGTGTGATACACCACTTAAAAAATGGAATAAAAACCATTTGACCTCCATAGATGCAAAGAAGCTTTTGACAAAATTCAACATCCATTTATGATAACTCTCCAGAAAGTGGGCACAAAGGGAATATACCTTAACACTAATAAAGGCCATATATGACCACCCCACAGCTAACATCATACTCAGTGAAAAGCTGGAAGGATTTCCTCTAGGATCAGGAACAAGACAAGGACGCCTACTCTTGCCACTTTTATTCTACATGGTATTCAAAGTTCCAGCCACAGAAATCAGTCAAGAAAAATAATCTAAATTGGAAAGAAGTAAAACTGTCACTGTTTACAGATGATGTAATACTATACATAGAAAATCCTAAAGATGCTACCAAAAAACTACTAGATCCTGATGAATTTGGTAAAGTTACAGGATACAAAATATACAGAAATCTGTTGCATCTCTTTATACTGACAATGAACTATCAGAAAGAGAAATTAAGGAAACAATCTCATTTACCACTGAATCAAAAAGAATAAAATACCTAGGAATAAACCTAAGGAGGTAAAAGACCTGTACTCAGAAAACTAAGATACTGATGAAAGAAACTGTGTCATCTTCAAATAGATGGAAAGACACTGGGTTCATGGATTGCAAGAATTAATATTTTTTAAATGACCATACTACCCAAGAAAATCTAAAGATTCAATGCAATCCATATCAAAGTAGCAATGACATTTTTCACAGAACTACAACAAAGAATTTTTTAATTTGTATGGAACACAAAAGGCCACAAATTCCAAAACAATTTTGAGGTAGAAGAACAGAGCTGGAGGTATCATGCTCCCTGATACAAAACTATACTACAAAGCTACTGGAATCGAAACTGCGGTACTGGCACAAAGACACAGATCAACAGAACAGAATAGAGCGTTAAGAAATAAACCCATGTACTTATGGTCAATCTACAACAAAGGAGGCAAGAATATACAGGGGAGAAGAGACAGTTTCTTCAGTAAGCAGTGCTGGGAAAACTGGACATCCACATGTAGAAAAAATTAGAATATTCCCTCATAGCATATACCAAAATAAACTCAAAACAGATTAAAGTCTTAGAGACTGGAAACCATAAAACTCCTTGAAGTGAACAAAGGCAGAACGGCCTCACATAAATCATAGCAACATCTTTTTGCATCTCCTAAGGCAGAGGAAACAAGCAAAATACACCAAATGGGACCTAATTAAACTTAAGAACTTTTGCACAGCAAAGAAAACCATCAACAACATCAAAAGACAATCTACTGACTAGGAGAAAATATTTGTAAATGATATGACCTATAAGGAGTTAATGTCCAAATATTATCAACAGCCCATAAAACTCAACATCAAAAAGACATGAGAAAAATGTAGGCAGAAGACCTGAATAGATATTTTCAAAAGACAACATACAGATGGCCAACAGGCACATGAAAAGATGCTCTACATCGCTAATCAGAGAAATGCAAATCAAAACCACAGTGAGGGGGGGACGAGGGGAAGATGGCGGAAGAGTAAGACACGGAGATCCCCTTCCTCCCCACAGATACACCAGAAATACATCTACACGTGGAACAACTCCTACAGAACACCTACTGAAGGCTGGCAGAAGACCTCAGACCTCCCAAAAGGCAAGAAACTCCCCACGTACCTGGGTAGGGCAAAAGAAAAAACAGAGACAAAAGAATAGGGACGGGACCTGCACCAGTGGGAGGGAGCCGTGAAGGAGGAAAGGTTTCCACACACTAGAAGCCCCTTTGCGGGCGGAGTCTGTGGGTGGCGGAGGGGGAAGCTTCGGAGCCACGGAGGAGAGCGCAGCCACAGGGGTGCAGAGGGCAAAGCGGAGAGATTCCCGCACAGAGGATCGGTGCCGACCGACACTCACCAGCCCGAGAGGCTTGTCTACTCACCCGCCGGGGCGGGCGGGGCTGGGAGCTGAGGCTCAGGCTTCGGTCGGAGCGCAGGGAGAGGACTGGCGGCATGAACACAGCCTGAAGGGGGTTAGTGCACCACGGCTAGCTGGGACGGAGTCCGGGAAAAAGTCTGGAGCTGCCGAAGAGGCAAGAGACTCTGTCTTGCCTCTTTGTTTCCTGGTGCGAGAGGAGAGGGGATTAAGAGCGCTGCTTGAAGGAGCTCCACAGACGGGCATGAGCCGCAGTTAAAAGCATGGACCACAGAGACGGGCATGAGATGCTGGGGCTGCTGCTGCCGCCACCAAGAAGCCTGTGTGCAAGAGCAGGTCACTATCTACACCTACCTTCCAGGGAGCCTGTGCAGCCCGCCACTGCCAGGGTCCCGGGATCCAGGGACAACTTCCCCGGGAGAACGCACGGCATGCCTCAGGCTGGTGCAACGTCATGCCGGCCTCTGCCACCGCAGACTCGCCCCGCACTCGTACCCCTCCCTCCCCCCGGCCTGAGTGAGCCAGAGACCCCGAATCAGCGGCTCCTTTAACCCCATCCTGTCTGAGCGAAGAACAGACGCCCTCCTGTGACCTACACGCAGAGGCGGGGCCAAATCCAAAGCTGAACCCCGGGAGCTGTGCGAACAAAGAAGAGAAAGGGAAAGCAGCCTCAGAAGCAGCGGATTAAAGCTCCACAATCAACTTGATGTACCCTGTATCTGTGGAATACATGAATAGACAACGAATCATCCCAAACTGAGGAGGTGGACTTTGAGAGCAAGATTTATTATTTTTTCCGCTTTTCCTCTTTTTTTGAGTGTGTATGTGTATGCTTCTGTTTGAGATTTTGTCTGTATAGCTTTGCTTTCACCACTTGTCCTAGGGTTCTATCTGTCCTTTTTTTTTTTTTTTTTTTACTTTATAAAAAATTTTTTTCTTAATAATTTTTTTATTTTAATAACTATTTTATTTTACCTTACTTTCTTTTCTTTTCTTTTATCCTCTTTCTTTCTTTCTACTTTTTCTCCCTTTTATTCTGAGCCATGTGGATGAAACACTCTTGGTGCTGCAGCCAGGAGTCAGTGCTATGCCTCTCAGGTGGGCGAGCCAACTTCAGGACACTAGTCCACAAGAGACCTCCCAGCTCCACGTAATATCAAACGGCGAAAATCTCCCAGAGATCTCTATCTCAACATCAACACCCAGCTTCACTCAACGACAAGCAAGCTACAGTGCTGGACACCCTATGCCAAACAACTAGCAAGACAGGAACACAACCCCACCCATTAACAGAGAGGCTGCCTAAAATCATAATAAGTCCACAGACACCCCAAAACACACCACCAGACGTGGACCTGCCCACCAGAAAGACAAGATGCAGCCTCATCCACCAGAACACAGGCACGTGTCCCCTCCACCAGGAAGCCTACACAACCCACTGAACCAACTTTAGCCACTGGGGGCAGATGCCAAAAACAACGGGAACTATGAACCTGCAGGCTGCAAAAAGGAGACCCCAAACACAGTAAGATAAACAAACTGAGAAGACAGAAAAACACACAGCAGGTGAAGGAGCAAGATAAAAACCCACCATACCTAACAAATGAAGAGGCAATAGGCAGTCTACCTGAAAAAGAATTCACAATAATGATAGGAAGATGATCCAAAATCTTGGAAACAGAATAGAGAAAATGCAAGAAACATTTCACAAGGACATAGAAGAACTAAAGATGAAACAAGCAGTAATGAACAACACAATAAATGAAATTTAAAATACAATAGAAGGGATCAATAGCAGAATAACTGAGGCAGAAGAACGGATAAGTGACCTGGTAGATAAAATAGTGGAAATAACTACTGCAGAGCAGAATAAAGAAAAAAGAATGAGAAGAACTGAGGACAGTCTCAGAGACCTCTGGGACAACATTAAACACACCAACATTCGAATTATAGGGGTTCCAGAAGAAGAAGAGAAAAAGAAAGGGACTGAGAAAATATTTGAAGAGATTATAGTTGAAAACTTCCCTAATATGGGAAAGGAAATAGTTAATCAAGTCCAGGAAGCACAGAGAGTCCCATACAGGATAAATCCAAGAAGAAATATGCCAAGACACATATTAATCAAACTGTCAAAAAGTAAACACAAAGAAAACATATTAAAAGCAGCAAGGGAAAAACAACAAATAACACACAGGGAATCCTCATAAGGTTAACAGCTGATCTTTCAGAAGAAACTCTGCAAACCAGAAGGGACTGGCAGGACATATTTAAAGTGATGAAGGAGAAAAACCTGCAACCAAGGTTACTCTACCCAGCAAGGATCTCATTCAGATTTGATGGAGAAATTAAAACCTTTAGAGACAAGCAAAAGCTGAGAGAGTTCAGCACCACCAAACCAGCTTTACAACAAATGCTAAAGGAACTTCTCTAGGCAAGAAACACAAGAGAAGGAAAAGACCTACAATAACGAACCCAAAACAATTAAGAAAATGGGAATAGGAACATACATATCGATAATTACCTTCAATGTAAATGGACTAAATGCTCCCACCAAAAGACACAGACTGGCTGAATGGATACAAAAACAAGACCCATATATATGCTGTCTACAAGAGACCCACTTCAGACCTAGAAACACATACAGACTGAAAGTAAGGGGATGGAAAAAGATATTGCATGCAAACGGAAACCAAAAGAAAGCTGGAGTAGCAATTCTCATATCAGACAAAATAGACTTTAAAATAAAGACATTTAGAGGAGACAAAGAAGGACACTACATAATGATCAAGGGATCGATCCAAGAAGAAGATATAACAATTGTAAATATTTATGCACCCAACGTAGGAGCACCTCAATACATAAGGCAAATACTAACAGCCGTAAAAGGGGAACTCGACAGTAACACATTCATAGTAGGGGACTTTAACACCCCACTTTCACCAATGGACAGATCATCCAAAATGAAAATAAATAAGGAAACACAAGCTTTAAATGATACATTAAACAAGATGGACTTAATTGATATTTATAGGACATTCCATCCAAAAACAACAGAATACACATTTTTCTCAAGTGCTCATGGAACATTCTCCAGGATAGATCATATCTTGGGTCACAAATCAAGCCTTGGTAAATTTCAGAAAATTGAAATTGTATCAAATACCTTTTCTGACCACAACGCTGTGAGACTAGATATCAATTACAGGAAAATATCTGTAAAAAATACAAACACATGGAGGCTAAACAATACACTACTTAATAACAAAGTGATCACTGAAGAAATCAAAGAGGAAATCAAAAAATACTTAGAAACAAATGATATGGAGACATGACGACCCAAAACCTATGGGATGCAGCAAAAACAGTTCTAAGGGGGAAGTTTATAGCAATACAATCCCTCCTTAAGAAACAGGAAACATCTCGAATAAACACACTGACCTTGCACCTACAAGCAATTAGAGAAATAAGAACAAAAAAACCACAAAGTTAGCAGAAGGAAAGAAATCATAAAGATCAGATCAGAAATAAATGAAAAAGACATGAAGGAAACGATAGCAAAGATCAATAAAACGAAAAGCTGGTTCTTTCAGAAGATAAAGAAAATTGATAAACCATTAGCCAGACTCATCAAGAAAAAAAGGGAGAAGACTCAAATCAATAGAATTAGAAATGAAAAAGGAGAAGTAACAACTGACACTGCAGAAATACAAAAGATCATGAGAGATTACTACAAGCAACTCTATGCCAATAAAATGGACAACCTGGAAGAAATGGACAAATTCTTAGAAATGCACAACCTGCCAAGACTGAATCAGGAAGAAATAGAAAATATGAACAGACCAATCACAAGCACTGAAACTGAAACTGTGATTAAAAATCTTCCAACAAACAAAAGCCCAGGACAAGATGGCTTCACAGGCAAATTCTATCAAACATTTAGAGAAGAGCTAACACCTACCCTTCTCAAACTCTTCCAAAATATGGCAGAGGGAGGAACACTCCCAAACTCATTCTACGAGGCCACCATCACCCTGATACCAAAACCAGGCAAGGATGTCACAAAGAAAGAAAACTACAGGCCAATATCACTGATGAACATAGGTGCATAAATCCTCAACAAAATACTAGCAAACAGAATCCAACAGCATATTAAAAGGATCATACACCATGATCAAGTGGGGTTTATTCCAGGAATGCAAGGATTCTTCAATATATGCAAATCAATCAACGTGATACACCATATTAACAAATTGAAGGAGAAAAACCATATGATCATCTCAATAGATGCAGAGAAAGCTTTTGACAAAATTCAACACCCATTTATGATAAAAACCCTGCAGAAAGTAGGCACAGAGGGAACTTTCCTCAACATAATAAAGGCCATATATGACAAACCCACAGCCAACATCGTCCTCAATGGTGAAAAACTGAAAGCAGTTCCACTAAGATCAGGAACAACACAAGGTTGCCCACTCTCACCACTCTTATTCAACATAGTTTTGGAAGTTTTAGCTACAACAATCAGAGAAGAAAAGGAAATAAAAGGAATCCAAATCGGAAAAGAAGTAAAGCTGTCACTGTTTGCAGATGACATGATATTATACATAGAGAATCCTAAAGATGCTACCAGAAAACTACTAGAGCTAATCAATGAATTTGGTAAAGTAGCAGGATACAAAATTAATGCACAGAAATCTCTGGCATTCCTATATACTAATGATGAAAAATCTGCAAGTGAAATCAAGAAAATACGCCCATTTACCATTGCAACAAAAAGAATAAAATATCTAGGAATAAACCTACCTAAGGAGACAAAAGACCTGTATGCAGAAAATTATAAGACACTGATGAAAGATATTAAAGATGATAGAAATAGATGGAGAGATAGACCATGTTCTTGGATTGGAAGAATCAACATTGTGAAAATGACTCTACTACCCAAAGCAATCTACAGATTCAATGCAATCCCTATCAAACTACCACTGGCATTTTTCACAGAACTAGAACAAAAAATTTCACAATTTGTATGGAAACACAAAAGATGCCGAAGAGCCAAAGCAATCTTGAGAACGAAAAATGGAGCTGGAGGAATCAGGCTCCCTGACTTCACACTATACAACAAAGCTACAGTAATCAAGACAGTGTGGTACTGGCACAAAAACAGAAATATAGATCAATGGAACAGGATAGAAAGCCCAGAGATAAACCCAGGCACATATGGTCACCTTATCTTTGATAAAGGAGGCAGCAATGTACAGTGGAGAAAGGACAGCCTCTTCAATAACTGGTGCTGGGAAAACTGGACAGGGACGTGTAAAAGTATGCGATTAGATCACTCCCTAACACCATACACAAAAATAAGCTCAAAATGGATTACAGACCTAAATGTAAGTCCAGAAACTATCAAACTCTTAGAGGAAAACATAGGCAGAACACTCTATGACATAAATCACAGCAAGATCCTTTTTGACCCACCTCCTAGAGAAATGGAAATAGAAACAAAAATAAACAAATGGGACCTAATGAAACTTCAAAGCTTTTGCACAGCAAAGGAAATCATAAATAAGACCAAAAGACAACCCTCAGAATGGAAGAAAATATTTGCAAATGAAGCAACTGACAAAGGATTAATCTCCAAAATGTACAAGCAGCTCATTCAGCTCAATAACAAAAAAACAAACAACACAATCCAAAAATGGGCAGAAGACCTAAATAGACATTTCTCAAAGAAGATATACAGACTGCCAACAAACACATGAAAGAATGCTCAACATCATTAATCACTAGAGAAATGCAATTCAAAACTACAATGAGATATCATCTCACACCAGTCAGAATGGCCATCATCAAAAAATCTAGAAACAGTAAATGCTGGAGAGGGTGTGGAGAAAAGGGAACACTCTTGCACTGCTGGTGGGAATGTGAATTGGTACAGCCACTATGGAGAACAGTATGGAGGTTCCTTAAAAAACTACAAACAGAACTACCATATGACCCAGCAATCCCACTACTGGGCATATACCCTGAGAAAACCATAATTCAAAAAGACTCATGTACCAAAATGTTCATTGCAGCTCTATTTACAATAGCCCGGAGATGGAAACAACCTAAGTGTCCGTCATCGGATGAATGGGTAAAGAAGATGTGGCACATATATACAACGGAATATTACTCAGCCATAAAAAGAAACGAAATTGAGCTATTTGTAATGAGGTGGATGGACCTAGAGTGTGTCAATACAGAGTGAAGTAAGTCAGAAAGAGAAAGACAAATACCGTATGCTAACACATATATATGGAATTTAAGAAAAAAAATATCATGAAGAACCTACGGGTAAGACAGGAATAAAGACACAGACCTACTAGAGAATGGACTTGAGGATATGGGGAGGGGGAAGGGTAAGCTGGGACAAAGTGAGAGAGTGGCATGGACATATATACACTACCAAACATAAAACAGATAGCTAGTGGGAAGCAGCCACATAGCACAGGGAGATTAGCTCGGTGCTTTGTGACCACATAGAGGGGTGGGATAGGGAGGGTGGGAGGGAGGGAGACACACGAGGGAAGAGATATGGGAACATATGTATATGTATATGTGTAACTGATTCACTTTGTTATAAAGCAGAAACTAAGACACCATTGTAAAGCAATTATACTCCAATAAAGATGTAAAAAAAAAAAAAACCCACAATGAAATATCACCTCATACCTGGCAGAATCGCTGTCAAAAATACCCCAAGTAACAAGTTGGTGAGGATGTGGAGAAAAGGGAACCTTTATACACTTGTGGGAATATAAACTGGTGCAGCCACTGTGGAAAACAGTATGGCTATCCCTCAAAAAATCTAAAAATCAAACTACCATATGATCCAGCAATTCCACTCCTGGGTATATATCCAAAGAAACTGAAAACACTAATTTGAATAGATACATGCACCCCAATGTTCACAGCAGCATTATTTACAATAGCCAGGATATGGGAGCAATCCAAGTGTCCATCAACAGATAAACAGATAAAGGTGGGGTGTGTGTGTGTGTGTGTGTACAACAGCATACTACTCAGCCATAAAAAAGAATGAAATACTGCCATTTGCAGCAATGTGGATGGAGCTAGAGAATATACTTAGTGAAATGAATCAGACAGAAAGACACAATTACTTATGTGGAATCTAAGAGATTAGTGAGTATAAAGCAGACTTACGGATATAGAAAACTAGTGTTTACCAGTGGTGAGAGGGAAGGGGAAGGGGCATGATAGGGGATTAAGAGGTACAAACTATGTATACATTGCAAGGATGTAGTACAGCACAGGGAATATAGACAAAGTTTTAGGATAACTATAAATGGAGTATAATTTTTTAAAACTGAATCGCTAAGTTGTATACTGAAATTTATACATTGTAAATCAACTGTACCTCAGTGAACAGAGGAAAATGCAAAATCATGACAAAATAAACTTGATACTCAAATATAATAAAGGCATACAAAGGACAATTACAGGTTATTCTCAGGCATAACCTTTGCTCTAAAAATTCTTAATAATTTTAGCAACCTGGATCCAACTAATATATAAAAACATACCATGACTAAATTGGGTTTATTCTAGAAATGCTGTGGTTAGTTAATATTTGGGGGGGGGACCCAGAATCAAGCAATTTAATCCACCACAGTAACAGAATAAAGGGGAATAATGATCATCTCAATTGATGCAAACGCATTTGATGAAATCCAAATTTTAAAACTCTTACCGAAGTAGAATACAATAGAGCTTCCTAAATCTGATGAAGATCTATATATTTTTTAAAATCTAAGCAAACATACTTAATGGTAAAATGTTGAAAGCTTTCCCCTTTGATACTGAGAACAAGACAAGGATGCTACTATCATCTCTAATCATGTTCATACAGGATGAAGAACCTAAGCAGTACAATAATGTAAGAAAATTAAAATGTGAAACTTGTAGAAATTAGGATGGAAGAAATAAAATGTACATATATAAGTACATATATATTCGAAAATTATCTATAGACAAGTTACTAGAATAATCATATAAAGTTTTTGGATACAAGGTAAATCTATTTTATATAAAATTGGTTGCTGACAAATACACAACTTTAAAAGATACCATTTGCAATAGCATAACAAAATACCAGGCACCAAGGAACGAACCTAACAAAGTATCTGTACAACCTCTACACAATTATTACTATTGTGAGTAAAGATCTAAACAAGAAGAGGTAAGCATATTTATGCACTGAATATTTCAGGTTGTCGACTCACTCGTTAACTCATTAACAGATTCAATGCAATCCCATTCATGGTGAAACTTGACAAGCTTATTCTAATATTTGAATGTAAAGGCAAAGTGTCAAGAAGCTTTTGAAGAGAAGGTATTTTAAAAAGTCCTCAGATACAAAAATTCGAAACTATAGATATCATAGCAGTGTGGTATTGGTGCAAGGATAAACAGAAAAGTAGCACAGAGCCCCAGACAGACCCATATATGGACACATGGTCTGTGACACAGGTAGCACTCCAAAGAAGTGGGAAAAGGATGTTTGCAATAAAGGGTGCTGAGATAGTGGTGTATTTATATAGGAAAGAGAACTTGATCTTTTGCTAATAATATTCACAAGTATCAACTGCAGATCTCTTATAGATCTAGATGTTAAAGGCGAAGCAGTCAAGCTTTTAGAAATCTATCTTCATGATTTGGGCAAAGATTTTTAAACACTGCACAAAAAAATTACCAACCATCAAGACTGATAAATTTTACTACGTTAAAACTAAGAGCTGGGCTTCCCTGGTGGCGCACTGGTTGAGAGTCCGCCTGCCGATGCAGGGGATACGGGTTCGTGCCCCGGTCTGGGAAGATCCCATATGCCGCGAAGCGGCTCGGCCCATGAGCCATGGCTGCCGAGCCTGCATGTCCGGAGCCTGTGCTCTGCAACGGGAGAGGCCACAACAGTGAGATGCCCGCGTACGCAAAAAAAAAACCCAAAAATAAAACCAAAAAAAACTAAGAGCTTCTGTTCATCAAAAGGTATTGTTACTAAACCAGGTTTGTCATACCCGACACACAGGAAGCCAAAACACTGAGACACGGAGGTTTGCAGCAAGGAGGGTTTATTTGCAAGGCAGCCAAGCCAGGAAACAGGAGAACAAATCCCAAATCCACCTCCCCGAAGGCAGGTGGTTCAGGGTATTTACAGGGTAAGCAATAACGAAGCAGGGAGGTCTGAGGCATGGAGAGTGTGGGGATAGGTGATTAGAAAAAGTTGCAGTAACCGTCATTCTGTGCAGGCATAACTAAGCTATGGGCCTCTGCACATTCAAGAGGTCACTAAGTGGACCCTCACGCATGCCCAGTTGGAGGGTTGGTGGTCCTATCCAGAATTAACCAGCTCAGCTTGAACTAGATGCCGCTTAGACTCCAAGTTCCTGGAAAATAAGTCAGGCAAACATCTTATTGTTTAGGCTACATGCTGCTTGCAGGACATGCAAGTCTTAATACTACCTTGATTAGTGAAGGTGAAATGGATTTGACCCATGGTTTGGGGATCTTTTGGTCATTCCTCAATCTTGAGGAAAGTGGGGTGACTGCTCTGGGTGTAGGGGCATAGCCCTAACAGTCCTTGAGGAATGGAACTGTTTAGAACTCATTTGAGAATATTCTCTTGTTCCCGGTTTCACGTTAACATTTCGATCCAAATAAACAAATACCACCTTTGTGCCAGCTGTCAAGGCACAGGCCCAAGATTGGTAATCGAAACCACAGACAAAGATGTACCCTGAGGGAGCACACAGAATGCAGGACATATTGTTAAACTTTACACAGTCAAGCCAGGGATCAGCGTTTTACCTATTTACATATTGGAGTGTCTCAATCACTCTGTTTGGCTGAAATACTTAGGTATTAAATATGGAAGGGACATAGTTTTCCTAGCCTATGTACGGTTTCTACAATATCCTGACCAAGTAGAAACTTGACGGGGTAGACATCAGGATTATTGTTTTATCTGAGGACACAAGAATAGAATCAAATTTCTGCTTAGCGAAGAAAAAACGCGGGACAGGCAATTCTGCCGATTAGCCTAACCTGATATGTTACATCTGAAGACACAGTCAAGTAAGGAATGTTCAAAAAATTAATGACAGGCACAATCAAAGCGTCAGAATGATCAAATACAGAAAAAGGTTTTGGATGACATATCCCACAGCTAGAGGGATTACCTGCTTTTGCCAAAATGTGAGAAATCCTAATTATTGAGTTGTCCTTCCAAGCCTGGGAAGTTAGAAAAAAAGCCTAACAAAAGAAATAATTCTGGTAGCCTAACAAGTTATTTGAATTGCCTTCTGAAGAATTTTACTTTACTGAAGAAAACACTGCAGAATCCCATTCACCTTAGTTTCTTTCTTGTGGTTTCTTTCCAAAAAGCAACTTAAGATCTGTTAGGGGTTCTCTTGCCCTCTTGGACAAGTCAGTGTTAGGGTTCTGGAAACAGCCAAGATTTGGGTGATCTCAGTCGTGGTTTTTCTCAGCATGATTTTCATTTTTCATCATGTTCCTCATAAAGTCCAGTCCAGCGGGGATGGAGCTGGTCGTCTAGGTGTTTATCCTTCCACGATTTCATTCTAGAGGTTCACTGTCTCCTCCTTTAAGAGCTTCTGAAAGGGGTTTTGCTAAGAGTCCGAAGTTGGTGATCCAAATGGGGCAGAACCCAGCCATTTCCAGGACTCCCCACAATTTTGTCTTGGTAGTGGAAACTCCACCCCTGACTAGAGGTTCCCTTCTGTCAGGGATTTAGTCTCCATCCTTGTGAGAGTTCAAAACCCAAATATTAACTGAGGGCTGAAAGATGTGTGCCTTCTTCTTGGACACCTTATAGCCTTGTTCAGCCAAAAGTTCAAAGTTAAACCGTACTCTGGTCTGAGGTGTCCTTTGTTTTACTGGCAATCAGAGTAGCATCTACATACTGATCAGGGCTCTCTTGTTTGATTGAGGGTCCCTCAAGTCTTTTGCCAGGATTTCTCCAAATATTGTGGGGAAACTTTTAAACCCCTGAGGAAGTGCTGTTCAGCAGTACTGTTTAACTTGTACCTAGATCTTCACATTCAAAAGCAAAATCTCATGGGATTCAAAACTCAAGGGTATACAAAAAAGACATCCTTCAAATCCAGTATGGTAAACCAACAAAAATCTCCAGACAGAGTAGTGAGCAGAGTGTATGATTAGGGACTACTGGATGAATATCTTATCTTCTACTATTTGATCAATTGCTCTTAAGTTGTGTACAAACCACCCCAAGGCAGTGCCTAACCTGTAAGGGCATGGCCATCTTTGCTGTTCCTGACCTCCCATCCACCCATACCTCCAGACTCAACTCTGCAGTATCTCTTCCAGAATGGTTGCAAGCTGTTCTTTTTGGGATTGGAGCAATAGAGTCTGCAATGCTCAAGCCTGCTCTGGTGATACTTTAATGTCCGTTTGTCCAGGTGCAAAGGTAACCTAGGCACTTACTTAGTAAATCTCATCCCAGAAGAGAAATGGGGCATTGTATAAAAAGCTATGCTTCAGATGGGTTTTCCCCATCTGACAGTCTAGTGGCTGGAAAAAAGGCTTTTTTCCAGGTTTCTTCAGACATGCCATAGTGTCTGAACAAAGTTTAGAAAACCAGGTATCTAAAACGTAGTAAACGGTCCCCATACCAACCAGAAAATCCAAAAGTTGATTTCCCACTGTCATAATCACCTGGGGTTCTGCATGGAGGCTACTGATGGACTTGGTACGAT
Source organism: Mesoplodon bidens (assembly GCF_964165515.1). Lineage (NCBI taxonomy): Eukaryota > Metazoa > Chordata > Mammalia > Artiodactyla > Ziphiidae > Mesoplodon > Mesoplodon bidens. The sequence continues at coordinate 100,665,026 of NC_138178.1, read as the reverse complement.
TTAGAGGAGCCCCTGGGGCCCTGTCCTAGGAATGACCAGGAGGTCACTGTCATTCTCAGCTCAGGCATCTTGTTTACCTTCAAGAGTCTAACTTGGTACGGTCTCTTTTCCAGCATTCCTCCTGCTCACAATATGCACATTGGTGGGGTCCCACTATCTGGTGCCATGTTTGAGTGGAAGTTTGGGGCTTGGGGCCTCCCACCTTTTGCCAAGCACCTCGTGGGAGTCCTCGATTTGGTCTGGCTCTTCCTTGTGTTAAGGAAGCAGCCAGCAAAGCGGCCTGTATTTCCGTTCTTTGCTGTTCCCTTTTCTCCTGAACCTTATCCCTGACATTAAAAACTTAGGGAGAGGGGGAAGATGGCGGAAGTGTAAGATGCGGAGATCACCTTCCTCCCCACAGATACATCAGAAATACATCTACACGTGGAACAACTCCTACAGAACACCTACTGAACGCTGGCAAAAGACCTCAGACCTCCCAAAAGGCAAGAAACTCCCCACGTACCTGCAGGGTAGAGCAAAAGAAAAAAGAATAAACAGAGACAAAAGAATAGGGATGGGACCGGCACCAGTGGGAGGGAGCCGTGAAGGAGGAAAGGTTTCCACACACTAGGAAGCCCCTTCGCGGGCGTGACTGCGGGTGGCAGAGGGGGGGAACTTCGGAGCCGCAGAGGAGAGCGCAGCCACAGGGGTGCGGAGGGCAAAGCGGAGAGATTTCCGCACAGAGGATCGGTGCCGACCGACACTGACCAGCCCGAGAGGCTTGTCTGCTCACCCGCCGGGGCGGGCGGGGTTGGGAGCTGAGGCTCAGGCTTCGGTTGGAGCGCAGGGAGAGGACTGGGGTTGGCGGCGTGAACACAGCCTGAAGGGGGTTAGTGCAGCACGGCTGGCCGGGAGGGAGTCCGGGAAAAAGTCTGGAGCTGCCAAAGAGGCAAGAGACTTTGTCTTGCCTCTTTGTTTCCTGGTGCGAGAGGAGAGGGGATTAAGAGCGCTGCTTAAAGGAGCTCCAGAGACGGGCATGAGCCGCGGCTAACAGCGCGGACCCCAGAGACGGGCGTGGGATGCTAAGGCTGCTGCTGCCGCCACCAAGAGGCCTGTGTGCGAGCGCAGGTCACTATCTACACCTACCTTCCGGGGAGCCTGTGCTGCCCGCCACTGCCAGGGTCCCGGGATCCAGGGACACCTTCCCCGGGAGAACGCACGGCACACCTCAGGCTGGTGCAACGTCATGCCGGCCTCTGCCGCCGCAGGCTCGCCCCGCCTCCGTACCCCTCCCTCCCCCCGGCCTGAGTGAGCCAGAGACCCCGAATCAGCGGCTCCTTTAACCCCGTCCTGTCTGAGCAAAGAACATACGCCCTCCGGCGTCCTACATACAGAGGCGGGGCCAAATCCAAAGCTGAACCACGGGAGCTGTGCGAACAAAGAAAAGAAAGGGAAATCTCTCCCAGCAGCCTCAGGAGCGTTGGATTAAGTCTCCACAATCAACTTGATGTACCCTGCATCTGTGGAATACATGAATAGACAACGAATCATCCCAAATTGAGGAGGTGGACTTTGAGAGCAAGATTTATTATTTTTTCCGCTTTTCCTATTTGAGTGTGTATGTGTATGCTTCTGTTTGAGATTTTGTCTATATAGCTTTGCTTTCACCACTTGTCCTAGGGTTCTATCCGTCCTTTTTTTTTTTTTTCCTTTATAAAAAATTTTTTTCTTAATAATTTTTTTATTTTAATAACTATTTTATTTTACCTTACTTTCTTTTCTTTTCTTTTATCCTCTTTCTTTCTTTCTTTCTACTTTTTCTCCCTTTTATTCTGAGCCATGTGGATGAAACACTCTTGGTGCTGCAGCCAGGAGTCAGTGCTATGCCTCTCAGGTGGGCGAGCCAACTTCAGGACACTAGTCCACAAGAGACCTCCCAGCTCCACGTAATATCAAACGGCGAAAATCTCCCAGAGATCTCTATCTCAACATCAACACCCAGCTTCACTCAACGACAAGCAAGCTACAGTGCTGGACACCCTATGCCAAACAACTAGCAAGACAGGAACACAACCCCACCCATTAACAGAGAGGCTGCCTAAAATCATAATAAGTCCACAGACACCCCAAAACACACCACCAGACGTGGACCTGCCCACCAGAAAGACAAGATGCAGCCTCATCCACCAGAACACAGGCACGTGTCCCCTCCACCAGGAAGCCTACACAACCCACTGAACCAACTTTAGCCACTGGGGGCAGACGCCAAAAACAACGGGAACTATGAACCTGCAGCCTGCAAAAAGGAGACCCCAAACACAGTAAGATAAACAAACTGAGAGGACAGAAAAACACACAGCAGGTGAAGGAGCAAGATAAAAACCCACCATACCTAACAAATGAAGAGGAAATAGGCAGTCTACCTGAAAAAGAATTCAGAATAATGATAGTAAAGATGCTCCAAAATCTTGGAAATTGAATAGAGAAAATGCAAGAAACATTTAACAAGGACCAAGAAGAACTAAAGATGAAACAAGCAGTAATGAACAACACAATAAATGAAATTTAAAATACAATAGAAGGGATCAATAGCAGAATAACTGAGGCAGAAGAACGGATAAGTGACCTGGTAGATAAAATAGTGGAAATAACTACTGCAGAGCAGAATAAAGAAAAAAGAATGAAAAGAACTGAGGACAGTCTCAGAGACCTCTGGGACAACATTAAACGCAACAACATTCGAATTATAGGGGTTCCAGAAGAAGAAAAGAAAAAGAAGGGGACTGAGAAAATATTTGAAGAGATTATAGTTGAAAACTTCCCTAATATGGGAAAGGAAATAGTTAATCAAGTCCAGGAAGCACAGAGAGTCCCATACAGGATAAAGACAAGGAGAAACATGCCAAGACACATATTAATCAAATTGTCAAAAATTAAATACAAAGAAAACATATTAAAAGCAGCAAGGGAAAAATAACACACAAGGGAATCCCCATAAGGTTAACAACGGATTTTTCAGCAGAAACTCTGCAAGCCAGAAGGGACTGGCAGGACATTTTTAAAGTGATGAAGGAGAAAAACCTACAACCAAGATTATTCTACCCAGCAAGGATCTCATTCAGATTTGATGGAGAAATTAAAACCTTTAGAGACAAGCAAAAGCTGAGAGAGTTCAGCACCACCAAACCAGCTTTACAACAAGTGCTAAAGGATCTGCTCTAGGCAAGAAACACAAGAGAAGAAAAAGACCTATAATAACGAACCCAAAACAATTAAGAAAATGGGAATAGGAACATACATATTGATAATTACCTTCAATGTAAATGGATTAAATGCTCCCACCAAAAGACACAGACTGGCTGAATGGATACAAAAACAAGACCCATATAAATGCTGTCTACAAGAGACCCACTTCAGACCTAGAGACACATGCAGACTGAAACTGAGGGGATGGAAAAAGATATTCCATGCAAATGGAAACCAAAAGAAAGCTGGAGTAGCAATTCTCATATCAGACAAAATAGACTTTAAAATAAAGACTATTACAAGAGACAAAGAAGGACACTACATAATGATCAAGGGATCAATCCAAGAAGAAGATATAACAATTGTAAATATTTATGCACCCAACATAGGAGCACCTCAATACATAAGGCAAATACTAACAGCCATAAAAGGGGAACTCGACAGTAACACATTCATAGTAGGGGACTTTAACACCCCACTTTCACCAATGGACAGATCATCCAAAATGAAAATAAATAAGGAAACACAAGCTTTAAATGATACATTAAACAAGATGGACTTAATTGATATTTATAGGACATTCCATCCAAAAACAACAGAATACACATTTTTCTCAAGTGCTCATGGAACATTCTCCAGGATAGATCATATCTTGGGTCACAAATCAAGCCTTGGTAAATTTAAGATATTTGAAATTGTATCAAGTATCTTTTTCAACCACAATGCTATGAGACTAGATATCAAATACAGGAAAAGATCTGTAAAAAATACAAACACATGGAGGCTAAACAATACACTTCTTAAGGACGAAGTGATTACTGAAGAAATCAAAGAGGAAATCAAAAAATACCTAGAAACAAATGACAATGGAGACACAACGACCCAAAACCTATGGGATGCAGCAAAAGCAGTTCTAAGAGGGAAGTTTATAGCAATACAATCCCTCCTTAACAAACAGGAAACATCTCGAATAAACAACCTAACCTTGCACCTAAAGCAATTAGAGAAATAAGAACAAAAAAAAACACAAAGTGGGCTTCCCTGGTGGCGCAGTGGTTGAGAATCTGCCTGCTAATGCAGGGGACACGGGTTCGAGCCCTGGTCTGGGAGGATCCCACATGCCGCGGAGCAACTAGGCCCGTGAGCCACGACTACTGAGCCTGCGCGTCTGGAGCCTGTGCTCCGCAACAAGAGGCCGCGATAGTGAGAGGCCCGCGCACCGCGATGAAGAGTGGCCCCCGCTTGCCACAACTAGAGAAAGCCCTCACACAGAAATGAAGACGCAACACAGCAAAAATAAATTAATTAATTAATAAAAACTCCTACCCCCAACATCTTCTTTAAAAAAAAAAAAAAAAAACCACAAAGTTAGCAGGAAATAAATCATAAAAATCAGATCAGAAATAAATGAAAAAGAAATGAGGGCTAAGATCAATAAAACTAAAAGCTGGTTCTTTGAGAATATAAACAAAATTGATAAACCATTAGCCAGAATCATCAAGAAAAAAAGGGAGAAGACTCAAATCAATAGAATTAGAAATGAAAAAGGAGAAGTAAAAACTGACACTGCAGAAATACAAAAGATCATGAGAGATTACTACAAGCAACTCTATGCCAATAGAATGTACAACCTGGAAGAAATAGACAAATTCTTAGAAATGCACAACCTGCCAAGACTGAATCAGGAAGAAATAGAAAATATGAACAGACCAATCACAAGCACTGAAACTGAAACTGTGATTAAAAATCTTCCAACAAACAAAAGCCCAGGACCAGATGGCTTCACAGGCAAATTCTATCAAACATTTAGAGAAGAGCTAACACCTATCCTTCTCAAACTCTTCCATAATATAGCAGAGGGAGGAATACTCCCAAACTCCTTCTACGAGGCCACCATCACCCTGATACCAAAACCAGGCAAGGATGTCACAAAGAAAGAAAACTACAGGCCAATATCACTGATGAACATAGATGCAAAAATCCTCACCAAAATACTAGCAAACAGAATCCAACAGCACATTAAAAGGATCATACGCCATGATCAAGTGGGGTTTATTCCAGGAATGCAAGGATTCTTCAATATACGCAAATCAATCAATGTGATACACCATATTAACAAACTGAAGGAGAAAAACCATATGATCATCTCAATAGATGCAGAGAAAGCTTTTGACAAAATTCAACACCCATTTATGATACAAACGCTGCAGAAAGTAGGCACAGAAGGAACTTTCCTCAACATAATAAAGGCCATATATGACAAACCCACAGCCAACATCATCCTGAGTGGTGAAACACTGAAAGCATTTCCACTAAGATCAGGAACAAGACAAAGTTGCCCACTCTCACCACTCTTATTCAACATAGTTTTGGAAGTTTTAGCCACAGCAATCAGAGAACAAAAGGAAATAAAAGGAATCCAGATCGGAAAAGAAGTAAAACTGTCACTGTTTGCAGATGACATGATATTATACATAGAGAATCCTAAAGATGCTACCAGAAAACTACTAGAGCTAATCAATGAATTTGGTAAAGTAGCAGGATACAAAGTTAATGCACAGAAATCTCTGGCATTCCTATATACTAATGATGAAAAATCTGCAAGTGAAATCAAGAAAATACGCCCATTTACCATTGCAACAAAAAGAATAAAATATCTAGGAATAAACCTACCTAAGGAGACAAAAGACCTGTATGCAGAAAATTATAAGACACTGATGAAAGATATTAAAGATGACACAAATAGATGGAGAGATAGACCATGTTCCTGGATTGGAAGAATCAACATTGTGAAAATAAATCTACTACTCAAAGCAATCTACAGATTCAATGCAATCCCTATCAAACTACCACTGGCATTTTTCACAGAACTAGAACAAAAAGTTTCACAATTTGTATAGAAACACAAAAGACGCCGAAGAGCCAAAGCAATCTTGAGAATGAAAAACGGAGCTGGAGGAATCAGGCTCCCTGACTTCAGAGTATACTACAAGCTACAGCCATCAAGACAGTATGGTACTGGCACAAAAACAGAAATATAGGTCAATGGAACAGGATAGAAAGCCCAGAGATGAACCCACGCACATATGGTCACCTAATCTTTGATAAAGGAGGCAGCAATGTACAGTGGAGAAAGGACAGCCTCTTCAATAACTGGTGCTGGGAAAACTGGACAGGGACATGTAAAAGTATGAGATTAGATCACTCCCTAACACCATACACAAAAATAAGCTCAGAATGGATTAAAGACTTAAATGTAAGTCCAGAAACTATCAAACTCTTAGAGGAAAACATAGGCAGAATACTCTATGACATAAATCACAGCAAGATCCTTTTTGACCCACCTCCTAGAGAAATGGAAATAAAAACAAAAATAAACAAATGGGACCTAATGAAACTTCAAAGCTTTTGCACAGCAAAGGAAACCATAAACAAGACCAAAAGACAACCCTCAGAATGGAAGAAAATATTTGCAAATGAAGCAACTGACAAAGGATTAATCTCCAAAATTTATAAGCAGCTCATGCAGCTCAATAGCAAAAAAACAAACAACCCAATCCAAAAATGGGCAGAAGACCTAAATAGACATTTCTCAAAGAAGATATACAGACTGCCAACAAACACATGAAAGAATGCTCAACATCATTAATCATCAGAGAAATGCAATTCAAAACTACAATGAGATATCATCTCACACCAGTCAGAATGGCCATCATCAAAAAAATCTAGAAACAATAAATGCTGGAGAGGGTGTGGAGAAAAGGGAACACTCTTGCACTGCTGGTGGGAATGTGAATTGGTACAGCCACTATGGAGAACAGTATGGAGGTTCCTTAAAATCTACAAATAGAACTACCATATGACCCAGCAATCCCACTACTGGGCATATACCCTGAGAAAACCATAATTCAAAAAGACTCATGTACCAAAATGTTCATTGCAGCTCTATTTACAATAGCCCGGAGATGGAAACAACCTAAGTGTCCATCATCCAATGAATGGATAAAGAAAATGTGACACATATATACAATGGAATATTACTCAGCCATAAAAAGAAACGAAACTGAGCTATTTGTAATGAGGTGGATAGACCTAGAGTCTGTCATACACAGTGAAGTAAGTCAGAAAGAGAAAGACAAATACCGTATGCTAACACATATATATGGAATTTAAGAAAATAAAATGTCATGAAGAACCTAGGGGTAAGACAGGAATAAAGACACAGACCTACTAGAGAATGGACTTGAGGATATGGGGACGGGGAAGGGTAAGCTGTGACAAAGTGAGAGAGTGGCATGGACATATATACACTACCAAACGTGAAATACCTAGCTAGTGGGAAGCAGCCACATAGCACAGGGAGATTAGCTCGGTGCTTTGTGACCACCTAGAGGGGTGGGACAGGAAGGGTGGGAGGGAGGGAGACGCAAGAGGGAAGAGATATGGGAACATATGTATATGTATAACTGATTCACTTTGTTATAAAGCAGAAACTAACACACCATTGTAAAGCAATTATACTCCAATAAAGATGTAAAAACAAACAAACAAACAAACAAAAACTTTGAAGGCAATTTTAACAAGCTGAGACAGGGGCTTCCTAAAGCCCCTTCCACCTTTTTTAGTTTCTTCTGTGTATCAGGGGTGTTCTGACCAATAAAAGTCATTAACCATCTTTAAGTTCTCTGGGGCCTCGGGTTCTGAATCTGTATATAGCCTATAGGTTTTAAAGACTCTTTCTAGAAATTCTGAAGGATCCCCATTTGGTTTCTGTTTTGCCCCCCGTATTTTATTAAGGCTTCTTGGTTTCTGCACCCTTCTTCACCATCCCGCGAGAATGCAATCTCGATTGCGTTCAAGTTTTGGCCTGTCCCCAGCATTACATCCCAACTCGGATCCACTGTTGGTACAGCTACGCTTGCAGCAGCCCATACTGGGGTTGCCAGAGGCTTCTGCAGGAAACCAATATGCCTCCTCCCGAGCTTTATTCAGCCCTATTCTACATTCTTCTGAAGTGAGGAGGGTATTTCATGAATACTGAACATCTGCCCAGTTTGGGTTGTGGGTTGCAAAAATCGATCAAAAAAGATTTTCCATTCTCTGTGGGTCATCTCTGTAAGTCAGCATATTGTTCTTCTAATTAAGTAAATCCAAAGTTGAAAAAGGGATGTGGACCCAGATCGATCTCATGGGCTGCCCAGTCTCAGCATTCACACCCCCAGTGTGTGTGACTTGCCTTTGTGGATATTGCCCCACCTGAGTTTAGTTAACTCCCTGGCCAACTTGAGTGCCCTGGCAGCTTTGAGGGGGTAAACCATTCCTATTGCTTAATCCTCAGAGACTGGGGGACAAGGCGACAAGCCTGAGGCTGTGGCTAAGGAATGGGGCAGTGAAGGAGCAGCACTATCATATATGGGTGGAGGGAGAACAGTCGAAGTGTTGGACTGAATTAACAGCAAGTCATCCTCCATTTCATTGGAATCAAGCCAAACAGATTTATTCTAATAACATAAAAGACTGTTCGTGGGCTTCCCTGGTGGCACAGTGGTTGAGAGTCCGCCTGTCGATGCAGGGGACGCGGGTTCGTGCCCCGGTCCGGGAAGATCCCACATGCCGCGGAGTGGCTGGGCCTGTGAGCCAAGGCCGCTGAGCCTGCGCGTCCGGAGCCTGTGCTCCGCAACGGGAGAGGCCACAACAGTGAGAGGCCCATGTACCGCAAAAAAAAAAGAAAAAGACTTCGTAAGATATTTCATCCCATTGTTCTTCTCATTTACAAAATAAGTCTAGTTGCAAAATTGTATTGTAATATAAGGATCCACTTTCAGGTTATCTTCCTCCAGAGTCTAAATGATATTGTGGCCAGGCAGTGATACAAAAAAAAAATTATATATATATATATATATATATATATATATATATATATATATAACCATGCAAAAGGAAAATGTGGCATAACTGAAAGTCACCCAGTTTTGGAGAATGCAGCCTAGAGGGTTGCAAGGGGGAATTAAATTAAACTTTCCCATTTTGAAGGGGCCTTGCTTCCACATGGTCACAGCAACAAAATCTTTCTAAGGGTCCTTGCTCCAGGCACCAAAAATCTATATCCCCAATAGCCAATTCTTAACACAAGATAATCAGACATAGATGGTCATGGGCAAATAAGCCCAAACCAAAACCAAAAACCAGAGCTGCAGGCCTTTACCCCACGTACAGAGTACCTCAACATACCTTTTATGTTGTCTGCCAAAATCCCACCAGGTGGGCCTCCAACACAGTCTGATCAGGATTGCAAAAACAATCTAGGCACAGGTGCTCTTTAACAAAGTTACTCATCCAAAGACTCTTCCAAACCCAGAAACCCAAAATCCATCTCTCTTGCTGTAAAACACAACTAAGCACCCAAGGTCAACGGCACCTCACTGGGGAAATGCAAAGGATAGTTCCTGGAACAAAGAGACCAGGCAGCTGCTTGGACTCAACCACAGGCTCCCAATACCAGCAAGGGGCTGACAAACCACGGGCAAAATGTCTATCTGGACTTACCTCCTGATTAGCTTGCCAAATTTCTTACCAAACCAGGTCTGTCTTTCTCCATGCACAGCAAGACAAAACACTGAGACACGGAGGTTTACAACAAGGAGAGGGTTTATTCACAAGGCAGCCAAGCAAGGAAATGGGAAAACAAATTTCAAATCCACCTGCGCGAAGGCAAGGGGCTGGGGTATTTATGGGATAACCAATCAGGAAGCAGGACGATCTGGGCAATGGGGAGCGTGGGGAAAGGTGATTGGAAAAAAGGTGATTGTCATTCTGCCCAGGTATAACTAAGCTACAGGCCTCTGCACGTGCAAAAGGTCACCAAGCGGACACTCGCGCATGCCCAGTTGGAGGATAGGTGATCCCATGCAGTCTTAACCAGCTCAGCTCAAACTAGATGCAGCTGAGACTCCAAGTTCCTAGAAACTAACTCGGGCAAACATCGTATTTAGGCTACGTGCTGCCTGGAGGACATGCAAGTCTTAAAACTACCTTGATTAGTGAAGGCAGGTAAAATGGACTTGACCCACGGTTTCAATACCTACTTCTGGCACAGACTGGGAGAAGACAGCTGCAGTACATATTTCTGATATAGGACTCCCATCCAGAATACATAATGACCTCCTATGATAAATTCATATGAAAAGACCCCAAATAATATAATACAAGAATCAGTAAGAAACTAGACAAAAGAGGATATCCAAATGGCCAATACATTTTCGAAAAGAAGATACTCAACCTCATTACTGATCAGGGAAGTCCAAATTAAAATCACAATGAGCTATCACTGTGATTTAATAGAGCCACCAGAATGGTTGAAATTAAAAAGACAGACAATACCCATTGTTGATGAGAATGCAGAGCAAGGAAGCTCTCTTATACTGTTGGAGAGAATGTAAATTGAGACAGCTACTTTAGAAAAAGTGTGGCGTCATTATCTGCTACACCTGAACAAACATACTTTCTGACCTAGACACTTCATCTTAGGTAAATGCCCAACAGAAGTGAATGTACTTTTGTACGAAGATACACAGACAGCAATGTTTATAGCAGCCTTATTCATAATGGCCAAAATTGGGGGAAAAAGACTCAAATTTCCATCAAAAGTAGAATAAATTAAAAACTGTGGTATATATTCATGTCAGAATATTATATAGCAATGAGACTGAATGAACGACAGTTACAAACGACATGGATAAGACTCACAAACAAGGTTGACTGAAAGAAGCCATACACAAAATAATATACCATACTGTTCTATTTATATAAATTTCAAAAACACGTAAACTAAACCATGATGTTTACATATGCATACTGTGGTAATAAACCATAGAGAAGAGTCACCCCATCAAAGTAAGGATAATGGTTACTTTGGGGGAGGGATCATGATTGGGTAGGCGCATGACCGGATACATAATTGACGGGCCCAGTGCAAAATGAAAACATAGGGTCACTTGTTCATAAATTACTAAGAATTTCACAACAGTGACCGCGAGCATTCAGCCAAGTGTGGAGCCCTGCTAAGCCCAGAATGCTATCTCATGCCTATGCAGCTGCCTCAGGTAGCACTCACAGGACTCCAGGAGGCTGGCAGTGTTACGGAGGTCTTTGTTTTCTAATGATTCAATAAGCTTAACTTTGTTTTGCCTGTTTCTCTGTATGTATATGATAAAGAAAGAAAATCTTTAAAAGAACCAAAACAAAACAAAACACAGAAGCCACAATTTCATTCCAATCCAGGGAGCCTCGGAGACTAACACAGATCCAACTCTGTGGCAAAAATAAACTAATGAGAATGTTCAAAACCGCTAAATTAGGCATTGTGAGGCTGGGTTCCTGTCACAACTCTGCTCTATGACTTTAGGCAAGTCACCGGACCTTTCAGGATCTTGATCTCTCAATCTGCCGAATGTGCATTCACCTCCCTACCTCACAAAGTTATGGGAATCGAATGATATCAGACGGTAGCATTTTAGAAAAGAACAAGTTGCTATCCACTGTAAGACAGTAGAACTGGAATATTCTTTACACTTTAAATTTCATGTTTAAATATCCCCATGCTATCTATGGACATCAGGTGATCTCAGTTTAATGGTGCCACCTGGCTACCTTCCTCACGTTTTGATTGGGGCTAGGACAAGGCATGACAGTGGAATTTCCAGGCTCCTTTGCAATCTCGTGTGCATTTGAATTCCAGGGCTGGACAGGCCATTACTGAACTATAAACCTCAATTCCCAGCAGTGATCTCTCCCTCATGCAGAATTCAGGTAGCACCCTGCTTCCCTGCCCACAGCACCATGTCACCTGCAGACCAGACCTCATCGTGGAGAGCACCCAATTCTATCTGCCAGACTGGAAGTCAGAGGGAAGAACTGGGTCTCACTCTCAGATATCGAGTACACATTTAGGTTCTGGGCCTTTGGGATAAAATTCCATGGTCCCTATACGGTTCTTTCTCGGGCCATCTAAAGTAATTAGATCATGTAATTAGAACATGCTTGGCATTCATTCAACACATTGGAAGCCTTCATTCAGATAGAAAGAATTCTAAGTTTTCTGAAAAAGGATGAAAGTGTAAGAAGAGGCAGGTGGACCCCAGGTCTGAAAGGACACCTTGAAGCAGTCACGTCAAGAGACCTCTCTTTAAAACATGAGAGGGGGAAAAAAAAACATGAGCAAATCCAGCAACATCAACACTTCCATGACTGATCCTGAATCTATCTTCAGGCATACCTATTAGGATATAATCCTGCAGTTGCTGACTTCACAGATTTTTTTTTTTAAGTGCTTTTCCAACCTCACAACCCCTCCTGACTATCCTTTAGGTTTGTAAGAGCCTCTCTAGGGAGCCATCCCCATCAGACTTAAAAGCTTCAGTTGTGGTCATCGTTCATATTTCATAACCATAAAGGAGAAAAGAGTGCTTTCCACCTTAATACCTGATATCCAAGGAATTGACTGAAAACGGCCTGGAAAATCTGATGGATCTGTTGACACAAAGGAGAGCCTCTGGGCCTCTGCTCCCACGCTGCAAAGGTGAGCTGCATCTCAGAACGCAGGGGAAACCAGCGTTCGATGTTTTCTTACTCCTCACGGCACTGAGTGTTTCCATGGCTGGTCCCTTCTTCCCGGAGAAGTTCACAGGGGATTCTTGGGGAGAAGGATCAGAATTTTGCTGTAATGACTGTATCCATTTGCAAAGCCTTCTTACAGACAAAACCCGCTCTGTTCCTCACGACCAACAAGCAGCGAGGCTGGTCTAGTCTTACCGGGAAGACCGAGCGCTGGAGAACGTATCGCGAGATCTCAGCCTCCGTTTCACCTTTGCCTCAGACTAGTAATGAGGCTTTCAGGAATGCCTTCAGCCCTTTAGCTCAGAAAACCAAGACGAAGAGAAGCCACGACTTACTCAAGGTCACAAAGCTGCAATGCAAACATGTGGAGACGTGAACCCCTTTTCATGCCATCCCCTGGTGCCCTTCCCAGAACAGGCTGACTTCTTGGGGCAGTTGTCTGGTTTGATCTACTTCAGGCTAGGAACTGGACCAATGGTTTTACCCATTTGATTGAGTGCCTGGTCAGCATTGCTCACTTAAGCTTAATTGAAGATTCCCAAATTCCAATTAACTCTTCTCAGGGGATGAGGTTGGATTCAGACATTTGCATCTCCACCCTCAACAGGACTAATGAAATCGAGCTCAGTGGCCTCAGCTGACTCCCTCACAACAGGCTGCATCGCCAAGGGCAGGAATAAATCATTAACCGGGGTGAAGGTCACAGAGGGCTTAGGGAAGGAAGACATTCTGATTTAGGTTCCTTCGCTTAAATTGGATTCTTCTGCTTTAGTGCTTTACTAAGAGGAGAGCTCTGCAAGGAACTTTTGCACAAATCTGGCTGGGACCAGGGGTGGGAAACTTCCTTTTGGAGTAAAACGACTGGCAAAGAAAAAAGTTCCTACCCTCAAGTAAATCATCTTTGTTTCCTTGCAGAAAAATATGCACGAGGCTCTCCCCAGCACTTCTCAAAAGCTACTGGCATTTTTTTGGCCTCCATTGAACCACCCCAGTTGCCTATATATAGCCCTGTCTTGTGTAAAGAATTTAAAAAGCGTTAGAATGCAGAAATCAAAGAGACAATAAATTTAAAACCAATCTTATTGTCTGCAGCCTAAAGTGTTATTCAGATCAAAGGGGAGGGGACATCTGGCTTCTGGCTTGCTACAAAAGGCAGATCATGTTACCTACCAATCACTAGATGCATCTACTCTCTCCATTTCAGGGTCTAGAGAACAGGGCTCTTTTAGCTCCCAGGGAAACATGTTGGGTGAATCAGACAAACCTCCTGATACTTTTGAAATGAAACAAGTTCCACAGGATCATCTAAAAATGTACTGATAAGATCCACCCTATGCCTTTCTGGTCATGTGTGAGGCCTTCAAGAGCTCAAAGCCATGGCCATGTTGTCATCACGTGGCCCAGCCCCCTCCCCCAAAGCTAGAACTTTCAGATTTGCAAAGCTAACTTCAAAATTGAGGATGTACATCCATGTTAGATTATTTGAATCTGTTTTGCCCTATCATAGTTTAGAACTGAGTCACAGAATGTTTAGTTGAAAACTTATGTGCTTATTTTCCTCCATTTTGGTTATAAAAGCATAGATTTATCATACCATAAGTTTTTCATAATAACAGTTTTGAAAGAAATGTCAACTGTACTCTTTGTCTAGCAATTTACTTAGTGTCTCCAAATTCTATACATGATTCGGTTCTAAATTATATGAATAAGATCTCCCTTGTAGCACTGATGAGGGAATTACAGCAATTTAAAGGCCATCATTAATATTCAAAACTAGGAACTCTTCACACTTCAGTCAGTACATGGCTCTAATTTCATTTCTGGTCATGAGTAAATAAGACAAATGCAGGGTATTTTTCCCCCAGATTGTTTCAGAGGGGAGCAAGCAAAGAAGTAAGCACCACAATTAAGAACATTTTCCAGTTGCCCCGTGCCTCAACACCACCCTCTCTCTCCTCACCTGTTCCTTACCCCCCTAGAGTCTAGAAACAACTGCAGAAATGGCAATAGGAATTCTGTACTGGGGACATCACACAAAGCTCCCAGCAGCATTCTTCACTACTAACATGGTTCAGTCACGTTCCAATATAATGGACAAGGTTTCTACTGAAGGATCCCCACAGATTGCTTGATATTACTCAGTCCTTTGTATATTTCCCTTCCACCCAATTTCATTCTACTAATTTTAGTCTTCTCCATTAAGCGCCTTCTGGAAACTTACAAACCAAACCAAAATTTTGTCTTCACTTATTACCTAAGCCTTCTCTTCTCCTCATCTATTCTCCCCTATGCCAATCCTTCAGGTGAACTGTTCTCAGCCAACCAAAAGTTAAAAAAAGAGAATCACCAAGAAATTTGGCATAATCCTAGCCTGATAAACTTCTCCAAAAGACATGATTCTCTTCCATAATTTTTTTTCATTTTTCACTAAGTATGCCTGTTTTTTTGTTTGTGTTTTGTTTTTTACTTTTTGGAGTGTTTTTGCTCATGAAAGACTGTCATTCACAAACAGAATCCTGGGTGAGAGGTAAGAATGGATGGGGAAATTTTAATTTTATTGCATGACAAGCTCTCAGAGTAGGATGTCTAAGGGTCTTCAATTTCCAAAGGGAGTTGGAATCACAGTTTTTGCATTTAGTATTTCATTAACATTAAAGATTCTTTAATTCTGTTTTGAGAGTAGTGCCCAGTTTCCTTTGAATCATGAGTGAGCATCAGAGGTGAGATCTTGTTATGGGTCTGGTCTTCAAGTTTTGATAGTGTGTCTAGAAAGGCAGTGAAGAGTTGAAATGTTTAATAAAATGTAGAGGGAGAGACCAGCAAGGAAGAAACTAACCTTTCCAGCCATGCTTCAAACAACTGAAAAGGGAATTTTTCAGGGTTGAGTGTCAGGGCAAGAAGCCCAAATAAAGTGTCTTCTTTTTAACACCGACTTCTGTTCTTTTTCCTTTTTTCCTAACAAACTCAGCCTCTCTCTGGGGCTCAGTGCCACATCCCATAAACTTTTTTCTGGATGCCTTCCTGCTCTCAGAAAAGCCTTAGACATAGGGTTACACAAATCCTAACTTCTATCTACCAAAAGAAAAACGTAATGCTTCTCTTAATTAGAGTGTTGATAACATAAAATAGCCTATGGCTCTGAAAAGACTCAGGAATGCCCACAAATAGGCTCTGTTCATTATGCTATATCTATGTATTTATTGTGGATACAATGACAAAATGTTATGTCTTCCCCCATTAGGGAGCCTAGGTTTTATATTGATAGACATATAATTTTTCTCAGATTTCTAAAAAGTGGACTCTTTTTTCCACCCCTGCCCTCTCCCATGCCTCCAGAAAGCACATCAATAAAGCCAAATTTGGGCAGCAGAGAAAAAAATTGAAGAGCAGAAATGAATGTCTAATAATTGAAAGCATCATGGACCCCATTATGGTTTATGGCCTTATTCTAGGGGTCGGATGAGCATACTGTAAAGAATGTGGCACTAAATTTATTAGCATGGTTATCATCTTTCAGACAAGACATAAAGCTGAGGGGACCCACTTCTTCCATCACCTGCCATCACTAGACATCCCATGGCACCTTCTACAAGAAGAGTCGAGTTATCCTGGCCCAGATCCAGATCCAACTGTCTGCTGACTTATATTTCCTTTGTAGTATGCCTGGGAGATATTATAGGGTCTTCCTCTTTGAAACGCAGTCACTACCCTAAGAACAGCCAAAATGGGCTCCTGCAAAGGGATGTGGGAAAAAGTTCTCACATCCCAGCATGTGGATCAAGTGAACAGAATCACCAGCGTAGCCTGAGTAGGAAGCTGAGTTAGGTCGTCAAAATCTTCCTAGTCTGTTACTAAATAGGTTCCTGACCCACCCCACCACCACTACCCATTTATATAAAAATTCCAGATTGTGACGTGGCCGCTCCAATGCTATACAAATTGTAGTTTTTCTGAATTCCATGCACAGCATCCTCCCCCTCAAATAAAAAGAAAGACAAGTTTTATTTTCTTTGACTTGTCCTTGTCCTTTAGACTTAATTCCATAATATTTCCCTAGAGGATTTAAATGAAAGCAAATCACATGTGCAACATCGTACAAATCATTTTGTGTCTCCGATTTCAGCTTGTTCACCTCTAAAACAGAGATCATTTAAATATCTTTCCTGCCTTTCTTTCAAATTAATGAGGATCAGACAAAATTACGTATACAAAAGTGCATTTTAAAATTTTAAAGCAGGGACTCCCTGGTGGCGCAGTGGTGAAGAATCCGCCTGCCAATGTCGGGGACATGGGTTTGAGCCCTGGTCCAGGAAGATCCCACATGCCGCGGAGCAACTAAGCCCATGCGCCACAACTACTGAGCCTGCACTCCAGAGCCTGCCAGCCACAACTACTGAGCCCACGTGCCACAACTACTGGAGCTCATGTGCCTAGAGCCCATGCTCCACAACAAGAGAAGCCACCACAATGAGAAGCCCGTGCACTGCAATGAAGAGTAGCCCCTGCTCACCGCAACTAGAGAAAGCCTATGCTCAGCAATGAAGACCCAACGCAGCCAAATAAATAAATAAATAAACTTATTTAAAAATTTTTTTTAAAATAAAATTTTAAAGCACTCTACAAAGTCAACTTGTTATCAAGTAACAAGGGGTATAAATTTTTGTTGGACTCAGAAAAATGTACCACAGGACTTTACCATGTCTTTCTTGTGGAACCCCACTAAAATGAAAGTAAAAACTATAAAGACTATGAACATACAAAAGAATGAGAAAAAATAACAATAGCAATTGAGTGATTTCAGTAAAATTTTTAGGAAACGGGTGGCAGACAGGACAGTGAACATTGACAGCACAATGGAAGAAGCTTCAAACTGACTTAAAAATCCTGAGAGAATCAAGGCTCAGAAGCAAGATGCAGCAGAAGAGAGATGTCACAGTGAGTTGCAAAGCTGGACACAAGGAGATTGAGTCTAAGTCTATATGCAGAAGGGCTGAACCTCCATGTCCTTTCCCAGCCAGGAAAGTCAAGTGTGGTAGGTTAAAGATGGTCACAAATTCTTTGACACTTCATTCATCCAGAGGTAGGGTCATCTCCTTGCCTGAATCTGGGCAAGTCTAGTCTGACCAAATGAATATGGTGGGAGTGACACTATATAGGTTTTCAGGCCCAACCGTAGGAAACTGTCAGCTTGCTCCTTCTTTTTCTTGGAACACTTGCTCTTGGAACCCAACCGCTATGTTCTCAGATGCCTAAGACTCATGAAGGGATCATTTGAAACTAAGCTTCCAGCTATAGCCAGCATCCACTTGCCAAACATCTGAGTGAGTCATTTGGGGGCATTTACCCCACTTGAGCCTTCAGATGATTCCAGCCCCAAGTGCTATCTGGCCAGCATGAGAAACGCCTACCCCAATTAAGAATT
This sequence comes from Mesoplodon bidens, assembly GCF_964165515.1. Lineage (NCBI taxonomy): Eukaryota > Metazoa > Chordata > Mammalia > Artiodactyla > Ziphiidae > Mesoplodon > Mesoplodon bidens. The sequence continues at coordinate 100,646,761 of NC_138178.1, read as the reverse complement.
GCTCAGCTGAATTCAGTCAACTCATAGAACTATAAGAGATAATAAGTTTAAAAAGTAAGCCACTAAGTTTTAGAGTGGTTTTTCATGCAAAAAGATATAACTGGAACACCAGGTTACACCAGGCAACCATAACCTTACATAACCTAACTTGACCATTAAAAAAGGCTTATTCTTTTAAGAAAATAACCTGGAAACCTCTGAATTCCGGACAACTAAAGACTGGAATGAGCCATAGAGCTAAAAAGAAGAGAAATAAATGAAAGTAATCATGCTAAACAAAGAACACACCCATCCTTTTTCTCCCACCCTCACAGAAGACTAGCTGTGTCCAAAAAAGATGATAGTAGGCCCTTCTTTGGGAAAACTGAATGGCCCCAGAGAAAAGATCATTAAAGACTGACATCTGGGAGCTCCCCCGATGTGAAGGTTGCCTCACCAGTAGATTTCTTCACAGTTAAGGATTCCAATTTAATGATTCTTCCCACACACTGATCTTCTCATCAACTTATCAGAGTGTCACTCTTAAATATGAAACACCGGGGCTTCCCTGGTGGTGCAGTGGTTGAGAGTCCGCCTGCCGATGCAGGGGACATGGGTTCATGCCCCGGTCCGGGAAGATCCCACATGCAATGGAGCGGGTGGGCCCGTGAGCCATGGCCACTGAGCCTGCGTGTCCGGAGCCTGTGCTCCGCAATGGGAGAGGCCACAACAGTGAGAGGTCTGCATACCACACACACAAAAATATATATAGATATAGATATAGATATAGATGAAACACCACTAAGGATCCCCAACATCTTAGAAAAGTCAGAAATTAAACACACACACACACACACAAAAAAAGTCAGAGTTAAACAGAGACAATAGAGAGAACAGGAAAAAAATTGACAATGGAAAAAAGATATCACATCCATGAAACAAAAAGAGGATATTTCTTTCTTTTTTTTTTTTTTTTTTTTTTTGCAGTACGCGGGCCTCTCTCATTGCGGAGCACAGGCTCCGGACGTGCAGGCTCAGTGGCAATGGCTCATGGGTCCAGCCACTCCGCGGCATATGGGATCCTCCTGGACCAGGGCACGAACCCGTGTCCCCTGCATCAGCAGGTGGACTCTCAACCACTGCGCCACCAGGGAAGCCCAGGATATTTCTTAAAAAGAGAGAGAGAGAAGGACAACAAGCAAAAGAGAGCCGTTAGAAGTGATAAACGTAATAGCCCAAATTAAAACTCATAGGAAAATATATATTTTTTATGCTGCAAAACAAATTACCAAAAACTCAATGGCATAAAGCAACACACATTTATTAACCCACAGGTTCTGTGGGTCAGGAGTCTGGGCACAGTTTAGCTATGTCCTTTGCTGAGGGTCTCACAAGACAACAATAAATGTATCAGCCAGAACTAGGTTCTTATCAGAAGCTTGACCAGGGAAGGACCCAATTCTAAGCTCCTTCAAGTAGTCTGTAAAATTCATTTCCTTGCAGCTGTAGGATTCATGGCAGCTTGCCTCTTCAAAGCCACCAATGGAGAAGGAGAAAGATCCCAGAAAGATGGGAGCTACACTTCTATGTAATCACATTCACGTGATGATCACATGGATCCCATTCCCCTGGTCACATTCCATTGATTAGAATCAAGTTCCAGGAGCCAGCCACACTGAAGGAGAGGGTACCATGTAAAGATCTGAATATGGTTTTCCTGGGGGAATGACTTAAAACATGGTAGGGGTCACTCACAAATCTGCTTCCCATAGAAGAGGTGTAATAGTGCATTCAGGAAATCACTAAAAAAGCTATGGAAATAGAAGTGAAAATATAGGAAACTAAGAAGATTGGTCTAGGATGTCTAATACCTGACTAATAGTATTTCTAGAAAGAGAGACCAGAGAAAAAACATGGAGAAATTTACAAAGAAATAATACAGGAAAATGTCCCAAAACTGAAGGACATGATTCTGTAGATTAAAAGGATTTATGGAGTGCCTATCAAAATTAAGAAGAGGGATTTCCCTGGTGGTACAGTGGTTAAGAATCTGCCTGCCAATGCAGGGGACATGGGTTTGATCCCTGGTCTGGGAAGATCCCACATGCTGTGGAGCAACTAAGCCCGTGTGCCACAACAACTGAGCCTGTGCTCTAGAGCCCACGCTGCAACTACTGAGCCCATGTGCCACAACTACTGAAGCCCTCATGCCTAGAGCCCATGCTCCACAGCAAAGGAAGCCACCACAATGAGAAGCCCATGCACTGCAACAAAGAGTAGCCCACGCTCGCTGCAACTAGAGAAAGCCCACGTGCTGCAACTAGAGAAAGCCTGCGTGCAGCAACAAAGCCAAAAATAAATAAATAAAAATAAAATTTAAAAAAAAATTAAGAAGAAACTCAACATCAAAGCACATCATTGTGAATTTTTAGAACACAAGAGATGAAATCCCTAATAGTTTCCAGAGAGAAAAATTAGAATTCCTTTGAGCTTCTTAAAAGCATGGCAGAACATAGAACACAATGGAGGAATGCCTTAAAAATTCTGAGGGCCTTAAAATTTTATGCTCATTAACTCTATAAATCAAAGGAGGAGAAACCAGAGACATTTTAAAATGTACAAGGACTCAGAGAACTCTCAAATAAAGAATAACCAGTCCACACTTAAGCAGGTTAAGTAGAGAGTCCTGAAAGGGAGTTCTTCAGTGAACAAAATGGAACTAATATATTCTACAGAATATTTTTATTTTCTTCCTTTCTTTCTTTCTTCCTTTCTGGGTGTGTTGGGTCTTCATTGCTGCACATGGGCTTTCTCTAGTTTCAGCGAGCAGGGGCTACTCTTCGTTGCAGTGCATGGGCCTCTCATTGTGGTGGCTTGTCTTGTTGCAGAGCAGGGGCTCTAGGTACATAGGCTTCAGTAGTTGTGGCATGTGGGCTCAGTAGTTGTGGCACACGGGCTTAGTTGCTCCGTGGCATGTGGGATCTTCCCGGACCAGGGCTCGAACCCGTGTCCCCTGCACTGGCAGGCAGATTCTTTACCACTGCACCACCAGGGAAGTCCCTCTTTGGAATATTTGAACACCTAAAAATCAGTATTATAGACATATAAAAAACTAATGGAGTATATAAAAATAAGGATAAGAATATATACACACATATATATATATGAATACCTAGTGAATGAAAAATGATCAAATAATTCTAGGATCAAAAAGTTGAACAAGGAAAAGTAATTCAGCAGTAAATAATAATTGTCATAACAATGCGAACTCTGATTATTGATGTAAGCAAAATTTGTGATATAATTGTATTGATAGGATAGAGTGAGCAAAGTGGACAATGTATGAGCTAAGGATTCTTTCCCACAACACTTTGCTGACAGACAATATGTAAAAATAAAATAAGAAATGGGAAAAATTGATGCAATGGCAGAAGAAATAGACAAAAAGAATTGAAAACCGTTGATCCTGAGGATGAGACTGAGGAGAGTCAGGTAGGAGGGATGGGATAAGAGACTGATGTCTTTCATTAGAACCCTTTAAAATCTGGGGTTTTTTCCACCCCTGTGTTTATGAATTACTTTGACACCTATTCCAGTATCCTTTTAGATTGCCTACTGTACTATAGAGCATAGAAAGCTAAACACTTGTACTTCTCAGACTCCCATGAAGTTAATAATTTGCCCTAGGTCCCAATGAGCAGACACACTACACTAGACTTGTAGGCAGAAGCAACGAACCTGAGTCAGCAATGATTCATAGAGACTCATAATTTCTGTCAAGCACAGAGAGGGAGTCCTTGGGTTCTTGGGCAGCTGGGTTGCAGTTTCTACATGTGTCCCTAGTGACATAAAAAGTGAATAGTAGGCAAACCAGTGGGGTTTTCCTACAATAGCCCCATGGTGTGTTGGACATTGTCCATGGCTAGCTCATTTCTGGATTTTATATTCTAGGTAACATCCAAACAAGATTCTTGCTCCCTCTCAAGATGTTCTGTGAGCTATCTAATAACTTTTAATATACTTTTTTCTGATTAAACTACCTAGACTGGATTCTGTTGTTTATAACCAAGAACACTCACTGATATATTTAATAAAAACAAGAATTAATTTTTAAAATTTATAATAATTTTTCTAGTCAACTAGTTTATAAATGTAATTCAAGGGACAATTTCTTTTCCATGGTTTACGGTCTCTTCTGTTCAAAGCATCCTTTACTTCGCTCTACTGGCATAAATTTTCAAAAATGTAATATTTAGAATCTTCAACATTAATATTCTCTTTCTGGGCCCTTAAATTGAAAACTTCAAGGTGAACAAGTGTTAATTAGGCTTTTCTTCTTCTAAATGAAAATTGATTCCAAAATTTTGATCTACGAAGAGGATGCCTGAGTTTGAGATTTGGAGAGGAATTGAAAGGCAGTGTAACAGGTAGCTCCATGGTACTAAATATTGGATCCTATCAAGAAGGCCATGCTCTGGGCCTGCTAGAAAGTAAGTTATCTCTGATATATGTTAAGGTCTCACCTTCTGTAGACTAGTTTTGTTGCTACTGATGATACATATGTAAGACAGTGAAAGTAACACTGCTCTGATTGCAATAGATCATGAGAGACCAATTCACTAGAGTAAAAGCAATAGATTATAAAACTTTCTTAGTGATGCAGATATAGATGTTGGTCAGGACTCTTTGGGTTTTAAGTGACATATGTCCAATACAAACTAAGCCAAAAAGAGGAATTTATTTATTTATGTAACTGCAAGTGTGCTGGTTTTTAAACTCTTTGATACTTCTCCCTTGAAAAGTTGAAGACTAAAAACCCTCCTCTTGAATGTGGGCAAACTTAGTGACTTGTTTCTGACTAATAGAATAAAATAAAAGTGAAGGTATGTGACTTTGGAGGCTATGTCATGAAAGGTATAGTGGCTTCCCTGTTGCTTTCTCTTAGATTACTTTGCTGAAGGAAGCCAGCTCCCATGTTGTGAAGAGAATTCCACATTGTGAGGAGCTGAGGCCTCCAGCCAACAGCCATGGGGGTGAGCCATATTGGAGGTGGATTCTCCAGCACCGGCCAGCCTTTAGATGACTGTAGCCCCTGCTGACACCGTGACTGCAAACTCATGAAAGATTTTGAGCCAGATACACCCAGCTTAGTCACTCCCAGATCCCTATATGAACATGTGTGAGGTCGTAAAGGTTTGTTGTTTTAAGTTACTAAGTTTTGGCATAATTTGTTACAGAGCAATATATAACTAATATGAAATGACTCAGAGGTTGGCCTAACTTCCAGCATAGCTTGATCCAGGGGAAAGAAAATCTGTCATCAAGGTATTTAGTTCATCTTTGGGCTCTACTTTTCTGTGTAGAAGCTTCGTTCTTCAGAAAGTTTTATCCATACACTTGGGAAAGATGGCTGTCAACAGATTTTGTTCTACAGGCTTATTATGACTTGTGATCCTAGAAGAGGAAATAGATCTCCCAGACCTCATATTCAAATCTTAAGGAAGATTCTACGGACTCAGCTTGAGTTTCAAGCCCATTTCTAAAGCCAATCATGGTGGCCAAGTGGAATGAGTATTCTGATTTTCTGCTGTGGCCTTATGTCACCCCTATGCCTAGGGAGGGATCAGGGAAAAAATATACAGTGATAAGAAGCCTGGATGACACCACATGGAATGAGGGAAGAATAGTTCTAAAAAAAATTAAGGAAAAGAGATGAAAGAAGTAATAAACAATAGGTATCTACTTAAAAGCTATTCCCATATTTAAACTTCTGCTGTCATTGTGCATAGTATAAACTTCTACATTCAAGGGATCAGTATTGACAGTTGTGTAATGGATTGTCTGGATGGCAGTGAAGCTCATTTCCAATGGACTCATGCTACATGCGTTTAGTGATAAATAGGATAGAGAAGGTGGTTTTGATCATAAGCATTGAAGACGATAGAGTCCTTTTGTGAGCATCAGAATCTAAGCCTTGTTTATATGATGATAGGGAACAGTGAGAATAATTATTTTATTATTTTGTTTGTTTTTGTTTTTTATTAATTTTTATTGGCGTATAGTTGCTTTACAATGTTGTGTTAGTTTCTGCTGTACAGCGAAGTGAATCAGCTATACGTATACATATATCCCCTCTTTTTTGGATTTCCATACCATTTAGGTCACCACAGAGCATTGAGTAGAGTTCCCTGTGCTACAGTAGGTTCTCATTATCTGTTTTATACATAGTAGTATATGTATGTTAACTCCAATCTCCCAATTCATCCCACTCCCCATCCCCCCCTTGGTATCCATACGTTTGTTCTCTACATCTGTGTTTCTATTTCTGTGTTGCAAATAAGTTCATCTGTATCATTTTTCTGTGAGAAGAATTATTTTAAATACCTTGATACATACAATTATTTTAACCTTTTTTCCCAGTAAACTTGTTGGTGCAACAGGAAGTGAACACTGGTAATCCTCTACTTGGTAATCACCATTAAGATCATAGGAAGGGGGTTAGCACTGCTGTAATTTAGGCTTTTATCTTTTCCCACTTAAACGTTTGCAACCAGACTAAACTGTAGAATTTAGGCATTCACAATTTGGTGATAAAACTAAAGATACGCAAAGAAATTACTGTAGAAGTTAGGAGAGTGATTATTATTATGGTGTGAAAAAATGGTAAAATTGAGCTGGGGCATAGAAGAGCTTCTGGAGAGACTGGAAAAATTATATTCCTTAACCTAATGGCCGTTAAAAGAGTGTTCGCCTTATAGCAATTCTTTATTGTAAATTTTGAAATCAGGAAGTGTGAGTCCTTTAACTTTGTCCTTTTTCAAGAATATTTTGGCTATTCTGGGTCCCTTGCATTTTCATATAAATTTTAGGATTAGCTTGTTAATTTCTGCAAAGAAGCCAGTTACCGATTTTGATAGAGATTGTGTGAAATCTGTAGAGCAATATTAATTCTTCTAATTCATGAACACAAGGTGTCTTTCTGTTTATTTAGGTGTTCCATAAATTCTTTAAACAGTGTTTTATAGTTTTATTATACTTCCTTTGTTAAATTTGTTCCTGTGTATTTTGTTCTATTGATGCTATTGCAAATGGAATTATTTTTTAATTTTGTTTCAGAGTTTTCACTGCTAGTGTATAGAGTACAATTAATTTTTGAATATTGATCTTTTATCCTGCAACTTTGATACTAGCTTTTGCTATGGTCTGAATGTTTGTGTCCCCCCAAATTCGTACGTTGAAATCCTAACCTCACCAAAGATAATGGAATTAGTAGGTGGGGCCTTTGGGAGTTGCTTAATTCATGAGGGTGGGACCCTAATGAATGAGATTAGTTCCTTATAAAAAGGGCTCCAGAAATATCCCTAGCCCCTTTCACCATGTGAGGACACAACAAGAAGTCTGGGACCTGAAAGCAAGCCCTCAGTTGACCAATGTAGCACCCTGATCTTGGGTTCCCAGCCTCCCAAACTGTGAGAAGTTATGTTTGATGTTCATAAGCTACCTAATCTGTGGTATTTTGTTATAGTAGCCTGACTAGACTAAGACAGCACTAATACTTCTTTTGTGAATTCCTTAGGATTTCTACATATAAGATCATGTCATCTGAAAATAGAAATAGTTTTACTTCTTCCTTTTTAGTCTGGATGACTTTATTTTCCCTTACTTGCATAATTACCCTGCTAGAGCCTCCAGTACAATATTGAAAAGAAGTGGTAAAGATATCTTAATGGGGAAAGTTTTCAGCCTTTCTTTCACCTTTAAGTAATGTTAGTTGTTGGTTTTTCATACATGCCCTTTTTCAGGTTGTGGAAATGCCCTTTTATTCCTAGTGTGTTGAGTGATTGTATCATGAAAGGGTGTTGGATTTTGTCAAGTGATTTTTCCATATGATTGTGTTTTTATCCTATATTCTATTAATATGTCATATTGCATTGATTTATGATTAAACTAACCTAACATTCCTGGGCAAATCTCACTTAAGCATGGTGTATAATCCTTGGTATATGTTGCTGGATTCAGTTACTCAGTATTTTGCTGAGGACTTTTGCATCTATGTTTATAAGTGATATTTGTCTATAGTTTTCTTTTATGATGTTTTGTCTGGTTATGGTTTTCATGGTAATACTGGTCTCATAGGATGAGGTAGAAAGTGTTTCTATTTTCTTAGAAGAGGTTATAAAGAACAGGTATTAATTCTTTAAATATTTGGTAAAATTCACCAGTGAAGCCATATGGTCTTAGGGTTTTCTTTGTGCAAAGCTTTTTGAATATGAATTCAATCTCTTTATTTGTGATAGTTCTATTCAAATATCTGTTTCCTCTGGAGTGAGTTTCAGGAGTTTGTGTGTTTCTAGGTGTTGTGAACACCTGTATAAACAGAGTAGACCCTTACCCAAAGTTTGGTTCAGACCCATGACACCACAAACACCCCAAGAGTATATGAAAAGATTTATTACTCACATAATGAGGCTTTCTGTGGAGAGCAGGGCAGTCCTCCCAACCTGGTCTGAAAATGGCTTAAGAGAGCAGGGAAAGGAAACTGACTTGCAGTTTTTATGATGGTTAACAAATGATGCTGGGATGAGTGTTCCCACCTGGGGGAGAGGGGCCCTTGTATAGTTCAATCATCTCATTCATCAGTGGTAAATGAAAGAGAACCTGGGCTTTCTTATCAGCTTGCTCAGCTGTGGGGAAGAGAGAAGAGTAAGGCTTAAAAGACTAGGAATTTGTCCGTTTTATCAAAGTTTCTAATTTGTTGGCATACAATTGTTTATGGTATTCTTATAGTCCTTTTTATTTTTGTAAGTTTCATAGTACTGTTCCCTTTTTTATTCCTGATTTTAACAGTCTTCCTCTCTCTCTCTCTCTCTCTCTCTCTCTCTCTCATCAGTCTAGGTAAAGGTTTCTCAATTTTCTTTTGCCTGCTCAAATCTGCTGTTCAGCCCCTCTAGTACAATTTTTATTTCACTTACAATACTTTTCAACTTTAAAATTTCTATTTGGCTCTTTTTTATGATTTCTACTCTTTACTGATATTCAGGATTTGGTGAGATTTTATTCTATTTTTCTTAAATTCTTTAGAAACGGTTTTTCTTAGTTCTCGAACATATTTAAACAGTAGACTGGAAGTTTTTGTCTAAGTCTAATGTCTGGGCTTCCTAGGGGACAGCTTCTTTGTTTTTTGTTTGTTTGTTTTTCCTGTGTATGGGCCATACTTTCTCGGATTTTTTTTTTTTTTTTGGCATGTCTCAATGTTCTGTTGAAAGGTGGGCGTTTTAAGTAGTATGATGTGGTGACTTTTGAAATCAGTCTCTCTCCCTCTCCCTAGTATTTGTTGTTGCTGCTGTTTGTTGCTGCTACTTGTTTGTTTAGCGACTTTTCTGAACTAATTATGTAAAGTCTGTATTTTTTGTTGTACGTGGCCTGAAGTCTCTGCTTGGCTAGCTTAGGGGTCAGCTAATAGTTGAACAGTAATTTCCTTAAACACTTGGAACCAGTAAGTCTTCCAGTCTTTGCTGAGGGGCTCTGTGTTGTTGGGGCACACCTTCAACACTCAGCCAAGCAGTCGATAACTCTGCCTTAGTCTTTATTTTCTGCCTATGCAGACCCTCAAGGTCAGCCTGAGGTAAGAGCTTAGGGCCTTCTCAGATTCTTCCTGATCATGTTGAAAGCCCTGGGCATGGACACAGCCCTATACCTGATTTGGCTTTCTAGATTCCCAGTAATATGTTGAAGCTTTTCAAAGCTCCCCCCGCCATTCTGTACTTTTAAGCTTGCCATGGCTCACGGGCCCAGCCGCTCCGCGGCATGTGGGATCTTCCCAGACCGGGTCACAAACCAGTGTCCCCTGCACTGGCAGGCGGACTCTCAACCACTGCGCCACCAGGGAAGCCCCATCCTTTTAAGCTTTTTGTTTAGGCTATTGCTTGCCCCAACTGCTACCTACTGCCTCAGGCAGCCACAAAAATAATCAATTGCCTCTGTTTTCAACGGGGCTTTTCACACTTGGCAGTTTCCAATTAGGTCAAGTAAAGATACCTTTGCAAGGGGGGCCTTCAGGGCCTGACAGGTCAAATAATTACAATTCTCTGGGTATTTGGCTTTGAAAGAACTCCAATCTCATTCTACCTCTTTCAGTGACTGCCAGATTGCTGGTATTCACTATAGTTGCCAGCTGTTTGTTTTCAAGTCTTCTATGGAACTGGAGAGGGAGATGAGAATAGGGCAAGTTACAATATCACAGTGCTCACTGTTGTTACAGAGATTCAGCTTTTTCTTCAATAAATGTTCCTCAGACTGCTGCAAGCCTTAGGTTAATGCCCAGAGTTCTAAACATTTTTGCCAGTTTCTCATTGCTTTTATGGAGGAAAAAATTTTCAAAACTCCTCACTCCAACATTTTTGCTGATGTCTTACTACATACTTTTTTTGAAACCTAGAATGCATTTGTTTCCAATCCCACTACCTTTTCAAACCCTGTCCAGCCATTACCTCCTAGGTGTGAGTGTGGCTTTTCTGAGGACACTGTCTCCTTGGTACTTGCTGCCTTCTTTCCCCTCCAAGTCCAAGGAGGCCGTGACAGAAAGAGAGGTGGCAAAGAGGCTTTGAATGCTTCAGAGCTGGGGCTCCTGATGATGCCATCTACAAACTCAGGGGGGCCTTCATCATTAGATGAAATAAGCAAGAGTTGGATCTATTTTTAGACTGCTGCATTCTATCCTTAAAAGAACAAACTGATAAGTTGAACATCTCACAATTTTCCATAGTGTTTAAGCGCACAGCTACTGCAGTAAGACTTATGAGTTCACTGCCTCCTAGCAGTGATGATAATGGTATACATATTGTTGAGTCACTATGAAAATTAAGTGGAAAACAAAATAAAATCCTTGGCAGTGTCTGGCATAAGCACTCCATATATAGTTGCTGGCACTTTCATTATCACTGGCAGAGTACCAATACCTGGTATAAATCCTGTATTGTACATCTGAGTAGAAAGGGACCTCAGAAATCCACTCATTTAATTGCATATCCAGGACAATAACTCACAATGCTGCAAATCCCTATCAAATGATATCTAGCATATGTTTTAATATTTCCAAGGACAGGGAGTGGATCATCTCAAAGGCAACTCATTGCATTGCCGAATCACTCTCATCGTTAGAAAGCTCTTTCTTCTACTGAGCCCCAAATCTTTCTCCCCCTTTTCCCTTGAACACCTCAAAATAAAGCTATTCTCTTTTCAGTGTGACAATTCTTCCACTATCTGAAGGCTTCTCAGAAGCGTTCTAACTCTTCTTTCTAGCTCTGGGGAAGAGGTTGGTACATTCCACTGCTCACCAGATTTCCCCTGCCTCTAATTGCCATGGCCTGAGGTGTCCTCCTGAAATCCAGTGGGATCTGGAAGGTCTGAGTGGAGAAAATAAATTTCCTTTCAGATCACAAGGGATCTCATGATCTGTTTTCTACCTCCCTTCCCATGACAAGTGAATCCCTGCACCTGCCCTGTGAGCATTACCCGTGAAACACACACACACACACACACACATACACATGCAAACAGAGAAGAGGTTCAATTTATTGATTGCTCTTTGGGAAAGGTTATATAGAATATTATTGGGGTGGAATTAAGTTCTAGTTACAGATTCATAAAACGTTGCTTTCAACCCAATTAGCTTTTATGAGACTATCAAATCCCCTCTCATCCTCATATACAGCAAAGGACCCCAATCATAGTCTTCATAAATTTGTTGTTTTAAATGATTAAAGCAGACATAATACATAATGCAGTTGATATTAAATATATTGAGAATGACAAATCAGTAGAACTACTTTCACTCTTCAGCATTAACTGGTCATTTATAAATGTTCTGTACATACATTTTTTATTTTAGATGTTCTCCTTAAAGGAACTTGTGAACTATTCATTATTATCTGCTATTTGTTTGTATACACACATTTTAATTCTTCCAAAATAACATTTAAGATCTTTCTTAAATTGCCTCAGAAACGTTAACCTTTAAGGAACATTCAATTAAAAAACTAAAAGCTCAGGTCTTGACTCTGTAACACACGTTCAGATGTGTCAAGATTTTGTTTCCCTCTGATAAAAGCCTCCAACAATATACAATGTGCCAGCCTCTTCTTTGCTCAACTCAGAGGAAGTCATATAAAGGAGAAAAAAAAATGCTTGAAATCACAGTGACCAAAGGATTTGAGTTAATAATTACATTAAATAACCATAACTTTTTGATTAACTATTCACATTCCACACAGTGGAAATTATCCTTTCCTCCCGATTTTTCACTTACATTTTTAACTTTGCAGAACTACAATAACAAAAAACAACTTACAGACTTGCAGGATGTGTTTTTCTCTTTTAATGCCAAGCACAAAGTGTACATCATAAAATTCATATTTGGTGTTTGGCATTATTTTAATAGGAAAGATCTAGATCACAAATATCTTGCCATAAAAAATTCTACTATAGTAATGAAAAAACATATCATTACATCATCGGTGACTTCAGTACAATATGTGACAGATATGGCACTCTCAATAAATGTTGGAAGACACACGGGACTTGGGCTCGTCTTAATGTAGGCACAGTAAGAAAAGCAGACATTTCCCTCTTTGGCTAGTGCTGTGCTTTTAGGGCAGTTATGCTGCTGATTACCCCAGTGAAGCTCATTTTGAGGAAATTCTCTTTACTTAAGCCAAATCCAACTTACATGCAAGACTGTGGTACAAGCTACTAAAAGAAGATTCCTGCTGCCAACTGAAGTCATCTCTTTTTAACAAAACTGCATGCTTGTGGCAGAGTTAGAACAAGAGAGATTCGGTGTCTGCTGGTTCTGGGCGTCATTCTTCCTCTCTAGTGTGGTTTTATATGTTCAGCTCCTTCCCCCTTTCTTTTCCTCTCCCCCACCCTCAAAATTCTAGCTTAGCATTTGCATGCTTAATTAAATCCATTCTGTGTTTTATTGTTGGGAGGACGTGGACGATACAAGGATTTAGGGCAGGGGCGTATGGTGTATGTGACATGCACAGACTATGTGTTTGCACAAATTTGCCTAGTGTAGAATCATCAGTAGTGAATTTCAAAGTTTTAAAACTAGACCCAATAGTTCGGGTGTTCAAGATGACTTCTGCCTCAAAGTATGGTTCCTATTTATTTGTTAGTAGGGAGAGCACTGGACCAAAACAAAAATAAAATAAAAGCAGCCTCTTTAGTTGCACTGGTTCTTTGAATGCTGGAGCCTTCATGGGCAACTGAAACACAAGTCTATGGTGTTTGTTTCCCATGTGACACATGACTTGGCTGGTGAGACTGAGAGGGTGCAAGGCAAGAAGAGTATCGGGGGTGGGGGGTGGTTTACATATAAAACCTCAGGCTTGAAGACAGCAAGTTGTCCAAATCCAAAATGCAGGGAGGTTCACCCACCCTGTGCTTTGGCCATCAGATAAATACTAAATACACATTGCAAATAACCTAAGTTTAATCGGGGAACAGTAGTTTCCAAATGGTTACAATGTTACATAAATCCTACCAGCTGTAGGAAAGCTAATGCACACAAATACTCTGATTTCTTAACTGGGGGTTCCCATTAGACTCTTCAAGGGCAAAGGAAGAAGGGCTGGTGTATCCCTTACATGTCCTCCCTGACTTTTGACTACTCCTTAGCCAGAGGCAATCTCCTTCCTTTCCTTACTCTCCGCTGCTCTCCAGCTCAATCTCTTATAGATGGCTAAAACAAAAAGACCCCAAATATACTTCTTTCTAAAAAGGAGCAGGCCTAAACTCTCTTATCTTAGCCTAGTCCTTCACTGTCAGGTACATTTGGCAGAGGCAGAATCTTTACAATACAGGGTTGTGGCTCTCAGAAACATGACACAGGAATAAGGAACTGGGAAAGAGGTGATTATACCCCAGCCTAAAGGAAAGATAATAAGACCTTCTGCTTATAAGGTTTTTGTCTTTTTCCTATTCCTGGGGCCGGGGCGGGGGCGGTTCTGAACTACATCTTTTGTCCATCTGAGGGGCAAAGCAGGAGGGGCTGTTTTGGTTTCGCTCACTCACTTGGTTCTGAAAATAGGAGTAGTCAATATTTATGTTTTAAGTCTGGTATTGGGTTACAGCTAATTTTGACAGTCACAGTGACTCACAAAGTTAATGATTTCTTTTGGCAATTTCATTTCTCCTCTGTTTCCTTGGGTTCTTTAAATACCAGGAAGAAACTTGCTAAAGCATGGGTCTCACCGTGTTTGGGGGTTGGCCTTTCCAGGCTCTGCACATCTCCCTCCTGAATTTTGCTGGGCCAACTGGTCCTCACCTGTGACCTCTCCCTTCTCTCAATCCTCTAACCTTCCTGCCCTACCAGCCTCCCCCAGAGTCTGAAAGGTCTTCCCCAAATAGGAAACATTTGCATCTGTGGTCAAGCGAGTTACTTTAGAAGCTCTGGCAGGTAGGGGATTAGATGGAAATAGTCACTGAGATCCTAAGAAGGGATGGACTGTGACAGGGAAGAGGAAGGGGGAAAGCATGCACAGGTTGAAATATCCTAAGGCCAAGGCAGCACTAAAACAGGTCTCTTGCCCTCAGAGTAGCCTCTTCCATTAACATTCATTCTGAAGGGAGGTTCTGGTCCCCAGGAGGGCACATGGAAGACCGAGGCAGAACCAGACCACAACCCTGCCCCTCCAAATGTGCCTCAGGTGGTGTGGGCTTTCTGTACCATCCCGCATGGAAGCAGATACATTTACATAATAGGAAGTGCCCTCTAGTAGAGACTGTGTTTCCTCTGGTGTCTGCAAACACCCACAGGGACCCATGCACACTCATGCACACAAACTACGCACTAGCAGGCTCCTGGCAGAAGGCAGCTGGTGGTTCTTCTTGCCTCTAGATTTAAGCCAAGTAAGAATCAGGTTGATTTAGGTCTGGTTCTGGGCCTGTCTGGGGACTGCACCCCAAGGACAGGCTGGGTAGGCCCGGCTTAATCCAAATCGATGGATATGCAACGACACTGCTTGACACGAGTGACCCTCTTCTTCTTGGTGGGTGGCTGTAGTTCGGGGCAGTTGAGCGTGACCATCATGGTGGTGAACTTCTTGGGCTTGCAGAAGGAGCAAGACTGAAAAGAGCCTTCCTCCTTCCGGATGTGCCTGGGGATGTAGAAGGAGTTGCACTGGCCGTAGCAGAAACGGTTGATGATGGTACGGCTGTTGCAGCCCTCCTCGTGGATGGTCTGCTTCAGCGGCTGGGTTTTGCACCAGTCTCGCTTCAGGTATTTGCGCTCGGTCACATGCAGGGCCTCCTGGCTGGACTCCAGCACTTCCTCCCCGGGCACGGCAGTGCCCCGCCCCTGGCCCCGCCCCCGGTTCCTGGAGCCAGGCTGCTGGGGAGACTGAGTCTGCTCCGAGTCATTGTGCTGGGCCTTGTCTGGCGGGGGGATGGCCCCTTGGGACCCCTTCTTTTTCCCTTCAGCAGCCGGCAGCAGGGTCCCCAAGAGGAGAAGCAGGGCTCCCACAGTGTAGGCCGTACGGCTCATGCTAAAGGGGGGAGACACAGAGAGGAGAGACATGAAAAATGGAAAAGATAATTAAAGAAAACATTCATAAAACAGCTAATGTTTTATCAGGCGCTTGCTAAACACTCGACGTAAACGATTTCATTGCCTCTCACGGTATATCCGTGCATTAGGTACTGTTATTCTCGTTACCCTCTGGGCCATTAAGCCATGAAGTAGCTTGCCCAGGGTCAGCCAGTGAAGAAGCCAAGATGTGAACTCTGTCACTTGTCCTCCCAGGGGAATTGCTTCCTGGCTTCTGGCACCAACTACGTTTGACTTTGTATTATGGTCCCTTAACTGTATTCATTCTTTTTTTCTTTTAATTGAAGTATAGTTGATTTATAATGTGTTAGTTTCAGGTGCACAGTGATACAGTTATACATATATATACTTATTCTTTTTCAGATTCTTTTCCATTATAGGTTATTACAAGATACTCAATATAGTTAGGGTCCTTGTTGTTTATTTTATATATATTCATTCTTGTACTTGACAATATTTGGTTAAGTTCCTACTACGTAAATAGATGAATTAGCCTCGCCAGCCAGAGGGCTCATCTGACAGGAAAGGGTCTCACTCTTTCTCCCTGACTGGCCTGAGCCCTTCCTGAGTTTGCTTGGTTGGATGCTTATGAGATGTTCAGTGTTATCAGGCATCGGAAGGAGATGTGCGGAGGCCAGACGGAGGAAGAATCCTTCACAGGAAGAGCACTAGACGAAACGTCAAGACTCAGCTTCTAGGGCTTCCCTGGTGGCGCAGCGGTTGAGAGTCCGCCTGCCGATGCAGGGGACATGGGTTCGTGCCCCGGTCCGGGAGGATCCCACATGCCGCGGAGCGGCTGGGCCCGTGAGCCATGGCCGCTGAGCCTGCGCGTCTGGAGCCTGTGCTCCGCAGCGGGAGAGCCCACAACAGTGAGAGGCCCGCGTACCGCAAAAAAAAAAAAAAAAAAAAAAAAAGGGTATAAGAGAGAAGTATCAGAGTCTTAAGATTCTCCTGAGACAGTGGTTCTCAAACCTGAGTGTGCAGACAATCACCTGGGGATATTGTTAAAATGCAGATTATCATTCAGTAGGTCTGCCTCTCTAACAAGCTTTGAGCAGCAACACCTGTAGCACCTGCAGCCGTGGGGCACAGAGGGAGCTGTGAAAATGTGGAGGGATTTTCTTCCCAATAAGTACAGTTTCAAATTCCCAGCCTCCCTCCTCAGGCCATGACACCAAGTCTGCCCTGAATCCAGAGGTTTCCCTTGTCTTCCACATCCACCACAGTTCTGAACCTGAGGACACAGCAGTGAAGCACCCAGGTCCCTGCTCTCTTCTGTCCACCAGTGTGACACATGATAACCACTAAATGCAATTTAATAGTAACCTCACCGTGGCCCCCAAGGGACTATCCAAGTTGGTATTAGTAGCTGGAGCAGTTACCTTTCAAAGACAAAGGCAGGGTGGAATCTGCATTCTCTAAAGGGCAGCCCCTGTAAGTAAAGACCATGCAACCCTAAGGATAATGTCAAATTAAGATAATTAAATATTAAATTCAAAATATTCTTAAATGGCACCATCTTTTAAACATTAACCTAATACTTTTGGGCAAGTTCAAGTTTGGAGCTGATAATGTGACATTTAGCTCTTGCTCTGACTTCCTGGCTTTTGTCAGTTTATGTTACGGCATCTTTGTTCTTTAAACAGAGCATTTTTTGCCTCAACAACAGCAAAAAATTAATTTCCTCGTTTTGTCTTTAAAACATCGCTCATGAGGAAAGCCCAGTTATAAAACAGTGCTGATTTTCTCCAGGGAGTAGGACAACTTGAGCCATGACGATCCAGTCTCCTGGGCAAATATATTGTGAATTCAAGAAGCTTTCACAAGTTTCTGTTTTTATTCAATTCTGGGCCAGGATCTAAACTAAAATTCAGTCTCTGCCCATTTCCAAGAGGAACACATAAGACAGCCCTAGGCCTCCACCCACCATCTTCCCCATCCCTCCTAAAAATGACCTCCAGAACAATCCAAGCCTCCAGAGCAAGATTTCAGAGCCAACATCCCGGAGGCCAATCTGAGACTTGACTGGGAAGGTATATTGACTGCATGGGAGAGGTTCAAGTCATGGGGCCAGCCATACCCACAAACATCTATCCAAAAAAATGCAATTTTCTTTCTCTACACCACTTAGGACCTCCTTTATACTCAGCTTTCCCTATCTGGCATTTCCCATCTGTCATTAAGTAAATACCAAGTCTGAGAGTCATGAGGGCTTATTCATCACCTCTTCCTCCATGCCTGGCAGAGTAGATGCTCTTTTGTTCAATGAATGATTGTCATGGACCACACTGACCAACAGAGTTTCTGTTCTTTGCATTTAAAATGTCTTCAAACATGCTGAAGATCAGCAGAGTCTAGCCTAGGGAGCTTCTTAATACTTCTCTTCCTTTTTCCAAGAAAACTCCAAATACCCACTTCTTTTTACCTGGTCCCATGGAGAACACCATAGGGTTTATATTTCCAATTAAAGCCATGTATTCTCTCACTTCGTCCCAGCTTACCCTTCCCCCGCCCCGTGTCCTCAGGTCCATTCTCTACGTCTGCATCTTTTTTCCAGTCCTGTCCCTAGGTTCTTCAGAACCTTTTTTTTTTTTTTAGAGAGAGAGGGTGGCATGGACATATATACACTACCAAATGTGAAATAGATAGCTAGTGGGAAGCAGCCACATTGCACAGGGAGATAAGCTCGGTGCTTTGTGCCCACCTAGAGGGGTGGGATAGGGAGGGTGGGAGGGAGATGCAAGAGGGAGGGGATATGGGGATATATGTATATGTATAGTGGTTCACTTTGTTATACAGCAGAAACTAACACACCGTTGTAAAGCAATTATACTCCAATAAAGATGTTTAAAAAAAAGCCATTGTGTTCACTCTGGAAGAAACCAACAATAAAGCAGTAAATTCAAAATTAGTCAACTGTGGTTTTCTGTTTTAATTTGGACTGACTTCCTGTTCCTATGGGAGTGTGCAAACCCCATGAGAAAAAGGGATCTAGAGTGACAGACTTTTTAAGAAAAGTAAATTTTTCTCAAAATATATTAGGTGTATTATGAAGTATTATGAAATGGCTTTTCATTTTCAAAAAGTCTACTCTTTAAATATCTTCAGCTTTTGAGTTCTTAAATCTTATAACTAGTTATTTGCAGAGAGGAAAAAAACAACCTTAGGAATCTCAATCAACAGAGACCTCAGCTTCTTAGAGAACAGCAGTGCTCTGAAGGACTCTGCATATCCCACACAAGTAAGAGGGAGGGGGATGAGAACTATAACCAGTACCAGAACCAGGGCTCTGTCAAGTCACTGTGGTCAGTCACCCAACCTCCTCCACACCAAAATGATCTTGCTTACTCACTGAAGGAAATAGGGCTGTTGTGTTCTTGAAATCCCAATTGTATTGCCACCAAATAATTTGCACTCTGTAAATATCACAGACATGGAGGAAACCAAGAAAATGTACATTCCTTGAGGATAATTCTTTTTCCCATCAACACCTAGCAGAGTGCCTCGTTATCAAAAATGAATCCAGGGCTTCCCTGGTGGTGCAGTGGTTGGGAGTCCGCCTGCCGATGCAGGGGACGCGGGTTTGTTCCCCGGTCCGGGAAGATCCCACATGCCGTGGAGCAGCTGGACCCGTGAGCCATAGCCGCTGAGCCTGTGTGTCTGGAGGCTGTGCTCCGCAACGGGAGAGGCCACAGCAGTGGGAGGCCCGCGTACCACAAAAAAAAAAAAAAAAAAAAAAAAGAAAAGAATCCAAAGGCTAGTCCAGATTTAGGTCTTATGAATTGTCATCCATATCCAAACGAGAGCTGAAAACATTTCTGGTAATTTGCATTCATGAAACGACCCACTCACATTATTAAATTAAAGCTGCATCTCATGGACCCAGAGTGCATCAGACACCCACAAAGACCTCCCTTTATTCTCCTTTGCAGATAATATTCTTTTCAAATGCTACCTCAACTTCCCCTTAATGTATTTCTGCTTCTCCAACTAATGTGATCATATTTTCATGAGTTTCTCTGCAACTGTTTCCCACCAGCAAGACACACCCACCCCTACCTTTTTTCTTCCTTTACCACTGTTCTCCCCTCTAATCCATTTGTCCCAGAGGACATAGATACTCTCAAAGCATGTCTCCTCTACCTGATGCTTTCCTTCAGGTTGCCCCAAGTGATCAACAGCAAACATCTGCACAAAGATATGCCATATCAGCCACCCTCTGTCCTGTGCAGGTCATGGTGATTTATTCCAATCTTCGCCAGGCTGTGAGAACACAATCATGTAATTCTGGGGAATCAGAAATAAAAGTGTTATGTGTAACCTGTTTCTAATATTCTCGATGTCTTTGGGAAAGTTTAGGCCAGCTCCTTTCAGCACTCTTCTTGCCCTGTTTCTCATTGTAGCTAACCAACCTGCTTGGATTCAGTTAAATGGAGTGCTGAGTGGGATAAACAGCGAGGAGACAATGATCAGCAAGCTAGATGTCTGTGGCTGATCAGTTCCTCTTGATGAACTGAATTTTAGAAAGCTATTCAACAGGCATGCCGTCAGACCATTCCCCAGTGTTACAAAACTAATGGGAGTGACAATACAGGCCCCAAGGGCAGGCCAGGTTCTAGAAGAGCCTATTCCTATTTCTCAGAACTAAATCGTTGAGAAGGGCAAAGGTTGTTTTTAAATTGGCTCTTTAATTTTTTTTTTTTTTTTTTTTTTTGCATTACGAGGGCCTCTCACTGTTGTGGCCTCTCCCGTTGCGGAGCACAGGCTCCAGACGTGCAGGCTCAGCGGCCATGGCTCACGGGCCCAGCCGCTCCGCGGCATGTGGGATCCTCCCGGACCGGGGCACGAACCCGTGTCCCCTGCATCGGCAGGCGGACTCTGAACCACTGCGCCACCAGGGAAGCCCTGGATCTTTAATTTTTAAAAAGACAGTCAACTTTTAGAAATTGAGCAGAGAAGCTCTTAAGAATATACTGCGTTGATTTTTTTGTTTTCAGACAATTTGCACCAAAGGCAAACTAGGAGAGGATAAAGTCTCATGCTGTATGTATGGCAGGTACCCTAACTGAAACCTCCCTATTCTGGAGACCATTCAGGCTAAGTCAGGCTGGGGCCCAACATCATATAGGGCAGGGAGGAGACCACCTAGTAGTTAAGTATCTCAGGAGCTCTCAAGGCTCATCCGAAGATTTTTTGGTGAAGTTAATGATGGTATACAATTCTTGTGGTCAACAGGAGACAAGTTAGAAAGCAATAAATCTTAAATGTCCACTGAGCGGCACTATTGAGAGTTGGTCAAGTCATAGGTTCTATATGGTAGTGAAAGATGTGTGTTGGTCCCTGTGTGAGTGGGATTTGTGAGTTCATTTCAGAACCACCTTGTGGTACACGCTGATGTCCTATAATGTTACTGCCTCTCCCAATACCACGACTAAGAGCCACCTCTATTTTTTAAACCCTATGCCAGGCATTATGCTCAATTCTGACTGAATTTTATAATTGATTTTTCACAACAAAATATGAGGTAGACAATATCATCTTCCTTTTACCGATCAGGGAATTCAGACTCTGAAAAGTTAGGAATTTGTCCAAGGTCACACAGCCCCTCATGGGATAGCCAGGGTTTGAGCCCCATTCTCCCTAGCCCTCATACACATGTCCTTAACCACTATTCTATGGACACTCAGCACGATGTTTAATAAGGGACACATGGACTTGGTTCTAATGCAATCAAATTTGAACAATATTGTGACTCAAATAATTCTCTATTTTGTTCACATGTAAAGAAAAACCCCTTTCTGGTCCCAGGAATTATTGTTGTACTTTGCATTTCTAAGAGCATATGTTAAAACTAAAGACAATCCCTTGCAGATGTAAGACATAGGCTGATAACACTGGCCTGATGTGTGCTTTCAGTTGGATGCTACAGTCACCTCCCCTACCTCCCCCACTCCTTTTACATAAAAGGTTTAGGTTTTCCCGTCTGTCCTACACTCTCTATTCTGCACAGCTTTGCTGCTCCACAGCTTTGCTGCTGACAAGCATTTCTTGGGAGCAGGGTTTGTGGCATAACATTTCGTGGCATTGCATCACTTTTAACACTTAAACCTTAAGATTAGGGCTTCAGTTTAGAAGACAAGGCAGGCAGCTCTCATTCAGAGAGCTGAGGATGTAATAGGTTTCTGTTCTCCCCTGTGTAACCATTCACACAAGTCTATGTTAGCCAACTTGGATTTCCCATAGATCGTGCATGGGTTACCAAAACATTTCACTCAAAACGAACTTTTAAGAAAATAGGAAACCTGTGAAATTACAAAGTTTACAAAACACTTTAATTCCTACAATGACCTGGGGGTTAAACACACACACACAGCCCTACACACAGCAACTAAGTTCTAAAGAGCCCTTAAATAATTAGTTAATGCTAACAATTTGGAGTGTGCAATTTATCCAGTGATGGTAATCAAATCACCTACCACTGTAGGCTGCAGTGTGCCAGGGAGGAAATGAGAATCTGTAATTTTTAAAAATATTCTTCTTTCCCTCCTTGCTTTGAAAAGTCCATCCTTTCAAGTCCCGCATCCCACAGAGAGAGAGAGAGAGAGAGAGAGAGAGAGAGAAGGGAAGGAAGGAAGGAAGGAAGGAAGGAAGGAAGGAAGGAAGGAAGAAAGAAAGAAAGAAAGAAAGAAAGAAAGAAAGAAAGAAAGAAAGAAAGAAAGAAAGAAAGAAAGAAAGAAAAAGAAAAAGAAAAAGAGGGTGCTGGAAAGTGGAAAGCCCTGGGGTGAAAGAAGATTCCTCACCCTGGGTTCAGGGTTATCTTAACCTCTTCTCCGCTATTTATTTAACTTGTGTGTACAGCCAAAAGGAAGCCACTACTCTGGGGTCCCTGGGACAGCTTAAATCCCTGGTGACCCACTTAACATAGTAGATTGTTTTAATCAACTCGTGTCCTGGCACCATCTCGAAGGGGAACATAAACAGACGCGCACACCGCTTGGATCTGCTCTTTCCAGCGGGAGATCCAATTACCTACCGATGGTCGCCTCTCTGCCCTTGAAACATTTAAGAAGAGATTTTTAACCCCTAACTTCGAGGCTATATTTCTGTCTAAAAGAGGAGAAAGCAGCACCCAGATTTGACCGGGGAGCCCCTTCGAGCCAGCTCTGGGGCGCGCTGGAAGGGCTTCACTGGAGAGGCTCCTGTCTGCCCCCTGCCTCCCCCGGGGGGCCATCACCAGAGCCCTGCGCGGGGAAACGCCAGGCTGGGGCGCCCCCAAGGCACAGCTGGGATCCGAAGACAATGCCAAGCCAGAGCGGTGGCGCGTCTGTTCTTCCTAAGCCAGAAATCTACCAGTAACTCCGGTCGGCAAGGTGACGGCCCCGACACCCCACCGCCCGCCGGCCTTGCTCCGTGAGCTGCAGAGGGGTCAGCAAATTGACGGGGGAGGACGAGGGATGACCTGGGCGTCCAAGCCCGGGGACCAGCCTCCCGCCGCCAGTCCCGCCTAGTCCATCTCTAGGAAGGCGCGGCGAGGTGAGGCAGGGGCCTCTCGGACACAAATTAAGGGGTACCCGCACAAGTGGGACCCGGCAGGTTGTCACTGCCCATCACCCGGACGTCCGCGGTTCAGCCGAGAAGCGCATGGGGCAGGGAGAAGCCTAGAAGAGGAAACAGCGCGCACGAGCGCGCAGCCAGTGTGTGCGGTGTTTGCTATGTGAGCACCGCGGGCTCGCGGGACTAGGCGTCCGGGACCGCGCACCTCCCTTCAGCTGTCCAGTTACCTGACCCTTGGGTTTCCGCCACGGCGGAACTCCGCAGCTCCGCTGTTGCACGAGTCTCCATCTTGGGGAGAGGCAAATGCATCGCTGATTCTCAGGATCCACCACCTCACGGCGGGATCACTCATGGCCCTCCGACGTGCGCGCCCCGAAGTCCCCAGACCCAGCGCCCCGCCTCAAACAAATGGGACCCTCTCATTGCAACCTGCCCCGGCGTTTGCGGTCGAGCTGAAGGTCCCCGCAGCGCCTCACTGCTCCCGCTCGCTCATTATACCTCAGCTCCTGCGCTCTGGATTCACGGACTCTGCGCCCTCAACCAGCGGGCGCGACTGTTAAGCGCGGCTGCCAAACACACCCGGAGCGTATTAGCGGAGCTCCGGGAGGTGGAACTGGGATGCGGGGCTCTTGCTCTTGACATCCTCTTTCCCAGTCTTGCCCTGCAGACCGCGCAAGGTGAGGTCATGGCAGCCAAGAGCTTGGCACGAAAGACCCCGCGATGGTTCTTCAGGGCTCACCCCAGGGATCGCGGGGCCTCGGCCTGCGCTCACGAAGGGCCACGGAGCGGGACGCGGCAGTCGTTTGCCGACCCCTACACACACACACACACACACACACACACACACGCACACACACACACACGCACACGCCCGCGCCTTCGCGCTCACCTGTCAGTGCTGCGGGCCTTCGGGGCCTGCGCTCTAGACGCGTGGCGCGGTGTGCGGCCGCGGCACGAGCCGCCCGGGCTCGGCGCGGGGTCAGCGGGACAGAGCGCACCGCTCTTGCTGCACACTAGGTCGCCCGGTCCGCGGAGGGCGCACCGAGTGCGGGGCATCGCGCCGTCTCCCGTTTAAATGCCGGCGGCGGAGCGCGGCGCCCGGGGCCGCGCCTCTCCATTGGCCAGGCGCCGCCGCCGCCGCGGGACCCGCTATCCGCCCCCTTTCCCGGTACTGCCCCCGCCCCCCGCACCCCTCCTGCCTCCCCGCGGGGTCCCCTCTCCGCCTGCCTCGCCTCTTTGTCTGCTCCCCCCGCCCAGGCCGGCTGGGAGAGGTCACCCCAGGGAACCGCGCCTGGAATGCACAGCAAATCACATTTTCCGCTCCCGTTGGAGGGGGAAGCGCGGGAGGAAATCCCCCCGGCTCCCGGCCCCTCATTCCTCCTCTGCCCCAGGCCTGGGCTTTTCCTCTCGCCGGCTCCGCTCCGCCCGCGTCGGCCCCGCGACGCTCTCGGTCCCGGAGACTGCCCCAGGAAGAGCAAGACCTCCGTGGCATCGCGACCAATTAGGCGATCCTTTCCCCGTGGAGGGAGCGGGACTGCAGGGCGCTCTGGTTGAGCGGTCGCCGCGGCTCTGGTGCGGCTCCGCCCGAGGCCCCCAACTTCGAGGGCGCTGACCCCTGCGCCCCCGTTAACCCCGGCGGACTCGCCGGCCGCCAGCAGGATCCTGTCGCCAACATGACACCCTCCTCTCCTCGCCCTCCACGGGTTCTTTCAGCTCAGATGCCGGCGGCCTCGGGTGTGAATGTACAGAAGGGAGTAACGGGGGGCAGAATAAACCTAAAAGGAACCTAAAAAATCTAAAATGGAAAGTCAAGCTTTCCATTCCTGAGCCATTTTTAAAAGGGAGAGAACAGTCGCTAGGAGAGAAGAGGTATTCCGTAGCATGTTAAAGTTTAATAAATCCAGGAAATAAAACCTCAGACGAGGAAATAACTTCCCAGAAATGGAAGACAAAAACTTACGTATGTGAAAAACCCATGTCACATTCTGTGTTCATTCCTGAGAACCCGATAAGAGTGGGAACATACCAAGCGCAGAAATATTTTTGAGAGATGAGCGAACACTTTCATTTGCTCTCTTAGCTTGGAAATTGGCTCCTCAAAGAGGCTGTAAAGTTTTGTGTGTCGAAGTTAGAGCCCGTGCAAAAATCAACTCGGCTGCAAGGTCTGCAGACCAGCTCCATCAGCGAGGTCAGATGATGACTTTGAAAAACATCTGTTACAGAAGGAAATTTGAAGGTGTTTGTACTGACTACAGCAAAATAAACAAGGCAATGAAAGCCATCAAAAGGTACTTATGAGACATTCGTGATTTAAGTATTTGGCTTAAGAAAACAAAACAAAACCCCCAAACTGTGGTTTTTTGTTTTGTTTTTGTTTTTGTTTTTCTCTCTAGGCAGGCATTAGGGGGAGGGGGCAAGAAATATTGAACTTCTACTAGATACTGCTAGGGACTTGAAATCGATTTTTCAAAATAAATCAAACAAGAAGGAAGTCTGCATTAAATCACTATCTAGAGAATCTTCATCATCTGAATGTTTTGTATGTGCAAACAGCGGTTTCTATCCATGAACTCAGTGCTGCACTTTAAATGTTTTCAATAATTTTTTGTTAAATCATCCCGTGAGCCATAGTTTGTAGTTGCCTGCGAGATGCAAACATTCAGTAGGGCTCAGAGACTTATCTTGGTCAAGTGGGCTGCAGGAGAGATACACAGTCAGAAATACACAAAGTACGCAATTAACAGCCCAGCCAAAGTGCACCAAGTCCTAGGAGCCAGCTGTTCTCTCCCTGTGTAAACTATTCCGCCAAAGAAAAGGAAGCATATTTTACAAATTCATTAACTCCTTCTAATCTAAAATCAATGCTTTAGTCATGTTTTTTTCCCCAAAACTCATATGAACTGCTCCAAATAAAAATACAAAGAGACAAGAGCTTACCTCCCACATTGGAAGTCATTGTTTAAGAGCCCCGACCCTGTGGTTTTATATATCCCATCTTTTTCTCACCATCTCTATCTAGTAAGTGTTGTTCATCTTTAGGATCCCTCCTCAGGAGGCTTCTCAGACCACACTTCCTACAGTAGAAACATCCCGACCCCCATCCCACCAGCCCACAGCTCTCTGCCCCATTTCACTGCATCTTTTTTCTTCATTGTCACTTATCTCTCCCTGCCACTAGAATGTAAGCTTCACGAGGGTGGGCACTTTGTCAGTCTTGGTCACTTTGATTACACGAGTATATAGAATACAGAAGTAGCTAACACAGAATTGGGATTCAATAACTAGCTGTAGATTGGGAATATTCAGCACATGCTCACTCGGTAAGATTATCAGCTGAGCCAATGCTGAGGATATAACCATCATGCAGATGGTAAAGACGGGCCCTCGTCTCGCCGTTTATAGTCTAGTATGTTGGTAAATATTTATCAAGTTTTCTGCCTCACATTTGTGTTTCCACAGCTCTCAACCAGTCATTGCAAACCATTATCCACTCAGGATGAAGGCATGAGAGTAAAAACTCTTCAGACCTCTTTAACCATAATTACATAATTGAAACCTGCTCTTAGTAAGAGAGGGAAGAAGTAGAATGACTCCGTGTAGGCAAACTTAAAATTTGAAATCTGAGATGCCTAAACAATAATCACTAAATGATAAATTTCACTTACAGAAACCACTTTCAAATTAATTTGAGGCTCTTGTGAGAAGTGTTGATGCTACTGGCTTGTAAAAGGAAAGTCCATTTCTCTTGTTTTGCTCTCCTATCAAAATATAAAAAGTGTTTCCATCTAACTCACAAGATGCTAAAAGGGGGCTACTCTCAAGATCTGGAGAAAAAATTTGAAGGCCTTTGTAGGGAAGTTTTTGCTTAGATCTGCAAAAGCTATTTATGCCTATTCCCTCAATTGCAGAGACTGTGTATGCCATCTTGCATTGACTTAAAAAAAGAATAAAGATCTTTACCCATTTGGAACTGAACTTGTATGGCCCTCTTTAAAAAAAATGTGATAATGAACTTGACAATGATTAAAGAAAAAGATATTTGCAATGGTCAAATAACAGTTAAATGATTCGTATCCAAAATGCATCCCTCTTATAAATTAACAAGAAAAAAACTCCACGAATAACTGTAGGAGTTGGCAAAGCACATGACCAGGCATTTCACAAAAGAAGAAACCTGAATAGCCAATAAACATGAAAAGATGCTAGATTATACTAGTAAATAGTGAAATGCAAACAGAAATAAGAAGGTACCCTTGCTGATCAAGCAGATTAGCAAAGATTTAAGTCTGTCCGTATCTAGCATTGAAAAGAGTATCGAGAAGCAGGTAATTAAATGCATTGACAATGAGACTGTAAATTGGTACAACCATTTCAGAGAGTAATTTGTCAAAATGTGATAAAATTAAACATGTACCTAGTATACCATCCAGCCATTCCACTTCTAGGCAAAACACCTTATAAGAATTTGAGCACATGTATGAAGGATAGAAACTTGTGTGAGCACTTCTATTGTGGTTTGTTTATAACAATCTTAGTTCCAATTAACAGGAGTAAGAGAAGGCATAAGAAATTATTTTATTTATATAATAAAATGCCATACAGTTACTAACAGGAATGGACTAGAGTCTTCTGTTTCAACACACAGCTCAAAAACTTAGTGATATTTGAAAAAAAAAAGCAAGTTGTAAAATGATACAAGCTGTATGACACCATTATGTATATTTTTTAATAAACATATAAAACAATAGTATAAATTGTTTATGGAAACATATGTGTTCATGTAAATATATAAATAGTGGATTGGAAACCAGACCCTTGACGGTGCCCACCAGAATGGAGTAGGGGATGGGGTTGGACTGGGGATAGAAGACAAAAGAGATTGCAATTTTATAATGCTTTTGAAATTTTTATTTTTTAAAAGATCTCGAAACTAATATGACAAAATGTTGACAGTTTTCATCTCTGGGTGGGGGTATGTGGATATTTGTTAGATTATTCTCTTTACATTTTGGTTATTTTAAAAAATTTCTCAAAGTTAAAAGAAAAAAGGATCTGATCTTTCTATCGTGATTTCAAGAGTGATTTTGATGCTCATTTGGACGCTGAGGATTTTTCCTCCCTGCGTGTCCTCTGTAACCAGCTCTAATCAAGGTAGGCAGGCTTTCAGAACACATACAAGCCCTTACTGGGGTCTGTATGTCTGCAGATCTGTCTGAGGGTCAATTCCTGACTAGTCACCTTGCTCTTTACACATAAGCAGTAAAACGTTTACCAGTCGTCTGTATATAAAAAAATGCGTGTGAAAATTCTGACCAATGCTGCCAAATGCAAGCATGTGAAAGGCTGAAGCATGCAAATTTTAATACAGTTTGAACCTAATTCTACACAAGTATTTATTGTGCACATTACATGTGCAGCGCAGTATATAAAAGGCGAAAGCATAAAAGTCCTTCCCAGTCAATATGTAGGCACGGTGGAAAACACACTGAACTGGGAATCAGAAAAATCAGAATGTCCTGACTCCTCCTCGTAGGAACCGAGTGTCCCTGGGTTACATATTTAAACCCTCTACCTAAATTCAATCATCTGTGTTACAAGAATGGGAATAATACCTACCTCTGGGTGGATGATGGAACTAAGTAAAATAAGCTCCATGAAAGTGCCAGACATGTAACAGACATGTAATAAACAGTGGTGTCTGTACGGATATTAGAGTTCAATTGGGAGCTCAACCAAGACAATGAAAGTATAATATCAGTATGGGTCGTGTCTTGTGAATCTTAATTTCACAGTGCATAACGCAATGGATGCCACATAGTAGGTGGTTGATAAAGCTACTAAATGAGTACTTGCAGAGGGGAAAGGAAGAAAGGGAGGGAGGGAGAGAGGGAAAGAGGGAGGAATGGAGAAAGGGAGAAAGAAACAGAGGAAGGAAGGGAGGAGGGGGAGGGGGAGAAAGAAAAGAAAGGGAAAGAAAAGAAAAAGAAATGAAAAGAAGCAATCCCATTCCAGTAAATGGCACAGCGACTTCTATTTTTGGTAAAACCAGTGAATGGTATAAATACCCCACAGAGGGGCTCAAGCAGAACAGAAAACCCTTCTGGCACTCTTCTGCCTGCGTCATAAGAATCACTTTAAACCAAAACTTACAATCCTCAGGCTGTTTTCACTGCAGTGACAGAACTTGAGAAAAAGAGACCAGAAGATGCCTGAACGTGTAACAAGAGAGGCTGAAGCTCCCCAGCCGAGGTCTGCCGGCAGAGACATGGGAGTGAAACAAGACAAATGCAGAGACAGAAATGTATCTCAGCAAAAATTCACATCCCCGGCGCCAGAATATAATGGAACCTGCTGAAAATTAGGCTCCCATCTTTGTGTTCAGACTAGGTGACTTGTTAAGTCTGAAAAGTTTCTATTTGTTTTGAGCTCTTTGATGTGACCTCCCTCTTGGAAAAAATTGGATGGGATTTTAATCAGCTATTGATTTCCTGCTTTCCCTTAGTGTTTGAACTGCTGTGGGTCTTCATTTTCTAAATCTCTTTTTGGGGTACACTTCCCAAGAAAAGCTCATTCTACTGCGAATTTTAAACGCTGGCACCTTGGAGAAGATCTACTGAAGGTGCTTATTAAACTGAAGTTCTCTGGGTTTTACCTCATTGTCTTGGATTGTTCCTTCTTTTACTTTTGGCTCGTTTAATTCACTTGCAGCCTTTGTTCCCTCAAGATCTCTGCTATTTACTAGGCACTATGTTTTAAGATTTATCTTTTCTTAAGGCATGGAAACATATATCTGATTTTGCTCTTGCTATAACTGTCCTAATAAGTCACTTGCTCTGGTTCATTACATTGAAAAAAAAATTATAACATTACAAGTATATTATAAACTCATCCTAGAAAACTTGGAAAATAGAGAAAATACAAAGAAATTTTCCATAAGCTCACAACCTCCCCCAAACCACTGTTTACACATATACAACACACACATACACACACAATACATATATACATATATGGATTTACTTCCAGTGATATAAAGTGTGTGTATGTGTGTGTGTACCTTAAAGTTGACTTTTATTAACTACTTAACATGTACCGAACACTAGGCTTTACCTACATTATCTAATTTAATCTTTATAACAGTCCTATGAAGTTGCTTCTATTATTTGCTCTCTTTGAAGGTGAGGAAACCAGTGTCCAGAGAGGTTGTGTCACTGTCTCAAGGGCACACAGCTGTATGAGGCCGAGGAAATATTCACAGCCGGCTGATACCTAGGCCCCCTCCACTTACCTTCCACACCATACACTGTGTAGTTAAGAGTCTACACTGCACTCTGTGTCAGAGCTGGTATTCAAACACCATGATCACTCCACAAAACAGCACCCTAAATGCCAAGCGATTTAAATAATTCAATAGTTGGTATTGTCAAGACATTGGTTATGTAAGATATGAACATATATATGAGCAATATGAGTTAGATTCTACATGACTTGACTTATTAAAAATTCTGAACATGTGGTCATTGAAAACTCAGATATGCCCTGTCTTCTTGGGGTTTTGTATGAAAACTGCTTTACTGTGATTACAATTGTTATTAGTGCCAGACAGTATCAGTCTGTTTTTAAAATTAGGAGCTCATCAATAAGCTCAGTGTTTGGGGGTCTGCTCAGGGCAGAGAAGTGCCGAGCTGGAGGTGGGAAAGTAAATTCAAGACTTACTTTTCCCATTTAAAGATCAATAGAAGCTCATATGTCCGTTTGCACTTGGCTCACAAAGCGTTCAAATTTAAATCTCTTTTAAGTCATGGTAACCTCTTCACTCCTTCCCTCCCTAGCTTAAAAGGTTGGATCACCTGGAATAGGATTTCTCATTCCTTTTTATAAGAAAGACAAAAAATGTAAACTGTGGGCCCCTCGCTGCTTATGTCAGAGTAATACATGTGTGCTTTATATAAACTAACCATTTGTCTATTAATGTTTGTAAAGCTTCATAGACATAAGGTATTTGGGACACACTCTCTAGAGAAATGTGGTGCCTTTGGAAAAAGGATCAGAGAAGGAAGAAACCAATGGGAAGAGAAAGTCCTTTATCCTCACATCCAGAATGTGAAAGGACATCTCCAAGATGAGCATCAAACTGCCTTTCCCCCTATATTGAAGGCCATGGCAGGAGGAGGAAACTTCCAAGGAGACTAGGCAGCCTGGCCTGTAATGTTGGTTTCTAGATTCCATGTTACTTGTCTGTGTGATAAGAAAAAGAAAAATACAGAGGACATACTTTGGACTGGACAACATGGCAGTGTGTCCCCAGATACTGGCTTTCAGATGATCTCCCAGAGGTTTCCTGGTGACTGGATACCCCATCAGCCTGAGTGGTGAGGGGATCTCAGGATCTCCCAGGGGCATGTGTCTACCTGCCCACAGGCCCGCCATGTTGTAGGGAAGTGCAGGGCTGAGCACAGGCTCTTAAAGACTATAAACCATGGACAAAACAACGTAGTGAATATAACAGAAAAGAAGCAGACTCACAGATATAGAGAATAAACTAGTGGTTACCAGCGGGGAGAGGAAAAGGGGGAGGGGCAATATAGGGATAGGGGAGTAAGAGGCACAAACTATTAGGTATAAAATAAGATACAAGGATGTATTGTACAACACAGGGAATATAGCCAGTATTTTATAATAACTATAAATGGAGTATAACCTTTAAAAATTATGAATCACTATATTCTACACTTGTAACATATAATAATGTACAGCAACTATACTTCAATAAAAAATACTGTCAAGCATGGTTCTTAGTCACTGTTGCATAGAGCTAAAAAAGAAAAACTTTCTGAAAATAAACCATGATTCCTGCTGCAGCTACTCTGCTAGCCAGAGAGATCCATGAGGCTGTGGACAGATTAGGAAGTACTTTCCCTTGACACATCTCTGTGGCCACCTCTCAACACCAGCAGCCTCAAAAAGCCTGCCTAACCAAAACCTCACGACACTAGCCTGAGCCCTTGTTAGGTTGCCTATATTCTTGAAAGGATGGAAGGGTGAGAGGGAAGGAGAGAAGGAGAGAAGAGATCACACCTTTTAAATAAGAAAGACATTATTTCAGAAAACAACAGCTTCCCTTATTTGGTACCTAAACTTTGGCTCTGTCATTCTAAGTGTCTGTATTAATAGCAGTGATTGCTATGTGAGCTCTGTGCTGTCAATCTAGGGAAAAGAATCTTGCCCTAGGAAGAGGAATTTCAGAGTTAGAGTTTGCTTTTGATACAAACATTTGATACAAAGTTGCACAAATACAGCAGAGGAGGATGGGAAAGGAGCTGCCAGTGTCTGCTGCTGCCCCAGGGATGCTCTCAGGCTCATTTTCTGCAAATCCAACACTTGAGCCAAACTGGACCAAGGGCTGGTCCCCAAATACATACCCAGATCCCCACTTCCGGGCTTTTGCTCCTGCTGCACCTTCCACTTAGAATTTCCCATCCTCACATCTTTCTTTTAAATTCCTACTTCTACTTCAAGGCTCCTTTTCAGACGCTTTTAGCATTTTCTGTGATTCTAGTCACATTTCTACTTTGTTTTAGTTGCATGTTTATTTGACATATTTTGTCCATGGAACACAGACTCCCTGAGGTCTGGCATCATTTCTTTCCTCATCCTTGAGTTCGCTGTGGGCCTAGGGCTGTGTGCTGAGCAAAGAAGTTGTTCACTCAGTAGATGTTCGTTGAACTGGAAGCCAGGATTTCACTTAAAATAAAGGAGGCTGAGTTGAATAGTAACAAAAGTGCCCCAAATCTCCCTATTGTTTCAGTCTTCTGTTTTATCCCATCACCTGTGGGAACTCTTGTCAGAAGTACTAAGCGCTAGCGTTCATCCACCAGCTAGTTGCTGGTGGTGGCCGTTAAGGTGCTGAGTTTGAGCCCAACCCATCTCTTTGCTTCCAGCACCCCAGTCCAGGTCATGGACATTTCTCTTCTGGACAGATGCAGTGTCTTCTTTACTGACTCCTCTCCTCACTTCCACCAACACTGACACAGAACTGTTGGAGTCAACTTCTTAAATCACATACCAGAGCATGTCGTTCCCCAGCCTAAAAGCTTTCTTCCTAGCTCTTACTGAACTTGCAAATTATTCAGTTTGTTAACTTACCTCATTTTTGTCTGTCTCCTCCACAAGCTGTGTGAGACACGAACCATCTCTGGTTCCCTGTCTGCCTGGGCCCTAGCATGGTGCTTGGAATATAGTAGATGCTCACAGACATTTGTTGAATGAATAGATAAAAAGCGCAGAGTTATTATCATTCTCCTTCACTTTAGAAACCTTGTGCTACCTCGCATTTTCCTGGTTTCTGCACTTTGCCTGGATCTCACTGGACAAATGAGCGTGCTATGGCTCTGGATCTGAGTCTTCCAGTGGAACCTCAGTTTTTAGTTTTGTTTTGGAATCAGAGATCACATCCCTGTGCTCTGTGTGTGCCCCACCCATTGAGGACCAGCCAGCAATGATGGCACAGACTCACTCTGGGAACTTCAACTGCATCCTAACATCCCTTGTAAAACCAATCATGGGACAACATTCCAAGACCCCAGAGACGTGAAGAAGTTTCATCGCCTGCCAGATAGGATAACATCCACTCCACTAAAAATATCATGGTAAAATTTTGTGAGAATTAATAATACACTGTTCCTCTTGTGTTTGGTGGAGGCCTTAAAGATTTGCTGTAGGCAGATGTTTTTGTTTTCTTAGCCTGATGAAATAGGGCACAAAAGAAGAAAGTGATATTGAATGAGAGAAGGAACATTTGTGTATGTGGCCAGGAATGATGCACATTTTGCCACTGATTTTATATTTTACTCTTTGTTTTGAAGCACGGTCTAGTAAGTACACTTTCAGGGCATCCATATTTCCAAATGCCTCTTCCTTTACTCTTTTTTTTTTTTTTTTTTTTTGGCTGCATTGGGTCTTTGTTGCTGCATGCGGGCTTCCTTTAGTTGTGGAGAGCGGGGGCTGCTCTTCGTTGTGGTACGTGGGCTTCTCATTGCAGTGGCTACTCCTGTTGCGGAGCACGGGCCCTAGGTCGCACGGGCTTCAGTCATTGTGGCGCATGGGCTCGGTATTTGTGGCAAAATAATCAGTGGCTCAGTAGTTATGGCATACGGGCTTAGTTGCTCCACGGCGCATGGGATCTTCCTGGACCAGGGCTCGAACCCGTGTCCCCTGCACTGGCAGGTGGATTCTTAACCACTGCACCACCAGGGAAGCCCCCTAATTCATCTTGAGGAGACAGGATATAGTGACAGCATTTTATCATGGTGGTTGTGGCTTCTGAAAGCACATTTCCAAACCACAGGAGTATCCAATTGCCATTTGGAAGGAAGTGGGCTAGTTAGAAAGGTCTGGCGTCTCAGAAATAAATTCAGGTGATGCTAAGGCATATTTTTCAGATCTGGTAGAATTTTGTGAGACTGACTGTGGTTGGGTGTAGTTTTGCCCACTGCTCACACAGCAGTGGAGTGCCTATATTCCACCCCCTCCTCTCCTGGCCTCTTCAACCATTCTCACACTATGTCTGGTCATAATTGTGGGCATTGTTTCCCCAAATGGACCATGCAGCAGAGTCATTGGAGGAACTTACTTTTTTTTTTTTTTTTTTTGATTCTCAGAGCTTGCTCTAGACTATTGAATCAAAATTTCCTGGGCTAAGGCCCAAGAATCTGTTTTGTTTTTTGGTTTTCTTTTTTTGCGGTACGCGGGCCTCTCATTGTTGCGGCCTCTCCCACTGCGGAGCACAGGCTCCGGACGCACAGGCTCAGTGGCCATGGCTCACGGGCCCAGCCGCTCCGCGGCATGTGGGATCTTCCCGGAACGGGGCACGAACCCGTGTCCCCTGCATCGACAGGCGGCCTCTCAACCACTGCGCCACCAGGGAAGCCCAAGAATCTGTATTTTTTTTTTCTTTTGCCGTACGTGGGCCTCTCACTCTTGTGGCCTCTCCCGTTGCGGAGTACAGGCTCCGGACGCGCAGGCTCAGCGGTCATGGCTCACGGGCCCAGCCGTTCCGTGGCATGTGGGATCTTCCCGGACCGGGGCACGAACCCGTGTCTCCTGCATCAGCAGACGGACTCTCAACCACTGCGCCACCAGGGAAGCCCAAGAATCTGTGTTTTTACAACACTCTTCAATGATTCTGACAAGTAACCTGGATTGGAAATCACTGGTGTGGCAGAAAGAATTCTATTTGTCCCTAAACTCAACCACCAACTGCCTAACCAACTTCAGACAAGTCACCTCTAGGACTATCATGAAAACAGAAGAAATGACACCTGCATAACAAGGATGCACAGAATTAAAGGAAATTACATACAGGATCAATCCTCATGGGTATTTAATAGGCCAAGTTAGTTAATACTCTGCTGGTGACCTAGAGGCTTCCCAGAATCTTTTTCTGAAATAGTGTTTAGCTTCCTCTTCTGTGTTTAATTCCTTATGGAACTTCATTTCTCCCTTTGTCAGTCACTAAGAATAAGGCCATATGTAGATGAATCATAAGACCATTATGCCATGTGTTCTGAGAGCCTTCCAATTTCATTGATGCAAGAAATGCTCAACATTTAATGCGTATTGCTTCTCGCTATCTCTTTCCAAATTGCCAGTACAGTTTCCATTTCTGGGAAATTACATAGACATGTCTGGATCCAACTCTTTTATCTTTGCATTTCCAACTGCTCTGTTTTCCTTCTTTCTTCCCATCAAATTCTCATATTTTGACAGTTTTAAGACCAGCTCTTCCTTGATCTTTTCCTTTCTATAATATATTGAATTGAAATGAGCCCATTCTCCTTGGTGTGCATTCTCTCCAAACACAAAATATTCTGAAGCTCAGATTCTCTGTCCGTGAGTGGGTTAACATCACAAAAAGTGTGGTTTCCTCCATCATAAACAAGAATGTTTTAAATGAACTCTGTTTCTTTCCTTCCAAACATCACAAAAAGGTTGGGACAAAATGAAATGAAGTTTCAGTAAGAAATGTTACGTGTTAAAAATAGTGACAAGAAAAGTATGTAAATTGATTCAGGAGAAAGAATTTGTAAAATGCTTTAACTTAAAAGGAAATACTCTGGTAGACATTCACAATGAATCAGGAGGAAAACACTCTAGCCTCTTGAAAAAAGCTGTTACACTGTTTAGTATTGACAAAATGTATCCCCCCAAAAAAGCCCTTTCCTCTAATGATGTGAGGGAAGGAGACAAACTGCATGTGAGAGCATCTGATCATACATACTTCATTTGGGAATGTGTACACACTTGATCTGAGCATATTAACAAGCATAGTATTAGCTGCTGACAGTGTTTTGTATTGAACACACCCATTTGTAAAAATAAAAGAAATACTCTATTCACATTTTCAATCCTCCTATTTAAAAAAAAACTGCAATGTGGTTTGAGTTGTGAATCTATTGAAGACAGCTTTGATGAATCAACAGTCAAGGCATATGTAAAAAGTGATTTGGAAATTTTCTTCTGGGTTATGGGGGGATGGATAAGACATTGGGGCATCTCTCCACACTCTTTCTGGCTTTTCCATTGGCCCCTTTCACTCTCTAAGTTCATCTGCTGTTACAATAAAAATAACTCCCTCCCTCTGATGCTAAACTCAGAGTTTTCTGGGGGTATGATTGACTAATGGAAAAGTAATCTGACCATTTTGGATAATGGGTGCCACCTGGATATGATAACAATTCCCCATCAGGCACTCTAAAATAGCATCATCCAATTTGAAAGCTTCCCAAAGCTGTGGAGGACAAATAAGGTAACAGCCCAATCCAAACCTCAATCAAAAAAAGGACAAAGTATAGTGAAAAATGAAAAAGAAAACTCTCCATTTTCACTTTTTTTCATTCATACCATTGTACAAATGGGGGAGATGGCTCTTACATCAATACCAATGATAAAGCTTGAGTCTGATTACATCTTTGCTGCAATTACTCATTTTCTTTAGAATACATTTTTAAATTTTATCAAACAAGAATGTTGTTTAAAAAAAAAGTAGGGCTTCCCTGGTGGCACAGTGGTTGAGGGTCTGCGTGCCAATGCAGGGGACACGGGTTTGCGCCCCGGTCCGGGAAGATCCCACATGCCACAGAGCGGCTAGGCCCGTGAGCCATGGCCGCTGAGCCTGCGTGTCTGGAGCCTGTGCTCTGCAACGGGAGAGGCCACAACAGTGAGAGGCCAGCGTACCGAAAAAAAAAAAAAAAAAAAAAAGTAGTTGAAAATTCCACAGTCTAGTGTTTGGCCAGACTTTCTCCTATGGAGTTATTATAAAATGATGAACTGATGGCTAAACTGAGGTCAGGTCCACAGGCTCTACTTGGACCTTTGACAGAGCATTCAACAGACCTGTGCTTCAGCCACTCCTAGATGGACAATATATATTTCCTGATGATTTACTTGACAGAGTGGAGCAAGGAAATGTGATGTGGACTACCTTCACTTCTAAGAATAATAGCTTATGAATGCTGGCCTAAATTTGTATATCTATTAATCATGATGATTAACATTTAAGATCTCTTATGTCAACACTGTGCTAAGTAGTTGAAACATTGGATGTGGTCAACTGGCACACGGTATTTAGTCCCATCACCTTCCATGCACCTTCTTGTATAGCAGGCACTGGAAAACTCAAAACTGCATTTGCTAACTTGTGGGCAGTGAGGATTCTGGAAGCAAAACAGAACACCAGGTAGATGCACTCCCACAAGTTTTGGAAGAGGAGAGAGAACAACTATTTTTCTGCTGCTGTTCTGCTATGAGAGACAGTAGCTGAAGGCAAACTCGGCACACTTGTGTCAAGACAGTTGCTTTGGGGGTGTCATAGCAGGGTGGTGTCGGCAGTTACAACAGTCACCATTCCTGACCTCTGGATCCTGGTTATGCTGTTAACCTTGAACTGGCTAAGCCCAGCCATGGGTTCCTGCCTGCTCCTCCATATCTTCAAATAATTTTGTAAGCACCTAATTCTTTTCATTAAATTGCTTTCATCTGGAAATATCCAGAGTAAGGAATTCCCTGGTGGTCCAGTGGTTAGGACTCCATGCTCTCACTGCTGAGGGCCTGGGTTTAATCCCTGGTCAGGGAACAAAGATCCCACAAGCTGCATGGCATGGCCAAAAATTTAAAAAAAAGAAAATTAAAAAAATGGAAACATCCAGAGTAAAGACTTTGTTTCTCATAGTTTAATCTGACTAATTCTGAATTTGGCACCCAAATAAAGGTTTAATACAGGTGTGGTATCACAAGGAATTTGTCCTCACATCAGTTTAATGATCTAAGTATTATATTTCCCATTTGACAGATGAAAGAATTAAAATTCGGTGAGATAAAATAACTTGGTCAAGATTGGTTCAAGATGGCAGAGTAGAAGGACGTGCTCTCACTCCCTCTTGTGAGAACACCAGAATCACAACTAGCTGCTGAACATTCATCAACAGGAAGACACTGGAACTCACCAAAAAAGATACCCCATATCCAAAGACAAAGGAGAAGCCACAATGAGACGGTAGGATGGGCACAATCGCAGTAAAATCAAATTCCATAACTGCTGGGGGGGGGCACTCACAAAATGGAGAACATTTACACCACAGAAGTCCACCCATGGGAGTGGAGTGAAAGTTCTGAGCCCCACGTCCGGCTTCCCAACCTGGGAGTCCGGCAACATGAGGAGGAATTCCTAGAGAATCAGACTTTGAAGGCTAGTGGGATTTGATTGCAGGACTTTGACAGGACTGGGGGAAACAGAGACTCCACTCTTAGAGGGCACATACAATGTAATGTGTGCATCGGGACCCAGGGGGAGGAGCAGTGACTCCATAGGAGACTGAACCAGACCTACGTGCTAGTGTCAGAGGGTCTCCTGCAGAGGCGGGGGTGGGTGGCTGTGGCTCACCATGAGGACAAGGACACTGGCAGCAGAAGTTCTGGGAAGTACTCCTTGGCGTGAGCTCTCCCAGAGTCTGCCATTAGCCCCACCAAAGAGCCTGGGTAGGCTCCAGTGTTGGGTCACCTCAGGCCAAACAACCAACGGGGAGGGAACCCAGCCCCACCCATCAGCAGGCAAGCAGATTAAATTTTTACTGAGCTCTGCCCACCAGACCCTCCTATCAGGAAGCTAGCACAAGTCTCTTAGGTGGCCTCATCCACCAGAGGGCAGACAGCAGAAGCAAGAAGAACTATAATCCTGCAGCCTGTGGAACAAAAACTACATTCACAGAAAGATAGACAAGATGAAAAGGCAGAGGGCTACCAGATGAAGGAACAAGATAAAACCCCAGAAAAACAACTAAATGAAATGGAGATAGGCAACCTTCCAGAAAAAGAATTCATAATAATGATAGTGAAGGTGATCCAGGACCTTGGAAAAAGAATGGAAGCAAAGATCGAGAAGATGCAAGAAATGTTTAACACAGACCTAGAAGAATGAAAGAACAAACACCTAGAAGAATTAAAGAAAAAACACCTAGAAGAATTAAAGAACAAGCAAACAGAGATGAACAACACAATAACTGAAATGAAAAATACACTATAAGGAATCAATAGCAGAATAACTGAGGCAGAAGAATGGATAAGTGACCTGGAAGACAGAATGGTGGAATTCACTGCCACTGAACAGAATAAAGAAAAAAGAATGAAAAGAAATGAAGACAGCCTAAGAGACCACTGGGACAACATTAACTGCAACAACATTTGCATTATAGGGGTCCCAGAAGGAGAAGAGAGAGAGAAAGGACCCAAGAAAATATTTGAGGAGATTATAGTCAAAAACTTCCCTAACATGGGAAAGGAAAGAGTCACCCAAGTCCAGGAAGTGCAGAGAGTCCCAGGCAGGATACACCCAAGGAGAAACACGGTGAGACACATAGTAATCAAATTGACAAAAATTAAAGACAAGCAAAAATATTGAAAGCAACAAGGGAAAAATGACAACATACAAGAGAACTCCCATAAGGTTAACAGCTGATTTCTCAGCAGAAACTCTACAGGCCAGAAAGGTGTGGCAGGACATATTTAAAGTGATGAAAGGGAAGAACCTACAAACAAGGTTACTCTACCTGGCAAGGATCTCATTCAGATTCAACGGAGAAATCAAACGCTTTACAGACAAGCAAAAGCTAAGAGAATTCAACACCACCAAACCAGCTCTACAA
Source organism: Mesoplodon bidens (assembly GCF_964165515.1). Classification (NCBI taxonomy): domain Eukaryota; kingdom Metazoa; phylum Chordata; class Mammalia; order Artiodactyla; family Ziphiidae; genus Mesoplodon; species Mesoplodon bidens. Next base: position 100,606,420 of record NC_138178.1, on the reverse strand, counting down.
CAAATGCTAAAGGAACTTCTCTAGGCAGGAAATACAAGAGAAGAAAAGGACCTACAAAAGCAAACCCATAACAATTAAGAAAATGGCAATAGGAACATACATATAGATAATTACCTTAAGTGTGAATGCATTAAATGTTCCAACCAAAAGACCCAAGCTCACTGAATGTATACAAAAACAGGACCCATATATATGCTGTCTACAAGAGACCCACTTCAGACCTAGGGACACATACAGACTGAAAGTGAGGGGTTGGAAAAAGATATTCCATGCAAATGGAAATCAAAAGAAAGCTGGAGTAGCAATACTCATATCAGGTAAAATAGACTTTAAAATAAAGAATTTTACAAGAGAAAAGGAAGGACACTACATAATGATCAAGGGATCAATCCAATAAGAAGATATAACAACTGGAAATATATATGCACCCAACATAGGAGCACCTCAATACATAAGGCAACTGCTAACAGCTATAAAAGAAGAAATTGACAGTAACACAATAATAGTGGGGGACTTTAACACCTCACTTACACCAATGGACAAATCATCCAGAGAGAAAATTAATAAGGAAACAGAAGCTTTAAATGACACAATAGAACAGATAGATTTAATTGATATTTACAGGACATTCCATCCAAAAATAGCAGATTACACTTTCTTCCCAAGTGCACACGGAACATTCTCCAGGATAGATCACATCCTGGGTCACAAATCAAGCCTCAGTAAATTTAAGAAAATTGAAATCATATCAAGCATCTTTTCTGACCACAACGCTATGAGATTAGAAATCAACTAGAGGGAAAAAAACGTAAGAAACACAAACACATGGAGGCTAAACAATACGTTAATAAATAACCAAGAGATCACTGAAGAAATCAAAGGAGAAATCAAAAAATACCTAGAGACAAATGACAATGAAAACATGATGATCCAAAACCTATGGGATACAGCAAAAGGAGTTCTAAGAGGGAAGTTTGTAGCTATACAAGCCTACCTCAAGAAACAAGAAAAATCTCAAATAAACAATCTAACCTTACACCTAAAGGAACTAGAGAAAGAAGAACAAACAAAGCCCAAAGTTAGCAAAAGGAAAGAAATCATAAAGATCAGAGCAGAAATAAATGAAACAGAAACAAAGAAAACAATAGCAAAGATCAATAAAACTAAATGCTGGTTCTTTGAGAATATAAACAAAATTGATAAACCATTAACCAGACTCATCAAGAAAAAAAGGGTCAAGACTCAAATCAATAGAATTAGAAATGAAAAAGAAGTAACAACTGACACTGCAGAAATACAAAGGATCATGAGAGATTACTACAAGCAACTATATGCCAATAAAATGGACAACCTGGAAGAAATGGACAAATTCTTAGAAAAGCACAACCTTCCAAGACTGAACCAGGAAGAAATAGAAAATATAAACAGACCAATCACAAGCACTGAAATTGAGACTGCGATTAAAAATCTTCCAACAGGGCTTCCCTGGTGGCACAGTGGTTGAGAGTCCGCCTGCTGATTCAGGGGACGCGGGTTCGTGCCCCGGTCTGGGAGGATCCCACGTGCCATGGAGCAGGTGGGCCCGTGAGCCATGACCGCTGGACCTGCACGTCCGGAGCCTGTGCTCCACAATGGGAGAGGCCACAACAGTGAGAGGCCCGTGTACCGCAAAAAAAAAAAATCTTCCAACAAGCAAAAGCCCAGGACTAGCTGGCTTCACAGGCGAATTCTATCAAACATTTAGAGAAGAGCTAACACCTATCCTTCTCAAACTCTTCCAAAATATAGCAGAGGGAGGAACACTCCCAAACTCATTCTATGACACCATCATCACTCTGATAAAAAAAAAAGACAAAGATGCCACAAAAAAAGAAAACTACAGGCCAATATCACTGATGAACATAGATGGAAAAATTCTCAACAAAATACTAGCAAACAGAATCCAACAACACATTAAAAGGATCATACACCATGATCAAATGGGATTTATACCAGGGATGCAAGGATTCTTCAGTATACACAAATCAATCAATGGGATACACCATATTAAAAAACTGAAGAATAAAAACTATATGAGTGGGCTTCCCTGGTGGCGCGGTGGTTAGGAGTCCGCCTGCCGATGCAGGGGACGCGGGTTCGTGCCCCGGTCTGGGAGGATCCCACATGCCGCGGAGCGGCTGGGCCTGTGAGCCATGGCCGTTGGGCCTGCGCGTCCGGAGCCTGTGCTCCGCAGCGGGAGAGGCCACAACAGTGAGAGGCCCACATACCACAAAAAAAAAAAAAAAACATATGAGTATCTTAATAGATGCAGAAAAAGCTTCTGAAACGTTCAACACTGATTTATGATAAAAACTCTCGGGAAAGTAGGCACAGAGGGAAACTACCTCAACATAGTAAAGGCCATATATGACAAACCCACAGCAAACATCATTCTCAATGGAGAAAAACTGAAAGCATTTCCTCTAAGATCAGGAACAAGACAAGGATGTCCACTGTCACCACTATTATTCAACATAGTTTTGGAAGTCCTAGCCATAACAATCAGAGAAGAAAAAGGAATAAAGGGAATACAAATTGGAAAAGAAGAAGTAAAACTGTCACTGTTTGCAGATGACATGATACTATACATAGAGAATCCTAAAGATGCCACCAGAAAACTTGTAGAGCTAATCAATGAATCTGGTAAAGTTGCAGCATACAAAATTAATGCACAGAAATCTCTTGCCTTCCTATACACTAATGTTGAAAAATCTGAAAGAGAAATTAAGGAAACACTCCCATTTACCATTGCAACAAAAAGAATAAAATACCTAGGAATAAACCTACTTAAGGAGACAAAAGACCTGTATGCAGAAAACTATAAGACACTGATGAAAGAAATTAAAGATGATACAAACAGATGGAGAGATATACCATGTTTTTGGACTGGAAGAATCAATATTGTGAAAATGACTATACTACCCAAAGCAATCTACAGATTCAATGTAATCCCTATCAAATTACCAATGGCATTTTTTACAGAACTAGACAAAAAAATCTTAAAATTTGTATGGTGACACAAAAAACCCTGAATAGCCAAAGCAGTCTTGAGGGGAAAAAACGGAGCTGTAGGAATCAGACTCCCTGACTTCAGACTATACTACAAAGCTACAGTAATCAAGACAGTATGGTACTGGCACAAAAACAGAAATATAGATCAATGGAACAGGATAGAAAGCCCAGAGATAAACCCATGCACTTTTGGTCAACTAATCTATGACAAAGGAGGCAAGGATATATATAATGGAGAAAAGACAGCCTCTTCAATAAGTGGTGCTGGGAAAACTGGACAGCTATATGTAAAAGAATGAAATTAGAACACTCCCTAACACCATACACAAAAATAAACTCAAAATGGATTAGAGACCTAAATGTAAGACTGGATACTATAAAACTCTTAGAGGAAGCATAGGCAGAACACTCTTTGACATAAATCACAGAAAGATCTTTTTTGATCCACCTCCCAGAGTAAAAAATAAACAAATGGGACCTAATGAAACTTAAAAGCTTTTGCAAAGCAAAGGAAACTACCAACAAGACAAAAAGACAACCCTCAGAATGGGAGAAAATATTTGCAAACAAATCAACGGACAAAGGATTAATCTCCAAGATAAATAAACAGCTCATGCAGCTCAATATCCAAAAAACAAACAACCCAATCCAAAAATGGGCAGAAAACCTAAATAGACAACTCTCCAAAGAAGACATACAGATGGCCACAAAGCATATGAAAACCTGCTCAACATCACTAATTATTAGAGAAATGCAAATCAAAACTACAGTGAGGTATCACCTCACACCAGTTAGAATGGGCATCATCAGAAAATCTACAAACAACAAATGCTGGAGAGGGTGTGGAGAAAAGGGAACCCTCCTACACTGTTGGTGGGAATGTAAATTGTTACAGCCACTATGGAGAACAGTATGGAAGCTCCTTAAAAAACTAAAAATATAATTACCATATGACTCAGCAATCCCACTACTGGGCATATACCCAGAGAAAACCATAATTCAAAATGACACATGCACCCCAATGTTCATTGCAGCACTAGTTACAATAGCCAGGTCATGGAAGCAACCTAAATGCCCACTGACAGATGAATGGATAAAGAAGATGTGGTACATATATACAATGGAATATTACTCAGCCATAAAAAGGAATGAAATTGGGTCATTTGTAGAGATGTGGATGCATCTAGAGACTGTCATACAGAGTGAAGTAAGTCAGAAAGAGAAAAACAAATATCGTATATTTACGCATATATGTGGAACCTAGCAAAATGGTACAGATGAACCAGTTTGCAGGGCAGAAATAGAGACACAGATGTAGAGAACAAACGTATGGACACCAAGGGGGGAAAGCGGTGGGGGGTGGGGGTAGTGTGATGAATTGGGAGATTGGGATTGACATGTATACACTGATGTGTATAAAATGGATGACTAATAAGAACCTGCTGTATAAAAAAGTAAATAAAATTCAAAAATTCAAAAAAAATAACTTGGTCAAGGTCACTCAATATGGAAGTAGCAGAACCCAAGGTCAAATGTAAATTTAATTACAAAATTTTTGTGCCTAACTACTCTGATGAACTCTGATGGTACAGGGTCAAATACATAATAATACTGTACAAATAGCTGAAGATTTTTTATTATTTATTTGTTTATTTTGCTACAAAGTACATGAGGGAAGAGTCTACATCTTATACATCTTTGTATAAGAAGACTCCCAAATCCCAGAGCATGGCTCAGTATTTGGCACCTAGAATAGTTCCTTCCTAAGTTACTGCTGAAAGAATAAATGAATTAATAAATGAATGGTATTGTGATGAATACTACCAAGGAAAGTGACACCAAAAGATGACAATTCATATGATGGCCTGCTTGTGGTTTTATTAAGTTGTCAGAGTGGTTTTATTAAGATGTTTCTCACTCCTCATGTGTTCAATTGCCTCTACTAAGAGCTATTACAAATATTTTTCTCTTTCCTGTGTGTATATTTTTAGTTTCTATTGGGAGGAATAGCTAATCGACAAGCTCTCCTGCCTCATCAAAGGGATCAAACAATACAACATTCAGTCTGTTAGGATGGACTTCCAGGTCTATTTATCTCATCCCATCCTGTAGCAGTTCTTTCTTAAAAAACCTCTTTTCAAGGACCTGTTTCTACTAGAACCTTTGCAAACACCTTGCCTTTGCTTCTGAAGCCAAAGTGTGATATCCACAAATCTCTTTCTAGTTTTCTCCAGTGTTTCCTCCGTGCCCATTAGCAATCCAGTTTTCTTTCACTAGTTATGATAGTTTTCAGTGGCCCCTGCCTTCTTTTAGGGCTGAGAGCTCCCAGATCTGCTATCTTCTATACATTTTCTTTTCATTGCCAAACCCATGTGTATCGTGGGAGGAAATTTGATCCATCTCTTTCTGATTCATCTACAACTCAGTCACCAAACTGGGGAGAGCAGCCTGACAGCCACAAAGTCCTGGTAGAGTCTCTTTTTCCCTTTAGAAACAGGAAGTTATGGATGTGAAGAGTGAGCACTCTGAATCCTACCAGGCTCAGGCTGTTGGTAAAACCAAGGTTTCGGGAGGCTTCAGGGAATGATACTTTCTCAAAATATATGCCTCTTTAAGTAGGGCTGGCTTTCATTATTTTTTGTGATGAATGTCCTGGGAGTTGCTTTTGAGGGGTGATGGAACTGACCTACCCTCCTGACTTCACCTTGGGGCTCCTCTGTGTGCTAAGCAAGCTTCCATGGATTGGCCAATGTTTCCCAAGGTCTCACTGTTCTAATTCCAAAAGCAGTTACCGTAGCACTTGATATAGTTAAAGGCTGACATATGCTCTGAGTGCTGCCCACATGGCTACTGGATATTTCCCTGGTCAGAGGAGCACTGGCGGTTGAAAGGCCATGGTATAACCTGAAGCTGAGGCTGCCCAGAGATCTGCCCTTGTGGTAAGCAGGACCACTACACTGGTCTGGTCTATTTCCCTGATGATTAAGTCATGCACAGCCATCGTTTGAGTACAGCAAATAGAGGTGCCTGACACTCCCCAGCTGTCGACATTTGGGCGGTGACTCAGGGAGCAGTCGTATCAGATGATTTTTAAAAGGACCTGACAATCGTATACACAGCTATTGTCAATCTGTCAACCAATGCAAAGTGAGAGGTAATGCCAGTAATACCTTTCCTTCTTTTTTTTTTGGCCACACCGAGCAGCTTGCAGGATCTTAGTTCCCCAACCAGGGATTGAACCCGGGCCCCAGCAGTAAAAGTACTGAGTCCCAATGACTGGACCACCAGGGAATTCCCCCACCCTTCCTTCTTTATACATAGTCTAAGATATTCAACCTTATATGACTTTTAAAAACATTCCATAATATCCATTCATTCAGCAGTTATTGCATTTGTCAACACCTAGGTAAGTACCATGATAGAATGAAAAATAAGACATAGTCCATGGCCTCAAGGAGTTTATGACCATGTAGAGTGAGGCTGACACATAGTAAGCAAACAAGTATTGGGTAGCCGTGTGGTACAAGGAAAAGAGTATTAACTGCGGAGATCAAGAGACTAAAATTCAATTTCCAACTCTGCCACATACTAGTTGTAGAGTTTTGGCTAAGTTATGTAACCTCTCTGCCTCAACTGCTTCATCTAGAAAATGTAAAGAGGGAGAATTAAATGAACCACGTATACATAAACTGCTCTACATATATAGTAACTCATTATTATTATGCCCTGTTCTAGGGACTGAGTGGAAGTATATGTGAGGTCTCCTAGGAACACAAAGGGTTATAAAAGGGTCAACACTACTTGATGTTGGGGGGAAGAGTTACCTCTGACCTGACTGTATTTCCAGGTGAAAGTTGCTGGGAAGAATATCTACCCAGTATGTTGGAGTTCATATCCTTTTAGAATGAGCCTTAACTATTCTGACATAGTGAGGTGGAGATGGTACACTAGCCCAGCCCTGAGTCCACTTAGCTTTACAAATAGCTCCCAGGCATCACAAAACCTGGAATTTCTATTTGCCCTGACATTTCAGTATTTCTAGTGCCCTTACCCCCTTCTCCTGTTTTTTTCTTGTCTAGATTATAAACTTGAACAGCCTTTGGCCTGGTCCATACACTATCACCAGCGATCTTTCTAAAACATGAACTTGGTAATGTCCCTACCGCTTATGAGACCCTCCTGGGACTTTTCATCCTTCGGGATGAAATCCATACTCTTTAGTGTGGCCCATATGGCTCTTCATGACTGTCTCTTCCTCCTCACTAGACTCCTCTCTTAGATTTCCCCTCCGTGTTACCCTTAAAACTATCACCAGACTGGGCTCCCTCCACACGTTACTGCCTCTCTCTCCTCTGGAGTTTTGAACATGTGCTCCCTTGCCTGAAATATTCTGCCTTCCATCTCCTTCCTGGCTTTGAAGAACTCTTTTGAGACTCAGCTCGGGTGTGACCTTCCTGGCTTCCTTTCCTAATCCTTTCCCTTGATAGACCCCAGAGGTGAGGTAAAGACCCTTCCAGCATCCACTCTGAGTCAGCTGCCCCACTTCTGGGTCCTCGTGATACCTGCATGGATTCTGCCATGACTCCTGTCACCCTATCAGTCTCTCTACATGGGGAGTTCCTCGGGCTTATAAATCATTTCTGTCTCCCCACCTGGCTCAGTCCTGACTCATAAAATACTTGTAATTGTATCACAGAACCTGAGAGAACCTCAGCCCTCATCCTACATGGAGGTGCAGGAATGCCCTCTCCAGAGATTAAACTGAGTGCCTAACCAAAGGGCTCCTTCAAATGTCAGCCTCTTCTGTGTTTAGGGGGAGAGTTTGAAGACTGTCTGGAACAGAGACCAAAGATGAGAACCATTATGGGGTGAAAGGCCATTGGCTCTTCTTGAGTATCTAAGTGTCCTAGGAAAGGGTGTAACTGGACCTGATCTTTGTTAGTGTGGTCCTTGGAGATCGGGCGGGGGAGAGGGTGATGGGGTGGCGTGTGTTGGAGCAGCTCCACATGCTCCTGGACTGTGCTCTAGAGAGCAGCTGTGACTGTGAATTGAGAATATTTAACTCCACAGCCCAATCGCGGAGCCACATATCAGCCATCCTGTGGCCTGAGACTGGCATCCCACTAGGCAAGTGTCTATACATTAGGCAAGACCAAAGATTTACCAACAAGGCTGTGTGGTAGCAGGATGCCTGCAGTAGCGGACAAGGATCCAGAAATCCCACCCCACCCTACTGCAGACTGATGAAGCACCCTGGGGTCCTTAAACTGTTGTTTGGAGGGGCGCAGAGGAAGGAGATTCTGGACATACCTGCTAGGTATGTGCTTGAATGGTTACTGAACATATAAAAGAACTCCGGAGTTGATGGAGGGTTCATGTCGATTGCACAGTGGTGAGGAACCCAGTAGCCCACCAGGTGCCCCTTGCAGTTCTGATGCTCTGATGGAGCATCTTTCCCTCTGAAATAGGTGTTCACTGACTCCCAAAGGGCTCCAGATGAGGTCTGGCTAAACAGGATATAGCTAAACTTAGAGTTCTTAGGTGTCAGAGGAAGCACAGTATCTATTTTCTTTTGGTTTGCTTTAATTTTGTGGGAATCATGAGATTACTAGAGTCTAGAAGTGAGGGCTTCTGCAGATATGGAATGAACTAGGCTCTGAACTGCAGCTGCTACAACATCCTGCCCAATCCCCCCCTCTATCCCCAGCCCCAGCTCGGCTCCAAGACTCCATCATCTTTATTCATTATTCCACTTGACTCTGCAATGTCACCCCGATAGGTGGGTGTAGGCTTATCTGAACCCTCACGTGCCTTTGCACTCTGCATTGGCTTTATTGCTTTAGTTTTACTGCTGCTACCTTCCCATCTTTTAGTAATGTTCCTCTCCACCCCACACACGTTATATCTAGATTGGTATTTTCTGTAAGTCATTTAATGGAGAATCCCCAGAAACAGGGCTTCTCAATCTTTTTCAACCCACACCCACTCCTATGTTTTCTCACTCTCTCTTCTGTGCATGCCCGCCTGCCAAGTAGTAGGTATCTTGTTCTCCTTGTGAGTGTGTTGGGGGAGAGGGTGGGGATCTACAACCATCTCCCCCTTTTTTTTTTAAAGATCCTTGGCTGAAGCATTGTGGAAAAATTGATAGACCCCAGAGGTGAGGTAAAGACCCTTCCAGCACCCAGAAAATTTAGTATTTCTGCTGTAGATGCAGCCCAAACTCCACCAGAAGGAAATGGCCTTTCTGAGTCTGTCTTTCTGATGGAAGGTCCCTTTCTTTCCTGCCTCAAGTCGTCATCCTCTTTCCAGGAGGATCTCTTCTCCTCCCAGGGACTCTGAGCCCTCACCATCCAGCTCACCGCCACCACCAGATTCTGTCTCCTAGGAAACCCCCTGCTACTTCCTTCCCCAGCACCCCAGAGAAACATCAGTCTCCGTTTTTGCTTCCTCACATTTTCTACAGCCTTACCCAGTAAAACTTTATACCTTGTCCGACATTGCTATTTTACCATTACTTGTGGTTTTATTGTGGAAAATTTCAAATACACCCAAATGTAGAGAAAGAGATTCAATGAACCGCCATGTGCCCATGACCCAGCTTCAACAATTACCAATTTATGGCCAATCTTGATTTATCTATACCTCCAATTCCCTCCTTCACTATCACTATTATTGGATTATTTTAAAGCAACTCCAAGATATCTTATCATTTTATCTGTAAATAATTCAAAATTTATCCCTAAGAGAATTGTTTTTTAAAAATATAGCCATATACAGAAGCAGGCACACGGAGCAATGGAACAGAGTAGAGAGCCTAGAAAAAACCCCACCCACCTACAGTCAATTAATCTATGACAAAGGTGGCAAGAATATACAAGGGAGAAAAGACAGCCTCTCTAACAAGTGGTGTTGGAAAAACTGGACAGTCACATGTAAATTAATGAAGTTAGAACACTCCTTCTCACTATACACAAAAATAAACTCAAAGTGGCTTAAAGATATGACATGATACCATAAAACTTCTAGAAGAGAACATAGGCAAAACATACTATGACATAAATCATAGTAATGTTTTCTTAGGTCAGTCTCCCAAGGCAAAAGAAATAAAAGCAAAAATAAATTAATGGGACCTAATCAAACTTAAAAGCTTTTTTACAGCAAAGGAAACCATAAACAAAATGAAAAGACAACCTACAAAATGGGAGAAAATATTTGCAAATGATGTGACCGACAAGGGCTTAATTTCCCAAATATACAAACAGCTCATACAGCTCAATATCAAAAAAACAAACAACCCAATCAAAAAATGGGCAAAAGGCCTAAACAGACATTTCACCAAAGGAGACATACAGATGGCCAACAGGCACATGAAAAAGTGCTCAACATTTCTAATTATGTGAGAAATGCAAATCAAAACTACAATGAAGTATGATATCACCTCACACTAGTCAGAAGGGCTATCATCATAAATCTACAAACTGGGCTTTCTTGGTGGCGCAGTGGTTGAGAATCTGCCTGCCAATGCAGGGGACACGGGTTCGAGCCCTGGTCTGGGAAGTTCCCACATGCCACGGAGCAACTGGGCCCGTGAGCCACAACTACTGAGCCTGCGCGTCTGGAGCCTGTGCTCCACAACAAGAGAGGACACAACAGTGGGAGGCCCGCACACCCAATTAAGAGTGGCCCCCCCTCGCTGCAACTAGAGAAAGCCCTTGCACAGAAACGATGGCCCAACACAGCCAAAAATAAAAATAAATTAATTAACTAAAAAAAATCTACAAACAATAAATGCTGGACAGGGTTTGGAGAAAAGGGAACCCTCCTACACTGTTGGTGGGAATGTAAATTTGTACAGCCACTATGGAGAACAATATGGACGTTCTTTAAAAAACTAAAAATAGAGCTATCATGTGATCCAGCAATCCCACTATTGGGCATATATCCAGAGAAACCATACTTCGAAAGGATATATGCACCCCAGTGTTCATTGCAGAACTACTTATTATACAATAGTCAAGACATGGAAGCAACCTAAATGTTCATTGACAGACAAATGGATAAAGAAGATGTGGTACACATATACAATGAAATATTATTCAGCCATAAAAAAGAATGCAATAATGTCATTTGCAGCAACACGAATGGACCTAGAGATTATCATACTAAGTGAAGTAAGTCAGACAGAGAAAGACAAATGTCATATGATTTCACTTATATGTGGAAACTAAAAAAAAATGATACAAGTGAACTTATTTGCAAAACAGAAACAGACTCACAGACATAGAAAACAAACTTATGGTTTCCAAAGTGGGAAAATTAGGGATAATTTTAGGGATAATGAGAGATAATGAAAATTAGGGATAATGAGAGGGATAAATTAGGAGTTTGGGATTAACAGATACACACTATTATATATAAAATAAATCACAAGTTCCTACTGTATAGCCCAGGGAACTATATTCAATACCTTAGAATAACTTATAATGGAAAAGAATCTGAGAAAGAATATATATATATGTATAACCAAATCACTTTGCTGTATACCAGAAAGTAACACAACATTGTAAATCAACCGTACTTCAATAAAATAAATAATAAAAAATTAAAATCTCATAATATCTCATAATACCTAAATACCACCAGTCATTACACAAATTTCCCCAGTTGTCTGATCAGTGTCTTTTTCATTTGAGTCAGGATACAATTAAGACTCACACATTGTATTTGGATTGTAGGTCTCTTAAGTCTTTCTAAATCTATAATAGTAGTTCCCCATCTATTTTTTTATTCCTGCCATTTATTTGTTGAAAAATGCTGGGTCGCTGGTCCTGTCGAGTCTCCCCCATTCTGGATTTTGGTGATTGCTTCCTAGTGGTGTGTTTAACCTGTTTCTAGTAGCAGGGAGTTAAACCCAGTGGTTCAGGTAAGATTGTTTGGGCAAGAGCATTTCATTGACAGTGCTTCATATTAATCACACCAGGAGGCACATAATATCTATCTCTTGTTTGATCTGATTGACTAGTGGGTTCAGGTGCTGCTGGCCTGGTTGATCTATTAGCAATTAACTCTTCAGTCTTTCACCTGGTGGTTAGAAGCCATTGATGATTATTGGCCATGACAATTTTCTTTTGAAATCCACATAGGAGAAGTTACTCTACCCTCTTCTTTCTTTCTCAAGGGCCCCTCACGACAAACTTGACTGTTCCTCAGTGAAGACCAACGTGGCTCACACTACTCCTCTCAGCAGTGATTTCTAAACTTTTGTGAGGTCACAGATCCCTTTAAGAATCTAGAACTTCTAAAGAAAAAAAAACCTACCAGGTATGCATGGGTATGCATAGGCACACAGAATGCCAGTGTCAGAGGCTCTTGGACCTCAGATTCAGCCTGCACTCTATAAGCTTGTGTGCAGCTTTGACCTCATACGGAATCTTACTCCCCTGACCTCCCCCTCTAACTCGAGGACTTTACCTCTCGCATTAGTGATCCTGTCTTTTGTTCTCCGACTTTACAGTTTTTCTACTTCCTCAAGCCCATTGATCTTCAGCTCCACTCAACTCTATTTCCTGTAGTTGCCAGAACGGAGATGTGATTCATTGTCCCTCGAAATTTTTCCTTTGCCGAGAATCCAAACTCAGCTTCCCTCAGGTAACCAACTCTTTACCTTTCCCTCTTGTTTTCTTTTGTACCTACTGAAGCTTATTTCAAGCCACCTCATTTCCACTAATCTTTTGACCTTTCTCAGATCATTGATCCAACCTGACCCATTACAGAGCCTCATGTCTATAATGGGGCATCTCAGAGTTGCTTTCCCTCATGTTGTAGAATCTTGACTCCTTGGTGCTCTACCGTGTGCCAGTCTGTGGGGTTCACTCTCACGTCTGCCCTACCTGCCCTTCCTCCCAAGATGCTGACAGTGGCTGGAGAAGGTTACTAAACAATGTTGGCAGGGTCCTTACGAATTCAGACTAAGTTATTAACTGGGCTCTCAGAGGAGTTCTTGCATTTTCATTCATCCTCTCCTAATTTCCTATTTCTGTGCAACTCAAGATGTTGCCCATGGACCAGCAGCACCAGCATCACCTATGAACTTATAAGAAATGCAAAATCTAAGGCCCTTCCTGGAACTACTGGGTCAGAGTGTGCATTTTTAACAATATCCCCATGTGAATCATATTACATTAATGATTGAGGTGCACTGTCCTCTGTGTTCTCCACAATGCTTGTTCTAAATTTTTCTCAGAATACTTTAACTTATTCTTGATTTCCCCTATGGATGACTGCATCAGTCAGGGACCAACCAGGAAAACAGAAAACACTCTAAAGATTCCAAACAGAAATAATTCAATGTGGAAAATGGGTTATACAGGTGATAGAAAGGCCAGGAAGCCAAACAGGAGTTGGTGAAATAACCCAGAGATTAACAATATGGCAGAAGCCATGGCCTCCTTAGGCTGCAGGGACCAGTGGAAGAGGTGACATGACTGGGGCCCAGGGGCCAGGCTTACCTGGCAGGAGATGGAGCCTCAGAGAAGATGCAGCTACCGGGAGCAAAAATGAATTACCTTAGGCTTCCCTGGTGGCGCAGTGGTTGAGAGTCCGCCTGCCGATGCAGGGGACACGGGTTTGTGCCCCGGTCCGGGAAGATCCCACATGCCGCGGAGCAGCTGGGCCCGTGAGCCATGGCTGCTGAGTCTGCGCGTCCGGAGCCTGTGCTCCGCAGCAGGAGAGGCCACAACAGTGAGAGGCCCGCGTATCGCAAAAAAAAAAAAAAAAAAAAGAATTACCTTGTTTTCTCCCATTTTCTCACCTTCTACTCCGCCCACAGTGACCTCACATTAAACCCAGCCAGAAGTCAGCTGACAAGGCAGCCTGTGAAACAGGGGAGGGCAGAAAAGGCATTGGAAGGCGAACAAGCCTAACCCAGGCACAATGACCTCCCCTTCTCCTGCTTCACTTCTACTTCCTTCCTCATGACCTCAAAGCATGTCTTTAGCCATTTTCCTTCTTTCTGTCCAATCTTGGAGAAAGAGATGTCCTTTGTCCTTTTTCTAAGAGGACTGGAACTGGTATAAAATGTAATTTAAATGCCTACAAAACACAGAATCCATAAAGGAGACCCTCCCAGCTCTATACGTCTCTAGGACATGAGGGAACTCTCTCTTAAAATCAGGTGATAATGATGCTTCTGAAATGACACTATGGGTTGTGGAGAAATTGCCTGGTGAAGCACTCTAGGAAAAATGCCTCCTGCCGTAAAACAGGGGCCAATACCTTTCTTGATTTGTATAAGTAATAACAGACTCACATGCTAACTAAATATGGACAAGCTATTTCCATTAGACAAGTCACTGACATTTGGATTTAATATGCAGTTATTAAAATTAAAATCAAGAATGATCTTTCTCCCTGAGTCCTTTCTCACTGCTGTCTCCCTCTTATAGACAACGAAATTGAGGCCGATGATATCAAAGCCTGAAACCATCATCTCTTTTACAGTGAGGTATAAAGAGCACAAAAATAATCTTACCAGTGAACCGATTCCTGCCAGCCTTTCACTGATTTTTCTGACTTGGGAAGACTCGGCTGAAAGAAAATTGCCTGCCTCTTCAGAAGCATGCAGGAGAGCACGTCTGCATCTGCCATTCCAAGCTTTGAAAGCAGCATGGAGCTGACTGACCTACTCAGAGCTCATGGATTGGATGCTTTTCTGCCTGAGGACCTGGCTGGTGTCAGTGTGAGTCCCCAGTGAGCCCCCCAGAGCCCAGCCCTGTGCCTGGCACATGGTAGAAACAATGTTGGCTGAATAAAAAGTCAGAGTCAGCAGACCTTAGTCCCCGAGTACTGACTGTGTCACTTTCAGCTTTTCGTGGAAGCTGAGTCTCAGTCCCACCATCTGTAAAATGGGAATAATAATACTCCCCCCTTTTACTTCACCGTATTTTTGTTAAGATCAGATAAGATCATACTTGTGAATTTGTTCTAGTAAGCAAAGAGTTTTTATAATGCTCTAAATTAAAAAGAAATTCACATATTCATTCTTGCATACACATTTATTAAGATGCAGCCAAGTGAAATGTGTCAGCTCCTCCTGGGTACAATCTTCTTTATTGGTGTGTAATAATGCCCAAGGGCTGGATTAACTACATAATCAAAATCAAATGCCAGCCTTTTACAGACTTGGCCAAAACAGTGCCACCCGAAACACCATTTTAAACTGTAAGAAATCGGAGGACATTTCATTCATTTGCTTTTTATTGTTATTGACACATACATTTTAATTTTAATGCTCACTGCAGCTCCACATTTAAAGAAAAAAAGCTCTAATTTAGCAGTAGGCAGAGCTATCAGTGTGAAGGACAATAGGATATCAAAATACAGCTGCTTTTCATCCATACTTGTCTAAATTAGAAACATGCTGCCATTCACAAGGGCTCTAACAATGCGTGCACATAAGCAACACCAAGGAGGTCTAACAGGTCGTGTGGGTTTCCACTCAGCATCTTCACTTTACTCTGGGTCCTTATCCTCATCTGAAAAATGAGGGACTGACTTCTTCGCCACAACATTGTCCAGCCTCTGTCCTTGCAGATATGGATTGACACTCTGAAAAATATACATGGTTGGAGTCATACGTGAACACCGGATACAGACATCGCACAGAAGAAGTGAACGAGAATCGTTTCTGGCCTACTGGGTTAACAAGGTAACAGTGGTGCCTACTACCTACCAGATGATTACTCCGGTGCACTAATCAATACCTCAGTGGCCAGAGAAACATTGACTGACAGATGTGTCTGTCTTTCACACAACTATTTCACACAGCTAGGTATCAGATACAATTTGGCTCCATCCCCTTTTTTGGCATAAAGATTTGAAGTGAACCAGCTAAGAAACCCTCACTATTAGCTTAGATACAAAGCCTCACATGAAACAGAATTATTATCCTATGGCCTTATTTTAGGGGAGAGAGAATGTGAACTGCATTAAATCATTTTACAAGAAGAATGTCCTAAAGACAATGACAGAGCAGGGCCAGATGGGAATTAGTATCTGCAGAGTGGTCACAGATCACCTGTTGCTGTGATTGATTCTTTCAAAGCAGTATTCTACTTAAACAGGATGCATCAGGGGCTCTAGCAATCATTTTCACCTTCCCTCAGTCAAATTCAAAACACGAAGAAAAGAAGGAAGTTATACAGAGAGTTCCTTTATTTTTGACTCAAGACTCCACCATCTGAAATCCTTTTCAGCTGTTGGTATTCTGAATAAGTCAAGGTTTTTCCATTCCTTCTCTAATCCATATCTATTTTTTGAGGTTTGGATTTGAACTAGTAACTGGAGCTTTACAACATAGTATTTAGCAAGCAGAAAAAATTCAGAAGTTTTGGAAGATACTTGTTTATTGAAGTTGCCTGCCAATAAGTGAACAAAAACATAAGAAAGAAGCTGTAGTTACAAATAATCAGCAATCCCATCACACCTCTAGTCCCCATGGATGAATGGAGGCATTTTGCAGGGGGTCTGTCTTGCCCACGGGACGTTGTCTGCCATAACTTTTGAAGGGTGAGCAGACATTCTCCAAAAGAGAAGGCCTGGAATCTGAGTTTAGTATTTATGAATGTCCTTCCACATTCTGACAGGTAAAAGCATGAATGATGAAATGTCCCACACATTCTGCAAAAATGCATTCACGAGAATTGCAAGCAGAGAATTACAAAGTATGCAATGTCCTCATATATCTGAAAAGTGATATGTCACCAAATAACAGTACTTTGCTGGGAAGCATCTTTAAAATATTTTAAATAACTAAAATACCTTTTTATATCAGGAATTGTCAACTGGAATGGCCTGGCCTATCCCAGGGAATCGTATCAGAATCTCTGGCTAGGTGGAGCATGTGTGGACTGAAAAAGCATATTTACTATTATAAATATTTTGATTGTTTTTTAGTAAAAATATATTTTACTAAAAATTCTAATATATTTTAAAAGGATATGAGATATTCATGTTATCAAATATGGGAATAAAGGGTTGATAAACTCTTTAAATAATAGTAGATCTCAAATAGCAACAAGATACATCTTAAGAGTTAAACAGTTTGCGAAGTCATTTAAAAGGTGAATTGACCCTTTACTCTTGAAGCAACTAGGAATTCAACCAGATTTGAGCAAGTATAGAAATTTGCATAAAACCACCTGAGGCTCTGTTGTAACTCTGGGGAGAATCCCTCCTGGTAAGGGACTGTCATGGCAGCAAGTCCTTTGGCCCAGACCCAGAACATGCCAAATGATAGAGGGCAGGGGAAGTGAAGTAATGAGGAAGTAACAGGAGCAATCACTTGTTTTTTTTTTTTAAATTTAAACTACAATAGTATTTTTTTTTAATATTTATGTATTTATTTATTTATTTGGCTGCACTGGGTCTTAGTTGCGGCATGCGGGGCTTGAACTTTCTTGATAAATGTCTATGAGTATTGAATCCTACACATAAGAGTAATAATAATGATGATACTTGGTTTTAATTATCCTCTGAAGAACTCAAGGCATTTAGATATTTACCTTCTCCCTTGGGTGAGAGACTGGCTAGGTTACACAGAGAACATTATTGCCACTTCACAACCGGCAGAACCACTGGGATGGGATCCCTGCTTTTAGTGACCTCTGGAAACCACAGCAGATGCTGAGCTTCACTGGAGAAAGCCTTGATTTTTCACAAAAGCCCATAATTTCTTTATATTGATTCGCACACTTGAGGGAGTTGTTTAAAGTCTTCAGTCAAGGTGGGAACACCACCTGAGGCCTGATGACAGGGGAGGCAAGCTCTGTTTCTCCACCAGACCTGAAAGGCCCCTGGTTTACGGCATGAGCATGGATCTTTGTATCAATAGATGCCTGAGAGTAGGAAGAACTTGATACCTCTGGGTCAAAGTGATCGTTATTTTCATAAACTCTAAGCGTTTCCTATGTGGAGGAAGTTGAAGCCAAAGTAAAATCCTTTATCACATGTTCTAGCCAGAATCCTGAGCTTTGGTAATCACTGGTCTCATGGAAAAATGACCTAAATCATGACCCACAGTCATTAACTGAGTCAGGGCAGAAGGAATAGTGAGGCAGGAAGTAGAGGCGATTAAAGCTTCATGCTAAGTAACTCATTTTGGTACGGTCATTGGTCTGATTTGGAAATGTCCTTGTTGTGCCATGGGGAGATGCTCAAGCCATCTTACTGGTAAATTAAGGGTATTCTGAGCTCTTGGAATAGAATTTCTTGATGTCCTCTCAAGACCGCATTATACCCTTCGGACAGTTCCTGGCATCATCTGCCACTAGAAACTGTAATCACCCAAGAAAAACCCCTAATAACACCATTAAGTCTCTGAAGATCTGTTTACTAGCAAAACTTTGCTTCTCAAATAGAAAACTGGCCACGGGTCTTGTGTATTTTCTCAGGCAGCACAGGGGCTTGGAACTTTCTGTTTCAGGGACCTGAGGAATTAATGTTGAGTCCAGGAAATCCACACCTCTCAAAGCATTCTCTGCCTGGATTCGGCAAAACTATTCAGAATGGCCACAATTACCACTGTCCAGATTCCCAAATTTTGCCAGGATCCAGGCACTTGCTATTCTAAATAAACAGTCAGTAGCCTTGGGTATACAGTTTGGTTTGTATATTTTAACTAAAACAGTTACTCCCTGGCAGCACTTGGCTATGTAATAAGCAGGACTTTAACTTTTTCTTCCATCTGATCCAAAACAAATGGCAGGTGGTTTTGTCTAGTAAGGCACCAACCACTGACCACTTGTTCAGTCTCAACACCATAAAATGCATTGTAAACCCAAAGCAAATTGACATCAGCTTCACAAGAGGCGTCACTGTAGTGGGTAAATGCACAGCACCTTGGGCAGCTCAGAGATGGTTAATAACTAAGCCTGCAGTAAATTCACCAGTCAGCGAACAAACATAATGGATCTAGTGAATCTTTACATCAACCTGGCTAGAGCAAGGGAAAAAAGTATGTAGAAGGAATGAGGTTTGTTCATCTCCTCTTCTGCCCCTACATTCCTTCAAAATTATTGCCTGGAGCAGGCAGTTCAACACTTCCTGGCTCCTGTCTCGAGTTTTTATATAATTGATGCAGAGGTGTGAGCAGTTTCCCCCAGCGGCCTACAGACCCTTTGAGGAAAGACATACCCTCCTGTACTCCCCGCATCCCTACACCCATGGTAGGGATGCAATTGACATTGTGTGAGTGCAGTGGAGCTGGCGGAATTGCCACAAAACTTAGCATGCCACTAAAAATCACATGCTAAAGCTTGGGGAAGACATCGCAGAAACCAAGGGCAGACTTGTTAGGCATGGCCCTTGTCACTCGGGACCACTGTTCAGCACATGAAAGGATTATGTTACTTTCCAACCACTGAGGCTAACGGCCTGTCAACTGCCCCCGCTCAGAAAGCTCCAGGCATCCCCACAGCCCGCCAGCCAGCCAGGCGTTACCCTCCGCTTGCGTGTCTGTCCTCCCTTCATCTTCTCATAAAGGAGCTTCTTGTTCTAGAGTGGGGAGAAAAGAAAACACAAATGCAGAAGTATGCATCACATTTGGTCAACGTCTATTTTACACCTGGTGTGTCCCCCTGGATATTTGCATACACATATTTTGGAAACGAAGCCAGATGAAAGGAATGCCATGGCAGAAAGATAGACCACGAGAGAAAAGCCGGTGGTTGTACCGATTTTAATAAAGTACTCTGCAATGCCCCGAGGCACACCAGTGTCATCAACAATCACAGAAACAAGAAAATACGACATTCTAACACACAAGGGGCACTGGAGACCCATCTCCTCACTTTGAACAGGCTTTGTTTAAAACAAACAACTTTATCTTATTTTACTTTGGTATCTAACTCCCTTTTTATGAGCTGTACACATAAATCGTTCTCTAGAGTAGGGTCTGACTATTAGTAACAATCCTCTGTGTAAGCAAATGAGACACCTGACTTCTGTGACCCTTCCTCTTGTGGCTTGAGTCAGTGCCCCCAGTCAAGGCAATGGGAAAACCATTCGGTCTATAACATTTTTAATAGAGTGAACCTTTTAAAAACTGCCAAAAAACTTCTTGGCAGAAGGAAAGTTGTGTTGGGCTGGGCGGTGGGGACAGGCTCCGTTACCAAGTTTGTGTAAGTGTTTCCTCATAGTGTTGGATTTCAAACACGTAGTGGACTTAAATGAGCTCTAGAATATCAGACGCATGCTGAATAGATTTCAATTCTGTTGGGATTGCAAGAGACAGAACACTTAACCTGAGGGAGAACGGGAGAAGGGGAATTGGGGGCTTTCTTAGGTTGTTGTTCTATTTGATTTTTTAATCAGAAGGGAGATAATGTATAAAACAGGTGATTCATCTTACTCTAAATAAAATACCCTGACATTGATTGAAAAAAAAAAAGGGAGACAACAGAGTTCTGGTAAGGAACAAGTTTCTACAATCCTAGTATCTCCTGAGCTGTCTGGATATCAAATTTTTTTCACGATAGGCTTGCAAATGAAAATGACAAATGCCAAGAATGAGCTTCATAGTTTTCATGTTCATTAAAATCTACTCCACCCACAATTTACAATGTGCATCTCTTGCTCAACCTCAGCTATGCACGGAGGCCGTGTCAGGGCGTCAAGGAGCCTCCACAGCCCCAAAGGCCGGTCCTGGCCACAGCTTCCATCTCATGCTCATTTGGAGAACTGATCAGTTTAATCTCAGAAGGGAGAAAGGACGGACTTGCATATCATTCACTCCAGGAATGAGGATATTGCTGTGAAGCTCATTCCCATTGTCTGTACTTGCCTTTCTGTGGATGAAACAATTCCTGATGCAAAAGAATGTCCTGGGAGTTCGTGCTAAAGCTGGGGAAGGGGGTTGGGAGATAGGGGGCCAGGAAAGAGGCTTCTTCATGTGCATCACCGGGATCAGCGCCTGAGCGGGAGGGAGGGCACAGGGGCCCACGAGCTGGTACCATGGGGTGGGACAGACAATCAGCCATGGCAGAGGTCCACTGTGCCACCAGCAGGGTTAAAGACAGCAGCATTTTAGTTACTCCCCTTTAGAAGGTCGTGGGACAGGTTATACTCATAAGAGCCTTCATTCAAAAAGAAATGCAAAGGTCTGTCAAGTCTTCCTCTCAAGGATGGTCCCTGTGTTTCCCTAAGAGCACAGGTTAGGATTAGCAGGATGCTTTCCAACCCCTGCCTGACAGTGGCCTTGGCATTCCCGATTAGCCCCGCTATCACATGGATTTAAAGGTAGGGACTGGCAGGGGGGTGAAAGAAGTATACAAAAACGAATGAGAAGAAACCAGCCCCTCTCCTGACACCCATTCCCTATTGGTGGGGTGGGGAGTGGGGAGCAGTGAGCCTGTTTTCCAGGTGAGTAGCAGGTTTGAGTTCATGGAGAGAGCTTTCCATGGTGCCATCAAGATTTTGGACAACTGCCCAGATCTTGGCTTCAAATTCCATTCCTAAATGGAACCAGAGAGGCTTCTTAGAGAAATGTCTGATTCTAGGGCTAGGGCAGGGAAAGTACAAGGATGAATGAAGTTGGGATATCTAATTGGGCCAGAAAGTAAGGAAGTACTCAAAAGTGATGAGACATAGTGAAAGGAAGGAAAAGCCAGCCTGCAGAAACTCCCACTGGCTAAATCTAGGACAGTTTGAACAGCAAAATAAATAATAATAGGAAACAATGAATCTATACTGATAATAAATTTTAAAACAAATAAATAAATGGGGGAGCAGGGAAAAAATCTTGTTTTCCAACCAAGAATGCCAACCAAGAAATGCCAAAAGAATAGTAGAGTTTTTTAAAAATCACCATTTTACAACTACCATAGTTATCATTGATTCTGGTGAGTGTCATCAATGGATACTAAAATTGTTAGTTGAAAGTTTAATGGGTACAGTATATTTATACAGCCTTGAAGTAAATCTCCATAGATCAATGATTAATTTCGAAGGGAAAGATACTGATTTTACACTGGAGAAACTCGGCAAACACCACGTTGCCCAAGTCACCACCAATTCTGGGACAAACTGGCTTCATGGGCCTCCCGAGGGAAACACTAAGAACACATCAGAAAGGCATAGCTCATGTCTAATGACACGGAAACATGAGAGAAACCCAAACTGAAGAGCATGCGACTCTTCAGACACATTGAGGGCATGAAAGATAAAGAAAGGCAGAGGGTCCTGTGTCTCATTTCTCCCATGGCTCAGGTTCATGGCTCCGTTCAACTGCATCTGATTAAAGACCTGAGCTGCTGATGAAAAGATGTGGAAAGCACTTGGAAAGGAGAAACATTTGCTTTCGAGACAACTTTTTCCTAAGTGAGTAACACTCAGCAATGAATGTGTGGAGGGGGAGATGGCTGACATCTATGGTAGCCAGCCTTTGGTATGGCCGCTCAATGCTGTGGATACACACATCGTCTGAAAGACAACCAGTCCTAGATAGGACTCGACAGGACCGCTGTACAGGACACACTATGAGCGATGAGCCAAGAAAAGATACGGAATTTATCCAGTTTTTACAGAACTCTCAGAGTTGAATGGTCTGGTTCAAATCCCAGCTCTGCCAATCATCAGCTCTTTGGTATTGGGCAGGCTATTCAAACTCCCTAAGCCTGTATTTTCTCATCTATAAAATGAGCATGATAGGGAAAGGCAGACTGAATGAAATAATTCATGTAAAGTATTTAGCATAGTGTCTGCCTCACAGTATGTGCTCAACAAATAGGACTATTTACTATCTTATTCTAAAATACAACGACTATTATCATCATCTTTGTATTTCCATCACCTAACACAGAGCCTGGAAGGCATATGATGTGCATTTAATAAATGTATCTTGATGTATTAACAAAGAGAGAGGAATGCAGGAAATTAGACAGACACTGATATTTATATTATGTGAATCACTGCTCAAAACCCAGCTGAGCTCCAGCTAATATCAAAGACAGGGAAACATTACTAGCAAATAAGGAATCAGGGTCTTGTGTGCAGGTCTCTTGTGAAACATAATTCTTTTGTTAACTTAAAGGGTAGTGGAGCTTAAGACAAGCTTGAGACCATCATTCTTTATAAAGACTAAGGAAAGCTTCGGGACCCCAGCTTGCAAAAGCAAGACATACTCAATTCACACTTCCATGCGAAGATCAAGCACATCATGTTTGATTGCTGGGTGGTAATGAGAAAATAAATGAAGGAAACTTAAGATTAAACAGACACATAATTACAGATGAGAAAGGTGTGTAAACATTGTTCCTGGTCATTGATCTTTACTAGTCCTGACTTCTAGTCTTTAGCTCTGATGTAGACAAAGAATGGGAGTGACTGAGAGAAAACAAATCAGTATTTAGAGAAGGAAGCAAAAAAGAATGAGAGGTGGTGGCTGGCCTTGTCCTGGAGTGCTGGGAGTGAGTGGAACTTGATGAGAGAAATCTGTAAAGGTTTTCAAGAAGAGATGAGGAAAGTTGGCAACAGAGACGTTTCCACCTCTCCCACTTCCTCAGTTGGGCTCTCTGCCCTCACTCAGACTGTTCTCCATTTCCCCCTTGCATCCTTTCCCTCATTTCCAGCCTACCAGTCATGCGAGGTAGACATGTCACCCTAGAATTCAGGGCTGCCCTTTTTAGTGTCTTTGACGTCCTCAATTGTTATCACACAATTGACCACGTGAGTCCTCAGTCCTGGGTCTTCCTCTACCCTTCTCTTCCATTTTCCCCAGTAATTTAACCTGGTGTACTCATGGTATAGCTGGATCAGGAAGCTGAACAGTTGGGTTCATTTTATTTTCATGCAATTCATCACAAGATGGCAAGCTCATTGAAGACCACTACCATGCTGATGACTACTGTGTATCAAGCACCTAGCACAGTGCCTGGAACAAAGCAGGCTCCATCCTGGCCCTTGCTTCAGTTTGGCACTACTTTTGCCCATCTCTTATGGATTGCTTCCCAGTGCTCTGCTGTGCTCTTCTACTTTTTCCTGCCCTGTCTCTGCTTCCTTCTTTCTCTGCTACCTCCCTCTCTTCTTCCTTTCTTTTTTTTTTTTAAGTCCCTCAGAGGAAATTTCTTCTATTTCTTATAAACCTGATATAGCTCTTTCCTCCTCATGCTATGTATATGCCATACACCAATTCTAGTCAGTTCCCTGGCCCCCTTTGAAATGTCTTGGATTCTCATTGTGTTGGTGAGATTCACTTAAATTCTCTATGTTCACAGCCTTCATAACTAGAATTACCTTCTCTATTTTTTCCTGCCTTTAGTCTCTTCTCTACATATTTCATCATTCCCTATGCCACCTTAATAACTTTTATAGAAGACTTTCATGATTTCAGTCTCCTATTCAAGAACCTATAGATGATTGCCTATGTAATTCAACATATTTAAACACTGCTAGTAGGCTTCAGGATGGCTCTACAAATTCTCCCTAACAGAACTGCTTATGAAAAAGAAGAGAAATAGAATAACGCATAATGGAAGAAGCAAAATTAACTTAGAGTGTATTGTTGCTTTGTTGTTTTAAGACAGGAAACATGTGCATGTTGACAGCAGAGGGAATCAAACTGCTTGGATGATGGAAAAATGAAAGTGGTTATTAATGAGGAAGGACCTCTCTCTCTGAAACAATGTAAAAGAAAGTGAGAGAATTTAGTCCTGAGATCACAGTATTCCTAGTAAAGTAGGCAGCAAGCCGGCTGCCAGTAATGAGCTGAGAAGAGACCTATAATTTTAGAGGGGCTTACGCAATTAGGAGTATCTCCTCATTCCTCATTCACTCACTCCTTCCACAGATGTATTGACCACCTATGTATATGTGAACTAACACTTCTTAGTATTTTTCCACTTTGCTCACATGGCTTCAGCATTTGATTACATCATCCAAGCCACAGGAAGATAGATCTCTCTCCACTCAGTTGTGATCTTGTTCAATTCATTGTTCCAGCTTGTTAGGATCTTCTTGAATCCCAACTCTGTCATTCAGTGCTCTCCCTTCCAACTTCGTGTCTTTCTGAAGAATCTGATAACTTCATGTTCTATAGTTTTTATTACAAATATGTATAAAAATGTGGAGTGGGATAGCACTAAGACACACAGGATACCATGTGAAATCGCTTTCCCTCTTGACATGGACTCTTTAAGAAGCTCCCTTCTGGTAATGTTCTCCTGCCTAGGTTGTATCCCTCCACTTCTTCAAACAGGAGATCATGAAAGAGATCATCAAACACTTTGCTGAAGTCCAAATGCACCATGCTCACTTCATTTCCCATATCAAGCTGGCAAGTAAACGAATAATGCTGGCAAGTAGAAGAATACAATTAGATTGACAAAATTGTTTTTTAGCAAACCTATGCCAAATGGTCATGATTTCTCTTCTAAGTGCTTATAAACAATTTCTTTAACTGGCAGTTATAGATTCTTGCCTGGTATTGACAGCAAGTTCACTGCTACACATTTTGGAATTTATCTTCTCTTTACATAGAGCAGAATTACATGTCTGTTTCTCAGCTTCTGACATGGTCTTCCCTTAGTTCTGCAGGGATCATCTCCCCTAGTCTAGAGATAAAACTTGCAAATTTTCTTAGTATCATTTTTTTTAAAAAAACAAGAATATCATATACTTCCTATAAGAGCTGCATGAAACACTGA
Source organism: Mesoplodon bidens (assembly GCF_964165515.1). NCBI lineage: Eukaryota > Metazoa > Chordata > Mammalia > Artiodactyla > Ziphiidae > Mesoplodon > Mesoplodon bidens. The sequence goes on along the minus strand of NC_138178.1, from coordinate 100,580,672 downwards.
TGAGACTTTAGGACGTGCTGTGACACAGGCTATGGAGTAGACCAGAGTAGAAGCCTCTGGGACTACAGCCGATGAGACTGGTTCAGGTCCCTGACTCTTCGGATGGATTGGTGTATTGAGCCCTAGACAGTGTGTGGGGTTTGGAATTAAAGTACCTCTCAACCAGAGATTTCTGGAAAAAATCAGCTTCTAAGCAATTTTCCTTCTCTCTCCCCACCCACGTTGCTCATCTTTGCCATCAGTACCTTCAGAGTACCAGAGTATAAGACCTATTAGCAATTCAGATTGGACTTACCCACTTGCCCAAGCCTGGATAGTCATGTTCTGGATCAAAAAGGTGCTGGTGTAACTGGAATTCTCGACTGAACTCTGCTGTGTCAGGGGTGTTTTCTAGACATCCATCATCTACTGCAAACAACAAAAGGTTTTTGAGGAACAGCCATGACATCTATTGTTATTCTAAGAGTTAATTTATTAAAAACAACTAGGCACCCAAAGGTCAGAATCTATTTACATCAGTCACTCTAAGTCACTTTCCTTCTGGGATTTGCTCATCCCAGACTCCCATTCCTCTCCTACCCATGGCAGAGACTGGTCAGCTGCTCCCCAAACCCACTTCCTATTCCCCGTCAGCACATGGCTAATTTCCCAGCCTTGCCATGCAATCAGGTGGAGTCATATGCCTGGGTTTGGGCCAATGGAATGTGGGCAGAAGTGATGTACTCCACCTCCAGGCCTGGCCCATAGAAACCTTCTATATGACCCCCTCTCCTTCTCTCCCCAACCCCCTGCCTTCTGTCGGTCTGCTTGCTACATGTTGCCGACCAGGGCAGCTGTAGATGTCAAGTGCAAAGATGAAAGATGGCAGTCTGTGTTGCTGAACCATCCAGCCCTACCACACCCTCACCCACCTTTGGCAGGACTTCACACAAACGAGAAATAAATTTCTATTGTATTAAGCCACTATTATTTTTTATCTGTCATAATGGCAAGTATTTCCTTCACTGGTATACTTCCATTCCACATGACTCACTCTGTTTTCTCTTGGGTGGGCTCTTTAGAAATGATTCTGGCTTCTTGGAGAAAGTCATTATATAAGAACAGTAATTATTAGACAGTATTTGATGTTGTGTGTTGTAGTGGTAACAGGGTAAGCCTGGAGTCAGAAAGCTAGACCCAAGCTCAGGGTTCAAATCCTAACTCATGAGTGATAGATGGGTTTAGTTTCTTGGGAAAGTTAACTTAGTCTAAGTCCATTTATTCATCTATGAGATGGGAATAATCAAAGCCTTACCTTACAGAGATGATCATATATAGAGCATCTGGCACATAATAGGTTTCCTCCATGTTTTAGTTCCCTTCTCACCATCTTTCTTTAAATGACAGTTCATATTATCAATGCTCTTTGAAATAAAGCATGTCTTCCATTCAAACCCAAGAAAGGTTATCCCTCTTGGCTGCTGCTTTTACCTAAGCCCTATCATTACTAGACACAATACTCTGAAAATAAGCCATTTTTTTTCTGTCTCTAATGTGTTTTAGACAACAGCTTTAAAAAGGGGGGCTGGGGAGGGATGTGAATTTTGTGCAGGACTAGAATGAAAGAGACTTCCTTTCGAAGAGATAGTGAGGCATCAAAGTCAGTACTAAAGGGGGATCTAATACAATCAGCCAGGTAGTCTGGTCTCTTGAGACTGCTCTGACGCCTTCCAGCAGCTTTAAGCATCCAGTCTCTCAGCCCTTAACAGAATGAAGCTCCTGAGGAAGGCACTAACATTTGGAACAAATCCCTAGTGTGGCTCTGACGTGGCTCCCCACTTCTCACTGAACTATTTATCTAACTTCATCTAGAGCAATTAACACGGAGGAAAGGGATAGCAAAGCAAGAGAGGTCAGGCAGTCTGCATATGGCAGCGTATGTCAGCTTAATGAAAAGACAGGGAAGGAAATGGCAGGTAATCTCAGACAAGAAAAGTCCTGGGAGCTGGGTCCTTTTATCCAACTCTATCAGCCCGCCTTGACTGCTCCATCTCGGAGCTCCTAAGTGCTCCTAATTATTGCTTGATCACATAGATCTATATATTGCTTTTCTTTCAGGATAAGCTAGGACTACATTGAATTTTTTTTTTAAGACACTGACTATGTCTTCATTTTACAGATGAAGAAACTGAGGTCCAGGAAAGTAAACTGACATACTATGATTAGGACAAGAACTCAGATCTCCTGACTCAACCTCTGGTTCTCTTTCCATTCTCCAACAACACTTCTCAAAACTTTGGTATGCTCCAGAATCACATGAAAGGCAAGTTAGAATATGAATTTCTGGGTCCTACCCCTGGAGTTTTTGATTCAATAGGTCTGGAGTAGGGCCTGAAAATCTGCATTTCCAGTAAGTTTCAGGTAATGCTGATATTGTTGGGACTATATATTAAGAACCACTATATTATATGATATCGAATCAATTTAACCAAATCCCCATGGAGCCTGAACTGGCCTTTCTTCCTTCCCATCCAAAGTCCCACAAGCAAGTAAAAGGTGGCTGATTCAGATTTTCCTGTAGTCCTGGGCCAGCGTCCCTGCACTAGCTTGGCCACAAACAAATACTCTGGTTGTCCCAACCCAGGATGAAGCCTCTGTCCCCCATGGAAAACAGAGACCTCACCCTAAATGAAAAGAGGAATATCTTTCAGAGAGAGCCTGTATTGTGTTTCAGAAAAGCTGAGAGGCCAATACTGACAGAATTTTCAGAGCAAGGCAGCATGACATGGTGGTTGCATGCACAGTCCTGAATCAGGTAGATCCGGGTTTGAGCCTTGGCTCAACTACTTGCTACATGGAAAACCTTGGTGAAGTTACTTTCTAAGTTTCCTTATATGTAAAGTAGGGAAAATAAGTACTACCTAGTATCATTATTAGGTTGTGGGGAAAAGACTACTCTGTTGCTGGAAGAGAGTACAAGCCCAAGGAAAGAGATTCATTTCTTACTAGTGGCAAAGCTATTTATAATCAGGGTGATATTTAAGGAGTCCTTACTCTGTGCTGGGTGCTGTACCAAGTGTTTAATATGGATAATTTCATTTAATTCCCCAATAATCCCCATTTTGCAAATAAGGAAACTGAGGTGTAAGTGGTTCACTAACTTGTTCGAGGTCACATATCTTGACCTTGGGTTTGAACTCCAGTAGTCGTCAGTCTAGAGCCGCTACTCTGAACCGCCAAGGTAAGCTGCTCAAAGCCCAGCATAAGTGTAGCACACTCACCATTCATTCTCTTTGGAATTGGGTGGTAGGAAAGTGGGAGCGATACATGAGGAGCAAGGAAAGTTTCAACCTTCTCCCTTAACCAACTTCTTCCCTTCCGGGGTTCCCTCTCTCTCACGCCACCTCCCAGCCCCCAAAGAAATATTTCAGGATAGATGCTCACTGGTTACAACATAGTTGAAATATCGATTGTCAAGAGAAGGTAAGGAGAACAAATGAGCATGGACCATCCACATACTAAAAAGTTCCAAAGACACTAAAAGTGGGCAGCGATTGTATCATAGAAGAGGCAAAAAAAGAGAAAATCTTTCTCCCTTTTTATTAAAATTGGAGCAAGTGCAGAAAAGAGCATCAACTCCCAAAGAGGGAGAGAGACAGAAGATAAAACCTTGGCTAGGGGAGTCCTCTGTGGGTGTATCGGAACACCAGAACTCACCAAGGGTTCTAGAATCAACTTCCCTTTCCAACCCACATACAAATACAGAGGGGCTCATCGGAATAGAAATACTATTTCTCTGGACATGTGCAGCCAATGTTAGAATTTTTAATTTCCTCCCAAAGGCTCTACATTTCATGAGAACCCAAGGGCATGCCCACTACCTGTTTTTCCAACTGGACAGGGATTTGGAGGGTCTGGGTAGCCCTGATCTTCACTGAAGTCCTTGGGAATGTTGTCACCGGTCAACTCTGCCACAATGTTTGGGATGTTGCCAAAGGGACCCAAGTGCTGAAGACCTTCATGAGCTCCACCTGCCAGGGAATCAGAAGTAGTTCATTTCAGTACAATGACATTCATTTCAACTAATATTTATTCGGGCATACCATACAGACAAAGCACTGTGCCCTACGCTGTGGAGAGAAAAAAGGAAATCCAACAGTTCCTACCCTCTAGGGAGTTAAAATTTTAGTTGTGGAAACAGACACATACTGCACATATATCATTTCCACACAGGGCACACTGTATATGTGCTATAATAGACATGTTAAAATATAGCATTGGGAGCAGAATAAAGGGAGAGTTTCATTTGGCTGATAGGATGGGGAGGGCTTCTTGAATGAGTTGGAGCTTGAGTGGCACTGACACAGATGGGCTGGGGTTTGGAAGCTGGGCATGGAGCTCAGGGAAGAGAAGAGGATGCAACTGGCATCCAGGTAAAAGAACAGGCTGAATGACAATCAATTACCACAAAAAAGGGAGATGAAGAAAAAGGTCTTTGTCCTCTTGCCATTCTAGATCAACCACTTAAAACTGGGTGCATTTACTTCAATTTTCTTCTCTGCACATCTTTTTTTTTTTTTTTTTTTTTTTTGCGGTACGCGGGCCTCTCACTGCTGTGGCCTCTCCCGTTGCAGAGCACAGGCTCCGGACGCGCAGGCCCAGCGGCCATGGCTCACGGGCCCAGCCGCTCCGCGGCACGTGGGATCCTCCCAGACCGGGGCACGAACCCGCGTCCCCTGCATCGGCAGGCGGACTCCCAACCACTGCGCCACCAGGGAAGCCCTCTGCACATCTTTTTATATCTAAGTGTTTATTGGTTTTCCACTTACTATTAAAGCATGTGGCTGCATGGTCTCTATCCCCTTGATTATAAATGAATATGTAGTCTTCTATCCAGTGGCTCTACCACATTTTAATCATTCCCACTTTGTGGGATGTTTAGTGTTTCCCAATTTACTCTTGGGCATTTAATTTTTTCCATATTTTAGATTAGTTTTCCTTAGGAGAGACTCCCAGAAGTCAAATTACTGGGTCAAAGGCTATAAATATTTTATGGCTCTTTATATTGCCAAACTGTTTTCCAAAAAGGAGGTATCAATTAATAAAATATCATCAACAAAATCTGAGAATACCATTTTTATAACATCTTAACCAGCATTGGGGTCTACAAAAATAAAGTTTTATGTTGCCTTTGCTAATTTAAAATCTTTTAGAAGAATTACTGTTTTATTTTGAATGTCTTTGATTACTAGCTCAAATATTTTTCCATGTGTTTATTTACTAGCTTTAATTTCTTTTCTGTGAGTTGTCTGTTTATGCTCTTGGGATTTTAGTGTTTCTCTTATCAATTTGCATGAACATTTTACATAATAAAGATATCAGGCCTTTGGCCATTACATTTCCTGCAAACACTTCCCCATGTTGTCTGACTGAATTCTGGTTATTAAATTTGTAATATCGATAGTTTATTCACTCAGACTTGTTGTTATCCTTTGTGATTTCTTCTCACCTTCTAAACTTACAAAACTATTGCCACTTCAAAAGTACTATCAACATTTAGATATTTCTTTCAGTTTTTCTATTTTTAAAATTAACTCTTTGGTACAGCCACTATGAAAACAGGGTGGAGGTTCCTCAAAAAATGAAAAATAGAACTATCATATGATCCAGCAATTCCACTCCTGGGTATTTATCCAAAGAAACTGAAAACACTAATTCAAAAATATATATGCAGCCCAATATTAATTGCAGCATTATTTACAACAGCCAAGATATGAAAGCAACCTAAGTGTCCATCAATAGATGAATGGATAAAGAAGATATCTATATATCTATATCTATATGTATCTATCTATCTATTGAGAGAGTCAGTGGAATATTACTCAGCCATAAAAAGGAACGAAATCTTGCCACTTATGACAACATGGATGGACCTGGAGGGTAGTAAGCGAAGCGAAATACTGTATGTTTTCACTTATATATGGCATCTGGAAAACAAAACAAATGAACAAATATAACAAAACAGAAACAGATTTGCAGATACAGAGAACAAACTAGTAGTTGCCAGAGAGGAATGGGGGTGGCAGGGGGTTGGGTGAAATAAATGAAGGGGATTAAGAGGCACAAGCTTGAGGTTATAAAATAAAAAAGTCACAGCAAGGTAACGGGCAGCACAGGGAATACACTCAATGATATTATAATAACTTTGTACATTGCATAATCTATAAAAATATTGAATCACTGGGACTCCCCTGGTGGCCCAGTGGTAAAGAATCTGCCTTCCAATGCAGGGGATGCAGTTTCGATCCCTGGTCAGGGAACTAAGATCCCACATGCTGCAGGGCAACTAAGCCCATGTGCAAACTACAGAGCCCATGCATTCTGGAGCCTGTGCCACAACTAGAGAGAAACTCAAGCAGGCTGCACGCTGTAACGAAAAAGATCCTACGTGCCTCAACAAAGATTCCATGTGCCACAACTTAGACCCGACGCAGCCAAAAAAAAAAGGAAAATAAATAAATATTTTTAAAAAACATCGAATCACTATGCTGTGCACCTGAAACTAATATAATATTGCAAGTCAACTATATTTCAAAAAAAAAGAAAAGAAAGAATTAACTCTGTAATCTATACGCTATGTGTTTTAGTGCATGTAAAATAATTAACCATTTTCCCATTTGTTAAGTGATTCTGTTCTTCCCCACATATTTCATTCCTTCAACAAATATTTAGGTGCCCCATAGATACCAAAACCTGCTCTAAATACCAAGGCACAGTAGTGAATAAGAGCAACTTATGTTGTGTAACTTACTTTACTTAAATATAATGCATGTCAACTTCCGGACTCTTCTCTTGTAGCCTTAATATCCTATAAGGTTCAGGAACCTTACTTTTCCAACCCTAGAGCAGCCATTTCAGGAATGAATTCCTATTTATTAACCTTATTGTGACACAGCTCCCTTGATGCACAATCACCCTGTACATAGACCTATACACAAAGGGCCAAATCAAAAGGTGCTTGCTTGATGTGCATGAAATTAGAACAAACTCAGGCTAAGGTAACCATACTTCCACCTTCATGAGAAGAATGGTCTTGCCAATAGTTTATATTACTTAAGTCTAGCTGGGTGAGGCTCTATTTTCCCCTGGATGAGCTGAGCCAAGGTGTGCCCTCTGAAACTTGCTTTATATTTTTCTCTTTTTTGGTTGACCTAGCTCCCCTTTGGATCAACACAATTTTTCTTTGGAAATATTAATATATTCAGTAGGATCATGGCTAGCTCTTAGTGTCCTGGGAATCATATTGTCTCTCTGAAGTGACATTGCATTTTTTTGTCTTAATTTATTATGTTTGATTAACATTTATTCTTTTTTGTTTGTTTCTTTGTTTTTTTGACCTCACAGCATGGCATGTGGGATCTTAGCTCCCCAACCAGGGATCGAACCTGCGTCCCCTGCAGTGGAAGCACGGAGTCTTAACCACTGGATCACCAGGGAAGTCCCGATTAACACTTATTCTTAAAAGGATAATTGTACCTCCTTTAATTCCAAATTCCTCTATCTTCCAAATATAGACACTGTAAAGCAACTGGGTTGTTTTGTCTACATTTATACAATATTTCACTGCTTTGTGAGCAAACCTGCAAAATTTCTACATTTAAAGATATTATTTTTATAAATTTTCCTTGTGAGTATTTAAGATGTATTTTTATATAATCCACAAACATCTAAATATAGCCAAGGGCTTCCCTGGTGGTGCAGTAGTTAAGAATCTGTCTGCCAATGCAGGGGACACAGGTTCAAGCCCTAGTCTGGGAAGATCCCACATGCTGTGGAGCAACTAAACCTGTGCGCCACAACTGCTGAGCCTGTGAGCCACAACTACTGAAGCCCGTGCACCTAGAGCCCGTGCTCTGCAAGAGAGAAGCCACCGCAATGAGAAGCCTGCGCACTGCAATGAAGAGTAGCCCGCACTCGTTGCAACTACAGAAAGCCCGCACACAGCAACGAAGACCCAACACAGCCAAGAATAAATACATAAAATAAGTTAAAAAATATATATAGCCAATTATTCAACATTCTTAATCATATTCTTTTATGTCCTTATTCATATTTTATCTCTTTATCATAATCTGATGGCTATGTGTTAAAATCTATTACTACCAATAAGTGTCTGTCAGTATCTTTTATTTCTCAGTTTTTGCTTTAGCATTTTGATGCTATGCTAATTGGCATGTCCAAGAGTAAAAATTCTTCATTTTAATTGTGTTATGAATTGGCAAAGTAAAAAATTAATTGAAAAATCATATCTTTTTTTTAAACATCTTTATTGGAGTATAATTGGTTTACAATGGTGTGTTAGTTTCTGCTTTATAACAAAATGAATCAGCTATACATACACATATATCTCCATATCTCCTCCCTCCTGGGTCTCCCTCCCACCCTCCCTATCCCACCTCTCTAGGTGGTCACAAAGCACCGAGCTGATCTCCCTGTGCTATGTGGCTGCTTTCCACTAGCTATCTATTTTACATTTGGTAGTGTATATATGTCCATGCCACTCTCTCACTTCATCCCAGCTTACCCTTTCCCCTCCTTGTGTCTTCAAGTCCATTCTTTACATCTGTGTCTTTATTCCTGTCCTGCCCCTAGGTTCTTCAGAACCTTTTTTTTTTTTTTAGATTTAATGCATATGTGTTAGCATATGGTATTTGTTTTTCTATTTCTGACTTACTTCACTCTGTATGACATACTCTAAGTCCATCCACGTCTCTACAAATGACCCAATTTCATTCCTTTTTATGGCTGAGTAATATTCCATTGTATATATGTACCACATCTTCTTTATCCATTTGTCTGTCAATGGACACTTAGGTTGCTTCCATGTCCTGGCTATTGTAAATAGTGCTACAATGAACATTGGGATGCACGTGTCTTTTTCAATTACGGTTTTCTCTAGGTATATGCCCAGTCGTGGGATTGCTGGGTCATATGGTAGTTCTATTTTTAGTTTCTTAAGGAACCTCCATACTGTTCTCCATAGTGGCTGTATCAATTTACATTCCCACCAACAGTGCAAGAGGGTTCCCTTTTCTCCACACCCTCTCCAGCATTTATTGTTTGTAGATTTTTTGATGATGGCCATTCTGACTGGTGTGAGGTGATACCTCATTGTAGTCTTGATTTGCATTTCTCTAATGATTAGTGATGTTGAGCATCCTTTCACGTGTTTGTTGGCAATCTGTATATCTTCTTTGGAGAAATGTCTACTTAGGTCTTCTGACCATTTCTGGATTGGGTTGTTTGCTTTTTTGATATTGAGCTGCATGAGCTGCTTGTAAATTTTGGAGATTAATCCTTTGTCAGTTACTTCATTTGCAAATATTTTCTCCCATTCTGAGGGTTGTCTTTTCGCCTTATGGTTTCCTTTGCTGTGCAAAACTTTTAAGTTTCATTAGGTCCCATTTGTTTATTTTTGTTTTTATTTCCATTTCTCTAGGAGGTGGGTCAAAAAGATCTTGCTGTGATTTATGTCATAGAGTATTCTGCCTATGTTTTCCTCTGAGAGTTTTATAGTGTCTGGCCTTACATTTAGGTCTTTAATCCATTTTGAGTTTATTTTTGTGTATGGTGTTAGGGAGTGTTCTAATTTCATTCTTTTACATGTAGCTGTCCAGTTTTCCCAGCACCACTTATTGAAGAGGCTGTCTTTTCTCCATTTATATTCTTGTCTCCTCTATCAAAAGTAAGGTGACCATATGTGCATGGGTTTACCTCTGGGCTTTCTATCCTGTTCCATTGATCTATATTTCTGTTTTTGTGTCAGTACCATACTGTCCTGATTACTGTAGCTTTGTAGTAGAATCTGAAGTCTGGGAGCCTGATTCCTCCAGCTCTGTGACAAATCATATCTTTATACATATTTCTTCTATTAGCTTTGCCACTCTCATTCTGTTGTTTTGTCTGGTGAATCTTTGATCATTCTTTTATTTTTAAACTTTCTGTATCTCTCTGATGATTTTTCCAATTTATACTGAGGTGCCTGCCTTCAGAGACATTCTAGAAATTCACATTTATTAACTCACATTAACTCAAGAACTGCAAAAAGTGAGAGAGACAGATCAGTACACTTAGTATTGATATATTCAAAGTTCTGTACAATCTTGGCATTAGAGCCACCACTGTGCTTGCTATAGGGCATGCCTTCTGGTGTGTCAATACATGTCTTAACTTTTGAAAGCACCCTAGCCTTAAGTGCCAGGAATTATCCAACTTGGCTTCAGGGAGAGTGCATGTCTTAATGCTGCATTAGTAATTAATGAAAGAAGCAAACACAGTTTCCTTTATGGAAGACCTGCCAAGGCTCTGTTTACCTCTGTGTACCAGTGCCATTAGAATGAATGGCACTCTTGTTAGGAAGCAACAGATGTTTAGCACCAGGCAGATACATTATAACACAGGCTCTTTTAAAACTATATTTAATGACATCAAATCAAGAAATACTGAGGAACTATGGGAGATAGATGGAAGTAAAAAAAAAAAAAAAAAGCTATCCTTTGCTCTCCAAGAGCTTGAATTTTATAGACAAGTAACCACACATAGAAAATAATTAGAAAAAGATATAATTGAGTATACAATCAAATGCTATTTATCTGGTTCAGTATAATGTTTAGATTATGCTGATCTATTGCACCTGAAACCAAGTCAACCAAACTGTTAGGATGCCATGGATGCTATTTGGTCCATTCGTCTCATACTCAACCAAACATATTTTAAAATCATTATTCAGGCAGCTTAAAAAAATATGTACTGAGTACATACTACACATCAAGACGTGGACTAGAGGGTCAGTGATGAACCAGGTAAATATAGGCCCTACTCTCACAGAGCTTACAGTCTGTAAGAGATACATAATGAAACACATATTTAATGATACAGATGAACTTATTTACAAAACAGAAATAGACTCACAGACATAGAAAACAAACTTATAGTTACCAAAGGGGAAAGGGTTAAAGGTGGGAGGGATAAATTAGGAGTTGGGGATTAACATATACACACTAGTGTATATAAAATAGGCTACTCTAGGGCTTCCCTGGTGGTGCAGTGATTGAGAGTCCACCTGCCAATGCAGGGGACACGGGTTCGTGCCCCGGTCCGGGAAGATCCCACATGCCGCGGAGCAGCTGGGCCCGTGAGCCGTGGCCACTGAGCCTGCTCGTCCAGAGCCTGTGCTCCGCAATGGGAGAGGCCACAACAGTGAGAGGCCCGTGTACCGCAAAAAAAAAAAAAAAGAAAAAAAAAGAAAATAGGCTACTCTATAGCCCAGGGAACTATACTCGATATTTTGTAATAACCTATAATGGAAAAGAATCAGAAAAAGAATATATCTGAAAGAATATATCTGAAAATAATCTGAAAAAGAATATATATATTATATATATATATTGGTATATAACTGAGTCACTTTGCTATATACTTGAAATTAACACAACATTGTAAATTAACTATAACTCAATAAAAAAAAGAAGCGCAGATTTAAGATGCAGAGTTGTGATGCACTTATAGTGTAACTGGGATACAGTGAGATGTCACAGGTGTGTAGAGAAGAAACATCTAACCCAGATCTAGGATGTGGAGGACTGCCTGCAGGAAGCAATGTACCAATGATTATGTGCAGTGCTGTAGAAGACACGAACGTAAAAGACACGATTCCTGCTCTCTACTTGGTTCTTCATTCTAGTTGGTTGTTTAGCACCAACACAATAAGCCAGTGGTACGTGATAAGATACATTCCCTGATATAATTCATTATGTCATAGACTATAAATGATGTAGAAATTCAGGAAATAGGGAACCTTCCAGGAAAACTTCCATGGAAGAGGTGACACTTGAGTTGAATCATGAAAGGCAGGATCCATCCTTATAGGTGGCAATGAAAAAACCACACGCGAGGGCACAGAGGTAGGTGTGAGCATGGGATATTTGAGCACCAGTGATGAGCACTGCTGGGGAAGGGAGAAGCTGGATGGGAGAGGAGAAGGCCAATGCCAAGCTGAAAAGTTTGAATTGATATAATAAGAAATAGCAACCAAAGCTTTCTGGGCAGGAGAGTGATATAATAACTGGATGTTGTATAGAACATTAATTTATCAACAGTTTAAAGCCCCCTTTCCTACCTTGGGGTGCACGTCAGTATCACTTGTGGAGTTTTTCAAAATTCCAATGCCCTCTACTCCAGATCCACTCTACCCAAGCACCCTTCTGAAGACCACTGTACATAGGTAAATTAGAATGAAGTTAAGAAGACCTAATAAAAGGCTATTGCTAAAACTCAGGGGAGAAGCAATAAGGATTGGGGTTGGGGTGGCCACAGCATGAGAAATTTCAAACAGTGCACAAGGGAGAGATGAGTCAAGAGTCCATGAGGTTTCCAAAGTCTAGAGCCCCCTTGATTTGGGAAAATAATGCCATTGGCAAAGAGGGGATCTTTCACTACAGCTTTTAAATTATTTCAGGCAATTAATTATTTCTATCCTGTGATGATGCTTTATTTGTTTCCGTCACAGCCACACATTTCTAGAATAGATAGAAAATATTTAATTCTTGCCAAGTAATTTATAAGCCCTTTTGCTTATATAAACCTTGCTTTATACAATAAAACTGGTACCACCCAGCTGTTTATTTTCAAATTCTAGATATCAAATCATTGGTAGGTTTTCTCTGCATTGTTATGGCAGTAAAGTGCCAGTCAGTTGTGATGTTCAGAGGCCAGGGAGAGCAGGGAAGGGGAAGAAGGGAAAGAGACCTGGGTTGGTCTGACCTAGGCCAAGGCCCTTAAATCTCCTTCTTGGCCTGCACTGGAGCCCTCCATAAAAATCTGCCAAGGCTTTTTCCACATCTTGGGGAATTTCTCCAACATCTCTCAGCTCTCTCCTGCACTCCCATCCCTGCTTTGTGCTGGGATTCTTCCTCCTCTGCGTGTCCTTTTAGTTTGGCAGTTCTAATGGGTGGTTGATCTTGTTGGTTTCAGACAGCTATCTGGTCAGCTTCAGCTGCATGTTTTGCCACCTGTAGCCTTGGCGGTTCTCAACATGGCAGCTCCCAGCAAGACTCCAGAGGACCACCAGCCGGGAAGCAGCACCACCAATAATCACTTATCCAGAAAAAGGTACTCACTTTTCTGGTTAATTAAAAACTCCATTCAGTTTCAAATCCATTTTCCTGCCTTAGTGATTCTGAAGATCAGTTGCCATTATCTAGTAAATGAAAATATGAAAACTGAATACTACTTACTGACCCTTAAAATTTTACCCGGCTCTGGACAGTCATGGGTTTTTTTTGTTATAACAGTTGAATTTTTTAGCTGTTTAGTTATGCAGTAAATCTTCTGTATCGCACCTTATCTTGATGTCATCTAACTCTCCTAAATGTAGTGCATAAAAAACATAATCTTTTTTTTTTTTTTTTTGCGGCACGCGGGCCTCTCACTGTTGTGGCCTCCCCGCTGCGGAGCACAGGCTCCGGACGCGCAGGCTCAGCGGCCATGGCTCACGGGCCCAGCCGCTCTGCGGCATGTGGGATCTTCCCGGACCAGGGCACGAACCCGTGTCCCCTGCAGCAGCAGGCGGACTCTCAACCACTGTGCCACCAGGGAAGCAAAATCTGAATAAGAACCTGCTGTATAAAAAAATAAATAAAATTATAAAATTCAAAACAAAAACAATAAAATCTGAGCGAACTGGGGTTTCCAATTATAGTAACATCTCACTTATCTCTTTACTGGAGAATATGGTTTTCCACATAGTATCCAGATCACTGAAACATCCCCATTAACATCAATATTCATTTATTTAACCACTTTAAGGGAAAATTTTCACCATGAACTTTAGGTAAATACTCTAAACAGCAGCTTTGAAATATGGCTTTACCTCTTCTTGATAACTTGGGCCTAGTATTGGGAATATCCGTGACTATATAGTTTTGTAGCAGTGTGTTCTCAGAGCATTAAAATGTATACAGCAATACAACTGTATTAAGCGGTCCCAGCTGCTAGGGCTTTTAAAGTTCTTTGTCTCCTCCCTCTTTGTAAGCTATTAATCCCAGTCATCCCCAGTGCTTTTCATAATAAAGCTCAGTGCATAAATAAATAAACTGAGAGTGGGTCAAGGCCCTGTAAGTCCTGTCTTCAAATTTGCTTTACCACACACATATGCTTCACACGAGGATCTCGTCAAAATGCAGTCTGATCAAAAGATGGGGTGGACCTGCCTCTGCATTTCTTACGAGCCCCCAGGTGATGCTGATGCTATTGCTCCATTAACCACACTTTCAGCAGCAAGGGCTCGAAAACCAGAGGGCCAGACTTATTCGAATTATATGCAAAATAAGAGTCAGCACTGAGAGAGACCTTGGAGTGACCATCTTGGTTCATGGAGTTTGTGACATTCAGCATGGCTGCTGAGAGGCTTTTTAAAACTCACTTGAGGTTTCAGATAAGGGAGCTCTAGGTACAGCTGAAGTCCCTTTATTTAAGGTTGTATTTTAATTATAGAGGCGCTCGCACACATTTCACAAGAAAAGGAGCCCACTGCACCCTTTCCCATTCTAATGAATTCTGTGGGCACTGGAAGTAAAGACGTGCTCATGAAGCACGAAGGTACGTTCTCAGGGAATAAGCGACGTCCTCCGCAGAGCCCGTTGGGTCGCGCCACGATGCAAGAGCCCGGGGCTGAGGGGGATGGTTTTGGTAGAAGTCAAGGTTGGTCAGAAAAGAAGAAAATGAACAGGGGCTGCACCACTCCCCCGCCTTTTTGTAACGCTCTGATTTCAACACTTTCAAAGTACTTCCATCTCCTTATTAAAACCATTTTAGTGAGGTCATTGGGACGAGAGTTACTACTCAGAACTGTGAGAAAGGGAGTCCTAGGAGATCGTTACTTGCCTAAAGCCGCTCAGCAAGTCAGTGCTATTGGGAGCCTGGGATCCCAGCGCTGTTTCCAGGCACCGGGAGAGCCCCCCGGGGCCTCCTGCCGTCCATCACCTAAAGATCAGCTCGTGCTCCCGAGCAATAGTTGGTAGCATGGCCTATCAGCATAAAAGGGGCCTCTCTCGTATTTTCTAGCTCACCCTGAGGCTCCAGAGTGTCAGCGACCCCGGCGGGGTCGACGGCCCCCCTCGAGCCAGGCACCAGCGGGGTGACTCTAAGACAGGGCTCCAGCCATGGGCCTCAACACCGTGGGTCCCGCGTGTCTGAGCGCCAGCCTCACGCCAGAAGGCTGAGAGCGGCCAGGCACAGCCCCTGCCCTGCACACTCGGCTTCACAATCCGGCAACACCCTGCCAAGCTCGCAGCCAGAAGTCTCACCCGCAGCCCCGCGCTGGGGCCGCCGGGGGGACCGTGCGATGGGGCAGCCTGGTGCCAGGGAGCCGGTCACCTACCTGCTAAAGACGGAGTTCCGTGAGGAGAGTTTGGCAGGCAGCGGGCACACTCGCCTGAATACCAGCCATTCAGCTGAAGGGAACGGATCCAGCAGTTTTCACTTATGTTACCACAAACAGCAGATGCTAAAAATACACTGCGGTCTGGGCCTTCATTCCAACCGCGTGTCTCCATACATCATTTATAAAGCGATGTCCAGCTTTCCTTTTGTTCACGGTCTGGGAGACTGAAGCAGTCGGAGAGGTGATTCCAACTAATGCTGCCCTCTTTTGGTTTGTCCCTTTGAAGGGGCAAAGGAGGGGGCAGCTGAGAAAGAGGAAAGAAAGCGAAAGACAGCAAAGGCCCCTGGCCGGGGCTGAGGAGAAAAGAAAAGTGAGGCAGGCGGGGCCCCTGATATTGGTTTCCGAGGCCACAGGGCAGGTGTGGGTGCTGTGATCAGGCAGCCCCGGCTGGACATGAGGGGACAGAGGGGGCCTTAAGGAGGAAGGGCTGGCTGGCCCCAAAAGCTTGCGGGTTTTTTCCCACAACCTAGAAATACATACACTTTTACAAAAAGTGCTGTGTCACTTCTCAGCTTGGAGGACAACAAGCGGGCCTTGGGGATGTGGCAGGTTCAGTTCCAGACCACCACAACCAAGCAAATATCACAATAAAGCCAGTCACACAAATGTGTGGGTTTCCCAGCGCATATGAAAATTATGTTCCCACTATACTGTAGTCTGTTAGGTGTGCAATAGCATCATGCCTAAAAGAAAATGCACATACCTTCAGTAAAAAATACCGTCTTGCTAGAAAGTGCTAACCATCCTCCAAGGCTTCAGCAAGTCGTAGTAGTAACATCAAAGATCACTGATCACAGACCACCATAACAAATACAATAATAATGAAAAAGTTTGACTTATTGCGAGAATTACCAAAATGTGACACAGACACAAAGTGAGCACGTGCTGTTGGGAAAATGGCACCGATAGACTTGCTCGTCACAGGGTTGCCACAGACCTTCAATCTGTCAAAAACGCAACATCTGTGCAGTGCAATAAAATGAGATATGCCTGTAACCTGTCACCTCCTGTACAGCCATGGGTTTCTCCTTAGTGCAGCATTCAGGCAAGTTTCAGGCAAGCACACGACTGTCTGCACTGGAGCAAAGACAGAAGCAAGGAGAAAGGGCTGGAAAGAGACAAACAACTTAGCCCTTATTAATGGGGGAAAAACACCTGAAAGAAATAGCCAACTTAAGGAGTGAGATCTTTAAATTTTTGATGTCTGACATCTGTTTCTTCTTCCTTCAAGCCCAATAATTTAAGTGGGCTAAAAGGAAGAAATGAAAACAATTAAGAGTAGTTTCTGCAGATTCACAGACATAGAGAACAGACTTGTGGTTGCCAAGGAGGAGGTGGGGTGGGGGAAGGAAGGATTGGGAGTTTGGGGTTAGCAGATGCAAACTATTCTACATAGGATGGATAAACAACAAGGTCCTACTGTATAGCACAGGGAACCATATTCAATATCCTGTGATAAACCATAATGGAAAAGAATAGGAAAAAGAATATATATGTATATGTATAACTGAATCACTTTGCTGTACAGCAGAAATTAACACAACATAGTAAATCAACTATACTTCAATAAAATTTTTTTTTAAAGGAGCTTTCTGTACATGTCCATTCTCAAAACTAACTCTGTGCATTAAGGCCTTTTTTGCTTTGATTCCTGGTGAGAAATGAGAGTCCTAAAATTCAAACATAGTTATGAGGGCTTCCCTGGTGGTGCAGTGGTTGAGGGTTTGCCTGCCGATGCAGGGGACACGGGTTCGTGCCCCGGTCCGGGAAGATCCCACATGCCGTGGAGTGGCTAGGCCCGTGAGCCATGGCCGCTGAGCCTGCGCATCCGGAGCCTGTGCTCCGCAACGGGAGAGGCCACAAGAGTGAGAGGCCCGCGTACCGCAAAAAAAAAAAACAAAAAAAAAACAGTTATGAAAAGCAACTAATTTTCATTTACTGAAGCCCCACAGACAAGAGAGCACCTTTTATATAAAGAACCTTTATAGCCTCCCTTTGTTCGGGCCCTGGGTTCAAATCCACATGCTGTTGCACATCTGATGACATCCCAAACCCTTTTTCACTTGTGCATAATTTGCTACATGCATAGCTAGGCGCCTGGAATGTAGTAAGAACTCAATAAATGTTAACTGCTTTCATTATCCAATCAATGTTTCCTAACAGCACAATTAACAGAGCCCAAATTCACGATCCTACATATTTTTCATTCTGATGCCCACAGTTCTGTATTTGGGGCAGTGAGAAACAGGGGCTCAAAAATAGTTGAACTTTTTATTTACAGCAGTGCCTCCTCATCCACTTAAAGCTAAAAAATTAATGCTTGAACTCATTCTACTCATGTTTTTCAGGGCAAGCACCCCCCTGCCTCAACCAGGCAGCATAATCTCTTTCTCAAGGCTTTGTCATCCACTTACAGGGGACAAAACACATCCACATAAACACATATAAGTGCCAATTTCATGGAACAGACCATGAGCACAGTGGGGGAAAAGAAATATGTATCCTAGAATGAGAAAATGAGCACCTGATCACGTACAATTAGAGATGGATGTTATGTCCTCAAATCTCCTCCCTAGTAACAGAATGTAGTTTAGGCTGTTTAGAACGGTGAGGACTTATGTTGCAACATTCACATTCTCTAAACTCATGACAAGTGACCCTAAAGCACACAACATTTGGTAATTGAGAAAAACAAAGGAATGATTCTATCTATGCTGAACTGGCTTATTCATCGATTTGCCCCAGGGCAGGGGGCTGGTCCAGGCAGCTTGCTAAAGCTATCCTAATGCTCTGAGTGCGAGCCTGGTCCCTCAACAGGGACTTACCCACGTAGCCTGCATCACTGGCAAATGCACCCTATTTCAGCGGCATCATCCTATACATGCCGGACAGATCTGAACTGAGTTGCGCCTGTTGGCAAGTAAGCAAAAATGAAACTCGCTGTGCAGATATTTTGTCTTGAAAGGCATTTGTTTTCATGACTTTTCTTTCTTCTTTTGCTTCCTCCCTCATCCTAGGATCTAAAAGACTCAGGCTCCTTTGGGACCAAAGGCAACATTATCAGCTTCTACTTGGAGGCACGGAAACAGTGAAGGCAGAAAGTCGGAGTTGAAGTGTACTGCGTTTGTAGCTTTCACATCTCCATATGGTCCCAATTTAGGATCACAAGCAGAGTTGTTTATTTTAGAAAAGCTTTTTAGTTCACTTTTAAGGTATTTTGCTTAGGCATTGCTTGCTTTTCAAAAGGAGAAAATGTGTATTTTTTTCCAAAGTGGTGTTTGTTTTGGCTGTTTACTCATTTGCAAAAGTTCAGATTCTATTCTGTGAATTTAACTCATTTTCCTGCAGCCACAAGCCCCGCCCCTGCCCAACACATACACCCAAAACTCCAAATTAAAGCAAAATACATTAATTTGAAAATGAGGCATTTTTAGGGTAGCTGTGAATTTTGAAAAAATCATTTTAACAGGTAATTTACAGTAGCATCTTCAGTCCCCTCATGAAATAAAATGAAGTCTGCCTGAAATGAAGTCTCTATTTGGCAATTTGTATGGAGGCCAGGTACGTTTTTGTACTGAGGTTAAAACCCATTTAGGGTCCTTTAAAACCTGTAGTCTATGATTCTTGCTGAAATGATATGACTTAACTGGGAGGCAGTGGAGCTTAAGTTGAGGTATCAACTAATGTTGAAAAAATGGAACATACAGACAAAATTGTGGGGGGATGGTATTAGGTGAGAATATTGGTAAAAAAGTCAAACTATGAACTTGGACCCTCTAGCACCTGGTTCCATGCAGGAATCCTGCTGTCTCCAACGATTCAAAGCCCCCAACTGCATCTTCCTTTCTGAAACTTCACTTACTGATGACAGCCTCTGTCCAGAGCCTGGCTGTCATTCCTGACACAAATCCTGGGTGTCACTCCTCTACTAAGAAGTATGAATTAACATGTGGTACTCTGGTCCTGTATAATATATTTGCACCTTAGAGAATTCTTGGGATAATTATTTTAACTTAAAGTCATGACTTTACTAACAGGAGTTCCAGGCCCCCTGGTGTACCAGCTACAGAGACAAGCAGGCTATGTCAGGTTCTCAGGTCAGGAGAAAGGACAGTGGCGGTGACGATCCTGATAGGCAGGCAGAAATCAACGTAAGGAGGACATCAGAGGCCAAACCGGAGCCAAGGAAATGGCTGCAAGGTTCATGATTAGTGATCAAGCATCCAAGGAAATAGCTTCCAACACAAAGGAGAAAAAAGGAGGTCTGCAGAAGTATAGAAAATAGGGAAGCAATGACTGGGTGAGCTGACAGGTGACGTCAGCAACAAGCCATTTGGGATCATGGAGGTGGTCCTCTGCTCCAGACTTAAAGCTCTTTGATAATTTCTTTCCCACCAGCTTGAGTGTTACAGGGGCAGCAGGTCACTAGGAACACAGGGCTGAGAAGGAGGCGTGAATAAGGGGTAGCAGAGGCCATGGCGGGTCCATTCTGGATGGGATGGAGATGGGAGGTGACAGGGCTTGGCAGTCCTGTGCTTGGTGTCAAGAGTCTCCTTTCTGAGGTTCTGTATTGGCCAGAGGAACAGCAACCTAGCCCAGAAGGTACATGCCCAGGAATGCAATCATTTCCTATGGCAGTCCCCTTGTCTGTATATTAAGACAAAGGGACTCAATTCCGGTCAGGGAAGGCCTCTGGGCCATGACAAAGAACGATCCCACCTGGTCTTACCAACTGGTATCTGCATTATCGATCCCCTATTTCCCTTTCTCCATCCAGAGCTGCTGTAAGTAACTAAGCATCTTATAAAGAGCTAGCATAAACATTTGTTTTGGACAAACAGTGATCTCCTTATAGGACACTCTTTTCTGAGTTTCTAGCAGTTATTACCTTTTTTCTTTCTTTCTTTTTTGTTTTTGAATTGCAGCCTCAGGAGGAGAGGGCAGGTGGTGTGTGTGTTGGAGGGTTGGTGGGCAGGGGGGACACTGGGACGAAATCCTCCGCAAACATTTGGTATAGTTTTTCTGGCCTGTAGTTTTCCCATCTCACACACATATTCCCAACTTCTTCCTTTTGTAGCCATGTAATCTCTGCCTGGCAACATTATTAAGAATAAAACAACATCCTCACACTGTGGATGGGAACGTACTAGGATACAGCTGCTTTGGGAAACAATCTGGCAGCTCTACAAACGGTTCAACAGAGCTATCATATGACCCAGCAATTCCAGGTCTAGGTATATACCCAAGAGATATTAAAACATACACCCACACAAAATTCATACTCAATGTTCATAGCAACATTATCCATAATAGCCCCAAAATGGAAATAAACGAAGTGTCCATCAATTTTAAAAAGGAATAAGACAACGTCAAAACCAACAAAAAAATGCTTAGCTACTTACTGAGTATAAACTAAGTGCCAGGCACCATACCTGGAGCTAGGGGCCCATGGCATGCTGGAGGAGACACAAAGTTGGTTGTCACAAAGCTGTGTGGAAAGTGGAAGCAGCTCCCACCAGGGAGGACAGAAGAAGGGCATATGCCATGCAACACTGAAGTCATAACTCACGCGTTTCTTCTGAACCTTAAAAATGGCAATCTTTCTTACCCGCAAATAGTAATGGGAGTGAAGAAAGCATAATTCAAATTCATTCATAAATCCAGACTTACATTTTAAAATAGCCTTAAAAAATAATTAAAAAAATTTTTAAATGGCTTCAGCCTCCCCACCCACCTTACCAACCAAAATTTTAACTAGAACTACTGATGAGAAACAATTAAATTTCATAGTCTCTCTTTACTTGCAATAGTAGATAGCAGCTCTGTCCTACAGGAATATAATGAAAGCTACATAGGTAATTTTAAATTGTCTAGTAGTCTCATTTCAAAAAAATAAAGCGAGGGCTTCCCTGGTGGCGCAGTGGTTGAGAGTCCGCCTGCCGATGCAGGGGACACGGGTTTGTGCCCCGGTCTGGGGAGATCCCACATGCCGCAGAGTGGCTGGGCCCGTGAGCCATGGCCGCTGAGCCTGTGCGTCCGGAGCCTGTGCTCCGCAATGGGAGGGGCCACAACAGTGAGAGGCCTGCGTACCGGAAAAAAAAATTAAAAAAAATAATAATAAAATAAAATAAAAAATAAAGAGGAACAGATGAAGTTAAATTTAATAACTAGAAAAATTTATCCCAAACTATGCAAATTGCTATATGAACATGTAATCAATATAAAAAATGACTGATGAGATATTTTGCATTCTTTCTTTCTTTCTTTTTTTTTTTTTTTGGTACTGCCTTCCAAATCTGGTGTGTAGTTTATATTTAGAGTACATTGCAATTCCGACCAGCCATATGTCAAGTGTGTAGTAGTCACCCATGGCTGGGGTCTGTGTGGACAGCTCAAGCTCACAGAGGAGGTGAGGCATGGTGTGCAAAAGTGGAGGCTCTGCAGTCTGAATGCTTGAGTTTGAATCTTGGCTCCATCACACTACTGTATAACCTCATCTGTAAAATGAGAATACAAATAATGCCAATTTGAAGGGGTTGGTATGAGGATAAAATAAAAATAAAATAAATAATATAAATAAATCAATAAAATAAATTTTAAAATAATTTAACAAATTTAAGTTAAAAATAAAAAATTAAAAATAAAACAAATAATTGGGCCTCCCTGGTGGCGCAGTGGTTGAGAGTCCGCCTGCCGATGCAGGGGATACGGGTTCGTGCCCCGGTCTGGGAGGATCCCATATGCCGCGGAGCGGCTGGGCCCGTGAGCTATGGCCGCTGGGCCTGCGCGTCCGGAGCCTGTGCTCCGCAACGGGAGAGGCCACAAGAGTGAGAGGCCCGCATACCGCAGAAAGAAAAAAAAAAAAAAAAAAAAAAAAAAAAAAAAAAATAAAACAAATAATAAAATAAAAATATAAAAACTAAAAAACTAAACTAAAATAAAATAGACCTTGTGAGTTTTTTTGCATGGATCTTGGCAAATATTAAGTTGTTGTAATTTTACAATACATGTGCTCCATACTTAAAAACTTAATGTGATCCTGGACAAGTTATCTTACCCCTTTAAATATTCATTTTCCTTTTCTGTAAAACAGGGGTGATAATAATACTTCATTAAGAAGATTAACTTGTACAAACATAGCACTTAATAAATGTTCGTTTCTTTCCCCTTGGATTCAGGTGTCAACAAACAGAGAAATAGCCGAAGGGCCAGCAGAGTTGGAACAGAGGTAAATGGGCCTGGGTAATTGGCAAACTGGATCGTCACAAGGTAACTGTGCGACAGGCAAGCATCTAGATGGTTCCAACCTACCTCGGGCAGTTTGAGAGTGCCCACGGAATGTGCCTCTTTTGTAGTCCCTGTACTAGAAGCCATCTAACAACAAGCAGGCTCACTGTTTCATAGGCTGATGGAGGATGGATTTACATCTTATATGATACGTCCCTATGTATGCCCAATTCAATAGACAGCCGTTCGGTATTTTAAAGCTACAGCCATGACTTGATTCTCTTGGTGTTAATAAGTAGAAAAACAAATAAACTATTCATTTACTATATAATTCAAAATCTCTAATGGTAATGGCCTTGACTGCTTTCCTACTCCGAGGCTTGTTTTTTTCATATTTAAGGTCTTATACAAGATTTTGAGAAGGAAAACTTAAAAATTTTAATTAGAACCATATCCTAAATATCCTTCTGCTCCACTGCATATTTGTTTATTTTTTCTTAGGATTGATTTGTTAAGAGTTTTGGAATTACCGGAGAAGAGCTTTTGAGGATGTTTGAAATCCATGATTCAAAACAGGGAAGGTCACAAGAGTGATGGGATTGGTTATGACACTAGAAGGATCCAGCCATTCCTCAAACCAGGGGCTCAGAACACTCCACCCTGCACTTCAAGGAGATGTTGTAAACCCTCCCAAGGTTTTAATGCCCTTTCGTGCTTTAACGTTCCAGAAGGCTCATTTCTGAATAATAATAAAACTGCCACGAAAAAACAAAGTGAGCTTTAGATGATACCAAGGGCTCAGCGATTCCTCCCACCAATGGAAAGGGAAATTTCGATAAGACACGAACAGTACTTGATTTTACCTAAAGGGACTCACAGCTCTGACTCCTCACTTCTCCAAGGAATTCAATAAAACTAAGTGTAACAATAAAAAATGAAATAAAACAAACATCACGAAAACACCCTCCACTAAACTAGGTCCCCTCTTGACCCTAGATTTATCTCTGTAGCCATGTTATATCTTTCAGAAAGTGGCAAAAACCACTCTTTTTTTTTAAATATAGGAGTTAATGCTGATATGATCAACTAAATAAAACAGAATTGGGCACAGACAGATGCCTTACCAAAATGGAAATAAATATCCTGAGAATCTGCATAGAGATTATTCAGGATACTCATGTTATTCTAACTAATTCAGTGGCATCAGGCACAGTTTTAGGGAAAAGGGGCCCTGATGAATAAATGTACTTTTAATTCATTTAAAGGCAGTGATTTGAAATTTAAGGGACTTTGGGGTGAGTTGGGGAGGGGTGTGCAACCACAGAAATGTCATTTAAACCATGAAAAGTTTTTCATCCAGAAATCCCAAGGGTTTTACTTATGTTGATGTCTATTCCCCACCTGATAGAGGGAGAAGAATGATTATGAGAGGAAGAAGGGTCTCTGAGACCAAAATTGGAGGCACAGATAGAGGTTGGGTTTCCTTAGGCATCCCTGGCCCAGCCCACAGTTGTGAAGAAATTATTATGGATTTATTATTATGCTTTGGAGCCTCATCTCCTAAGTGAGACTGTAGCCTCTTTACCTCTCTCTGTCCCCTTCAGTATATATATATATATTTTTTGGCCGCACAGCTTGTGGGATCTCAGTTCCCTGACCAGGGGTTGAACCCAGGCCATGGCAGTGAAAGCCCAGAATCCTAACCACTAAGCCACCAGGGAACTCCCCCCTCAGTATTCTTTACATACAGCAGCTATTCAAGACATATTCATTGATGGAATGGCCTCCATTCTGTGAGACTGGAGGTAACTAAACGGTTCTCAGCAGGTTATGTGTTATTTATACAAACAAAAAATTCTAGCAGAACACACATGACTAGCTGCTATAACTGCTCCTAGAGGTGGATTTACAGTGAAGTGAATGAAGCTGAAGATCAAAACCTCTCATTTTCATAGACTGCTTCCAAGGCCCTGGACCTAATTTTGTAATTTGGTGTTATTTGCCTTAAAGAGGGTTTCCAAATTACATAAGCTTCAAGCCTCACAAAGCTTGGATCTGCTCTGGGCTGTTCTTAAAAGCCATCCATGAATGCCATCGTGGAGTTTTTATCTGCCATTATTTTAACTCCTACTTATCCAAAGCAAATATAAATCAATTAGCTCTGGAACCATGGACAAATTAGGCCTGGGTTTCCTCGTTTCTGAAAATGACAAGCAACTGCATAGGATTCCTCAAGTCCCAAAAGAGAGAGATGCGGAGACGATACAGTGGGAAAAGAAGGCAGCAAAGGACCTGAGCCCCCAGCCCCAGTCCTGGCTGCACTGCTAACAGCTGGTATGTGACCTTCAGTGAGGAACTTCGCCTCTCCAGACCACAATTTTCTCTACTGTGAAATGAGGCAGGTGGACAAGATGCTCTCTGAAGCCCCATCTCGTCCTGTGCTTCCAATACCCTAATTTATGCCATAGGCCACACCTCTCACCTACTCTCACCAGATGCTCACAAGAGCCCCAGGGAGTATTCAGTGGGGTATTCTGGTGAGCTTCTGGTTTCTAATTCAGTGTTCTTTCTGCAGTACGCCACTGCAGACACTTGCCAGCCGAACAGTAAATAAGGCTGATGTCACTGGCTTTGATGGCCTTCAAAAAATGCGCTGTTGTCATGCCGAGTCAAAGATGATGCTCTGACATGAACCAGCCTTGTAGCGTGTGGACGTGGTGATCACAAGCATGCAGCTCCCTTCCCACGAGAGGCAGTGGATTTGAAGCCGCAGCTGGTACAGCTGGTCTGCAGGGAAACGTCATTTTTTTCTCATGCCTCCATTCTAAACCAGGTTTCCTTTTCTCCATTACTTGACTGTCCATTGCTGACAGCTAGACAATCATTGGAATCACCTGGGGCACCAAAAAAAAAAAATCCTCAGCAGCCGCAACTCCCCAGAACTACCAAATTTACATTCCTGGAGATATTGGGGGCCAGGGATCTTTAATTCTAAAAGCTTCCCAGCTGATTCTGATTACCCAGCGGGTGAGAATATCGCTGTTCTCGGTAGTTTTCTCTATCTTAACAGGCCTGGAAATGCCACAGCACTTGAAACAGTCTATCCCGCTACTCTGATGCCTCTTGTTACAAAGTCAGCTGGGGCAGTGTTGGCTGGGACAAGTAATAACAGCCAGAGAACACCACCCCTATCACAAAAGACCGCGCATTGTACGATCCCGTTATATGAAGTGTCCA
The DNA here is from genome assembly GCF_964165515.1 of Mesoplodon bidens. Classification (NCBI taxonomy): domain Eukaryota; kingdom Metazoa; phylum Chordata; class Mammalia; order Artiodactyla; family Ziphiidae; genus Mesoplodon; species Mesoplodon bidens. Next base: position 100,554,727 of record NC_138178.1, on the reverse strand, counting down.
GAGTAGACAAATCCATAGAGTAGATGAGTGGTTGCCAGGGGTTGGGAAAGGGGCATAGGAAGTAAAGGGAGGGGATGAGGGGGCAGAGATGGAAGGAGTGGTGATGGCTAAGGGGAATGGGGTTTCTTCTGGGGATGATAAAAGAGGTCTAAAGTTGACTGGTGATGTGAATATGCTGAAAACCATTAAAATGTATGCCATAAATGGGTGAATTGTATGGTATGTGAATTATATCTCAATAAATATATAAGTAAATAACCAGCCCTAACCTTCCCTTCCTCCTCTGCACACACACATAAACACACACCCACACACGTACCATGCCAATTTGTGATCACTGGCAGGTTAATCACAAACACCCAACAAGTGAATGTCCTCCGTGTTTGGCATTCAGCCTCCTTATCACCTCACTCACCTGGGACCACTTGTTATGACCCTCCTCCCACCCTCCCAGACCAGATCCCAAATTGTCCCAGGCCAATGGCACCACCTGGTGGCCAACCAGGGAAATCTCTGACTAGGTATTTCTGCGCTACCTCCTCTCTCACTGTCTGAGGACCTCAGGCATAAGCCATTCTCTCCTGTTTTCTTCTGCCAACTTCAGGGTTCTGTTAATTCTCATTTAGGTAATCTCCAATTTATACACAAGCATTCCCTTCCATCTCCTCTCCCAACCCCTTCCCAGACTCCCCTTCAACTGCTGCTAAAAAGCTTAAGGAACTTCAGTTATAAGCCTGCACTGTGAAGAAGGCAAAATCTGAAAGTGGTCAGTCACAATCCGATCTACTAAAGAACAACACACCTTATTAACAAATATTTTGGAGAATATGAAAAGCAAATAGCTACATGATAGATGGAAAGATGGTCAGTTTTGCTGGTAATCAAATAAATACAAGCTGAAACAATGAGTGTCATTTTTGCCTGTCAAAAGATTTAAAAAGGTAATACTAATAGTTAACAAGGGAGACAAGATTCCCACAAACAGAGGAAGAGAGAGCAGCCCTATTACTCCAACATTTACAGAAATCAATCTGACAGTAGGTAGGAAATGGAACCTAAAAATATGCATGGAGCTTGACCCAATTTTTCTTTTCATAGAAATATATACCCTAGAGAATTTATCAGGAGTCTACACAAAGATTCATATGCAAATATGATCACTGAAGCAATGTTTTTGATGGGGACAAACTGGAACAACTCTAAATGTCCTGTATTTGGGGAATACTTAACTGAACGTGGGATAAACATATAATAGAATATAAGTCAGTTACTAAGAATAATTACAGTGATTTTTAAAAATGATAAACAAAAAGGCTCTTGATATCATATTAAGTATAAAAATCCAGATTAAAATATTTACAGTATGGGGGGAGGGATAAATTAGGAGGTTAGAATTAATGCATACACACTATTACGTATTAAATAGATAACCAACAAGTGCCTGCTGTATAGCACAGGGAACTATACTCAGTATTTTGTAATAACCTATAAGGGAAAAGAATCTGAAAAAAAAAATATATGTATGTATAACTGAGTTGCTGTGCTGTACACCTGAAATTAACATGACATTGTAAATCAACTATACTTCAATAAAAAATATCTACAGTATGATTTTTTTAAATTACATATATATGCATAGAAAAAGAGACTGGAAAGAAGCACAATAAATGTTGAAAGTAGGTATCTCTCCGTGGTAAGACTGTAAATAATTTATTTTCCAAATCATCCACAGTAGCCTTTATTACTTTTATAATAAGAAAAATTACTATAAATATAAGTAGTCCATACCACCTAGAGAGTCTTTAAAAGTACCCCAAATTTCCTTCTGAAATGTGCTGCACCAGGAAAAATAAAGCCTGCAGAGAAGTGGTTCTCCACAGGGGGCGATGTTGACCCACAGATGACATTAGTTCTGGTTGTCACAAGTCAGGGAGTTCTGCTGGCATGCAGAGGGCGGGTGCCAGAGATGGAGCCCTCACAGCAGAGAAGTCTCTGGCCCAATGTCACGGGTGCTGAGAGTGAAAACCCTGCTCTCAAGTCAAACTCACACGATTTGAATCCAGACCTGTATCTGTATCCCCCTTAGCTGGTCAGTCCTGGCCAATTACTCACCGACTCTGCACATCAGCTTGCCTTTGTGAGAGAGAAGCATCTGCATAGGATTCCTGAGGGCAAAAGTAACTATATATATATATACATATACATATATATATATATATATATATATATATATATATATATATATATATATGTATAGATATGTATATATATATATATATAGTGTCTGGCACATAGTAGATGCAAAATAAACATTAGTTCTCTTCCCCTAGAACCACATTTAAAGGAAAAATACTATTACATATTCAATTTTGTGTTTCCTTTTGTTAGGTATTATAAAAAAAGAGCTTCTTAACCTTTTAACTAACCTCAATTACCCTTTTCAAACGTACATTTGGAGTCAAGTCAGCTTTGATGTGCTCTCCCCAGATTCTAGAGCTTTAATATCAGGTTGATAGGATGAAAAAAAGTGAATTCTTGAATCTACTAAAAACTCACGGAGGCAAATGTTCTAAGTACTGGGGCTAATGTAGGTGAAAAGCTGATCTTCTGTCCTGACACTGCCCACTGGGTCCACCCTGGGGTCTGGAGGGGGACACAGGGCACCAAAGGACACACAGGTGTTGTGTGTGCATCTCTGCTTAAATCGGAGGGAGGCTGACGGTCATCACGTGCTCTCCTCGGTGCTGTAACTGGGGGTGAGGGATGAGATCTGACTCGTCTTGGACCACAGATGAAGGCACTGAAGCAGGGTGGGGAGGCCTGGGTGGGTAGGCGGGCCGCAGAGAGAGTTGCGTGGGTACCAGGTACCGATCACTTACTCTGCTCAAGGCCTGGATCTGGAGAGCTGGGAGGAGCTGACCACTCCCTGCCTGCAGGCATGTCTTGCACAGCCCAGACCCCTAGGCTCCACAACTCTGCCTGTAAAAAAAAAGCCAGAGGCGCTGACCTGGCTCCAGCGTGCTGTATACAGACCCAGTTCAATGAGAACCAACTGCCAAAAATCCTCTTCACTGACCCCATGCGAAAAAAAAGAATCCTTCTGATATTAGTATAATGCATCATTTACCGTCAGAAGAACTGCTCTTTTACCCATCCCTTCGGAAATATTTTCAGGCAATAGCACCTGCACTGTTGCCATATTTTTGCACACTCCAGTGACCAAGGACTATTCAGAGTCTGGACAAACTCTACAAGTGGTCCTTCCCATCATCTGCTGAAGGATTAAAAAAAGAAGAAGGCAGGCAAGCAAGAGACAGGAGAAGCTACCCACTGGTTCAGTTCAGGAGACGGGTGTCTCCAGTAGTTTACAGCAAAGGGACTCCTCCCAGCAGGCCCATCCACTCTTGCTGCTCAGGTGGAAAATGTGAGTCACCCACATCTCGTCCAAACCGTGCTGGGCTTGTTGACACAGGCCTGCTGAGCTCTTGGACCAGAAAGGTCCCCTGGGCCTCTACAGGGCAGGCCACTCTACTGGACTGACCATCTCCTCAGCCACAATCTGTCTTATGCAAAGATAAACTCGGACAGGCCACCAGGGGAGATGGCCAGTAGTGCCCCGAGCCTGTCACGGATCCCTGCTGGAAGGGCCCGTCACTTTGGTTGTTTCCAGCCCTGAGGGGAGTATCACTCTGCCTTACTCGGGCCAAACACCATGCCACACCCACTGGGCACCAGCGTCCTCTGAAGTGCTGGGAGGGGTCAGTCTCTGGCCCCCTGAGAGCTTATGATCCAGTGTGTCCAACACAGAACAGGTGGAGCAGCTAGAGGAAGGAGCTGGTCCACAGACCATCCAGCCCGTGCTGAGCATGGTGGGGGGCACACTCCCTCGATTCTCTCTCTGACGTCCACACGCGCTGAGTGACTGAAGCAACACCTACCTCCGTCCCCCAAGATCCCAATGGTGTTGATGCCTAATGCGTACGTATCTGACTAAGACACAAAGAAATACCCCACCCACCTCCCACCTAAAACCACCACCGCTGCCGCTGCCAGCCAGGCTCGGGGCAGCCTTTTTTTTTTTTTCGCGGTACGCGGGCCTCTCACTGTTGTGGCATCTCCCGTCGCGGAGCACAGGCTCCGGACGCGCAGGCTCAGCGGCCATGGCTCACGGGCCCAGCCGCTCTGCGGCATGTGGGATCTTCCCGGACCGGGGCACGAACCCATGTCCCCTGCATCGGCAGGCGGACTCTCAACCACTGCGCCACCAGGGAAGCCCAGTCTTCTTGACTTTTAAGATGTTTCTATAACCCATGTCATGGCCAAACACAGGACATATAGTCATAAGGATAAGAAATAGAACAGAGCATGGTTGGGTATGTAAAAATAGCTATTTACTCGTTTTCAGGAAGCATCTGTCTTCACTAGAGTCACATGTTCCTAACTCCTAAGGTCAATACTAGCTAGAGCACTTCATAAGACTGGGTGTGGGGGGATTGGGGGGGATGGGTACGGTACTGGTTCCTCCAAAGTCTAACACGCAACTATGGTGGGCAGTTTCCCCAGGCCAAGCCTAGGAGGACGCAGGGAACATAGGATATGACCATAGACATGACCATCTTCCAGCCCTGAAGCCATTTATACCTAGAAATATATATGGTAGAATGAAACAGGTAATGACCATGACAACAATACTTCCCATATGAGTAACATCTCATATTGTCCCAAACACTTTTATATGTATGATTTAACTTGACCGCTATATCAACCCTGTGAGATGGCCTGGGTAGCTGACCTCCATCTTCAGACTGGGAAACTAAACTTCATAGAGTTTAAGGGACTTGCTTAGTGCCACAATGGCGGGTCTGAGCCAGGACTCAAACCCCTGGGCTTCAAGCTTCGGTGCTTTTCCTGCTATGCCACATGATGATCACCTCCCCCACCATCCACACCACGTGCCCCTTCTGCCACTCCAGTCCCATGGTACACCACGGGTAAAAGTCACACTTAGTTTTAATCGTGGTGCCAAGCTGTGGTCTGCTAAACCCTCCCAGCCGGCTTCCACAGCTTTCTTTACAAACCGTGGTGCCCAAGGTATTTGCACCAATTTGTTCCAAGAGGGCAGTTTGTCAGAAAATTTGCTTTCTGAAGCTTCATGTCCCTGAAACACCATCTGCCCCAATCCGCCTGTGGTTTACCACGACTCCCAGCATCATTACAGCTTCTCAGCTAAATATCACAGGATTAGCCAAGTCTACGGGGATGGAAGACAGCTGGTTGGAGAAATTCAGTCCAACCTAACACAGCTGGCTCGCCAACTAGATCGAAAAGCTCAAGCTGTGTGATTGTGGGCAACTTGACACTTTTTTTTCATTGTCAGAAAGGTTATATCAAACGAGACAGGGTTTGGGAAAGTAGTTTTGCAAACCATAAAGCATTATATAAGATTTTGTTTCCACTATTCCATTTCCCATATGTGTGTGATCTGCTTTGTCCATTATCTGTGGAAATCGTGTCCTGTGGTGACTCAGAACGCTGCTATTGCCATGCCCTGTCTCCAGATGGCAAGTCTCAGGTGACGAGGTCCCAGCTTGAACCTGCTCTGGGCTTCAGATAGGACAGCTGTGTCTAGGAGGACACCAGCCAGAAGCTATTTGCACGAGGAACTGAGATGCCTCCTGGGGAAAAGCTCAAACCAAAGCAAGGAGGAGTGTGGTCAGCAGACCCCGAGGCAGGGATAAGTCCTGCCTTTCTGGTTAGTGGGCGGGGTGGGGGAGGGATTGTTAACCCCTATGGTGCCTGATGCCTAGTTAGGTTTCTCTACCTGTGCAACCTCTCCTGTGATCTATGGAGAGCAAGGTGGGGGGCTGGGTGTTGCTGGGAACAGTGTGAAATAAAATGGAAAGCTCTGTTTTCCTAAAACTCTCTAGGGTTTAGGGGCACAAGGTACACTGACGGGGCTCCCCCTGCCCTCGCCACCCAACACTTTATGACAGGCTCCCTGAGGTTGAACAGCTCAGTGGCTGGAGTCTGGAGGATGAGGTGTGGTGCACAGCTGAAGGGGACAAGGAGAGAAAGAAGGGAAACATGGGTAAGTGCTCCATGGTAGGGGCCAATGCACTGTGTTCAGACTCATACGTGGATTTAGGGCACTTTGCAGGAGCTGAGGTCCTAAGTGAGTAGGTGGGAGAAGAGCCACTGAATTTTGAATTATTAGGGTTAAAATGCTCGGAATAGGGAGTTCCTGGCGGTCCCGTGCATCCACTGCAGAGGGCAGGGGTTCAATCTCTGGCTGGGGAACTAAGATCCCACAAGCCGCGTGGTGCGGCTAAAGAAATAAAAAATAAAAATAAAATAAAATGCTCGAAATATAGTTACAGGCTGGATGATCTTGACTGATCTAACACTAGTTTCACCTGCTGGCATCTCAGAGGTCAATGTTGTTTCCAAAGAGCAAATACAGTGAGAGGTTCTTTCAAAAGATATTTCGTGAGCATCTATTATGTGCCTGGCCCTGTCTAGGCCCTGCAGATACAAAAAGCAGGGCAGACATTGTGTCTGCTCCTGCAGATCTTACAGTCTGGCGAAGAAGGCAAGCAGCAACCTCATCATAAATGCCAATTCACAGGCAGTCTATATAGAGCAGCAAATTCCAGAAAGATCAATAACGAGCCCAGGAACAGGGATCATCCTTAAAGATAAACCTATTTCCCCAGTTTGGTCCAAGATCAAGCCTGTCCTCAACCACACCATTAATCAACTAGCGTAAGCAGCAGCATGCTCTGTTGGACAGAACAGAAGAAGGGTACACAAGGGTCCAGCTCAGGCTCTGAAACACATTCAAATACCAGCTGCATCCCTGGACAAGTCTCTTCTCTGACCTTCTGCTTCCACATGTGTCAAATGTGGCAAAGAATACCTGCCCTCCTTGCCTGAATCAAGGAAGCAAGTGTGAGGGGCGAGCATGAACCTCACAGCATCCCGACATACTTCTGCCTCTTCCCTTTTTTCCCAGCTGAGGAAAGACCTAAATCCAGGCCTCCATCTGAGCTCCCGGTTTCATCTCCTCCCACCTCCCCAGGAATGTTCACCACTCAGTCATCTGCTCTTCATCCCACATCTTTAACTCTCTATTGGGTCTTGCCAATTAGCACTTCAACAAGTGCAAATCTCTAAAACAACCACCTACACGAAAACCTTCCTCATCTCTACATCACCAGCCCCCCATCCTTCCACAACTGTTACTCAGTCTTCTCCCCACTACCCGACACTCTGGAACAGATGTTTACATCGTGTCTTCTCTCCTGTTTCCTGCACTGTGGTTTCTGGCCCCACTACTCCGCAGAACCTGTTCTGCCCAAAGACCCCCGGGAACTTCAGTGTTGCTGCACTCAGTGTCCACTCTACACCCAATGGTCCTTATTTCACACAACCTCTCTGCTGATTTTGACAAAGGTGACCACTGCCCCTTCCTGAAACACTCTTTCCTTGTTTACACTGCACCTCTGGTTTCCTTAATGCCCAATCTTTCTTGGTTTCCTTCACAGATCCTTCTACCTGGCCCTGCAGACTGAGTTGTCCGGGCCTTTTCTCAGGTGTCTGCTCTTCTTTTTTTTTTTTTTGTGGTACGCAGGCCTCTCACTGTCGTGGCCTCTCCCGTTGCGGAGCACAGGCTCTGGACGCGCAGGCTCAGCGGCCATGGCTCACGGGCCCAGCCGCTCCGCGGCATGTGGGATCTTCCCGGACCGGGGCACAAACCCGTGTCCCCTGCATCGGCAGGCAGACTCTCAACCACTGCGCCACCAGGGAAGCCCCTGCTCTTCTTACTTGATACCCACCCAGGTAATCTCATCCATTTCTATGGCATCAGCTGCCACTAATATGGGGTTGACTCCCAAACCCCTTCCTTTACCCAGACAGCTCTCCTGTGTCAGATACACCTGAGTGCCTTCTGAACACCTGCACCTGGATGTCCCAGGGCACCTTAAACACAACAAAGTCATCATTTTCATCTTATCCTCCCCCCACACCAGAAAAAAAAAGCAGACCTCTCCCTATTCCTTTTCAATTTCTTATCACTATCCATGCAATTGCCTAAGACAAAAAACTGGAAATCATCCAGGGAAATTTTAAGGATTTGAGTTCAGTGTGGTCTCAACGGATCCCCAAAGGACATGGGCCAAACTGGAGGCCCTGGTCCACTCAAAGACAACCCTTCAAGCCCATTGCTCTCATTGGCTCTCCCAGGATGAGGATAACCTAGAAAGAGATTTTAGTCAGGATACCTGGGTCAAGAGTCAGCCCCACCCCTTCCTCCAAATGGCCCAGGTTGGTTGTTCAATGTTAACAACTCTTCCCTCCAACCTTCAAATGGGAAGCAACCATTGCCACCCTGTGGCCAAGTGGAGGCACTGCGGCTCCTTTACGAGGCCAAAGATTGGCCAAGTAGAGACTCCTTAGGATCTGCCCCTTCAAATAGACCTTACCTTACAAAGACTCTCCCCCTGATATTTATTAAGAAAATAATCTTGGTTCTCTTTATTTTAAAATAAGAAAGATGAAGCCCAAAATTTAGTGTTATAAAAAGGAATTTTGGTATTTTTAGGTTTGGCAATGCTGGTTTAAATTTAATCGGGATCCATCAAGTGCCAGTATTTATAAATGTCCCAGTGGCTTGGTATCTGGGGTTATCATGTGGTCTAGAATGGTGGAGAAAATGAACCAGTGGTATTGAGGAGACTCTTTTACCTGAGGCTGTTATTCTGAAGACTGAAGCACGTTTTCTGGTTGGATTCATCAAAAGCTAACATTAGTGTCAGCTGGCAGAGCCACTTCTGATTCCCACGCATCTCTATCCCATAGCTAATGGCTCTCTGAATCAATCCCTTGGACAGCTGGTGGCTATATTTGTTTCTAGGGATAATATAACAGCAGTAGCCATTTAGCTATGTCATAGGGACAAATGAGCCACTTTGAGCTTGGAGGGAGGTGGGCACTGCTGAGATACAAGGTGCACTGAAACACAGCTGAACTGTACTGCTTGCTAACTGGGTGAGTCATCCAAAATAATATCAGGGAAAGCCATTAAAGACTGGAAGCGTGTTCCTGATATCCACAAAGTGAGAGGAGGCAGGCCTACATTCAGTTACTAACAGAACCCACTTGTGAGAGCGGACTGAAGCCCCACTATGAGAAAACCAGGTTTCAGAACAGTTGCTGAGATCACACACAGCTAATACATAGTATGGTTAAAACTCAACCCGTGACCACTTAGGGGGTGGGGTAGGGAGGGTGGGAGGGAGACGCAAGAGGGAGGAGATATGGGGATATATGTATAGCTGATTCACTTTGTTATAAAGCAGAAACTAACACACCATTGTAAAGCAATTATACTCCAATAAAGATGTATTTTTTAAAAAAAAGGACTCAACCCAGCTTTTCCTTACCATCAAAGCATGTTTTCTTCTCTATAAAACAAGTTGGTGCCTGTTTGTCTTTACTTTGTATTTTTGTTTTGCTTTGGGTTAAGAATTTACACATTTGATGGCCATCCTTTAATAATATAGTCCTTTTTTTTTTTTTTTTTTTTTTTGTGGTACGCGGGCCTCTCTCTGCTGTGGCCTCTCCCGTTGCGGAGCACAGGCTCCGGACACGCAGGCTCAGCGGCCATGGCTCATGGGCCAGCCGCTCCGCAGCTTGTGGGATCTTCCCGGACCAGGGCACGAACGCGTGTCCCCTGCATCAGCAGGCAGACTCTCAACCACTGCACCACCAGGGAAGCCCTATAGTCTCTCTTTTTCCCCAGACAGAAGATGAGCACAAACCACAACTCTTCATTAATTACTTAATGGTTAGCAATTCTCATGCTAGAAGATGTTTCTCATACAAATTTTTAAACCCCATGATTATTTTCTCTACACTATATGCAAGGCTATGTAAAATCAGTTAATTTGGGGGCAAAGTATGATTAATCCTCACAATGTTTATAACATCATAAAAAATCTTTACAATTGTAATTAAAGGAATACATTTATTTATGAAGTTTCAAAACAAGAAAAAAAGAATTTACACATTTGAAAGATGCTCCTTACTGAGTCATGTTTAAGGTACCTACAGAGAAGTGAAAAATAACCTCCAACCTCTTAGGATGTTTTGGGCAAATGCTTCCTCCCCAGGGACCACTTAGAGCAGGTCAACCAGAAGGCTGGCTTAACAACAGGTGACTTAACAACCAGGAGGCTGGGTACCAGGTTTCAGGAATCCTCTATCTATTGCCTCAAGTCTAGTTGGCCCCCTGCTGGTTTCATTCTATAACTGCAAAAAGCCTTTCCCATTTCTCAATAGGCCCCTGTACAGAAGATTCAAACCTTGCACCCTGGTGATCAGTCATAGTCAAAGTAAATAGACCTTTTGCCAAGCACATTATCACTGAGTTCCTGGCAAAAACCTCTAGGTAGATTTTTTAAAACACAGAACAGAAATGGAATATTTTCCTTGAATTGAAAGGAATAGTCTCAAAAGATCCAGAAGTCAAATAGAATTTATATAATTATTGCTGCCAGATATACTTATTTTTAAAGTATTTATTCAAATATACATTCATTCTTCAAATATTTACCAAGTGCCTACTATGTGTCTGGGTATAAAGCAGTAAATAAAATAGATATTGCCTCATGGAACTGCCGTTCCAGTGGGGAGACAGATAATACATAAGCAAGGAAACAAACATTCATTATAAACTTTTTAAATGCTATAGAGTTTTAAAAAAACAAAAGGGAGGGCTTCCCTGGTGGCGCAGTGGTTGAGAGTCCGCCTGCCGATGCAGGGGACACGGGTTCGTGCCCCGGTCCGGGAAGATCCCACATGCCGCGGAGCGGCTGGGCCCGTGAGCCATGGCCGCTGGGCCTGCGCATCCGGAGCCTGTGCTCCGCAACGGGAGAGGCTGCAACAGTGAGAGGCCCGCGTACCGCAAAAAAAAAAAAAGGGCACTGTGGCAGAGAAGGGGGTCACTCAGAGAAGCCGGGTAGGCCTCTCTGAGCGGATGACTTTGAAGCTGAGCCCTGCAGAGGAGGACAGGTATACGCAGAGTGGAAAGAACAGGTGAGAGCCTGGAGGAGGGAAGACACTGGTGTGGGTGTGGGGCTGCAGGGAGGTTGGCAGGGATGAAGGCAGAGTGCAGGTGAAATGGGCAAGGAAGTTGTTGGCCTTCACAAGCACAGCCTAAAAGGCACCTCAACATTAACACGTGCAGGGCTTCCCTGGTGGTGCAGTGGTTAAGAATCGACCTGCCAATGCAGGGAACACGGGTTCAACCCCTGGGCCGGGAAGATCCCACATGCCGTGGAGCAACTAAGCCCATGCGCCACAACTACTGAGCCTGTGCTCTAGAGCCCACGAGCCACAACTACTGAGCCCATGTGCCACAACTACTGAAGCCCACACGCCTAGAGCCCGTGCTCCACAAGAGAAGCCACCGCAATGAGAAGCCCGTGCACCGCAATTAAGAGTAGCCCCCGCTCGCCGCAACTAGAGAAAGCCCGAGCACAGCAACAAAGACCCAACGCAGCCAAAAATAAGAAACAAAAAAAAACAAAGAAAGTTCCTTTCCAGGATATCATGCCAATATCCTGGTGTCACCCCTGGCTCCTCTCTGTTTTTCAGTTCCTACCTCTAACCCACCAGCAAATCCTATTGGCTCCAACTTCAAATATACCCATCCTCTGACCATGCCTCACCACTTCTCTAGCTGCCATGCTAGTATACCCCTCACCTGGATTATTACCTTAGTCTCCTAACTCATCTCCATTTCAGTGCTCCCTCCCTACAGAGTATTTTCAAGACAGCAGTTGGAGTGGTCCTTTTCGAAGGAAGGCTGAACACATCACTGTCCAAAGTCTCCAGTGGCTTCAGATACACGCTCAATGGAAAAGCCAAAGTCGCTGTAGGACTGTAAGACCCTATGACACGATCTGTTCCCACACACCACCTCCCACCTCCCCTTCCTGCCCTTACCCCAGTCTCATCTCTTCCTGCGCTCCTGAGTCCTGGGCTACAGCCACACTAGCCTCCTCACTCTAACCTTATGGCTTTCGCATTTGCAGCCCTCTCCATCTGGAAGGTCGTGGATCACACAGCTGACTCTCTCAACTCTTATTTTTGCCTGTCTTCCCAGTGAGGAGTCCCTTGCTCCTATTTTGTTTTCTCCATCCCCCTCTTCTGCTTTATACTTTTATAGCACTTATGACCATTTGACTTATTACATATTTTACTTATTTCTTTATGTAATGACTCTATCTACCCTGTCCTGCCAACCTTTCAGGTTCATGTTCATTTCTTCAGTACATAAAACAGTGCCTTGGCATTCAAAAAATGCTTGTTGACTTGACAAATGAGTGGTGAGAACAGTGGACTACAATGGACTAGGAGAGGACAGGAGGTGAGGAAGTACATTAGCATGTGTGGAAAGGTTGCTGTGGAAGAAAAATGGTAGAGTAACTCAAAGGGATACGGGATCAAAGGAGGAAATAATTTTTTAGTGGGATATATGACCCCAGTGACCTAATAGTAATTTACACTGATACTACATCCTATTTTAAAAGGACAGTTTATAATGCTATGTTTGAGAGCTTATATACATCTTCAATAGTGAGATTAATCTAAGGATTATACAATTAATTAATCAGAGTAGACACAATAAGAGGAAATTGGCTTCTATGTGCCACTTATTAGACAATGAACAGCCCTACATGCAAAGAATTGAAGAGTCCAGTAATTGTCACGTAATATGACAATGATGATTCATTTAGAAATGATTTCATGGTAGAATAGTTGGAGTATGCTAAAACTTTATTTTTGTTTCTCTGAACTGGAATATTACCTGCTTGCAGGTGAATAAATTTAAATCCTACCCCCAAGCTAAACGGAAGCTTCAAGAAGTAATTCACTCAAGGTCACGTTACTGATAAATGATGGAGTTGCCGGTTAAATCCAGATATCTTTGGGAACAGTTTATGTTAAATGTGCATTAAAATTCACACCAGAATATATGTATGTATGTGTGTATATATATATATATATATATATATATATATATAGCATATTCTTTCTATAAAAATTAGAAAAACTTTCTAACTTGGTCCTTCATAACAAAATACTAAAATAAATGTTGAAGGGATATGGAAGATACCCCATGTATCTGTCAGACGCCTGGGAATTAGCATGAATGAATGTCAGCAGAGACAACGCAAATAAACGGATGAGTTGAAACAATCCCACACTCACATGAGAAAATATTAGACCACCCAATAAATTAAATGCCAAAGTCCAGGACAGGGAAAAATCCCAGGCTGCTTATTTTGTTTCCCTGTTAGCTTGCACCCAAGCTGTCATAGGCAGAATTCTAAGATGACCCCCAAGATTCCCACCTACCGGCGTACACGCCCTGCATAATCCTCTGCCTTTGAGTGTGCGTAGGACCTGTGGACTATCACTCCCTTGATAAATGACAAAAGTAATGAGATAGTCACTCCTATGATTATATTGTATTATGATTAGCAGACTAAAGGGATATTCTCCCTCTGGATTTGAGGAAGTAAGCTGCCATGTTGTGAGAGGGTCAGATGGCTTACAACCAACCTGAGAGTGGCCTCTGAGAGCTGAAAGGGACCCTGTTGACAGCCAGCAAGAGAAAGGGGACCTTGATCCCACAACAGCAAAAAACTGAATTCTGCCAACAACCTAGATGAGTTTGGAAGAGGACCCCAAGCTCCAGCCAAGACTGCATCTCCTGTCAACACTGTGATTTCAGCCTGACGAGACTGAGCAGAGGGCCCAGCTAACCCATGCCTGACTCCCGACCAAAGGAAACTGTGAGCTGATCAGTGGGTATTGTGTTAAGCTGCTAAATGTGTGGTAACAGAAAACCAAAACACAAGCCGATATTCATCCCTTCCACAGACACTGTTAGAGAAGACCCAGCATGGCTATGACGTCACATTACCCCAAGGGTAATAATGAAAGCAGAGTTTTTAATTCTGAATTGTTCTAATCCATGCTCTTTCACACCTCCAATACCTTTTCACTTGACATTCCCTGATGAATTCAAACTTCAAAACCCAGGTCAAATGTTGCTTCTTCAAAACAGCATTTCCTTACAGACACCCCCATCCACTCCCAAGCAGAATAAATGACCATGTTCTTTATTTCCATGGCAGCAGCTTGCCTGTCCATCTATCAAAGCACTGGCCATGATGCACTGTAATAACCTCTCCCGGCTCCCACCCCGCAGACTGAGAATCTTTTAGGGCAGAGCTGCCTCAGCCTCCTGCACGGTGGCCAGCACAGAGCGGGTACTGAATAGCTGGCTACTGAGTGAAGGAAAGGAGGCTCTGGATATACATAGGCTGTTGATGCCCAGGGAGTTGCTGTTTCTTTTCCACACAGATGATCAGGCCTCCAGTATTAATGGAAACCTAGAAAGCCATCTCCATGACAACAGCTGGGTGACTAATCAAGCACTTTTACTGGTTAAAAGGGCAGATATTTACTGTCTTGAAAGAGCTGGTCTGAAATGGGTAGGTGTACTTGAAGCCAGAGTTGGCAGCAGATGCTGAAAAGGATTTAGATTCACCCCAGAAGGGGTGGTGTGAAGCTCTGTCTGATTTGTTCTGCCTCAAGCCCTGTGCTAGATTTGCATGCTTCTGATTCAAATCATTTGTGTTAATCCATTCCTGAAATCAAATGTCAGCCTAAATAGACAACAACTCCACAGAGTTAGTTTTACTCAATGGTTTAAAACTATGGGTAACAAGACAGAAATGAGAATCATATATCAACAATATCCATGGCAATCCCAGGACCCCCAAAGCAGATAGCTGTTTTAGGAAATTATAGACTCAGGCAAAATTATACAAAATCAATGCACAGGAAATAGTATTTGCTGGGTGTGTGTTTTGACGAAACTCAGAGAAAGAATTCATGTTTTTTCTTAGGACCCACTCCTGTGGGCAAACACTTGAAGTGCTCTTTTGTGTTCAGACTAAATTAACCATGCTACTGCTTTAGGGCTCCACCTTGGTGGAGAAAAAGAGCATTCAGAATCAGGGATACAAAGCAAGGCATGGAAATAAGGCACCTGCTCTTAAGAGCTGCTCATCACCACCTCATAAGAGCGAGATTCCAATTCTCTCTATAAGTAAATCACTAAACAAAAAAAGTATCACTTTCTAATAAAAGTATTACAATCGTATTGCCAGAAACTTAGAATTAAGGTGGGAAATGGTCTTATCACCCTAAAACAGTTAAATTAACATCTGTTATATTAAAAAAAATTTTTTTTCAGTTATTGACATAAACTCTTAACATCAGTACCTCTTTTGGCTCCCTTGGGTTTATCTGACATCATCCCTAAGAATCAAATCAGATCCTTTAGGTCTTATATATATATATATATATACATATATATATATATATATATATATTTTTTTTTTTTGCAGTACGCGGGCCTACCACTGTTGTGGCCTCTCGCGTTGTGGAGCACAGGCTCCGGACGCGCAGGCTCAGCGGCCATGGCTCACGGGCCCAGCCGCTCCGCGGCACGTGGGATCCTCCTGGACTGGGGCACGAACCCGTGTCCCCTGAATCAGCAGGCAGACTCTCAACCACTGCGCCACCAGGGAAGCCCTAGGTCCTATATTTTGAAGATCTTTTACAAACACTGGCTGGCAGTGGCTCAGAGGCAGCCAACTGGGACACAATTTCCCAAAGATCAGTTTGGGAGAAGACAAGGGGGCTGGGTTCTAATCTTTTTTTAGTGATAACGCTAGATGCTCCTTCATTCACTTACTAAATATTAATGTACCAGATTTTGTGCTAGATGCTAGGGCTACAGCTGTGAATTAGATAAGGTCCCTGCCCTCACAGGACTTATATTCTCATGTGTATGTATGTATCTATAAACTGTGTAGTATAAGAAGAAAGGGAAAACAGAAGGAGGAAGTAGAGTTTCTTCAATATGCATTAATTATTTTACTGCTAATGGAAACTGCAAACTGGCAGAACACAGTAAATACCTTCGATGCTCTGTGGGCCCACAAGGTTCATGGCCTGGTGAGCTGGATACTCTACCCGTGGCCTGGCAATGCCCAGCTGCTCCATCACACCATGGAGCAGCCTCTGGATATCTGTTTCTGAGACCCGGTCAGGGGTTCTTGGGCTATAAGCAGCTGTTGCAGTCCATCCAAAAGTCAGCCAAAATACTAGGCCAGAGAGCATGGTAGAAACCATCCTGGCAGCAATTTTTAACCTGCAGAAAAAAGACCAAACATATATCGATTGGCCACAGCTGGCAATTGTGATGATGCAATCATGTAATCACTCCAGGGAGTGATTCAAGGACCACCCAGGAAGGGACTGCAATGAAAAATTCTTAAGGATTTGCTTAGGCCTTATGTGTCCACCCTAGCCAGGACATCAGCTGTGAGAAGGTATTAAAGAAACAGAACAGTCTGTCTGAGATAGCCAATTCCCTCTGTCCTCACATTCTTGGGAAGACTAGACTATAATGGCACTTCTCACTCATTTCTTATTGTCCTTACAGCTCCCTGGAAGCTCTGCATTACGCCTACCCCACCATTCTCTCCCTCCCTTAAACAAAGAAAAACAAACAACAACAAAAATTTGCCTCACTTTTGAGAAAGGGAGAGGGAGAGTGACATCTTGACTTTTCTAGTCCTCATGAAGAAAAGGCTCAGGGGAAGGAGTTGGAAGACACAAATGGTAAAGAAGCATAGAAAGCTTAGGAGTGGTACAAGGGAACATCAATACACACAGCTCAGGCCTGCCCTCTAATCTGGGAAGGAAGATGAAGGATGCTTGCTGCACCACATGCTGGCAGGGCGAACTTGGACGAATGTCTCAACTTCCTTCTCTGCAAAAAGGGATGAGAAAAGCATCCGTCTTATAGGGTTACTGTGAGGTAAGTGTGAGGGCACACGTAAGAGGACTGAAAACAATGCCAGACACAGAGCCCCCTAGATTGCTATTATTATGTTGGCAATACTGCCTTACTGTTCCGGAGGTTCGAATTTGGGGAATCGAAGGGTGATGAGAGAGAAAACAGAACAGGTGAAGGAGGCTGGAGAAACCTTGTCTGGGGAGTCAACCTGTCCTGAATGTTGGCTTCCACGCAACCAGAAGCCTGCAGAACAAGAGAACAAATATTCACGCAAATTCCCTCTGCAGCTGCTGAACCTTAGGGCGGAGACTGCAGGCAGCGGCCATGCAAACCCTTTTGACCATCCTTCTATGGCAACGCGCGGGGGGGAGGGCGGGGGGAGAAGGTGGTGGCGGCATGCATTTCTTCCCTGAAACTGAAATATTCATAATCCCCAATATCTACTTCTGTAAAGGAAAGGCTTTTTAAAAAGCCACTCAGATGTAAAACCCTATACTACAAAGAGCTGAGACAGCAAAGCCTGCAAAATCTGACGAAAAAGGCCAGAGGCAGACACCAGCCTCTCCGGCCATCTTCATCTTTCCCTCCTCCGCTCTGAATGCAGGATGTCTTTGTTTCATTTACACTCCCAGCCAAGTGTTCGGATTTGATCTCCTTCCTCGGTACTCCTTCCCTCTTATTCAGAGCCGAACCGCCGGTTCCCACACCCATCCTTTGTCTGCCCCCCGCCTCCAGCTCAAGGATTTCAGCACGGCGCCCTCCCCCACTCCCGATCGTGAAGAGCCCGTTGGTCTGGGTGGGCGTCAGGAGGTCGAGCCGGCCTCAGCGCAGCACTCACCGAGCGGCAGCCGGAGGAGCCTGCTGCGGTCTGGGCCTCGGTGGGGGTCGGGCGCGAAGCGGGGAGATCTGGGTCGCTGGTGCGTCACCTCCCTCCTCATCTTAGCCCCGCCCCGTCCCTCCTCCAGCAGGTGGAAGTCGCCTGGCCAGGACTCCCCACCCAGAACTCAACTCAGATGCTGGGGCCTTCCGCCCACGCATTCCACATGCACATCTCACAGAGACCCTCTTCCTCTATCGACCCCTGTGTAAGTAATTAACCTTTTCTCAAGCAATTATCCAAACAATATGCCAGATCGCCTCGCCATTTTTGTCTTTCGTTCTCAATAGCACACCTTCCAGCTTTTAAGAAGTCTTTTAGCTTGAAGAGAAAAGAAGCACTGGGACAATAGAAGAGACAAACAAAAGTTGAAGAGGCCTTAAGAGCTTTTAATGATGGCAATGATTAGGTAAATCATGAGTGCCTTCAGAAGCCTTTTCATTGAGCAGGAAACCTATGGGGTATTTAATACAAGATGATAGAAATTGCTGTTACAGTGATAAACCAAAACCACGTGAAAACCATTAGGAATATTAGTTCTGAGAGCTACTTCTAAACTTCCATACCAACTATCAAGTAAGATTTCTTTTGCTGGAAGAGAAACCATACTCCCTACACATTGTGGAAATGTACCCAGGTAGATCCAGAATACCTTCTGTAAAAGATTTATAGGGGAACTTTGAACATTTGAATTTTGTTCAAACACAAGAATTGAAATGGAAAACCATACAATGAATATAAATATTTAAATTTCTTTCGTCAAGACTGGGGATTGAAGGAATTCCCTGGCGGTCCAGCGGTTAAGACTCCCCCTTCCAATGCAGGGGGTGCGGGTTCAATCCCTGGTTGGGGAGCTAAGATCCCACACGTCTCTGTGGCCAAAAAACCAAAACATAAAACAGAAGCAATATTGTAACAAATTCAATAAAGATTTTAAAAATGGTCCACATCAAAGAAATAATCTTAAAAAAAAAAAAAAAAAGACTGGGGATGAGTAAAGTACCTGGAGGTCCAAGAATAAGTACCTTGAGGAGGTTAGAATCCAGAACTCTGTACATACCCTAGCTCTGTTCCCCAAATCCATTATCATCTACAGCAATTTTATGCAATGAAGAGGGGGCCTGCCAAATTCATCCATGGTCTTTTGGCTTGAAGCCAACCTCCTTCCTAGCACCTTTTCTTCCACGGATGATCTTCGGTTTCCAGCTTTTTGTTTCAGTGCATGCTAAATCAACTGGACAAATACTGTCTATTGGTTCTAGGCTCAAAAGACCATGCTGGGGTTTAATATTTATTATTCACACATACTGAGGTTTTATTCAATTCTGAATTTTACATTAATGTTGTTTCACTGTTGTCTTCATTTTGTGCTTGGAAAGATGGAGAAGCCATTACAATTTACTGCCTTTGTGATGAATGGAAATTTGACTGAAATAGACTAAATTGTTTATGCTTCATATGAAATTTGATTTTCTAAAAACAAAACATCTATTATATGTCCTGAGCTTGATGATTTTCAAAATCCTATATCAAATTTTTAATGATTTTAGAATATTGCCAAGCAGTCTATTAAGTTCTATGTATAACTGTATTGTTTGTTGCTCATAATAATCAAATTAATATTATTAATTTATTTACTTGTAAGAACAAAGTGAAAATAGTTCTTGGAGTTACTACACATGTCCAGACACTTTAACTTTGTTAAGTATGTTTGTATACCATTTGATCAAATATCCCCATGAGATTGGTAACATGTCTATTTTTTTATAAGAAAAAATGAAAGCAGGAATATTAAATCAAGTCTAAAACTCAGCTTTCCCGACTCTCCAATTACTGCATCTCCAAGGTTTGCACCTTCATAATCCTTTAATCTGTATTGCAGCTTTCAGCTAACAAAAAATGGGAGTGACGTGGGTAGTTTTCTTTTCTAAATAAATATCTTTCATTATTGATTAATGATTAATCTCTCAGAATATCCACTAATTCAGGTGATTTGTACAGTTAATTTCCTATGACTTCTTACTGAATTAGTCTTCCAATTCAACATTTCACCTACCCCCGTGGATATAAAAGGACATTGATGTATTTTTAAAAGTGTAAAAGTAAAGTTTAAAACAACTGCTTTGAACCAGACAAGAAACATCTCAGAATTTATAACTATTTTCTATATCCACTTACTCTTAGAAATACCATAAACATCTGAAATGCATACCCAGTCTATATTAAAAACCTGTTTTGATGTTAGATAAACACGATGTTTATATCTACAGATTTTTAGTCTTTATATAAGTAAATACTTACTAATTCTGAGAAAGGGTCGATTCCTAGGTAGTGAATATAGAAACAGGAAATAGCTTTGAAATAAAACAGATGTACTGCTATTAGGGAGAACTTGGTAAAGCAAACCTCTGGTGACTTTAAATTTCTCACACAAATTCATGCTGCCTGGTTGCTCGGAATGGTGTGCAGTGTGGTTCTATTCTGCCCCAAGCTTGAATGTGGCACCCTAACAACTGACCTGCAAAACTGTCTTTAGTGGTTGAGTCTGCATGCATATTCCTTCCTCCAAAACTCAGAGAATACCCTCTACTGTTGATATTATTCTTTCCTTAAAGATTTGTTATTTCTAATCATTTAAAATATAAATTTAGATAGATTTGCTTGACAATTTGGGTCAAATTCTAAAAGGTTATTTTGAATTTCATTAGAGTCTCAGGCAAGTCATTTTCCAGAAAGTTATCTTTAATGTCTTTGCTAAATAAATAACATTTACACGCACGACAAAACCATCACAGGCTCCTGTAGGAATCCAAAGTGTAAAAATCCAAGGTAAATGTACAGAGGTGCATCAACTATTTCAAAGTCTAAAATCAAGCATCTGAATATAAGCAATCACTTTGATTAAACTCTTCCAAGCTTAATTACTCCCCCTTAAAACATTTTAAATTCTATATTGGACAAAACAGATATAAATGTACTTGTGCAAATTAACTTTAAAAAACATAGTATGGCTTTAAAGTCACAGTTACTTCTGCAGCATCATACTGTAGGAGCACACTTGAGTCGTCATTCTGCATTAGCCATTATTCCTAGTTCAAGTGAACACACTGTCACATCTATAGACCATATATGTCTAATTACTCTGCACCCAAAAGGCATAAAGGATTAAGATGCTATTGAAACAAATTAATTTCTAGGGACTTTGATATAGACAATAAACATTAATGGAATTTGGGAAATAAGATTTGCAGGGCTTCTCTCTCTCTCTCTCTCTCTCTGTGTTAGACATTTCTTAGAGAAACCTCATCTGACTTAGGAGTAACAGGAAATAGGCACAACTCATTCCATTCTTCCTATCGCACGTTAAAAAATAAAATTCATGCAGTTTTCAAAAATTAATTTCTTATAAACCCAGTCAACAATTTCTTTAAAAAAGTAAAGTGTAACCTCTGCTTTGAGAGATGACAATAAAATTAAGAAGTTTAAATATTGCCATAATTAAGAAAAACAAAGTCATCATTTATACAAGCTTAAGAATTCAAGTTGCTTGTGCAATGAAATTAAAATTGATCACATACCAATCATTCTGAGCCACAAACTAACATGTAGATTACCTTGCAAGTCATATCACCAACTGCTAATTTTATTTACATTAATGACAAGTAGTATAACACTTACCAATTACAAGTCTACAGGTCTACTTGTTGGTAGTAGTTGAGCTTTTCCAATAGGATTTTTTGGAGAACCTTTATACCAGACCCTCTCTTTTTCTGAAGGTCTTCTAAGGACCCTGTTATTTATGCCACGAGAAAAGCCCATATCATTACTTACAACAGATTTTACTATATCATGATTTGTCAGATCATCCAAGGGAACCTTAATTTGGCCACTAGATATCACTTCCTGCTTACAAACTCTGGTGGACCCAAGAGAAGCATTTCCAGAGTTTGGGTGCCTCTTCATTTGTGAGAAAGATGTAGAAGTTACCTCCATGCTTGATTTTGAAATCGTATCAACATTCGACTGTTTGCATGATGTAGACTTCTGTTCTTTAGGACTTGATCTGGTACATGGAATAGAGGAATCTTTTGACGTACATTCTCCACGAGAGGGAAGAGCACTATCACAGCTCACTGATTTAACCAGAGGAGAAGCAGCATCACCAAGACTTGCTAATTTATGCCTTGGAGGTTGTCCACCATACAACAACAAAGAATTAATTCTTCTGACAGACTGACGGACAGGCATACGCTGAAACTTAAGAGGTGACTTAACTTTTGTCCTATTTGGTTCATGTAAAGAAAGACTGTTAAACCACTGTATGTGGTCTGAAACCTTTCCATGCTCTGTCATTTGTAAATGTTCAGAAACCGTTTTATCACATGTTTCCACCAGTGACTGCTGTTTAACAATTCTCACAGGCCTAGGTTTTGACAGGTTTGCGCTATTACACGTAATCTGCTCTGAGGAAGAGGCGCTAGCCACGTCCTCTCTAGAAGCTGCACATTTCAGTAAGTTCTCTTCAATCATATTTTCATTCTCCTTTAATTTAGTATTTAGTATATCCCTTGGGGACTCTTGTTTCTTTATTTGTTCACCACTGGGCAATTCCTGCTTGCTTAAATAATCTTTTGGTATATTCGAATGAATGTTGTCTTCTAGTTCTATCTTCATCTGAGTTGAGTAACATTTTATAGTGGCTTTTCTACCCAATTTTTGAGTTTGATGTAGTGAGAAGTCTCTTTCTGAAAAACTATTTTCATCTTTACTAGTGTGGTGTTCATTGGATTCTATCACAGTGAAATTATTAATTTCAAATAGATTTTTTTCTGGGCTACATTTGATAGAAGATGTTTCATTAAATTTTACTTTCCCTACATTAGTTAATGATGACCGCCTGTGATTTATCAATGCATGAAGATTACTTCCAGATTCAGAAAATGCTTTCTGAATTTTCACCACAGTCTCTGTGGTCAGGTTATTTTCATCCCCACTAAGAGAGCTGCCAGTTACGTTGTTATTACGCCTACTGTGTACATTAGAAGGGGTAAGCTCATATGACCTAACAAGTGACTTTTCAACCATCATATCGGGCTCTAAGGAAGAGTTTTCCACCTCAAGAATTGCATCTATTGGAGAAGCTTCATTTCCATCTATTTCTTGAAAACTTGAATTACTAGGTCCTGTCCAAGACATCCGGTAATTTCTTCCACCTAGTCGCTCTGGAGTTAATAAGTTTTCCTCAGACTTACTGATCTTTTTTGAACCTAAAATAAAGCAGTTCAGTGTTTTTAATCATTTATATCTGATCTAGTTTTGAAATATTATTCAAATACATGACAAATTAAATACTAAGCATTTAATTCCAATAAACTAGATTTGTGTTGAGATAATTTTTATCTATAAATATGTCAAACATCTTTATACTTACATTTGTAAAGATCGTCCAATTATTCATAGAAAAATACATTGCAATTCCAATATTTTCACTATTCAAACATGAATTTTCAATTTCTAGAACAGTAAATTACTTAATATATTTTATCATTAAAAACAACTAAAGGTTATGTCAATTATATCTCACTAAAATGGGAAGAAAATTTTTTAAAAAACAACTAAAGTAGGCTTTTGGGGTAAAACTCTAACAATATCATGTAAATGTACCTTTTTTTGTTAATCTTTCATCAACATATGGGCTAAAAAGCAGACCTGTTTTTACAGATTCAATCCTATTTTTTAAACTTTGTTGATTTGCAAGTCGTCGACCAACATTTTCAGATCTATCGACACCAGAACACACATTCTGTACAGAACAAATTGAAAAAGTTTTGGTTAAGAAATAAAGCTAGTTAATTCAAAACATTACTTTGTAGTTATCAAAATCCTCTACAGCTGATTCTAAAAGGCGTGTATATAATTGAGGAACAATATTATAGCAAACACAATATACTTGCATGCATACTGATGAAAATTATAAGCATTTGACTTGGCTATTAGTGGATATTTTATGATCTAAAAAATAAAAACAGCCTCACACATTAACTTAAAAAAATTTTTTTGTGTGTGATGACTGCCAGTGCCTGTTCACAAGAGTGAAAGAAAACAGAAAACAAAAAAACAGAACAAAATCTTACCTCATGGAATTTACATTCTTGATGGGCAGATTTAGACCAGAAGAAGACAGACAATAAACTATAAAGTATAATATACAATACATAAGGTGAAAAGTGCTAAGGACAAAGCAAAGCAGGGTAAGGAGGATATGGAGTGGTGAAGGGTGGGGTATAATTTTAAACACAGAACAGATTTGTGAGTAAAGAAAAATGAGAGCGACAGTCATGAAGGTATGAGGGGGAAGAACATTCCAGGAGAGGAAAATGCCAGTGCAGTCTCTAAGGCTGAAGCAAGGTCTGGCACATTTGAGAAACTGCAGGAGGCAAAAGTGAATGAAGCCAAGAGAGCAAGGGAGGGTGGCAGGAGGAGAGCTCCAAGAGGGAGGCCAGGAACAGATCATGCGGGGCACTGCAGATCAGTGTAAGAACTTTGGCTTTTCTTTTTTTCCCCTCAGAGTGAAGCAAGGAGTCACTGAAGAATTCTGAGCAGAGGAGTGACATGAGTGGCATGATTTAACTCTGGTTTTTAGAGGATAATTTTGGCTCTAGTACTGCAGCAAGGTAGAAGCAGGTAGACCTACTAGTAGGAACTTGTAGTAATCCATGTTCCAGATGACATAACTTAGAGAAGGTTAGAAATGTAGTACTGGTGAGAAATGGTCAGCCGGGATAGACTGAAAGCAGAAGTTAGACAGGATTCCCTAATGGTTTCGACAGTACATATGAGAGAAAGTGAGGGGTCAAGAATGTCTGCATGCTGTTGGTGGGAATGTAAATTGATACAGCCACTATGGATAACAGTATGGAGGTTCCTTAAAACACTAAAAATAGAACTACCATACGACCCAGCAATCCCACTACTGGGCATATACCCTGAGAAAACCATAATTCAAAAAGAGACAGGTACCACAATGTTCATTGGAGCACGATTTACAACAGCCAGGACATGGAAGCAACCTAAGTGTCCATCGACAGATGAATGGATAAAGAAGATGTAGCACATATATACGATGGAGTATTACTCAGCCATAAAAAGAAACGAAATTGAGTTATTCGTAGTGAGGTGGATGAACCTAGAGTCTGTCATACAGAGTGAAGTAAGTCAGAAAGAGAAAAACAAATACCATATGCTAACACATACATATGGAATCTAAAAAAAAAATTGTTCTGAAGAACCTAGGGGCAAGGCAGGAATAAAGACGCAGATGTAGAGAATGGACTTGAGGACATGGGGAGGGGGAAGGGTAAGATGGGATGAAGTGAGGGAGTGGCACTGACATATATACACTACCAAATATAAAACAGATGGTTAGTGGGAAGCAGCCGCATAGCACAAGGAGATCAGCTCGGTGCTTTGTGACCACCTAGAGGGGTGGGATAGGGAGGGTGGGAGGGAGATGCAAGAGGGAGGGGATATGGGGATATATGTATACATACAGCTGATTCACTTGGTTATATAGCAGCAACTAATACAACAATGTAAAGCAATTATACTCCAATAAAGATATTAAAAAAAAAAAAAAGAATGCCTGCATGGCTTTTGGCCTAAGTGATTAGAAGAATGAGTTGCCATAAGAGAGATGGTGAAGACTGCAGGTAGAATAGAAGTGTGGGTGGAGGAGACGGGGAGGAGTGGAGAAATAGCAACAGTGGAGAAATGCATCTTGGGAGCTCTATTTGGGGCAGGTTACACTTGAGATGTCAACACCTCCCTACTTGGGATCAACACCCAAGTAGGGAGGTCAAGTAGGTAGGTGTTAAGCAGTCAAGTTGTTCAGGAGAGCATTTTGGGCTAGAGATATAAACTTGAAGTCATAAGTATATACATGATGTTTAGGGCTGATGATCACCCTAAGTGAGTGGAGTGAGAAAAGAGAAACCCAAGGGCAAAGCTTTGGGCACTCCAATGTAAAGGAATTAGAAAATTAACTGACAAAGAAGGAAGAATATCATGAGACTATATGTCCCTGAAGCAAGGAAAGAAAGTATGCCAGAGAGGAGCAAGTCATCAGCCAGGTTTACATGCTGCTGACATATCAAGGCTAATAAGGACTTGTCTGAGCAATGCTGAATTCATGAGTGATCTTATGACAGCTGTTTCAGTGAGTGTTGGGGATGAAAGCTTCACTGGAATTGATTTCAGCAGAATAGAAAAGGAGGAACTGGAGATAACAACTCAAGTGTAAGGGCTGCTATAAAGAAGAGCAGAGAATGGGACAGTAGATGGAAGAGAGGCAGGGTTGAGTCTTTTAGCATCAAGTCTTCAGCTTTATCCTAATATAAACTTCAATGAAATGGTGAAAGACACTTACTCCATCTTTGCTACTTTTCCCTAGATTAAATTTCAAACGAAGAGATCTTCGAACCTTTTCTTTACGGCTGATTTTAGGAGAGAAGCAGTCTGCTTTTCCTGATTCCACCCTAGAAAGAGTCAAATTAAAAACGTCAGTTTATAGCATAAGAACTGGAATTCCTACAAAATAAAGTTTGAAAGTCCAGAGCAAATCACATTGTTAGTAATTGAATAGAGTAATAATTTTTTAGGTTTAAGATACCATATATGAACCCATTGTATTTGCATAAAAATACAAATATTTTATAAAATAAACTTTCCTGTTTATCACAAGAGTTTAGTCACTTATAAATCAGAATCATTAGGGTAGACTAGCTTTTTATATTAACAGGAAATTTAAAAATTACACACATCAACATAAAATAGGATTTTAAGCAAGCAAAATGGATTCAAATTAGGAATCTTTCTCTAGAGGATATGCACTTGATTAATAAGACTATAAAGGCAAAGGGGATTTTAAAAAATTATGATTCAATTAAGATTCTCAGTAGAAAGACACAAAATATTTTATTAACTGTATATACCAAATTTTTATCCAACCTGGATAAATTACCTGCCAACTTTTTTGCTTGCAAGCCTTTTACTTCGCCTTAGCACACCTGAACTGATCAAATGGTTTCCATTCACGGTGACAGGAGAGAGTGAACTCTGAGATGACCCTTCTGGGCTTGTATCAAAGTGAACTATAAAAATAACCACACGTGATAGACCACACATACTCATTTTCTTTTCAAAGTATAAAATATTAATAGCAATTAGATTTAAAGTCTTAATTTCCACCCCTAAACAACCACAAAATCACATACTTTCTGGTTAGAATCTTCAGGGGTCAAATAACCCAAGTCAACTGAAAAAAAAAATCTATTTCTTACTTTTTAGTTACCAATTAAAGGTCAGATTAAACATTATTTTTATATTAGAGTTTTGCTTTAAACTCTTTTAATACTACAAGGGAGGGGTGGGCACTGTTGCAGATTGGAGAAAGAGCAAGCTTTCGAGACAGACTTGAGTTTGTCCACCACTTACTAAATGGCTTTAGGCTCTAAAACTGGACTTCTGTGGTGAATATAAATATTATTGTAACATATATAAGATGTCTAGCACAGTACCTGGTACATAAGATTAATTAATGCTGTTATCAAAAATAAACTACTGAAAAACAATTTAGTATCTGAGTATCCAGTATGCACCTGCTAGCCAACTTGCTGTCTACCTGACTCTGGAGTGCAATTTGTCCAAAATTTTTGGCAAACAAAAACTGATGATCTATAACATACACCTAACCACTTGGCTACTGCCATGTTCCATGATAACAACTGGAGGTTACAACAGCTCATTTTGATTAAGTTATTTAACACTATACCATGAAATCAACTATAATAAAAAATTAGGGAAAAGTATAATAGTTATAAGCAAAGGCTCCATATACATTTGATTTGTATTTGAATATTGCCCAGGATACACTCAACAAACATGAACCCTCTCAACTTATCATTGGTATTGATAAAGAATTCACACAGGTCCCCGAACAGAAATATCCATGTTTTTTCAATTACAAAAACAGAAAATAATACAACCATTACAGTGACTTTTTGGGTGCATTTGGCTAAAAAGAAAGCTTGGAGGCAATATGATATATCCAATGTGACATAGGTAGCTTTATTCTAGGGCTGCAGTCTAGTTATCTTGAAAATGTATCAGTGGTGACAAGGAGGCACAGTCAGAATAGATGGAATAACACACAGTTACAACACATATTAGAAAAAAGTTAAAAGTAAGTACACTATGGATTGTAGATTAATATCGTTGGTTACATATATTAACGAAAAGCATCATATCTGTTATAATCTAAACTTAGAAACCAACTCATTTTCAATTTTGCAGACGCAATTTATTGAATTGTGGCTGAGAAAGTGGGGTCAAAGAAAAATGCTGAGTTAAAATAATAGAATTACTGATGTTGAACTTGTTAATTTTTTTATAAAAGAAGTTTTGCTGGTTAAGCAGGCTCATACTAATGTTACAGTAACATAATGTTTAATCTGTTTTTTGGGAGCTTGGAGAGAAGGAATCTGCAGGTTCATTTCTTGGGGAAGATGATGTACTGATAATAAACAAAGGCAGGTAGAACTACGATTCACATCTGTCATTTGGAAGTAGTCCTCCAAAGCAGAAAGCCTTTAAATACTAAAAACACACTAAGTTACTTTAAAGGAGTTTAAGTCTCCAGCCTGTGAATACAGATAGAACTACAGACATAGCTTCAGAGTTCTTATCATTACACTTTAATGAACCACAGAGAACCTGAAGGACCATAGAGAACAAGTTGCTATTCTGTTCACCTTTTTAATAAAACAAACAAGGAAAATGTAAACCTTTCAGATAACAAAAGCGAAAAAGAGGCTTTTGGGAAGAAAACCTCATAACCCAGCTAACAAATTCAAATTGAAACTCTTAACGTTGCCTGAAACCAAAGAAAATCTAAAAGAATCAGAGGCTACTCACATTTTGTCTAAATGTGACACAAATATGAGATGGAAGACTCTGGGCTTAGAGTTTCAATTCATTTTGGGTTGACCATAGGTTAATACGAGCCAACTTGTATTCTACACATGCTAAAGGAGCCAACTCAATCCAAGATCACACTAACAAAAATTAGGTATTCAAATTAGCATGATTATATTTTTCTCTGGAGGCTCTGGTTGGCCACATTAGGAACTTGTACTTCATTTGGAATAAAATGGCTGCGCTGGTAAGGGATGTGGAAACCATGCCATAAGGATGGCTTTTTATAAAAGCCACTTGAGTATAAAACTTTAAAAATACTGCCCCCCAGATTAACCCACAATGGTACTTCAATGGTAACACCCTTACTCTGCATTCAGAGATGCTCAAACGCTGGTGACCTCAACTCAACAAAAGACAGCAATCCAGCCACAGCTACAGATCCAGAAGTAACTAAAGTAGAATTTAGGATGTTCAATCACGTAAAACCTGAGCACAAGTGCTATCCTATCCACAGTGACCCATAACTTTCAATAGGCATGGCAGTAAAACACACACACACACACACACACACACACACACACACACACTAATTATACTGAACCACTGTCTATTTTAAAAGTTAGGGGACTTTATAAAATTCAGAGATTTGATAAAACAGAATAACACTCTGGCTCCTAAAGGGTCATATTAATATGAAATAGCACTTTGCCCAGAATAGGCACTCATGTTAATGTTTATAACCCAATTATATAAATTCCATTTGTTACCTGATACTGGTGTAGAACTGCTACTGAAGAGATTACCTGGCAACAACTCAAAGTTAAAATTGTGCTTGATGGACTTCCTTTTCTTACTTGAGAAACCATGGGAATCTACCGGCAGTTTACGCTTAGCATTTGGTGTAAGAATCATTGGTGAAATGGATAGCTGGGCTGAAAAAAAGAAAACTTTTTATTCTCCCACAAAGTTGATAAAATACAAACACTTTATATAATTTCTTCTTATAAAGCTATTTCTTAGAACCAAAAATGGGGGGGGGGATACATTTACATTAACATTATCAAATATATATTATAAAACTAAATTAACACTATGCAATTACTTAAAATAAAAACAGTGAAGTTGCAAAGAGGCCAGATTCTTAGTAACTTCAACACCAAACAGAATAAAAGATGCATATAATTCACATTAAAGAGTATTAAATAGGCAAGAAAAATTATAATCAAGGTGTTGAAACAAAAACTGATCTAAATATTTTTGATTTTCATCATAACTAAGTATTAACCAGTTAATGTCTTCAATCTAGAAAACAAAACAAGTAATCAAATTTTCTATTACTGGGTTGAATAATTTCAGCCACAAGCAAAACAAAAAACAAAGATTGGAACAAATACTAATAAACTTCTGGTTCTAAAATAAAAATGAGATTATTTTCACATATTCAATATCATCCAACTTACAAATGGAAGAATGTGATTCAGAAGGTCAAAAATATAACAACAGACTAAAATAAATTCATACCTACAATTTTAGGTTCACTATATCCAACATAATTATATATTATGCATTACATATATATATATCCAATGTCATAATATTATAGTAAAATATCTCCACTGAAAATTACATTTGGAATTGATTAAACAAAATAAGTTAGGTAATCATTATCATAATTAATTTTTGTATAATATATATAAACATCCACTTAAATAAATATATATAATACCTACCAGTTCTTTCCTGTTGAGGTGTAATAGAAGGTGTCCTGTTAGATTTAAGTTTATTTAATGCTCCACTAACAAAATCTGAAATGCAAGGCATATTTATAATCATATAATCAATTATAACAACATTTACCTAACTTTTATCAATAATTCATATTGCTATTTGTGGTCTTTTAGCATCTAAGTTTGTATCAGCTTATATGTTTTAAAGTCACTTAAGGTCATTTAAAAGGAATTATTTCAAAATAGGGGAAAAAAAACTAAAGGATATATTTGTATTCCATTCCCCTCTTATACACCCATATCTCTCAATAAACAAACAAATAAATAAATAGGAAGACATTAAATACAGAATGAGGGACTTCCCTGGTGGTCCAGTGGTTAAGACTTTGCCTTCCAATGCAGGGGGTGTGGGTTTGATCCCAGGTCGGGGAGCTAAGATCCCACATGTCTTGCAGTCAAAAAACTAAAACATAACTTTAAAAATGGTCTACATCAAAAAAAACAAAAACAAAAACAAAAACAAAAAACATACAAATAAATAAATACAGAATGAATTGTAAGACAAGTATCTATAATGTATAGAAAGAGTATGGAAGAGGAAATCATTACCTTTTGAGGAAGGAAAGAAATGGCATTAAGAGAGGAAGCTTTGCAAGGGAAATAAAACCTGGACAGTGTTCTGAAGGATTTGTAGGTGTTGATTAGGGTGGAAGGTAGAATTCAGGCAAGGTGACTAGTATATGCAAAGGTATGTAAGAAAAAACAGAATTTACGTATACTAGAAACCAGGAGTTTGATACTGCTAGAGCAAATAATGAACAGTGGATATGGTAAGAGATAAGTCTTGTGTATTAGGCAGAACAGGGCTGTGTATCATTTTGAAGAACTTGAACTTCTCCAAAGGCAAAAAGGAACAAAGTCATCATTTCTGCACTTTAGGAAAATCACTACATCTGCAGCAGTATGACAGATTTATTGGGGGGTAAGCCTCCTTGGATGGAGACAGGCAAACTAGCTAAAGGTTCTTCTAAGTATGCTATTCAGTCATTCAACAAATATCTATTTTGTACCTATTATGTGTCAGGCACAATGAAGATACAACAGTGGCCAAAATATGAAACAGTGACCTTTACAAAACTTATTCTATTGGAGGAAACAAACATTAAATATACTAAGGAAATAAATACCTATTGACAAATGGGTAAATAGTGTGAAGTACAAATATAACAATGGATTTAGATTGTGGAGTTAGAGGAGGTATCCTTGAGGAACTGGTATTTAAGCTGAGACCTGAAGGAAGAGTGGGAATTAGCCAGGCAAGAGAAGAAGGTCTGAACTGAGGTAGCAGCTGTGGAAATGGAGGCAGTATTAAAGGTATTTAAGAGATCAAAGTGATAAGACTTGGTAGACAGTGGGATTTGCGAATGAGGAAAGAGCAGATAAGGACATCTAGAATTCTGACTTTGATGACTGAGTAGACAATGGCACCATCCAAAGAAACTCAACAGGCCAAGAAAGAATGGAATGACATACTCAAAATATTTAAAGATAAAAACTGTCAGCAGTATCATTCAGATATGAAGGAGAAATAAAGGGTTTCCCAGATGAACAGAAGCTGAGAGACTTCATCAGTGCTAGACCTGCCTTACAAGAAATGCTGTAAGGAGCTCTTCTACCAGAAATAAAAAGGCAAAAGTAAACAAAATTTTGAGTAAGATGATAAACAGAATCAGAAAATTGCAACTCTATATCAAAATAAGTTGTCAAACAATTCTATAATAAAGGTTAAAGGAAAAAGAGCAGTAAAACTATAGCTACTTCAATTTGGTAGAGAACACAAAACATAAAGAGACTATTTGAGACAACAGAAACATAAAAGGTAAAAGGAAAAGGATGAAACTCGTATAGGCAAATGAAGGTAGTAAGATGCTATTGGCAGAAAAAGGACTTTTATCTGTAAGACAATTTACACAAACCTCATAGTAATCAGAAAATATAAATCTAGAGGGACTTCCCTGGTGGTGCAGTGGTTAAGAATCCGCCTGCCAATGAAGGGGACGTGGGGTCGAGCCCTGGGCTGGGAAGATCCCACATACTGCGGAGTAACTAAGCCTGTGCGCCACAACTACTGAGGCTGCACTCTAGAGCCCACATGCCACACTACTGAAGCCCGCATGCCTAGAGCCTGTGCTCCGCAACAAGAGAAGCTACCACAATGAGCAGCCCGTGCACCACAACGAAGAGTAGCCCCTGCTTGCTGCAACTAGAGAAAGCCCTCGTGCAACAATGAAGGCCCAATGCAGCCAAAAATAAACAAACAAAATAAATTTATTAAAAAAAAAATATATATATATATCTAGAGCAGAGCCACATAATATAAAAGAGAAAACTGAGAAAAACATCACAGAAAACCACCCAACCAAAATGGCAGACAGAAACACAAAGAAAAAGAAACAATGGAGATACAGAACAAACAAAAGATAAAATGGCAGTACTAAGTCTTCATCTATCAATAATCATCCTAAATGTAAACGGACTGAATTCACTAATCGAAAGACAGAGTGGCTAGATGGATTAAAAAACAAGACCCGGGCTTCCCTGGTGGCGCAGTGGTTGAGAGTCCGCCTGCCGATGCAGGGGACATGGATTCGTGCCCCGGTCCGGGAAGATCCCACATGCCGCAGAGCGGCTGGGCCCGTGAGCCATGGCCGCTGAGCCTGCGCGTCCGGAGCCTGTGCTCCGCAACGGGAGAGGCCACAACAGTGAGAGGCCCGCGTACCGCAAAAAAAAAAAAAAAAAAAAAAGACCCAACTATATGCTGCCTCCAGGAGACTTACTTCAGCTCTAAAGATAAACATAGGCTCAAAGTGAAGGGATGGAAGATGATACTCCAGGCAAATGGCAGCCAAACGAAAGTGGGTATAGCAATACTCATATTAGACAAAAATGACTTCAAGCTAAAAAAGTTAACAAGAGACAAAGGTGGACATTATATAATGATAAAGGGGATAATTCACCAAGAAGAAACAACAGTTAATATATATGCACCTAACATGTAAGTGCCCAAATATATAAAGCAAGTATTAACAGACCTAAAGGGAGAAACTGACAACACAGTAACAGTAGGGACTTTAACACCCCACTTACATCAATGGATAGTTCATTCAGAAAGAAAGTCAACAAGGAAGTAGCAGTTTTAAATGAAATATCAGACCAGATGAACTCAATAGATTTATACAGAACATCCCACCCAAATACAGCAGCACACACATTCTTCTCAAGAGCACACGGAACATTCTCGTGGATGGACCATAACTTGCGACACAAGTCTCAATAAGTTTAAGAAGACTGTTATGTCAAGCATCTTTTCCGATCATAATGGTATGAAACTAGAAATCAACTACAAGAAGAAAGCTTGAAAAATCAGAAATATGCGAAGACTAAACAACATGCTACTGAACTACTGGGTCAATCAAGAAATCAAAGGCGAAAAACAAAACAAAACAGGTGAATCCTACCAAACATTCAAAACAGATTTAATACCTATCCCTCTCGAATGCTTCCAAAAGACTGAAGAGGAGGGAGAACGTGCTAACTCATTTTATGAGGCCAAATTTCCCTGACACCAAAACCAGGCAAGACAATGCAAAAAAAGAAAATTATAGGCCAGTATCTCTGATGAACATAGATGCAAAAATCCTCAACAAAATATTGGCAAACTGAATACAACATTACATTAAAAGGATCAAACACCCGCAAATCAATCAACATGATACACCGCATTCATTAATAAAATGAAAGATAAAAATCGTATGATCATCTCAATAGATGTAAAAAGCATTTGACAAGATTCAACATCCACCTGTGACAAAAACTTTCAATAAAATGGGTATAAAAGGGAAGTACCTCAACATAATAAAGGCCATATATGATAAACCCACAATCAACCTTATACTCAATAGCAAAAAGGTGAAAGCTTTCCCTCTAATATCAGGAAGAAGATAAGGATGCCCACTCTCACCCCTCTTATTCAATATAGTATGGAAAGTCCTAACCAGAGCAAATAGGAAAGGAAAAAATAAATAAATAAAAGATATCCAAATTGAAAGGAAGAAGTAAAACTGTCACTATTTGCAGAGGACATATTATATATATATATATATATATATATATATATATATATATATATATATATATATAACCCAAAGACTCCACTAAAAACCTATTTGAAATAATAAGAAAACAATCCCATTTTACAATCACAACAAAAGGAATAAAGTACCTAGAAGCAAATTTAACCGAGGAAGTAAAAGACCTGTACATTGAAAACGCTAAGACACTGTTGAAAGAAACTGAAGAAGACACAAAGAAATGGAAAGATACTCTGTGTTCATACATTAGAAGAATTAATACTATTAAAATGTCCATAGTACCTAAAGCAACCTAAAGACTCAATGCAATCCCTGTCAAAATCCCAATGACATTTTTCATGTCAACAGAATTAAAAATCCTAAACTTTATATGGAAACACAAATTCCTGAAAAGCCAAAGCAATCCTGAGAAAAAAGAACAAAGCTGAAGGTATCACACTCCCAGATTTCAAATTATATTACAAAGCTATATAGTATTCAAAACAGCCTGGTATTGGCAGAAAAACCGACACATATCAATGGAACAAAATTCAAAGCCCAGAAATAAATCCATACATATATGGACAATTAATTTATGACAAGGATGGCCAACAGGCACATGAAAAGATGTCCAACATTACTAATTATTAGGGAAATGCAAATCCAAACCACAATGAGATACCATCTTACACCTGTTAGAATGGCTATTATCAAAAAGGCAAGAAATAACAAGTGTTGGAGAGGGTGTGGAGAAAAGGGAACCCTCCATACACTGTTCGTGGGAATGTAAATTGGTGCAGCCGCTGTGGAAAACATGGAGATTCCTCGAAAAATTAAGACTAGAACCACCTTATGATCCAACCATTCCATATGAGGGTATTTATCCAAAGAATATGGAAACACTAATTCAAGGAGACACATGCACCCCTATGTTCATCGCAGAATTATTTTCAATAGCCACGATAAGGAAACAACCTAAGTGC
The DNA here is from genome assembly GCF_964165515.1 of Mesoplodon bidens. Taxonomy (NCBI): domain Eukaryota; kingdom Metazoa; phylum Chordata; class Mammalia; order Artiodactyla; family Ziphiidae; genus Mesoplodon; species Mesoplodon bidens. The sequence continues at coordinate 100,519,085 of NC_138178.1, read as the reverse complement.
CCATCAATGGATGAATAGATAAAGAAGATGTGGTATATATAATACACAATGAATACTACTCAGCCATAAAAAAGGACAAAATCTTGCCATTTGTGACAATATGGGTGGACCTTGAGGGTGTTATGCTAAGTGAAATAAGCCAGACAAAGACAGACAAACACCGTATGCTTCCACCGTATGCTTTCCAGATAAAAATCCCAAACAAACGAAAACAACCAAAATAAATAAATAAACCAAAACAAACACATAGATACAGAGAACTGAGTTATGGTTACCAGAGGGAAAGAGAGGTGTGGGAAGGGCGAAATGGTAAAGGGGGTCAACTATATGGTGATGGATAGAAATGAAACTTTTGGTGGTGAGCCCACCATAGTGTATATGTAAGTCGAAATTTAATGTCCACATGAAACTTACAATAATATTATAGACCAACGTCAGATCAATAAAAATACATAAACAGCAAATTTTTAAAGGGAGGGGGGAAGCTTGCTGGATAAGACATTTAGGCTGGGTTTTGACAAGCGGATATTATTTGAACAGCAGAGGTAGATGGAAGTAAATTACATCAATAAAAAGTATAAGCAGGGCTTCCCTGGTGGCGCGGTGGTTGAGAGCCCGCCTGCTGATGCAGGGGACACTGGTTGGTGCCCAGGTCCGGGAAGATCCCACATGCCGCGGAGCGGCTGGGCCCGTGAGCCATGGCTGCTGAGCCTGCGCGTCCGGAGCCTGTGCTCTGCAACGGGAGAGGCCACAACAGTGCGAGGCCCACATACCGAAAAAAAAAAAAAAAAGTATAAGCAAAAGAACAAAGCGTCTAAAAAACAATGAATAAAGAAAGCAGTTTGACTAAGGTATAGACTGCATAAAGGAGAGACAGGATACAGTAGAAAGGCATGGTAAAGCAATCCTATGAAAGATCTTTAATGTCAGGCTCCAAATATCAGTATTAATGAAAGTTTCTGAAGGGTATGCATGTGAGATATGTGATTAGAGTTATATATTATCAGCCTTGCCAGCAATAAGCAGGGCAGATTCAAGGAGGAGGCACAAAGACCAAGAAGGAAATTCTTACAGTAAACATGCAGTAAACACTGCAGATAGAATCTTACAGAACCTGAAAACTGTATGAATATAGATGGTAAAGTAAGAGTTAGGCACCTATGGCTTAAAGCTGTGACTAGAGAATGGTGGTACCATTAATAGAAAAAAGAATTCGAGAAGAACCAGTTTAAAGAAGGTGAAGACGATCATTTCAAAATGCTGAGCCCAAGCACCAAGGAAAAGCAGAAGTGTGGTGTCTGCCTAGTAGAGACTTTTACTAAAGTGGTTTGACATTTGTGAGATAACAGTGGTAGAGATTTAAGTGTTCATCTATTTAGATGCAATAAGTGAAACTTACAGGAGTGAATGAAATCACAAAGGGAAAAGGGTAATGAAGATGATCTGTATCCAAGAATATCTGAATTTGGGGTAGGAAGTTTTATGGGTTGAATTGTTGTGTGCTCCAAAAAGATATGTTTAAGTCCTAACTCCCAGCACTTGTGAATGTGACCTCATTTAGAATTAGGGTCTATGCAGATGAACTCAAGTTAAGATGAGGTCATTAGTACACCCACTGGTGCCATGACAGTTCAGAGGCCGATCATAACAGGCCAAAAAGTGGGTGGTACTCCAACTCCTGGAAATCCCCACCCCTCCTCCAAGATAGTTAGAATATTCCTCCCACTTGTTAGCCTATGAAATTACCCAGCCCATAAAAACTAACGACCCTCACACCTCAGGGCCACGCTTGCCCTTCGAGACAGTCTACCTATTGCTTTCTGAGATGGCCCACACTCTGTCTGTGGAGTGTGTATCTCTAAAATAAACCTGCTTTCACTTAAAAAAAAAAAAAAAAGATGACGTCATTAGGGTAGGCCCTAATTCAATGTGCTTGGTGTCACTACAGGAAAAGTTGGACAGAGAGACACCTAGGAAGTTCGCCATATGACAAGACAGGCAGAGATTGGAGTGATGCAGCTGCAAATCAAAGAATGGCAAGAATCGATAGCCACCACCAGAAGCCCAAAGAGGCATGAAAAGATTCTCCCTTAAAGGTTTCAGAGGGAGCATGGCCCAGGCAACACCTTGATTCTAGCTTCCAGAACTGTGAGACAATAAATTTTGGTTGTTTTAAGCCACCCAGTTTGTGGTACTTTGTTACAGTACTGTACTGTACAGTACAGTACTTTGTTACAGAACAAAGAAGGCATAAGGGAAATCTACAAAGGAGGCAAAAAAAAAAAACAGGAGGAGGCAAAACCATACCAGCCAAAAGATTCAAAAAGGCATTGGACAGTTAATAGAAATTGGTTCTGATACTCAAAAGATAAGAAATTTCCTAAGGCAACTGGAGGAATAGCCTGTCTTCTGGATCAAGAAGATTAAGAAGTCTCAGGATTGATTCCACCATGAGGAAACTTTGGTTCTTTTTGATTCTTCCTTGGTAATGTTTCCTTCATTATTTAGTTCATACTGCTAATTCATATTATTGTTTCAAGTCATGATCTCACACATGGACTATTACCACACATTTCTGACTATTCTCCCTACCTCCAAGTCTCAATTCTCCAAAGCAGATGATTTTCTAAGATAGTGTAATCATGTTATGCCTCTCTCCAAACCTTCAATGGTTCTCCAATACCCAGTTTAATGTTCTAATTCTTTAGTGTGAATTCAAGCTTATCATAATACCATCCTAATCCCTAGGATGAGCCACTCAAGTCATGCAGACATAGATTACTTCTACCTTACAGACACAGACATAGATTACTTCTAGCTTACACAAATCTTTCTTCATAGCATTCTCTAATAGGATACAAATATTCCGACCCTCCACCCAATTCTCCTAGATTCTACCCATTCTTCAAAAAGGTTCAGTTTAACTTTCTTTTTATAGTGTCCCTGGTCATTACAACCAGGGAACTTTTCTCCCTGGAATGCAGTTTATGTTTGTGCTAAATATCTAGCACATAATATTAGATTATATTGTCATTTTTATTTTTCACAAGCATGTCATACCTCCCCAACTATGCTGTAAGCACCAAAAAGGCGTACACCATAGCTTATGCTTTTTTATGTTCAAATACATTTCAGGCAAAAGCAAACTGCTGTACGTCCACAAACAGGACTGCCACGACCGCTTACCTCCTACACTTTGTCTTCGCTTTCTCTTATAGTCACCAGGAGTTTCATAATCACCTTCTTCAAAGCCTTCTAGTGATGGAGTAGCAGAGAGATCATCAATACCCAACATAGCTGGTATCTTTTCTAGGATAAAATCTGGAACATGCCCTAAACGAAAATGTTCACAATTAAGATTTTTCCTCTACTCCCCCTCAAAACATTTTAATAGTGCATAGCCACTTTCTAACAGTTGTCTTCATAGTTCACTTAGAAAAAGCTGGGATCTCCCTCATTTAAACAAATCCCATTATTTAATAATGCAACTACATCTTACCAATATCTGAGGCATAATCAATAAGAGTTTGTACTACTGCAGCCTGTAATCGTAGCTTTTTTTCTGTGTTAGCAGACATCTTCTCATGCCCTTCACTTGTCTGAAGAAGATTTGGTGCAAATATCACAGCAAGATTGCTGCTATCCATCTTATTCTCACGGCACCTTAAAGGAAAAAAGGTTTTATGAGATAGAGCTAAAGATAAAAATACAGCGTTAAAATAACATATTGGGCACATTTTGAAGACCTCTTATTTTATCAGTTAAACACAAATCAAGATATAGTTACCCTTCATCTACCCATCTACATGACTGGCTTGAAATAAGACAGAACCAGAAATACACAGCCTCTCTGTGCTTAAATATATGTCATAAAAACATTGCTACCCATAGAGTTCACGCTTTGTTTTTCCACACAAATTGAACACATTTCTTTGATTTTTCAAACCCACACACAGAAAACTCAAAGTACTGAAGGCAGCAAGTATGTCTAAAACAAGCAGGCTCAATGACAGCAGGGAGAAGGGACAAATTTGAAAAGCAAATCGCAAATATTTTAGAAACACAATAATCTGAAGCCATTCGACAGACTAAGAAGCCTATAAACACCAATAAGCCATTAAGACATTCACCATGACAACCCTAAGACAGCAAGGAAATATTATATTTGGTATATTGTTTTTTTTAAATTATACAGGGTATATCTCTTATAGTAAGGAAAAATATAATATTTTTAAGAAAAATTTCCATGCCAAGTCAAATTTAATTTCTTATCATAAGGGTAAATCTAGCTAGTTGAGAAATTAAACTACCATCTCCCAAAACTTTTAATTACTACTCACCTGAGAGAAACTTTCCTGAGAAAGTTAAAGAAGTATCTTAATGTATCAATTGTGTGGTCAGCCATAAGACAGGAAAGCAACAATGTAGCTTTATTCTTCTCCTCAGTTCTTAATTGTTGAGCTTTGAAAAGTGCTTCATGCAAATCAGCTGGGAGAATGGGCTCTGGCAATTCCCTAAAAAACTGCTTAAGAAGCCCTGCAATATCACAAGGAGGTGCAGAAGACAGGCATCTTTCACCATGATCCAGTTTATTCTGAAAAAAATACAACAATCTTGAGCGTTCGGGGGCTTAAGGGTTTAATGCAAATAAAGTATCCTTTCTTATACTCTAAAGAGCTTTCTTTAATAAATTTCTCTTAACTCTTGTTTCAGTATTTATCACTTCTCTTTAGAAGCGATAAAACAAAATTTAAAAAAAATTTTATTTCATATAGTACATTATAGGAACAAGTACCATGAATTTGAAAGTACTCTGTAAACTTTTAAGGCATTATATAAATAGCTTGATCGTGACAATCATTTCACAACATATACATATATCAAAACATCAGGTTGTACACCTTAAATGTATTTGTCAATTATACCTCCATTAAAAAAACATTATATAAATGATATACGTTTTGGAAAAAAGAAAAAGGGTTCTGCCATGAAAAAAAGCTGTCTGCAAACTCACTTTCTGTCCATAATTCATGTCATAGTTCTAAATATTTCAATCCTAAAAACCAAATTAAAAAGTGGTACAAATGAAACATTATAGTTCAAGAATATGCTTACCTTTAGTGCTTTTAGACGAATAACAGATCCTGATTTCCTAAAAAGCCCTTCTGTATGAATATGTTCTTCTAAAGATGTGCAAGCATCAACAAGAAAACTGAAAGAGAGAACTCTTTTTAGGTGGTAAGACACACATCTCACTAAATCCTATTCTCCTGCCAGAGACTACACCCCTTTCAGCTCTGATGCTACAAATCCCTTTAATCTCTGTGATAGAAGGTTACTTTTAGTTTTCCTTCTTGCTTCCTAAACTCTTCTCTAAGGCCCATCTTTTTACCCATGACAACTTCAGTGAGCCTGCTCAATCCTTGATCCTTGCCAATCTTAATCCATTTCTCTGCTTCTGCTCAGAGCACAAGATCTGTCTTTTTTTTTACTGCCTTCACTTCTTCATATCCCAGTCTTTGCTCAACCCTCTGCAATCAGACTCATCCCCATTACTCCATCAAGATCACTAATGGCCTCTGCCTTGCCAAATCCATGGTCAACTCACTGTCTTTATCTTGCTTGTCCTACCAGCAGTTGATACACTCGACCACTCCGGGATGATCTTGAAAATACTCTTCACTACACTTTTGGAATTTCTGCTGTCGCCCTGACTGCTCTTTCTCAAACTTCTTTTCTGGCTCCTCTTTTTCTGCCAGACTTCTCCATCCTAGGATCACCCAGGGCTCTAAGGCCTTCTCCACTTCTTTACCTATTCTCTCTCCACAGGTGATCTTGCACAGCACACATAGCTTAAAAAATCTACCATCAACTACATTTGCCCAAAAATAAGGCAAGGCTTTTTTTTTTTTCTCACCAACATTACCTGTCAGAAAGTCAGATATATCCATCCCAGTCCTTACAATCCTTCTCACATTTAGAGGTGTGTGCTCAATTTCTTTATACTGAATAATTTTTAACAATCAATATTGGCTTTAGATGCTTAGGTAACAGCTGGTAACAAAAAATTTGAATGGATGTCAGCTGCAAGCAAATGAAAGCATTGAACTGGTGCATAGTGGCTGAATGTTGCAGAGTAACTGACAAACTTTCTTTTTAAAAAAGCAGACAAAGAAACTATAACAAAGATTTAGGGCTTCCCCAGTGGCGCAGTGGTTGAGAGTCTGCCTGCCGATGCAGGGGACACGGGTTCGTGCCCCGGTCCGGGAAGATCCCACGTGCCGCGGAGCGGCTGGGCCCGTGAGCCATGGCCGCTGAGCCTGCGCGTCCGGAGCCTGTGCTCCGCAACGGGAGAGGCCACAACAGTGAGAGGCCCGCGTACCACACACACACACACACAAAAAGATTTAGTCATTATTACTAGAGATATGACCGCAATTCTAAACGTTGAAAATCATCATTAAAAAGAAACCTTTCATAGGCCATTTAAAAAGCAAAATAGTAAGTGGTTACCTCATGAAGATCGTGAATCTGTATCTATAGGGTGAGTGAGGGAAAATTGTTCTAAGGCAGCAAGGTGTTCAACAAATACTTTTAGACAATGCACCAATTAAAAACCTAAGTTATTAGACTAGAGTAGCCAGAATGAACCTTACTTTGGATAGAGGGGAAATGAATTAGTAAGAGCTAAGGTAGTATCTTTCTACTACGCATTTTTAAACTATTTTCTTAAGCTGTAAACTTCCCTAGCAACTTCTGATGCAGTTAGTCCTAAAGGTTATTTACAAATAGTGACACAGAAAAGCTCAAGTGTTAAATAATTTATATTCACAAATACTCCAATAGTTAAATATTCTTTTGTCCAACATTTCTAAGACAAAAAATATTTAAATTATAAATGAATTGGTAGTTCAGTATATTACTGAGTATCATCAAAACAGCAATGAGGGCCTCCCTGGTGGCACAGTGGTTGAGAGTCCGCCTGCCGATACAGGCGACACAGGTTCGTGCCCCGGTCCGGGAAGATCCCACATGCTGCGGAGCGGCTAGGCCCATGAGCCGTGGCTGCTGAGCCTGCGTGTCCGGAGCCTGTGCTCCGCAACAGGAGAGGCCACAACAGTGAGAGGCCCGCGTAACACACACACACACACACACACACACAAACAGCAATGAAAAAATCGGTACAGAACGGAAAACTCTGCCTTAATAGAACAAAAATAATTTGCTTTCTAACATTTATTCATCACTAAACCTTAAAATTCAATCCTGAAAATGAGTACAAATTAAAAAGTTAAAATATGCAAAAGTTTAAAAAACAACTTCTAACATTAGTTAATGAGAAATAAAATCATTTGCTAGTTCCAACTAATTGTGTGCATGATTCAACTATTTATTGTTCAACATTCCAATACCAGTTTGAAACATTTACTCTTCACTTCAAAGTTTGCTCACCTTGGAATATGTCCATATTCTGGAACAACAGACTGGGGCAATGCATTAAAAGGTACTCCAAATATTTTACCCTAAAATGACAAAGTCAGTTACTCTAACACAAATATTAGGCTCAATATAAGTTTTCTTAAACATTAGGCAAATTAAAAACATCACAAAATAAAACAAGATAGCAGAAATAAACTACTGGTCAAGACACAGAAAACAATTACATCAAGTATATTTGTTAAAAAATAACTACTTTATACTAGATTTTATGCTAGGTGCTGAGAGTACAAAAATGGTCAAGATAGAGTCATTGCCCTTAAGCAACGCAGCAAATTCCCTCAGTTTCCAGTCCCACAACAGAAAATCAATCCATTTAGTGTTCAGTAAGGAAATTCTTAAACAGAATTTGGCCCAATATGCTAACATTTCTGGAAAATACTACAAGCTCCTTTAGTAAGTATATAAATACTGACCTTAAACTTTCTGTTGGTCACCTTATAAATACTAACTTGAACAAAAGGCCAAATTGGCCTATAATAGTAATTCCTGTCACTCAGTGAGTACTTCCTAAAATTATATCAGGGTGGTTCCTTTTAGACCTGATTATCTTTTCCACGCTCTATGGGAGAGTATACTAATTAAACTGTTCTGAGGTATCCAAGGAAGGGACTCTGCAAACAATTTAAATTTCACGTCGTACTTTCAAAACCAATTTTAAAAAGTCAGAGTTGAATGTATTACTCGCACTCAAATTTTAATACATTTGAAGATCCCAAGAGCACATTTGTATGTTGGTTAACTTGAGTGTTTGTGCACACCTCTGAATAAAGAATCTGCCACTATCTTTGGGCATATATTCAAACTTCTTAAAAACGAGTCACTGATTAAGAAGGTTGTAGCTTTGTCTTGGACTTAAAAGTAAATTCAAGTGATTTCCCTGGTGGCTCAGTGGTTAAGAATCCGCCTGCCAATGCAGGGGACATGGGCTCGGGCCCTGGTCCGGGAAGATCCCACATGTCCGCGAGTGGAGCAACTAAGCCTGTGCGCCACAGCTACTGAGCCTGTGCTCTAGAGCCCACGAGCCACAACTACTGAGCCCGTGTGCCACAACTACTGAAGCCCGAGCGCCTAGAGCCCGTGCTCTGCAACAAGAGAAGCCACCGCAATGAGAAGCCTGTGCACCGCAGCGAAGAGGAGCCCCTTCTTGCCACAACTAGAGAAAGCCCGCATCCAGCAACAAAGACCCAACACAGCCAAAAATAAATTAATTAATTAAAAAAAAATTTCAAGGCTGTATATGTCTGCTTATATGAAATTAGATTAAGTGGGCATACCTAATCACTCATGTTAATTTAGTTTAGATACATCTGCTCTCCATGAATGCTCTTGAAGCACTTGTGTTTTAAGAGCACCTTATTTAACCTGTTATTTATAAGAAATCATTCAGGGAATTCCCTGGCATTCCACTGGTTAGGACTCCACGCTTTCACTGCTGTGAGCCTGGGTTCCATCCCTGGTCGGGGAACTAAGATCCCGCAAACCATGGTGCGGCCAAAATCATTCAGCATTCTTAATGATTTGACAAAATCTTACTAGTCCTTTTTCAAGTAGCTGGCTCAATTTAATTGACGAATATAGAAAAGACTGTGTAGCATGGTGCTTAAGTGAGCAGGCTCCTAGAGGCAGGACTGCCAAGTTTTAAAGCCTGGCTCTTCCACTTATTAGCTGAGTGACCTGGATTAAATGATCATTCTCTGTGCCTCAGTATCCTTATATAGGTCCTAAGTCATAGAGTTGCAGAGAGAATTAAATGAATTAAAAGATGTAAAACATCAGTGTATGACAAAGCAAACATTCAAAGAATATTTGTTGCTGTTACAATTATCATTTCAAGGTGAGCTATTTAAAAAAAAAAAGTTAGGGGGACTTCCCTGGTGGTCCAGTAGTTAAGACTCCGTGCTTCCACTGCAGGGGGCAAGGTTCCATCCCAGGTTGGGGAACCAAGATCCCACATGCCGCATGGTGCAGCCAAAAAAAAAAAAATTAAATTAAAAAAAAAACGTTAGTATGGGCAACCCCTTATTTGGGTAAATCAGAATTTTCTTGATACTGTGCAACCAAACAAAATGCAAAAATAAATCAGATGCTGAAGCTGATTGTAAGTTTACAAATGTCTTACATAACCAGAATTCAGGGTTTTTTTTTTTCAAGTCTCATTATGCTCAATAACTGGCTTCACAAGTAAGTGCTATAATTTAATCTCATAAAATAAAACTAATAACATGCTTTTAAAATTTTATGTATTAGAACATCACTTACATCGTCATCTTTAAAAAGATGTCTAGCACGTTTCTTAAAGAGCTCAAAACTATCATTAGATAACATAACAAACACCAAAGAGCCAAAGAAATCTAGTATTCAAATAATTACCTAACATGTTAGATCTCGTTCGTGTTAACACAATGATCTTCTGTGTTTCTCTATTAGAGTATTTTTATTAGGGTTTCTAGCATGACTACCAATTAGGATGAGGACCTCTGATTATCATAACAACTAGCTGAATACGTGGCACGTGACAGGCATTGTGTGCTAGCCTCATCGACAGATCTTATAATTTTTTTAAATCCCCTAAACAACTCAACGAGAGATACCATTCCCATTTTATAGAGTAGGAAACTAAAGCTTAGGACAAGCAGCCCAAGATCACACCCCGGGTAGGGGTAGAGCAGGAATCAAACTCAGGTCTATCTGACTCTAAAGGCCAAGTGTCAGTTTTTCTTGAGGGGTGAGAAAAAAATCTGCATACAAATTCTTTCACATACGTACAAAACCTACTATATTTGAGATCTTGGAAAGCCAGTTTTACAATCAGAAGAAACCACTTTGTTTTTAAATATAAACAAATATGTTGCCAATAAGTTGCAAACAACAAAAATAATTTCTCCAGAATTTATAAGCTGTTAAGAGGAATATAAATTATTTGTCAGTTTTCTTCTCCAAGTACTTATTTTCTTTCAGAAACTATAAACTGTTAAGAGTTTTGAAAATTAATTTTTAGTTTTCATCTGTAAGTATTTAGAAAGCACCATATAATTAGGCAAGTAAATCTAAAACAAAATGCTTTATATTCAACTTATTTTTCACAATGAAATTCTTGATGATTCTGTAGATATTAAAATCTCATTCGAAATCCCCTAACCTCAACCAACCAAAAATCAACAGCTTCTGAATCATTCCACTGTGGTTTCTCAATTTACTCATTAAAAAAAAAAAACCTTTATGTCTCAAAAATATGATATAGCCAAGCAGCAAGCATGTTCTTTTCAAATAGGTGAATATAAAGTTATTATCTAAAGCCTATTCCTAATACTGTCACACCTCATCTACTGATTCATTTAAAAAAGGTACTGGTACCCCTTGTTCCTCTCCAAATATTACTTAAACAGTGGTGGTGGGGTAGTGTTTGTCTCCCTTCCCACGTGCAACATGTTCAAAATACTTACAATAACTTAGCAGTATCTGGAGACATTTTTGTCACAACTGGGACACGCTACGCGCATCTAGAGCATAGAAGCCAGAGATGCTGCTAAACATCCTATAATGCACAGAACAGCTAACCCCAATGCCCCCCAAAGAATTATCTAGATCAAAATGTCAGTGTTGCTGAAGTTGACACACTTAAACATATTCTCTTTTGGATCCATACAGAATGAACATTTTAGCATGACCTGGTAATAACTGATGGTAGGGAATACGCCCCCCTCCTCCTTTCTTAACCTAAACCTCTTTCCCCAGAACTTACCACGATTTCCGTGGCTGCTGTCTCCTGTCTCCTGCGATCGCACTGCCCACGGCCACCCTTGACCTTAATGCCATAAACAGCCCGAAGCTGTTGTACAACGGCCAACCGCACCAGCCTCTGATCCCACATCCCGGACACGTCGCCCACTCTCCGAGGTGGGATCTGAGTCCTGACCCTCTTTCGCCACCAAGTCTTCCAATTTCCGAACACTCTCAGTTTTGCGCTCAGCTCCGCTGCCTTCCGGCCACGTCTGGCACTCTTCCGGCCCCGGACCCCAGCCACTTCCACGGCTTTTTCCTTGCTCCACCGACCGTCTTTTCTTAGCCCTTTGACCTAGCCACACCTCACGTTTCCTTCACTTACACTGGCATTCCTTCTAGTCACTTAATCCTTTCAACTACTTACACAGACCTCCCTTCTTTCTTCCAGATCCTTTCGGTTCCTTGTACCACGCCCGTTACCAGCTTCTCATTATTTCAGGCCACCTTCCTCCAAACCTCCCTTTGCCCTCGTCTCTCTCCGAACTGTAAAGACAACCCTTCTCTTCACCCCTCCTGCCCCCTCCCCCCCCGCAGACTCAGCTGGGCGTTAGTCCCTGAGGCCCCGAGTCCCCCACCCTAGCCCAGTCGCCGGACCAGCCGGCTGTTCAGGGGCCTCCTCCAGTCCCGGTCCCCGCCCGGGCTGGTGGCCGCCGTCACGCCGTTTCACAGGCTGCTCCCTCCCTCCTCCATCAACCAGCCTGCCGCCCCCGGCCAGCACATCCGGGTGTGCTCACTGAAGTCAAGTGTCCCTCCTCATGCCTCCGCCCCACCGCCTCGACAGACAACCGGAGCCACCGCAACCGACCCACCTTCTGTTCCAGTCCAGCCTCAAACGGCAGCGCCAAAAAACGTTCCACACTCTGATTGGCCCGCTCCTCTTTTCAAAATCAGGACCCCGGAAGGTGGCCAGGAACTGCCTGTCTAGTGAGTTACGGGCAAAGGGGCGGGACCACGAAAGGTGTGGCGGGTAAAACTACGAAACAAGAAAAGACAGTTACATTTGCTCCTTCTTAGCCATATTTTGGAGGAAAATACTTTTTATCGTGTATTTTAAAACACCCGGCCTGCGCCTGAGACAATATATTCGGGGATATGTAATAGACACCTCATTCTCATTTTTTTCAGAACTTGGCCGAGGCTGAAGGCCCTTTTACAGAGAAACCTGTTCTACGGAACCGGAGGGGAGACAATTTGGGTCAGAATTCACAAACGCTGATTTTAGTAACCCTCAGCTGGGGCGTTTGGTGGGAACTTCGGCTATGGGAACTGGTCCATACTTGGCGGGGGGGGGACTGATGGTGACGCCCAAATCTTAGCTCTTAGGTAGTTAAATACAACAAAGAAAACCCGTCATGAGAGAGTATAGAGTGCGGGAGGAATGCGAAGTCCGCGGAAGGCGGCAGCTGCAGAAGCTTCCTTTGGTGGGGTATGGATTTAGGACACTAGGGAGGAGCCTGGCTCCGGGCCCACACAGTGCAGAAACCTTGCTTATCTTGTAGACAGACAAGATTGCACGTACTAGGCCCTAGTTCCCGGGCTGCTTTTCCATTCTCAAACATCAGCAGTCCCATCAAGTTGTTTTGTTTTGGGGCGATGTAATTTGTTTAGGGCTGGAGACGGACTCAAATACTACAGACAATACAGCATACATTTACTACCACCCTTGCCTCACTCCCATGTAAACTTGGTAAGAGTATCAACAGAACTTTATCTGCATTATCCACTTGTGTGCCTATTACCTAACTGTGCCAGGGGCCAAATGCATATTTGTGGACATGAACGGATTTAAGTGGGAAACAGTTTTCTTAGAACCATCTTGCTCCTTTTGGAGTTCAGGTCCTTAGGTGTGCTACCCTTCCCAATCTAAAGAGGATTCTCTGAAGAAATGGGAACAAAATGGAAGTTAAACATTTTGCTTTAACAGTTGTTTATTGAGCCCCTATTATGCAGTTTGGTATAAGATGATGAACAAAACCAGACACAATTTTGGCCCTCGAAGGGAGCAGGGAAGAATATCAACCAAGTAACTATATGAATGGGGGCATAATTATTAACCGAGAGGCGTGCACTAGGAAAGGAATATTATTCCACGACAGGGTACAATGAAAGATCCTTGATGGGGGAGGGGCAGTGTACCAATTGACTGATCTGAAGAATCAGGAGAAATTAACTTAGTAAAATGTGAAGGTGGGGTGGTGGACTGGGACCAGCATTTAGGAGACAAAGGCACTGCAGAAAAAGCCATCAGTTTTAACAGGAACCAGTACATCAGAGGCTATGCTGAACCCATTTCTCCTCTTTTCTTCTTGCTTCAGACATAACTATAAAAAATTACTTATGTTATCTTTAGCCTCCTCCCGTCCCCAAACTTCACATTGTTCTGGGCTTTAGGACCCCCTTTGTCTCTTAATATTAATTTTTCTAACTATGTCTTAATGCTTTTTTAAAACTGAGCTCTTTGATTTTGTGTTTTGTCCTTTCTCTTAAGATGAAAATACTAGTTCTTAATGATATTAACATAATGATTTGCTTTATCCATGTATATAAATATATACACACATATACATATATATATATATATAAAACAGAATAGGAATAGCAATATTCCTAATGTAAGACTGCTGAATGAAGTTTAAATTTGTGTTTTTTTTTCCTTCACATTATATCCCATTGGAAATGTACAGACAAAATATTGTGTTTTAAGTGAACTGGACATACATCTTCTCTTTGGTTATTATGGATGTACCATAGTTTAATCAACCAGACCTATACTGATGGATACATGGGCTATTTCCAGTCTTTGCTATCACAAAAAGTTACTTGCTAGTGGATCTTTGGCATAGATTGGGACAAATGGGATTACTAGGTTAGAAAGTAAAAGAATGTTATTTTCTTTATTATTCCCAAATTCACCTTCATAGAAGTGGTGTGATTTTGTATTCATGCTAGTAATATGTGAGTTCCTATTTCCCCACATCCTCTCCCATAGAATGGATTGTCAAACTCCTAGATTTTTGCTAATATGATAGGTGAGAAATGGTATCTTAGTATAGTTTTGCATTTATCTTTTTATGAATGAGATGGAGCATCTTTTTGAATGGTGCATGAATAAAATGAATGCATATAATGAAGTGCGAGGATGAATCTGTTAAGGAATATGGAAGATATAGAGCTATGAAGTGGAAAAAGCAAGGCACGGAAGACCATGTGCAGTATGTATGTAAGAAGGGGTAGAAATACATACACAAATGTAAACTTGCTTACATTTTAAAAAATAAACAATGGAGGGGACTTCCCCGGCAGTCCAGTGATTAAGACTCCACGCTTCCACTGCAGGGGCCACAGGTTTGATCCCTGGTCAGGGAACTAAGATCCCACGTGATCCCACATGCTGCATGGTGCAGCCAAAAAAAAAAAAAGGAAACGTAAATCAAAATCTACTAAAAATGAGAACCAATAGGGGAAGAGCAAGTGGAGGGAGAGAGCAGGAATGGAAGCTAGATTTCTGAATATATCTTGTTTTATAGTTTGACCTTGGAGTCATGTAAATGGTTAACATGTTTAAAATACAAAATAAAGTGTAAAAGCAACCACTGAGTGGAATACAAACTGAAATAAGTGAATCAACCTTTTCATCTGTTTCTTTTTATCTGAATTTTCTTTTTATTTGACTTGTCTATCCATTACCTATTTTCCATCAAGATGGCCTTTTTTTAAAAAAAAATTTAGAAACTTTTTATATATTAGCCCTATGTGATATGGGTTGCACTTTTAAAAACCTTTATTGGACTTTCTGCTTTACTTGTTTGTTTAAATTATAGTTAAAATGATCAGCCTCGTCCCTCACTGAGATTCTGAATGATAGGAATGTTTTCTCCACTTCCAAGTTACAAAATAATTCATTTATTCTTTTTTTTAAAAATGCCAGTTTTTAAATGCCAGGTTTGTTTCTTTCTTTTAAAATATGTAGATCTCTGATCCATTTGGAATTTATCCAGTGTAGAATAAAGAATGGATCAAATTTTATCATTTTCCATATGGCTACCCAGTCCTAGACATTTTAATTTTATCTCACTTCAGCAATCCCCACCCCCCGCAACCTGCCTCTGAAAGTAGAAGAACACTACTACTGAATGCCCATAGAGTACCTTGACTGGGTAAGGGGAAATCGCTTTTATTTGAACATTAGATTATGCTTTTATTATTTTATTTTCATTTTTATTTTTGGCTGTGCTGCGTGGCTTACGGGATCTTAGTTCCCCCACCAGGGATCGAACCTGGTCCCCCAGCAGTGGCAGCATGGAGGCGTAACTACTGGACCATCAGGGAATTACCTAGACTTTGCTTTTAGTTAGTGCCACTAGATGGCACACATCTTTTTCTTTAGATATCTCACTTAGCTCTCTTTACCGTGACAAAAATCACGTATCTGCCAAAGGGCTTCCCTAAATTTTCTTCTTGCACCCGCTTGGGAAAAGGTGACTCGGGTAGCTTTTCAAGTCAGATACAGAGCGTTTCTCTGTAAATCTAAAGTGATTGTCCTTGAAATCACTGCCTCCAAGGCCTGGCACATCGCACAGACACAATTTCAAAAACCAAAACATTTGGGGAAATGTCTAAAATTCAGACTTGACTAAAATAGAAAATAATACAATGATTTTCTCAGGTCACTGGAGCTCTCACAGGAATAATGGACACAGCAATGCTTCACCTAGATCCCCCTTCAGGGCTGAGGTGCTTGCTTTCCCTGCTCGCAGGAATGTTGGCTACAGATGGCTCACAGCCAAGTCCCCAGTGAGAAGTGAGAACTGCTCTCACAGAAAGGAGCTGCCCCACCCCAGATGATGCCTCCTGCGGGCGGTCTGCAGTGTGCTTACCACGTCTGGTTTATATGGGGGTCCATAGGCCTGGCCCCTTGCCTCAATTCAGGACAACTCAAGGGCCTCCCGGCTCCAGAACTTCCTGTGGGATGGGCTGAGGCCTATGTGGCAACCGTATCACAGCTCAGCCTTCCCATCTGTCCAATCCTACTTTCTTCACTTCTTTACTCTCGTTATTCCAGGAGTCTGACCCAGTAAGACTCCTGCTCACAAATCTCCACCTCAGTGTCTGTTATTTAGGCAGCCCAACTTAAGATACAGGGTTGATGGTTTTCCCTAACCAGTGCTCTCAACTATAGAGTCTTGCTACCAAAATGTGGTCCATGGACCAGCAGCATTGTTGTCAACACGGAGAAGTTAGAAAAGGAGTAACTCAGGTCTCACTCAGACCTACTGAATCAGAATCTGCCTTTTTATAAGGTTCCCAGATGATTTGTCTGTACACTAGAGTTTAAGAACCTGTGGACTAGGTTCAAAGGACAATGGTCTAAGTTCAAATATGTTTCTTACTCTGGGCTGTTAGATGGGAAAACCAAACAAAATGTTTTGTTGTATTTTATATTACACAAATTAAACACATAAAAGTGGAGGGCATCCAGAGAGCAAATGTCATCATCTGACTAGTCAATTTTAGGTCTTTTAGTCTCAGGTCACAGGGTTTTCTCTTGCCTTTACGGTTGCCTTGTATGGTATTCCAATATCCAAAAGAATAGTCCAGGACTTGTGCCAACTCTGAAACAACTGGCAAAAAATGTCAAACAGCGAATAATAGCCTTCTGAGACTTGTGAGTGGAAGAGACACATACAAATTTCTGTTCTGTTCTAGAGCAAGAAATTCAAGCTGCTTTTTTTGGGGGAGAAGGGAGAGCATGGGGGAAGGTAGGAAAAATGAGATGGAAAAAGATAATGATAGATAAGACAAAATGATTAAATAAAAACTGTAAGTACAGAAAAGCTTAAGAATTTTTCTGTCTTTGACAAAACTACGAAATGGACAGTTTAATAGTGCCATCAACCACAGTACAGGCTTGATTAGATACGTTATTGTGCACCAATTACATAGATGATATATTTACATTTATTGATTTGGAGGGTGTCCAGGATATAATTTGAGAAAAGGAAGTAACAAAGTTGTGTGTATAATATGATTGCTGTGCTTTATATGTGTACATGCAAAGAAAAATGGAAAGATATTAACAGTAGTTATGTCTGAGTGGTAACTTTGCAAGTGACTTTTTTTTTTTTGCAAGTGACTTTTGCATTCTTCTTTGTGCTTTTCTGCTATTATCATTTGAATATTTCATAATGGGTTTATTGTTAGGGGTTGAATTGTGTCCCCCCCAAAAGATATGTTGAATTTCTTAACCCCCAGTATCTCAAAATGTGACCTTATTAGCAGATGTACTTAGTTAAGATGAGGTCATACCAAAGTAGGGTGGCCCCTTAATCCAATATAACTAATATCCTTATAAGAAGAGAAGAGACACAGCCATGTGAGGTGAAAATGCATTTGATGATGGAGAGACTAAAGTGCTGCATCTGCACACCAAGAAACACCAAAGATTGGTGGCCACCGCCAGAAGCTAGGAGGAGGCGAAGAAGGGTTCTCCCCTACGAGTTTCACAGGGAGCACTGCCCTACCAACCTTCACTTCTAGTTTCCAGAATTGTGAGAAAATAAATTTCTGTTGCTTGAAGGCACCCAGCTTGTGGTACCTTGTTAAGGTAGCCCTAAGTGACTAATACACATGTTACTTGATAATCATTAAAAAGTAAAGTCACTGTCATTTTGAAAATTAAATGGAGCTATAACTGACGTGAAGGAAGATGACACTTGTCAGCCAGCACAAAGGTGACTTCTCTCACAAAACCTTCCCTGACAGTTCAGAGGGCGACACTAGAGTCCTTGTCGAGAGCAACTATTTGCACGCCTTACATGTTCTCCTCCAGGTCTAAGTCCCACAAGTGGGCAGGGGCCAGGTTCATGTTCACTTCCCATGAAGTGTAGCCCTGAATTTTGAATAAAGATCTCAATGAATGCTTTTTAAATTATTGAATGAGGAATTCCTATTAGCAAGAAAAGCTTTCCCTCCCACTCTTACAGAGTAGGATAAACAAACAAAAGCAACAAAACACCTAAAGGATGAAAATTGAAAAACTCTAGATCTGGGAAGAGAGGAAGGCAGGGGAACCAACATGTCTATGGGCACAGACTCCAGATTCCTAGTTGTGTGGAATGTTAAAAAGATCTGTCAAATAAATGTGGGGATTTAAACCAGTTTCCTTACCATAGGGTCTCTAGGGGCCTTTAATACACCATTGTGCATTGGGACTTTCCAATAAGAGGAGGGAGTTGGACTGCACTTCCTAGTACTTTACTGTTAAATTATTCTTTTTCTCATTATTTCAAAGCACTTGGTGGTTAGTGTTTGAGGAGTGTGCTTTGGTGCCCTGTGCACTGTGTTCATGTAAACCCACTGAGACACCCTTCAGCAATGCTCTTCTCATTATTGGTGGGCTTTCCTATCTCTATACCCACACTGGGTCTGCAAGCTTTAGTCAAATGTTTATGTGGTCTCTCAGATCTAAGAAGTTTGGACGTAGTTGTAGATCATATACGTTTCCCATTCAAGGAAGGAGAAAATAGAGTGGGTATGAGGAAAGTAACAGTTTGAAATCATCAAAAGCCTTTCAAAGACAGACGTTCCATCAATCTAAATATCCCTGGCAATTCTTTTTTTATCCCTGGAAATTCTTTTTTTTTTTTTTTTTTTTTTTTTTATGCGGGCCTCTCACTGTTGTGGCCTCTCCCGTTGCGGAGCACAGGCTCCGGACGCGCAGGCTCAGCGGCCAAGGCTCACTGCCCCAGCCACTCCGCGGCATGTGGGATCTTCCCAGACCGGGGCACGAACCCGTGTCCCCTGCATCGGCAGGCGGACTCTCAACCACTGCGCCACCAGGGAAGCCCTCCCTGGCTATTCTTGCTTGACCCTTGGAGTAAGCAGACAGGGATAGGGAGGTTGATGCTACTCTTCAGAATAAGACCCGGGTAATGTATTCTTTGGGTCCTCTAAGAAACTGATGCCAAGACATGATTAGATGTGCAAGAGAATTATTGGGGGAAGTGCTTGTGAAGGATAAAGGAGAGGAAGCAGGAGTAGACAGGGAGAGCCTTTAGATCCTGAGGCAGTTCTGACACCCGTGAATGTGGAGGAGGAAGGAAGGAGGATTGGGTAAGAAGAACCTCCAACCACAGCACAGTTCTAAGAAATTTTAGCCATGCTGATGGGGAGTTCCTCCCTTAAAGTCACATGTTAGAGGAGTCCTGTGTCCCACAGGAATGGGCCAGCACTTGTAACCCTCAGTCATTGGCTGGGAGCACCCCGTGGTGCTAATGCTGTGGTGGATCCAGAGGGCCCAGGGCAGGGGCTGTCCCTCAGCTATCATCCTCCCAGCAGGAAATCTGAGTGTTGAATTTTTATGGCCACCAGGGAGAGTGAAGTCAGATGACAAGAGTTTGAATTCCAGCTCTACCACTTAATTATGGGAAAATTACCTAACTTGTCTGAACTCCATATTCCTCATCTGTAAAATGGAAATTATTAGAGTATCCATCATTGGGTTCTTATGAGACATTTACATGACTCAGGAAATTCTTAGTATTTTGCCCAGTGCATTGAAGACCTCAATAAATGTTAACTATTATTATTACAGGTACTTGTAGCTGATACAAACTCAGAACTCTCAGCCCTCAGGGAATTCTGACAGCTGAAGGAAACGTTGAAAGGTAGGAGAAGTCTCTCCCCTGCGTGCCATACTGTGGCACTCTTCTCCAGGATCTTTCGAATGTGATCCTTTCTCTCTGCTCCTTAGAACAAAGGCATTCACTTCCAAATACTTAAAATAAGGGAGAAGGACAGCATCCCCATTTCCCTGCTAGACTGACATGGCTGGTGTGAGGCTCCCCCTTTGCAAGATTCCCTTGAAGGGTTTAGTGTGTTTGTCTATTTATTCTGTCTGCCTCATGCAGAGGTCAATAATGCTATAAACAGAGAAGAGCTCCAGGTTCAGTTAAGCAAATTACAGAATATTGAAAAAGTCATGGCAGTAAAGTACATTGCTATAATCCACAGAATATATGAGGCATTAAAATCCTAATGCCTTGACTCTTGATCAGAATTTATTGGAGATGGGAAGAACAAACTACCTCAGTGCATTTTTATGGCCAAAATTAAAACAGGGGTGGATTCACTTAACCCCTGCCACCAGTCTTAAATTCATTGAACCACCTTCTGTGTTCATAGAATTCTGTCTCTATGGAACTTGGTGTGATGGGGGAACTGTTATTGCTTTGGAACTTTCCCTGAGGTGAAAGGTGAGAAAAGTGATAGGACCAGCTGGTGAGACATGTTCACACATTTGAAACCAGGATGATGGTTAAGGGGATGCTGATGGTTTCTCAAGGGTGCTGGGCACCTGACCCCCCTGTGTCTATGATGCTGACGGGCCTAAATTCATGACCGATTCTTCCACTGACCAGGCAGCAGGGTCAGCTCTGCATGGATGCTGCCCCTCTGCACCACACCAAGCAGAAGTGGTTGATAACTAAAGACAGTGGTTTCGCAGACCAGAAAGAATGTACAGAAAGAAACAGGAAGCTTGTGGATATCTCACATCCAGAAGACAGTCCTTGATACTTATAGAAATTCTGGGTGAAGCAGCTATGGGGCCTGACTAGTGAATATTTCTAGGAAATATTTCCTGTTAAAAGTTCCTGGGAAAGAGCTTATCCACCTGCACAACCTCATAACTGAAATCGTTAGTGGTGTTACTGTCTAACCTTGTGCAAAACTTAAATTACTCTGCCATCTGAGAAGCTCCACCAAGGGAAGAGGCAGAAGGAACTAGCATTTATTGTCTACAACACGCCAGGCGTTAATCCTCAGGGCCACCCTAAGAAGTAGGTATTATCCCTGTTTTACGAATGAGAAAAATGAGGCTTAGAAAGGTTAAGAAAATTGTACGAGGTCCTAAACTATTAAATGGCAGAGCTGAGATTCCAATCTGGATCTGCCTGGCTCCAAAATCCATGCTGAGTCTAATACACACACAACTCGATTGCAACACCTTTCCTGTGGGGAACGCCGGTGAACTTGGGAGCAGCCTTGATTCAAAAACCACCACACAGTTGACTTGAGCAGCAACTGAAAACCTTTCTGTTGGGTTGGTCAAAAAGTGCCTATGGGTTTTTTTTTTTAAATAAATTTATTTATTTATTTTTGGCTGCGTTGGGTCTTCACTGCTGTGTGTTGGCTTTCCCTAGTTGGGCAAGTGGGGGCTACCCTTTGTTGTGGTGCACAGTCTTCTCATGGCCGTGGCTTCTCTTGTTGCGGAGCACAGGCTCTAGGCACGCGGGCTTCAGTAGTTGTGGCTCACAGGCTCAGTAGTTGTGGCGCATGGGTTTAGTTGCTCCGCGGCATGTGGGATTTTCCTGGACCAGGGCTCAAACCCACGTCCCCTGCATCGGCAGGTGGATTCCTAACCACTGTACCACCAGGGAAGCCAGTGGCTTTGGTTTTTAAATAAAAATGAAAGACACATTTTAAATTTTCACCAAGAACTTTATTGAACAACGTATTCATCCTTTTGTTCCACTACCTTCTGCCATTTTTCAGGCAACTTCATAATTCTGTCTTCCCAAAACTTTTTATCTTTTTGAGCAAAGAACTGTTCCAGGTGCCTTTTACAGTCTTCCAGGGAATTGAAATTTTTTCCATTAAGAAACTTTTTTCCATTAAAGACTGAAATAAATGGAAATCCAAAGGTGCAATGTCTGGTGAATACGGCGGATGAATCAGAACTTCCCAGCTAAGCTGTTAACAGTTTTTGCCTGGTCATCAAAGAAACATGCAGTCTTGCGTTTTCCTGATGGAAGATTATGCGTTTTCTGTTGACTAATTCTGGATGCTTTTCATTGATCGCTGCTTTCAGTTGGTCTAATTGGGAGCAGTACTTGTTGGAATTAACCGTTTGGTTTTACAAAAGGACCTCATAATAGAGAACTTCCTTCTAATCCCACCATATACACAACATCACCTTCTATGGATGAAGACCGGCCTTTGGTGTGGTTGGTGGTGGTTCATTTCACTTGCCCCACGACCTCTTCCATTCTACACTGTTGTACAGTATCCACTTTTCATCGCCCATCACAATTTGTTTTAAAAACGGAACATTTTCTTTATGTTTAAGTAGAGAATTGCATGTTGAAATACGGTCAAGAAGGTTTTTTTTACTTAACTTATGTGGGACCCAAACATCAAAGCGATTTTCATAACCAAGCTGGTGCAAATGATTTTCAATGCTTGATTTGGATATTTTCAGTATGTTGGCTATCTCCCGCGTGGTATAACATTGATTGTTCTCAATTAATGTCTCAATTTGATCGCTATGAACTTCAACTAGTCTACCCGACTGTGGAGCATCATCCAGAGAGAAATCTCCAGGATGAAACTTCACAAACCACTTTTGACATGTGCGATCAGTCACAGGACCTTCTCCATACACTGCACAAATCTTTTTTTGCGTTTCAGTTTTGTTTTTACCTTTCTTGAAATAATAAAGCATAATATACTGAAAACGTTGCTTTTCCTTCCATCTTCAATATTAAAATGGCTACACAAAAATTCACCAATTTTGATAAGCCTTTTTTAAATGCATGCTGATACGACAGCTGTCACATACAATCTAACAAAATTGTTTTGAATGAAGTTAAAGATAACAGTGCTACTAGAGCCATCTTACGGAAAAAATTGAACAAAACGTTTGGCCAACCCAGTATCTGTAATTTCCTGTTAGTGGCTAGTTGATTTGGCTTTCCTTCTGACTTTCTTTTAAACCTCAAATTATGCTGAGAGACAAGACACTTTACTGTGAATAAATGTTTCAGATACTTTATTTCCTAAAAGAAGACCTTGATAGTATTAGACCATGGGTCACCTGGGGAAGAAACAGAGGGCTTTATAAAGGAAATGGCCAAAAAGGGAGAAGTTGGAGGTGCCAAGTACCTGAGTCTACTTCAGAAGTTTATCTGTGGCCGACCCCAGTGATCCTCTTTGCTTTTTAGGAAAAGTAAGTTCTGTATTTTAGAATGTGCATATCTATCTCATGCCATTGTGAGAAATAAATGAGACAGACACGAGAATGTTTTGTAAAGTAAATGGCTTATACAAACAAGGTGTGGTACTATTTCAACTTGTGAATGAACTCAGTCTTATGGCTAAATGCCCTCTTCCTGTTCCATGTGGTCCATTCTCTTGACCATGCATCAAATATAAGTGGGGGGAAAAACGGTATGTGGACACTAGAAACCAATGATATAGACCAATGATTTATTCTAGAAAATAATGTTTAATAATTCAAACGGAAAGAATTGTATTGTAGAAAATCTTTTCATGATTTTCAACATTATTTTCTCTTACAATTTAAAAACACAATGTTTCTATCAACTTTTAAAAGATTAAGCACTATATTAGAACTTACCAGCAGAGGGGAGTAAAGGAACACAAAACACCTTTCAGTTTTAGGCTAATTTTTGTGCGTAAACAGGGCAGAAAAGTCCTTAAATCCATGCTTTTCTTTTATTAGCCAGTGGATCCACATGAACACATTAAATTTTATGAACAGCCCAGTCTTTGACAGACAAACAAACAGATCTGTAGGCCACAAAGGCATTGACTTTTGATCAAAAGTTATGGTTGATGAGAAGAATGAGCTACCTTAGTGCATTTTTATGGCCAAGTTTGCCAAGTGTGAAGTTTTATTTTCCAAGTTTCTTAGAACTATGGTGAAATCGATTTTACTGTATTAAAATCAATTTCTTTTCTTAATTTTGCATGCCTAGTTTTGAATACTCATTTAGAATGAAATTCCAGTGAAATGCACTTTTCAAGGTAGCTCTGTGTTATTGTGGGTGGAAATCTGACTCTCACAGACTGTATCTCAGACATATACAGTCTTTATTCAGATGAAGAGGGGATGTGGGAACACAATCTGATGCCTGTTCAAAATGTACCAGAAGCACATACGTAGACACACCTTTGAGAAGCCAGTTATTTACCTCTAGATGGATGGTAGTTAATGTTCCAAAATCTCTTTCTCTAGATCTTGAAGGAAGGTGACTATAGATTAGAAGGTCTGAACCCTTCCTAGAGGGAAAAGGTCTCCGGGATCATTGTCAGCAACCCAACATATACACTGAGCGATTCCCGTGCTAGGCATTAGAGACACAGCAATATTGAAGAGGCCATCATTACCTTGAGAGGGAACATCTAGTTGAGGAGGCAGACCAGAGTATATTTTGCAGTGAGATAGATATCCCTTGAAGGAAAGAGAAGACCAATCACCAATAGGTGAGAACTGCAAAAGCAAACCAAGGTATTATTCACCAAGTTTTCCCCTCACATTCATTCAGTCCATAGTTTTCATAGAGTGGTGTTAACAGATAAACTGAGGCGTATTAAAAAAAACTTAAGAGTTTATCTGAGCAAAAATATATTTGAATCAGACAGTGCCAAACCAGAAGTGGTTAGGAGTGCTCTGCTAACAGGAGCTCAGGGAAAGACTTTTATAGAGAAAGGGCGGAGCAAAGCAAGGAAATTATTGATCAGGTATAGTTGAAGCCTAGCTGGCTGTCTGTGATTAGCTGTGCTTTGGCTTCAATTTTGTAACCTGGAGGCATTTATAGGCTAAGACTCTAGTTTGCTTATGTGGGTCACAACAGCAGTAGAGCCACCTTGGCCTCATGGTCTCCTTGTTCAATTAATTTAACAGTGGTAACCAGAGTTTTGTGCTCTTACCAGAGAGTTCTAATCTGGTAGGTGAGAGAAGGAAAGTGATAGCTTTAGATTTCATCTCAAGAAGTGTCCACTCATCAGTTTCATCTTCACTGGTTATTTTTTTATACAGGACCTAGAAGTAATACCATCCTCTTTCCTTTAATGAGTATACGGTACACATTGTTATTTACCTGTTTAGCAGCTTTGAAGTTCTATTCATATTGATATTTTCCAGTCCCAGAACATCAAGTATTGATAGAGGTCTTGACAGAAGACTTGATATCTAATGATCCATCATAGTTCCAGCATGTGTTGTCAGTTGATAAGATAGGCTTGTTAGTGGCCTTAGTGAGGGCCTTAGTCAGCACACCAGACAATCAAAGAATTCTGGGACTGTTGGGGAGGTCCTGATAAGAAAATGGAATGATAGCAGGCTTCAAAGATAAGGTAAGAATAAGAGCATTAAAGGGGGGTAAAAAACTCAGTCCAGGGAGGGGAGTGCTTGGTAAGTAAGAAAGCAGTTATATATCAGGTGAGTTATAAAAAATGATGAGTATGAGAGGGTTCAAGTAGTAGAGATCACTTAGTCTTCTGGAGTTTAAGAGATGCCCTACCTGGAAAAAAGAGAGGAGACTGTCCTGGATCTAACACATACACCTGGGAGCAACTCCAGTAGGTTAAGTAGATAAGGATAATAACTATTTCACAGGTTTGGGAGATAAATGAGATTACGTGCCCAAGGTTCCCAGCCTACTGAGTGGGACCTAATCAATATTAGCTCCCTTTCCATTCTCCCAGTCATCATAATTCATCTTAGAAATACAATTCTCCTCAAAAAATGACAGTTGGTAAGCATTAAATATTATCTCAGTATCACACAAAATACATTATTATCAAGAATTTTAATAATAAATATAAGCATAAATAAGCAATACTGTATTTCTCTACCACTTTCTTGTGCTCTATGCTCAAGAAAATAGTACCTTGAAGCTCATAAAAAATGTTCATACTTAAATCCTATCTATAATTCCTTATGGCAGATCTTTTCTATTTTTTCCTAGCAGCAAACATGATGCAACTGTACAATGGATGGGAGTGTTTCTAAATGAAGTCACTAACAACTCTTAAGGATTTCCCTGGTTTCTGTTCTGGAATGGACATAGGCACTATTTTTGCATCGTGGGCTAAATGAATGCTGAAATTCCAGTTAAAGAAACAAATACCCTTTGTGTTTTATGGCAAATATTCCCTTTCAATAAAGACCACCAAATTTATGGGGGAGGGGGAGAGAGCAAAATGAAGTAGGGAGTTGCGTTCACACTTAAAGTCAGGTTATTTTCTGTGTCAGGCCATTGTGGTAGATATTAGATAGTGACATGGTTGCTTAGCAACCTTGACATCAATGAACTTGGGATCCATCTTTGCTGGGAATTCCTAAAGAGTAATGCCTAGGAGAGTCCTTCTATTGTTTTTGGATCACTCAAACCAAAGGTGATTTTTACAAAAGATTTAACTGTAGTTCAAATGACTAAGAGAGGAGTAGAAATTTAGATAGTAGGATTTGTATTTCTGTTGTTGCTTTAATAATGGAGAAAGATATTGATCCATTTTCCATCTTTGCTGAGAATTAAGAGACTTGCTGTAAAGAATAAGGAATGATCTCACTTACATATAGAGGTGTGTACCCCAGAACATCTTTTTTCATTTTCTTGTGAAGAAGGGACCCTTCTTTTGTCCAATGCTAATGTCTTCACTTGCCCTTTTGAGCCCATCCAACTTTTCACTTTAGCATCTTGTTCCATCAGTTTTCCCCCTTCTCTTCCATTGCCAATTTTTCTTTCTCCACTGGTTCCTTTCTCCCAGCCTAAAAACATATTCATCTCAGAAAAACAACAAAAAAAGTGAAAAATAAAAACTTTCTTTCAGTTCTCCAGCTATGCCTCCTACCCTCTCCTCTTCCTTTTACAAAAACCTTGAAAGAGTATTCTACATTTATGGTTTTCAGTCCTCACCTCCCTCAGGTCACTGTAATCTGAGTTCTATGGCTATTAATCCACTGAAAATGCTCTTGCCAAGGGGACAATAACCTGGTTGCCAAATTCACTGGACAATTTTCAGTCATTATGTCACTCCTCTGGCCAACCAGAGAACCCTTTTCTTCTGGCTCTTCTAAAGTCCTCCCATGTCTCTCACCCTGTGAAGTCTGGGCTCCCCGGAGTTTTGTACTCAACCTTCTCCTGTTCTGCATGGTCTGCCTGAGTAATGGCATCCCTTCCCATGGCTTTACTAATTTATCAGTGGTGACTTCCAAATCTATGCTATTCTGGCTCAGACCTCATTCTGGGACTCCAGGCTCATTTTTCCAATTACCCCTTTAAACATCTCTCTACCTGTATCCTACAGGTGTTTCTTACCTCTCTATCTCCTTGTCATCCTCCTAGAGTCCCACCCCAACAAACACCAAACAGCCTGCTTGGCCTTCTTCCTATATTCTCATCTCAGTTAATGCCATCACCAACCACCCAAATCAGAAATATGAGCCATCCTGGATTCCTCACCTTCCATTATGTACCACATCAAGAGACTCATCAGAGTCCATATATTCAACCAATAAGTATCTTTTGAATCTGGTCCAACATTAACATCTCTACTTAAGTTAACCTGTATAGGACAACTGAAGTTTCTAAATTGTCTTCCTTATCTTCAGTCTTATCCTCCCCACTGGTCCTCCAACCCCATTACATTTTGCATCCATGTCACTTCCCTGCTCATGGTAGTGACATCCTCTTCTAGAGCATGACACACAAGACTCTTCACATCTGGCTCTTGCCTACAATTTAGCATCAACTCTGCCATTTCCTTTGTCACACTCCTTTGTGCCTTTGTCACATTCCACAACATATCCTATGCTCTGACCATATCCAGAGAAACCACCTAAACTTGAATATTCTTCCATTCCTTTGTACCTCTGCAAATGCAAACTCCCTAAGCCTTTCCTTTCTCCTTCTCTGTCTAATGCTTCAAGAATCAGCTCGACCATCATTTCCTTGGGGTTCTCTTCCCAAGTAGTTAAGTACTCACTCCTTAGTACTGTCTTGAAACATTGTACCTGAGTGTATTTTGACACCACATTGCTCATGTGATATAAATGTAACATGTTGTATCACGTGTAAATCTATGATTATCTACAGGCCTGTCCCTGAGGAGACTGTCAGCTCTCTGATGGCATGCAAAATGTCTTTTTAAAAAGTCTTTGTTGGGCTTCCCTGGTGGCGCAGTGGTTGAGAGTCCGCCTGCCGATGCAGGGGACGAGGGTTCGTGCCCGGTCTGGGAGGATCCCACATGCCGCGGAGCGGCTGGGCCCGTGAGCCATGGCCACTGAGCCTGCGCGTCCGGAACCTGTGCTCCGCAACGGGAGAGGCCACAGCAGTGAGAGGCCCGCGTACAGCAAAAAAAAAAAAAAAAAAAAAAAAGTCTTTGTATCCCCTATCCCTACCACAAAGTAGGCACTAAATAAAGGCTGAGTGAACAACTGTAAACCAAGGTATTTCAATAGTGAAGATTACAGGACACTGAAATAGACCCTAATAGAAGTTATGGAACCTGTTAGTCGAAAGTCAGTAAGACTCATACCCATTAGGATGGCTACTATCAGGAAAACAGGAAATAACGAGTGTTGATGAGGATGTGGAGAAACTGGAACCCCTTTGCACTGTTGGGTAGTACTGTAAAAAGGTTCAGTCACTACGGAAAACAGTATGGTGGTTCCTCAAAAAATTAAAAATACAACTACAGTATGATCCAGCATTCTCACTTCTAGGTATGTATCCAAAAGAATTGCTAGCAGGATCTCAACGAGATATCTGCACGCTTATGTTCATGGCAGTGCTCTTTACAACAGCCAAGAGTAGAAGCATTCAAATGTCCATGATGAATGAATGGATAAACAAAATGTGATATATACACTCAATGGAATATTATTCAGCCTTTAAAAAGGAAGGAAATCCTGTCAGATGCTATGACATTTGAGAACATCATGCTAAATGAAATAAGCCAGCCACAGAAAAGACAAATATTGTATTATTCCACTTATATGAGATATCTAAAGTAGTCAAATTCTTAGAAATAGAAAGTAGAATGGTAGTTACCAGGGGCTGAGGAAAAGGGGAAAGGGGGATTGTTGTTTAATGGGTACAGAGTTTCAATTCTACAAGATGAAAAAGTTCTTCAGATCCTTTTCACAACAATGGGAATATACTTAACCCAACTAAACTGTACACTTAAAAATGGTTAACATGGTAAATTTTATGTTTTGTGGTTTTTGCCACAATAAAACAAATCAATAAAAACACAATAGACAGTGCATTTGACATGAAATAGATGCTGCCTGGAGGCCAAGTGTTTGATAGGAAGACCAAACATTCATGACTTCTGTTTTTATAGGTCACATCAGGCTGACTGTCTTTATCTCATCTATCCTGAATGCATTTTTTTTGGCAAAAAAGGCAATACTAAAAAAACCATAATATTTTAATATAATAAAATATGACAATGTGCATTGATAATATGAATTATAATATGATATGAATAACCAAAAAATTCCAATTCCCTTTTCAGGAAAAGTCCTCTGTCTTACACTATCTCTATTATGCTTATGTTTTAAGCACCATATAATAATATAATTCAATACTCACAGACCTAGGAGTAGTCCTCTTAGAGCTTATGATTCAAAGAATATGACCCCAATGAAGACAATTATCTAGAAAACTTGAGAGTTGTCCAAAGAGAGGACATGAAAATATACACAGGTGCATGTGAGCACGCATGCACGCACGCACACACACACACACACCCCCCACACCACTTGCTGGCTGTAGTTCATGAAGCATTCATGAGTCAGGTTTTTGAATAATTAATGTTGAGAAAATAATTAAATAATTCCATAAAAGGCAGATGTTGAGAAAATGTTTCTAAAGAAGAAAGTGGAGCTGGAACTTCAAAATGTCTCTACCAATCTTCATTGACTTAAACAGGTTACATAAAGTCTCTAAGTAGCAATCACCAGTCATCCAAAAAGTGGACCTCAGTTTGAGCTGATTCTTTAGTCTTTAACAATCCATTAGCAGCATCTAATGGATTAGATGCTGCTAATGGATTGTTAAACATCTCAAACTTTCCCGTTAGGGTTTCAGAAATTTCCTTTTCCTGAACATACACACTTTTCTCTCTCCCATGGAAAACATAAACACCAGGGGTGCAATGGAGTTTAGGATTCTTAAATGATCCTCTACTCTAATATGGCTCATCTTCCATCACTGAACCTCTCGGGTTACTTTAATGAAAAAGCCTGTCAGCCACTGAAATTGGGTAGCTGATTCAAACTGGTTAAACTGACAAGGAGAAGACCTGTGAAAATTGCCATGTGTCTAGGGTGCAGTAGAAAATCCCTAATACTACTTTCCTCTATATCTACTGACTGGAGACTCAGCACAACCCCCAGGCCTGGCTTCTCACCCCTTCCAAATCTGCATGAAGTGCATCTCTGCTAGTCTGAGCCCTGCCATTTCTGAGTTGCCTGGGAGCTATAGGAAAACATCATTAACTCAATCTGTGTTAACCTGAAATGCTGAAAATAAAAATAGCATCTAGGAGGCCACTTCCCTAGATTCCTGTTATTTCATATAAAGATTTTATTTTTCCTTAAGCTACTATTGCTTGCTAGCTATCTTCCTCATTATAGGTGCTCTTTTTATTTTTCCAGCTTTATTGAGATATAATTGACATATAACATTGTGTAAATTTAAGATGTACAAGGGGATGATTTGATAAAAGTATATATTATGAAATGATTACCACACCAAGGTTAATTAACACATCCATCACATCACATAATTACAATTGTGTGTGTGTGTGTGCACTGAGAACATTTACGATCTACTTTCTTTGCAGCTACTCTTTTAAAATTTCATTTGCATCCAATTCTGCCTGTAAGTAAGTTTACTTGGGAGAAGGGGAAGTATCCTTCCTCTCTCTGTGCAGAGGCAGGAAGTGGAGGGGGATGCTGGTCCACTACACTGTGGGATCTCCTCTATAGGCTCACATATATTTATGCAGACGGAGCAAGTAAAATTCAATTCCTTTAAAAAGTAGGCTTAATGGGAGAAATCACCAAAGCTAAAATCCTTTAGAAATCCTTTGAAAGAACATGGAGGAAGAGAGGTCAGGTGTGATACAACCCCAAGCACTTGGACCCAGGGATGGTGGACGTTTTCTAGGCTGATGTTGTCTGTGTGTTTGCGTGTGGTACAGAGACCTATAACAGTGTACTAAATCTTGCTTTTTATTTGTTAGCGTGCTCATTTGTTTTGTGGTATGCGCTTGCCACACTGCCGCTGACGCCTGGCTCCTTTTCTCCTTCAGCAAATCATCCAGGGAAACTGTTGCTTGATTTTCTGATCCCAGCTCAAAGAGTTTTCTTGTAGAGATGCACGTTACCCCAACTTACCTATAAAGATGACTATATCACTTCTCATATAAGTCAGGACACATTTCAAAGTCAAAGTGGGCACTAAGAAGAATTAAAAGACAGTAACTGATCTACAATAGGTGAAAACGTATGGTCAGTAGTTTACCACTAGGTGCCTGGGTAGTGGCAGTAATCCAGATCCAGAATCAGCCCAATTCAGTCTCTCAGAGGGCTTATGGGTGATACTGTTTTCCTCCAAACACCCTAAAACAAGGGTGAAACTGTAGGATCATTGGGTCATTTTATTTCTGCTTCACCCTGTAGCCTCAAAAAGAAGTCTCTTATTTTATTTGTTTAAATGCTTATTAACAATTGTCTATTAATATATGTATTAATTTGCTAGGGCTGTATTGGGGTGCACCCCACAGGCCTTTAAGCCTTCCAGTTGCCCAACTGCAAGAAACAAAGAGCGAGCCCAGAGAATCTTGTAGGGAGTCTTACAAGTCTGAAGCAAAAGGTCCTAGAGCAACACCCCACTGTGAACAGCAGACAGCAGGCAGGACAGTCAGCAATCTTCACTACTCAGGGGAGAAGGAGGCTCCCATTTACATGGGGAATTAATGTCAGGTAGGCTTATCAGTTACCAGGGAAACCAGTGGCTGGGGCAGGGAGCAAGCACATAGGCAGTTACTGATTAAGCTGCATAATTAAGAGGATTGGATAGTCATGTGAGTGAAGGGACTAGTCTAGCAGGGGATGCACAGAGAGCAAGAGAACAGCCATCTTGAATGGCCTGACCATACAGGCTGCCATAACAAAATACCACAGACTGGGTGGCTTAAAACACAGAAATTAATTTCCTCATATCTCTGGAAGCTAGAAGTCCAAAATCAAGATGTTGGCAGGATTAGCTTCTTCTGAGGCCTGTTTATTTGCAGATGGCTACCTTCTCTCTGTGTCCTCACACAGTCATTCCATGTACATCCCTAGTGTCTCTCTATGTGTCGTAATCTCCTCTTCTCATAAGGACATCAATCAGATTGGATTAGGGCTGACCCTAAAGTCCTCAACTTAATCACTCTTTAAAGACCCTATCTCCAAACACAGTCATTCTGAGGTATGGGGGCAGGGGGGTAAGGGCTTCAGCATATGAATCTGGGGGGGACACAATTCAGTCCATAATACTGTCTCTTCTCAATCTAGCTCTCCAACACGTGAGGACACAGCAGTAAGGCATTCATTTACAAACCACGAAGAGGACGCACCAGTCCCCAAATCTGCTGGCACCCTGGTCTTGGACTTCTCAGCCTCCAGACTGTGAGAAATAAATGTTGGTTGTTTAGGTCCCCCAAGTCTGTAGTATTTCTGTTATAGTAGTCCAAACAGCTAAGACACAATCTGATCATTTTGCAAACTGCAAATACGTGGATTTACCGAGAAATATGGATGAGGTGCCAAGGTGTTGTGACAGGCCTCCAGTGACAGTGGTGACACCATCAAAACTAAGCCAGGTGCTGCAATATGATAAAATGTGAACTGGGGGACTAAAACCATCTCAAAATACTACAGTCAAGTTTCTTGGATGTCAGGTGCCTACTGAAATCAGAAAGTCTGTCTGTTTTCATTATAACCCAGAATGAGGGAGCCCCATGCAAGCATTCCAGGCTGATGATGCCTTGATACTAGTCAGTGTAACAGCATTTATTATCCTCAGGGGGTGGCAGCAGGGGAGCTCCTGGTGACACTTCATTCTTTCTATGAGAGAGATTGTCAACATAGTTTCCTTTGACACAGAAAAGTGATTCTATGGGGATCAGAAATTTGAAAAGAAATCATTCAAAAAGTACTGTTTAGCTTTCATTGTTGGCATTTATGGGCTATAAATAATTAAATCTAGGGATAAAACCATGAAGTCATGAGAACTGGAAGAACTTTGATAGATTCCAAATTTGTTTTCCTGTCTTCAAGAAGGACTGTACCAAACCATGACTGATGAAGGATGGGGGAATGGCTGATAATGAGACCTTTTGGCCTAAATGGCCAAATGTGACTGATTAGTGGGTTTGATGTATGCTTTCTAACATCACCAAGCAATTCTCCAATTCTCAGTGGACACTGACTGGGTGTCCTGAAAATTTAACTCAACTTTGACACTATGTACCTGGAGATCATCAGATCCCATAGGCTGAGGTCTCAGTCCTATAAGACTGTCCCACTTCAGACGGCATTCACAAGGGCAAGTTGTTACCTGTGCTTCTGACCTACCGGCTATAAACTGGTGGTTCCTGTGATCCCTCCTCAGATTCAAGTATTTTACTAGAGCAGCTTACAGAAGTCAAACATTTACTTTTATCAGTTTTTTTTTTTTTTTTCGGTACGCGGGCCTCTCACTGTTGTGGCCTCTCCCGTTGCGGAGCACAGGCTCCGGACACGCAGTCTCAGCGGCCATGGCTAACGGGCCCAGCCGCTCTGCGGCATGTGGGATCCTCCTGTACCGGGGCAGGAAGAGGACGCACCAGTCCCCAAATCTGTTGCTTTGTCGAACCCATGTCCCCAGCATCGGCAGGCGGACTCTCAACCACTGTGCCACCAGGGAAGCCCTATCAGTTTATTATAAAGGATATGACAGAAGATAAAGATGAACAGCCAGATGAAGAGGTATATAGGGTAAAGCTCAGAAGGACCCTGAGAGCACAGGAGTTTCTGTCCCCATGAAATTGCGGTACATCACCCTACCAGCACGTGGATACATTCACCAACGTGGAGGCCCATCAACTGTTGTGGTTCAAGAGTTTTTATAGGGCTTAATCTGCAGCCACCCCCTTCTACTTCCCAGAGGTCAGTGGGTGGGGCTAAAAATTCCAGTCCTCTAAACGCTTAGGCTTTCCGGTGACCAGTCCCTTCCTGAGGCTCCCTATGGGCCTCTAAGTCACCTCATTAACATAAAATCAGGTGGGCTCAAAAGGGGCTCGTTATGAGTGACAAAAGACACTCCTGTCATTTAGGAAATCCCGAGGGTTTTGGCACCTTTGTGCCAGGAACTGGGGACAAAGACCAAATATATTTCTTTGTACCGCAGTGGGGAAAGGATGGCACGTAGTTTTTCAGTCAATTGTGTTTTAAGACACAACAAAGCAAAACAAAAAAAAATCTTTTATTCAAATAGGTAAGCAAAGGCATTTGTAGTTTGTGTCATGGGCTGAAAAGAATGTCCAAAATAAAAGCTTGGTTGGAGAAGTGGATATGAAAGGTACAGACATGAGGTATGCACAAAAGGAATCATCTGAAAATCTCCATTTTAAGGAGGGATCTGGATGTGCCTTTTAGCTGAAAAGAAGCAGATTCAGAGTTGGCAAGCTGGAAACAAAGCCTAAAGTGTCTGCCAAAAAGGCGGTAACAGGCAGACTGGGGTGGGGGTGGGGTGGGGAATGGACCAAAGTTTGAATCCAGTGAGTCTAAACAAATTGGCTTAGGTTAGCTCCAGAGGACCAGGGAACCCAAGGAGACGGCCAGGGAACAGACAGGCCAAGCCTCATAACAGAAGGGTAAGCTCCATGCTGCCAGGTTAATAGTTATCTGATCAATGATCAGACTAGCTGCCTTCTCATGTGTCATGTTTTGCCCAAGTATGGGTAGACAAGGCATCTGTGAGCTGGTCTGCAGCCACTCATCCAGCCTCATCTCCCAGCCTGCAGTCTCTGCTTTAGCAGGATCTAGCTTCTTTTTCCTCAGGGCCTCTCTACTGCCGAAGTGCTGTTTATTCTGATTAAAACGTCCTCACCCTTCTTATCCACCTGGAACACTCATCCCTCAAGACTCAGCTCAGGAGTTACCTTCTGAGTGAAGCCTTCACACACACATGCACATACACACCACACACGTCACACCTACCACACACGTGAACACTTACACATACCACACACTCATGCACCAATCACACACTCAAACACACACACACACACACACACACCTCACACAGCCCCGCCACCATCGCAAAGCCAGACGCCCTTTCTTCAGTGCTAGCAGTGCAAGTTGACATACCCCTATTGTTACACATACCATACATTTTAAACAATAATTTCCTTATAATTATATTTAAAAACTATTAGAACATTTCAAGTGTTGAATTCCAAAGTGGTTTGCAACCACTGCTTAATCCTACCCCACCCCCCCACCCCACCCCACCCCCGACTACCCTAGAACTGTAATAGTTTTAGGACCCTAAGCCGATGTCAGTTCAAAATATGTTATAGGTGGGTAGAAGGAAGCCACAAACTACTGACAGCTCATGATTTAATCAGAAAAATTTGCTTTCAGATTCCCTTGGTTCAAGTAAAAAGAGAAAGATCTCAAGCACATGAAAAAAGCATATCGTTTTCTTATTAGAGAAGGAAAATGCCATGATTTCACTTTCCTATTAGAGAAGAGGTATTTGGCTTCTCTTCACCTTAGCTCTTTACCCCCTGAAGCTTTGTTATTTTCAACATGACACCAAGTATCTCCTTAGCACTATCTCAAATAGGATCAGATATACCTCTTGTCTGATGAAGATTATTTCTTTCTTTAAAAAAGAAGAAAGCATTCCTTTTATAGTTTAAAACCCAAGCCTAATGGAACATGCTTTTTAAAAAGCAAACAAAAGTAAAATGTAGTTTTATAACAGAAGCCCCTGCAAGCAGAGGGCTAATTATACCATACAAGATATAATTAGCCTAGGGATGAAGTCAGCTATGAAATAGCCGTGAAAGGGCCAAAAAGCAGACCGCGAGGAGGAGTAGACAACGAAAGAAAAGCAAGAAGTCTTGGTAATTGGTCCATGAATCATCGAAAAAGCTGAGCCTTGTCATTAATGTGGAATTTTAGTGTTTCTGCTGGGAGGAAAATGAAGATATTACATCCTCTAATTCCATTTAGCGTCGCGCTGAATACAAGCTCTTTCTAAGGGCTGATGTTACACACCTTAAAGGGCAGAACAAGGTTTTACGGCTGTGGGTTTGGAGAAGGGCTGGGCGTTCCATCTTCCAATTCATTACCACACATTATCTATGGCTTTTGGGTAATTGAGCAAATAATGCCCTTGACAACAATTGTCCCTCTTTAACTCCAAAGCAAGGTAATTAATTAAGGCCAGAAGGGGATTGTTAATGGTCGTTAATGAACCACAGCTGAGGGAATTACTTAGGAGAGCACTCTTAGAGGCTATAAAAGTACATGGACAAGAGAAGCTTGGGTGTCTAATGTTCTCTGTCCTTCCCATCACTGTTCAGTCATGGAAGGACATATTAAATGTGAAACAACTGGGGAATTTCCACAACATAGCCTGGTCTGATTGTGCCTGTACAATTCTGAGTGGCTATTTATTTTCAAACCCCATGATAATTTCTGAATAAACTTTTCTAGGACACACACGTCATGTGTAGCACACACCAAAACATAATGACACAGACAATTAACTGATTAACCTGTACTGATTCACTGCTGTGTGATATGATTTGAGCATCACACACACATATTAAAAAGGATGTGAGGGGAGGACCTTCAAGATGGCGGAGGAGTAAAACGTGGAGATGACCTTCCTCCCCACAGATACATCAGAAATACATCTACATGTGGAACAACTCCTACAGAACACCTACTGAACGCTGGCAGAAGACCGCAGACCTCCCAAAAGGCAAGAAGCTCCCCACGTACCTGCAGGGTAGGGCAAAAGAAAAAAGAATAAACAGAGACAAAGAATAGGGATGGGACCTGCACCAGTGGGAGGGAGCCGTACACACACACACACACACACACACAGACACACACACACACACACACGATTCTTTCTCCATTAATTTGTTGACAGACACTTAGGTTGTTTCCATATCTTGGCTATTATCAGTAATTCTGCAGTGAACATGAGGGTGCAGATATCTCTTTGAGATAGTGATTTTGTTTCCTTCAGATATATACCCAGAAGTAGAATTGCTGGATCATTTGGCAGTTCTACTTTTAATTTTTTGAGGAAACTCCATACTGTTTTCCACAGTAACTATACAAATTTACATTCCAACCAACTGTCCACGAGGGTTCCCTTTTCTCCACATCCTTACCAACACTTGTTATCTACTGTCTTTTTAAAAAATTTTTTAAATTTAATTTTTTTATTTCTTTATACAGCAGGTTTTTATTAGTCATCAATTTTATACACATCACTGTATACATGTCAATCCTAATCTCCCAATTCATCACACCACGACCACCACCCCCTGCCACTTACCCCCTATAGTGTCCATACATTTGTTCTCTACATCTGCATCTCTATTTCTGTCCTGCAAACCGGTTCATCTGTATCATTTTTCTAGGTTCCACATATATGCGTTAATATATGGTATTTGTTTTTCTTTTCTGGACTTACTTCACTCTGTATGACAGTCTCTAGGTCTATCCACGTCTCTACAAATGCACCAATTTTGTTTCTTTTTATGGCTGAGTAATATTCCATTGTATATATGTGCCACATCTTCTTTATCCATTCATCTGTTGATGGACACTTAGGTTGCTTCCATGTCCTGACTATTGTAAATAAGAGTTGCAAAGAACATGTGGTACATGACCCTTTCTGAAGTACGGTTTTCTCAGGGTATATGTCCAGTAGTGGTATTGCTGGGTCATATGGTACTTCTATTTTTAGTTTTATAAGGAACCTCCATACTGTTCTCCATAGTGGCTGTATCAATTTACATTCCCACCAACAAGGCAAGAGGGTTCCCTCTTCTCCAGCACCCTCTCTAGCATTTATTGTTTGTAGATGTTTTGATGATGGCCATTCTGACTGGTGTGAGGTGATATCTCATTGTAGTTCTGATTTGCATTTCGCTAATGATTAGTGACATTGAGCATCCTTTCATGTGTTTGCTGGCAATCTGTATATCTTCTTTGGAGAAATGTCTATGTAGGTCTTCTGCCCATTTTTGGATTGGGTTGTTTGTTTTTTTGATATTGAGCTGCATCAGCTGCTTGTAAATTTTGGAGATTAATCCTTTGTCAGTTGCTTTGTTTGCAAATATTTTCTCCCATTCTGAGGGTTGTCTTTTGGTCTTGTTTATGGTTTCCTTTGCTGTGCAAAAGCTTTTAAGTTTCATTAGGTCCCATTTGTTTATTTTTATTTTTATTTTCATTTCTCTAGGAGGTGGGTCAAAAAGGATCTTGCTGTGATTTATGTCATAGAGTGTTCTGCCTATGTTTTCCTCTAAGAATTTTATAGTGTCTGGCCTTACATTTAGGTCTTTAATCCATTCTGAGTTTATTTTTGTGTATGGTGTTAGGGAGTGTTCTAATTTCATTCTTTTACATGTAGCTGTCCAGTTTCCCCAGCACCACTTATTGAAGAGGCTGTATTTTCTCCATTGTATATTCTTGCCTCCTTTATCAAAATAAGGTGACCATATGTGCATGGTTCATCTCTGTGCTTTCTATCCTGTTCCATTGATCTATATTTCTGTTTTTCTGCCGGTACCATACTGTCTTGATTACTGTAGCTTTGTAGTAGAATCTGAAGTCTGGGAGCGTGATTCCTCCAGTTCCGTTTTTCTTTCTTAAGATTGCTCTGGCGATTCAGGGTCTTTTGTGTTTCCATACAAATTGTGAAATTTTTTGCTCTAGTTCTGTGAAAAATGCCATTGGTAGTTTGATAGGGATTGCACTGAACCTGTACATTGCTTTGGGTAGTATAGTCATTTGCACAATGTTGATTCTTCCAATCCAAGAACATGGTGTATCTCTCCATCTGTTTGTATCACCTTTAAGTTCTTTCATCAGTGTCTTATAGTTTTCTGCATACAGGTCTTCTGTCTCCTTAGGTAGGTTTATTCCTAGGTATTTTATTCTTTTTTTTGCAATGGTAAATGGGAGTGTTTCCTTCATTTCTCTTTCAGACTTTTCATCATTAGTGTATAGGAATGCAAGAGATTTCTGTGCATTCTGTATCCTGCTACTTTACCAAATTCACTAATTTGCTCTAGTAGTTTTCTGGTAGCATCTTTAGCATTCTGTATGTATAGTATCATGTCATCTGCAAAGAGAGTAAACTTTACTTCTTTCATGATTTAGATTCCTTTTATTTCTTTTTCTTCTCTGATTTCTGTGGCTAAAAATTCCAAAATTATGTTGAATAATAGTGGTGAGAGTGGGCAACCTTGTCTTGTTCCTGATCTTAGAGGAAATGGTTTCAGTTTTTCACCACTGAGAACGATGTTGGCTGTGGGTTTGTCATATATAGACTTTATTATGTTGAGGTAAGTTCCCTCTATGCCTACTTTCTGGAGGGTTTTTATCATAAATGGGTGCTGAATTTTGTCAAACGCTTTTTCTGCATCAATTGAGATGATCATATGGTTTTTATCCTTCAGTTTGTTAATATGGTGTATCACATTGATTGATCTGCGTATACTGAGGAATCCTTGCATTCCCTGGATAAACCTCACTTGATCATGGTGTATAATCCTTTTAATGTGTTGTTGGATTCTGTTTGCTAGTATTTTGTTGAGGATTGTTCCATCTATGTTCATCAGTGATTCTGGCTTGTAGTTTTCTTTCTTTGTGACATCTTTGTCTGGTTTTGGTATGAGGCTGATGGTGGCCTTGTAGAATGAGTTTGGGAGTGTTCCTCCCTCTGCTATATTTTGGAAGAGTTTGAGAAGCATAGGTGTTAGCTCTTCTCTAAATGTTTGATAGAATTCGCCTGTGAAGCCATCTGGTCCTGGGCTTTTGTTTGTTGGAAGATTTTAAATCACAGTCTCAATTTCAGTGCTGGAAACACAAGCTTTAAATGACACATTAAACAAGATGGACTTAATTGATATTTATAGGACATTCCATCCAAAAACAACAGAATACACTTTCTTCTCAAGTGCTCATGGAACATTCTCCAGGATAGATCACACCTTGGGTCACAAATCAAGCCTTGGTACATTTAAGAACATTGAAACCGTATCAAGTATCTTTTCCGAACACAACGCTATGAGACTAGATATCAGTTACAGGAAAAAAACTAAAAAATACAAACACATGGAGGCTAAACAATAAATAACAAACTGATAAATAACCAAGGGATCACTGAAGGACTGAAAGAGGAAACAAAAAAATATCTAGAACCAAATGACAATTAAAACACAACGACCCGGGCTTCCCTGGTGGCGCAGTGGTTGAGAGTCTGCCTGCCGATGCAGGGGACACGGGTTCGTGCCCCGGTCTGGGAGGATCCCACATGCCGCGGAGCGGTTGGGCCTGTGAGCCATGGCCGTTGGGCCTGCGCGTCCGGAGCCTGTGCTCCGCAACGGGAGAGGCCACAACAGTGAGAGGCCCGCATACAGCAAAAAAAAAAAAAAAAAAAAAAACACAACGACCCAAAACATATGGGATACCCCAAATGCAGTTCTAAGAGGGAAGTTTATAGCAATACAATCCTACCTCAAGAAACAAGAAAAAGCTCAAATAAACAAGCTAACCTTACACCTAAAGCAATTAGAGAAAGAAGAAAAAAAAAACCCTAAAGTTAGCACAAGGAAAGGAATCATAAAGTTCAGATCAGAAATAAATGAAAAAGAAATGAAGGAAATGATAGCAAAGATCAATAAAACTAAAAGCTGGTTCTTTGAGAAGATAAACAAAATTGATAAACCATTAGCCAGACTCATCAAAAGAAAAAAGGGAGAAGACTCAAACCAACAGAATTAGAAAAGAAAAAGGAGAAGTAACAACTGACACTAGAAATACAAAGGATCATGAGAGATTACTACAAGCAACTATATGCCAATAAAATGGACAACCTGGAAGAAATGGACAAATTCTTAGAAAAGCAAAACCTTCTGAGACTGAACCAGGAAAAAAATAGAAAATATAAACAGACCAGTCACAAGCACTGAAATTGAAACTGTGATAAAAAATCTTCCAAGCGGGGCTTCCTTAGTGGCGCAGTGGTTAAGAATTCGCCTGCCAGTGCAGTGGACATGGGTTCGAGACCTGGTCCGGGATGATCCCACTTGCCACGAAACAACTAAGCCCATGTACCACAACTACTGAGCCTGTGCTCTAGAGCTTATGAGCCACAACGACTGAGCTTGCATGCCGCAACTGTTGAAGCCTGAGCACCTAGAGTCTGTGCTCCACAACAAGAGAAGCCACCCACAATGAGAAGCCCATGAACCACAATGAAGAGTAGCCCCCACTCGCTGCAACTAGAGAAAGCCTGTGCACAGCAACGAAGACCCAATGCAGCCAAAAATAAAGAAGTAAATAAATAAATAAATTTATTTAAAAAAATCTTCCTACAAATAAAGGCCCAGGACCAGAAGGCTTCACAGGCGAATTCTATCAAACATTTAGAGAAGAGCTAACACCTATGCTTCTCAAACTCTTCCAAAATATAGCAGAGGGAGGAACACTCCCAAACTCATTCTACAAGGCCACCATCACCCTGATACCAAAACCAGACAAAGATGTCATAAAGAAAGAAAACTACAAGCCAATATCACTGATGAACATAGATGCAAAAATCCTCAACAAAATACTAGCAAACAGAATCCAACAACACATTAAAAGGATCATACACCATGATCAAGTGAGGTTTATCCAGGGAATGCAAGGATTCTTCAATATATGCAGATCAATCAATGTGATACACCATATTAACAAACTGAAGGATAAAACCATATGATCATCTCAACAGATGCAGAAAAAGCTTTTGACAAAATTCAACACCCATTTATGATAAAAATCCTCCAGAAAGTAGGCACAGAGGGAACTTACCTCAACATAATAAAGTCCATATATGACAAACCCACAGCCAACATCGTTCTCAATGGTGAAAAACTGAAACCATTTCCTCTAAGATCAGGAACAAGACAAGGTTGCCCACTCTCACCACTATTATTCAACATAGTGTTGGAAGTTTTAGCCACAGAAAGAGAGAAGAAAAAGAAGTAAAAGGAGTACAAATCTGAAAAGAAAGGGTAAAACTGTTACTCTAAGATCAGGAACAAGACAAGGTCGTTCACTCTCACCACTAATATTCAACATAGTGTTGGAAGTTTTAGCCACAGAAATCAGAGAAGAAAAAGAAATAAAAGGAAGCCAAATTGGAAAAGAAGTAAAACTGTCAATGTTTGCAGATGACATGATACTATACGTACAGAATCCTAAAGATGCTACAAGAAAACTACTGGAGCTAATCAATGAATTCGGTAGAGTAGCAGGATACAAAATTAATGCACAGAAACCTCTTGCATTCCTATACACTAATGATGAAAAATTAAGGAAACACTCTCATTTATCATTGCAAAAAAAAGAATAAAATACCTAGGAATAAACCTACCTAAGGAGACAAAAGACCTGTATACAGAAAACTATAAGACGTTGATGAAAAAAATTAAAGATGATGGAAACAGATGGAGAGATACACCATGTTCTTGGATTGGAAGAATCAACACTGTGCAAATGACTGTACTACCCAAAGCAATCTACAGATTCAGTACAATCCCTATTAAACTACCAATGGCATTTTTCACAGAACTAGAAC
Organism: Mesoplodon bidens; assembly: GCF_964165515.1. Lineage (NCBI taxonomy): Eukaryota > Metazoa > Chordata > Mammalia > Artiodactyla > Ziphiidae > Mesoplodon > Mesoplodon bidens. The sequence goes on along the minus strand of NC_138178.1, from coordinate 100,476,066 downwards.
AAAAAACTTCACAATTTGTATGGAAACACAAAAGACCCTGAATCGCCAAAGCAATCTTGAGAAAGAAAAATGAAGCTGGAGGAATCAGGCTTCCTGACTTCAGACTATACTAGAAATCTACAGTAATCAAGACAGTATGGTACTGGCAGAAAAACAGAAATACAGATTAATGGAACAGGATAGAAAGCACAGAGATAAACCCACACACATATATGGTCACCTTATCTTTGATAAAGGAGGCAAGAATATACAATGGAGAAAATACAGCCTCTTCAATAAGTGGTGCTGGGGAAACTGGACAGCTACATGTAAAAGAATGAAATTAGAACACTCCCTAAAGCATACACTAAAATAAACTCAAAATGGATTAAAGACCTAAATGTAAGGCCACACACTATAAGATTCTTTGAGTAAGACATAGGTAGAACACTCTGACATAAATCACAGCAAGATCCTTTTTGACCCACCTCCTAGAGAAATGAAAATAAAAATAAAAATAAACAAATGGGACCTAATGAAACTTAAAAGCTTTTGCACAGCAAAGGAAACCATAAACAAGACCAAAAGACAACCCTCAGAATGGGAGAATATATTTGCAAACAAAGCAACTGACAAAGGATTAATCTCCAAAATTTACAAGCAGCTCATGCAGCTCAGTATCAAAAAAACAAACAACCCAATCCAAAAATGGGCAGAAGACCTAAATAGACATTTCTCCAAAGAAGGTATACAGATTGCCAGCAAACACATGAAAGAATGCTCAACGTCACTAATCATTAGAGAAATGCAAGTCAGAACTACAATGAGATATCACCTCACACCAGTCAGACTGGCCATCATCAAAAAATCTACAAACAATAAATGCTGGAGAGGGTATGGAGAAAAGGGAACCCTCTTGCCCTGTTGGTGAGAATGTAAATTGATACAGCCACTATGGAGAACAGTATGGAGGTTCCTTATAAAACTAAAAATAGAAGTACCATACAACCCAGCAATCCCACTACTGGGCATATAGCCTGAGAAAACCATAATTCAAAAACAGGTACACAATGTTCATTGCAGCACTATTTACAATAGCCAGGACATGGAAGCAACGTAAGTGTCCATCAACAAACTAATGGATAAAGATATGGCACATATATACAATGGAATATTAGTCAGCCATAAAAAGAAACGAAATTGAGTTATTTGTAGTGAGGTGGATGGACTTAGAGTCTGTCATACAGAGTGAAGTAAGTCAGAAAGAGAAAAACAAATACCGTATGCTAACACATATATACGGAATCTAAAAAAAAAAAAGTTTCTGAAGAACGTAGGGGCAGGACAGGAATAAAGACGCAGACGTAGAGAATGGACTTGAGGACACGGGGAGGGGGAAGCGTAAGCTGGGACGAAGTGAGAGAGTGGCATGGACATATATACACTACCAAATGTAAAATAGATAGCTAGTGGGAAGCAGCCGCATAGCACAGGGAGATCAGCTCGGTGCTTTGTGACCATCTAGAGGGGTGGGATAGGGAGGGTGGGAGGGAGATGCAAGGGGGGGGGGCTTCCCTAGTGGCACAGTGGTTAAGAATCTGCCTGCTAATGCATGAGACACGGGTTCGAGCCCTGGTCTGGGAGGATCCCACATGCCCCGGAGCAACTAGGCCCGTGAGTCACAACTACTGAGCCTGCGCGTCTGGAGCCTGTGCTCCGCAACAAGAGAGGCCGCGATAGTGAGAGGTCCGCGCACCGCAGTGAAGAGTGTCCCCCACTTGCCACAACTAGGGAAAGCCCTCGCACAGAAACGAAGACCCAACACAGCAAAAATAATAAATAAGTTAATAAACTCCTACCCCCAACATCTAAAAAAAGAAAAAAAAAGAGGGAGGGGATATGGGAACATATGTATATGTATAGCTGATTCACTTTGTTATAAAGCAGAAACTAACACAACATTGTAAAGCAATTATACTCCAATAAAGATGTTAAAAAAAGAAAAGATTAAAAAGGATGTGAGGCACTCTCTGCCCTAAGGAAGTCATCTCAATGGGGTCATATGACAGACACAAGATAATTGATGGTATATAATTAAGTGCTACACTTAATTAGTTTACAGACCACAAGTGCTACAGGAGTTCAGAGAAGTGAGAGACAGCTGTGTGAGCTGGGTAAGCAGAGTAGGGTTAGAAGAGGTGGAATGTAAGCTGCCCTGAGGGAATCAGAAGAGCAGAGAGGAGCAGGGACAACACGAATAAAGGCAGCGAGTCTGGCCTGTTAAGAGAATAGAGTCCTGCCTTAAGAAAAGAATTTCCTGCCACAGTCTACAGCATTCTTCTTTCTTCTTCTTCCTCTTCCTTTCCCCCTCCTCTTTCTGAAGTTTAAAGAGACAATTTGAGATTATCAAGTCTTGCTACACACCTCCCAACACACACTCACAGACACATACACACAGAAAGACACATACGCACAGGCTCACACAGGTCTTTAGTGACAGAACCGGGAACTAGACTCAGACAAGAAATTAGACTGCATCATTTTGAGTCTGATGTGCAATGCTTTCCTTACTAGGGCATAAGGCTAGCTAGATAGTGTGGGGACAGATTATAAAATGCATGAATATCAGCCAGAGGAGTTCAGGCAGATGACGCTGTAGACAAGGAGCCTCTGTAGGGAAGTACATACTGAAGAGGTGTTGGGAATAACTATTTAATAATGTCTAAGACTTATTAACAGATTACTGTGTGTCAGGTTCTCCTAAGGCTCTCACATGAATATTCTTATCTAAGGCTCACAACAACTCTCTGGAGTGGTAATAAAGTTTATTCTCAGTTACAGTTGAAGAGCTGGGTTTAGAGAAATTAGCTATCTTGCCCAAGGTGAGTAACAGTAGGACCAGAAGTTCTAAAACCTGAGTTCCTAAGGATCATTCTTTATTGCGTCTCATGTAAGTCTAGCTTGTGGTTTTTATAACTTTTTGCTTAAATACCCTGAAAACAATGGTTCTCAACTGGGGGTGTTTTGCCAACCACCCCCCCCCAAGACATTTGGCAATATCTAGAAACACTTCTGGTTGTCACAATGTGGGGAAAATAGTACTGGCATTACTGGAAAGAGGCCAGGGCTGCTGCTAATAAGCATCTTACCATATAGGGTAGCCCTTCACAGCAAAGACCTATACAGCCACAAATGCCAATGGTGCTAAAGTTGAGAAGCCCTGCCCTAAAAGAATTTTGAAAAATATGACCCTTTTACACATAGGCTGACATGTAAATATTTCATCATAAGTTTAAACAGTGGCAAAGGATTGTAATGGCTGGTATATCATTAAGTCTGATATTTAAAAATAAATATTTAACAATACAAGTTATATCATTCTTTTAAAGGTATCCAATGATATTTAAGCACCATATCAAATTGATATCTAACATCATCTTTTTAAAAAGATACATAAAAAAGGGTATTTCCATTCCACTTCCTCCGTGGAATATTATTGCAACATAATATAGTTTATGCTTGTAAGACTTATGACACAACCATTTTCTCTGCAACGAAAGAAATAAATTGAGATTTAAAAAATTATTTCCTGTGAACCTGAGACTCTAAGTCTGCTACTCCCCAACTATTTACCCAGGTGTGCCAGGGGCTCTTCAGTGAATCCGCAGGGGAACTGTTGGGTATTTTAAATTTGCAAGGGAAACACAGTGTCAATTACCAGTTCAGAAGTAGTTTATAGCTTCTCCGTTAGACTGAACTACATTCCTTTGATGAGGTTATATTTTTGCAAAGCTGTTTTTTCGGCAGTTGCTGTGATTCGAAAGCATGTCAGCGTGAAAGACGGCGTGGGACAGGAAATGAGGGTGTGGTGCCCAATCTGATTCCCAGGTTTGAGAATCTGTGCAGAGTACAATAGGTGCACACATCTCATTAAGTAATTGTGATTGTTTAAGAATGAAATTAAAAAATATTAATTTTTCTTTCACTTTATGTGTTTTATTGTTGCTAATGGCTACTATGTTGTTAGGATATAAGTACTTATTACGTTGTTGGGATCTAAGCAGTTAATAAATGGAACCGACAGGTAATTCTTTTAGTCTGGGGACACTGGAAATATTGCTGGCTCATTAAGGGTGCCATGAAACAAGAAAGTTTGAGAACCTTTGGTCTAAGTGTTAAAAACAGTCTTCTGCGTTGAGATGTTATCAAAATGACTATTGGTATGTAATATATCAAAATGATATAATTATATTATAATCTTTGATGATTATTAAAGATAAAAGTAGATTCCACATATAAGCGATATCATATGATATTTGTCTTTCTCTGTCTGGCTTACTTAAAAAAAAAAAAAAAGATTCGATGACTTTATTTCCAAAACAGAAAAAGACTCACAGACATAGAAAACAAACTTATGGTTACCAAATGGGGAAGGGAGGGGAGAATAAATTAGGAGATTGGGATTAACATATACACAGCACTATATATAAAATAGATAATAAGGACCTACTGTATAGCACAGGGAACTCTGCTCAGTACACTGTAATAACATATGGCGAAAGAATCTGAAAAAGAAATATGTGTGTGTGTGTGTGTGTGTGTATCACTGAATCACTGTGCTGTACACCTGAAACTAACATGATATTGTAAATCAAATATACCTCAAAAAAACCATAAAAGTAAAAACTTTTGGAAATACATCTCTAGTGGGTGTCACCCCCAGCCCCCCAATTATTCAGGTATCTGTGGGTAAACAGTATTATATATCCATGGATGAATATTACAAATGAAGGTACAATTATATTCCTAGTTCCATTTTAACAGATGTAAGCACTAAATAATCTTGTTCACATGCACATCTGAAGAGTTATTTTTATAGCAATGTCATTCAGTTCTCAGACTCCTGAATCATATGCTAAAGTCAAGTGGTACTCTAGCATCAACAATTATTTTTAATGATCCATCATCTCTATTAGGTGGTGTTTCAGTTTTGTTGAAACATTGATTTTCTAAAGAATATGTTATCTAATCATTAGAGTTATTCACTTTCTCAGCTCCAGAATTGAGACCCTAGATGTTTACAACCTGGGACAATGAACTGTATCAATATCTGGGAAGGTTGAGAGGTGTGCTCTTCTGTTGTTAATTGGAAGAAGGGCTACTATGGAGGGGAGATGGGAGGGAGAGCCTGCCTGTCCATGCTGGTAAGTTCTGAAGAAGATCCATTTTAGGAAAGAACACATGGAAGGTGGTGACATGGAAATCAGTCCCCTTAAAACTGCACCCACATTACCTTGGAAAGCCTCTGCATATGCCTAGGGGCACTCATTCCCAGGTGTGAAGACCACTGCTGACCTTGGGGAAGAGAAGTTTTACTCCAAGACGTGGACACCATGATGTACTCAGCCATACCCATATGGACGGTGGCGCTAATAGGCAAAGCATTTTTGGATCACTTCCTTCTTTCCTTTTCCTTTCTTGAGGGGTGGCTGAACGTGGCCTCTGAAGTCAGATTCCAGGGGTTAAGTCCTGATTTTCCTACTTGTCAGTTTTCTTTGCACAGGTTACTTAATTTTGTGTTTCAGCTTGCTAATGTGTAAACTGTGGATTATAATAGCATTTAGCCCATAGAATGGATGAGAGAGTTAAATTAATTCAGGAAATAAAGCTCTCAAGAATAGTGCCTGGCATATGATAAGTACTCCATGTCAACTGTTGCAGAGGTTCAACTGTACCCCTTTGGGGGAGTCCTGCTCTCCATCCTGGAAGGCCTAGCAGGGCCAGGGTGGGGTCCAAGGGAAAGGGAGCCTTTGTGGTCAGTTCTTAAGGAGAAGACTCTAGTTTCTATACCTGAAGCCCATAAAGTACAGAGATTAAGAAAACAGACTTACTATAGACTCAGAGGAAAGGAGTCGAGGAACAAGCCACTTGAATTTCCTCTGTTCTAGACAAAAGGAGCCTTCATGAGTTTGCAGGAATTTGGAGCCAAATTGCTGATCTATAACAAACAGTGGGCATTAGCTTATGTTGAATGTGTTTCAAATAGAAGTGGGGAGTCTACACTGGACTCAATTAAGCTGACAAGACTGGAACTAAAATGGCAGAAACTAAGAAAGAATCTAAGTTCTAAAAAAGAACTAAATGTTTCTTCTCTTTTGTTCTCCAGCATTAAGCACATCTGTACATCATCCTGCATTTCCTTATCTGTTCAACAAAGCAAACTGTCTGGTTTTGTCTCTTTTTCCTTAGAATAGTTTGCTAGGTATTGTCTAGTTAATACTCAGCATTTAGGTAAAGTTTGCATTTCTCTGATCTCCTGGAGCTGGGCATTGGGGAGGACAGAAGAGATAACCTTGATGCCAGAAGATGAGTTAGGCTGAAAAATCCATAATGTCATAAGATGCTGAGGGTTCCTAAGGAGAAGGATTTGTGAAGACAGACATCTCCAAATTGGTGGCAAAGATTGTATTGCTAGGCTGACTCTTTCATTTTCATTTGCTATTTCCCATGCTGCTCTACTTGGTAAATAGGCAGTTAGGGTAATGAAAAAGCATTGAAACTGGAAAGGAATTAGGAATTTTTGCAATCAGAGAAGGGCTTCGGTGACTTATATAAACCTGAGTCAAAATAGTCACCTTTGAGCAAGGAGGGAGACATTCATGCTTTGTTCCCATACCAACAGGAATCAGTAAGATTAAGATTTAGAAGCTTAACATGTTTTTGTCTTCCTTATGTTACCCCAGGACCCTAAGAAGCCATGCGGACCAGCTGTAGGAAACAGAAAAAAATCCCCAAATGAGTACTTGGAGAGTCAATGGGGGTGAAGTGATAAGAGTGGTGGATAATGAGATAGGAGTCAAGAATTTGGAAATATTGGTTCTGATCCTCTTCATGATGGCTAAAAGATAACTCTGTGAGAGTGTCATCAACTACTGCAAGTCCTGATGGCAGAGGGACTTTAGGGGATCTGGTGCATCAAATGTATGTAGGGTAGGTTGGAGGCATCATAACTAGAGAAAGGCTAGCTGTGGAAATGAGCACCTGGAGGAGACCCATAAGTGTGAATATGATGGTTTTAAATCCACTGGGTGGTGAGGCAGTCCAATGAAGTTACCTCTAAATTTAAAGCAAAATATAATGGTGGCTAGGAGGTTTGGTGCTCATTCTCTAGACAAAGGGTAGGCTATCAATACACTCCAGCCAAAGAACACCAGGAACACACTTGCAGTTGAACAAGTTGGGCTTATTACTCATTGCAGTGAGAGGCAACACACACCACAGAGCCTTAGGCCATCTCAGTAAGAGGGTACAGAAAGAACCTGTTATGAGATTTGGGTTTTTGTTGGGTTACTCAGGGGACGGTCTAAGCCAGTAAAAGATTTGCTCTAGCTTGGATGCTGTCAGTGAGCGCAATTCTTTAATTGGGTATCTCAGTAAGTCTTATCTACAGAGAAGGGAGACTAGAATAAGTATAAAGTTGTAACTGGTAAAGGGGTAACAGTTGCTCATTTTGGCTGAGAGAGGGGTATTTGGTATTTTGTAGTTGGCATGGTGACCTTGTTTTTGCCTGTGCTTAGGCAAAACTATGACATGGCCTTGTTTCAGAGTGACCTTGTCTGAAGCTGGAGTTCTGTGAGATTTTCATATCTAAGAGGAGAGCCACACGGCTCAGCTGTGAGTACCAGCCACCTCTGAACGTCACGGGCTATCCCCTCTCGCGCCCCCGTCCCCACTCATTTTAGACCGGATCCAGCCACTATTCTGGATTAGGTTGGGAGCTTAGGGAACTAGGAAGGGGCTATTTGAAGTCGGGTTAGAAACTGTAGAATGCAGAGCTGGGCAGGCACCAGCTAAGTTCCACATGTAGCAGAAATAGGCAGCTCATACAGGTGACAGCCAGAAGGGCTAGTGAGTATGCCTGAGCCAAGGCAGTTACGCATCAGGGGACACTGCATATGGGGCTCCAGCAGAGGCTGTGTTTCCTAGGTCTTCCATCCATGGCTATCCTGGCTTCCTGAGGTGTGCCCTGTTCTCACAGCAGAACACTTTGGACATTAAAAAGCATGAAACATGTATTTGACTTCTGATCCTTTGGTGTGCAGAATCCTTCTTATCCCTTCAAGACAGCCAAGTCCATATCGACTTATGGAAGACTAGAACTGGAAAGCATTATACAGGTGTTCTTTCTATCACAATACTGTCAATTGTTCGACTGTAGTAGATTTACAAAGATCTTTATTAGGTGAAGTGAAAAACGTCTGTCCTGTAATTTTAACAAATGGTCCTTGTTTTGCCTGTTGGAACCACACAGTCTACTCTGTCTCTCATGTGACAGCCTTCCAAACATTAGAGGATGGCTATCACACCCCACTCCACCCTGCCTTGTAGCGTCTCCTCATGAGTCCTAGGGAAGCACTGGGATTGCTTCCCAGGGCTGAGTCAGGCCTTATGTAGAGGCACCAAGCTCCTCCTGGGGCAGTTTGTCTGTCAACAGAGAAACTGACATCCTTTGAGGCAGGGATGGAGGCCCTATTAACTTCATTCATGATACAACAAGACATTTCAAAATTACTTTTTAAACAATCCACTTCTGCTCTGGGGTTCCTCTAAACCTGACTGAACAATCAAATGCTTCCCTGCTGCCTCCATTCACCCTTAGGCTTCAATCCATTCGTTTCAGCATATGTCAGGATGGAAGCGCAGGCTTCGGGTCAGCCTCTGTGTCCTCTGAGGCAGCCCCAGCTGCCTGAGCTGCAGAGCTGCTGCACCCTTGGTCTTCGTGCTCAGGTCCAGCGTTGGGCTCCCTCTGGAAGTGCCCCATGTACTGTGCTTCAAGAAAAGGGTGTGAGGCTGGGGTATGCATGTGAACTCAGCCCCCCAGGATAGTAGCACTTAAGTGGGGACTGTTCACTGCAGATCTAGCTGGTACTGACTCCTAGAAGCCTACATACAACAGGCTCTGCACTGGGCCAGATAATTCCCCAAAGCCAGTTGTCCCATGTCTCAGGGACTATTTTTCTTTTGAAGTTTTCTTATGATAAGAATCATTTAATGAGTGTTTTCTAGTGGTTGGCATTGTGCTAAACGTTTCTTTAACCCACACAACGGACCTATGATGTAGGTTCTATTATGATACCCAAGTGGAAGCTCACTGAGGTCAGGCGATTTATCCAGTAAGGAGCAGAACCTGAGAGGCCACCACCGTACTGTGGCAGGAAGGCTCATAGTCAGTTCTACAGGCTAGTTATGCTTTTGTGTCAGAGACAACAGAGTAAAGGGTGTGGGCACTGTGAGGGCGCTCACTCAAAGGACAGGGTGTGATGGTGATGGACTGTGATTCTTGAAATGGAGATTCTGGAGGGGTGTAATTATTGCCATAAGATCTATAGTATTTGAAAAGCCTCCAAGCTTATGAAGACCTTCATATACTTTCAGGATGATCTCTTGAAACGTGAACCTTGGATGCCAGGTACACATGACTAAAGAAGTCATCTATGACATTTCTAATTCCTTTCTTAATTTACAGGATAGAATCATTGCAGGTGAGCATTTTTGCTTTAGCTTGGGAAAGGGAGTAGAAAGAGAAGGAAAGAGTGAAAGAAGAAAAAACAATAGGGAGCATCCTGGACAGATCTGTAGGCCTCAGCAGTGAAAGAGGAAAATTAAAGTCATTCTCCCCATCACACACAAAAAAAAAACCAACATCACGAGCACTTTGGTTACAGAGTACACTAAGCATAGCCTCCAGAATCCAGCTCCGTTTGACAATGCAACACTATGTAATGCAGACTATTTAAAAAAAAAATCTCTTAGCTGCTAATTTAGAAGTGGTGTAAAATAATGGAAAACTATGAGCTTGGAAACCAGAATGTCCTAGTTCAAATCCCAGCTCTGCCTCCTTTTAGCTTCATGACATTGTACATGTGATTGAATGCCCATGAGCCTTGTTTTCCTCACCTATACAATGAGTATAACAGTATCTTCCTCATAGGGTTGCTGTAAAGATTAAATGGAGTGATGTATCTAAAACGACTAGCACAGTGCTGCTAGCCCACCATCAGACCTTTGCAGAGATGGTGGGAGAATGAAATGAGGTAGTGTATTTAAAGGGCTTAGCATTGCAGCTAGTCCATACTAGACTCAGTAATACTGTATCGTAAGATAATGGTTAGTGTCACCACGCCATAGGAGGAAGGCAACCTGGGTTAATGGTAAAAACACAACACCAGAAATCAATAGTCCAATGCTTTTTAGCTATGTGAGTTTGGACCAGTCACTTCACTTTTCTGTACCTCAAGTCCCAACAGTGGTTCCTGTCCTGTTTATTTTACAGTTATTATAAACTCACAGGAAAAAATATGGGGGAATCTTTTAAAAAATATAAAGTGGGTCACAAATGCAAGAGATTAATATGAAATGATGAGTTAGTATACAGTCTGAAGCATGTAGTCGAAATATTTTAGGGTTTCTTCTTCAAATGTGTAAGCTTGAAAATGATATGTTATTTTTTCTCCATAAAACTTCCTGTCTCCACAGTTAGACTAGAACCACTTACAGTCTTCAGAGGTGATATGACCAGGTCAGACAGAAGAGCTATTTATTATTTCCATGTAGGACATTTCAAAATCTGACCTGCCCAGTCTTCCCTCCCCACCCAGGTCAATGTTTGTTTTTCTCTATTATTGATACTACCATTCTCCAAGGCTCCTAGAGGCCTTGGGATTTTTTTGATTCTACCTCCAAATCCTGATCCTATCGGAATATGCACTCTTTCTTCAATGCTTCAATGTGTTTTCCAGATTTGACTTTTTTCTCTTCATTCTATACCCAATACTCTTTTCCAGGCCCTTGGTTACCCACACCCAAACTACTACACTATTCCCCAAGGGGCTAGATCTTGAATTTTTCTTGTCCTGGGCCATGATGCAGACCAGTTCCATGATCAACCCCCTTTGAATGTCATTTGACATGTGATTCACCCACACAGGAACTCTCAGTGGCAGTGCATCAGAAATCCCCTAGCCAGATATTTGAAGTTCTTCATGGCTGGGTCCACCTTACTCTCCATCCTCATCTCTCTCTACTCTATTGTACAACCACCTGGTTAGAGCGATGCCGGCCTCTGAACTGTCCCTTGTGTGCTGCCTGTTCACTTCTCCTCAGTGCCTTTGTTCCTGAGGGTCCCCCACCTTGGAATACTCCTCCTTTTTCCTCTACTGAGGAACCTATACACTGCATTTCTTTTGAGGCCTAGAGTAAGAATCAGTTTCTCCAAGGAGTCTTCTCCAATTTATCTTGCCCAATACTTTTCATTTCTTTGTATTTTGCATCCTTAGCATTTAGCCAAGCACTGCTAGCATGCATGACATATGGAGCCTTGTAATTTTTCTCTAGTGTGCCAGGAACACAACACAAAGTTAATAAGACACTTGTTGACTTGGTTTCATGCCTTGTCTTCTCCATTCAACTGTAATTTCCTTTAGAGTGACGCTTGTGCCTTACATTGCTTCTGACACCCCACAGAATCTAGTGCAGGGCTCTGCTAGTACTGGAAACTTCATTAACATTGAAAATGAACGCATAAATGATACGGGAAATAGCTGGACCCTGAGGTCCTAGAGCCTCCTCCAGCCCCTGGCTTCCGGGGGCTTATAAGACCCATCTGCCTCACCTTTTTAGCTTCCGCCACGATGGGAAGCTGGAGACAGATGGAAATTGGTAAGAACCAAAGGTTCACTCGTCTAAAGGGAGCTAGCTGTGGAGCAGGTACGTAGTTCTCAGCAGGGTACCAAGGCAGCACCACATCCTCCGTTCTTGCCAGCAGCTGAGATTGTTTAAGGAGCCTCAGAATACAGGCTCCTGCCTTGATGAGGGAAACACAAACCCCCCCATTCCTGGGGTTGGACTAGACAAGGGGGGAACATAAGGCTTCTTTATCCCCAGCTGCTTCCTGGCCCTCCACTTCTCTCCACACTGAAGTCACTGAAGGTGAAGGTGATAAAATCTGTGCAACCTCAAGTTGATCAAATCCCATTGACTGTATTTCAGTTCCAGCCCGAGCACCGCCATAGCCCAAACTCTCCAAGTCTATCATTTGTAATATTGCAACAAGCCCTGACTGACCCTCCAGATACCCAAATGCCAATCTCTCTCCACTCTTGTTCACTGTCCACATTGCCACCAACGTTATCTTTCTGGAAAAAGAAGAACCCACACACAGTCATTTGGCTGTTACTACCTCCGCTGACTCTCACTGCCTATAGGAGAAAGTTCAAATTAATGAGGTGGTCATGCAAGTCTTCGAAAATTTGGTTTCATCTCTCTCCAACCTCCTCTAGCATTACTTTGCTCCACACATTCTAGGAACTAACAAGCAGAGTTTCTGAATATTCTCAGATTAGGCCATGCCCTTTGCCAAGGATGTCTGTCAATTTTATTTATTTATTTTCTGGCTACTCAGTTTATGAACCCCTTTCCTATTTGGGGAGAATCCCAAGGCGTGAGTTTGGGTGGGAGTCCAAGGGTATTCTCACTGGGGAGCACTAAGAGTATGGGTGAACCTTCTGGTTTGGTCACCTGAGTGTTCTGGCCCAGGACTTTGAAAGATGCAGAGGCCATTGATAATCCATTCTGCTGGTGGCAGTGGCAGCAGCATTCTGTGGGCAAGGACAGTGGTGGGGTCCTCGTCCAGTGACTGGGGTCCTGGCAGGCTGCTCCTAGGTTAAGATCCAGCCCTTTAGCAAGAACCCCTTGATTCCTGCCAGTTTTCCAGCCCTAGTTCCCAGCCTTTCTGTTGACTCTGAGTTATCATCCATGCATCTCATGAATTCCTTTTCAAATTAAGTTGGCCAGAATCAGTGGAAGCTGATTATAACGAAGAATTCTCAGTTGTTCACTTTTCATGATTACATACCTTTGTATAAGCTTTCCTCCCCACACACAAGAAACGTGGTTACCTCCCTCTCTTCTCCAGGACGCAACTCCCACTGATCCTTCAAGACTCATTTCAAATGATATTTCCTCACTGTGGCCTTTTCCTATTTCCTGGGGTTTAGTCACTCCCTGCAGTGGGATCCAATAGCACTTTCTGCACTACATTAAATGCTGTTACAATGGGCACTGCAGTGTAACTGTCCCCTGACCTGCCTGTCTCTCCCATTTCACTATCAGTTACTTGAGGACAGTGGCTGTTGTCTTATTCTTGGAATCAAACACAGTGCTTGACACGTAACAGGCCGGTAAAAGGCATTTATCATTTTGGGAACTGCTCACCATTTTGCTCCCTTTCTATATTTGAGGGAATTATTCACTTTATGAGTCTCGATGCTATTAAAGTAACCAGATTGGGCCCAAGATGGAGTCACTCATGCTAAGCCCCACATCAGCAAGCCCAGATTTAATTACGATTCTATGCTTAACTCTCCCAGAAAAGGCAGTCCTAGGTCAGCCAATTGGCTTTTGCTTAGTTACCTGACCTGGCTCTAAGACTTCCCTTTGTTCCATATAAGGAAACGAACCCTGCTTTAACCAATCAGCAAACGCCCAGCATATCTCCTTTGTTCCTGCTCACTTTGGCCTATAAAATTCTCTTGCCTTATTCAGGTCTTCAGAGCTCCTTTCTCTCTGCTAGATTGGATGCTGCCTGATTCAGGAATTGCTGAATAGAGCCAGTAAGATCTTTAAAATTTACTCAATGGGATTTTGTTTCTTAACAGTTTAAGACAGAGTACACCTCCCACTAAGAAGTGAAAACCTTGGCAGTTTTATATCCCCAGCTCTGTAGACAGGGCATGGGCATGAGGCCTGGAGTTGACCAATCAAATGAATGCTCCCCAGGGTGCCTTTGACACAAAGCTGAAGAGACAGCCAAGAATTCACTGGAAAATTTTGCAGAACAGCAAACAGAATGGAATGGAAATTTTCCTTTCTTTGATATGTCCTTCCTCCATCTCTGTGCCCCCAGTTTCCCTACCCATTCTACCAGATTAAAGGAAGCCCTTGGCTTCGTACTCTAGAGAAGATATAATAAAGACATTTACGTGAATTTGTTAATATCTGGTGGTAACAAAATATTACCTTTCTAAGAAATATTTGCTTTTGAAAAGAAAATATTTGCTTTTTGAATATAGCTTAAGTGAACAACTCCATAATGGTGGCATTTTGCATATACAATTCAAGTTAGTAGGGAGGTATTTTATAGCAGAGAAACCACAGTGGCATTCCTATACTACAGAATATGGGTGATCACCCAGCTGTCTATTTGTAAGACTGATTCTGCATGTATGTAGTGCTTATTTGCATGGTACTGTGTTGGGGATTTTCTATATGTGTTTAAAGGATAGATCTGTGCAGAACTGGCTTGGCAGGGGTGGGCAGGTAAAAATTAGAGGCTACCAACAAATTGAACTGCATCCTTCAAGAAATCCATGCTTCTGTAAATCAAATGTCTCCTGCTCTAATGCATACATCCTTTTGATAAGTGCTGATTGATGGAGGCAAAAGGCAAGAAAACCACAAGAGCACAGTTCTTTGGGTTGCTGACTCAGCTGTCCATTCCCCAGTTTCCAGTCAGCTGAAGAGAATACATTCTGTTTGGGCTCTAGGCAAGGAGAGAGGGTAAAACAAAAGCCAATATTTGTAGAGTTTATAAGCCATCCTCACATGTGTTATCTCATGTAATCCTTGTATCAGTCCTGAGATGTGGACGCTAAGCCCCATTTTGCAGATGAGAAAGCTGAGGCTCCCAGAGTTAGCTGACTTCTCAGCGAAGGGGAGGGCCATCTAGAGGGAGTCACACTCCGTGCACATGCACATACGTGCTCTGATTGAGCTGAGTGAATTTACCAAACAGGTAAGGACACAAGGGAAAGACTTCAAAGCAGACCTGACATGGAACCAAAAGAGCCCTCCAGCATGGTGCATGGCCAGACACAGTAGCACATTTTTACCTTGTCGTGAGTGTTTTATACTGCTTTGAATCTTCCTGAAGCTAGCTGACTAAAGGAGATCCATTTGAAAGTTCAACCAATATTCATTAGCCCACCTCACACAGTTCAGTTTCATTTTTTTTTGCAGCGGGAGTAGGATCAACGTCGTGCATTTCATTTCTTCTTGCCTACAGTTCTGACACGAAGGTTAGCCTTAATCTGCCGACTCATTCTGATGAGACTGCTTTGGAAGTCACCCCAAAGTCACTATGGCTAAATGGGATGTGGCTGTTAAGATAAAAATGCATTTCAGTTAATACCTCGGCTGCACTGAAGCTAAGCCAGTGCCAGCCCTAATTCCTAAAGGAAAACAAATCCACAGTAATCCATCTTCTAATTTTGCACAGACCAGCACAACACCAAGTCATATCAGCTGTGAGTCCTCCTTCCTTCACACCGAGGCCCAGACCAACCCCTCACAGGCATTCACTGAATTTGAGGTCAGCGAGTCAACAGTTTCCTTGGTTTATCTGAAATGAGAGCATTCCCTCTGATGAGAGAAATAAGCTCATTCTTTTTCAATGAAAAATCAACCTGACTTGAGCTGTAACCAAAGCAAGCTGTTTTGCAGGTGTCAGGCAAGGCTTTGCTGGGTTAAATTTGGCTTTATCTTATTTTCTTTCGAGTATCCTTGATCTTCATTTTCTTCCAGCCTTTGAGGAAAGGCCTGGATATTTAGTCATTCCCACTGAGCTGGAAATGACTGAGGAGAGGGTCCATTACTTTCTAGAAATATTCACAGGTGCGTATTTGCACGGCCCACACAGCCTAAAGCACTTACTATCAGGCCCTTTACAGAAAATGTTTGCTGCCGCCTCTAGGTAGACTGCTGAGCAGCAAGCAAGCAGTTCCCAAGAAGAAAGCAGTTCACAAGGGGAACGATATACCCTTTCAACAACAAATGTGTCTAAGTGAGCAAAGCTTTTACTTCAGTTAGCTTCTCCCTTGCTAGCATTAAACATAGGTTCCACTCTATGACATAAATCACAGCAAGATCCTTTTTGACCCACCTCCTACAGAAGTGGAAATAAAAACAAAAATAAACAAATGGGACCTAATGAAACTTAAAAGCTTTTGCACAGCAAAGGAAACCATAAGCAAGACAAAAAGACAACCCTCAGAATGGGAGAAAATATTTGCAAATGAAGCAACTGACAAAGGATTAATCTCCAAAATTAACAAGCAGTTCATGCAGCTCAATATCAAAAAAACAAACAACCCAATCCAAAAATGGGCAGAAGACCTGAGTAGACATTTCTCCAAAGAAGATATACAGATTGCCAACACATGAAAGAATGCTCAACATCACTAATCATTAGAGAAATGCAAGTCAAAACTACAATGAGGTATCACCTCACACCAGTCAGAATGGCCATCATCAAAAAATCTAGAAACAGTAAATGCTGGAGAGGGTGTGGAGAAGAGGGAACCCTCTTGCACTGTTGGTGGGAATATAAATTGATAAAGCCACTATGGAGAACAGTATGGAGGTTCTTTAAAAAACTAAAAATAGAACTAGCATACAACCCAGCAATCCCACTACTGGGCATATACCCTGAGAAAACCGTAATTCAAAAAGAGTCACGTACCACAATGTTCATTGCAGCTCTATTTACAATAGATAGGACATGGAAGCCACCTAAGTATCCATCAACAGATGAATGGATAAAGAAGATGTGGCACATATATACAATGGAATTATTACTCAGCCATAAAAAGGAATGAAATTCAGTTATTTGTAGTGAGATGGATGGACCTAGAGTCTGTCATACAGAGTAAAGTGAGTCAGAAAGAGAAAGACAAATACCATATGCTAACACATATATATGGAATCTAAAAAAAAAAAAAGGTTAAGAAGAACCTAGGAGCAGGACAGGAGTAAGGACGCAGATATAGAGAATGGACTTGAGGACACGGGGAGGCAGAAGGGTAAGCTGGGATGAAGTGAGAGAGTGGCATGGACTAATATATACACACCAAATGTAAAACAGATAGCTAGTGGGAAGCAGCCACATAGCACAGGGAGATCAGCTCAGCGCTTTGTGACCACCTAGAGGGGTTGGATAGGGAGGGTGTGAGGGAGACGCAAGAGGGAGGAGATATGGGGATATATGTATATGTAGAGCTGATTCACTTTGTTATAAAGCAGAAACTAACAAACCATTGTAAAGCAATTATACTCCAATAAAGATGTTTAAGAAAAAAATAAAAATAAAATGCAACAGAAAAGACGAAAAACAAAACAAAACAATAACATAGGTTCCTCCCAGGGATAGGAGGCCATAGAAGACTTCCCAGGGCAGTGTACCTTGGGGTATCTTCCCTCCAAAATACTTGCTAAGGCAGGGTGCAGATGATCTCACCCATGGCTGGGCAAATGTGCAGTGGCTTTTGGGCGGCTTCCAAAAAGTGATACTGCTCTGGTGCCCAGCTGCCACCACAATTTTGACTCAAAGGCTGCATAAATAATTTTAGCTGGTTATGTCTAAATCTCCCAGAAAAAAAAACTCCTTCAAGTTATCTTTTGGATAAAGGTGGCTTTTTTTTAATGTATTCATTTATTAACTCATTTGTTCCATAAACATTTGTGGAGCACCTACTATATACTAGGTACCAGGCATACAAAGAAGACTGAAATACAACCACAGTCCCTGTTTTTCAGGGGCTCATGGTCTTGTGGAGAAACAGATAATGGTTGAAACAGACAGTTTAAACATAGGACATAGTTTTATAATAAAGGTACAAGTAAGATGCGTGTGGGAGCTCAAAGAACATTAGAATTTGGGATGGAAATGGTGGGAACTAATGTTTCACTATGTACTAAGTAAATCTATTGACAAGTCACTCGATTACACAGAGAATTCTGAAGAAAAGTAAGACTGACACCACAAAATGGGCCCCTCCATAATACTCGTGGACTTCTGAAAGTTCCGAGCTCTTTCTCCCTGAACTAGTTTGCTAGGGCTGCCACAACAAAGTACCACAGACAGGGTAGCTTAAACAGAATTCTATTTCTCACGGTTCTGGAGGCTAGAAATCCAAGACCAAGGTGTCAGCAGGGTTGGGTTAGCATCTTTTGAGAACTCTCTCCTTGCCTTGTACTCTTTGTACTCACCTCCTTGCCTGTCTTCTCCCTTCTACCTCTGTGCTCGTAATTCTACTTCTTGATCCTAGGGAAGGAGAGTTGAAGGTAAAAACTGTTTTTTTCTTTTCCTTTAAATAGAAAATCTGTAAGACACTAAAGCACAAGGCCTTTGGTATCCTAGTAACAAAATGTTGCATAAAAAAGAGGTGAGGGGGCTTCCCTGGTGGCGCAGTGGTTGGGAGTCTGCCTGCCGATGCAGGGAACACAGGTTCGTGCCCCGGTCCAGGAAGATCCCACATGCCGCAGAGCGGCTGGGCCCGTGAGCCATGGTTGCTGAGCCTGCGCGTCCAGAGCCTGTGCTCCGCAACGGGAGAGGCCACAACAGTGAGAGGCCTGCCTACCGCCAAAAAAAAAAAAAAAAAAAAAAAGAGGTGAGGGGGTGGGACTTCCCTGGCGGTCCAATGGTTAAGATTCCACTCTTCCACTGCAAGGGACGTGGGTTCGATCCCTGGTCAGGAAACTAAGATCCCACGTGCCAGGGGGTGTGGCCCCCCCAAAAAAAGAGAGATGGGGGCCATTCCCAATGCTTTGAACTCAAGAGTACAGGGCACCAGGAGCAGTGTCCAGCAAAGTGGTAACTGTGACAGGAGGACCGGTTGCTATAGGGCTACCAGGAGGGGCCAGGAAAGAAGTGGTGAATAGCTCATGGTATCTGACTAGATGCCTTCACGAGCACCTGTGAGACTAGAACACTGAAATATTTGGTTAGAAGGACTTTGCAGGGGGCTAGATTACAGTAGATTTTAGATAAAAGGATTATGGGTATTAGTTTTGAAATTATACCAATAGGAAGTAAAGTTCACAACCTGTATTCTTCCTGTTTGTAATCTTATTTTCAGATTTACTTATTTTTGTCTATTTTTAAACTTTTCTTCCTTGTCTTTATCATTGAACAAGTATTCAGCAAGTATACCTAGGAAGGAAGAAAATATGGCTATTCGCCTTCTGGTGAAGGCAGGGGAAATTGGGTAAAATCTGCCTTAACATCCTAAGTTGGCTCAGTCAGTCTCCAGGCTCAGATCTAGTGCAAATCTGAGGTTTCAACCAGCCTTGGTTTCAAAAGAAATCTTTTAGTCCTGAATTTCTCCAAATTGACCAATGTGTGCATACAGAATTCCAGCATGAACTAACATTTTTAATGTTACCTAAATACAAACATGCATATATTTATGGCTCTTATGTAAATACAAAACCCAAATTTGTACATTAAATACAAACAAAATACAAGACTAATGAAAATTAAATTTAAAATACCAATTAAATATGATAAATAATGATTTACAGAAGGAAAACATGATTTTGGGTTTAATGCTAGAGAGAAGTAGCCTCTGGTACAATTCTAAATTTAGTCATTTTTATATTTCAAAATAAAAGCATTAAAGCAGTGAATGCTGGTTTTCATAAGTAGCTATTATAAAATGGTATTAGTAGTAATGATCAAAATATTTTTATAAATTGAATAAAAGAACGCTTTATTGTCTATTTGTCACTCTGCTCACTGTCAATCACCTGTTGTCTCAAGGTGGTATACTCACGACTGGTCTCCGTGCGGCATATCCATTCACAAAGCAAATATTGTAGGACCGCTGTGCCATGAAAATGTGATGCCTCCATCGTGCCATCTTTCTGCAGTCAACTACCAAAGTTTTAGGGCAGCACTCAGCAACATCGCCGACCCTTTGCAGGGTTAGAACATAAACACCATTTCAGGTACCTAGAGCAAGGGGCATCTTACTTTTAAGGTAGTTATTCAGATGATCAGAATTGTGCTAACACACTGTTTAGAATGACATGACAGCATACTATTAAAACTATTCATGAAACCTCTTGGACTCTTGAGGATACAGCTAAGGTCCTGTGCTCCATTTTGATAAAACACTTTTCGTTTATCACAGTCCATCAAGAGAAAGAGGCCTATTTCCCTAAACATCTGGTGTCCTCCAAGGAGGGCACTGGGCAGGGCCGGAAGGTGGCAACCCTTGGGGAATGAGAAGTAGGCTGCCTACTAAAAAGTGTTCATTTCCTGTGATGATGAAATCAGCTCTCTCTTACTGACTTCTACTTCTCCCCTTGTTCTGAGAAGTCTTTGACCCTGGCTTAGATGTTTAAAGTCAGCCGTCTGAAGCACTTTTTGTTTGCTGGGCGGAAAACCATGAGTTTGGTTTGAATATAGCAGTGGAAAAGTTCTGTCCTCTTGCTATTCCATGAGAATTCACATCTGTTAACCTCTGGGGCATCACACCAAAACCATCTGCTCAAGCGGTATTTTCTAGGGCGATTGGGAGTGAGGGCGAAAGGGACAGAGAAAGGGTGAATTGGAAAACCGTCCTTTGGCCTTTCAGGATGCTAAGAGGCATCTGGGTTCCACTGGTGCATGAGATACAAAGAAGAAATACTCCTGTCTTCTTTAGACTCGAGTAAAGGTGAAAGTCAAGTTTTGGGGCACCAGAGGAGGGCTACATAATTCTCTTTAACTTATAATTTTTTGAAAAAGATTAAGAAAACCCTTGAGAACCTATAGGTATATAAAATTTGGGTCATGCATAGATCAGCCACCAAAAGTGAAATATCACAGGTGATCAAGCCACATGAGTGAAAATCTCAAATAGCCCTTGATTCAAATAGTCAACCTGATGCTTAGGGGGAAATAAAAGCATTTCTACATTGACAGAAACATCACTATCCCCCCCTCCTGCAACTGAGTTCTCTCTTTGTGGGTGCATGATTAGTAGAGTAAATAACCTTTCTATTTATTTAGATTCATGGTGCTCAACCCTGGTGGCCCATTAGGGTCATTTGGGAAACTTTTGAAACATACTGCAATTAGGTCCTAATTCTGGATATTTGGATTAAATTGGTCAAGGATGCTGTCCAGACACTGACATAGTTTGAAAGTTCCCCCAGGTGATACTAATGTGCAGAAATGTTGAGGACCACTGACTTGGGAGACAAGCCTGATACTTTTCTGCAGCTACTGTAACCTAATTTCAGGAGCTAATTATTCAAAGGAATCCATAAGGTCAGGAGAAGAGGTATTAGAATGAAGAACCAAAAAGTGTGATTCAATGAAGAAAAGGAATAATATATCAAGACCAGCTTGGGTTTCTCAACCTCAGTAATCTTAACATTTGGGGTCAGATAATTGTTGTGGGTGCTGCCCTGTGTGCACTGTAAGAAATTTAACAGCATCCTTGGCTTCTACACCAGTAGCAGTGCCACCTCCCTACACCCCACCCCAATTCTGACAACCAAAAATGTCTCCAGCCATTGCCAAATGTCTCCTGGTGTGTAAACACCCTCCCCGATCCCATTTGAGAACCAATGATTTAGACAATTAGAGTGCGGGTTTTCTCTCTTCTTTTATCTAATCTGATCAACTTTCCTAAAGTTAACATGTCTAATAAATTCTTAAAACCCATCTGGAACTAGCAGAAAAGTTACCAGCTTTGCTGAAAGGCCTGGAAGGCTCTGTTTAATAGTAGAAGTAGCCATCTTCATTCATGGCTGTTTGGGAATTAAGGTAGCGTCCAAAATGGAAGGATTTCTTTTTTTAAATGAGGACTCATGGATCTTACTATAAATTTGTCTTTGGGAGGGAAATAAGATCTTAGATACAAAATTAGTTTTACAAAAATATAAACCATGATAAAACCGTACCATAGCCAAGGCAATTGAGTTTTTGAAACAGAACTATTTCAGAGACACCGGAAAGTAATTTTGATGCAATTTGTCTTAAATTGCTTCTTAAAGGATCCTTAGATTTATCAAACAGAATAAGCAATCTGTGAACTCATGTAAGGAGGAAAGCCCTAATGGGAGACTGACAGTGAAATCGTTCACATAGTACCATGACAAATCTCAGGGGGGTTGTTAATTTCCTGCGGGATTATTAATTTCCTGGTTTCAGAATGAATTGGTTGACACCAGATACTACAGACATTACAACAGTTACCACGGCAACAGCACTTGATTTGAGAAACAGAAAGCTTAAAAATGAATTTGAAGCTGACGTTGTTAGGGTAGTTAGGGCTAAACTTACAGTTTCCAAGGTTCTGTGGGATTTATATTTGCCAGTGTTTGTTGGTCATTTACTATGTGCCAAGCCCTGTGCTAAATTCTTTACTTGCACTATCTCATTTAACTTTTACAACAGCCCCCAAAGGTATTTAGTCTTATTATCCTTATTTTCCTTATTATCCTTATTATATCCTATCCCTATTTGAGGAACTGGTAGCTGAGCTTGGAGTGTTAACTTTCTCAAGGCCACAATGCTGGAAGTAGCATTACATGTCCATCTCAGAGTTCCCAAACTTTTTCAGTTCTCTGTGCCCTAGTGTTTCATTAATTTTTTTCCAGTGCACAAAGGCCAAAAGAAATAACAGTTCCATTTATTTATAAATATTTCTGTCCTGACAACTTAGTAGTCATTTCAAAAAACAATACATATAAATTGGGAGAAAAAGTACCATGTTTTATTTAATTCTTAACCACACTCACTTACTAATGGGATGTGTGTACATGTTTGGCATGCATAGCTTCTCAAACTTGGTGTCAGACTGGATACAACCACCCTCATTTTCTCTTCCATGTTGAGTTTTATGCGTTACTTTTTTAGCATAACAACTTCCAAAAACCTAGCTTTGCAAAGATATGGCATCATTGAAAGGAGTGTTTCGTCCTAATGTTGAAGCTGTGAACTACTTTGAGTTAGCTGTTTGTGCCAGGTCTGACAGATGTCAAGCATGGATGTGTTTTTCTTGAAAATGTGTAAGGTACACACAGTTTGGGAACTGCAGGTCTCTCTATTTTCCTCCACTAGGCTGTGAGCCCTTTGATGGTCAGCCAAATTCTCTTCTTTATCCCTATACACTCACCCTTAGCATATGGCCTGGCACATAGCAGGGCACTAGTGGGTGAAAGTAGAGGCCTGAATTGCTCCTGGTTCTCAGACCCACCTCTTGTTCTCTATAGAGAAGATCTGAACTCTTCTGAGCCTCCTGGGATGATTTTCTTCCCAAAGCTTGTTGATTCCAGATCCCCTTTTCTAAGAATGAGCTCAAACTGGTCTCCCAGGGCTGAGGAACCCACAACCCCATCGCCAAGACCTGTTCAGTCTAGCAAAGGTGAAGTCAAGCAAACTTGTCCACACAAAGTCAAACTGCCTGACCCCAGTGATCTATGCAGCTGTCCCCCAAAGCAGCAGCTCTGACAGTCAAATGTGTTTGCCTCCAAGGCACTGACGCAGCTCTTTTTGGGGAATGAGAACAGGGAGGGATGTGGAGAGGAGTTTGCAATTAGGACAAAGAGTGAAATAGACAGCTAGTGGGAAGCAGCTGCATAGCACAGGGAGATCAGCTCGTGCTTTGTGACCACCTAGAGGGGTGGGATGGGGAGGGTGGGAGGGAGACACAAGAGGGAGAGGATATGGGGATATATGTATGTACAGCTGATTCACTGCTATACAGCAGAAACTAACACAACAATAGAAAGCAATTAAAATCCAATAAAGATGTTAAAAAAACCAGAGTGACCTTAACAGGAGTGAATGCTCTTGCATTGGTTTCCACAGTCCTGATACATCAGTAGATTTATTTGAATGGAGATACATACTTTCCATCCATCAGATTCCCACAGTCCCATTCAAGGCATGTGGCTGAAAGCAACCACCTTTTACTCTCCTTTGCAATAGTGTTCTTCATTTCCTCTCCTAGCAGCCCAGAGTTCTCAATTCATTCTCGCTATTGGTCCATCTTCTGGCCTTAGACTTCCTTTACATCATTAATGCATATATTTATGAAAAATCTATGACATTTTTTGCCCAGTGATCCCACTCCTGGGTTCTTATACAGATATACTCACATATTTGAGAATAACACAAGTATTAATATGTTAATTATAACAAAAGATTAGAAATAACTTAAGTA
Organism: Mesoplodon bidens; assembly: GCF_964165515.1. Taxonomy (NCBI): domain Eukaryota; kingdom Metazoa; phylum Chordata; class Mammalia; order Artiodactyla; family Ziphiidae; genus Mesoplodon; species Mesoplodon bidens. The sequence goes on along the minus strand of NC_138178.1, from coordinate 100,452,031 downwards.
TCCTTTAATAGGGGACTCTTAAAATAAATTATAACAGTTCATACATAGAACATTATGTAGTCATTTAAAACAGGGGTCAGCAATCTTATTCTGCAAAGGGAATATAGAAAATATGTTAGGTTTTGCAGATCATACATTCTCTGTTGCAGTTTCTCAGCCCTGCCACTGTAGTGCAACAGCAGCCATTGACGACATGTGAATGAATGGAGGTGATTTTGTTCCAATAAAATTATATTTACAAAAACAGAGAGCCCAGATTTGACCTGTGGGCTTTGGTTTAAAGAAAATTTAAAGAAATGAGGGAAGTCTCTATATATACTACTCTGGAAAAAATTCTAAGATATGTTGTTAAGTAAAGTAAACCAAAGAGGAAAAAAATAACAGATGTATGTAAATACAGAGAATACCCTGGAAGGCTGTATAAGAAACTGTAAATATGGTTGCATCTGGGGACAGAAAGAAGACTAGGAGGAAGGAGAGATAAGCTTTTCATTGAATATCGTTTTGTCCCTATTGGAGTTCGTGTTCTGTGCATGCTTTACTTATACATAAGAAATGAACTATGAAAAAGTGCATTCATAGGAGCAGAATCCCAATTTGCGATATCAAGGCTGACCCTCTGTACATCCCTTGCACAGTCAGCATTCCTCTCCCTGACGTTCCCATATTATTGAGGCACATGTGCTTCCCCATATAAATTGCAAAGTCTTTTGAAGGACTGTTTTTATATTTGCAAACTTTCCTGCTTCCTGCCACAACATACAATTGATCACAAGGTTTTACACAAAGCAGGCCTTCTTCATATGCTTATGACATGAAAACTGTAAAATAAATATTCACTTATAAAAGCAGGAGTGGGAGAGTAGCCTTCTTGCACCACCCCTGCCCCCATTTAGTTACTTTTATATAGGTATAATCAAATTAAAGCAAACTTCAAGGACAATACGTGGAAATACGTCACACCATGGTAGGTGCTCATTACATGTTGAATATTCACCTAAATGAAAGGACCACTGTGGCAGCTGCCACTCCGCGTTCACCACACCACTTCTTCCTGGGCGCAAGTGAAGGCATTCCCCAGCCTTCCTCTTCTCCAGTGTTGGAGTCCTCCTGAGAACCACGGTGTGTCTACAAACTCAAGGGCCTCCCTGCTTTCTGGACACCGACACACTAGGCATGAGTCAGGGCAAGAATGGGAGACACCACCTCCTTCCTAAAAGAGAAAGGTTATGTTCAGTCATGGAGGGCCCATGGGGGAAGATGGGCAGTCCCCACACTGTGCAAGTAGCACTCTGCTGGTTACTGAATCCAGGTGGTCATCCAGCCCTTTTCCTCTGATGCCTTTCAAACTGTGTCCACATAACCCTGTCTCCAGCTGTTCTCCACTGCCTGAGCTCCAGCCCATCAAAGCCACCTGTCACACAACCACCAAGCATTCCCTGTCCTCACTCCAACCTTCTTGAGAACCTTGGGTTGGGCAACTCACCTTCACTGGGCCTTGGTTTACTCATCAGTTAAATGAGTAGCAACTAGAGAGAGTAAAATGTCATGAATTAATTTAATCATATGGTAAATAAAACTTTATGGGTGACCTAAGAATCTGTCAGACATCATTTTTTCTGGGAAATGTGCTTTGAGTTCCAAAGGAATTCCAACAAAGAAATTTTTGGCATATGTATAATCCCTTATAACTTAGAAATATCCTGTAACAATTGTGCAGTTTAGACAGGAGGATTTTCGAAGAGTGGGGTTGGAGACAGGGGATGGAGGTGGGAGCTGGGAAAAAACAGTGATTCAGCTCAGAAGATGTATTTTGAATAGGAGAGGTTGGAAAATGGAACCATATGAGGGGCTGGGTCCTGAGCATTCTGCTGCCTTTCTGCACAATTACTTTGACAATCTAGGTTGAATTCAAAGTGACAGCCGACATGATGCTGTGGCCCTGAAGGTTGTGAACCTGAAGTAGCCCAGATGCTGCTGTAGCGTCAACATTAGGTGATACAGGAAACTGAGATGTGCAGGGAGAGGGCATAAGAAGGGAATGCTCCCAGAGCCTGAAGTCAGCAAGCTCCCACTCCCCACATTCCCTCAGCTTTAGGCCTCTAATTTCTCCTCTTTCCTGTTGTTGGTTAACTGAATGGTTGCTCCACTTGGCTGATGACCAGAAGCATCTGGGGACCCAGGAGCTGTGTTTAAATGTTCCCTGAGTGTTTCAGTGGTTACTCAGTTTTTGCAGTCCCTGGTTGAAATGACTGAGCCAAATCGGGGAGTTCTGGAAGTGCAGCTGTCACAGGCAGATGTGAGTGCTGTAGTGGGAAGGCAGAAGGGACTGGCTGGGTCATCAATAAAGAGTAGGGGATGACTTCACCTGCTGCTGCACTGACTGACTCTAGGTCAATCTGACATTGCCTAAAATCTATTAATTAATCAATCTATTAAGTAAATAAATTAAACCAGGCTCCATGCTATACAATGGGGGTGTTAGACTGAAGAAGACCCAGCCATCTTCTCAAAGAACTCACTGTCTAGCTTACACCTCTCCATTGTTAGGTTCAACTCTACTCCTTCCCAGTGAATCTCACTTTCCTCTCTTCATAACTTCTGAGCTTTTGTCCAAACTGTTCATAGAACAACCTCTCTCTTCCTGCTGACTCCCTTCACTAGAACTCATTTCAAAGTCCACATCCCTGTCCCCATGAGGTTTACTCATCCTCCAGCCCTCTGACACATCCCTCACCTGTCCCTCCTCTTCAGGGTACACTCTCATCATCCTTGTTATGATTATTCAGCATTTACAGTTGTGCTAGTCATAGTGTTGAGACAGGAAGAAAAGATATGCTTTATTTATACAGCCCTCCCTCTCCCATTCTTGACTTTCTAAGAAGGTTGAGTGTTAAGAAATATACTGTTCAGCACAGAGGGCTACATTGTGCTGTTTGGGCCCCTTCCAGTAGGTAAGAAGGAAGCAGTGGGGGCTGCTTGGGGCAAGGCCGCAAGCTCTGGTCTAACTGCCATGTCCGGTGGAGGCGCCTTTTTACAATTTGTCTGTCTGAAGAGGATGCTTTTTCTAATCACACAGTTCAGTTACCACTAGGTGCTAGGGTAGAATTGTGCCCACTTTTCTTCATGGCTTCTTCCACTTAAACAAAACAAATCCAAAACATTTAATGAAAACAGGGTGAATTTACATTTTTTACTAAAAGTTATGATTCTCTTATGTAGGAATACAAGCCTCTTTCATCCAAAAAAAAGAATTCCTTTTATATTTATCATGTATAATATATGGGGACTAAAATAGAATCAGCAACCCCACCAGACCAAGAAGTGCAGAATTTTCCTACTTAGAGAGATGGAAAGTGCTGAAAGGCTATGAAGAGTTAAGCCAGTACCTTCTGTGCTTAGTTTGATAAGATGCCTATTAAAGTTCTCTCTACTTCAGCAGGGCAAACACCTTATAGAATCCTCTTATGAACCACGGGTACAACCCCACCTTCTGATTTGAGGGCCGAGGGCTCCACTGAAGCTGCTGATTTAGCCTATCACTGAGCCAGTGAGTTCCATGGGGAGGTAATTAGGTCAGAATCAGAAGCTTTCCCAGAGAGCATCATGAATTAAACACTAGGGACCCTGAGTATGGGAAGTCACTTACATTTATCATCAACTTCACTTTTTCATCTTTTATTTGGGTTGAAGAGTTCTGAGACATTGTCGGCATTCCTATAGGGCCTTTCAGTTTTCAGATACTCTCTATTCTCAGAAGTTATGGGCTGTATACTGGGGGGAAAGTGTATATATACATAAATTAAAATTTATTTTTAAAATATTATATATATATATATATCTTTTTGTTTCAATGCATTCTATGGCCCTTCCACTAAATATCCTGCTTCCAGCATTTACCCTCACTTTTAAAACCTAATAATAGGGAAAGCTAACACCCACTCAGGATGTTATATTTCAAAGAGTTACACATATATTTTTTCAATTGATTTTCAAAGAATTTCATGACCTAGGTAGGTATGATACTTTCCTCCTGTTTCAAAAATGAAATAACATCTCAACAGCTGACTTGCCCAAGATCATACAGCTAGATAATGAGAGCGGAACCATCTCTCCTGTGTGTTATTCTGGTTCTTTCATCACCAGATCTAACAGGCAAAATGGTGAGTGAGAAGAGTTCTGGGCTCGGAGACTTGTGACCTTGAAAATCACAACTTTCCCACTGCTCCAAACATAAAAACCACAGTTGCAGGTAGGGATGCTAGGTTTACTATAATCCAGTGTGATGATTTGGGTCTCAGTCCTGACTCAGCTGTGTGTCCTTGGTCGTGGTACCCAAAATCAACGAGTCTCCGCTTTCTTATCTGTAATACTTTCCTTACTAGCTTGTTTAAGGAACATGAAATAATACAGGTAAAGGGCCTATAATAGTTCTTGGTAGATAATATGTAAGTGTTCAGTAAGTATCCATTAAGATTAATATATTCCAACATTCTCTAGTCTCTTTTTAGGAGCACACCATCTGTCCATATGTTTATATTCTTCTATTAAGAAAAATTATGAAAGACTTTGAATTGGGCAACAAAAGAGGTTAGTGGTTGTCCTGTCTAGCTCATCCATCTGGGTCTTTTCCACCTTTGGTTGTCTTTGACAGGCGTATTTTACAGCTCTTTAGAGAGAGAAGTTGTAGAAAATCAATAACAATGTAAATGTTTCTCATTCTTATGATTCCTGTACGTGGCAAGGCAAGTGGATTTTTTCCAGTAAAGAATATAAATCTCTATAAGTCAAATCCTCATTTGAGCCAGTTGTAACATCTTACTAGCTCCCTCATTAATTAGTGAGTTAAACAGAGTCTTTGACATATCTTCATATTACATGAGAATCATGATTATATCCTCTTTTAAAAATTATCCTTTCGTGCTTTCCAATGCCCACGTCCTACTTCTGTAACTGCCATGGTTGCTCTCAGCTGTGCAGTTTCCCACTCACTCAGCCATTCTGTCCCAGTCTCTGACATCTACTGGTACCATCTTAGTAGCTGTTACTCGTTCCGTGAAACTTTATTAAACTAGATCCAACGCAGATAAAAATCACTAACAACCAAGTACTGAGACATAATGGAGACTAAGATTTGGAAATTGTATGGAATTTTGTTTGAATCCTTGAAAAACTTAATTGCTCTGCCTTAATACCTGAAATAAAATATGTGAAGATTACGCACTGCAGAGGGTATGTAAACATAATGAAGGTCAGGCAGGAAGGGTACTCATTACTCAATATTCTACAACTTGCTAAGGAGATTTTAGGCAACTTTCTCCCTTCTCAGGAATACTGCCCCAGGCAAGAGAACATATTTAATAGGTTGGTAGAATGATCCTAAGGCAGAAGATCTCATGGGCATGGGTAGCTTGTGAAACTGAAAAAAAATTGTGTCCTGACTTTTCTCCTTGTGTTCTAAGTCATATTTCTATGTCTGTTTTACCAAGAAAGAAAGGGACACTGTAGTAACAGCACAGAAACAGCTAAGAGGACATCCTTATAACTGAACTTTAAATAAGAGTAAGATGTAAAGTTAAGCCTCAAAATATTAAGTGCTTTGTGTAGGGAATGAATCATAGTCTAATAGTTAAAATGTCTTGGGTAAAGAGTGTTAAAGGAATTTCATTTTTATGGATCTTTTAGCAAAATATGAAATAAATAAATCTTTGGAGCCATATGATAATTTTGTAAAGTAGCAACTAGTTCCAAATATGGTTTTCCCAATTCTACTACGCTATGCATTCATTCACTCAACTTTCAACAAACATTTATAAAAGACATATTCCATGCCAGACATCATGCTAGACACTGGGAATAAAGATTTATAAATCATTTTCCTACTCTTAAGGACCACAGTCTAACAGGATGGACAAACAAGTAAACGTAAAAGTATAATATAGTATAATAGGCACTATGCTACTTATAAAAACAAAGTACCATGAAAGTATACAGGACGTGCACCTAACCCAAACTAGGAGGGAGAAGTCAAGGAAGGCTTCACAGAGGAGGTGATGAATGATGACTGCACATTAAAAGACACTGAGTGGAGTCAGAATGGCCATCATCAAAAAGTCTACAAATAATAAATACTAGAGAGGGTGTAGAGAAAAGGGAACTTTCCTACACTGTTGGTGGGAATGTAAATTAGTGCAGCCACTATGGAGAACAGTATGGAGGTTCCATTAAAAACTAAAAATAGAGTCACCATATGATCCAGTAGTCCCACTCTTGGGCATATATCTGGAAAAGACAAAAACTCTAATTCGAAAAGATACATGCATCCTGATGTTCATAGTAGCACTATTTACAATAGCCAAGACATGGAAGCAACCTAAGTGTCCACTGACAGATGAATGGATAAAGAGATGTGATACACACACACACACACAAACACACACTATGGGATATTAGCCATAAAAAAGAATGAAATGATGCCATTTGTAGCAACATGAATGAGACTGTCTTACTATGTGAAGTAAGCCAGACAGAGAAAGACAAATATCACATGATATTACTTATATGTAGAATCTAAAAAAAATGATACAAATGAACTCATTTACAAACCAGAAATAGACTCATAGACATAGAAAACAAACTTATGATTAACAAAAGGGAAAGGGTGCAGGAGGGATAAATTAGGAGTTAGGGATTGACAGATACACATTATTATATATAAATAGAGAAACAACAATGACCTACAGTATAACACAGGGAACTATATTCAATATCTTGTAATAACCTATAGTGGAAAAGAATCTGAAAAGGAATAGATGATAGATAGATAGACAGACAGATAGATAAATAGACAGACAGATAGATCTGAGTCACTCTGCTGAAACTAACACAACATTGTAAATCAACTATATTTCAACTTAAAATAAACGCATGGAATGGTGTTAGAGACACAAATGAGGTTTAGACTAGGAGATCTGTGAAGATAAAAAAGTAGACAAACTTAAGATACTATAGAAATAGACTGGATCAGAAGCACTGTCAAATTGCATGGGTGGTTGAGAAAGAGGATGGTATCCAGGATGACTCTTTGGACTCTGCCTTGAGCATCTACATGGATTGCTAGTGTCAGCTACCACAGCAGAGAAGGCTGGGGCAGGACAGGTTTGTAAAGGGGGAGAGTGGAAATCAGAGGTTTAGTTTTGGGTGTGCTGAATTTGAGATGGCAATGAGACAGCCAGATGGAGGAAGTGAGTAGATGATATGGATATGCACATAACAATTTAGAGTGGAGAGCTTAGTTTGAGATGAAAATGAAAAATTGGGTGTCATCAGCTTCAGAAGGACTAGATGGGATAACCTAGAGAAAGAGTGAAGAGAGAGAAGAGCAAAGCACCCAGGATTGATGTAGTCCTGAGGAACTTCAATATTATATTTTGAAGTCAACAAAGTAAACTGAGAAGGAGTGGCCAATGAGGTAAGTAGAAATCCAGGAAATTATACTGTCAGGGAACCTAAGACAAAGAATTTTTCAAAAAAAAAATGTGCTAAGAGTTTAGGTAAGATGGGAGGCAGAGAGTTAATCATTCGTTTTTGACAACAGGAAGTTTGTTTGTGTATTAGAGTTCTCCAGAGAAACTGAACCAACAGGGTATCTTTATCTGTATCTATTTATTGAGAGATTTGTTTTAAGGAATTTGCTCATGTAGTTGTGGAAGCTTGGCGAGTCTAACATTGGCAGACAAGCTAGCAAGCTGGAGACCCAGGGAAGAGTTGTAGTTAGAGCCTAAAGGTCATCTGCTTGCAGAATTCCCTCTTCTTCCAGGGAGGTCATCTTTTTCTATTAAGGCTTTCAGCTGATTGGATGAGACCCACCCACATTATGGAAGTTAATTGACTAAGTTTAAAGTCTATCCATTTAGGGACTTCCCTGGAGGTCCAGCAGTTAAGACTCTGTGCTTCCAATGCAGGTGACGTGGGTTCGATCCCTGGATGGGGAATTAAGATCCCACAGGCTGCGCTGCACAGCCCCTCCCCCACAAAAAAAAAACAGTCTACTGATTTAAATGTTAATCTTATCTAAAAAATGCCTTCACAGAAACATCTAGAATAATATTTGAGGGTTGGGGCCTGAGATCTTGCATTTCTCACAACTGGAGCCCCCTGTGATGCCAATGTTGCTGGTCCACAAACTTCAACTTGAGTAGCGAGGGTATAGATCACTCTTTTCAGTAAGTTTGTTTATGCAAGATACAGTGATATAGGGCAGATAGATAGAGGGGGTATGGAGTTAAGGAAGGATTATTATTTTAAAGGGCAATATAAAAGCATGTTTGTACGGTGATAGGAATGGTCCAGGAAAAAGAGAAGTTAACAGTGGAAGGTGGGGGGGACAACTAAAAAGGCGAAGTTCTTGAGGAGGCAAGAGGAGTAGGATCCTGAGTGCAGGTAGAGTGAGTAGAGTCTCAGTGGACAAGGAACCAGCTTGGTGAGAAGAAAGGAGGAGGAAGCGTGCACGTAGGCCTGGGGAAGAGGTGTGGGAGAACATCTCCTGCCAGGGAACCACAAGTGATTCTGCACGAAAAGAGCACAGAAGGCATTTGGAGGACTGATATATAAACCTCAACCTAAATCTCACAACTTATATGAAAGTTAACTCAAAATGGATCACACTTAAATGTAAAATGTAACAATATGAAATTTTTAGAATAAGACATAGGAGAAAATCTTCAGGGTCTAGGGCTAGGCAAAGAGTTATTAGACCTGACACCAAAACAACAATCCATAAAAGGAAAAGTTGATAAACTGAACCTCATCAAAATGGAAAACCTTTGCTCTGTGGAAGCCCATGTGAAGAGGATAAAAAGACAAGCTGGGAAAAAACATTTGTAACCCACAGAGCCAACAAAGGACTAGTACCTACATCTATAAAGAACTCTCAAAATTCAACAGTAAAAAAAAAAAGGAAAAATATCAAACAATACAATTAGAAAATGGGCTAAAGATATGAACAGATATTTCATTGCAGTTGATACACAGATGACAAACACATGAAAAGATGTTCAACATTACTAGCTGTCATGGAAATGCAAATTAAAACCACAATGAGATATCAATACACACCTATCAGAAGAGTTAAAATTTAAAAAATAGTGATAATACCAAATACTGGTAAGGATGCAGAGAAAATGGATCCTTCATACATTGCTAATGGGAATCTAAAATGGTACAGTCACTCTGGAAAACAGCTTGAAATTTTCTTATAAAGCTAAATATGCAATTGCCATATGACCTAGTGACTGTGCTCTTGGGTATTTATTCCAGAACACTGGAAACTTATGTTCACACAAAAACCTATACATGAATGTTCATAGCAGCTTTATTTGTAATGGCCCCAAACTAGAATCAGCTCAAATGTCTTCCAACAGGTGAATGGTTAAACAAATTATGGTACAGTAGTCCCTTATTAGCCATGGTTTTGCTTTCCATGGTCAACTGTGGTCCAAAAATATTAAATGGAAAAATCCAAAAGTAAACAATTCACGACTGATTAATTGCCACACGGCTTGCAGGATCTTAGTTCCCTGACCAGGGATTGAACCTGGGTCACGGCAGTGAAAGCACTGAGTCTTAACCACTGGACCACCAGGGAATTCCCAACAATTCATGTTTTAAATTGCATGCCCTTTCTGAGTAGGGGGATGAAATCTCACTCCGTCCTGCTCCATCCTGTCCAGGATGTGAATCACCCTTTGTCCAGCGTATCCATGCTGTATATGCTACCCGCCCTTTAGTCACTTAGCTGTAGACTCAGTTACCAGATCTACTGTCATGGTATCACAGTGCTTGTGTCCAAGTAACCTTTAGTTAATAATGGCCCCAAAGTACAAGAGTAGTGATGCTGGCAATTACTCTGCCTAATTTATAAATTAAACTTTATCATAGGTATGCATCTATAGAAAAAACATAGTATATATAGTGTTCAGTACTATCTGCTGTTTCAAGCACCCACTGGGGGGTCTTGGAATATATCCCCAATGGATAGGGGAAACTACTCTACACATAAACCATGAAATATTACAAAGCAATAAAAGAATGAACTATTGATACACATAATGATTGAATAAATCTTCAGAGAATTATACTGAGTGAAAAAAGCAAATCCCAAAAGGTTACAAACTGTATGATCCATTTGTAGAACATTTTTGAAATGACAAAATTTTAGAAATAGAGAACAGATTGATGATTGCCAGGGATTACAGATGGGGGTTGCGTTGCTAGAAGGAGGTGGGTGTGTTCTAGAAGGGCAACCTGAGGGATCACTGTGGTGTTGAAACTGTTTAATATCTTGACAGGTGGCAGATACAGGATTCTACACAAATGATAAAATTGTGTACAAACACACACATATACAAACACATATACACAAATAAGTACAAGCAAAACTGGGGAAATATGAATAAAATGGGTGGATTGTATCAAGATTTCTTCCCTGGTTGTGATATTACATTATACTTTTGTAAAATCCTATCATTAGGGGAAAATCTCTATATATTATTTCTTATAACTGCATGTGTATCTATAATTATTTTAATAAAAATTTCAATTAAAAAAATACAAGCCACAGACTGAGAGAAAACATTTACAAATCATACATCTGATGAAGGACTTATATGCAGAATATACAAAGAGCTCTCAAAACTTAATACTAAGAAAACAAACAGCCCAAGTACAAATGGGCAAAAGGCTTTAATAGACACTTCACCGAGACATATATAGATGGCAAATAACAGCATGAAAACATGCTCAACATCATTATACATTACAGAAATGCAAATTAAAATCCAATGAGATATTACTGCACACCTATTAAAATAGCCCAAATTAAAAAGACTGACCATACCAAGCGTTGAAGATGTGGAAGAACTAGAACTCTCATACATTGCTGGGGGGAATGTAAAATAGTACATTCATTTTTGGAAAACAGTTTGGCAGTTTTCTTAAAAGGTTAAGTATATTTTTACCATATGATCTAGTCATTCTATTCTTAGGTATTTACCCAAGAGAAATGAAAGCAGATCTTTATACAAATACTTGATAATGAATATTCATAGCAGCTTTATTTGTAATAGCCAACAAGTGGGGAAAATCTGCTATAGTCAGAATGTTTGTGTTCCCCCCAAATCCAGATGTTGAAATCCTAACCCCGAAAGATGATGTATTAGGAGGTGCAGCCTTTGAGATGTTCTTAGGTCATGAGGATGGAGCCTTCATGAATGGGATTAGTGTTTTTACAAAAGAGACCCCACAGAGACCCTCCCACCACCATGTGAGGAAACAGCAAGAAGGCACTGGCTATGAACCAGCAAGAGGACTCTCAACAGATTTCACCATGCTGGTGCCTTGATGTTGGACTACCCAGCCTCCAGATATGTGAGAAATAAACTTCTATGGTTTATAAGTTGCCCAATCTCTGATATCTTGTTAAAGCATCCTAAATGAACTAAGGCACATCCCAAATGTTCAGTAGGTGAATGAACAAATTGTAGTATGTCCACAAAATGGAATACTAAGCAATCAAAAGGAATGAACTATTGATACGTTGTAAATCACAAAATAATTATGCCAAGTGAAAGAAGCCTGTCAAAAAAGAGTGCATACCGTGTGATTTGATTTCTGTACAACTCTAGGAGATGCAAACTAACCCATAGTGATAAGAAGCAGATCAGTGGTTGGGGGAACGGGAGAGGGTGATGGTTTGGGAGGAACAGAATGGAGAAATTACAGAGGGGCACGAGGAAACTTTTGGGGTGATCATCTTGATTGTGGTGATGGTTTCACAGTTATATACATATATTAAAACTTAACACATTGTACCATTTAAATATGTGCAGTTTATTGTTTGCCAACTATACCTCGTTGTTTTTAAAAAGGAATTTTAAAAGGAGTTATTGATTCTATAAAAATATAGTTGAATGCTTTGGAATAACCCAATATATTTTTATTTTAAAAACGTCATCAATTAGGTGCAGAAAAAGCAAATATTACAGATGGGGCAGTGTGTGTGGTGATGGGGGAGGTGGGAAGAATTTTTTTAAATCCAGAAGGAAGATGTAGTTAGAGTGCTTTGCAAGTGTTTTAAAGTTATTTTTCCACTTGAGAAACAATAATTTGTAAATTAAAGAAAATGCATTATAGATGTGATTTATTTAAGAAAGATAATACAGAACTACACTCAGTAGGTCCGTCTCAAAGTAAAAGGCTTTGGCTCTACATCAAATGATTGGTAAATGAATACGTATATTTACAGGACCTAAAATAAAATGTTTAAGATAGGCATCATATTGATTCCCCAATTTAATAGTTTTTCAGTCTTGCTAGCAGTTTTAATGATGTCAGACAAGAGGCCTTCTACTATGATGATGTAAAGATTTTTGTAATTATAAACCCCACATTCCCAGCTAAGCCATTATGTATCTTGCCTTAGTGAAAGGGATGAGGAAGTTCCACCAGATTCCTCATGCTCTCTCCCACCCTTGGAATGCAACTCCTAACTTCTAGAACCTTCAAGTTTCTTGCACTCCCAGCCTTCAAGAGTTTAAGCTGAGGCTGTAGAAAGACAGCCTCCGAGGCCCAGAACTCTGCAAAGACCTGCAAACCGTTTTCCACTGCTATAAATAAAAACCTAAAACCTGTCACACTTAGTATCACCCATGTTTGGAACCACAAACAGAGAGGAAAGAGGCAAAACCAAAACATCTGTTGCTTTATTTCCAAACCAAGAATGTGCCAGAAAAACAAGTCTCTGGTTTTCAGGCATGTGGAGATTTCAAATGCCTTCCCCCCTAAGATTCAAGTTAGGGAGCACCATGCTCAGTCCTGGTTAGTGTCTGCAACACTCAGTACCAACTAGAGCAGGAGGAAACACAGCAAGAGCTTCTTTCTCTGCCTCTGTTGACACCAGCCACCCAGAGCACAAAAGATCTGAAATCTCAGACTCAGGCCCTTCACCGAAAGACTCGCTGGAGGGAAAGCAGTGCCCATGCAGTGCCTACTGGTCCTCATCATCAGCCCATTTCTCAACTCAGCAATTCCCGGAAACCCAAGAGCAGCCACAAGGGAGTGGTCCATACACTTCTGAGGGTGAAGGCTGACACCAAGGCAGCTGCCCAGAGAGGGTGATTTGAAGAAACCCTAAAATACGAAAAATCTCTCTGCTCTGGATTCTGCACCCTCCTGAAATGCTCCCATTAGAGTGAGGCTCCCTAGCTGAGGCATTGCTTCATCAGTTACGAATTGTGATGCAAGTATGTACCCGGTCAACAGTCAGCCATGGCCCAGTGCAGCACACCGATTCATTTAGAAATGATATTCGAAACAGAAACCTGAAGTGTGTGTGAATCAGGGGACAGGGAGGAGAGATGAAGTACAGCCCAATGAGCACCCGAATTGTGGGAGCAGGGAGGGGGGACATGGCATCCCTTCTCGGCAGCGGGGAAGCAGTACAAGAATGTGGACAACAGAGATGGAAATATGCCAGAGAAGACTTCCCGTCTTGGTCACTTTACGAACATAAGGCCAATGCTGCTGAAGACTCAGTGGCTTAAAATTGCTACCAAATCTACCAGACTGAGTGTTCTTGGAACTGCTTCTCAGAGATGAATGGGTATTTATCCTTTTCGTTCAACCAACATGAATTGAGGATCTACTATGTGCCAGGCAATGTTCCAGGCACAGGGATATAGGAATTAACAAAACAGAAAAAAAATCTGCCTTCAAAGAGCTTACAGTCTAGTAAGGAGGGGGATAGCTATAAGTGGAATAAGGGAATTTAATAGGATATGATAAGTGATAACCACTGTAGAGAGAAATCAGGTTAGGAGAGGCACAGAGAACGGCATGGGTTACTATTTTAAATAGGAGGGTCAGGGAAGATTGACTTCATGTTTCACTGCCTCTTAATTATCTAATGTCCTCATGCCACCTCTTTTTCAGAGTGCAAAGGGCCTGGGAAGTCCTGGCCACACAGTGGAGACTGGACCTACGACTAGTGTGGAATATAAAGGAGTGGTCTTTAAACAATTTTGACTATGAACCCCATCAATAAAAAAAAGTGAGCACCTGCCTCCAAGTATACTTATATTTCCTTCATAAATCATATATATGTTTTCCTGTGTTAGTATACACCACTCATTTTAAATCAAACACATCAAAGGGATGAGTTAAAGATGGAAGAAATAATATTTTTAACATTGAGTCAGCCATGATGACTTCAGCAAACACCTGAAGGCACATTACACATTAAGGTCAAGGTTCATTGTTAAAAATAATGAATCTAAGTCTCACACATTCATAGAAATGTAGGCTTTGGGGGGCCAATTCTTTCTGCTCTGATTAGATTTCCATTGGTTTATTTATTTATTATAAATTTATTATTTTATTTATTTGTTTTGGCTGCATTGGGTCTTCGTTGCTATGCGCAGGCTTTTGTCTAGTTGCGGTGAGCGGGGGCTACTCTTCATTGTGGCGCACGGGCTTCTCATTGCAGTGGCTTCTCTTGTTATGAAGCACGGGCTCTAGGCATGCCAGCTTCAGTAGTTGTGGCACGTGGACTTAGTTGCTCCGCGGCATGTGGGATCTTCGCGGACCAGGGCTCGAACCCATGTCCCCTGCATTGGCAGGTGGATTCTTAACCACTGCACCACCAGGGAAGCCCCGCCATTTGTTTTTAATATTAAGTGAGGCTGATGAAAAGATGGTACCAGGAGTATAACTATGGACTTCTCACTGTTCACGTGGGCTTACTCTACCAGCAATTTCTTCCCAGGAACTTCTCAAAAGCTGTTCGTTCCTTCCCTAGTTTTCTCCTGAGGGAGGATGTTCTGGAGCCTCTTGAACACAAATCTCTCTCTCTCTTCCCCACACCCTGCCCCATTCCTCCTCCCCTTTAATTTTTTCTCCAGGTCTTCTCTCCTTCTCACCCAGACCTTTATTCTATACATCACCTTAGCTTCTCTGCTAAGTCCTAGCCCCTTTCTCCAGCTTTTACCAGGGGCTCCCATCTCTATTCTCTCTCTTAGAAAAAGAAAGCTTGTGTATTCTCCTTTACCTAGTCCTAGCAGGGGAGGGGGAGAAGGGCACGGGAAACCTGGTGAATTACGGATACTAATACATCTGTTCATTCCCCCACTTCCATGAACATAGCATTGCCATGTGAATTAGGAAGAAACACCTCCACCCACAACCCATAAGGAAATCTGAAAAACGATTTCAGGTTCTTAAGATTTGGGAGCCATTCCTACTGAGACCAGGAAGTTGTTTTTTGTTTTTTTGGGTTTTTTTTTGGCGGTACGCGGGCCTCTCACTGTTGCGGCCTCTCCCGTTTCGGAGCACAGGCTCCGGACGCGCAGGCTCAGCGGCCATGGCTCACGGGCCCAGCCGCTCCGCGGCATGTGGGATCTTCCCAGACCGGGGCACAAACCCGTGTGCCCTGCGTCGGCAGGCGGACTCTCAACCACTGCGCCACCAGGGAAACGCCAGGAAGTTGGTTTTAGAACAAGTTTTGAAACATAACCTTGGGCAAAAGTGAAAATGCCACCGGCAGAGCCCATTAACAATTCCTGAGAAATAAAAATGGAACCTGGGTAAAAAAAATAAAGTCTAACCTTTTTTTTTTCTTTTCCTTTACGCTGAGTCTAGCGTCACTTGCTCACAGCGGGTGGCATGCAGAGGCCTTGTACGTTTCACTTCAGACCAGAGTTCCTCGTTCCTCGTGCGGAAAGCCTGCACAGACACCTCAGCTCAGCAGCCCTTGCTCAGAAGTTGTGCTGGACACTGTGATTCAAGATGGCGGCGGCGGAGCTGTGAGCAACACGCATGTGCAGGACCGCAAGGACTCCACCCCCTCCCTGCAGACCAGAATCCTATAAAGAAGCCCCACCCATGGCCTGTCAGGAAGAGCGTGTCCTCTGGAGCTCAAGCTTGCACTTCTCCATTCTTTGATCGAAAAATAAAGCTTTCCTTTGCTTCTGCACTGAATTCAGTCTCGTTCTATTGGCCTGAGCAACACTGGGCAGAAGGACCCTTGTTGGGGGATCCAATCAGGAGGGTCGGTAGCAGAAGGAATAGAAGTAATGAAGTGACCCATGAAACCAAATTTTTAGAATCAGGATATTAAACAAGATTGAACATTATTTATTTATTGTAGTTTGGCCATTTGTACTTTACATTAAAAAGGGAGTAAGTAGGTGAATTGATATAATTTGTATGCAAGAAAGATTAGACATTGTTAGATGTAAAGTGAAAGACAGAGGTCTGGAATAGCTAAGTGAATCCTGTTTGAAGACAGCAGCACATTTCTTCTGTAACAGGAAGGAAATAAAAGGTATCCAAGAGGTGGAACATATGAACGTGTGATATACAGAAATCTCTCAAGCAGGAGAGTCGAGCAAAAGGATTCACAAACCAAAATAGACATTTCTGGGAGAGAATTCACTAGAATACACTTAATTGGTGAGGGGTAGCTGGGTAGGTAAAGTCAAGAGTCAAGGTTATAAGAAAAGAAAGTCAAGGAAGGGCAAGGAAGAGTAAAACGGAATGTCACTAGGATACAAAAAAAAAAAAAAAGAGGAAAGGGGAAAGGGTGGTAGCAGTCTTACAGAGAGAAAAAGGAGGAAGGTTAAAATGCTGCTAAAAGAGAAACTTCCAGTGTTGGAAGAGTTTTGACACAATATTTCCAGAGTATCAAGACTCAGGTGGAAAGTATTTTCCCAGCCTTGACAGTTTCTTTCTAAATGGCTCATGTCCAAAACCGAGTCACACATTCACTCCTAAATCAGTCATTGGCAAGGGGAATGGCACTACCTAGTTTGGTTCAGATAGTCAGAGATGCTGCCTCATCTGACGTGTATAGCCACCTACAAACTAAAAAAAAAAAAAAAAAATTGGGATTCTGTGGAAAAAGAAGAAAGTGGGGGTGACTATCAGGTAGGGAACCTCTAAATAGAACCTGCTACAGAAGCACCTATGGATTTGGTGAAATTCGGGCTAGTCCTTGAAGAATGGGTCAGATATAGACATGGGTAAAAGGGCTTTCCATTTGGAGGGAACACCCTGAATGAAGGCGCAGAGACAGAAAGGCGCTGAGCGTGCTTCTGCCTGATGCTATCAGATGGTGGTGTGCATATGGGGAAGTAGTGTTAGATCACAGGCAAGGATATATGGGCATTGTTACCCAAAAAACTGGGTTCACCTCTTGGTGGCTGTCAAGCCAGAAGACACAACCAAGCCAAAGATCAGGAGAAGGAGGGATTTATTATTACTTGCAGCAGGTAAGGAGAACACCAGGGATCCTTCCCAAAGCAGTACCTCACTGAGCAGCAAAATTGGGGACGTTTTAAGCTAAAGGTACATGCATATTCACGAAGGGGCTTGGGCGGTCGAAAGAGTCCAAGCTTCAGTTGACAGAAGTCAAGAGTCAGAAAAGGTCAACATCATCATCCCTTAAGTTATAGTTGGTCTGCTGGTTGAACTCCTGAGAGGGGTTTAAATTCTGCAAAACAGCTCGACAGTCCTTCAGCCTAGTCTTTACCGTTGAAACAGAACTGGGGGTTCTTACAGCTGATTTATTATCTTTGCTATTGTTACTTCTCTTGCCTGACAACAGTTTGTCCTCTTGTTCCCTTAAGATCATTATTCAAGAGACCTACTCAAGGCCAAGCATTGTGGCCAGACTTAGATCACAAGGTGGCTTAGGCCAAAAGTGGCTTCACTTATGTCAAGAAATCCATGCTTGGTTCTCCTTCTCTACAGACCCCCTACCCCATCTGCTTATAGCTTCAGATCATAGAGGGCCTTGAATGCCAAGGCAATAGAATCAGCATTTTATTTAGTAAAATAAGTTAAAGCCTACTACATTTGATTGTATGCTTAAAAATTTTGATTCTGGGGCTTCCCTGGTGGCCAGTGGTTGAGAGTCCGCCTGCCGATGCAGGGGACGCGAGTTCGTGCCCCGGTTTGGGAAGATCCCACATGCTGCGGAGCGGCTGGGCCTGTGAGCCATGGCTGCTGAGCTTGTGCATCCAGAGACTGTGCTCCGCAATGGGAGAGGCCACAACAGTGAGTGCGAGGCCTGCATACCGCAAAAAAAAAAAAAAATTATTTTTGATTCTGGTTCTTCTTCCTCAGTTCTGGATACTGGGGTTTGAGGACGGTCAGAAATGGTCAGAAATCCCTCCCAGTCCCCTTGGGTTTAGAGACAATTGAGACATAGATGTAGGAGTCAGGCAGGTAGTAATAAAAATATTGCCTGCATTTCTGCTACAGGGTTGGTTGGACTTGGAGGACATGGGTTTTGAGTGCAGCAACAATGGATTCCCCAAAGCGCATCCCTGATTCAGATTTAGCTCCCGTTGGTCATAGTGGTGCCAGGTCTCCAAGTCTCCCCTGTGGGTACCATGGAGGGATGTGTGTTCTCTGAGGGGTGGCAGATCCCCAAAGAGGAAGGGGAAAGGGGCTGAGATGGGTATTTTTAGCTTCTCCCAAGCTCATCAATTATATGAGCTATTCCTCCTTTCTTGAAGAGGAGAGAGAGGAATAGATGGAATTAGAAGCTATAGCCTCCTCCACTAGTAACTTGAAACCAGGAGAAAGAAATGCTGCAGATCCCACAACACCTGCTGTTTAATAAGGCCCCAAATAAGTCTTGCCTTCTGACCACAGCATATCTACTGCTTTTCTGATAACCTTGGCCAGTGATTGGTTATTATGGGCCATTCCGAGACAAACTATTGCTATGTTCTTCCCACATCTGTCTCTTGGGCATACATTGTGTCTCTTCCTCCAGAACTTGATATTGCTTTTAGCCTGCAACATAAATTCTGTTTTATAAGTCTAAACGTTGTTTGATAAGGCCTTGAAATGATACCTTCCTGATTAAATGTTTTGACATGTGAAAGCACTTAGCAGAGCAGCTGCATGCCCATAAATGTTTGTTGCCTCTCCAGCCCCATTCCCCCATGTCTGCTTTTCCGTTTTAGGTCCTTGGCCTTCACATACTCCTCTGCAGCTTCTTTCCAATATCATTTTGTAGGTCGAGCTGTTCTGTTTCTGAAAACTTTGCTCTTCAACATAGCACTCCTTTCTCACCACTCTGTAACACTTGCAGATGAAGTATTAACTGGGTCCACTTTTACTGTCATCTCCTGCCTTAAAACTTGAAACTCCAAACTACTAGACGGTAGAGCTGTTCCCGAGGCTGCAGTGTGAGATGCCTTCTGACTGTTTTTGCCCTGATACTCCATTACACTGTGATTAGTGCATCATAAAATGAGAACCCATCAGTTCTACCACATCTCTGATGCCACAGAAAAACAGAAATAATCTGCAAGAAAACTGACACCAGAGATGTTCTCTTAGATTTTTTTGTTGTCTATTATTTAAATTATTACGCATTTACTTTCTATTTTATTTTTAATCCCCAGCCCACTTTATATGTGTGTATATGTGTGTGTGTGTGTATATATATATATATATATATATTTTTTTTTTTTTTTTTGGTGTGGGCCGAGCTGCCCAGCTTGTGAGATCTTAGTTCTCCGACCAGGGAATCAAACCCAAGACCTTGGCAGTGAGAGCTCAGAGTTGTAATCACTGGGCCGCCAGGGAATTCCCATCCCCACCTCTTTTTTTTTTTTTTTTTTTTTGTGGTACGTGGGCCTCTCACTGCCGTGGCCTCTCCGTTTGCGGAGCACGGGCTCCGGATGCGCAGGCTCAGTGGCCATGGCTCACGGGCCCAGCCGCTCCGCGGCATGTGGGATCTTCCCGGACCGGGGCACGAACCCGTGTCCCCTGCATCGGCAGGCGGACCCTCAACCACTGCGCCACCAGGGAAGCCCCCCCCTCTTTTTTCGTGTGCATTTTCTTGTCTTCCAAAGTGCATGCCAAGAACTCATTCAACATACTTCTTAATAACAAGGCTACTATTTGCATGGGGGCTTACAGTGTACCAAGTGCTTTTGTAATTCAGAAATGAGCCTCTATAGGACAGAATTCTTAAATTGTGCTCATTTTGATTCTTAGAATCAATTTGAGCCAGAAATAGACCTCACCTAGTCCAGATACATCAAATAACAAACCATGAAGTGTTTTGATTTCTCAGTTATGAAGGTAACAATAGGATTTTTGAGAACTGGCAGAAGGCACACTCCTAACATACCTCCTGTCTGAGGTCCCAAGTGATAGTCTATCACACAATCCACTAGGGAACTGGTAATCAACTTTGATCATCTCTGTGTCTCTGGGCCCACAATGCCCCTGGCCCAAGCCAACTGCAGCAGGATGCTTCTTGCATTGGGATAGCCCTTATTTCAAAGTTATCAGTTGTCATCCTATGCTGACTTACAATTAGCTTTCAAAACAGTACTCACTGAGGTTTGGCTCAGGGAAGCACCAGCTCCCTGCTTGCTCATGGTAGCCTGTCTCTCTCAACCCAAGTGCACTGTGTCTGGGTGCACTTTGCCCAGTTCAGTCTGTATGTGCAATGGACTCAAGAAATGATTGAAATGCTTTTTAGGAGGAAGCATCACTTTCTTCTTGCAGTGTAAGGAGATGTTTTCTTAGTAGCATCACTTAATAGCTTCCCTCTTCAACCACTCTTTTCTGAGAGCCTGATGTGCAGTCTTGGTACTCTGTGCTGCTGTTGGCATTCAGCACCTGGAACTGTGCCAGCCACCTTGGAACCTCAGAGGATGATCTAACATATTGAAAATGGCAAGGCAGAAAAATAAGAAAAAAACAACTTGCATCTTTGATGATGACGCTAAACCACTGAATTCACCAACAGTGGAATTGTTCTACCTCTGGGCTTTGGTTCTGTGCTTTAATAAATTTGTTTGTTTAGCCATTTTTAGTTGGGTCTTCTGCTAATTGAAGCTGATAACAATTTAACCAAACATTTTCTCTGAACACTGATACTGGAAGTAATCTCGGCCCACTTTGAATTTCTATAACTTTTTAGCCACATTTCTATTATGGCAACTTTCAACCTTGTATTACCATGACTTACAAAAATATAATTTCCCTCTTATCTGTGCTCCTGATCTTCATTAATAGCATTATTCTCCACAAAATGCCCTCTAAGTACCACTAATCCTGTGAGATGCTCCATAAACACAGGGTTGGTTTTTTTTTTGAACAGGTGGATCCAGCTGTTCTTTTTTTTTTTTTTTTACATCTTTATTGGAGTATAATTGCTTTACAATGGTGTGTTAATTTCTGCTTTAAAACAAAGTGAATCAGTTATACATATACATATGTTCCCATATCTCTTCCCTCTTGCGTCTCCCTCCCTCCCACCCTCCCTATCCTACCCCTCTAGGTGGTCACAAAGCTCGGTGCTTTGAAATACAGGGTTCTGTGGTCGGAAATTTGGGAGTTTGAAAATTAATCAACAGACGTGTCATTTAAAATGGAGTCAAGAGACCAGAAGGGGGCGCTCTCACACCCTACCACTCAACAGCAATTGCATACCCAACAGGAAAAGGTGTACCTTTTCATCTCCACAGGAAGGTTACTACTTTACTACCCAGCAGGAGGAAGGAAGAATTTCTCCTTGCCTGGCAACAGTCCAGCCAGTGAGAGACTGTCACAACTCGACCACTAAAAAGGACTCCCAGTTTCCTCCAATGGACTCTGTTTGTAACAGCCCCTTCCAGCACCCCCTTCTCTTCTATAAAAGAACGTTCCTCTCCTTTGTTCTCCAGACTTGCCTGTAGTTTCTGCAGATTGCGTGTCCTGAATTGCAATCCTTTGCTGTTCCTAAATAAACCCATTTTGCTGGTAAAATAACTGGCTGTTTTATTGTTTTAGCTTAACAGGAGACACAGCATGCTACACCCTTCCCTTCCTTGCAGATTCACTATATACATTAGCACACAGAAATGATATGATGTAATTGTTAAGGGTGAGACTCTACTCTTTACTAGATGTGTGGCAATTTTGGTTGGTTGCTTAATCTTTATGAGCCCCAGTTTCCCCACATGCAAAATAGGTACAAAATGCATACCCCACAGTGTTGTTATGGGAACCTGAAATAATGTATATCAAATATTTAGTCGAGCACTGCTCATTTCCCACAGTGCCTTTGGGTCATACTGCCTGCCCTAGGAGTTTCTTGCTTGGTGTCCAAGATTACTACGTTATTAGTTTGTATTTGTGTACTTGCTCACACATTATTTTCAAGTTTCAGAACAGTGTTCTCGGGACTTTCCTTCTTTCCAAATTGCTCAAAGACATAATAAGTGGAACTCATGTAAGTGCTTAATAATGATAGCTACTATTATTTGCAGCAGTAGCAGCGTATTAAGGGCTCTGAGAAGTCCTATAGTAAAGAGATCTGGTTTACTTCTGTTTAAGTCCACATTTCTCAGATTTATCTGAGGATACAGCTACTCTTGACACATACCTTTTCACATCCAGTGTTACAAGGCACATACTTTGAGAAATGCATATCTACGCACGTCACCCAGGCAAGAAACCCGGCAGCCACCCTAGGCAAATCCCTCTCTCCCATCATCCCATCTGACATATTCAGTCCATCATCAAGTTTTTCTAGTTCTTCTGAGCTTACCTCCTAAATGCTTCTCAGACTTGCCCACTCCTTTCTATAACTACCACTACTGCCTTGGATCACCAATCCCTTTGCACAAAGGACGTGCCTGCCTTTTATCTCACTCTCTTTAAATTCATCCTCTCCATGCACCAGAGGAATCCATCTATGCAAACTGATCATATAACTTCTTTACTTTATAACTTTTACTTTATAACTTCTTTCTTTCTTTTTTTTTTTTGCGGTACGCTGGCCTCTCACTGTTGTGGCCTCTCCCGTTGCGGAGCACAGGCTCCGGACGCACAGGCTCAGCGGCCATGGCTCACGGGCCCAGCCGCTCCACGGCACGTGGGATCTTCCTGGACCGGGGCATGAACCCGTGTCCCCTGCATCGGCAGGCGGACTCTCAACCACTGTGCCACCAGGGAAGCCCCCAGACATACTTTTTAAAAAAGAATTTACAGGGCTTCCCTGGTGGCGCAGTGGTTGAGAATCTGCCTGCCAATGCAGGGGACACGGGTTTGAGCCCTGGTCTGGGAAGATCCCACATGCCGCGGAGCAACTAGGCCCGTGAGCCACCACTACTGAGCCTGCACGTCTGGAGCTTGTGCTCCGCAACAAGAGAGGCTGCGATAGTGAGAGGCCCGCGCACCGCGATGAAGAGTGGCCCCCGCTCGCCGCAACTAGAGAAAGCCCTCGCACAGAAACGAAGACCCAATAAATAAATAAACAAATAAATTTTAAAAAGAATTTACAGAAATACATGACATTGTAAACACACGTTAGGGACCGTCCCAAGACTTTGGAAGAGGCCGTGAAAGTGAGAGACTTGACACTTCATCTTCATGAGCTTCATGGTAAATTTCCCTCTGTGCCATTTCTCAAGGTAAACTCTGTATGTCAGCCCTAAGGTATGGCAAGTAGGGAAGGATTTCTCCCCTTTGGGGAGGAGGGAATTTAAATGGCTGTGGGAACATCAGATAGTGGAGGAGAAACACATGCTACCTGATCCTATCCATTGATGAAGGGAGGGAGGAAGGAAAAGGGAAGAAGAAGGAAAGACGACCCTAAAATTCATAAACACAGTGTCCTAGCAACAAAACCCTATTTGTTTCCATGGCTTAGAACAGTGGTTTTCAGAAATGGTTTGCTTACTGCTGGGCACAAGGAAGACTTTCCAAGCCATACACAGTATTGGGAGCTTTGAGAGGATAAAATTTCAGACTCAGCTTCCCTATAACCCTTTGCTAAATCTCCGCCTGAGAGCTTTCCTGCTGTCACAGGCTCTCCTTTCCCACCTCCACTTTCACAACAGAGCTTCTCCCACTTTAAAAAGAAAAGAATACTAACCACCCCCAACGTTACCAAGGTCCATTGCTCTGGGAGTAAAAACAAAGGGTCAAATCAAGAACACATCATTCCAGCAGGAGAGGCCTCTGCAAGAAAGCCAAGAAAGACTGGATGACAGACACTGGAGAGCTCAGTGGCTTTATGTCATCCAGGCGACACACTGTTTTCTCTCAATCTCCCTCTTTCTCACAATTAGGATTCAGAAGGGAGAAGATTGTCAAGGGGAAATGCATATTTTACTTTGAAGTATTTACATTACTGTTTTTTTCTGACACAAACTATCCCTGATTTCTTTATTAGTTTGACAGTGAGGACTGCCTTTGTCAATTAGACATGGTAGATATTTTCAATAAATTGGATGCTACTGGCTCTTCAAGATTTTGTTGAAAAGATCTTGAATGCCAATGTGTTGTACAACACGGTATGTCAGAAACTACATCCTTTGCAACTATAAAAAATTGATGATAAAACTTGTAAACTTAAAAATACATCAGGGGTATATAGTTTTTCATAATTTTTTAAGTGGTACAGGAGGCAAACAATTTGAATGCACTGCCATAGGCTTGGTTGCCCTTTAGTTATACCTCCTTTATTTCAAGGATGCCCCGATGGCTCATTTCAATGATTTCATGAGGGCTGGAGAGAATCTTCTTGGGTGAGGCCGAACCTACTTGTGTGTCTGAGGACTGTGTTGAACTTATAAATGTGGACAAGCCTACCTTGACCTGTAATGACAATGGAGCATCTCAATTGTTATGATATAAAGCATCTCCATCTGTTTTTAATTCTGATGTTTAGAAGCAAGCCATGGAAGAAAAAGGATGCCAGCAATAGCCTTTCTCTCTCTAGGCATAATGCCACTTGGTTGTGGGTGCTAGGAATTGCCATGGTTCTATGCTGATGATCTGGCCTTGTTAATTTCTTCTGATTGCATGATGCAGGATATAGAATAATATTCTGTAACTAGTACAGGATCATCTTGTTGAAAGGCTGCTTGTTCCTTGTCTGGTTGGCCTTACACCTAATCCATTCCTTTTCTGACCTGAAAGCTGGGATTCCACCAGGAAAACTAGTCACATCAGGCAGGGCACATTTTGTTTCTGGAACTGCTGGACCTCTATCTATAGCATTACACCTACACAGTGAAAAAATTCTGTGTGGCCTCAGCCTATTTTCTGAGATTCAAATACAAAGAGGTTCATGAAACCAATGAAACAGAGGACTCTGTGCCCCAGATAGTCACTAGGTTTTCAGGAAGTGTCCCTGAGCCCTTATTGCCCTGGCTCCACCTGACCTTTGTAGACTTGTAAGGACACTGAAAGTGCATTTAAAAAGAAAAATTGGTAGCCGTTGAACCCATTAGCAAATGGTCAAGCTTAAAGTAAGAATGTCCTATATTATTGGCCTATATTACCCAAATGCAACTTTTGAATTTTTTCATCATTCGATATGTTGCTCCAATAGGGTTCAGCCCTAATGAGTTATGGAGGGAGGAGAGAAATCCCGGTATAGTGGAAAAAATGAGAGCTTTAGAGTCAGACAGACTCTGGTTAAAACCTTGGTTATTAAATCTCTTTGGGTTTCAGTTTTCTTATTTAGAAAAGAAAATGATTATCTCTATCTGTGCGGTTGTTCTGAGTATTAGAGAAGATATGGGTAAGTATTTGGCCTAGTGCCTGACACACAGCAGAGGACAAATAAATAACTGCCATTGCCCTTATATTAATAATAACAATAATAATAACAACAACCAGAGATGAGGTGTCAAGATTTGTTTAACCACGCTGAGAACCTAAAAGAGAAGCATTGCTGAAATAAGCAACAAAGATATATAAGATAATGGAGGAAACCATAATGACCGGGTTCCCTTCATTCCCCATTTCAACATATATCACATTTACTGAGAAGAGAAACCATCCCTCAGGACTAAAGCCCAGAGAACACGTGAACCTATCATTTTTATTCATCTGTACATTGGCTACCCTTTATGGGCATTTTTGTTGATTCAAACACAAGCTTTGTAAAGTCCTTGGGAATGTTGAAGAGCACAGCACTACAGAAAAGCCTAATTCCTTTCTCTTCTCTTTTTCTCTCCCTCCCTGGTCCTCTTGGCACTTCCTAGATACTCTCAGCCTATCAGTGCCACTCAGGTGGCAAAGTGGGATATCTACACTCATGCTCTGAGGCAGGTTCTACTCTCTCATTTCTAACTGGTAATTGCCTGTACTTAAAAAAAAAAAAAAAAAAGAGCCAAGAAGGAGAATCCAAGAGTCTCTCTTGTGCAGTATTTTTGCCTTTCACCATCTGAGAATTCCTTTCCACCTTTCACTCAGATCCCCCTGCCCATGTGGATGACCACTGTTCTCTTACCCAGTCCTCAACTCTTGCCTCTCACTTGTGGAAAGTCTCTTCACATACTGGAACCTTCTGGTAAATCTCTCAAGGGTACCTAAGTGCAATGTAATTGGGATGGTTTTTAACCTCTTCAAAGGGAATGATGGACACTTGGCCACAGCCAGCAGAAGGAATCAAGTTGTTAGGAGGCTTTGACAGATCTGGAAGGAATAAATGATAACAGAGCACTGACAGGTCTTTGGGACCAGAGTTCTCCGTGTATGGCTTCCTGTCAAGTGAAAGGCATGTCCTCTTAGACACCAGTTAGTGTTTTGCTCAGGATCCTGGGCAAATTAATACGAAGACAGAAGGCTTGGAAAGAGAAAGACCAAGACAGACAGTGAGAAACAGAAATCAAAACACCATCAGAAACAGCATTGATATTTATCCTGCATAGAAATAACCTACTTTATTCAATATCCTACATAGAAATAACCTACTTTATTCAAAATTTCATCATAAGCTATTGCACACGGAGAAAGGTCTCATAAATTGGCTTGAATTAATATCAGTATTTCTTTTGGCCTTGCTCTTCCTTAACTGATAGACTGATAGCAATATTTCTTCCTTATCTAAAGGTATTAGAAATTCCCACAGCTACTTAGTTAAGATCTTTCAGGAGAAATTGTTTCTTACAATTGTAATGAAATGATTTTAGGTGTCAGGAGCAAAACACCTAACCTTTTTTTTTTTTTCTTTTTTTTTTTTAACAACTTAGGTTTGTAGACTGGTGAAGTAACCAGGCAAGTCTGAGAAACATGCCCTGTTTCATTACAGGATGTGGAAGCCCAAGCATGAAAGCAGACAGAAGTAGTGGGGACGATTGCCAAGGAAGACAATGGGGAAAGATCTGCCTAGGAGGAAGGGGAACATAGTGGTTAAGGG
This sequence comes from Mesoplodon bidens, assembly GCF_964165515.1. Classification (NCBI taxonomy): domain Eukaryota; kingdom Metazoa; phylum Chordata; class Mammalia; order Artiodactyla; family Ziphiidae; genus Mesoplodon; species Mesoplodon bidens. Next base: position 100,424,802 of record NC_138178.1, on the reverse strand, counting down.
CTTGGGTTTGAATCCCAGCTCTACCCCTGACCAACTGAGTTATCTCAGGCAAATTAGGTGCCCTGTCTGTATTTTAGTTTCCTTATGTATAAAATAGGGATGATAATAGTCCCTACTGGGTATCAGGATTAAAGAGCTAATTGATTAAATGAGTTAATATTTGTAAAGTGCTGGTACATAGAAACATTTGTATGCATTAAATAAACTAAAAATCAGAACTCTAAGTTGCACACGGCAAATACCAATCCTTGTCAATTTAAGCAGATTTGGACCTTAATTCAGAGGGTATTGGCCTCCTCATAGAATGTCTGGGAGGAATAGGTGGACAGACCACAGAGCTGTCCCATGAAGACAGTATAGGTGTGAAGGGCAAAGACACAACAGACACTGCAGGTTGCCAAGGCCACATTGCTGGACCCAGGATGCTGTCACTGGGAACTGCAGGTAGCTGCCTCCATTCTCCCCAGAGGGCATTCTATAGCCTCCCTGATTCCTTGGGTCATCACCCTCCAATTCCATGTCTAGGGTGGGCACTCATATCTGGGATGGGGTAGGTTAGGGCTCGCATCATAGCTGCAAGGGGGCTTCTACAGTGGGAGATAAGGGAGCTTCTACAGTGGGAGATAAGGGAGCTTCTACAGTGGGAGATAAGCTCTGCCTCACAAATTTGGGGATTTCCCAATTTTAGAAATGAAATTCAGTGGGAAGTCAACAAGAGTGCTACATGGGTAGGGGGTACCAAGAAAGAAGGATTATAAGAATCTTAAATGAAAGAACCAGCAAATCCACACACAGACTTGATAAATTACAGGCGATCTACAGTACTTATTGATCAATGTGGGTGAGAAGTTGTTCTAAGAGGAAGAAAAATTAATAGAAGAGAAAATCATCTGGAATTCCTTAAGGAGCTCAGGGACAGTGCAGGGGAAATACTATGTTTTTAAACAGAAGTTGGCCGTTGTCAACTTCTCCCTCCTTTCTCAGGGTCCTCACTTCTACGTTCCCACAGGCCAGGCCCTTCATCTACTGCAACCCTCCTCCCCTACCCTCACCTCAAGGGTTGTTCTGCATTCCTTTTCTGCTCTTAATCAACTATGAAATCATTTTGTTTGTTTGTTTGTTTGCAAAGGTGTTCACCAGTAATGGAGGTGGCAGCTGATAAACCAATCGTCAATGTGTGCAGCTCCTCAGCAAGCACTTCCATTTCAAGCAAAAAGCAAGGCCTTCCAGGTCTGGAGGAGTGACAAAAGGTGCGGACAGTATTTGGTGCCAGAGAGCTCTTCCCAGCACTCTGTAAAATCGCTCTAGCTAAAGTGCCTGCCTGCAGTGCCAGCCCAGCTCTGCAAGGGCCACAGATGAGGCAGACTGGTCTATAGACACAAGGCTTCTGAAGGTCACCCATGGAGCACATGCCCATCATAGGTGAGCACACCCACCCCTCTTCTTTCAGTCACTGTTTGCACCATCCACCTTTTGCCCTATGAAGGCACAGCCTTTCTTAAAGCGCAGTTCACCCCATTTTTTCCCTCTCTCAAAGATTAAAAATAGCACTCTCTTCAATGACCTCAATAATTTAGAACCCATGAATAAGTCATTTGCCCAAGAGGCCACAGTGGGGCTTCTATTTTTACTTATAGTCTCTCACCAAGCAAAGTGACCTCCCTCAAGGAGCCAACATTGACACCCATTGATCTCCTGGCTTCTCAGGGAACAGCCCAAGCAAAACTTGCAATGCAAAGTATTTTCTCAAGGGCAAAGATGGACCAATAGGTGTCAGTGACTTCAGAATGTGAGTAAACAAACATGAACTTAGGCATATATGCCTTGCTCAGAACTCCTGGAGCTACCTAGAGCACACCCTGGGATGAACACTTCTGTAAAGTAGGGCAGGCAAATTCTGCTTATACTGACCTTCTGTGGGACCACTTCTTCCCTAAGAAGCCATTTTCCAAACATCGAACCTTAATAGAATACGTTAGCTCAGGTCCCTAAACCTGCGGGGTTGCCCCAGCCTCCCGACCCCATTCCTCCTTCACCTGCCTTCAATACACATTCCTTTGCCCCATCTCGTCTATGGACTAGTTTCAGGAAGGCTGAGTATTTACTCTGGGCCAATCCCAATGGTCACTGAGAGGACTCCACCTTGGGCTTTTTGGCCACTAGTCTATAAAATGTTTGATTATTTTTTCCTCCATATTCTCATACCCAGGAATTGTCCCCTTTCTCAAGCCACCCATTGCATTCCCAACTCTGCTGTTCTGCTGGAACCCTCAGCCCAGGCTCCAAGGGACCTATTCTTACTTTTTACTAACTTCACACCCATAACCTTCCATGCTGTTTGTACAACACTGAGTTCTCACTGTGAAGCTACATCAAACTCTTTCACATGACCTCGTGTCTCCTGATTCACAAAATCTTTCATTATCATCTCCTCCCCCTGGAAAAATATTCATTCCTCTTCCTGAGCCTTACTCCCTGCCCCTGCCAACAAGAGATGTTTCAGAAAGTGAAAAACTCCTACTATTCTCCCTTTTAGTTCTCATTGTTTCCCTTCTACAAGATAAGTCATTTTTTCCCCTCACTGTTTAATGAAAAGTTACCTTGTGGCAGAGGCAGTGCTTACTGCTTGATTGAAGCAACTCTTGCTTTTCTCCAAAAATCCTCCCAGGTACTGTGAATTTTCCTCAGTTTACACATGGGGAAGCTCCAGTATCTCCTCTGGCTCTGGTATGTCCTCTCTGTACTTCCTAAAAGATGAGATGGCATCTGTTCAGTCACATCTTTGGTGGGCATCCCTTATTCCTTCTCTGTCTTCTCTTTCTGCCAACTTAAGAGAATGAATTAGCAAGAGTAAATGCCCTTAACAAGGAGCTCCCTGGTCTAAAATTCCTTAAGTATTGATGGAGGCCTTAGTGAGCCAAGGCACCCTCCATGGTCCATTCTAACCACTTGAAACAAGTGTTATACATTTTCATAATTACAGTGAATTACAATAATCAACACAAGTCATCAGATTGCTTTTCCCAGATCTTTGAAAAGTAGAACTGAAGTTTTCAGGGTGAGTTCTTTGGGAGAATCTAATTAGCCTTAGCTCTGACTCACAATATATTTTATTTATATTTTTTCAGCTGGGGTTTCTAGGAGAGATGTAGCCCATTAATTCATCTACACATATTTACAAAATGTTTCTGTTATAAGCTAGGTGCTGGATTGGGATTGGATCACCTTAGTGATCCCTTCCAAATTTGAGAATAAGTAATTCCAAGAGGAAATTGAAGTGGGTCTGGAAGAATTCATGGGATTTTGTAGAGAGGAGACAAGAAGGGACAGCTTTCCATATCATGTTAACAAAGGACACTGGTAGGAGCAATAGTGGCTTATGCTAGAGTGGGTGGAGAGATCTCTCTGGTAGAGCAAAGATTTTCTCCAGAAAATAACGAGAAATGTGGTTGAAAGGGTAGACTGGACCAGGCTATTGAATGTCTTGAATATCAGGCAAAGGAATTCCAATTTGGTACTACAGGGGAGAGACAGCCATTGTCATGATCCTGAGCTGGGGGACACTATGAAGAACATAGTTTCTTTAGGACAAGAAACCAATGGTCATCACTAGTGAAAGTGACACTTCCCTCCCATTATACAGACAGTTTAATGAAAACGAACACTTCCAATTAGAGTAGGAAATTAACATCCCTCTGGCCTAGATACATAGCACAGAAATGGGAACGGAAGGCAATTCTCTCCCCTTTAACAGTTCTCATTTTCCCTGTAACCCACACCTCTCAGACCACGGTGATGTGGTTTGCTAGATATTCCAAAGGCTGCTAATGAGATGCAGCTATAATCTATTCACTTCCTAGCCTTTGCTAGAAACCAAACTACTCTCTTCACCTGCTGCATGTCCCAGGCGCCCACAGGGGCGGGCACAGTGTGACTTTAGTGGGGAGTGTCCATGGGGAGAGGGCAGTCTTCACTCAGGCAGGTCATCACTCCTCATTAGGCCCTCAGGGAATGGAGGGGACGTGGGCCTCTCACTGCCACAGGCAGACTGAACAAGGGAAAACCAGACAGAAAAGGAAAAAGGATGCTTCATCTCAGAAATAGTTCGGTAACAAGGAAGAGAAAGCCAAAGAGAGATTTAATTACACAGAGGGCATCTAACCAAAAGAAGAGTAATCAGCATGTCCTTTTAACATCACAGAGGACAGAACAAGAAAGAAGCCAGCTTACAGGGTAGCAGGACTATAATATTATCTTCACATGCAGGCTTACTTCTTAACAAGGGCTGTTAACAGGCCAGGTCACTGAAGAAAGTTCTGAAATCTGCCTCCTTAGGTCTTTAAAAATAGCTCTAATCTGTGTTTGCCTGGGAGTAGGCTAAGAAATGACGTATCAGAAGATAGGAGGGTGTACCAGTTAGCCTTTCAAAGTCATTCTTAATCAGGTAATATGTCTCTTTTTAGTTGAATTAAGTTAATTTAACCCAAATGTATTGAAAATGGTTAAGCTCAGGGGTGGTTTTTGTATGTGCTCTTGCCTTTATGCTTTCACTGTCTTCTTCCCTGTGTTTGAGATTTTCCCAGGCCCATCTATCCTCCTTCAGAAGTCCATACTTGACCGCTCCAGTTCTCAGGATGTCGGCCATGCTTCTACACTCTGCAGTATGCATGGTCTTTGCCACACATTCAGCAGCTGACCTTAAACTACTTTGCATTCTTTATCATGGGTCCACTGTCAGTGTTTAATCCCAGCTCATTGCCAGTTCAGTAAGGCAGAGGCAATATTTTATACTTTGTCATTTTCCCTAGAGTGCAGAGGCTACAGTTTAATAAGTTTTTACTGATAGACAGCAAAATAAATATCACATAAATTGTATATACGTAATTTAATATTTATTGAGCATCTACCACATTTGAGGTGCTTTCAAATCTTTGTTTAGCAATTTTCTCAAACACTAGCACTTTCAGAAAACAGTCTCTAGTGTAAACTAAGATTTTGTTAAACAGGTGTTTTGTTACAGGCAAGATGTTGGGCACTGAGGACATGATATACACAAAGTACTAGTAAACACACTTTAGAAACTAGATTCCTGAATGCAGAAAGGAAGAGTTGGAGAAGAAATTTTATTTGAAAATTGAACAGAAGATACCTTGACTGAAAAAGCTAAGAGTGGAGACTACTACATATAGAGAGCATAGTAATAAGACAGTCTGTCTTGACATTTGCAGTTAAGTGTAAAAGAGGAAGACTGGTGGAACCCAAGAGGATGACAGGAGTGATGGTTGAGGACCAGCAGTCAGATGTAGACAGTGATGGGTTACTTTGTTGTCTGGGAAAATGATCCCGAGACTTTTGATACCAAATGGGTCTAGAATCCTAGGAACCTACAGACAAATTCCCAGCAATGATCTGTTTTTAGAGTGAAGGAAAAAAAAATCCACTGTGGTCTAGACACAATGATCAACTTAATGCCCTAATGCTGCGGTCTCCAACTATTTTGGCACCAAGGACCGGTTTCATGAAGACAATTTTTCCACAGCCGGGGCGGGGGAGGGGCGGGGGAGTGTGGCTCAGTCAGTAATGTGAGCGATGGGGAGCAGCTGATGAAGCTTCGCTTCCTCTTCGGCTGCCCACCTCCTGCCGTGCGGTCTGGTTCCTAACAGGCTGCGGATCAGTAGGGGTCCGTAGCCCCGGGGGGTTGGGGACCCCTGCCCTAATGGATAGAAGTTAAGGATCAATAGAAAATATGTCTCCATTACTTTATTCCTTTCTCCTTAGGTATCATCCTTCGGAGATACAGCATGTTTAAATTTGCCATACTTAATTTTTTTAAAAACGTCATGACTGTTGAGTAGAAGACCAAGGCAGTCTCTCCATTAACCTGGTTGACAAAGCAACAAAGTTAGGGAATCTACATGATAAAGTCACTACTCCATAACCAAGGTATAATCACTGTTTCATAACTGAGGATTTGCTAGATGACCTTAACCACAAAGTACTTCAGAAGGGCTAAACTTACAGTGATAAAACTAAAATATTCTAACATCACATCGTAAATGGATTACAATTTTGTGATGAATTAGACTACAAACAGATACCCAATAGTGACAGGAAACACCTTAGCTTTCAATAATTCAGAGGCCTTAATAATCCCACCACACTCTAGGATTATGCTTCAGAACCTTCACTTTGAACCATGAAAACCTAGACACTTGCATTTTCTGGTTATTTGGACATAATTACAGGCTTTAACATAGATCACAAAGTGATGACATTGTTAGATAGATAGGTTGATCGATCGATAGATGGAAAAGGTTGAGTCTCTCCCTATCATTTTATTCGTACTTCCCAAACTCTTTCACATCCTGGCACAAATAGTAATTAATAATCCGTGAATGGCACCCTGGAAAAATGGAGAAGGCTGCTGGGCTCTGGCTTCTCAGTGCCTCTTCCTGCTGGCTCAGAGGTGAAATAGGCCTACATCTCTGCTCACCTAGAACCCATCTGTGGCACCCTGACAGGGAAGGTCTGGAGATGGCCAGGTTTTGGCCACCTCACCTATGGTCCTCTAACTATCATGAAAAAGTATTCTTCCAGCACCCTCATCCTCACGGAACTCAGCATTTTGGGGGGGTAGAAAGGAGATGAGCAACCTCACGGAAAGGAGGAATTGCCATGCATTCTTGCATGGAGTGAGCAGAAACACTCGTTTGTAGGCAGTGGCAGCTCTTGTCCTCAGGGAATTTTGCTGACAGTATGAGAGTGGGGCATGTCACAGGAACCCTGGCTTGGCCAGAACAGCATGGTGTCCAAGGCAGCTGATCTGTTCATCCAGATTGAAAAGATTTCTTCTCCTGCTGCTCTGCCACCCGCCTCTTCTCGCTGCCAGTCTGAGTGATAATTGTAAGGCCATGCAGTTCCTTTCAGAAATAGGTCATGGGAGCCAGGGCTGGGTGTTTTTTATTGCTGGCATGTTGCAATTATCACCAAGGATGGCTCTGATGACAACCTAATACATGTGGTGTTTTGTGCTAAAAAAAATCAGTGCCAGTGGCTTAAAGAACAAAACTTCCCAGTGATTCAAGCACAGTTTCAATATGACATATGATCTGTATGGGACCCAATTCATGGTCACCTTTTTTCACCCTCAAGACTATTCCTACAAAATAGTCTATAGATCTGGTCCTTGGGAGGCCATGAAAGAGAAATTCTTCTCTATTCAAGAACTCTTAAGCTCTCAAAAGAGTGGCAAGGGGAAATTTTATACACGGCCTCTGTTCGAGTCAGGAATCTAAATTTATCTGAACCTGCGAGGAAGATATTAGCCTCAGAATAGGATTTTAAGAAAGTTTAAATCCTAGGTCTACCAGTCACCATCTGTGTGACTTGGTGAATTTTAGTTAACTTCTCTTACCCTCACTGTAAAAAAATATATAGTGACATCCACTTTATAGACTTGTTAGAATTACATGACTAAATGTAAGTGAAATACTTTGCACAAAGCCTGGCCCAATGAAAATTCTACATAAATAGGAGTTGTTGCTGATGCTATATTTGTAGTTATTATTACAAGTACCATCCTTGGTTTTTTTGTTGTTGTTGGTTTTTGGCTGTGCTTGCTGCATGTGGGATCTTAGTTCCCCAACCAGGAACTGAACCCGTGCCCCTTGCAGTGGAAGCTTGGAGTCTTAACCACTGGACCACTAGGGAAGTCCATACCACTCTTGTTTTTAGGAAGGGGAAGAAAATTAATATTCATGGTCGCTATATTTTTCTTAGTACTGAACAAGTCACATGACTATCATATAGACAATTAAGATAGAATCATAACACCAGTCATAACCTCTTCAAAATCTTAATATGTCATGGAGGTGAGAAGCTTGAACAAATAATCCCAAAAAAGAAGATGACAATTTGGAACATACACAGAGCAACCTATAAACTCAAAAATTTCTTCAAGACACCAAGAAGTTTAAGGTAAGTATTCTTTTGCTGGACAAGTTAAAAATGAATATAATATATATTTAATGTTGATATTTTTATACCAAAAGCTATAGCTTAATCTTTCATATTATTGAACCATGTAAAATAAGCTAACTTTCCACATTACATGGCTATTTTTATTTATTTAACCATGAACTGCTAACCTTGAAAGGCTTTGCCTTATTCATTATTCAACATAAGTAGCTACTTTTCACTTTGATGTAAGTTACTAATTTATAGACTGCTTTTACCTTAAGTCATCTGGTGACAAAGCACTGTTCCAGAAGTAGATTTTGAAGAGAAGCAGCTTAAAGCAGGAGAATATTTAAGTCCGCTTGATGTTTACTCAATAATTCATTAAAAGGAAACAATGAAAGGGAAGTTACTGTTGGCCAGAAAAATATCCTCTTCACAATCATATTCAGCTGTTAAGTTTTCATTAAGTAGTGTGTTTTACACAACTGCATTAAGAAATCATTACATTTCTGCAACTAAACTGACAGTGAATAAAGTCTTTGGTGTGTTGGTTATTATAAAAGACAGACTCCAAATTCATTTGGAAATGGCCGAGCAACTGTTTTCCTGTTAACAAATTCAGAGAACATCCACTCAAGATAAGAATGCATGAAACCAATAGACCAGGTCTACATAATCCCTTCAAATGAGCATTTATCAGGAGTTTCCATTCTATTATTAACTATTCTTCCTGTTCTTCTCCTTCTTCACTGAGGCAAAAACATTGAGGCTCCACCTCCCAAAAAAGATCTCATCTTGTCCAGTCTCATCATTATACATATAAATAACAGTAAAGCCTAGTGGTTAACAGTGGAGGCTCAGGAGTCAGCCTGGCTGAGCTCAAATCCTGGCTCAGCCACTTTCCAGTTGTGTGACCTTGGCCAAGTGATTTATTTGTCTGTACTTGGTTTTTCTTCTTTTGTTTGGTTTTTTTTTTTTGAAAAAAAGGATTCATTCATTTATTCAATAAATATTTCTTTCTTTCTTTTTTAAAAAATATATTTATTTATTTTTGGCTGCGCTGGGTCTTCGTTGCTGCTGGCGGGCTTTCTCTAGTTGCAGTGAGCGGGGGCTTTGTTGTGGTGCGCAGGCTTCTCATTGTGGTGGCTTCTCTTATTGCGGAGCACGGGCTCTAGGCACATAGGCTTCAGTAGTTGTGGCAGGCGGGCTTCAGTAGTTGTGGCACGTGGGCTCAGTAGTTGTGGCTTGCAGGCTCAGTACTTGTGGCGCACGGGCTTAGTTGCTCCGCGGCATCTGGGATCTTCCAGGACCAGGGCTGGAACCCGAGTCCCCTGCACTGGCAGGCAGATTCTTAACCACTGCCCCACCAGGGAAGTCCCTCAATAAATATTTCTTGAACTCCCAACTGTGAGGCAGGCATTGTTCCTGGGCCAGTTAGTAGACAACTCTTTCACTGATGCCTCTTAAAGGTGCACACCACAATCAATGTCACTATATTCAACAAATTGTGGAATGCACATTATATCCTGTCCCAGAGCTCGGTGCCCCAGCTCATGGTTCAGGGGGCGGGAAGGGGCGCGCCGCGCGGCAGGCGCGGCTCTCCGGTCCCCTTCCCAGGCGATCCCTTCGCCCCTCGAGATCCCCGCGATCGAGGAAAGCCCGTGCCCGCGCGGTCGCCGCCTCCTCCGGCTCGCCGCTCCTCGCCTTGAGTCTTCTCGGCGGCTCCTCCTCCCCTTCGCTCCTCAGCAAAAATCTGTACTTGGTTTTTCTGAACTGCAAAGTGAAAGTTACAGACTAATGAAAGTATGTACAATCTTGGGTTACTATAAGAAGTAAGTGGAGGACCTACAGGCTGTCATACAGAGTGAAGTAAGTCAGAAAGAGAAAGACAAATACCGTATGCTAACACATATATATGGAATCTAGAAAAGAAAAAAAAAAGGTTATGAAGAACCTAGGAGGAGGACAGGAATAATGACGCAGATATAGAGAATGGACTTGAGGACACGGGGCGGTGGAAGGGTAAGCTGGGACGAAGTGAGAGAGTGGCATGGACTAATATATACACACCAAATGTAAAATAGATAGCTAGTGGGAAGCAGCCGCATAGCACAGGGAGATCAGCTTGGTGCTTTGTGACCACCTAGAGGGGTGGGATAGGGAGGGTGGGAGGGAGGGAGACGCAAGAGGGAAGACATATGGGAACATATGTATATGTATAACTGATTCACTTTGTTATAAAGCAGAAACTAACACACCATTGTAAAGCAATTATACTCCAATAAAGATGTAAAAAAAAAAAAAAGAAGTAAGTGGGGCCATACGTATATGTTAGATGTTACTACAAATAGGAGAACTGAAGCTGTGGAGTTAAGGGATTTGTGTTACGTTTCCTCAGCTAGTCAGCAATGGACTTCTTCAGCCCACAGCACCATCTTCCATCAGTGAACAGCATGCTGGTAGGGGACATAGTTCCTTGCTGCCTAAATGGCATCCATTCCTCTTTCTTCAGGTAATAGCAAATTAAGGTTTCCTTTGGGAAGTCACCTGATTCCCGCTCTTAGTCCATGTGCCTCACTTTATTTGGGGGGAGCAAAGGAGTATCCCTTAAGCCAGGCCTGGACAATCAGAGTATTCCGTCCTGGCCACAGGGTTTGGTTCAGGGAGGGATGCGTGACTCCAGGTTAATGAGATGCCATCCAGATTTTTGCTGGAACAACTGGAGAGAGAAGCCCTTGTCCAAGAGATGTGACTATTAAGATATAAGCTCAGAGCCCTTGGTGATCATCTTGCCTTTAAGAGGGTAAAGCCTGAGTGAAAAAGAAGCCAACAGAGGGAAAGATAGCTAATAAATGGAGAGAGAAATATCCCTGGTGGTATCACTTGACACTTGGATCAAGTCACATCTGAAACTGGGGGAGGCCTACCCTTGGGCACTTCATTTAGTCAGCCAATAAACTGGCTGCTGTCGCTCTCATTGAAAAAGTTCTGACTCACAGAAACATTTAAAAAATATATCACATAGTTCTAGCCTCAGGAACAAACCTGAGTATCTTCTTGTACTCTGAAATAAATCTTCCTGTTACAACATGGAAAGCAAATTCAACAGTCCTCCTTCATCCATGATATTTCGTTACTGTCTTGGTCAGATGAGCAACCTGCGCAGCTGCTGAGGGTGCGCTCTGGAATCCGATCCGAGTTGGAATCCCAGCCCTTCCACAGGCTAGTCCCTTCTCCTTCACTGGTTATTTAACCTCCCGAACCTTAGTGTTCTATCGGAATAGACTTACCGCAAGGATTCAGTGAGATGATGCATGCAAAATACTAAGCATTAAGAACATAGTAATGATAATAATAAAGATGACTAATGTTTACTGGTGTGTATGACACTCTACTGAGCACTTTCTAGATACCAACTCCCTGACTCATAACAACCTTGTGTGGTTAGTGTTCCATTCCTTATTTTGCAACTGAGGAAACTAGAGACAGAGAGGTTAAGTCATTTGCACCCATCAGGACAGCCAGTAAGTTTTGGAGCCAGAATTCTTATTTCAGAAGTCAAATGCATTACTCTTCTGCTAAACTGCCCCTCATTTTGTCCAATAACTATTAGCTGCTGAAGTTGTTGCTAATGATAACTGACCCCTGACATAAGTTCAAAAACTGACTTAGATTCTGCAGTAGTGCTTTTGAAGCAGCTGGGCCCAAAGGTTCAAGGATGAATAGGGTATATATAAGACCTTCTCTAGAGGAATTTATAACATAGTTAGGAGTAGAACTGGGTGAGAAGAGACAAGTGTTGTTTTAGAGAAGTTATGGTAACCTCTCTGAGCCTTGGTTTCTTCATCTGTAAAATGGTTTTTCCTATGCCCTGAGTTTTTGTAAGGGTTAAAACAGATCACTATGAAAACCACTTAGCAAGCTGCCTGGGGATCACCATCATCAATTATCATTACCAACAGTGCTTATAAAAACAGACAGATCATGACCCAAAGTTTACAAATACTCACAGAATTTGGTTTTCTTTAGAGATTTTTTTTTTTTTGGTGAACAGATCTTGTCTTCAAGTTGAACCAGAAAAGAAAAAGAGGAAATAAAAAATCTCTGCAACCTGAGAGATCCTGCTTTTTAGCTGCCTCCTAACAGCAAGCAAAATAGCCCAGAAGAGCTTCAAAGGCAAAGACTGAGAACCACACATGAGTGTTTGTCTCTCCTCAGTGCCCTAAGCCCTGAAGAGGACATGGCACATGGGGCTCTGAGAAATCACATGGGAAGGGGGCAGAGTTTCAGCACAGAGGAGCTCTTTAGCAAGTGAAGACAGTTCAGTTCTCTGGTACAGTTCTTTGTAGGCAAAGACTTATCTGAACCTTGACCCTCCCCTAATGTAGTCTAAGTAGTCATTTTTAGACTCTTGCTTCTATTTCCTCGAGATGGCCAATACTTGGTGTCAGCAATGGCACCATCTCCCCACTTCCTGCCACTGTGTTATTCACCCAACCTCTTCTGGGTGGCATGTTCATAAACAGACCCCCTTCCCTCACAGTGGGATTGGGGTCCATTTCTCCTCTCTTCCCTACCACCTCCACCAGGTGGCAGAAGAGCAAGGGGCAGTACCTTGGTGAGCCACTTATGATTGGTAGCTATTTCCTGGTGAATGGTACTCAGGGACCAAGGCTCTGCCTGGCTGTAAAAGTATAAATTTTGCCCTATTGGGTGGAGCAAAGGGGATACTACAGGAACCATGTTATCTGTAGTGTGCAGTGGCCAACTAGAAGATAGACAGAAAAGCAGGAATGAAGTCTATTTGTTTTTCAGTGGAGGACATTTTTCTATTCCCTTTTCCAAATTCACAGTTGGCTTCTGGCCATCTGCCCCACACAGGAACAACAGGATCACTACTTCAGGAACAGGATCACTACTTGGTGTTCACACAGAACACCAAGAGCAGAGTAGACAGTCTTGAAATCAGTGTTGTGTCTATTCATCTATTACAGGAAGACATATCTTGCCTTGCTTTGTCTTGGGAAAAAATAAATTGTTTTTTTTTTTTTTGAAATCTACAAGAACTTTATTATTAAGAAAAAATAACATAAATAAGTAAAAGTACCTTACTGGGGGTCATGTACCTTAGAGTAAAGCTTAACAGTTTTCATATACATTGTCCCCTCTTACTGTTTCATCTTCTTGGCGATATAAGAATAGGAATGAAAAATTTGAGATGTTTTATTATTGCTTTTTTTGTTGTTGTAAAGTTATATAAGCTCATTGCCAAAAATAAATCAGACAATAAAAAAGGGCATAAAGAGTAAAAGATGACACAAATAATCTCACCACTGAGTGCTGAGATTTTCAAACATTTCAATATATATTTAAATGCATTGCCAAAAAAAGATCATAATGTCTTGTAGCCTGCTTTTATCAAGATATTCTTAACATCTTACAATATTAGAATATATAGACCTAGTTTCATATTTTCTTAAAAATTCCTTTATATTTAGTATTCTATGATATAAAAGTACTTGACTTACTTAACCGATTCTTTATTGATGGACGTTTAGACTGTTTTTAACATTTTGTTACGATGAATAACTCATCTATACATCTTTCAGTACTTACTTGATTACTTTCTTAGGAGGTATTCCCAGATTCTGGGTTAAAGGGTTTTTGCACTTTTAAACTCCTGTGTTACCTACAGCTAAGTTACCTTCCAGAAAGGTTTTCAGGGAATAGAATAACTTTTCACTTTTTCATGGACAATGGCATAGAGAGAATCTCAATGGCTTGCTGAAGATCATCCAATCACTCACTGAGGTACCTACATATCCATCTGTTAAAAACTTGAGATGTTTTAGAGCTGGAGATATCAACTGAAACCACTTCATCTAAGTCTACTATTTTTATAGCAAATTGAGGAAGGAAGGTGCGTAATTTCTGAATTCAAGGGCTTCTCTCTTTAGTCCTTCCTTGAACTGGAAGCTGTTGTCTGCAGCTTGATAGGGAGCCATCCTGTCACTCCAGTGTTATAAGCTCTAGACTTTTTTTTTTTTAAATGGGTCTATATTTTTATGGTAATCAGTCCTTTCCACCACAATTTTTTTCACCATGTACACCAACAGTCAGGGTGCAGACAGGATCTCAGACCTGGTGTCTTAAAACAAACCAAAAAATTTTAAGGTGGAAATGGTTCTCTGTATGTCCCTTCCAGATCTAGGATTCAGTAATGCTCTTTAGACATTTTCCTCCTTGAATCATGTGTGGTTAGTTCCAGGCCCTTCCTGATGACCACTAGGCGTCAGACTTTCCCATCTCTCCTCCAACTGTGCCGTTTACCCAGTAATTAACTCATTTGCTCAAAGTCATTAACTCTTATCTAAGGGGGCTTCTTTGTCATCATATGAACATGGTCATTATGATGCAGAAACCTAGCAGATTTCAACAGGACTTAATTAGTGTGACTGTCTCCTAGCTACTAGCTTTTCAACAGAGCTCTTCACTGCAAAGCCCAAGCCCTAAACCAGGTGAGGTGGTAGAAAGACCCAAAACCAGGCTTTTCATTTCCCAAGTAGAGCCATAGAATGCCGCTACTTTTCACCACATAGGTATCTGCACCCTTGTGGCCTATAGGGTGCTGGTGTATTCTGAGCACCACTCCTCATTCATCTTAAAGGCAACAAAATGCCAAAGCAGCCAACAGCAGGCTCAGAATTCTGTACCTAAGGTGGGTTGAAATGTAACAGCTTATCATCAACCAGGCATTTCTTCAACATCCAGGCTCATAGGGCACTGCCCTTGAAATCCAGAAAAGGGTATTTTCATTCAGCCAGTCGTTCAATTATTCAGCAAGTACTTATCGCGGTCCCAGTGATGAAGAAAATAACACGGGGTAAACACACCCACAGAACAGCTTGTGTAACAACAAGACCAACTCCAGGCTGCTTCATCCCTCCTGCCTTAGAAGAGGCTGTAGAGGTGGGATTAAATCTATGGCCATGTCTCCCGGCCGGACTAACTCTCCCCTAGCAACCCATGTCACCTTGGAGGGTCTTAGTGTCATAGCCTCAGCACCTCCTCACTTCCTTTTATCTCCACCTGACAGCATCCCTAAGAGGGGGAGACCCCAAAAAAACCTTATCTCAGATGTGGGGGAAGCAAAACAGAAAAGTGGAAGAGGTTTTCTCAAATCATGTAGAAGGACAAGGGACTAACCAGCATTCTGGGCTCCGTGAGCTGCATCATAGGAGACCCCATGAAAATGGTTTTCAGTCGAGACCTAGATTATAGCACTATGTACAGTGTCTTGCAGAGAGCAGCTCTCTCTTAATATCTGGAATATTACAAACCTCTTAATATCTGGAATATTACAAATCTCTCAATATTAGGAAACTGATGAACGAGAATAGAAAGCTTCACTGTGTGAACTAGTTCCCGTGAAACACAGCATCCTGCCTATAATGCCTCCGAGGAGAAAACTCTCATCCTGGAGACACCTCACCTTCCTTTCCTGAAGGAAGAGGTACTGTTCCTTGGCAGGTACTGATTCACCTGGGCAGATGCATCAGTTGTGATTTCCTGCAGTATATGTCAACCTCTGCAGAACTGCTCAGACCCAAACAGCAGCCCAGTCCATGTAGCTGAGATTCATTTAGATCTTTTTTTTATATATATAAATTTATTTTATCTATTTATTTTTGGCTGCTTTGGTTCTTTGTTGCGGTGAGCAGGCTTCTCACTGCGGTGGCTTCTCTTGTTATGGAGCATGGCCTCTAGGTGTGCAGGCTTCAGTAGTTGCAGCATGTGGGCTCAGTAGTTGTGGCTCGCGGGCTCTAGAGCACAGTCTCAGTAGTTGTGGCACACGGGCTTAACTGCTCCGCGGCATGTGGGATTTTTCCAGACCAGGGCTCAAACCAGTGTCCCCTGCATTGGCAGGCGGATTCTTAACCACTGCGCCACCAGGGAAGCCCCCATTTAGATATATTTTAATTTGCCCAAGAAATCATCACTACCAGAGGGTGTCTCCCCAAATAACTGAGTGTTCCCCATTTGTTTATCTTGAACTTTGCTTAACACTTCCAGAACTAAAAAATGTCTTTGTAAGATATGGCTATAA
The DNA here is from genome assembly GCF_964165515.1 of Mesoplodon bidens. Taxonomy (NCBI): domain Eukaryota; kingdom Metazoa; phylum Chordata; class Mammalia; order Artiodactyla; family Ziphiidae; genus Mesoplodon; species Mesoplodon bidens. The sequence goes on along the minus strand of NC_138178.1, from coordinate 100,408,736 downwards.
AAGAATGAGACATGCCTTCTCCCTCTTCTTCACCATACACAAACATCTTCTCTAAATAAATCAGAATTGCTTTTTCTTTCCTGCACTTTACTTTGAATTGGTAAAAAAAAAAAAAAAGTATTATTTCTAAAACGAATAAACACAATCACAACAACAAGGACAATAGAACACACCATCAGCATCTTCACAGTTCATGAGTCTCAGACTTTCCTCTTCAGTTTGCATTGCCGGGCTCTGAACAACCCCAGTAGAGAATCCTCTCCCCCTTCCTAAGAAATGCTTAGAGTGGCTCTGAGAGGCACATTTCTTTCCCTTTCCACAGCTCCTAAAAAGGAAAGTGACAGCATGGATTCACCTATCCAACCCAATGCCAGGGCAGTGCCTCACCTACCAGCCCTGTGAGGCTGTTGGCTCCCTTGGGTCAGTTCAGTTCTCCCCACATGAGTCATCTGAAAAACTGAACTGGGCAGCTCAGCCCTTGAATATCCATTCCACTCCTGTGAAGATATTTTCTGAATAAGCACTCAGCAACCACACTAGCTTCAGCTAAAAAAAACAAGATATGGGCATTTGCTTTAGAGCTAGGGTAAAGAATAGCTTCACAGGGCACAGGAAGAGGGCAGCCCTAAGGTCAGGTAGGTACTTTAAAAATGTGAGCATTGAGGGACTTCCCTAGCTGTCCAGTGGTTAAGACTTAGCCTTCCAATGCAGGGGGTGCGGGTTCGATCCCTGGTTTGGGAGATAAGATCCCACATGCCTGGGGGCCAAAAACACAAAACATAAAATAGAAGCAATATTATAACAAATTCAATGAAGACTTTTAAAAAAAATGGACCACATCAAAAAAATGCTTTTAAAAAAAAGTGAGCAGTGAGATAGCCATAATCCTTAGTTTCTCATCTAAAAATCACTTATTGCCCAGGAATAATGGAAAGCCGGGAGATGAGAGCTTGCGTCCTCATTAGGGACATTAAGAGCTGGACTAGGAACAGTTTCCAGAACATACTTCTACCCAGGACCCTACATCTCCTACATCTTTCCCACTTCCGTTAAAAAGGGAGTCTGTGAATCTACTAGGTACCCAGAAATCAACTCAGATTATTGTTTGCCTTAGCTGACTGGCTCCCCATGACTTTACAAGGTTCAAAACCTGAGCATTTCATCATAATTAACTAATAAGAGTATTTCATTGAATAAAAGAAATAAATTTTAATGACAGCTCTTTAATTGCCACTGGATAACGTTTATTGAGAGTTCCCCCAGGTGTTCAGGGAAGTGTATTAATTCATTCTGGTTTTCAACAAACATGTACATAACTGTACTCAGTATGGCTCTGTACTCAGCACCATGGGCAATAAAAAGAACTGTGGTCTGCGGAGAGACCACAGTCTAGTATAGACTACATTGCACTATAAGCACATGGCATAATTATAAAAATTATAAGTACACTGCATTATAGATACTATATATCTACCATTCAAAACAATACCCAAGCACAACCAGTAAGGTGATAGAGAAAGTGTGAGATGTGTGTGTATATGTGTGTGGAAAACATCTGGAAGGGGAAACAGCAAAATGTTCTGAGATGAAATCTTTTGGGAATAAGGGTGTGAATAATTTTTTTCTTTAGGCTTCAATTTTAAAATTTTGTCCACAATGAATATGTAATACTTGTGCAAATTATGTGTTAGAGCTCAAATTTAAAAACGAAAACAAAGAATCTGAAGGAGGGAGTGCTTTCTTACAGCTGGGGCAACCAGCTGTTTCCCCCTTTGTGGGAAAAGGACACATGAACTCAGCTTTAAAGGGTAGGGAGGACTTCAGAAGGTAAACAAGGAGATGGGGAATTGGGTGAGTGTGGACTGGGAAAGGAGAATTTGTACTTGGAAACTGTAAGTATCTCAGTTTGACAGTAATATATTGTGTAACAATGGTAACGAGACTGATTTTCAGATGCAGTTACAGAAGTTCCTTCCTTATTGTACAGGCTCATAAAAAAAGTAGATATCGTTCAATTGTTGACAGGCCACTCTACGTGGAGGTATACACAGGAGTGGAAGCCAAGGTGGTCAGCAGACATCTTGAGAGCATCCAGAGGAGAAGGGGTTCCTGGCCTTCAGATTTGAAGGGAATGTCCTCATTGGGTCACAGCACAAAGTTCTCCAACCTGGGGGAAGGTCACTTTGCCCTCGAATGTTTGGAGTGTTCTAAATGCTGAACCATGCAAGGCCTCGAGCGCATTTAGCAGATGGAGCAGCGGAGGTGGAAGGGACTTTTGGAAAATGCACTATTATTTCAGTAATTTGATTTTTTTTTAATTAATCAATTTTTAATTTTATTTTTTTCTGCTTTTTAACAAATTTAATCAGTTATACATATACATATGTTCCCATAGTAATTTGATATTAAATGTTCCTGTGAAGCATTTACAAGGTAGACTCTACACCCATCACAACATAGAGATGCAGGCAAGCATCTTTCCTTGTAGGAAAGAGGCATAGCCTTTATGGAGCCTGGTTCAGAGATGCTAAGATATTTATTCCAATGGGCTAGTGGTTAAAACTAAAATTCTTAAGCTTTTCGGAAATCATCACATTCAGGTGCGTGTCACTTTATGTGAATCCAGCCACAACTTCCCATCGCCTTCTGTCACAATTTCCATATTATTTTCCCCTGTCATTTCATGATAAAGTCCTGAAACTTGGTGTCTTTTCTGTTCTGATCACTTCTATGATCAGTTATCACGCACCTTAACAAATACCGAGGCTGGTGAATTTGTTGGCAACCAGAATCATTACCCACTTAATACTCACTTAATACTCATTTAATACTTAATACAATAAATTTTTGTCAAATGGAAACAGCTTTGCAACCACACATGGACGTGAGGCAGTCCAAGTAAAAGGACTTCCTTGATGCATTGTCTTGACCACATACATATGAAACCTTGCATATGAGACAGGACCAAAGGCCCAGCACATCTCTGCTCTCACTTGGAGAAAGCATGTGAGCGGTGTATGGACCTGCACCTTCTGCTCCACGCAGGTACCGGAGGACCTGGAGCTGTGCAGTAAGATGTGCTCGCTCACTGTGCAACCTGGAGAAGGACCTAGAAATAAACGTAAATGCAGTTCTGGGTTTTCTGCATAAATACCAAAGAGTAGGGGCTCAGTGAGGGTGTTGGCTGGGCATAGCTAGATATGGCTATATCCAGCTTTTTTGCTCCATGAGAAGTTGAAAGAATGGATCCATTTGTTCTTTAGAGTCAACAGTGACTTCCTAGTAACTTCCTGACTGCTTGAGTTTCCCAAGTGAAGCCACAGAATTGCATCGCCTCTCACTGCACTGCAGAGATATCTGCACCCTCATTGCTAATAGGGTGCTGATGTGGGTGGCCCTGAGCACCACCCCTTATCCATCTTAAAACAACACGATGCCAAAGCAGCTGACACTAGGCTCTAAGTTCTGTACATGCAGTGAGTTGAAATATAACATTATCAACCAAGCACTTACTGAGTGGCCGCTGCATACAAGGCACTGCACTTAAAGTCCAGAAAAGGGTATTTTCATTTTGCCACTCATTCATTTATTCAACAGGTACTTGTTGAACTGCTTGCAGGCACTGAGGTCCCAGTGAAAGAAAACAACACAGGGTAAACACACCTGCAGTACAGCTTGTGTAACCACAAGACCACTTCACACCACACCCAATTCCAGGCTGCTTGATCCCTCCTGCCGTAGAAGAGGCTGAAGAGGTGGGATTAAAGCTATGGCCAAGTCTCCCAGCCAAAGTGTCTTTCCCCTGACAAACCATGTCACCTTCTTGGAAGGCCTTAGTGTCAAGCCTCAGCACTTCCTCCTCTCCCTACTTGACAGAATCCCTGAGAGGGGTGACTAAATAAACCCTCTTACCTCAGACATGGGAGAACCAGATAGAAAAGTGGAAGAGGTTTTCTCAAGTTGCGTAGAAGCACAGAGTCCAGACCAGGATTCTGGACTCCATGAGCTGCATAATAGGGGACCCCATGAAAATGGTTTCCAACCAAGACAGATAATAACAGCAATCAATGCTCTTCAAGTCCTGTCACCTCAGTGATGTTAGAGAAATATCAATCATGTGTGAAGGAAAGTGAAGGACAATCAAGTTAACCAGACAGAGTTAATCTACCAGAAAGAGTCCATAGTTGTTTGAGCTCATTCCAAGGACTCTGGGGTACAGGAGTTAGAGTTAAGCTGCAGAGAAGGTGGAAAAGGCTGCATCCACCAAAACACCTCCAAGGAGCCTGACCAGTGGCCATCATTCTTTCAGACCAACACTGAATAAAATGTGTTCAGTAACACAAATGAATTCCTACCTTAAACTTTGTGGCCCAGCACCTTACCACCCTCCCCAGAATTTGGCTGAGTATAAAAACCGGCTCTAACTTGAAAAGCTAGCCATGCTGAATGATTGTTTCTGAGGACTATGCTCTTTGTGCCCGGGTGAGGGAAGTCATGACACATGCTTCCTCACAACTGAACTGTTTCTGTGGCTCAAGAGACACAGAGCTGGTGAACAGACGCGCCCTCGCTGCCTGCAGCCATCTCTGCTCTGTCCAGCTGCCAGGACAGCTCGGACAGAGACTGGAAAGTACATGGTGTTTGCTGCTCTTCAGCCCTCCCCGGTGACCATGCTGTCCCCTGTTTTTCAGAACAAGACCCTGCTGTTCCTCAGGCAGGAGGCTCGCAGGCCTGGCATGTCATGTCAGCTGTCCTCACATGCAGGTCACTGTGTACAGTGGATTGACATACATCTCCCCTTGAACTTGGAGTGTTTAACTGTTTGATGCAGACTGCCCAGCAACAGCAGTGATAAGATGGACAGGACTGAGTGAGTTTCCTGGAGGAGAAGAACTGTGTCAGGAAAGAGTTTAAAAAGAGCAGAAATGGGGTGCACAGTGGCCATCTGCCAAAAACCCTGAAAAGGTGGATCAGATAGCTTGTTGCTAAAAGCACGTCCAATGTTTACCAATAAACACGTTTGCAGTCATATGAACATCTTCTGGGAACGAAGAAAGCAATATGGAACTGAACCTAGTTCGTTGAAACACCAAATTTCATTAGAAGGGCCAAGCAGTGGCTTTATAAGTAAGGAGAATAGAAGATGACGTCTATCGTATGTTTTTAAGGTCATCGGGAAGATGCCCCTCCCTTCAAAACAAACACACCCCTCTTCCACCACCCCCATCCCACCAAGACCCCCACTATTCCAGCGATAGAGATTTAGTTCTTTCAGGCTGCACATTTTCTAGGCTTCTCCTTTAACATGTAAATACCTTTAAAAGGGGTACCCTGTTAACACCTAATATCTTACTGGTCATGACCTTTTCAGCTTGCTTTCAGCCCTGTTCCCACAGAGGAGCTCCGGGTGTTTGGAAGAGGGGGATGGTTAGGATGAGTAAAGGGGAACAAAGGGCCCAGGTAGGGAACTAGGAACAGCCTTCCCTGCTCCATGAAGGGTGGGCCCATGCTAAGATGCACACGAATCTGCAAAACCAGCTAATGAAAATTCCCCTTTGTAAGCATAAAGCCTTGGGGGTTTTTTTTGTTTGTTTTGTTTTTTGCGGTACGTGGGCCTCTCACTGTTGTGGCCTCTCCCCTTGCAGAGCACAGGCTCCGGACGCTCAGGCTCAGCGGCATGTGGGATCTTCCCGGACCGGGGCACGATCCCATGTCCCCTGCATCGGCAGGCGGACTCTCAACCACTGTGCCACCAGGGAAGCCCAAGCCTTGTTTTTATATCAAGTCTTCGGGTATTTGACTCTGGCAATTCCTCTCAATTTCTCTAAATCATTATTAGAAGGTAGAATAAGCTTGAAGAACTGGTGTTTAAATGATGTCTGTGTCTTGTGTGTGTGTGTGTGTGTGTGTGTGTGTATGTGTGTAATCCCCTAAAGCCCCTGAAATAAATTGAGACTAAGCTTGGCAATAGTTAATTTACTATAAATAAATATGCTAAGCAATGTGAGTTACTTAGCAGTCTCTTCACCATAAATGTCCTATGTGAAAACTGACCCCTGCTTGACACCTCAGCTATTTTAAAGCTACATGTACAAATTCCTCAGCTCTGCTAATCTGTAAAGTCTAAAATGTCCTTGCTTCTAGGCTCTGTGGGACTCTTCTGACAAGGAAAGTTGGTGTCAGGGAATAATTAGGTTCTGTTGGAGAGGGGGAGGGAAATGTCAAGAGCTTATTATTTCTGGTCACCTTGTTAGACATTTATATTGAAATGCTGTAGAAAATAACACAGACGTGCAGAATATTCAAGTCAGTGAGAATAATTGCATTAGCTAAAGAGAAATTAATTCATTTCACTTCAAAGCAACTAACTGTTTAGTTTTAGAGCACAGACTCCAAGTAAAACAGAAATATACCAGATTAGTCCCTCCGTAGAGGACTGAGCAAAAAGGCTAGGTCTCACTGTCTCAAACGAATTGGTTATCGGACATAGATGAAATGTTTACACCAGTAACCTCCTTTACCCCATCCCTTGATAGAATGTTATAGATCTTATACATACTCTTCAGCCTATCTCTCTTAATCTGTCCCCATGAAGATCTAAATATGTAGGCCATGAAGAAGAGGCTCATAGCAGATGTGATTTTGTCGGAATGAATAAAGACTAGTTTGTAATTCACAATCCCCTTAAACAGACTATGACTCTCAAGAGAAACTATTATTTCTGCCTCTGACAAGCGCAGAATAAGTGAATATTTCTATATCCAAATCCCAAAGTGGTCAGCTCTTAGATAAATTAAATGTATATTAATAAAATGATGACATTTTCATTTTTACATGGAGACTGCCACTTGGGAATATGGGGAGAGAAAAATCTCTAAGAAACCTGAGCAAAACAAGAAACCTGAAGTATAGATGTCTATGAATGATAAGCCAGGGCTCTTACTGAGATTTACTTGATCAGTTGGCAGGTAAGGTTGTAAGGTGAGGTTGTATACTCTGTTTCGTTACACTGTAATCACTGGGGCAAGTAGTGTCTATGGGGTGCTCAGCATTGAAAGGTGGGTGTATCTCAGCTTGAGTTAGTGAGAACACTTAGCCCAAAGATATGGGATGGAGACATGAAATTACAACATGCATATCCAAATGTCACTATAAAAGCGTTACTGCATTCCTCAACACTTCATACTTTTGCATATAGACAAGGAATTTTACTAACATTCTCTCTCCCCCTCGTCCCCCCTCCCCCCCAATTATCCTTTGCATAGCTGAATAACTGATCAAACTCACAGCTCCTGATGTACACTTAGAGAAATCAAGAAACGGAGAGGTTAAATTATTTGTTCAAGGTCACCAACAGCAGAGATGGATTTAGAAACGACTGCTTCTTGATTCTCTGGGCACTGCCTCTCCTCACTTTAGCATGAATGTCAAATATTTGTATTTGAATGAATTTTTATTTTGGATTTCTATCTCCATGCAAAGTGCACATGGACTGTGTATCTCAGTCCTATGGCTGGAAGCAGCAGCTTGCTATTTCTAGCAGGCAGTTCCATCCCCTTCTGGAACAAGGTTCCATAGGGCCCCAGGCCTGGCTTCAGAAGCTGGTCCCAGGTTCTACAGGGTGTGTGTACATGTGTGTGCACACACTTGTGGTGTGTGTGCACCAAGCCGATCTTGAGGGCCCGAGTGGGTCAGGGCCCCTGTGAGGGTAGCATCTTTACATCGATCCCACACAAAGGAGCAGAAGTCACGCAGCTCAGATTGGGTTCCTGTTCCCCAGCTCCTACATGCCGTCCTGCCCATGTCCCTGCAGAGACCCCCTGGGGAGGCTTCAAAAGGGAGACTTTCGGCTGACAAGGCATCGACTTGTCACCAGCAGAATGTGCCTTCCCAAGGTGGCACAGAGGGTACAACCCTTTATACACAGTGACTCATCTGTAATCTCTAGCTAACAGGGAATTTAAGCAAAATCCGCTTTAGAAGACCAAAGTGTGTGAAACTGGAGGTCAGCCTGGGGCAGAAACTATTCAGGTCAGTGGGAGGGCTGGGGCCAGAGCCTAAACTTTTTCCATGTGATGCTCTTTCATCATCTTCAAGCCACTGGCTCATCGTGTTCTCCTGCCCTTTTCAGCCACCATTTTAATCACCGGCCTTGTGGCTTTTCATTTCTGCTGCCCAGTGTCACTCAACTCCTGTTCCTTCCCCAGCCTCCCAAGCCAGGGCCAAAGGTGATTTAAGGTCCTTGAAACTTCACTTTAGTCTCCCACAAGGTGAACGGTTGGTTTCTGATGAAGCCTCACAACCCCAATGAGCTTGTGAAAATATTCCACACAAAAATAGCCTCGCGCTAACTGTGTTAAAGTCAAGAGTTTTCCCATACTTCGCCTCCAATTACTCCCTCTGGTTTTCCTCCAAGCTTACAAGATACAGTTAATCATTTCTGGATCTTTCCAAAGAATTCTATGAGTTGATCCAAGGGCTTTTTTTTTTTTTTTTTTTTTTTTAAACAATGTCTCATAAGACTCACAACAGTTAGGTTTGGAACACTTACTGAAAACGACAGACTCGCTCTCCCTTCCTAACTCACTTTGGATGGGTGATAAGGTGGTAAGAAAATGTGAGAGCACAGCCCTCTGAAAGGATCGACTTTATAGTGAATGGCAGGATGCACAACTCCCAGCTTCTTCCTCCAAAGGCTGGGTCGCTTAGAAGCCAGTCCTGGGAGACTGGCATCAGGGAATCCTGAATGGAGCCTCAAATTCACCCTAGGCTGGGCCCAAACCCTTGGAGTTCCTGCTATCCTGACTCTGTCTCCAAACAATCTTCCAAACACAGGATGCCCTGAGGTGGGTCCCTGAGCAGCTCTCACAGGGTAACCTTGATTTTTCCTAAACGTTAGAACTAATTCACCAAGTAAACTCCAGAACCAGGACCATTCACCACTCTGTTGCAGCCTTTCCAAGCGTCTCGTCTGGGCTACCTTCAGGATGACCACTGGGGGAGGACATTGTCTCCTTTGAAGTCAAGACGTTAAGGGCAACAGAGTTTACTTTGGGGATATTCTATTGTCTGGCCCCAAATATAGTCTTTCATTCTGTGCAGGTAAAATGAAGCTGCCCATGAGTGAGGTGACAGGAGAGTTCTGTATGAGCAAGAGGCTTTTTTTTTTTTTTTTGAGAGAATATATCTACATAAATGTGTATAAAATAAAGTAAGAAGGGAAGAATAATAATAAATAATAGCTAGAGTAACACAGCACTTACATACCTGGAAAAGTTTGTCTGTGTGTGTTTTATTGTGGTAAAACGTACAAAAAATTTACCACTTAAGCCACATTTAAGGGTAGAGTTTGAAGTCATTAAGTCTATTCACATTGTTGGGCAGCCATCACCACCATCCATCTCCAGAACTTTTTTGTCTTCCCAAACTGAAACTCTGTACCCATTAAACAATAACCCCCGTTTTCCCCTCCCCTCCACCCCTGGCAACCACCATTCTACTTTCTGTCTCTGTGAATTTGACTACTCTAGGTACCTCATATACCTGGAATCCTTCAATATCTGTCCTTTTGTGAAGTTATAAGCACTCTAGGTATATGAACTTTTTAATCATAATACTATCTCTGTAAGGTAAGATTATTAACCCATTTTACAGATGAGGAAATTGAAATACAGATAGGTTAAGGGAGAAGTAGAAAGTAAATGTTCAGAGAGAAGGGAAAGGTCTCCCTTCCTTAGGTTCTCTGTCCCCAGGGGTCTATGCGGCACTTAAAGCAAACAATCCTCTTGTTGGAGGCCCATCAGAGCACCTGCCGCCCCATCTCTGTCTCCACATAAGGGCTGAGCAACTGGACAGGGCACTCCCGCAGGAAAGAAGAGGGAATGTGCTGAAGGAGTTAAGTGTCTCCTGTCCCCACCTCACCACCCTCCCAGCACGCCTCGCAGGCTGAGCTGATGACCCGGACAGGATCCGAGCCAAAGGACTAATCCATCACAAAATGGACGTTCTATTTTGGGCAGGCGGTAGGAGCAGATGCCCAGAGCCTGCACATCGCGAAGGCAGTGCACAGGGACGTGCCCACACAGGCCCTTTCGCACTCACGACTCCACCCACTGCCCAATGAGGAGAAACGGACTGCATGGAGGCAGCCGGTTCCCTGCTGAAGCCTTAGGACAATCAAAACTAGACTTGCTGGCGCCACTGGAATCTCTTAGGTGGGCCCTTCTGAGAAACCCAAGTCTCTTACCTCGGGTATGTTTAGAACCTGCAAAAACCACGTCTGTTACCTCACTTTCCTTACAAATCCATCCCACTCCTTACCTTTTTTTTTTTTTTAATTTTTATTGGAGTCTAGTTGCTTTACAGTGTTGTGTTAGTTTCTACTGTACAGCAAAGTGAATCAGCTGTACGTATACATATATCCCCTCTTTTTTGGATTTCCTTCCCATTTAGGTCACCACAGAGCACTGAGTAGAGTTCCCTGTGCTATACGGTCGGTTCTCATTAGTTATCTATTTTATACATAGTATCAATAGTGTATATATGTCAGTCCCAATCTCCCAATTCCTCCCACCCCCCATACCACATTTTCTTTATCTATTCATCCATCAGTGGACACTTAAGTTGTTTCCACGTCTTGGCTGTTTTAAATAATGCTGCATTGAACACAGATACACGAATATCTCTCCAAGACCAAGCTTTCAATTGTTTTGTGTATAGGCCCAGAAGCAGAATTGCTGGATCATATGGTAGTTCCATTTTTAACTCTTTGGGTAACCTCCATACTGATTTCCATAGTGGCAACACCAATTACATTCTCACTAACAGTGCACAGAAAAAGGAAACTTTAGCCCCATATCCTCACTAATGCTTGCTATTTCTTGTTTTTTTTTTTTTAACATCTTTATTGGAGTATAATTGCTTTACAATGGTGTGTTAGTTTCCGCTTTATAACAAAGTGAATCAGTTATACATATACATATGTTCCCATATCTCTTCCCTCTTGCGTCTCCCTCCCTCCCACCCTCCCTATCCCACCCCTCTAGGTGGAAACCACTCCTTACCTCCTGATCCACCCTCCTGCCTCTCCGCTTCCACTCCCATGACAGCGGATTTTTCTCCTAAATCCATATGGGAGCCTGCCCCAGTCCACACTCCAGGATGGAATTGATGACTGGCCGTCAATCACCACCCCAGTCTCCAAATTAAGAAAAGGAAATCAACTCACGGCTGCTGCCCCCAGGGTAGTCCCATCTCAGGGTGTTTCTATGGCGGCCGGAAGTCCTCGCTTTCTGATGCGGAGTAGCATCTTTGTGCCCCTGTGGAGATTATGTCCTTCAGCCTCCTCCCTCCCATGACCTTTGACCACTTGTTTCCCTGCTTGCATTGAACTGGACAGAGCAGCGCAGTGATTCCTTCAGTGACTGAACTCTCAAGATAGGTCAGGGAGGGGAGTGCAAAAAAAAAAAGGAAAAACAGTGGTGGGGCACTGTGGGTTAGAAAGCCCAATTTTGAAAGGAAATCGCCTTTGAAATCAGTCTTCATGGCTTGACGACTCCTTTGTAGGTATCAGTCCCCTCCCCCCAGGCAGAAAGAAGCATATTTTGGATCATGGAGAAAAGCATTTTTACAGGTTTCGTTAGAGATTCTGTGAGAGAGTTTTACAAATCTAAAGCTTTAAATAACTAAGTATCTGAGATGGAAGTTATGACAGTATTTAGAGGGGAAAGGGATTGTCTCTGGGTCTGTGGGTATTTGGGGCCTATATAATGGAATCACTTTGCTGTACACTTGAAACTAACACAGCTTTGTTAAATTAACTACGCTGCAATTTTTAAAAAAGTGGTTGGCTGGTATTCTTTTCCTGTAAATTTCCTAATCCTATCAGTGTGTTTGCCTAACCCAGTTACTACTTCATGTTTTCCCTGTTTCTATCTAGACCACTCATTTCTCTAAGACTGTCAGTGGAGTCCTAGCTGGACTTCAGTGCATGGAAACTTGGGTCCTCCTGCTGCCCTCTGCCCTCTGCCAACCTCCCAGGCCTCCTACTCGGCCCACACAAGCAACAGACCGCAGAGGAGAGGTGTCTTACCAAACTGGGCACGGGAAGCATATTTGATACTTTGACGGTGTGTGAACAATCCAGGCCATGAGTGGATGACAAACACTGCCTCAGGTGAGCTAATGGTACATGTTTCATGCCTGAGAACCCAGAAATAATCCGCTCCTGTCTCATTTGCTCTTAAAAAGCTACTCTCGGGGCTTCCCTGGCGGCGCAGTGTTTGAGGGTCCGCCTGCCGATGCCGGGGACACGGGTTTGTGCCCCGGTCCGGGAGGATCCCACATGCCGGGAAGCGGCTGGGCCCGGGAGCCATGGCCGCTGAGCCTGCGCGTCCGGAGCCTGTGCTCCGCAACGGGAGAGGCCACAACAGTGAGAGGCCAGCGTACCGCAAAAAAAAAAAAAAAAAAAAAAAAAAAAAAAAGCTACTTACAGGCTTCCCTGGTGGCGCAGTGGTTGAGGGTCCGCGTGCCAATGCAGGGGACCCGGGTTCGTGCCCTGGTTTGGGAGGATCCCACATGCCGGGGAGCGGCTGGGCCTGGGAGCTATGGCCGCTGAGCCTGCGCGTTCGGAGCCTGTGCTCCGCAACGGGAGAGGCCTCGGCGGTGAGAGGCCCGCGTACGTAAAAAAAAAAAAAGCTACTCACCTCTACCACTACCACTTAGCCCTCCACTTGCTTGGCCCTTTGCTGTTTCTCTGCTTAAGCCGCAGGCTCGCTCTCTGAGCTTTGGCTTTTCTTACAGACTCTATACCCCAACCTCCACCCCAGCACATGGAACCCTTCTTATACCCTCAAAGCTATATTGAGCTCATTAGTATAATGGAAAACAAGAGCTGAGTATGTTTTGGAGATCAGTTAATGCAGTGATTTTTTTTTGGTTAATAAACTTATTTATTCTTGGTTGTGTTGGGTCTTCGTTGCTGCACGTGGGCTTTCTCTAGTTGTGGCGAGCGGGGGCTACTCTTCCCTGCGGCACCCGGGCTTCTCATTGTAGTGGCTTCTCTTGTTGCGGAGCACAGGCTCTAGGCGCGCGGGCTTCAGTAGTTGTGGCACGTGGGCTCAGTAGTTGTGGCTCGCAGTCTTTGGAGCACAGGCTCAGTAGTTGTGGTGCACGGGCTTAGTTGCTCCGTGGCATGTGGGATCTTTCCGGACCAGGGCTCGAACCCGTGTCCCCTGCATTGGTAGGCGTCTTCTTAACCACTGTGCCACCAGGGAAGCCCAATACATTGGTTTTTAAACAAGGTTCAAGGAGCCTTGGGGTTCCTCGAGTAGCAAGCAACAGAGGCCACTGAGTATGCGTGAGTGAGCAAGTACTCACAGCAGGAAGTACAATCATCCCTCGGTGTCCACAGGGGATTTGTTTCAGGACCCGCGAGGATACCAGAATCCTGGGATGCTCACATCCCTTATAAAAATGGTGAAATTCGGTTGGCCTTCCGCATCTGCGGGTTCAACATCCGCTGATTCAACCAACTGATCCGAGGTTGCTTGAATCTGTGGATGCGAAACCCATGGATATGCAGGGGTGACTGTTATCTGGAAAAATAGAGGCTTTAAAAGTGCCTTAATGCACGCATACATATTTATCAACCAGAACAAAAGACTGTTATTTGTTTTATGTATTGGGCTACTTCACTGTGTGATAAAGGATTCTATTATTTAAAAAGTGGTTCCATTCTATCCTTTCATTATCCACAGGGGTGTGCCCAGGTGGGATACCCATGCCTGTGTTAATCCACACAGAAGAGATCACACTCCTGGTTCCTGCCCCAAACAATGAGGACAGAACCTCATGACTCCATCCCGGCCACGGTGGATTATTGCCAAGAATAACCTGGCATCTGGGGATTCAAACTCTTTGCCCTTAATCTCTGCTATTCCAGTAAAGGCTGAGTTGGAGATGTCACAGGGAAGCTCAGCAGGCTGAGAACCGTAAATGCACTCTAGGACTTGGGTGGAACTAGAACATGGCTTGAAAATGATCACAGTGATAAACCGTGGTAGCAGCTTTCTTTAAACAAACATGCGCAGTGCTAAATCCTTTTGCATTAGGACTTGAATTTTGTTTCTGTATACTCGTGGATTCCTAAGACTCACCCGAATCCCCTTCAGCTTGTACCTTTTTCTTCAGAAAGAGTGTTTCCTCAGGAGCCTAAATGCATGTGTATTATTAAATATCCCTGCTGATTTTTGGAGAAGGATGACTATGCTCTTTACTCGCAAAGCAACTCACACAGAACACTGTGTATACTAAAGACATACACTCATACACTCCTACACTGCTGGTGGGAATGTAAATTGGTGCAGCCACTGTGGAAAACAGTATGGAGGTTTCTCCAAAAACTAAAAATAGAACTACCATATGACCCAGCAATTCCACTCCTGGGCATATATCTGAAAAAATGAAAACACTAACTTGAAAAGATACACGCACACCAGTGTTCATAGCAGCACTATTTACAATTGCCAAGATAGGGAAGCAAACTGTGTCCATCAAGTTTTGAATTCATAAAGAAGATGTGTTATATATATACAATGGAATACTACTCAGCCATAAGAAAGAATGAAATTTTGCCATTTGCAGCAACATGAATGGACTTGGAGGGCATTATGCTAAGTGAAATAAGTCAGACCGAGAAGACAAATACTGTATGATATCACTTATATGTGGAATCTAAAAAATACAACAAGCTAGTGAATATAACAGAAAAGAAGCAGACTCACAGATATAGAGAACAAACTAGTGGTTACCAGTGGAGAGAGGGAAGGAGGGTGGGACAATATAGGGGTAGGGGACTAATAGGTACAAACTATTAGGTATAAAATAAACTACAAGCATATGTTGTACAACACGGGGAATATAGCCAATATATTATAATAACTATAGATGGAGTATACCCTTTAAAAATTGTGAATTATTGTATATTATACCTATAACTTATATAATATTGTACATCAACTATACTTTATTAAAAAAAAAAACCTACAGTCCCTAAGGGAATCCCAGACTCATGCTGGATCTACAGTGGTTGCTAACATGTATAACTCAGAGTATGATAATAATGATGATCACAATAATACTATTTATGGAGCCCTTCTATACACCCAATGCAATGCTATGTACTGTATACTTAACACAAGAAGGAACATATCCAAGGTCAAAGTTTAGATGTGGCAGAAGTGGGATTCAAGCAAAAATTATCTGACTCCAAAACCCATATTCTTTATCTCAATGCTATACATTGTTATGCTGCCCTCAGTGGAACCAGACACAGGCCTCACTAAATGGTGGTGATCAAGGTTGAGAGAGTATAAGAAGAGAGGAAGCTCATCTTGACTTAAACTTCTCTGGGCTTCTACTCTCAATACCAAAAGACTCCTTCATCAACTAATAATGAGAAGATGAAGAGCCGCGTGTGCTCAAGAGGTTTATTCTGGATCCAGCAGTCCCTTGGCATGTCCTGTTGAAATAGTCAAATATCTAAGGCATTGCTCAGACCCAGCTGCCAGTGCCTGCCCTGCAGTCACTAAGCCATAAAGGAAAGAGATCCCACCTGACACAAGCTAAGAGAGACCCCAGCCAAATTAAGGAGAAAACAAGAGACTCAAGAGAGATGGATGGCATTGGAATAGCTCACACATTCAGCTGTTGTGCATTGAGTGCATAACTGAGTGCTGAGCTCTGGCATTCAGCTCCTCCCCCACCCCACACTCATCCCTCCATCAGCCAGTTGTCGGGCCAACTGCAGAGACAACTGGTGGCCCTCTTTTTCCCCAATATACATATATATTTGACTCTGAGTACACATTAATTTCACTTAGCGACTGATATAAAGAATAGGCTTTACGGTAGAGAAATAATGACCTCAGATGAAAGATGAAAGAAGATGAAAGAAGGAACAGAGTGCACAAATGTCCCAGTGTCAGGGCCTTCTTAGGGCATTTATCCCAGTGGGATCCATTTAGAGGTGGTATAGAATAGTGAGTCACAAATTTTAAAGTGCGCAAAAATCACCTGAGGATCTTATTAAAGTGTAGAATTTAACCCATTAGGTTGGGCCTGGGATTCTGCACTTCTATTAAGCATCCAGGTAACAGCACTGAGGCTTGTCTGAGGATCATACTTCAAAAAGCAAAGGCTTAGCCTAAGAGGAGGGTGACAGGGATCAGATGAATACGGAGGAAAGAGAGGGAAGAGCAGCCCCCTGAAAGACACTCCTGAGTTGCTACAAAACAGAGAAAGTAGGAAGGGAAGGATGTGGGCTCTGCCTTATTCTGGCAAAATTACATAAGAATCTGATTCTCCTCAGAATTTGTAGGCTAAACTAGGGATGTCTTCGTCCTATATGGGTTATTGCTGTAGAATGGTCTAGATGAGTGCTTCTCAGTCCTGGTTGCATTTTAGAATCACTAGAGTACTGAAAATTTATTCATGCTAGATTTCCATCCAAAGGATTAAAATCTTAATACTGGAGGTAGGGCCCAGCTCCAAGTTTGTTTGTTTGTTTGTTTGTTTGTTTTAATCTCTCCAGGTTGAGAACCCTTGATCTAACTGTTCCATGTGACAAAGGTTACTCTGGACAAAGAAGTCCATACTCTGGCTGGAACAGGGCTAACCCCAGAGTCTGACTCAATGGAACAAGTTGCCCTACTTAGCTGAAGAACCGAAGCTTGATCATTTTGCTATTTTGGGATTGCTTATCTCTACTTGCAGATGATTTTCAGAGTGATACCAGGTAGGCTCATGAACATAACATTCCCAAACCAATGTCTGGTGACAAAAGCTTCTTGTCTTTCTTGGATAGTCTATTTTTCCCTTTCTTGTTTTATTTGTTACTCAAAGTCATGCTGTTTGGATAAAGTTTCTTTTCAAAATCTGGGGAGACTATTAAGTTTTTGGCTGTAGGAATATCGTGTAGATCCAATCCGTGGCCTCCAGATCTCCTTTTTTTAAAAAATTAAAAAAATTTATTTAATTTATTTAATTTATTTATTTTTGGCTGTGTTTGGTCTTCGTTGCTGTGTGTGGGCTTTCTCTAGTTGCAGTGAGCAGGGGCTACTCTTCGTTGCGGTGCATGGGCTTCCCATTGCAGTGGCTTCTCTTGCTGCAGAGCATGGGCTCTAAGCACGAGGGCTCAGTATTTGTGGCACGTGGGCTCAGTCTTTGTGTCTTGCTGGCTCTAGAGCACAGGCTCAGTAGTTGTGGTGCACAGGCTTAGTTGCTCTGAGGCATGTGGGATCTTCCCGGACCAGGGCTCAAACCCATGTCCCCTGAATTGGCAGGCGGATTCTTAACTGCTGCGCCACCAGGGAAGTCTCTATACATTTTTTATACTCTATAATAGTGCTGCCCAGTAGAACTTTCTGCAGTGATGAAAATGGTCTACCATCTTTGCTGTCCAAGATCATAGCCACTAGCTACATGTGAGTGTTGAGTACTTGAAACATGGCTAGTACAACAAAGGAACTGAGTTTTTTTATTGTACTGAATTCATTCAATTTACATTCAAAGTCCAATGTGGCTAGTGGCTACCACACTGGACAGAGCAGACAATGCCTGCACTTTGCACAAAGTAGATGCTCAGTAATATTTATTGGCTGGATGGATGAATAAGTGATTACATGAACCAAACTATAAACTATACCTGTTACAGTGCTGATACTTCTATAAGTAGATAATTTTACAATCTACCTACATAGGTGGACAGTAACTACTTTCCTGTTGTGTTATACTCTGTAGTAGTTTTCTTGCTATAGGAAAAATAGCAAATGCTAAAACAAATAAACCAGATTCTATATTTAGGTCTCACTTTTTCTTTGCTCAATATAAATTCATTCTGACTCTAAGGTCAGCCTCTTTTGTTTTTCAGAAATAAAAAAAAACAACTGTGATGTACATGTTTTATTTAATGGTGGGTTCTCGTTATGACATTTCCCTTCAGGAATGAAAGAGAAAGAGATAAGTTATTGTCCATGCAGCCACAAGCAAATTCAACCGTCTTCCTCGGCACTGAAGAGAAATGTCAAAAAAGATTAATCATACATTAAAGATGCATGGACACGTTATCCCTCTCATATATCGAAGGACTGGTTTGTGTTTAAATACTTGTAGACCATCATGAGATAGTCAGGGACTTGGCAGCCTTGAAATAATGTTTATATCAGTAGCTCTATGACCACAACTGTCTCAATACAAAGATAGAAGCAAATATTTCATGGATACTTCATCTGAATGATAATTGTTTTTGAGGCTATTGGGACTTGTAAAAGAATATCTTCCTGTTGTTGAATTTATTTCTTCATCATTTTATGTTTTTAAAACATCACATTTGAAGAAGGCGTTATACATTTGGGTCAGTTTTCTCTTCCTGGGATGACAGTTAAGGAACCAAGATAAAATGAAGTCATAAGAAGATTCCTAAAACAGGAGGAGGAGGGAAACATATTCAATCTGAACAGAAGGAGTCTGGGATTTTAAGAACTGAGTAACCCAAAACATTATGCTAAGCAAAAGGACAAATATTGTATTATATTACTTATATGAAATACCTGGAATGGGCAACTTCTTAGAGATAGAGAGTAGATTCAAGGTTACAAAGGACTGGGGAGAGGAAGGACTGGGAAATATTGCTTAATGGTTACAGAGTTTCTGTTTGCAGGAGAAGGGGTGGGGGAGGGAGGGTGAAAAAGTTTTGGAAATAGTGGTGATATTTGCACAACATCATGAATAAAATCGATGCCACTAAATCTTACACTTAAAGTTTGTTAAAATGACAATTTTTATGTTATATATATATATATATATATATATATATATATATATATATTTTTTTTTTTTTGTGGTACGCGGGCCTCTCACTGTTGTGGCCTCTCCCATTGTGGAGCACAGGCTCCGGACGCACAGGCTCAGTGGCCATGGCTCATGGGCCCAGCCACTCCGTGGCATGTGGGATCTTCCTGGACTAGGGCACGAACCCGTGTCCCCTGCATTGGCAGGTGGACTCTCAACCACTGTGCCACCAGGGAAGCCCTATGTTATATATATTTTATCATAATAAGAAAAAAAATAATTGGGTAACCCAGTAGGTCTCACTTAAAAGAAAAATAACACTCTTTGGGAGAGGTCAACAGCCAAGTTTAACCCAGGTATTTAGCTCAGCAAAGTCATATAGAAAATATTTAACTTCCAGGCTTTGATTTTGACAAGTAACATTTTATAGGGAAACAAGGATGTCCTCCAAACAACAGCAATGAAATAATATCCAAAGGCATTAAATAGGAGGCAGAGAAAGGATGTTATTAGATTTTGGGAAAGGCTGCTGTAGGGCATCCTTCACCTTTAGGTGATATACTGGAGTACAGCTATATCCTCCCACAAACATCTCTTGGGGCCATGGGGAGAAAAAGATTGACAGGCTGGGACCAGTGAACTGACTTACTGTGGCATTTCTTGAGTTTTTATGTGGCTGTGGTATGACATTAGTACTAGAAAGGACTCTCATGGCCATTTATTCATCCCCTTGACTTGAAGCAGGATCTCAAGCCATCTCAGCTGAGAACTTGCACTTTTCTTAAAGACCTCCAAAATCCCTTGGCTATCTAATTGATGTCTCCTAATGAGAACTTAAACCACTCCTTTTTTCCTGCCTAATTGGAAGTAGATGGGAAACCATCATCATCTTGTTGTCACTGTCAAGTTTCTCATCTGTCTCTTGTAACACAGAGCCCAGAAATGAATAAGGTATTTTAGGAAGGATATAACTAATGGTGCATTTCCTGTATGTAGCAGTCTGGGTTCAGGCAGGAAATCAGAGGCAAGATGATGATGACAGGCCTAAGGGATTTATTATAGGAATGAGACCATCACTAGTACGGGAGAAGTTAATAAAGGTCTAGAAGGAAGAGTCAGAGGATTAAAGAAAGAATCACCAACTAGTCCATTTGAAGAACAGATATGGACGGACATGTCGGACCTTTCAGGGAAATCTGAGAAGCCAGGCCTGTCTAGCTGACAACGTAGGACCTTACGGAGGAGCTCATGGGAAGGCCTAAAGTCTGCTCATGGAGGTGCCTCTGTGCAGCTATCTAGGACCATAACCAAGCACTGTGGAGGTTAAGAAGATGACCGGGAAGCAGAGCAGAAGAGAACAAGGACCAGCTGGAACCTGCCAGGTGCCTTGCTTTTGCCCATCACCATATATGATCCCACAACATTCGTGATTTGGTTTGCTTCCATCTTCCAAATCTCATACAAGTTTCTTCTTTGTCCAACTCTAACTCTGGACCATGTAATTATAAGCATAACCCAAGTTGAAATAGCACAATCTAACATATTGTGTCACCTTTCTGTCTTGCAACTGATGTCTAGACTTAGCTTAAATAAAGGTACTGAAAATATTCCTTGAATCAGAATATAGAAAGCTCTTACCCCCCCCTCTTCTTGCCCTGTCCAGGTGAAGAAAAGACAGAAAATCGATTTTAAAAAATAATCAAGAATATTTCACTCCTTCCCTCCTAACACTGTTCATTTACTTCATGGTAATTGATGGTAGAAAAAGATAGCTCTTTTTTACTCCCCATCACATCAGGCTGAGTCTCAAGACTGTCCTTCCACATTTTCAGTTCAATAGTGAAGCATTATCTCACAAAAAAGTGAGCAGTTTCTCAACTGACTGTCTTTGCCTAATGCCTAACGTCCCAAAGTAGAGTATTGTTTGCAGCAACAAAAGCTTGGAAACAACCAAAATATCCATCACTAGGAGAGTGGTTAAATAAATTATGGAGCAAACATGCAATGGAATACTATGCAGCCTTTGAAAAAAAATGCGGCACAGTGCTATATGGACCCATCCCAATGTTATTTTGTTAAGTGAAAAGGGCAATGTGAGAATAGTGTATATTGTAGCATTAAACAGTGGATGCACATAATGTCTCTTATCTCTGGGGAAACTGTCTGAGGATAGAGTGGGATAAAGAATATATAATCTTTGAATTTAGTGCCATATATTTGTACTGTTTATTAGATAGATAGATAGATAGGTGGATAGATAGGTAGATAGATAGAATGGGTAGATAGATAGACCTACATTTTAACAATGATATGCTCTGTGATATAGTGTGATCTGGCATATTTTACCCCCAAATCCTCTGTTTTTGGTATCAAAAATGCCCAGAAGAAAGAAAGGGTAATTATCATAATCTGTATCATAATTAGAAAACCAAATTCATGTGCCATTGGTCAATGTACCAAAGTGTACACATATGAGAAAGGCATGGAAAGAATGTCCTACCTCCTCTACCTTGCTCATTCCTCATTGTAACCAATATTTTGTGTATGTTTGTACGTACATTTTGTCACATGAGTTTAAAGATAGATGCAAATTACCTGTTAGAAATGGTTCCTCTTTGAGACACCAGCTATTCCAAACTACAGAAAGAAGTTCTCTGTTCTGATCATCGGAATCAATTATTAAAGGGGGGAATATCGTTATTAATCTAAGTCAGTTAAGAGGCTTATTTTGTAGCACGCCCCCCCCCTTTTCCTGGGCCACTTGCTACAGGAGGACTGGATTTGCTGTGTTTCTCCTTTGTAATTCATTTCCCCTGTCTAAATTACATTTCCCTCTTTCATTCTGCCCAGATGTTTGACAGGTGCTTAACTTCTGGACTCCCTCACCCAATCGCCACACATTCTTTCTTGTATGTAGTTGTCCGAGGCTCAGAAGTGAACTGCATTTTGTTTGAGAGCACATACTGCTCTTGTACTGTTCAAATCATGGCTTCCAGAGAAGAGCACATCAGTGTGGGCTTTGGGTTGATACTGATTTCCTGGGGACATGAAAGGGTTTCTCTCTGGCTCTCCCTTTCCATTTTCTCCTAGCTGTTTGTTAGCTAATGTCCTCCCTCAAAATACTCAGCTGTGATCATTGCAGAAAGGGCTCCAGGGCACAATCACATAACAGGGGTTTTCTCCTCTGGGACTATGTGGACCATCTCTTAATCAATGTTCAGAATTAAAGGCACTGAGAACAATTATTATGTTGGCATCTTTTAGAAGTGGTTATTAAATTTCTTTCTTACCAGCCTTGCATTTTCTCCCCTCACTGGCCCATCTGTGTGCAAAAGGACATTCACCCTTCATGAAAACCTCGGTTCTCCCGCCAGCACTATGCAACTATCTCAGTTGCTTGATAAAGAACAGTGCCCTGGAGGTGAGGGTTGTCCTGGCATTTCCATGCGCTGGGCCTTCCGTTTGCAACCCTGTCTATAATTTCCTGTTATTCTTACAGTGTGAGAAACTGCCATATTACAGGCTGTCTCCCATTAGAAATGGATTATTTATGGATCACTAAAGAATGGATGGGGCTGATGCTCTGGCCACCAGCATCAGTATTTTACCACACCTCTCCTCTTCCCCAGGTAGAAAATCCTGAAAACCCCAGTGAAGGTCATTGGTCTTATATGTCCTGTACTCTTCCTCTCTCTTACTCCACTCCAGCTGCACTGGCCTTGTTGCTGTTCCCTCTGACTCAGGGCTTTGTCGCCTGCTGGCCCCTCTACCTGGACCGCTCATCTCCCAGAGAGCCACAAGGCTCACTCCTTCACCTTCTTCAAGCCATTGTTCAAATATCACTTCCTTGTCCACCCTGTTTACAATTATAGCCCCCAGCACTTCCTATCCCACTTTCCTGTTCAATTTCTCCTTGGAGGTGCAAAACATTATATTTAAAAATTTTTGTTATTGCATCACACCCATTATAAGTTCCCATGAGGGCAGGGATTCTTGTCTCTGTTCCCTGCTGTACCCTCTTTCTCTGGTACGGAGTAGGCATTCTGGAACGAAGGCATGAATGGTCATAACTGTAGTTCTCCTCCTATCTTGTTAGATGGGCTGACCTAAGACTTTGCCCAGAGGCATGGAGATGGGTCAGTTCAGAGGAGTGGGAACCAATACTTAGCTACAAATGGCGGTGTCCTGAGCATTGTGCATTTTGACTCTCATCATGTTGTCTGCCCAGTACCACTCCCACCCCAACCCGACAATTTTTTGGAGACTGCTCTCCCTTCCTCTGGGAACTTCTATTGGCCAACTCCATCCATATGGTCACATGGGAGCCTCCATTTTAATACAGCATGACCTCAGCTCTAGCCTTCGTTGTTGGGTATAGGGGTAGACTTCTTGTTCAAGCTAGACAAAAGACCTGCCCCAGAAAACTTGGAATCCAGACCAGGGGATCCACACTCAGACTGGCTGTGCTATTGAGTTGAGAAAATATAAACCTGGGAACTGCTGTTGGGGGCCACATTTTCAATTGTGCCGACTGACAAACAGGAAGCTGGTCTGCGGTAGAGAAGAGTAGAACGATCATGCAGAGAGGCACAGAGACGTCAAACCAAGAAGGGTCCTGATGCTCTTGGAGTCCCTGCTTTCAATTTACTCTTGAGGGTCAGCTGCACTCCCATCTTAGAATTTTGAAGTACCCTTATATCCTTAGACTGCAATCCCTCTTTTTTTTTAAACTAATTAAAGATGATTTCTGTCACTTGTTAAGAAAACTACTTGTTAAGATAGGAGTAGAGGATTAAGAGGTACAAATTATTATGAATAAAATAAATAAGCTACAAGGATATATTACACAACACAGGGAATATAGCCAGCATTTTGTAGTAACTGCTAATGGAATATAACCTTCAAAAATTGTGAATCACTATGTCATACACCTGTAACTTATGTAATATTGTACGTCAACCATACTTCAATTTTTAAAAATGGAAAAAAAAGAAAATTTATTATCTCATTCAATGCTGACAGAAACCTGATGGGGTAACTAATCTTTCTCTGATTTTACAGATGAGGAAGTCTTGGAAAGGTTAAGTGTCATGTCCAATTACTATTGGAAAGTGGCAGAGCTGGGATTTTATCTCAGGCCAGCCAGATTTCAGAGCTTGAGTCAAGATTTCCATTTTGTAATTCTGTCAAGTGCAATCACCCTGATGCTATGTCTTTAAAAATTTTTTTATTATAATTGAGTTATTTGTAGTGAGGTGGATGGACCTAGAGTCTGTCATACAGAGTGAAGTAAGTCAGAAAGAGAAAAACAAATACCGTATGCTAACACATATATATGGAATCTAAAAAAAAAGGTACTGATGAACCTAGGGGCAGGACAGAAATAAAGACGCAGACGTAGAGAATGGACTTGAGGACACGGGGCGGGGAGGGTAAGCTGGGACAAAGTGAGAGAGTGGCATGGACATATATACACTACCAAAATAGATAAAATAGATAGCTAGTGGGAAGCAGCCGCATAGCACAGGGAGATCAGCTCAGTGCTTTGTGACCACCTGGAGGGGTGGGATAGGGAGGGTGGGAGGGAGATGCAACAGGGAGGGGATTTGGGGATATATGTATACATATAGCTGATTCACTTTGTTATACAGCAGAAACTAACACACCACTGTAACACAATTATACTCTAATAAAGGTGTTAAAATTTTTATTATAGAGATTTTACACGCATAAAGTAGACAGACTAGTATGATTCCCCATGTAACAATCAACAAGCTTCAACCATTATCCACATTCATCAATCTTGTTTCTTGATGGTTTTTTAAGCTGGGGGCCCTCAGAGAGAAAAGAAAACTCTGTAGGGTTAGGGGCCTTGGAGTGGGGTCTACAGGATGGTTGCACAGTCTCCTCCATGGGAAACTGCAGAAAAAGAAGAGGCACTGAACTCCAGAAGCACGGCCACCAAGAGCGGAGGGGTCTCCAGTGCCATCAGAGGCAGGAAGGTGGAGCAGATCACACAAGAGGGAGTTTTTCCAGCCCCAGTGGAAAAGGCTAAATATTGGAAGACTCTTTAGAGTTAAAAGAAATGCAAAGTGTAGTCCCCACTGTCCCACCTAAACAGATGGTCTGTTTGTGATAGCCAAGTAAGATTAATGCTCAGATGTTACCACTGAGACATGGTCTTGAGGGGCCTTGGTACCAGGATTCACTTGTTTTGATCTTGCTCTGGTTCCTCTCTGTCCTTGTTAATGATTTACAAGTGACACCGTAGTAACAGCTAAAGGACTCTCTCTCCCTGTTCTCTTTAAGGGCAGGAAGTAATCCTGAGCCTGGGGACAATCCCATCACCCATGATTAGAGCTGCACCCAGGACACTGTTGGAGTTGACTGGAGCTTTGCTCAGTGAGATGGCAGGTCCCCAGCCTGACACTCTGCTGACAGCTGCTGTTTCCCTTCTCTCTCTCTCTCTCTCTCTCTCTCTCTCTCTCTCTCTCCCTCTCTTTTCCCCCTCTCTCTCTCCCTCATGCCAGAAGGACATTTATGTAAGTGCCACTGGCTCAGTACTGAGTAAACCAAGATAAGAAATGAAATGGCTGGACTCAGCAGGGTAGTGGAGTGCATTTTCCCACACCGAAGTAGTACAGCCCCAGAACTGCCAAGATGAGCCAGTCACTCTCAGGAGATTCTCATGCTGGGGGTTTCTCCTCCCATCATGGCTCTTTGGGGCTCAGGACTTTATTCCTGGGATGGAGGCAGCTGCCAGCCCTGATATCTATCTCACAGGGGAGTTGGGAGATCAAATGAGATTGTGAATGGGGAGGCATTTTGTTAACTGCAAAATGCCACGGCTGTTGTAAAGGATTCACATTTCTACTACTCTTTTGCATCGCACTGGGGGACCTGCCTCCTACATTCAGTCAGGCCTTCGTGCAGCCTGAAATCCAGGTCTTCTTCTCGAGGAGGAAAGCTTCAGTCAGGATCTATTTCTGAATGACAGCCGCTCCTGAAAAGAATCCACCAATATTTATGATTCACATGCGAAAATGTGTCAAACATGTTTAGTAAGCTCCCCATGAATTCCTCATGCCTAGCAACCCAAACAGAAAAAGCAACATATGGAGCTTGTGGTTAGTTGATACCAACTCAATCTGAGTGAACAAACAAACTTGTCTATTTTTCCAAATGGGAACCTGGTACAAGTATTATTGCCTGTGTGGGAGGTAAATGATACTCTTGCTGCTTGAATTTAGTCATCTCTATTTTTTCAGAGTGAAATGTGTATTCCTGGCAAAGAGAGACGACCACTGAATCTAGTGTGTATGTCCTCTGATGTTCCAACGCACCTCTATGTCGTGCCTTTTCCAATTCCAAACCCTCAACTACAGGAGTCTCTCCTCCCTCCTGAGCACATTGTATCAGGCATCACAGCAGTAACAGTTTTCTCCAGGGGAAAGCATGTGGCCATTAGCTCCACTTCAGGCAGCAAACCATGTGTGTGAGTCTGAATGAGAAGAAACCAAAGAAGAAAAAAACACTTTTCTACTGGGCTCTTGCCTCAGGTCCAGGGAGGAGATTTCAGCTCAACACAGGGAAGAACTTTCAAGCCATCAGAGCTGCCAGAACATAGAGCAGACTCTCTTGAAGGGAACCAGTTCCTCACCAGCAGATGGGAGCAGCCACTGGGAAGGGATGCTGTATAGGGAATTCAAACATCCAAGAAGAAGCTGGACTAGCTGCATACAACACCACTGCCACCCCGGGAGCCTGTGAGTCTACAAGAGAGCTGAACGGCTGATAAAAAGTAGGAGTCCCGGGCTTCCCTGGTGGCGCACTGGTTGAGAGTCCACCTGCCGATGCAGGGGACACGGGTTCGTGCCCCAGTCCGGGAGGATCCCACATGCCGCGGAGCGGCTGGGCCCGTGAGCCATGGCCGCTGAGCCTGCGCGTCCAGAGCCTGTGCTCCACAACGGGAGAGGCCACAACAATGAGAGGCCCGCCCACCGCAAAAAAAAAAAAAAGAAAGAAAAAAGTAGGAGTCCCCCCTACACTGCTGGTGGGAATGTAAACTGGTGCAGCCACTATGGAGAACAGTATAGAGGTTCCTCAAAATAACTAAAAATAGTGTTGTCATATGATCTAGCAATCCCACTCCTGGGCACATATCCAGACCAAACTATAATTCAAAAAGATACGTGCACACTGATGTTCATAGCAACGGCCAGGCACAATGATAGCCACTTGCCTCAGCTGTCTCACAACAGGAGGTCCCAATAAAGACCGTGGGGCTGCCAACAAAAACTAACCGGGAGAATTCAGGAGGGGCCCAAAGGAGGGAGGGCACGCCAGCCCACGGGAGGAAAGAGATTTGTCCTGCCAACCTCCCGGAATCCTCATGCTGGCTGAAAGAAAGATGCGCGCGCCACCAGGAAGAACCCTGAGTCAGAATGATTGGCCAGAGACAAGCCGGAAACTAAGCCCATCACGATAAAACCTGAGGCTGTGAGCCACGTGGCAGAGCAGTCCTCCTGCTCTCCGCCTGGGCGCCCCTCGCCAATAAAATGTTTGCTTTGTCAGCACATGTGTCTCCTCAGACAATTCATTCCTGAGTGTTAGACAAGAGCCCCCTCTTGGGCCCTGGAAGGGGGTCCCCCTTCCTGCAACAACACTATTCACAGTAGCCGAGACGTGGAAACAACCTAAATTTCTATCGACAGATGAGTGGATAAAGAAGATATGGTGTATATATATATATATATACAATGGAATATTACTCAGCCATCACCGAGAATGAAATAATGGCATTTGCAGCAACATGGATGGGCCTGGAGATTATCATACTAAGTGAAGTAAGTCAGAAAGGGAAAGACAAATACCATATGATATTACTTATACGTGGAATCTAAAATATGACACAAGTGAACTTATCTATGAAACAGACTCACAGACATAGAGAACAGACCTATGGTTGCCAAGGCGGAGGCTGGTGAGGGAGGGATGGACTGGTAGTTCGGGGATAGCAGACGCAAACTATCATATATAGAATGGATAAACGACAAGGTCCTACTGTATAACATTGGGAACTATATTCAGTGTCCTGTGATAAACCATAATGGAAAAGAATATGAAAAAGATTATATATATATGTATATATACACATATATATATAACTGAATCACTTTGCTGTACAGCAGAAATAAACACAACATTGTAAATCAACTATACTTGAATAAAATAAATTAAAAAGCAAAAGTAGGAGAGCCCCCGGTGGTATTGTTTGAGTGAGCTAGAAAGATCACGCTTAAAAATATTTTCATTGACACCTATTATTCCATCATCAGTAATATCCTCTTTCGAGTCAAACATTTTTCTTTTATGAAGGTTTTTTCTTTTTTTCAAGGAGTAGTAATTTTAAAACTTCATCCTTGGAGTAAATGAACTTACAAAAATTCCTCCCCCCTCCCAAGAGAGAAAAGATGGAAACCCCGTGAAATCATGAACAGAAAGAAAAAAAGAAGGAAGGAAGTAGAGAGAGAGACAGAGAGAGAGGGAGAGAGAACGAAAGAAGGAGGGAGGGAGGGAGGAATGAAGGGAGGGAGGGAGGACGGATGGAGGAGGGAGGGGGGAGGGAGGAAGGTCTATGAGAAATTTTGCCCACAGCAGTTGTTTGGGACCAAGTCTGATAAGGGCTGAGACACCTTTAGAATTTCTCGAATATTTGTGGAGTATGTCTTACAAATATTTCCTCTCCAACATCCCAATAATCTAGCTTTGTACCTGGCCAATCTCAATAGAGATTCTACCTTCAAATCTACCCACTGCCTCCCCAACCTTATCCCTTACTCCACCCAACTCCCCCACAGCACCAAGTTTCAGAATTCTAAGATCGTCAGTGGGGAGGGTAAATTCAGCCAAGAGCCTTCCCCTCTTTACCTGTCAGTGACTTGAGCTCTTATCTCTGTCCTTCCACCTCCTGTTGTTCCCTTAAGCCCATTATAAGATTCTGGTGAAGACAAAATTAGCAAAAGGCTTTGTAATTAGGAACTCTTTCCTCATAGCCTTGGGCAAGCTAGCCACTCACGTCAGTTTTTCCACCTGTAAACTGGGTCTAAGCTACCTTCCTCACAAGAATATTGCGTTAGAGTAGCACAGAGTGGATGCTTGTGTCAGTCAGGGCCCAGGCTGGACGTTGGTGGCATATTTAATCTGAGTGTTTTGAGAAGACTTTCATGAATAAACAATTGACAAAAGTTAAGCCACAGAAGGCCAGACAGTGTTAAACCTCATACTTTCCTCTAAATGCAGTAAGTTAAAATTCTTGAAGATTATAAAATTAAATATATCATAATTATATCATATTAAAGTATCATAAATTATATTCTATTTGTGGAAAGTCCGTAAGTTGAATTAAATTTAAATTTCCCCAATTTCTTTACCACTCAAGGACAGGTATATTCCTTGCAGACTTCTCTACATGCAAATACATACAGCCAAAAAGGAGTTCAGGGCTTCCCTGGTGGCGCAGTGGTCGAGAGTCCACCTGCCGATGCAGGGGACACGGGTTTGTACCCCGGTCCGGGAAGATCCCACATGCTGCGGAGCGGCTGGGCCCATGAGCCGTGGCCCCTGAGCCTGCACGTCCGGAGCCTGTGCTCTGCAACGGGAGAGGCCACAACAGTGAGAGGCCCACGTACTGCAAGAAAAAAAAAAAAAAAGAGTTCATATCACACTTAGTGCTCTGTAACCTCTCTGGGCCTCAGCTTCCTCTTCTCTAACTCGAAAATGGGCCCAGAGGCTTGTTTTAGTTACCAATACATTATTACATGTAAAGCTCTTAATAAGCACTCAATAAATAAAATTATTTGTTTTTCACTCAGCAATACAGGAGTTCATTGAGGACATCCTATATGCCAGACACTGTACATAAGAACTTCACATCTATTAATTCAATAAATGAGTCCATTAGTAGTGCCTCAACAAGATCAGGGTCATGGATAATAAATAACAATAATGTTCAAATTTCTCTGTGGCTCTATTTATTTATTTATATTTCTTCTTTATTTATTTATTTATTTATTTTTCACATCTTTAGTTGAGTATAATTGCTTTACATTGTTGTGGTTCTGCTGTATTACAAAGTGAATCAGTTATACGTATACATATATCCCCATATCCCCTCCCTCTCACATCTCCCTCCCACCCTCCCTATCCCACCCCTCTAGGTGGTCACAAAGCACCAAGCTGATCTCCCTGTGCCATGCAGCTGCTTCCCACTAGCTGTCTATTTCACTCTTACATTCTAGTAACTGGAGGTTTGGGTTTTGAGCATGCTTCGCTTCAATCCTGACTCTGTGCCTGGTTGTTTGGTATTAAAGAATAAGTGTCTCTAAACCCCATTGTCTCATCTGTAAGACAGGGCTCTTTTCTATTCTGTCTTACAAGGTTATTGAGGGAGGACTGTGGGAGAATGTGGATGATAGCATCTTGTGGGACAATATAAAAGTCTACACAAATGGAAGTAGTTTATTTAGATCTTGCAACAGAGCCAAGTTCTAGGTAAATAAAAAGGGATTTCCAACTCCTCCATTTCTCTTTCTAACCACTTCTTCAGCAAGGAGGCCAATGTCCTGGCTGCCCAGTCCACCTTCTCTGGTGTCAAAGCTGGATTATAGCATGTGCTCCCTACATATCACCTGGTCCTCCCATCAAGTTGACTGTTGGAGTCACGACACTGGCCTGAGACAAATTGTGGGATGAGAAAAAGCTGATGTCCTTGCCAGGTTCCTCTTTCTATGTTTCTCTTCTCCTTCTTCAGTATCCTCTTGCTGACAGGGCTGTGATAAATTCAATGTACCAATAGCCACATCCAATCACCTAAAGTCTCATTAATAGTAATAATCATTATTATAATAAATCAATAACATTTATTAAGCACTTAGTAGGTAACAAACAATGAGAAGAGTTCTTTACAAACATAATCAAGTTTATGACTCCCAACAACCAATGAGCTAGATGGCTTTATTATTTCCATTTCACAGATCTGGAATCGGAGCTTTAGCAAGGTTAAGTAACTGCCCAGATCACTCAACTAGAAAGTGAGAGTCAAGAAGCTAATTCAGTGTCTGACCCACAGCTGAGTCTCAGTAAATACCTGTAGAATGAATGTGTCAATGTTAATCAGAGATGATCATGGGACACTACTACATTGCATGTCACTATTATTTTTGTAGGGCATTTGACTCTGAAGCCTGTGCTTGCAACTACTTACCAGCTACCTGTCATTCTCCTATATTCCTAATTTTTTATTATTCCTTTGACCCCAGAAAGCCCCCAAGTACATGGTAGATATGAAATCTACCCCCCACAAAGTATGCAGACAAGTGAAGTTAGTTGGCCTTCCAATTTTCTTAAAACAATACTCTTTCCACCCACCACTCACCTCCCTTCTTCCCTCATTCCTTAAAAAAGAAATTGTTACGTCATTGTATTTTCTCACCCAGAAAAGTCTTTTTAAGTACCAGCCACCCTCATTTCAACACCCTGGGATCCTAGGAGTGCCGGAGAGAGGTGTGGTGAGGAGAGCGAATATATCAAAGTGAAGAATCAGTGTCTTGTGAGCTCATTAGCACCCAGGCACAGAGAAGGAAACTGCTATTTTTATCAAATGCACCTTCATTTAAATAAATTTCCGGGTAACTTGATAGAAAAAGAGTTCCTTTGGAAATATGTGTTCCTTTTAATAAGGACTGGTTATCTTATGTGCCCTTTCTAGCCTAGCTTTATCCCCAGATACGTAATTTATAAGTTTTTACACTGGTTTCTTTATGAAGTCTCCATCTCAGGCACTTGGGTTCTAGCCCAGGCATAAGCCTGACAGGAGACATATAAAAGCTTGGTGGTTGTGTGGAGTGCCACCTCTGTGCCCAGGAGATGGGGCTTCATCCCTTCCTTGTGATTCACCAGCTGGCTTTTGATCACTTAGTGTGGGTTCCAACCATATGATTCCTTTAGCCAAGGCTGCTTCATGACCCAATGCATGAGCTGGCCTTCAGGATTTAATTATATGCATTTGTTTTCTCACAACTGTGCCATCCTTTTATGGATACTCCAGGATGCTTCCCTGACCTGGTTACGCATTATGCTCATTCTCAACCCTTGGACCAAGAATTTTGTCTCAATCTCAGGAGTCACAGCCTCCCAGAGTCTCAGTGTTGACATCTTGTATTTAGAGGGTTAGGTCCCATTACACACACACACTTACTGATTGTTTTCAATAACCAACAAAAATAAATTTAAAAATATTTTTTCCTTCACCTTTCCTCCCAAAACAAATTTGAGGAGACTTTCTGTGTCTTCCTGTCTCATAAGCTAGTTTTGCCAGAATCTCAGAAATTACCTGCTTCTTGAACTTTCTCATTAATGACCAACATCTACTAACATTCTCACAGTCACTTTTTGAAAATTTGGCAGAACATAGCAACAAACGTTAAGTGCCTACTCTGTAATCCAGTTATCCTGAAGAAGCAATCCAGGAAGCGTACAAAGATGTTAACCTCACTATTGTGCATGACAGTGACAACTGGTAACAATCCAAATATCCAAAATTAGGGAATTGTTCAAGTAGATTGTGGTACCACCATATTATGGAACATATATCCACTAATCAAAAACATGTTGTAAAGGTATTTTTGATGTGGAAAATACTGACCATCTATTTCCAAGTGGAAAAATGTCTACAAGATAGTATGGACACTGTGATGTTACCTTTAGGAACCCCGCATCCATGGTCCTGTGTGTACCCATCTCTCTTGCTACTGAATAGAAGTCTTACACAGGTGTACACGAAAGGACAGACACAGGTAACAATGATTCTCTTTGAGTGACAGAAATTTTGTTTTGCTTCTCTCTGCCCTGAATGTGCATTACTTTTGTAATTAGGGGAAATAAGTGCTGGGGTTTTTTGAAAAGAAAAAGTGCTGCTTTTTATTTCCTCTCTCATCTCTGGAATCACAGAAAATAGCTAAGGGGAAGATCCCATGTCAGACCTGGCTACCTTGCCAGGATGCTCATTTCAGCTTCCTCTGGCCTGCAGTCCAGGTGAAAGACTGTTCTAATTGCCCTGAACAAATTGCAGTTCCCAAGGGACCAAGACCGACCTCCTTCCCTAAAGACTGGACTGCCACATTTCCTTGCAACCTCTTTGGAAGTATAGGAAACCACTTTCTGAGAATATATTCATTTCCCTCCTTACATTTCTAGATATCTCTCTTGACAATCTAAAGCTTAGCATTTGATTAGTCAAGATGGAAAGTACATCAGATTATAAGTCAGAGAACAGGGTTCTGTCTCACCTGTGTTAAAACGAACAGTGGTTTTGGACAAGCCACCAAAACTGAAGCTCTGAGGTTCTGCTCCTTTAAGGAAAAGCAAGTACCACCCATTCTGTACTCTGCCCACTCCATAAGCAGGGGTTGCCGAGACCAAATAAGACAGTACACAGGGAAGAGGTGAGAAAAAGCATCTACTCAAATGTTTACTATCACTATCATGATTGTTAAAATGGTCATTATTATCACTATTACAGCTCTTGTAACTGAAGAAACCAGTAGCTGATATTATCATTTGACTTTAGTTTCTGGAAAGGGAGAAAAAATACCCCTATGTCCAGGTCACAAAGTTAACTTTGGCCTATAGCAACAATTGAGGTTATATGCTTACATTTTTATGAAAGAAAAGATTGACTCTTGGCATCAGATGCATGTAGTCTGCTTGCTTCTCTAAAGGAAGGCTCTGGAACTCTATTGCTCATGCTCTTTTCCATCTGTGATTGGCTCTCTCACACCTCTGCCTTTTTCCTTGTAAAGAAAGACCAGCCCCAAGCTGCTTCCTTTGGTTTTCTCTGACATGTCTTCTGTATCTTTAGTGCCAGCTCAGAGCTGAGCATGTATAAATACTGCATTCAGTATATATGTGCGAAAATAATAAATGAATTTTCTGAGTTCCTTTTAGGCAAAGCATAGTGATGGAAAAAATGGGGCAGGGAGAGAAGCTTCTAAACAACACTGGAAAACACTCGCCAATGAGCGTGCAGGGCAGGTCAGCCATGGGCTCCTGGAAGAGAGAGAAACCTGCAGAGAAGCTGCACTCAGGATGGGTAAGAGTCAGAGGTATTCTTCATGGCCTAAGGGAGTCTGAGCTCCATCTGTAACCCCCCCATACTGACCAGGGGTTCTGGAAGATATGTTCAAGAACATGGTTTCTCAGAGTAGGGAGTGTGGAGATGCCCAAGGTGCTCCCAGAGATAGACGTTTACCCACATACACAACTGGGGAAAAAGGCCATAGATCTGTGGCCTTGAGTTAATCCTCTGACCTGGATCAAGCCCAGGAATATGGTGCCTCAGAGCTGGATGGGCCATATGCTTAACCAAGACAAGATCTCTTTCTCTCCAACACTGTTGCCAACTCATGATTCTCATGACCTGTGCTGGGAGAGATATGGGCTAGGAGTCAGAGGAGCTCTGACTTTGCAAATCATTGCTAGCAACCTTTGTCCACCCAGGCTATCCTTTCCTGACAACTTGACAAGCTACTTTCTTAATCCCACCCTGCCTCAACTTCCATCTAACCTGGAGCTCTTTATTCAGGCATACTCTCTGGATCTAAGTTGTATCTACAAAATGAAGAAGTGAATGGAATGACCTTTCCCATCCCACCTCAAGGTCATTTACTTAATCAATAGACATTTATGAAGCCTTGTTCTGTCTGGACCAGGAACTGCAGAAACAATGGTGACTATGATGTGGCAATGCCTTGGAAAACCTCACAGTCTCATGTTGCACAAAGACATGCCAAGAAAAGAACATTTGGTGGGGAGGAGGGGGAGGAGAAATGTCCCAGTGAAAGATGTACTGAGAGAAAAGTAGCAGACCATGACACCAGGTTTCCTGAGACCTTATCCAGCAGAGCTTTCTTGATAGTAATGTCATGAAGTGTTAAAACTTGGCTTCAACAACACACTGCATGAGCTGAAGTCTAGACGTAGCCATGGACTAGCTGTATCCCCTAGGCAAGTTGATTTAACATCTACATATTTTGGTTTCCTCATCTAAAAAATGGAGGTAATCATACGTAGCACTCTTCTTTCAGGGTTGTTGTGAGGGTTAAGGAGGAAGTGTTTAACATGTATTTGCTATTATTGAGATCATGAAGAGAAATCTTTAGACCATTCAGATTTCGTATAAAAAAACCTTCAGGAATTTTTTCTTTTATTATATTTGGGGAAATAGAAAATACGGAGGGAAGGAAATAGAAAATTAATCAAAAAGGAAACAAAAAGGTTTTTTGGAGGAAGCATTCATTTGCAAAAAGCTTGGTCCCTACCTGGAGACAGGTACAAGAGATAAAATTTCCCCAGATCAAATGTCTCAGAGGTATCGAAATTCACCAATTCTATATTTAGGTGCCCATATGTTCCCATTGGCCAGAATTGCCCACAAATACAGACATTTCAGTGCACAGAGCAGCAATTTTCAAAAAGATTTCCCTTTCAGGAGAGGGAGATGCTACAAAGCTTAATCTGTTCTAAGTGATTCTGAAATATTGTATCAATTCACAGCAGAAAGCTCATTGTGGTGAATAAACATGAGGATTCTGCTCAGTGTCTGGGATTTAGCTGACTAACTCCCACTAATGTTAATGGAGCCATGCTGCCAAATCCCCAACCTTCACCCTGGATATTTGCTCCAATCCTTTACTGTTGAGATTGAAATGTGTTTTCCAAATCAAGGCTGATCCTGAGATGGAATTGCAGCTTGGTCAGAAAGGGACAGTAGGGCTGATGCCTGGGGACCTAAAAGTACTCAAAACGATGGCATTAAGAGGCTTTGCTGAAAGGTGTGTCTTCACATTTCTCCCCAATTCAGTGCAGCTTCCTTTGCCCGGTGTACAATGTGGTCCACTCCACTCAACTTCCAAACTCACTTGCCACCACTTCTCTCTGTGAAGTCCAGGCAAAACAAAATCCCCCAGTTCTCCGCTATGTCCCAGACTTCTCTGCTGGAGGTGAATGTTTATGTTGGTCCCCACTTCCTTCTTTATTCTTCAAGGAGACCCATCTCAATACCACCTCGATGGTGACATTTTTCTAGACCTGCTCCCCGCTTTCAACCCACACACATACACACACTGGATGTGATGGTTCCTTCCTTAGATCTCAGAATACCTTGAGCCTTGAACATGGCGCTTCACATTCTGCCTTATGAACTTGTCTTATTTCCCTCAGATAGACTGTAGGCCCTGTGAGGCATTACCCTTATCTTTAAATTTCCTTTAACCCCTAGTCTAAGCCCTTGCACACCATCAGTGCCCAAGAAAGCAGTGAATTGAATTGAATGACTTTCTATTGCATGATGTTTTGGGGGACTGGACCTTTCAGGCAAGGGGTTGGGTGTTGGGGAGCTGGGGTGTAGTTATAGATGATAGGTCTTTTATTTATTAAGTTAAATAAACATGTTTTAGAGAGCATCCTAGTCTTTGGAGTCAGAGAGAAGAACTGATCCATTCCTCATAACTAGTTTGCCCCAGCTGACAGACACTTGGAACACTGGCCTGGGTGAACCAAGGATCTGATTCACAACAGCAAGTTGTGCATTGGTATTTGGCGCCAGTGTCCTCTCAGACACCTCTCTATACACTCATTTGGCTTACAGCCCCAAGACCCAAAGCTGACAAGAGCCACTGAACACACTTTAGCCACAATACTCATTTGGGCTGGGTTCCACCAGGTCTTCTTGAGCTAACACACCATCCGTCTGGTGTGTGACAATCTCCTAAATGAACATAATCTTTGAGTAGTCATAAAGCTGGCTCGTCATGCCTGATTGAGTATCAGAGGCCTGGCTGGGTTGGGATGGATAATTTACTCTTTGTCTGCTCTGATTTTCATTGCTTCTATGGAACCTGCAGGAGGTCTGGAAGTATGAAAAGCAAAGGATGGTCTGTGCTCACCATTTCTGCTTTCTCACTTCCCACTCACTCACTCACCAAGTCTAGTGAATGGTTTCAAGGACTTTAGCTATTTGGTATTTAGCTATTTTATCTAGCTGAATGTGTATTAAAGTTGCATACTCAGAACAGGCCTTCTTCCTTGAGATTCCACCTCCCTGAACTTTATGAAACCACTTTGCAACTTGCCTTTGCAACTTGCCCTTTCACCCCCCAAACTGAGCTTCTCCTCCTCCATCCACTCCAGGCTCTGTCCTTGGTCAGCCTCTCTCACCGCCAGGGCCACTGCTTCTACTCCTAAAGTCTGAGAATTTTTGGTAGCCTTCCATCTAGAGCATCTCATCACTAACCTTGCACGTGGCGTAAGCAAGGGCAGCTCTGTTGTGAGAACCTCACACTTCCCTTCTGGCCCTTTCCCAATTTCTCCTCCAAATATCTGATTGTCATAATTTTATGCTAATGTCTCTGAATCCCTAGTCCTCCACCCTGACTACACATTCGATCCCCTAGAAATTGGAAAATAAAATACAGATGCCCAGGCTACGGCATCAGAGATTCTAATTTAGGTTGTCTGGAGTGGGGCAAAGGCATTCATATTCTTTAAGTATTATTTTCCCATTATTACTGACATAAAATTTTATCTCTTTGTCTGAGAGGCAGCTTTGACAGCCTTTCTCAAGAGCTGAGACTTAGGTGTTATTATCTCCAGGGTTCCAGGCCCTGGAGCAGGAACTCAATGGCTGTGGATTGTCTTAAGTAAAGTAGCCACACAACTTGGTTTGCTCAGGACAGATCCAATTTACACCCATTGTTCTGGTATTCCATTCAATTAGCTATCTGCCCCTTTCATTCTCAAAGGTATCCCATTTTGTACAATAAATTATATAAGCCTCCCCCCTGCAACCATAAGGGTACTTAAGGTTTGAAAATACTTAGTATTATGGGCTAAATTGTGTCTTCCAGGTCAGAATGTGACTGTATTTAAAGATAGGACCTTTAAAGGGTGATTAAGTTAAAATGAGGTCATTAGGGTCTGCCCTAATTCAATCTGACTTGTGTCCTCATAAAGAAGAGGAGATTAAGACACACAGAGAGACACTAGGGGTGCACGTGTACAGAGGAATGACCACGTGAGGACACAGAGAGAAGGTGACCATCTGCAAAGCGAAGAGAGGTCTCAGAAGAAACTAATCCTGCCAACACCTTGATCTTGGACTTCTAGTTTCCAGAACTGTGAGAAGATAAATTCTTGTTGTTCAAGTCACCAAGTCCGTGATATTTTGTTATGGCAGCCTGAGCAGACTAATACACATGGTAAAATATAAAGTAAGTAAAACCAATATAAATATTGTTTCCTAAATATTCCAATCCTCCAGGACGAATGCTTACATCATTTTCCAAGAAACTCACTGTCTTGATCTTAAATCTTTCGGTTTCCTCAACCATTCAATAAAGGGTTTGACTTAATGTCTCCAAAGGATGCTTTTAGCATACGTATATTCTGGGTCTGTAAGACTGTTGCCAGATGGAAAACTGAGGCACCCATCTCTCTGGTAGTAGATAAGATAGTGATAATGAATGTCACATATGGTTACAGTGGGTTAGGCACGGTTCCCACCCTCAAGGAGCCACACAGTGATCTGGAAACATCTCATCTCCACGCAGCAAGGGACAGAATGACTTTTATGGAGGCTCAGTGCAGGTGCACTTAGCTAGCCTGGAGGAGAGTTTGGAATAAGTTTCTGTGTGAACAGACAGCCAAACTGATTTTTAGTGGGTGAAGAGGAACACACCCAGTGAAAGGAGGTAGTGGGACAGGTATTCCCTGCAGAAGAAACAGCATTTTAAAAAAAAGAAAGAGGGCTTCCCTGGTGGCGCAGTGGTTGGGAGTCTGCCTGCCGATGCAGGGGACGCAGGTTCGTGCCCCGGTCCGGGAGGATCCCACATGCTGCGGAGCGGCTGGGCCCGTGAGCCATGGCCGCTGAGTCTGTGCGTCTGGGGACTGTGCTGCACGACGGGAGAGGCCACAACAGTGAGAGGCCCGCGTACCGAAAAAAAAAAAAATAATAATAATAATAAATAAAAAATAAATTAAAAAAAGAAAGAAAAGCAGAGGTAAAAGAGAAACCATGTTCTTTCTGGTACTTTCTTCATTTCCCACACCCTTGATTTTAAATCCAGTTCTTTTCCTTTGCTCTCAGAGGTCAGTGAGTACAGCTATTATCCCTCATATTTTTTAACCCTTTAAATATTTGAGGACTTAAAAATGACAAATTCTGTACTTTAAGCTTTCTTTTCCCCGGGCTAAGTAATTTCAGTCTCTCCAGGCTATTCTTCAAGCTTTTAAACTCACAGTTCACATATTAGCACTCATCACCCCACCAACATGCATGTGCCCACACACACATTCACACACACACACACGCCCACACATTGTGCACACATGGGCCAAAAGGGCCTGTGGTTCGCCAAAAGGCTCTTACATTTAAGAGAATAGATTGGTGTTGTCCTATCAAAAGTACAGATTAAGGTCACATTCATCACATAGCTATGTGAACCATCAAATTATCAGTGTATTTCCTTCACTAAATAGAAAGCAAAAGAATCAAACTGACACACGTCAGTCATTCTGAGGGATGACTCTATATGCCGAGAAGAAGGTGTGTTCCCTGCTCCACTACCGACAAGCGAATTAATAATCTTACCATTTGAGGGTGTTTGGAAGCATCGAAGAGCTGAAATAGATCAGTCCCACTGATATGGGATGCATTTCTACCAGGAAATACTCGTTTCTCCAATCTCACATCACGGCATAAGTGCAACAACCCTTGTTTTCCACACAGCTTCCTACTTCTTTCACACCCAAGCGTAAGGTAAGAGCTCTCAAGCAACGCTCTTCCTCCATCTCTGGGAGGTGTCTTAAAACATCTTTAGCTCACCAGATACAAAACAGAGGAGGATCTGTTTCTTTATTCAAGAATAATCCTTTTCAACTGCCTGTTTATACTGCAGATGGAAACCTATAGATTGAAATAAACATATTTTCATTTTAAAATTGGCATCTGCACTGCAATAGTTAAAGGATGCAACAATTGTGTTTGAAAAGCAATCATCCAGAAAATTCCACATTGCTTTGCAATATTCAGACAAAGGACGCATTGGAATTAGAAGGTGAATAGTATTTAAGAACTGAGGAAGAGCACTGGTCTACTGAACTAATGGGACCGCATGTAGACAGAAAACGCCAAACATGCTAGTAAAATGTGTGGGTAAAATGTAATATCTTAGGACATATAAGCAAAGGATCAGTCTCCTTTGAAAGAACCCAATAAGAAATGCTTGATTAAGGGCTTGCCTGGTGGCGCAGTGGTTGAGAGTCCGCCTGCCGATGCAGGGGACACGGGTTCGTGCCCCGGTCCAGGAAGATCCCACATGCTGCGGAGCAGCTGGGCCCGTGAGCCATGGCCGCTGAGCCTGCACGTCCGGAGCCTGTGCTCCGCAACGGGAGAGGCCCTAACAGTGAGAGGCCCGCGTAGCACAAAAAAAAAAAAAAAAAAAAA
Organism: Mesoplodon bidens; assembly: GCF_964165515.1. Classification (NCBI taxonomy): domain Eukaryota; kingdom Metazoa; phylum Chordata; class Mammalia; order Artiodactyla; family Ziphiidae; genus Mesoplodon; species Mesoplodon bidens. The sequence goes on along the minus strand of NC_138178.1, from coordinate 100,368,325 downwards.
AAAAAAAATGCTTGATTAAAAGTCTAGAATTGTGCTGTATGATACAGTAGCAACCAACCATATATGGCTATTGAAATTAATTAAAATTAAATAGAATTAGAAATTTAGTTCTTCAGTTGCACTAGCCACATTCTTAGAGCTAAACAATCATTGTCATACTGAGCAGCAAAGATAGTAGACATTACCATCATTACACAAAGTTGTATTGGACAGTGCGGTCTAGAAGGTTCTGTTTGACTATTGGGTTAGCATCATTTAAACATCAGGCCTTAAAGAGATGATAGGGAGCACAGCATGCTGCTGGATGTAACAACTGATAGCGTGAAAGTATGGTGGAAAGGGAAAAATAATTCCACTCCTGGAATAAACTAGTATGTTATAGCATTGATATTTTATTACAAGAAATATCCTTAGACAAGCAGAGAAATCTTGGACTAGAATGGAAAGGAGTTAGTAAATACTACTATTTGATTACCTCCTCACACACTTCTAAACATTCACAAAATGCACCAGCCTCTTCTCATCTGTTAGTGGCTGGACTTTATCAGTCATCCCTCAAATACTTTTCAACCGTCCTTCACTTCCTGCCCCCAAAGTTCTGTTTTTTTTTAAATATGTAACAAAACAGTTTAAACATATATTTAAGTAAATAGAATCCCAATCAAAATAGAAAATTGCAGACTCTTCCCATTAAAAAAAAAGGCAAGAACTTTATTTTAAACAAATCCTCAGTTGTGTGTTACACCACGTCCATATCTAAACCAAAAATCATAATAATGCAAAGGAAACAGAGGGCTTCATAAAAGCACATTAGCCAAATATTATTCTTGGCCAATGCTTTAACTAAATACACAGTGGATGTGAAAGGTACAGTATGGCACTTAAATAAATATGAGCAAAGAGAAGGAAACATATTCACAGTCCAAAGCAACAGGTTTTTGAACCTTTGGTATATATCTCAAATAAGCATCCGTAAACACGTGTTAGCCAAGAGTGTTTAGTTCCAGGTTTCTTAAGCCAGTGATTGTGTGTGTTTCAAAAACAGCTGATAAAATAATAAATCAGGATTGACATGGGCTGATTAAGGTCTCTGGTGTGAGCACACAGGTAAATTCAAACCATGGCAAAATGAAGTGCAGCTGTGTTGCACAACAAAACTATACAAGAAAATGAGTGAAATACACCAGTTAGAAATTCTGTGGCTCGGGTAGACACCCTTGATATTAACAACAACAACAGCAAATATATTTTTAATGCTGTCCAAAGTCCACAATCTGGAAGGCAGAAATATCCCAAAGCTCATAACCACATGCCTAACAGGGCAACAACCATCCCACAGGACTATTATAGTTGCATATTTCAATTCCCTCCCTCCCACCCAACACCCTGCCCCTAATAAACAGCACCAGTGCAGTTTGAGTTAGAAAACTGGAAATATTGAGACATTCCTAAGGTTTTCATAGTGACTAAGGGCCAGTCAGACGGGGCTGTAATGCAAACCTCTGCCATGGTCATTCTCCAAAAAGCACCCCCATGGAATTCCCTCTAGCTTGCAGATAAACCATATTAGGTCTACTGTAAGGCCAGATTGAGAAAAAAGCTGGCATGCTATCCTGGGTGGAGGGAGAGGGGCATGCTGATGGGGGAAGTACATGAAGGAGGCCTCAAGGATGTTTGTCCTGCAGCCCAGGATGGAAAGATGTGTTGAGATAGGTCACAAATTGTGTACCAACAAAATATTTGACTCATGCCATTCACCAGAATACAGAGCTTAGCAGAGCTAAGTCCTGCTTGGTAGCTGTGCAAGTCCACTATGATCAGGATCAAACTGGACCACAAAACAAAAGGACTCAAAGAAGTCCAGCTCATCCTTCTCATCACTCTATCCAACTGTCTCTGGAACCAGTGGTGTGACGTAATCGTTCTGCTTTCTCTCCTCTCCCATTGAGGCAAGATCTTCTCTTAACCAGCCTTATCCTACATCTCAGTGATGACAGCCACATAAATGAGGGCAGATAGAGACACTCTCCATAGCAGTCTGCCTTGGGGCTACCTGTCATCCCCCAGGCCTTTCCAGAACCTGCCCTTTCACACGTAGGCAGAGTCGCTGGACTGAGTCCTGCCAAAATTGGGAACACTGACCCGGGGCAGGTCCTTGTTGCGGATCTCATAGACTGACTTCCTCTTGGCCTGGGCCCCTCGCACGGCCAGCTTGATCTTGCGCCAGCCCAGGTGGTTGAGTTCAGCCAGGTTCAGCACAACACAGATGCCACTTACAGCAAACATGAACACTAGAAAGACAGTCTTCTCAGTAGGCCGGGACACGTAACATTCCACCTCCTTGATGCAGGGGTAGCGGTCACACTCATACAACCCTGGGACGCTGAAGCCATAGAGAAAGTATTGGCCCACCAGAAACCCAATCTCCAGGGCATTTCGGAACACCACTTGGATAATGTAGAAGCGGGAGATGCCTTCCTGCCTTCGGAGCTTGGATCGTGCTGCAGTACGCAACCCCGATGGGTGTGGAGTCAGCTCCTTAACCTCTAGACAATCTGGCTCCGTCTCCTTGCTTGTGTTCTCTGTGTTCTGCAGCACCCCATTGACAATGGCACTTTGAAACTTCTTGTCTTCTCGTTTGCCAACACCACTGCTCCCAACCCCATGTCCTCCAGCGCTCCCCATGGACTCAGGGGGATCTCTGTCCAGGGCTAGGAAGACAGTAGAGTAGCGGCGTTCTCGCTGCTTGGCAGACTGGTGCACAGAGTAAGTGATGAAGCAGAGACTTGGGGTACACACCATTATGATCTGGAAGACCCAGTAACGTATGTGGGAGATGGGGAAGGCGCGGTCATAGCAGGCCTGGTTACAGCCGGGCTGCAGGGTGTTGCACACAAACATGGTCTGCTCATCATCGTACACCGTCTCCCCAACAATGGCCACAATGAGGATGCGGAAGATCACCACCACAGTCAACAGGATCCTGAGCAGTGGGAAAAGGAGGGAGAGAGGTTCTCATGGGCTGAGTCACTGACTTAGGAAACCCCTATGCCTCCATTCCCAGCTCCGTCCTTGACTGGGGAGCTATCCATCCTTCGTGGTACTGAACTGGGAATCCAGCAAACCTTTTTGTCTCTTCCCTTTCTGTAGGATGTTGGTAGACTGGGAACACTTCATGCTACAGGGATCTCAAGCATGTGTATCTCCCTACACTGGACATGGTGTATTTGCAACAGATCGATTACATGGAATGTAGAGAGGCACAAAACACACCTTCACTCTGCATACGGCAAATGCACATGGAATAGCTGAACACAGAGAATACAAAGTCTACACACAGAATATGTATATAACTACTCCAAGAGGATATTTAGTTTATCCTCAGTATGAATATGGAACTTAAGCTTTATATAAACAGATAGCTATGACTATATATACACATATATACATGAATATATATAGTATTTATGTATGTAAATATATATATATATATATATACACATATAGAGAGACACAAAGTGTCAATTGGGTGTGTCGGTTTCTGGAACTGTAAGTTTTAACAGGCAAATCAGTTTAGCTTAATAAATGTTTGTTGGGAAAAGATACATCTGCTCTGAAGAGCAAATCCGTCTCCCCGTTTGCCCTTCTCTGTCCAAATACAATCCTGCCTTCTTTGTAGATTCTATTTAGGGAACCGGACGAAGATTGGTTCCGACGCCAGAGAGTGGGGGGACCACGACGGAGCCAATAACTCCTTTGCTAATGGGAGAAGAGTGAATCCCCTGGTGGTGCCTCATAGGGAAGGGACGAGGAGCTGCCGGAGGAGGAGGAGGGCATCACTGGGTATCAGGCAATCCCTCAATGCCGGGAACACAGGCGCATGGGCCAAGCATGATGGCAAGGGGTCAGAGGATGGTCTGAGGGCTGTCGGGGCTCGGTCTGGACGTTAGAAAGGACTCCCGGGGGCCGCCCGACGGGGCCGGCTGATGACCGGCTCGGCGCCCTTACCTCCCGATCATAGTGGAGTGCTGCTGCACCGCGGCTTCCAGCAGCCTCTCCAAGATGGTCCATTCCCCCATCGCTGTGCATCCGGAGGCAGCAGACAAAGACTGGGCAGTACCGGGCACGTCCCCGCTCCTGGCCACTCCCCGGGCCTCACCTCCCGACTGAGAGCGAATTGCCCCCCAATTAAAGAATCAAACAAAATTTTTTAAAAATCCACGATTCCCCTCTCCCATTTATTGTATTTTAAAGAGCGAAATGGGGAAGGAAACCCAAGCACGCCCAACTGATGGGCAGCTGGCGCGGTCCGGAGGTCGGGCACGAACCTCCAGCGCCGTCCGGGGGTCAGGTCTGGAGCCGGCGGATGCCCGGGCGAGGGGCGGGGCGGAGCGGGGGTGGCCGCGTGCAGGTCCTCGAGCTCCCGCCCGCCCGAACGAGGTCTTTGGGCCCCACTCACCCCCGGGGATTGGGGGCCGAAAAAGGGTCCAGGCCCCAGCCCCCGCGCCTGGCACTTCAGCGGGCACCGGGCGCACCCGCGCTGCCGCCTGCGAAGCCGGGGCGGAGCGCGCGGAGCCGGCTGCAGGGCTCGGGAATCCGCGGCCGCCGCCTCTAATCCGGCCTTAAGTAGTCTCCGCCTGCGTCACGCCAGGTCGGCGGAGGGGAGCCGAGCGCTGCGGGCGGCTGTAGCTGCGCGCCGGAGCCCAAGGGGCAGGGGACGCGCGCAGGGGGAGAGGGGGCCAGAGTCCTGGGGCCCCGGCAGGGATGGGGCGACTTCGAGAGGAAGGATCGCAGCGCCCCTCGGGGCTTCTCCGGGCGCCCAGGTAACCTCACCTGACCGCCAGCCCCCGGCAGGAGGGGCAGCCGGGAGCAGACTCGCGGGTGAGAGGGGAGGGGCGTGAGTAGGTAGTTTAGGGTCTCTCCGCGCATCCCTCACCTTTTGCTTTTTGTCTTTGGTGATACAACTGAAATTCTCTCTCTAAATGCAGACGCTGGTTGGGGGAAGGAGAGCGGGGGCAACAATAGGACGCTTTTCAGTCTCCCTTGGAGAGGACTGCTTGGCTAAGAGTGAGTCTGCGGTCGGTGCCTTCGTGGATCCGACGCAGGGGTGAGGAAAGCTTGATTAGAGTCCATTTCGGCTGAAGCTTAAATGTAGGTGTGAAGCTGCCTCTGAGGATGGGGGTCTGAGCACAAGACTCTACCAAAGAGGTGCCTAGTTTGAGCGAGTGGGTGACCATGGTTGAAGGACTCGCTTCCGCAGCACAAATCCAGACGCTCTGCTATTCTTAAATGTCTATCTATCTATTGATCGATCTATCCATCTCTTACTTGTTTGTTTGTTTGGAGGAGGGGGTACTTCTCGGGTAAACTGTGATCTAATCTGAATCTAAGGAGGCCCAGTATTCACCTAGCAAGAATAGCCACTCACAGTCTCACCCCGCCCGCACTTTCGTTTTCCGACCTCAGCTTTCTCCAGATCCTGCTTTGTGTTTTTAAAATTACGTTTTGCTGTCAGTTCTATCTAGAGCAACTGCTTAACTGGTCACTAGAAAATTAAAACAATCACACCAGGCTGCTAATGAGCTCAGGGGGTCAGAATTAGGAGACATAGCAGTTGAGTGTCTCATGTATATGTTCCAAAAGCACAATGAGTAAGTGGTTCTCACCCTTTAAAAAATACAGCTGTGAGGCTTCCCTGGTGGCGCAGTTGTTGAGAGTCCGCCTGCTGATGCAGGAGACACGGGTTCATGCCCCGGTCCGGGAAGATCCCACATGCCGCAGAGCGGCTAGGTCCGTGAGCCATGGCCGCTGAACCTGCGCGTCCGGCCTGTGCTCCACAACGGGAGAGGCCACAACAGTGACAGGCCCGCGTACCGCAAAAAAAAAAAAATACAGCTGTGAAAAAGTTGCTGACTTGCTCTAGGCAGGTAATGCAGCCTTAATTATCCACAGGGATCATAGCACATATATATGTATTACATAATGCACACTGTGATGAGCCTTCAGTTTGAGACCATAGGAGTTGCCTTGGTAGCTGGTGGCCCAGCGACTGGGAAGAAGGGTACAGAGCATAGGCTTTAGTTCACTCACAGTGCACCTCTGCATAAAATGATGTTTAAAGGCACAACCCAAGCTTTGGTGAGAGAGGGATCGGTGAGATCTTGCCTAGACCTGACACTTGTACCCCAAGGAAGCCACTTTTCACTGCAAAGGAGTAAAAGAGTCCACTGACAATGGAGAAAAGCATAGGGTGTAAATGGAACTTTAGGGTTATGGCAGGTGCTCCTTATTTCCTGCTGGGTAGAGAGGAGGTGCAAAGATGGGAATGGTGGATATCCTGTTATCGAATCCACCTCCAGATGGAATGGTGATCTCCCAACTCAGACTTGGTGTTTTTTCTGACTTCCCTCCTTCTCCCTTAGGCTCTGGCTCCCTGTATTCCCTCCTTCTCTAGCAGACTGTTTGGGGTAAAAGATCTCAGACAAGAAGTGAATGAATGAGAAAGTCCCAAGGAAAATCTGTTTCACATATTAAATGTCTCAAAATAGGCTGCACGATTCAAAATCATTACGTTTTATACATGTGGCTTTCCCAAACCCTTAAAGATGGTGATCGAAAGACAGATTGCAGGAAAGACATCTTAAATGTTCTCACAGTGCAGTTTTTTTAAAATGCATTTATTTAATTTATTTATTTTTGGGGTCTTCGTTGCTGTGTGTGGGCTTTCTCTAGCTGTGGCAAGCAGGGGCTACTCTTTGTTGCAGTGCACAAGTTTCTCATTGCAATGGCTTCTCTTGTTGCGGAGCACCGGCTCTAGGCGCACGGGCTTCAGTAGTTGTGGCACGTGGGCTCAGTAGTTGTGGCTCACGGGCTCTAGAGTGCAGGCTCAGTAGTTGTGGTGCACGGGTTGGCTGTTCTGCGGCATGTGGGATCTTCCCAGACCAGGGCTTGAACCTGCGTCCCCTGCATTGGCAGGTGGATTCTTAACTACTGTGTCACCAGGGAAATCCCCACAGTGCAGTTTTGAAGCACTAGGCTATGAGTAAATTGTTGACTATTAATTAGTTTATTATTTTAAAATATACATTAACATGACATATAGATTCAACATATGAGCACATGTGTATACATGTGTGTAAACACACAAAAACACCTATATACAGAATCTATATTTGAAAAAGACTCTTCTATTAGATTTGGTAGCCTTTTTCCTTTAATTATTTTTTATTTATTCATTTATTTATTTATTTAGACTGCTCCTCGTGGCTGTGGCATCTTAGTTCCTTTGCCAGGGATTAAACCTAGGCCCAGGCAGTAAAAGCACCAAGTCCTAACCACTGAACTTCCAGGGAATTCCCTGGTAGGCTGCTTTTAGATAAAAACCTTATTCTGGGCTTCCCTGGTGGTTGAGGGTCCGCCTGCCGATGCAGGGGACACGGGTTCGTGCCCTGGTCCGGGAGGATCCCACATGCCATGGAGCGGCTGGGCCCGTGAGCCATGGCCACTGAGCCTGCGCATCCGGAGCCTGTGCTCCACAACGGGAGAGGCCACAACAGTGAGAGGCCCGTGTACCGCAAAAAAACAAACGAACAAAAAAAGAAAACCTTATTCTCACCACTACACCTTGAAAACAGTGCACTGTTTTTATTTTAAAAAGTCATTCATAAGTTGTGTTTTACATTACTATGTTGTTTCCTTTTTTATCTTCAAAAAATTTTTTGAAGTATAGTTAATGTACAATATTATATGTTACAGGTGTACAATATAATGATTCACAATTCATAAATGTTATACTCCCTTTATAATTATTATAAAATATTGCTTATATTCCCCATATTGTACAATATATCCTTATAGCTTATTTTATACCTAATAGTTTGTATCTCTTAATCCTTTACCCCACATTGCCCCTCCCCGCTTCCCTCTCCTCACTGGTAACCACCAGTTTGTTCTCTGTACCTGTGAGTCTGCTTCTTTTCTGTTATATTCACTAGTTTGTTGTATTTTTTTTAAAGATTTCACGTATAAGTGATATCATACAGCATTCATCTTTGTCTGACATTTCACCTAGCATAAAGCCCTCCAAGTCCAGCCATGTTGCTGCAAATGGCAAAATTTCATTCTTTTATGTGCTTCCTTTTTTTGAGCCCAATCACTTTTAATTAATAAATTGTCCTGGTCGTGCAGCAATAATATGAAAAGGTTCTATGTAGAGCTAGGCACCTCTGTTTCCTCAGCACATTGTCTCAACCAACTAGATTCTGACTCTCTCAATTCCCCTCTGATTGAAGATCCCGTTTAAGTCAGTTGGGAATTTCTTTCCATTAACTCTTATTTAAAACTCATTCAACTCTCTTAAAGTAATAATTTTGGATGGACAAAAGTAAAAGAACTCATAGAATAAACTTTGGTGTACATTAGCCCATGTAGGGATACTCATTACAAATACACATGCTGGGGTCCCCCCACCAAACCTGTTAAATTAAAATCTATAGAAGTGAGGTTTAGGTACCTGCATTTTTATTAAGTTCTCACCAGTGGCTCTGATAACAATAAAAGGTTGTGAACGTTTATTTCTATGAGTATTAGGTCAGGAAGGAATCCTAGAAATCAGGAAATCCTATTCTTTTGACTCATAGATGTTAAAATTGACCCAATGATTAGGTACCTCAAGTCAGACAAGTAGGTAAGGAAAAAGCTATGAAGAAAGTGCTGTTTAAGGATCCTAGAGAAGAGGACCAAATAATTTTAAAAGATGGAAAATGTGACCTTTAAGGAAGGAAGAAGGAATTAAGGTGGTTTGGATCATGAGGACGTAGCCACCTGCAAGCATGTAAAGGAAAATAATACCTGGATTGTTGGCTTTGTGAAGGCAGGTCTTACCAAGCAGAAATTTCCATTGACAGATCAGCGAAATATTCTCCAGGTCTAGTGGAAAAAACTGTAAAGGCACATAGCAAAAGGCATAATTAAATATTCTAATACAAGGAGGGAATGGAGAGTTACTAAGAATAATCCAGTTTTCCACATGAATATATCTGGATTTGCTCTTATCCTTATATATGCTTAGAATTTTCTTTTTTCTTTTCCTTTCTTCTAGTTTTTTTAAAGATACAATTGACATACAGCACTGTATAAATTTAAGGTGTACAACATAATGATTTGACTCACATACATCATGAAATAATTGTCACAAGTTTAGTGAACATCCGTCAACTCATACAGATACAAAATAAAGGAAATAGAAAAAATTTATTCCTGGCGATGAGAAAGAACTCTTAGGATTTGCTCTCTTAACAACTTTCATGTGTAGCATACAGCTGTGTTAATTATATTTATCATGTTATCATTATATTTATCAGGTACATACATCCCTAGTACTTATTTATCTTATACCTGGAGGTTTGTCCCTTTTGATCACCTTCATCCAACTTCATTCTCTTTTCAACCACAGATTCCCAGGTGAACCTGTTAGCTTAGTAGCTTTAAATATTTGGTAAATGAAACTCCCTAGGAACTTTGTTAAGGTGTAAGCATGTTAGTGAATCCACTGACCTCTCCTCTCCTGGACCATAAATTCTTGGGGAGCAGAGGGCATGCCTTATACCTCATGGTGCTTTCCATAGTATCTTTAGCACTGTGGAAACTTAAGTTTGTTGGAGGAACAGGGTAGCTATTCTGGCTCTCTATTCCCCTCAACCTGGGAAGGCTGCACGGTCCTTGAGTAGAGGTGGGTCCTGCCTCCCCCAAGACCATAAGTTACATTTCAACCGAGAAAAGAAAGGCGTTCCCTGTGTTAAGTGAAAGTCCCTGCACACTTGGGGCAGCTGGACACCTCACTAGAAAAGCCCCTGGTCTCACTTTGTGCTATTGTCACTCACTGTGGTCCCAGGACCCGCTGAACTAACCCAGAAAATGCTGCTGAGTGTGCAGGGTTTGGGCTACAGCATCAAGGAGGGAGCCTCAGAAAGCTGATCACAGCCCTGGATATACAGGCTCCAGGAAGCGTCAGCATCTGTAGCCTCCAGGACTTGTGTGGCTCGAGAGGGACTGCATTTGGTTTGGGATTGGTCTCTGTGTTAAAGTCCTCCACGTTTCATTCACGAAAAGCTAGGATTAACTGAGCTTTATCTCCCCCAGTGGCCTATGTACATCTGTTTCCTAATGAAACCATCAAATTTTCTTCTGACAGGGCAAACCCAACCTGTCTTGTGAGACTTGTAAGAACATAAGTGCTAGGTGAAATCGACTCCTATTTGCTGCAAAGTGAGTTTTCTCTTTTTTTGTGTGTGTTTCCTTCCCTCTGTTTAATCCCTGGCTTAAATGTTTAGGGAAACACTTTTTGGGTTTTACTGTCCAGACAAAATTTAGAGAGTAATATTCCATACAGGAGTACAGCTGTCCAATCCACCAATCATAAGTACCCCTAAATATGGTGGCTTGATGTGTTGCCTAGGACTGCCCTGAGCCTGTTACCTTTGAAGCTATTCTGCAATGTCATGGACACAAATGCCAAATTATGGTTTAGCCTCAAGAGATTGTATATCCAAATAGTGGGGCAATCTAACATCTGCCTGCTAGTCCTTTGAATAAAAGGGTATGTATCCCTTTAAAAAAATCACATGAACAAATTCTCCATTCCCCACCTTGTGTATAGAGAATATACGTATGTGTAGTAATAATTCAGGGATTAATGTAATATGACATTGTGGCCAAAGCAGATGTGTGAAACCACAGCAAATAAATTAACACTCATTAAGAATCAAATCAGCACTACTGACATATAATCTTTCATGTTTATGTCAAGTCGTAATTCCCATTCACATCAGGAGATTCCCAGGAGGGGCTAATTAAACCTGAAGGAAGAGATTTAAGTCAACACTATTCAAAACTCATTCAGCTACAGTGCAGAAGAGCCTGCCTGGGGTCTGAGCACCCACCTCTTCACACTCTCATTGTCATGGTCCAACCAGAGTCCCAGCCATGCAGGATGTAGCTGGGCTTCCTAGTGAGTGTGTTTCCAGTCTGTAGAGAAGAGATGAAGAAATTGCAGGGGAAATGCACATGGGTAGGACCTACCCTTGACAGAACTGTTAAGCTGGGAGAATATATGTCAGTTCCCAAAGGCACCCTTCCTGCACTTTTTCCACATCAGAGTGTGCTGCTAAAAGTTGAATTCATGGGCTTCCCTGGTGGCACAGTGGTTGAGAGTCCGCCTGCCGATGCAGTGGACATGGGTTTGTGCCCCGGTCCAGGAGGATCCCACATGCCATGGAGCGCCTGGGCCCATGAGCCGTGGCCACTGAGCCTGCGCGTCCGGAGCCTGTGCTCCGCAATGGGAGAGGCCACGGCAGTGAGAGGCCCGCGTACCGCAAAAAAAAAAAAAAAAAAAAAAAAAAGTTGAATTCATCCTGTTGCTTCATATCTACAGCCAAGTTAATTATGTCAAATTGACATTTGTCCCCAAAGGAACATTCTCTAAGACCTGGAGCTGATTTTCAAGGTCCTTCCTTGCTCTCATAATCATACATGGATGCTCCTGGTTGCCTGGTATCTTCACCTCCTGAAATCTAGCCAATTCCTGTTTTTGTCAGGACTCGGGCAACTCAGGCATTATCAACCCAGAGGCTTTTGTGATTTTCCAATTCTTGTCAATCTACATGCCTTCTGATCCCTCTTGGACACCAACATCCAAGTCTGATCCAGAGAGCCTCCTATTTCTGGAGCTGGATGAGATTGGAAAGGGGCTTCCACTCACCTGTCACTCACATGTTCAGCTCCCCTGCTGCGGTATTTTAATAGTCAGCTGAGGGTTTGCCAAGAGCAACCTACCAACTTGCCCATTGGATTTGGTTCACAGTGTTCTCTGACCTTCAGAACCCCGTACAAAAATTTATCTTTTTGATATAAACTTATCCTTCCACCTTGACTATGGACTGCCTTTGGTCATATCTCCCAACCCTGGAATTCACCTTGAATCCACATCCTATTGATCTTTGAGCTTCCCACCATCATGCTTCACTCACTCCGCACCCCTCACTCCACCACCATAAAGGAAAGTAATCCGATAAACAAGCATACCAGGGTGTTAATAACTGATAACCACTTAATGTATTATCCTTCTCAGAGGAATTATCCTCATTTAAGTTGCAAAGCCTTCATTCAAAGAAATGAATTTTTCTAGGTAGTTTTCCAAACACTACACAGAAAGAGAGAATAGCTGTTTGAGGGCCAGGGATGTTCTAAGCCCTCCCAAATCACACCACACAAGTGCTTGCTTGTTTTATTGATCTATAAAGTGGGTCTCCTTGTGGAAATACAGGAATTGCATTAATGCTGTGATTCTTAAATTTTACTGCACCTTAGAACCACCTGGGGAAATCTGAAAAATCCCAGTGCCTAGGCTGTACCCCAGATCAATTAAATCAGCATTTCTGTAGATGAGCCCCATGCACTGGTATTTTTTTTTAAAAAAAAAAACAACTCTCCAGGTGATTCCAATATGCAGTCAAGTTTGAGCACTAGTGCAGTTACCCCCACCATCAACTACTTATACACAACAGCCCTCTAGGACTTCGGTAAAATAGGCTTTCTCCTTGTGTTGGGAATGGTGCTTCTGGACACAAAGCCAGAATTTCATACTGAAAATGTGTTCCTGTGGTCTGTAAGGACTTAGTATAATCCATACAGGCTAAGTAGTTAGTTGCTAAACTGCAAACACACATTTCATTTCATCTCAGTCCACTCCTGGCCATCTGGTCCCCTGTATTCCTATTACAGGGCCATGTGTGTATTAATGAAACGATTGCATCCAATTACATCTTTTATTCAGAGCACAAGAAGAGTCCATGTATTCTCTCCAGCATCACTGTTTCTATCAGGATGTCAATAATCAAGTTATTCTTTCTATTTCATGCAGAGATGGGATGATCTTCCATTAAGGTAAGAGTATAAATCAAATATGTTGTTGCTTTCCATAAACTTTTAACTTTGCTGCCTGGTATCTATAATATAGATATTTCAGTGAAAAGCATAAGCCACTTGTTAGTGGTCTCCATTTTTAAATGTCCATCATATAGTTCATATCAATAACCAAGTTGTGGCAGATGGTATACAAGAAGGATCACCTAAGAGCTAAGTTAATCACCTTTTTCTTAGTTTGTCTAGGCTTTGTTTCTGCAGCAGCTCAGATGGTCAGAAAGCCACATGCCTAGACTATATCTTTCTGCCATTTCTTGGTGGAGGAGGGAAGGGTTGCCGGTGGGAGTGGGGGAACCCACTTCTTAACCTGAATAGTTACCTCAGTCTTTTGTGTTGCTGCAATCAAGGCAATTCACTTCCTAAGGGAAATTATAGTACCAACTGTCCAAATAAAAAGGAAGTCTTTCCATCTTTTGACATCTGAATGAACAAAAATGAATGAAAGATGGATGAAGGGATTAATTAACATGCTACTCATGCCTTTAACTAGTCATGTACTCTCCTACCCCTTTACCTTCCTGGAGCATATATGCATGTTCCAGACAGAGATGCATGTGTATCTACTGTGTGCATATATATGCATTGCTACAATCAAATTCTACCAACCCATTAAATTTCATCTTTGCAGACAGATTCTTGGCCCTCTCATTTTTTTTGTTCAGTGGAGATTTATTCATCTCCTTCTCTGTGCCAGGGGGATACAAGAGTAAGCAGAACAACATGGTCCTTGACCTCATGGAATTGAAAGTCTATTAGGAGAGACATATTAATTAATCAAATAATCTCAAATACTAATGTATAAGTTTAAAACTGGGCTAAGTGCTACCAGTAGATAGCTCTGAGATAGATCTGCAGCCCTGAGTATAGAATGGGGCAAGGGGTGGCTGGCCTACTTTGTGGGGAAGGGTCAGGGGTAAAAGGCATTCTCTAGCTGAGATCTAAAGGAAAAGTCGTAAACCAAGTAAAAGGGGTGAAAGAGGACCTTCTGAGCTGGGGAAACAGGAGTGAACAGACCCTGGGGCAGGAGAAAGTAGCACATTCAAAGAACTGCAAGGGCTAACGTGGGTGGTTCGCAGAGCAAAGCGGGGAGGCTGGAGAGGCAGGCAAGGATCTGATTAAGCAGAACCTTAGAGGCCAGGGTAAAGGGGTTGGCTTTTTCTCCAAAAATAATGTGCAGGTTTGACGGCTTGCAAGAAGGGAGTGCCATGATTAGGCTTGTTTTTGAAAGCTCAATCTATTTGCATTATGGAGAGAACAGTTTGGAGGGGTTGGGCAACAGTGGATGCAGGGAAACCAGTGACAACACCAACACTGCTGATGGGCTACACTCAGTAACACCCACAAGCACTTGCCTTCCTTCCCTTGGAGACTGGGTGGCCACACCAAGGAAATGCCTCTAGTATCTAACCCTGTCTGCTTTCAGGGAAATGAACTAGAGGACTCCTCAGGAACCATCCCAAGCTCATCATCCTCTTTAATTATGTAGGAAATAAATGGGCCCTGACGGTAATGGTCAACATAATACCTCCATGATTCGCTGAATCTTGCAAACTGTGATGTCCCTTTCAAACATGCTCATCTCGGGCCTCCCTGGTGGCGCTGTGGTTGAGAGTCCGCCTGCCGATGCAGGGGACACGGGTTCGTGCCCCGGTCCGGGAAGATCCCACATGCCGTGGAGCGGCTGGGCCCATGAGCCATGGCCGCTGAGCCTGCGCGTCCGGAGCTTGTGCTCCGCAGCGGGAGAGGCCACAGCAGTGGGAGGCCCGCGTACCACAAAAAAAAAAAAAGCTCATCTCTGGGCACAGTCAAATTGTAGTGGGTTACCCCTTGGCACCTAGCAATTTTAAAGAAAAGGTAAGAGTGGGTCACCCAACCAGGGAGGCCAGGGCTCCCTTTTTTTTTGCATTAGAAATTCAGGTTTTCCCTGAGTTCTACAGTTCACTATAGGAGCCAGAGCAAAGTGCAGGTGGAGGGCGGGGTTCTGGGAAGGAGGAAAAGCATGTTGAGACGTTAATATTTAAGAATTTCCTGAGATTTTTGGCCGTTCATTTTAAGGAGCAGTGTTTAAAGATGGTGCAAGTATCAAATAGGATGAAGGAGATCAAAACTACTGATAAAACGAATCCTGCAAAGAACACGAATGAAAATTGTCTCCCTAGGAGAATATAAATTTACTCCAAATTTGGTGCCATAACTCAAACTAGTTCTGAGGCTCTGCAGAGCCCCTTGTTAGCATGTAAGAAAATCCTCATTACTTGAAAAATCACACCTGAACTTTTACTACAAGTTGTATGAGCCACCTTGATTACCCAATTTATTTTCATTAGTGACGTCTAAAAATACATATTTTAATGAGTCTGAATTTAAAAGAGGGAGGCAAAATGATTTGCGCCTGCATCATATAGAGTTTCTTGGCAGCTGTGAGCTGGGGTTCATGTTCCTTTTGCTTCTCCAGCATTCAAGTTGGAAGGCTTCCTTGTGTGGTCCCTTAATATCCAATGGCTTTTGGCTATTCACGAAATCAGATTACCCTTCGAAGAGTGGGTTCACCATCACCGAAAATATTCATACACATATTTGCCAGCCCCAGAGCAAATAACAAGTGAGTTCCTGAAATGTTCTGTGTACTGGCGGCACTCTGTAATGCATACATGAGGCCTTCCAAGGGGTGTACAAGAGGAGCTACTTTGAAATAGGCTGTGGTTCACACTGTCAAGTGTGTGTGTTGATAAGATGGGGTGAGAGTCCACATAGCTTTTTTGATGAATGGACAGATCATACAGGATAGGTTTACATTTCACTCAAAGTGTGTTTCCCAGGAATATTATTACAATAATAGCCCAACCTACTTACAGTTCTTCATTGCTTCCTATGGCCTTCTGGGTAGGTCAGACTCTTTAGGAAGCTGTTGGGCTGCACCCCGCAGGCCTACAAGCCTTGTACAGTAAGTCCCCTACATATGAACGAGTTCCGTTCTGAGGGCACGTTTGTTAAGTCTAATTTGTTCGGAAGTCCAACAAAATTAGCCTAGGTACCCAACTAACACAATCGGCTATATAATACATAGGTTTATAATACTTTTCACACAAATAATACATAAAAAAACAAACACAAAAAATAAAGAAAACTTTTTTTTTTTTTTTTTTTTTTTTTTGCGGTATGCAGGCCTCTCACTGCTGTGGCCTCTCCAGTTGCGGAGCACAGGCTCCGGACACGCAGGCTCAGCGGCCACGGCTCACGGGCCCAGCCACTCCGCGGCATGTGGGATCTTCCTGGACCAGGGCACGAATCCGTGTCCCCTGCATCGGCAGGCGGACTCTCAACCACTGCGCCACCAGGGAAGCCCAAGAAAACATTTTTAATCTTATAGTACAGTACCTTGAAAAGTACAGTAGTGCAGTACAACAGCTGGCATACAGGGGCTGGCATCAAGCAAACAGGCAAGAAGAGTTACTGACTGGAGGTGGGAGATGGTAGAGCTGAAGGATCGTCAACAATAGAAGACAGAGGGCAAGCTGCAATTTCACTCACGCCTGACAATGATGGAACGAACGTTCACAACTTTGAAAGCTCACAACTTGAAGGTTCGTATGTAGGGGACTTACTGTAATTGCCCAGCCTCAAGTCTGAAGAAAGAGCCTGGAGACAGTGATGGAGATATCCATGCTGTATCAGAGACGGCATCTTACAAGTCTGAAACAAAAGAGTCCTGGAGCGACGCCCCGGCATGGATGGCAAAAGGCAGGCAGGACATGACAACAATCTCCACTCCTCGCAAAGAAGAAGGCTACCGTTTATAGGGTGAATTGACCTCAGGTTGGCTCATCAGTTACCAGGGAAACCAGCAGCGGGGGCACATCCAGCACAGCCACTCAGATTAAAAACCATCACGAAGGCAGATGTTTCCCTTAAATAAACTAGCAGGTGGAGCCGTTCTGGCCTAAGGATTAGAATGATCACTAGCTGGGGCTGGGGCCAAGCACGTTCACATGAGTAGGGTGCAGGTGAAGCAGGGACTAGTCAAGCAGGGAGTGTCCAAAGAGCAAGAGAACAGCCATCTTGAATGGCCTGACCATAAACAAACCCATGAGGAGAGTTCCTTAGGTCTGGCCTGAACTTACCTCTCTAGTTTAATGGTCTGTCCTCTTCCCACGCACTGCCTACACTCCAGCCAACCAGATCTCTGTGCAGTTCCCCAACGCACCATCCTCTTGCACATTTCCATACTTTTACAGGTGCTGTTCTCTGCTGAGAGTGCCCATACCTCAACTTTCCCACTGGTTGGCTCTAACTCATTGGCCCAGATCACTGTGCAGTTCCCCAATGCACCATCCTCTCCACATTTCCATTATTTTCATCTCCATATTTCACATTAGAGGCTTTCCTCTTCAGGTGTCTTCTGACTTTTGGTTGTCAGCTCACATTGGCGAGTGAATGAAGCACTAAGAAACTGATTGAAAACTCCAAGTGCACGAGCAGGGCCTGCTGATTGTGGGCTTCAGTGTAGAGCAGTGCTGCTAGCATCTAGTGCATAGAGGTCAGGGATGCTGCTAAACATCCTACATTGCACAGGACAACCCCATAACACAAAGTTACCCTGCCCAAAGTGTCAGTGGTTTTGGTTGAGAAATCCTGGTATAGAGTATCTCGTTGGACCAGTTAGCTAGGAAATCCCTGATTGTTTTGTTTTTTGTTGTTTGTTTGTTTTTAATCTTTTTCTTGGGCAGGTCAGTTCTGCAGACAAGAATCTACCAGCCTCCTGCTTGGTGGGGATAAAAGCCAGGAATAGTGGGCTGGTGGTTTTAACAGTCAGTGGGCAGAGGTCACTTAACCACTCTGTTGACAATATTGTCTCCCCAGCATCAACTATGGCCACTGTTCCCCCAATCCAGAGGCCCCCCTCCAGAGGCTAAACATCCAGTTTTCTGCCAGGGTGAAGAAAAAGCAGTTATTTGGTTATATGGAATGGGAAAGGAAATATAGAATTTTAGTTTCTTCTTAAATATATTTTTAAACAATCATCCTGATTTTAGCTACATTCTTACCTCCTCTTCATGCCCAGTTCCTAAATCTTTACTGGGGGGCAGAGGTGGGTTTCTGCTGAATAAAATAGTTGCTGCTTAGCTTCTTCTACAGCTGAGCTTAATAATTATCACTTGTCTATCTGCTTTCCAGTTTTCTATTCTCTTTGCCTTTATAGATTATGCCTTCTTAAAATCCTTTTACTGTCTTATTATTGAGACTTCTGAAGGGAATGAGAATAAATGAGAGTACATGCATGTAGACCTCCATCTGTTATGTGGAGGCCCTACAATTTTATTTTTCATGCTGAAGCATTCACTGGTATTCTTCACTAAGGGAACCTGGAGAACTGTACGTATACTGAATACCAGGTAAAATATCTGCATTCTGTTGAATCCCTCATGGCCAGTTTGCA